>NC_081137.1:10343003-11816753 GCF_958295425.1 Solea solea | reverse complement strand
TACAGCCACTGACTCTCATGCGGCATTCGTTAGCAAGGGACAGACAACACGCCTCTCTGGCAGCCTTTAAACCACACCCACCTATTATTCTAATTCCTTGTGGAATGCTGCCAATCTGGACAACAAGGAAGATGCTGCTGATACATCAAATGTACACTATAGCATTACATTGATGTTGATGTTAATTTAATTTATTTTTGCTTCCAATTTGATATACCAGAGGAGTTTGAGAGCTACAGTGAGGTGAAGACAGACGGCTCAAAACACATATATCAAGCCGTGGACAGGAACAGTGACAAGGAAGACCCACTATAGTGGTGATCATCGTTAGTGACACGATGAGACTGATCAAGGATGAAGGCTGATGGATCAAATGAGACCGTGGGGGCTTGGTGGTGATGGAGAGGTGAAAATAAGATAACACACAGTATTTAAAAAAGACGGACCAGCTGGTCGTGGCATGGATGACCTGGGTGTTGGGCAGTGTTTGCTATTGCAGTATATTGGATAACAAAACATGTTCTCCGAACAACTGGACTTTCAACTAGCAATGGCCCTATGGCTGTAATAGATACAATTTTATAACATGGGCCACATGGTAGATAGATTGATAGATTGATAGATTGATTGATAGATAGATAGATAGATAGATAGATAGATAGATAGATAGATAGATAGATAGATAGATACTTTATTCATCTCACAGAGAAATTCACAGGTAGTTTCCTCCCACAGTCCAAAAACATGCACAGGTTAAGTGGACTAAATTGACCGGAGGTGTGAATGTGGACTGGCAACCTGTCCAGGATATGTAAAACCTATGACTAAGTCAGCTGGGATTGGCTCTAGAGGCCCCCTGACCCTCATGTGGAGGAAAGCGGTCGACAATTCAATTAGTGAATGAATGTAATCACTGGCAAATTATGAATTATGAATGATTGAAAGTATTCAACGGGGCGATCTTCCCGAGTGAACTTCTGCAATAAAGTCTGACTTTGATTGATGTGAAATATCATTTAAATAAAGAATTCAACTCAATATTAATATTATTGGATATTAAAAATAAAAAAGTCATCTATGCTACATCATTTTTTACCATTAAGTAGTTTGAGGGGCTACTGGGGGATATGTGCTCCTGATGCTGGGTTCTTATGCCTCCTACGGTGAGTGTGATGCTGCATTATAGGGCCACCTTTTTGTGACCAGGTTATCCCAAATATAAGGTATATTTATCCTGATTATATGTTGTATACAGTATTTGTAAATCTCTGCTTGAGTTTGATCTGTTGACTGCAGCGGCGAATGCACTCCAAAACAATGTTTTCTCCCTCCCACTCCCTTGATTCCAATTTTTAAGGCTGCCAAATGAAACTCACCAGATAAACTGCGATGCCAGATGTCTGTTTCAAATTCCAGATCGGAGAATCTGCCAGATTGTGTATCTCCGTGTCATAAAATAAGGGCATGATAATTAAATGATAATTGTTTTCATCTGCATTTACTTATCACTATGTCTGATCTTTTATTGTTCTTTTTTTTTTCTTTTTGGTTAGATACAAACCTTTCATGATTTTTTTTTTTTTTTGGCGAAATGATTTTGGTGACAACATCTGTGCTGGTTTCTACAGTTACATGATAAATGAGGCCCAATGTTCTTGAGGGAAAATAAAAAGGTCAGAATCCTTCAAAACATATTCAATGATGTGTTTGGTTGTGTTATGCTATTGGCTAACAAGGTGAAACAAACGCCCAATTCCGTTCATTAAATGCATTTCTCAAATTAAATCAAATACTACGCATAGTATTCGGTTTGATGCTGAAATTTAAACCAGGATGTTTTTTTTTAAATGGCTCCATTTGTACAAACTACTACAAGAAAACAATAGGTTTTAGTTTGAAGGCATTAGCTCGGCTGGACTGAGGTGTTTCGCTGGACAGAGCCCCCTAAGCTGTTGTTCAGAGGTTTGTCACCTGTGTGCAGGTTGGGGCTTTGTCGTCAGGACACATGTCCACTCTGTCTACTCTCACTAAGGCTGTGCATGCCTGGTGTTGAACACACTGTCACATGCACCATCTGTTACCTCCAACACTCCTGGCTTGGACAAACACCGTTATGAGTAGCTAATGGTGCGGACAAAACTCGTGACCTTGACACTGCTTCCTATGTGTGATCAACACACAGAGAGAGAGAGGGAGAGAGGGAGAGATTGATGAGAGTCCAAAGGCCTTTTGATTTTGGCTTGTGTGAGAAATACTGCAGAATCCCACGTTGCCTGGAAACATGTCTCTGCCTCCTCTGTGTGTATGTGATGAGCGCTGGAGTCTTCCTTTGCCTCTCTTATCTTATTCAGCATCAAAGATTACCGTCAAATCACCTCACTCAGTAAATGCATTTTTATTTTTTTTTTATTTTTTTTTTACATTAGACATGAAATGCTGCTGTGCAATTTCTTATCGTACATTTTCATTTTCTCCGCTCTATTTTTTATGCAATTTTCACTCTCACACCCGCACACACAATTTACCCTCAGATTTTTAATCCATAATCAGAGAGTGTGTGTTAAACTCTATGAATGTTTATTCAGATGATTATTATTCATTTATGTGATGCTGAGATTTTTTGTCGGGAGTGACCGGGATGGACGGGATTAGAAATGAGCATATATTCCAGGGACAGCTCAGTTTTGAGATAAAATAAAAGAGTGGAGGTATAGTGATTATGTCGGACAAAGGGTGTTGAGGATGGAGCTGCCGGGCCAGAGGAAAAGAGGAAGATCACAGACAGTGTCATGAATGTTGTGAAGGAGGACATGAGGACAGTTAGTGTAACAGAGGAGGACACAAGGGAGAGGACAAGATGGAGGCAGATCATCCACTGTGGCGCCCCCTAAAGGTAGCAGCTGCAAGAAGAACATTAGATTTCCTTGATACGTCATATAAGTGTATTTTATATAATATACAGTTGAAAACGACACATATGCTTTTTTTCTCACTGTCTGACATGAAATCAGACAATCACTTTTACTGTTTTAGGTCCGTTAGGATTACCAAAATGATTTCTATTTGCTAAATGAATAATGAGAGAATGATTTTTTATTACTTTCTTCAAAGTCACAAGTTTACATACACTAAGATTATTTTGCCTTTAAACAATGTGGGTGTCATGTCTTTGGAAGCTTGTGAGACACACCCGTGGATGTATTTTAAGGCACACCTGAAACACGCTGCTTCTTTGTGTAACATCATGGGAAAGTCAAAAGAAATCAGCCAAGATATCAGGAAGAGAATTGTGGACTTGGGTGCAATTTCCAGATTGATTCAGAAGCAGTGTGCTTCGGGTCATTGTCCATTTGGAAGACCCATTTGCGCCCAAGCTTCAACTTCCTGGCTGATGTCTTGAGATGTTGCTTCAGTATTTCCACATAATGTTCTTTCCTCATGATGCCATCTACTTTGTGAAGTGCACCAGTCCCTCCCGCAGCAAAACAACCCCACAACATGATGCTGCCACCCCCCGTATTTCACAGTTGGGATGGGGTTCTCAGGCTTGCAAGCTTCCCCCCCTCTTTATCTTCCAAACGTAACGATGGTCATTATGGCCAAACAGTTTGATTTTAGTTTCGTCAGACCACAGGACATGTCTCCAAAGATTAAGGTCCTTGTCCCTGTGTGCATTTGCAAACTGTAATCTGGCTTTTGTATGTTTTAGAGTAATGGCCTCGTCCTGGCAGAGTGGCCTTTCAGCCCATGCCCATGTCTTTTGCTTTTGTTCTTGGGTTGATATGCACATTTTGGACCAAAGCACGTTCATCTCTGGGACACTTCCTGAGAGGTATGATGGCTGGACATTCCCATGGTGTTTATACTTGCGTATAATTGTTTGAACAGATGAACGTGGCACCTTCAGGCATCTGGAAATTGCACCCAAGGATGAACCAGACTTGTGCAAGTCCAAAATTCTTTTCCTGATATCTTGGCTGATTTCTTTTGACTTCCCCATGATGTTACACAAAGAAGCAGCGTGTTTCAGGTGTGCCATAAAATACATCCACAGGAGTGTCTCTAATTAACTCAAATGTTGTCAATAAACCTATCAGAAGCTTCCAAAGACATGACATCTTCATTTGGGCTTTCCCAAATTGTTTAAAGGCATAATAATCTTAGTGTATGTAAACTTCTGACTTCTGACTAAAAATTGTCTAAAAAATCCTTCTCATTATTCTGACATTTAGCAAATAGAAATAATTTTGGTAATCCTAACGGACCTAAAACAGGAAAAGTGATATTCTGATTTCATGTCAGACAGTGAGAAAAAAAAGCAAATGTGTCTTTTTATATAGTGTAATGTAAACTTCTGGTTTCAACTGTACAGTGCAGCAAGAAAACATCTAGTTTCACAAAGAACTGATATGTACCATAGTTATCACTTTATCTTAGAGTTAGCCTTTTCTGACAGGACAGTTTATAAACTGCACAAGTCCCCTGCACCAAAGTCCATCGATGAAATTTGCTTTTTTTTAGCTCACCTGCCACGTTTGATACATGTTTGTCACATCGGTAAATCCAAATGAAGGATTTCAAAACACCGGATTCACAAATTAACGCATGAACTAACTGATGAGTGCAGTAGTATCACCAGCACTTCTCTACGCTGTGATGCAAAATCGTTGATTTTACCCAAACTCCAAACTCCTAATGACGAGAAGAGAAGCAGTGAGTATATCGTAGACTTAAGCAGAAGCAGATTTTACAAGGTGAACCTTTTGTGAAGTGACTAAAATCAGTTTTGTGTCCCTGCCAGCAGACGTGTTTTCATTGATAGCGTGAGCGTGAGGAAATGGCCTCATCCACGGTGTTCTCAGCAACACTTAAAAAAACAAAACTTTTTATTGTATAAATGCAAAATGCTGCATCTAACTTTATGTCTGACGATGCTCAGTAATTATTATTATAAAGACTCAATAAACTAACACTTACCTACTCTATAACACTAACTGCATTGTAATTTCCTTCAGTGTCTATCACCCCAAAATGCTCTGTGGGGATATGAGATTAATTTATGCCTATTGCTGTTATTTCTGTTCATAAATAGTGGCATTATTGTATATCAAGTCATTTGGTAATTAGCAGAAAGCTTGTTCTCGACGTTGCTTTCTCGCATCATTAAGTTCACCTTGATGGATTTCGAAAAAGGTTATAAATATTTTTTTTTTTTATATTTAATTTCTCCGCCTCTCACTTCTGAAAGGAAGAGGACGTGTAATAGGTCATTCTCACATCAGCATAAAATCTTTCAAAAAAAAAAACAAAAAACGTGACTTAACTCGACTCCGGCTCGTTGTTGAGAGGAACGAGGTACATCCATGTGACCGTGAACTGAGCCGCTGCCAAAAGAACAATCTCACAGGAAGACTCCAGTGAAAACACTATTCTCTGATGGATCCATTCACTTCACACTCAAATGCTCTCATTCCACGAGACTCGGTTTAACCATCGTGTACAATTATTATTCGATCTACTGCGTTGAACACATGGTGCCAAAAACGGTTTAATTCCCCCCGTGGATCGATACAGAAACCGCCTCATTTTCCTCTCACTGTGAGGCTCTGCATTTATAATGCTATTGACAATATTTAGCGGTATTGACGAAAAGGGGGGGGGGGGAAAGCGCCTCGGGCGGTGGGCAGTGATGGAGCGCCGTTTCTTCACAGCTGTGCACCTTTGTGATCGCTTTTTCAACCATGAACACAACAATGAAATGTCAGCCAGTGTCTTAAGTGTTTTTACTGAACGGCCATTGTGGTTTTTGGCTGGATGCTGCATCTATAGAATAATAATAATAAAAAAAAAAGATTAGGGTACATATTAACACAGATATGATCCATCAACTCTAGGTTTGTCGGACCAACAAATTGGCTCCATGCAGTGGAAAATAAATTGTCCTCATAGCGGATTGTCCTAATTGAATGAATGTGTAGACGTGAACCTGAGGGCTGACTGTCCCCAATTTGTAGCGTCCTGACGCTGCACATTCATGCAAATGTCGAGAAAATATGAGAAGGAGCAGAACACTTCTGTGAAAGAAGAAAGGCCATATGTTTCAGTGGTTCTCAATTTATGGTCCATTGCACACTGCCTATATGTTTTTGTCCCTCCTGATAAAATAACAAATTATACACACACACACAAACAAAAATCTGATTTTGTGTCGGCACTGCACTACACCTATATATTTAAAATTCAAATAATGTACTGGCTAAGTTTTAAATACAAGAAACATGTCATCAACAAATAAAATAATGTTTTCATGACATAGGAGTATTTATTACGTTTCTAAAAACAAAAATGTGTAAATTAGCTTAAACTTTGACCCTAGGTTCTCCAATATGCTCTGTTGTTTTCTTGGACTCGGTCCTCTGGTTTTTTGTTTCCCTTGCACTTTTCATCTTGTCTGATTGTGTAGTTATCCTCCGTGTAAGTGTTTTGATAACCTTATTTTGTAGTCTCACTTGCATCCTCTTTAGGTTTACATCCTGTATTTTCCCTGCTCTTCCCTGATGTGATTCACCTTTGTGTTATGACGTCAACCTGTGTGTTATTATCCCTTGGGGAAGTGCGACTCAAGCACATCCTCGCCAAGTATGTACAGTAGCTTACTTCCTTGCTCTACTGTTTGAATGTTCTTATGCAACTATGAACATGTCATATTTTGAATTACTAAGTTCCCGTCTCATATTATCTTAAAACTGTGTTCCCGCGACACAGAAAAAGTTTGAGTTCAGGTTTCCGCGTGTTTTCTCTGCCGATATGTTCCGATGAAATGCATTCTGGGATACATGGCTTTCACAAGTATGCACAAGTCACCACCCAATGCATACTTGGTGAAATGGGCGGAGCAAGAGCACACTGGGTGTGACGACCGTACTCGCTGCTTGCGTACTTGTGAATTGGAACAGTACTTGGACTACGGCTGATGACGGGGTGAAGACCCGGCGATAGGAAGATATAGGGGGATATCAAAACTCATGTCATCATAAAGTCATAAAAAATCTCCTGAAACCAGTCAGTTAGTGTGAACTCTAAGTCTTTTGTTGTTAAAGACTGTGTCGTGTGTCCCCAGCTCCAGTCTCTGTCCAGGTTTGTCTTCTGCTTCTACTTGGTTTTAAACCACTCCTCCTGCTTTTGGCTTTTGGTTTAATTTGCATTTGGGTGCTGAGTCTTCCTGCACCTTAACACAACCAGGCAATTATAGGTCCAGTGAATACAATATGGGCGAAATTATTTTCATTTGGTAAAAATGGAGCATAAAATAATTGTATTTATTTAGTGATTTAGTATAGTGATTGTCAGTGCCATGCTGCTGCAAGGCATACTAGTATGAATTGTTATGTTTCATTACTTTTACATGTAGATCCGGAGCAGGGACAGCTCTATGGAGGCTATGTTATTACAATAGCCCACAATGGATAAACTAAACATGAAGGTACCATAGGTGCAACAACACACTTGAATGTGAAGTATAAGGTGAGGGATGTTCAATGTTGATCATTTTTAAAGACCTTGTAGATCATGAAACATTGGCCTAATTAACCTGCCCAATATGATCTCCCTCTAATCTGAGACAGCATTACTTATTTTAAATAATTGAGTGGGTCTATTAAGTACTCGATTTGGCAGTGTAACTTTTTTTTGAATGATTATGAGTAAGTGCCCTTTGTTTCACTTGAGCCCTTCCCTCTGAAATGTCTGTGCACGCCCATTTTATCAATAATCCCAAACGCAAATGACCTTTAAGTCAAAAAGAAATTCAACAAAATGGCAGCATCAGTGTCTTGATGCATCCAGGGAATGCTCAGACTTTGACCAGATGTGTTTGAGTTCCTCTCCCAGAGGCAGAGGAGAACAGAGGGAGAGAGCAGAGGAGGGGCTGGGTTGTGATGTGCTCTGTTGTGCTAAACTGTGCCGGGCTGTGCTGTGCTGTGCTGCACCGCGCAGCTTCTTCTCACCTCTCACTGCATCCTTTTCATCCTCCTCCTCATCATCATCCTCATCATCAACAACAACACCGAACTTGTCCCGCGTCAGGATGGATGGATGGATGCGTGCGGAGCCGCTGAACCAGTGAGGAGGATGCGGTGGGACCGGGGAGATGGAGGAGCAGTGTCGGTGTAACCGGAGCGTCTGTGGGCGTCGGTGTCTGTGATGTTTTGCCGCTGGTGACTGCAGAAATTTTCCCAACGTGTGTGCGAGTCGACGGAGCGCTGCGGAGCGGTGCGCGCTTGGAGAGGAGCGAGAACGGACATGTGAACGAGAACGAACAGTGCGTTCGTGTTGTTTTAGTTGAGGAACTTGACGCGGTTGATGAAGACAGAGTCTCACAAGTGAAAAAAACAAAAAAAAACATTATTGTTTGTTTCGTTTTTGTCGCTTGAGGAGGAATTCATGCGCCGATAGCTCTCGGGGGCCAATATGCCAGAATGGGTCCTCTACAATATTTATTTCTCTGTGGACTTCTGTACACCCAAACATACGGTAAGTTCACGAGTTGTACGTCTTTATCTTACTGCTCTGACTGAAATTGTGTATTCCTGTGTATTATTATCAATTCACAGCTTAACTTGAGTGACCTAAAGCGTTTTGGTGTCACAGCTGAAGCGCGTCAACATGGTTTTTACAGTGGATTTTCTTGAATTCGTGTGTAACATACCGATGTACCCACACCATGTACTGGTTAATTTAGTCTTGATATATAAGGCAGTGCGCCAAGTCAAACACTTAATGGCACAGGAGGATGGGAGTTGTTCTTTTATTCATAAGGGCTGTACTAATTGAGTGAATTTGTTACTTGGAAAAAAAAGAATTATATATGACAGCTTTTAAATTGCCACTATTTCCAAGGGTACAGGGGTTTTGACAAATTGAATCCACACTTCACTTTATTCCATATTTTCTAAGGGAATTGAGCCTTAATTGACTCACATGCTTCAGATTGAATATACTATACTTGTCCTGTGCTTGTAGCTAGTTAATAAAGTGTAACAAAGCCTATATTTCTATCATTAATTTGTTTCTGTAACAGTTCATTTCTATGGGTTAGGCTCGGTGTGGCCTCTACGCTCAGATTGGTCTAGCATGAGGGAGAACTTATAGCTGAAACGTAGCGTTGGAGGATCATCATCATGTTAACTGACTGATTGAGTTTTCCCCTGAATGGAAGTTGAATAAACTAGTTAAGAGTGGATTTAAATGTTTTTGTTTGTGGACAGAAAATGACAAATATGTTAAAAACAAACATTACATACGTCAAAGGGACAAGAAAACTCCATATGTATGACACGTTACCCCTCAAAGTGTTTGTGCAGTCCATAAACACATGGATTATCGTGTATATTGAACCTTTCCTGTATTGCCACTGAAGAAAGTAATATAGATGTTGAATTATTGCACAGCCCTATAAACTGAAATGTCTTATGTGCCATAGAGAATATGCTTACTCATATATTCTGGAAGTGCACCCTTGACTTGTATCTGTCTAGACGTTAAGATCTAATGTACATCCAACCGAAAGAGACACTATCCTGAATTGTTATCTGCTGCTTTGTCTCCTGAAGCTCGTGCAAACATAAATCTGTGTCAGTGGAGTAAACGCCATGCAGGTGTGATCAGCTCATGAGGTGGGTGTGGGTATATAGGTGGTTTCAGGACACTGGAATTAGTTAGTGCTGCTTGTTTACATGTCACAGCACACATACACACACACACACACACACACACACACATCTGTCTAGCAGTGCAATGGCTCAGGTTGTGTGTTGTCGATTGACTTCTAAGCTATATTTTCAGAGGCTACAGATTGTGTCAGGCCTCAGTGTTGGTTCACCTCATTACAGGACTGGTGGCTTTTTGGTGTCTGTCAGATTCTGCAGATTGCTGTGTGTGACACACACTAGAGCGACGGAGGCACAAAAGTGTTTTTGATTGACTCCGTTTTTGACAACAGTAGCTAAAGGACTAGTACAGTTATTTTAAGTGGTTTTGTATGAGGTGCCACATCATCAGTAAATGCACAGTGTGCCACTGTGCCAGTAACATAGGACATGGCCTCTTAACCACTTAACAAAACAACAAACAAAAAAACCTGTCTACATTTAAACCCAAGTCTGTGTAAGTCTATGATACCTTAAGAATATGCTTGCCACTTTCTCTCAACCTTAGACCCAAGATTGTCTTTAGCTTATGGTGACTGCCATGTGCAGCAGCTGCCTCCACAACTACATTTCTTGAGTCTGTTTCACTTGGGTTAATACAAATAAAGTTTTATAAGTAAATTTCAACCACCAAAAAAAATACTAATTTGAATTTACTGAAGGAGATAGCAGTGGATCAACAACTCCTGTGTGCTGTGATGTTAAATAGTTAATTTTCTCTATGGACTTTGGTACAGGGAGTGAACAGTTTACTCAGCGACATGATTTCATTTCAAGTTGGAAAACATGGGGGATGCACAATACAGCCAGCATTAACTGTGTATCAGTACCACATAGAACCTGAACCAACCGGAACTCTCTCTTGAATGTGTGATTTATTAGAGAGGGTAAGCACTCGGAACACTTTAGATGTTAATGGGTCTCATTGAAAGTGTTCCTATCTACTGGTAGTCTTTTTCAAGTCTTGCTAATGTCACCTTATATAGACAATAGATGATAGATGAGAACCTTTGCTGTTATTATATGAACAAGAATACACCAGAAGCAAAGATGGATGGATAAATACATAAACAAATATTAATAAAAAGAAGTATGCAGTGAGAAGGAAACCAGGAAAACATTCATCCAATGAGAAAAAGATCCATACAGCAGGCCCAGGAAATGATAAAAAGATCCAATGTTTAACCAGGAAGAGTGTAGTGAAGGAACTGAGTTGATCAACTCTGACTGGCTCATGTAAGCTCCAAGCCACTGCATTGCTCTGCGCCGCCATCTTCCTTCCTTCATTCCGTAATGATGTTGTAATCCTACACGGAGTTCTTCTAAACTCTAGTAGGGTGTGAGCTCATCTCTTTTCTCTACACAAAACTCCTAACAAGTTCCAGGTCATTTTTTATTTTCCTGCCAGTTCCTGCTAGTTTCTGATTCAGCACCATGGATAGTTCCATGTTGAATAATACTTTAACAACAATTTCTCAGCAGAACTGATAAAGGGAGAATAAAAAATATATAACTTTAAAAAAATAGATTTTTCATTAACAAAAAGAAGGCAATAAATTAATAAAAATTATAATTATTAATATAATTTTTCTTAAGGGTCCAGTCACAATATTATTGAATTTAATAAACTGAGCCGTGGAAAGTTTTGCAAGGTTTAAAAATGTCAGCGTTTAAGAGCCTTGCATAATTCATTGTGTCTCTAAGTTATTGGTATTCAGGGTCATGGGTCGCTGGAGCATTTTCTCAGTGGAAACCAGGCAAAGCCCCTGGTGGGGCGGCCAGTCCATCACAGGGTTAACAGAGTGACATAACTGTGCAGGACCTCGTCCTGGCCTTTAGCAGCAGTACGAAGCACTCGGTCAATGTGGCATACTCAACTTAAGTCACTTATCATTTAAATTCTGACAGCGTGAAACTCTCCATTAGCACAGCAGGGCCTCTCTAATGTAGCAACCACTTATAAAGAGTCAGTCAGTTTTGTTTTTTTTATGAAACTGTGTTTGTTTGTCCAATTTTCTGTGGAGTCACACACATTTTATTTGCACTGGTAGCTCGTGTGTAGTGTTTTAAAAGCATGTTAAAACATAATGCATCACCATGGCGTGTCGTGTTGGCACCAGCTAATGGAATTCAGTTTTTTTTTTGTCAACAAACCTCTTAACATTACAGACTTGTCACATCAATTCCACTCACATGTGCGGCTTCAATGCGGTCAGCCAGTCATCATGACTGCCTCCGCAATTTGTCACCATCAAAGGAGACAATACAAAAGATGTGTAACATCATTTTTATTTATTTATTTATTAATACCCCATGTCTTAATGACAGTCCAAAAAACAACTGTCTCTGTCGGTGTGCACACGGGAGAGAAGGAAGACCTTTTAACATGGATATTATCATGTTCACACACCAGGGGAACAGATGAGAGTTGTGACGCTGTCATGTCTGTAAACAAACACAGTGACACCACATTCGGGTCAGTCCTCCGTGACATTTTAGAGAAGGAACTTCTGACGCGGCTTTGAAGTGATCGAAGGTGTCCGCACGAACCGAGTAGAACCAGCGGAGTCGAGTTGGCTGCGGCGACACAGGCGGTGACATTGTCACCGGGAGACACATTGTCCTGACATTTGTCACAATCTAAATATTGTCCATGTTGCGATTGTGACAAAGCCTGTAAGGATGAAAGGGAATTTGGCACAAAGTGTAACAGATGCTGTTCTACAGCCACTGAAACAACACATTTAATGATGTCAGCGTTTGATGGAATGTGTTAATGAAAAAGCTAATGAGATGTAAT
This sequence comes from Solea solea, assembly GCF_958295425.1. NCBI lineage: Eukaryota > Metazoa > Chordata > Actinopteri > Pleuronectiformes > Soleidae > Solea > Solea solea. Next base: position 11,804,246 of record NC_081137.1, on the reverse strand, counting down.
GACTTCTCGGCTTCTGTCTGTGCGAGTAAATGTAGTCGGAGCTTTAGGGAGGTATCATGGCTGTCAGTTGGAACCTGACACTAATCAAATTTCCAATCAGGAGCTGTAATGGGATTTACTAAGACTTTATACATTTGATTCTACCAGTAACAGTCACAAATCGGCATGGATTTACTGTTACCTGTAAAGCGGGGAAATAGAATGTTAGTGGAGGAATGTTCTTTCCATTCAAAGATATGACTCAACAGAAATGCTGAAACAGTTCTTGTTTTTATTAGCAGTGACATGATAATATGTTCCCTTTCTTTTATAAGGTATGGGAAAATATGAACATTTCTTCATGTTATTTTTTAAAGCTGATGGCTACAGATGAAAACATATGTAACTAATGTTGCATAAAAAGATGCGTCACGTTACTCACGCTGCACACAGGAAGTGATCTCCATGAAAAGTTTCCAAAAAGCCGGTCATTCAGGTGTATGATAAATATAAATGCCTATAAGTTCCTCTCTGCTCCTGCTCTGCCGTTGTATACACACAGACCTCTGTTAGTTTGACAGAGTCTGTTTCCAGCATACAAACAATGTTACATCATCTCTGTTCACGAAGAATCGAGGCACAATAATAACACCCAGAATTAAATCAGATCATTATGAAACACAATGCACTGGAATCACTGGAAAGATGCAGGCTCCCCCTTTGTGGCACTTCAAAATAAATCACTAGCACTGCATGATGTATGGAAGAAGTTCCCCCTTTCACAACTATCCCAAAAATGGAGATTTGATCGTGAATGATTTAGAGCGATAAGTGATGCTTTGGTGTTACTTCACTGGTCTGTTGCAGTGAATACTAAGGAGCTTATTCCAGACACTCTGCTGTTGGTTAAGTTAAAGTACTGTACATTATTAATGTGTGAGTAAATATTATGACTTTAACAGGATTTTCTTTCCTACTGATGTTTCCCCAGGGTCTCGTCTCCGTCAGGAAGACTTCCCTCCTCGCGTTGTGGAGCATCCTTCTGACCTTATTGTGTCCAAAGGGGAACCAGCCACTCTCAACTGTAAGGCAGAGGGTCGTCCGGCCCCCACGGTGGAATGGTACAAAGACGGGGAGCGCGTCGAGACGGACCGCGACAACCCCCGCTCGCACCGCATGCTGCTGCCCAGCGGGTCCCTCTTCTTCCTGCGCATCGTCCACGGACGCCGGAGCAAACCAGACGATGGCAGCTATGTGTGCGTGGCCCGGAACTATCTGGGGGAGGCTGTAAGCCGGAACGCTTCTCTTGAAGTAGCACGTAAGTCTTGATTTTTCCATTCATTTCTCCAGGCACAAATGGTTCGAATCTGCTTTGTGGAATCTTACTTTTGAATAAGTGAAAGTGTAAGTAAGTGAAGTTCGTTATCTTCTGTGGGTACAATATGCAATACTTAAGTGCTATCAGGTGACAGCGTGCATGTCAGGCCAAAACAAAAGCTAATGGCAGCGAGTTACCAATGGAAGCCACAGCATGTATACATTATGTATTAAGTAATGCTTACAGTGATTTTTGAGTCTCTCTGTGGCTTTTTGAGCTCTCCGTAATTGAAATACCAGACCTTTTTTTATTTCTCTCCTTGTCTGCAGCCTTTTTAAGCCAAAGAACAAGATTTGTTTGGGAGTAAATTTGGAGAGTTGCATTCAGACACTTTGAACTCCTTTCTGCTACCACTGAGTGGATTGTTATCTATTATATATATTGATGGAACGTCATGATCTTGTAATCTATGCACCCCCTATTTCTCAGTCCTGGTCCAGATGTTGCCGTGCTTCATCACACCAGGACTGAGAAACACTGCTATACAGGACATGGTGAACTTTCAGAAAACTTGAATTAGTCATGAATATGACAGCTGACTGTTCAAATGTGCTATTTTCTTCAACACAATCTAAAAATCCCTTTTTAATGCAGCATGTTGATATTCAGGGTCTATCTATATTGCAGAGGCTAAAACAGAGGGTTGCTAACACAGTGTCACATCAATCTCTGCTCAAGACATTAGGAGTACTAAGTGTTTTCAAAATAAAAGCATCAATTGCGGTGATTCACGTGATCAATAACAAAGCATTTGTCGAAAAAATTGAGATTACACTGACTTAGACTTGGCTAAATGGACAGCTACCAACTTTGCATTGTTCAGGACGATGGACTGAGAGAGAAGTCATTCAAATGAAAGACACACTTTTAATATGAAGAAAATGAGGATGTTTATGCAACAAGAGGTCGTCACTCTTACGGCAGAACACTGGACTCTGCTGTTAAATAAGGGAAGCTGCATTTGTTTGTCTTTACTGAGGAGTAGCGCCATAAAACTTTGAGCACGCGCAAGAAATCACTTTATTACGACATACTTTTAATGGCCTTGATGTCTTTTTTGGCCAGGCTTGTGTTTTGGATACAAGTTCCGTCCGGAATTCACAGCAGATCATTTAAACGTATAGATATTTTGCACACTCAACCTTTAATATCAAATTTAAAAAAGGGTTAGTTCATGTTTGAATAGACATAGTGTGATGCAGTGGTTGTGCTAGGGACCGTATGTGTGTGTTTATGGCATGTGTGTGATCTTAAAGCCATAGTATGTAACTTTTAAATATGAATAAATGACAATTGTACATTCAAACCATTTTGAATGGTGTGTGTGTGTGTGTGTGTGTGTGTGGCATGCGTGTGAATATGTTTTCAGACTGCTAGGGAGACCTGTTTGTATGACCTGTTTGAGTAATATATGGGCAGAGCTGTGAATTGCTCCAGGGAGGAAGAGAAAGAGAACGGGGGCAGGATTTTAACCCAGCAAACTCCCCTTTTCACTGTTTGGATTTGGAAAGATGCAGCCTGGTCCCAGCCAGAGAGCGAGCGAGAGAGACAGAGATACTTACCTGCTCTGGGCTATTCACATTTCCATTATGTGCTAAACTGAGCTGATTTCTTGCCATGAACAAGATGCACACACGCTTGAACACACACACACACACACACACACACACGCAGAGATATACATACGTACATGCATGCACACACAAACACCCACGCTGTCTCCCTCCTGCTCTCTGGTTTGTACTTGCACACAGATGCAGAACAAACAGCAACAAACAGGGAATTCCAGGCCAGGAGTTTATTGTAGTGTGATTTAAAATTTACAAAATATTTACCTGGAAAAAAAAAAATGAGTTGAGGAAATATTGAACCTCATGACTTGACATGATGTACTCTGCCAATACAATAAGATTTGGGGTTTTTTTCTTCCCATTTTTTATGGCGCCGCTGAAACTTGCGCCGCCTGCTTTCCTTTAAAAAAATAATGGGAAAATAAACTGAGATAAGAGCCTTGAACGTAATAGCGTCTCAGTCAAGACACTGTCTGAGATCTTTGTCTTTTTTTTTGTGTACACCACATCCTCTCTTTCTCTTATTGCCTTTTCCACATTAGACGCTTAAAGTATGTTCCTCAAATCAATATTGGGAAATTGTCCTGGAAATACTAATGCTTAAGGAGAGGCTGCCATTAAAAACAAGAGTGTGTGTGTGTGTGTGTGTGTGCAGGATGTAGCATTTGATTCATGTATTAAAATTAGACATGGTGGTATTTAGTATTCAGCGGATTAATGTCTGGTGTTAAAGCCGCTGTCTCGCTCTTGATCACCGTCTACTGTGCTGTGTACATGACGTTTACATTGCTCAGCGCGTGTTTGAAGACGGAGCGTAATTCTCCCTGACAAACAAACTGTCGTGACAGTGTCTGTCAAGAGGCAAAACGTTGCAGCTGCTCCGCTGATTCCACTGACTGAATAGAGGCAGAGAGTGTAGGAGCACGACGACTGTGTCAGTGAGTTTGAGGGGGATTTCACGCTCGTCCTTAAAACACAATAAAGCTCATTTGTATTTTCGCAGCCATTCTGAATCCGTTCTTTTTCCAAGTTAATTGTCAGTCATTGTCAGTGCAGGAGCTGCAATTACTGTATGCAATCAGTTTTTTTTCCTCTACTCTATTGTTGGAGGAGACATAGGCTACTTACGTATTAGCAATACTTAGTGTTAGTCATAACAAACATCATACTACAGTGTTTGCACAATAGATTGTACTTCATTATTTCTCTGTATTCTTTTGCTGCTGATGCCGATGGCCTACAGTATTAGTCCAATACGAGCGGGTATTCCTGCCGAAACCAATGTTGCACCTACGCAGTCTTTACATGTTGTTTTAAACAACTTAACTGTTATAGATACATTTATGCTGATGCTTTTACCATATTTAACCAGCCAGGTGATCTCAGGCCATGAGAGAGTGAGTCTCCTCCCACTTTCATGAGGCATGATGTAGATCAAAATGCTGCAATTTGACAGACCAATCGGACTAATGATCAGTCAGACATATGCAGAGCGACGGAAAACCTGTCAACAAAGGTGCTTGTTGTTTGTTGTGCTTGTTGTTACTAATGCGAACAAACTTTTGCGCGACTTTTAAGTGACTTTTAAGGAAGTCGTCATCATGTTAAGCTCAAAACAAAATAGTTTCACCTTTTGAAGGAGATTCTGAAAATAGCGTCTTTGCCGGACGTATCTGCAGAGTGAAATGAAATTGCTTGCAGACTGAAACCAAACTAGGAAACTAGAGAAGACCCACATGGACATGGAGAAAACAGGACCCTGGTTGAACCCAGATTCAAACGGGTGACCTATACTTGCTGTGAGGCAACATTGCTTACCACTACTCTGCGGTGTAGCCCTTCTTTACATTATAACATATAATATAACATTTGTTTTTTATTGAAGCATTTACATTGTATTAAGGGTTTGCAGTTCATATCTGGCCCAACAGACCACAAATGACTGGATTTCAATGTTACTCTTGTTTGCAACCTCAAAGAGACTCCAATATCTGTTTTCCCGTTTCCGCAGAGTGTCAATAGGTTGTTCACTGTAACCAAAGCAGCCTGTAGTTGTTTTTGTGTAATTCAGAATATTACGGCTACAGGGAATGCATATTGCCACGTCTCCTTCAGGGGCTGCAGTATCCTGCCAGTGCTGCTGCAGCCAAAGTTGTCATGCGTAGCCACGGGTGGGAGCAGAGCCGAGTAGATGAAAGTGCTGCGGGGGGACGCTCTGACAGTGAGCCTTGCTCAAAAATGCTCTGTGTCCTTAGGAGTCCGCACACATCCTCAAATTTGCTAATGGGCTGTAGCGTTGTATCTCGACCAGTGGTTCAGAAAATATAGCTAACGAGAGGAGGGTGCCGCTCCCTCGGGTACATTTGCGCTGTACAAGCTCAATTTTGGTGGTACGCCGTGCATTTTATGAGCTGCTGTCTGACTGATATTTGAGGAGGCATTATTCATCCCATGTGAGGCGAAACACTTCAGCCGATTCAGATGGAAGCAAAGCTTTAAAATATGTAAATGATGCAGATATGCCAGGCATATTGTATACAGCTGCACAGAAAATGAAGTTATATGACTCATAAGATTTGTTTAACTTATATATCAAGCAAGTATTTAGTTAAAAAAATTAAAAAAAATAAAAATTCAAGATAGTTTTATATCTTTTATTTCATCTGGGTTGTACAGTAAAAAAAAATCAATAGTTAGTAAATAAGAAGAATTTGATTGTATATCTTGTGCTGGTATTGGTTTTCTCATCTGACAGTGGGTATGATTGTAATAAAACAGAATACTCTAGTGGAATACACCCAGAAGATCAGTTTCCCCTAAATCTGAAGTTAATTACTGCAATCATTCCAACTATATTGCGTTCCTTTCAATATTGAAGTGACACATTTGTTTAGAACTTTTTTTTCTTCTTTTTGTGCCTTTATCTTCGCTGACACATTAACACGGCATTAACACATCTTTGTTTTCCATTTGCATGGCTGTTTCATTTTTCGGAACTATGCAGAAGCCCGTGGATGATAGATGGATGATTGAACAAAGCCAATATATACAGTGTTCTGAGACTTCTTCTCTCTCGGAGAAAGCCAAAGAAAAGGAAAATGTAACAAATTTGATCCAACAGTGTCAGCGGGGAACAAATAGTAGAGCATGTGCACCTTTGTCGAAATCACATTTCCTGAACAGGCCTTTTTGGATGCATATTTGACACAAACGATAGCATCTGCCATTTCACTGGGAAATAAGTCCATGCCCGTTTTGTTATTAGAGGTCCTATTTTTATGCTTAATAAAGAAGTCTCATTACATTTCCTGCCACTCTTGTGTAGCACGCCACTCATTTCTCACAACCAAGCATGCGACCTCTGTTGTTGATGCGTCTGTTTGGCCTTGGTGAGCAGAAACGATGTACGATGAGTTGTATGCTGCGTCCTTCATCTGAAAACAGGCAATGTGTAGTAATACTATCAGACCTGAGTGAGGGAGCGTTGGTGTGTATACAGCAGCAGCGCAGGAGCAGGTTTTTAAGTAAGTATAATTCCATTTTCATGGCCCCTTTTTGTGTTTACAGTCATATGCAGAGCTGTTTGCAGCCATGAAATGCTGTTCCCTCAATCTGTCTTGGTATAAAAACGTGACTTCCTGTGTGCAGTATGTGAATGTTTATGGGCAGCAATAGATCCAAACACTGCTATATACAGGGACAGTTGTGACTTATGTGAGGCTAATAGGCTGAGTGAACATTGTGTTGAACTCGAATGTAATGGGCATCGTTTGCTTTTGAAAGTTACACACTGCAGCTTTAATAATCAATAATCACCTGCTGTCAGGATGTGTGTGCAATCCAAACTGAGCCAGCCACTGAGCCAGCCTTTTACATCTCCAGCGTGTTCAGTCAGATGCAGCAGACTTCAACAAACAACCGGGGGAACCTCCAGGCCACCAGTGGACTGGCACTAATCATCAGAGTGAGTGGCTGTTGATGGAATTAGAACAGATCCCTCAAACTATTAAGTGGGGGACAGAAAGACGTGAACGGTGACTTGTTGAAGGGAGCTGTGGGTGGATGTAAGGTTTATTTGGACCAAACTCCGGAGCAAGATGAATCTCCCACCGCCCACCCCCTGTGTTTGACTGTGCTAAGTGAATTAGAGGTAGAGTCACTCAGCCAGACAATCGTCAATTAAATCCTCCCAGTCGAAGGCAGCCAATGCTGGAGTAAATCTAGTGTCAGGATTGTGTCGGTGTTCGTGCACTATAGTAATTATTTTAATGAGCAATCACACACACTTGAGATTTATCACAACCTGTAGTAAAATGAGTAGAACCGGGGTAGTACTGCTGCAAGAATTTGCAGTATGAGCTACAAAGAAAGTGGCATGTAAATAACAAGTTGTGGAAAAAAAACAACACATAAATTACAAGTGCTTGCCGGTGCAAACAGGGAGTAATGTAGTATTAAAGTGAAGCATGACACCTCTAGGCACAGCTGTGCTTTGAACTCAAAGAACTATGGTTATGGTAATGAGTGATATCCCCAAAAAGGTTATAATGATTAAAGTTTTCAAATGGGTTGATGGAGATAAGAATTAAATCTAACACATTTTTGGCATTACTTCATTAATAATCTTCTTCAGCATAATGCAAATCAAACGATCTAAAGAACAATATGTCTGCAAATCCTCTGGACAAATTCTTTGCATACAGGTCCCTTTGGTTAAATTATTCACTTCCTATGCTGCAAAGAAACCTAAAAAATCATGGTCTGAACATGTGTCAATATCAGCACAGAGATTCAGCGGTGGAGGAGTGTCTTGGATTATCATGTTTTAGTTCAAGAAAATCATTTTGTGATACATTTTTTATAAATGTTTCATTGCCCAACTCATCATTCTCACAAAGACAATGCCGTGGAGGGTTTAGTGGAATTCATTTCACAATTTTAAGCTTTTGGGCATGTGTCTCCAATTTGAATTTTGTTTTGGAGGAAAAACTCATGCAGTTGCTCAGTTTTATTTGTATAGCTCCAAATCACAACATGCAATATATCAAGGCAGAAACCTTTACAATGTTAGAGAGAGAAGATAAAAACCCAGCAATTCAAGTGATTCAAAAAATGTATATGTATGAATGTGCATTTTGGAATCTTTTCTGTGTTTCCTTTTGCTCATTTCCAGACATATCTCATATCTCAAGTAAAAGCTAATCAAACATGAATAAGCAGTGGTGCATTTTTATGTTCTGCAGCATTTACAAGTGTATCTACAGCCCTGTGCAAACGTCTCAGGACACCACCTTGCTTTGGGGTTTTTAAGTCTGTCAATTTCTGTGATCACTGACGTTTGGAATGACTGAATGTTGGCTTTATTTGCTGAGATAATGAACCAACACTGTGAACATCTTTGTGTAGAGAAGTGATCAGAGTTTTCTTATTAATCTTGTTCATTTTTAGACTATTAAGTTTACAAATAGTGATCAGAATTTGACCTCTTCCTTGGGTTATGTCTCGACCATCTCTCTCTCTCTCTCTGTGCTGTCTTCAGTGATGGGAATTTCACTGAACCATTAAACACAGTAGATATTCCAGTCAACAATATTAGCTTAATTGGTGTAATTTGAGAGCCAAGGGCGTGTTTTCTTCAGCCATGAAATATTGAATCACGCGGAAGCACTCGTTTGTCACCACTTCCACATTTGTGCTGTACAGTTACATCACGTGGCAAGTAGATTAGAAAGATCTGGGGAGATTTTGAAAAAGAAACATTAGAATGTAGTCAGTCGTTGGTATTATTATTTAGCACCCAGTTACTGTCGGTATTAGGAGTCTGTAGATTTACTCCTCCACTTAATGTCCAGTAAAGGTTCCTCTGGCAGCCAATCTCTCGTGTTTAGGGAAGTGGCAAGTTGCCATTGTTCACTCCCACGCATAGACACCATCCAAAGCTAAAATGTGTTTTCTCAGGCAGATTGTTCGTGTTTTCTGTGAGCTCATAGGTGAACCACACTGCACCATCTGTTGCCAGTCTCATGTATACTGTTCCCCTGTTCCCCTTCCTCTGCTTTGCTTTCTTTAAGCGCATACTGGTACGGCATTTTGTGAACCCATCTGATCACAACTTAGCCTTTCACATTTGTTAAAGTGATAGTGTGGGTTTTAAGTGTGGCTATATATATATATATATATATATATATATATATATATATATGTATATATATATATATATATATCTTGTGTTTTTGCAGAAACAAGTAAGTTGTGTGAGACCTCCAATTTGGCATTTCCAGTCAGTTTTGTTTATTTGTTTATTTTATTTTGCACAGTTTAAAAGAAAAAATACAAGATTGACAAAGAATACAAAGTAACATACAGTGCAGGAAGAGGCAGAAAGCATAGTGAGCTTATTTGAAGCCTCTACCTAAATAATGTTAAAATTTGACAATATTTGAAAGAAAACACAAAATTAACATACAAAAAAAAAAATCATCTAACTATATAAAGGTGATAACAAACTAATAATCACAAATTATATATAATAACAAAAAAAACAACAAAAAAAAAAACAACAATAAAAACCAAACATTAATATAAAAGCAAACGTATGAGTGTGTAATGTGTGTGCGTGTGTATGTATGTGTGTGTCTCCATGAGGGAAATATTGGTTTATAGCATGTGTGAATCAAAAATAAAACACAGAGACATGAACAACAACACATGAAGAAAAGCAAATTACAAAACAACCGTTAAATAATCTTTTAAGTGTCTTTTGTAGAATTTTATGGAAGAACAGTTTTTTGCCAGATGGGAAAAGTCATTCCACAATTTAGTACTCCTAAATCTTATTGAAAATTGACCTCTGCAAGTAAGAAATTTAGGAAGATGAAGATCTGAGGATTGACGAGTTGAGTAGGAATGGACCGGTGAATTTGTTTTAAAATACGTCTTGAAATGCTAAGGAATATTCCCTTCACTTGAGTGAATGTTATACATAAAAACACATATTTGAAAATTGATGTTAAAAAATAGTAAGAATTTGTAGTTTTTGAAATAAAGGAGCAGATGGGGTATGTGACTCTGATCGAGTTGCAATTATAACAAAACGTTTCTGGAGGACCAAAATTTTGTTGAGAGTACTAGGAAAAGTACTTGCCCAAACTATATTACAATATGAAAGATAGGGATAAATTAAACTGTAATATAGAATCTGGAGACAGTTTGTGGTGACAAGCTGACTGATCCTTCTAATTATACCAATAGATTTATTTATTTTTCTGCTAACCCAATAACTCAGTTGCTTTATGCAGCAGGCAGGACAACAGCTTTAAAAGATAAAATTACTTATAGAAAAGCAGGCATCGTATATACAATCAGGGGTTAATAGTTAGTTGGTTGTCAGTGTTCTGAGTTGGTGTCCCAAGTAATAGTTGATATAGTTTTGTAAGTAGAACTGGGTTATAATGACTTCTATGCATTAATTTTTTAAATTCCATTTATTCATTTAACCATCCACACAACAGCAAGTAAACACAAATACAGGACGTGCCGCACAAAATAAGTCCAATAAGGTCTATAAGGTACTGACGTGTAGTCGGTGCTGACCTTGCAGTGACTTTTCCCAGCATGTGGCTGTCAATGGGAACTAAACTGAGACATAATGAAAAACAAGCCACTTATGGCTCTCCTAGTAAAAATCGACACCTTTGCCCTCAGTCAGCCTTTTCTGACTGGAAACTGAAGTTTATGTTACTCTGTAAACTTTTCACTCCCTACAACAAAGTCCATAAAGAATATCAGCGATTTTACATTGTGGGATTCAGGAGCTGTTGAGCCACTGCACTGCTGCCTCCGTCAATAAGTTCAAATGTGTTATTTTGTGACTTTGGTATTTGAAATCCTTTGTTCCAGTTTCCCTAAGTGATATTAAACATATCAAAGAATGCAGCAGTAGATCAGTAGCTCCTGCGTCCCCATGAGATAAAATGTTGTTGTGTTAGAAACTGAGCAGATTAGATAACAATCCATCCCCGGATGTACAGTAGTTACACCTGCTATCCAATTTCAAACACATTTTAATGCCAGGTGTAAAGGCATAAAGTGTAAAGAAATAAACTGGCTAATGTATAATATGATAATTTCATGCAATCACACTTTAATGTGAAACATTCCAGTAAGTTTTGATTCGAAATTAGAACTTTGCCTTCACCGTCAACCACAATCTTCATTTTGGCTCATATTGTTAGATAGAAATAACTAAAAAAATAGTCTAATTAAATCACAATAATCAGAGAATAACATAAAAACCAACCCTTTTCTGTTCTGTTTCAGACAGTTTAGGCCTCAGAAACCCCTGAGCTCTGCAATTTATGACCCCACTTATGTTCATTTTGTTTGAATTTAAAAAAAAACACAGTTACACTGAATCCCAATGAAATGCAGCACAATATTTAATTGTAATGGCATATTTGACTGTAATGTCCGCACAACCTTCACCATAGCTTGTGCATTGTTGATTAATACAATATGCAAGAGTATTTTTTTAAGTTTAAGTTGCTCTGGTGCTCATAAGAATACCGCTGTAATGTGGAGGTGGCCAAGGCGGACAATTAGAAATTCTTTATGCAGATTTTTTTGGCTGAAGACTGGGTGATAAGGGGCTAGCATCTGGTGCTAACTGGACCATGCTCACTCCTTGGAGGTCTGTGCGTTATTAGGTTCGGTAAGTTAGCTAAAGGCTAGCATCTGTTGTTAACTGGACCATGCAAACACCTTTAAGAGCTTTGGTGCACTTTCTTACAGTTGGTTGGAGGAAACATATGCCTGCACTGAAAAAACAGGACACGTGTGATTTACTTGGTTAGAGTCTGTTGTTAGTTTCTCATTATTTTAAGAAACATCTGTATGTAATTTGCAAATTTCAGACACATTTGCAGACTGTTCAATTACTACTTTTTTAAAAAGATTCACTCAAAGAATTATGTCTTATGCTCTGTCGTTGAGTCTGTTTTTTGTTTTGTTCTGTTATATGTTTTATTTTGTGGTCTATGCTGATTTTTGACCTACATTTAATTCAAATCATGTTTTGGCAGAACTATTTAACATTAATAATCCACTTCAGCCCGTCAGGTGATCAATCACTTTACTAGCACACGCTATTTCAAAGAATGTCTTGGAGAGAAATTCTTCATGACATGTGTTAAATATTCACATCACAATATTGATAATGTTTCTTTCACAAAGTTATTTGCTTGAAATGTAGCATTGTTTTTCCCCTCATGTGAACAACACTTAAATCATCTTGTTAAAGTTCCAGTGTGTAAGAATTAGAGACACCTATTGGTGAGACTGCACAGTATTGAGCAAACACACTCAAAAATGTATGACTTAGGGTAAATGGTTTGTATTTCTATAGCACTTTTCTAGTCTTGATGACCAATCAAAGCTGCTTTACACTACAGTTTTTGCCATTTGCCCATTCACACACAGCTGTCAGGAGCAACGTGGGGTTAAGTGTTTTGCCCAAGGACACATCAGCATGTAGACTATAGCGGGGCCAGAAATCAAACCCACAACCTTTGAGTTGAAAGGCGACTCACTCTACCGGTGATTTACCGTCGCCCCCAATAAAGATAGTCGTAAATATGGATGTATGAAATTTGCATTTATGGTGTGTTTCATTTGTAGTCGTCACTCGGGCGCCGCCTGAACTGTCTGCTTCTTTTTACTGATCATTATTACATAACCCATAATCCATTTGCTATGGATAGAAATTATTTATAGATATTTATACATGCTTTTATATTCTTTATTATTATTTTTGCCTTGTGCAGTTTAGTATGTGACAAATAAATCTTCTTGAATCTTGAACTTGGATTACAGTGTCCCTTAAAGAATAAAAGCATGGCTCAATAGGAGACCGAACATAAAGGGACGCCACAAAATGTACCCAAATTAACAATTCTGATTTAGTTGACAAACTCGTCTTTTTAGACAAAGTGAATGAAAGCAAAGGGTTGGAGGTCTCTGCAAAAATAATACGAAGGTGGATAGCGTCTGACCCAGCGAGTCCCCAACAAGAAAAATAGATAAAAACCTGATAATAGGACTGCCAGCAACCTCCAACCAACTTTCAATGTCATGTTGCAGCCAATGTGTTTGAGTTGGAAAAATCAACGTTGGAGAGAAAGACCACATTTCGTTGTTGCCCCCGAACACTTGACGTTCCCGTCATGTATAGTCAAGACAGCGGCCACCCCAGCGGGTTTATCCTGAGGAACAGGACACATCAAACTCTGGCATTTAGCAGTTTTATCAAACCAAGGCTTAACTAGCGATACCATTGATAAAAGCTATCAACTGGTGTCGCAAACGATGGCTAAGTTTTGCAGTTCTGACTTTGCAGTTTTGAGTTTCGATGTAAATGGAACCCAGCATAAATAAGAGGTTATTACAGTATGTTTGGTTTTCGGGTGTTGTAGATGCGTTCACTGTCAAGTCCGTTCTTACAACAGTGACATGTTATCAAAATTGTTCAGGAAGTTGTTGGCAAAACTCCGGTAAAGGTCAACTTGAACCGTGACACTCCCTTGCAGCTCCTGTCATTGCTATGAATAAACCTAATATTCCTGTCTGCCTGAAGGTTTTTTCCCCCACAGATTGAAAGCAAAAAAAAAAAAAAGAAACGTGGAAGGCTGTGACTCTACTGACAGACAATAGTTTAATTTGTTTTTAATTGCACTTATTCATAGCATGCATTATCTTAAGGCACTTAAGGAGCTTACAGTTATTGTATAGGCACCTAACACAATGAGGAAGCACCTGGCAACAGAGAAAAAAGACCCTGAAAAAGGAAATAATCTCTGACAACCAGGTTTACGAAAACATCGCAGATGACACACAACACTTGTAGTTACAAGAAAAAAAAAGAAAAAAAAAACGGTTTTACATTCAAGCTCTACTTTTGAATGCTTACTTTAGTATAAGAGAAGAGTGCCAAAGGGAATCCAGATGTAATGTTATGTTTCCCCTTTGACACAAGCCCATCTGATAGATTTTAATCCACCAAAGCTACAGACTTTTCATCATCTTATTTTGTGTTTACATGTTTGGCAGAGACCACACAGCCACAATCCATTTTCAATTTAACGACAGATCACACAATGATTTATTATGTGCCGTTGCCTACCTTTCAAGGTAGTATATCGTGACGCCATGCGCAGTACATTATTGGCCTTAATTTAATGGAGTCATGTTTCTGCATTTGAGTTTGAAATACGGCCGTACAGTACATCTCCTTTTAGATGAGCTGGCGCTGCCTTAAGCTATTGCATTAGCAGACCTTGAATGAGGCCTTCACATGGCTCCTGATGCAGCTGTAACTTATGGCTGCTGTCACATGTGGAAGCTGCAGCTGGGTGTAACCTTGTGTTTTCACAAAGCAACATCAAGTGTTTTATGACCGTCATATAAAGCCAGATGTCAATATTAGGATGCACAGAGGAGATTATGATCAAAGTCACATTAGTAATATTTTAAAGAGTCAACAGGCAAGTCACAGTTTGTAGTGGTATTTTTGTGTGGTCATTTTTAAAAGGACACAACAGTAGCAAGAAGTAAGGTACTTTTTAATTAATTAGTAATATTTATTAGAGTGCCTGCTTAGCAATACAAACCAATGAGACTGGTACATTTTTATTATTAGTATTATTATAGTATTATTTTTCCTTTTCCGCTAAAAGTTTGTCCCACGACTTTGAGAAAAACCCTATATCCTATATTGAAACGTGCGGTTTGATCGGGAACGGTGTGCTATGGCTTTTCTAAGCGTTTATAGTAACCATGGTGACCAAAATGACAATAAATCTGAGAAGAGGTTCCACATACACATGAATGGGAAACGATTGCAACCCATCCCACTTTAGAGCCTCACACTTTGACACGAGTCACAAGACTTGATAGCACGACACACTAGAACTAGAATGTAATAGTTATTTTTATTTATGTTGTGTGTGTGTGTGTGTGTGTGTGTGAGTGTGTGTGGTTGTATGAGGTACTCACACACTGCGCCTGAGACACTGACCCTCATTCTCACTGAAAATATGGCAGGCAAAAGGGAAAGCGACCGATCTCCCACACCACTGTCCACTGAGGAAAATCAATGTTTTAAGCTTGCAAAGACACAGTCTCCTGCAGCCTAATTTGATTTGTTTGTGTCACTCCAAATTACGGATTTCAAACAAATTCACAAAATGACACATATAAACCTAGTTTAGTTTTAGAAGTGATAGAAGTTCAGTTCCTTTACTATTTCTTATGGCAAACATACATCTTAAGAGTTCATAAACATCAGTAGGTATAGAGTTCATTAGGTGAGCCTTTCAGTGTTTTAATTTCTTAGTGATGTTCCATGTTTTTTTTTTGGTATATAATGTGGACCCGTCACCAGGTTAAATGATCTGCCTATTCCTGGTGTACTACCAATCAATTGAGTAAGCTTAACCACTCCCTTCAGTGGACTCCAGCTGATTCATTATTCATGCAACCTCCACCAACATTTCGCCCAATCTAGGCCAACCAACGCCGTTATAACTGTGAAACATTACATCCCAGACTCCCGTTCACCCGTTCATTCACCTGCATCACATCACTTTGCCCAGGAATCATCAACAACCCCATCCACTGCATCTCCTGATCCACAAAAAAAGTGCAGAGTGCCAGGGCCTAGGCAGCAATAAAATCACATCAGACTTCCCCAGTAGACACCTGAGTGAATAAAAGGGAGAGGAACTATCTAGAAGCTTGATTAATTCATGAAATCCACTCTTTCTTTTGTCCAACTCCCACTCCGCAGACTTTTTTTTTTTTTTACCTGGGTTAGGTTATTTCATGAATAATTGCTCTATAAAAGAGGAGAGTGAGCAGCACGGTGGGTCACTGCCCTTCATGCCCGCACCCCAATGTGTGTCAACGCGTTCTCTGCAGTCGTACATCGTGTAATTGGAACAAGGCGGCAAAAACAGACTCCCATCAAATGTGACATGGGTCTGTTTTTGTAACACAAGTGAATGAGGGTTACTTCTGTTGCTGTTGTTGTTGTCGTCGTTGTTGTTGTTGTGATGGCAGGAGCTGAGACTGAGGGAAGATTCAGGGTTGATGCAGCACACCACAGGGTTTTTCTGTTTTTTTTGTCAGCTGCTAAACACCATGTACGCCTTAATTATCAGAATCTTAATGGGCTTTTCTTCTTTTTAATTAATACTGCTCCTAATAATATGTTCAAATCTGAATATATTGACACATTGGATAAAAATGGCTGACTTATTATATTGCCAAACTGTCCAGCTCTTCTTTTGACTCTTTCCTTCATCGTCATTATTATTATTATTATTATTATTATTATTATTAATAATAATATTTACTTATTTGGCAGTGTAGGCAGTCGTTGCCAGATCTGTAGGCAGAATAGGAGTTGTGAAACAGCACGTGCTCTCTGTCTGAACTGTCCTGTGATTGGTCAAAGTCCCAGCCGGTTTTTATGTTGAAAGGTTATTATGAAATTATTGATCAATACCCCTCCCAAAGAAGACTAAATAAAAAAAAAAAACCACCCATACCTTTACGTATGTATTTGGTCAAATTTCACCCATTTTTTAAGTTGTTATTTAAGATAAGGTGCTTCTTACTTGAACAAATATGTGTCTACTGCTGTGTGATGCATGTGCTGTGTGCCGGAGTCCGTCATTGCCGCTAGAAAGGATGGAAATACGTGTAACTGCATTTGTTGAAGAATGTATTTTCTTTCTTTTTCTTTCTGAAGATTTGTGTTGAGAAAGACTCTTTTGTTCACTAACAGCGGTTGTTCTCCGTCTCACAAGACACCGGCCTGCATGCGGTTACTGTGTGTGGTTACTGTACTGAACCGAGTGTAAATGTGGAGCAGACACAACAAACAAAGTGGATGTTGCTCAAAAATCATTTTTCGGCGAATCCAAAGTGCCACAGCACTTTACTGTTTCCTCTCCAGCTCTTTATGCGGGCTGAGAGCCAGGGAGGGGAACGCAGCTCTTGTAAACGCGGCACTAAAATTCAGGACAGCCAAAATATCGGCCCAGAAAAACATGACTTTATGAAAAAGCAGTTCAACTGAACTGAACCATTTGTTCGGCTGGCTGCTCACATTTTGTGGTTTTAAAATAGCTGTTTCTCCCCAAACTTTTGTTCATCTTTACCTACCCTGTTGAGTATTTAACTTTAAACAGATGTAGTTGAATGTTGTTCTTTAGCCTCCCGGTAGCTCTTCCATGAGTAAATCACTGATTTTACATAATTGAAAAAAAAAAAAAAAAACAATTGTGTTAATAATATAATCCAAAGCAACATAAAAAACATATGCCTATGAATTATTTCAAACATGATGTTATTAGCAGCTTTTGCAATTTTCCAACTACATAGTTTAAAATTGTGATTTTTTTTTCACCCCTTTTTACCAAGACAAACACAAATTGTAGAAGTCCAGTTGACATTGTGAGAACTATGACCGGCGACATTAAAACAATAATAATCGCTGATCACAGACTTGAAGGACAAATACACACAATATCAACTTGATAATAAACAAGTGTCTGCTGTGACGAGGTGTTGCACGGAGTGTTTTTTTTTGTTCTTGTATAAAGTACGGTGCTCTTCCTCTCTCTCGTGGTCAGTGAGTTAGCGCGCTCTCATGCTCCAGTAGATAATGTGCACTAGTCCGTTGCTGCAGATGTTTGTCTGTGTGGGGACAGGGAGCCAAGGAGTGACCAACAAAGCCCAGCACAGTGAGGACCTGACAGTGTGTTCCACAACAGATGTTTCCAGCCTTTTCCCTGCATTTGTCATTTGGTCCTTAATCTGGTCAGTGAAGGGCATTAGAGTATAGAGAAGGCAGGAGAGGGGGAGAGATGCTGAGTTGCGTGCACTGGGACCCCCAGCTGTCACCTCAGACAGACAGACAGACAGGCACCATCCTCCCCCATTTTCACCAAAAGCCCCCCAAATCCACTCCCTTATTCCTCCCACTCAGAGCCATACCCATGTGTCACATACAGAACACCCAAACGGCACACACACAGGAATTGGCTGAGATTTAGGGCACATGGTGTATTGTTGAACCTGTGGAGATTATGCATAATGCTTGAGTCTGTGGAGATTATGCAGCAGAGAGATATTATGCCTCCATTTTCTCTGATTGCCTCGCTGTTTTGTTTCCCTGCCTGTGCTACAGTGAATAACCCACTCATTTGATTTTTTTTTTTCCTCATCACCAACACTCCCTCTTTACTAATTCTCCTCAGTCGTTCTGCTCCATCTATATCCTCTTCTCTTTTATTCCCTCCACTCCACCCCTCCTTTTTCTGTCTCTCTTTTTCTCCCCTCCTTCCCTCTGCTTTTTCCTCCTCAGAGCCTCTGGCTGTCTCCCCACAAGTGATGTTCTCCTGGCCAGATGATGCATGCATATCTCTTGTGTCTTCTTGATGCTAACTCACGTCGACATTTGCACGGCATTGTGGGATTCTGCTCTCGGTCCTATTTCATGTAATGATGAAAATGATGATGGTGATGAGGATTTGGGGGGGAGAAGGGGCGGGGGGGGGGTCTATTTTCTGCCCTTGTCTTGTCTTGACAGTATCAATCAGTGCAGGAGGATATGGTGAAAGATAATGGGTGTTCATGAGGGAGGGAAAAAAAAGTGCAATAATAATAATAATGAAAAAAAGTTCTTGTTTTGAGTTTTGGATGAGTTCATCTTCCATCTAGTGCTCAGTCTGCAACACGCTGAACTGACTCCCATCATTACAAGGGTGTGAGAGAAAAACAAAAAACTCAAATATCACAATATTTCATATTTTCATATCGATTCTTTGAGGGATTGTTTCAATATGTGAATATTCTTGGCTGGTTTTCTGTTGTTTTGTTGTTTTGTGTTGTATGTAAGCCACCATTAGCAGCAGGCCTTTAGCCTCACTTCCACTAGACAAAGAAATCTGTAGTATTATCATTATTATTATTATTCATGCATATATCATGTGTTGTATTTATTCCAAGCATTTTAGTTAAAACAAACTTTTTAAGGGGGAAATAAATTGCAATATATCACCTCACTAATAGTGTCACCCCTGTATCTGGCTTCAAGTAAGTATGATAGTAGAATTTAAAAATTGATACCAATACCCAGGAAAATACTTAACAAAAACATCATTAAAATAACATAACATAATTGTCTTGCTTCTAGTGGACTTTTTCCTGATAACCCTTATTAGGCAATACACAGCTGTAATCATTGCTGGTTTCTTTTTATCAGTTTAGAATTGTTTATTGGTTGCAGCTGCTCATCACTGGGTTGTTTTGACTGTATATTAGATGCTTTCTTTCTTTCTTTCTTTCTTTCTGTATTTCTTGTTTTGTGTGTGTGTGCTCTCCAGCTGAGCAACCATGAGCACCATGTTCAAATGAAGAAACAGGAAGTGAAAATTCCCCCCGAATAGTGTACCATTTGTTCCTCGCCAGTACGCTTACGAGGGGGAAATGTGTTTCTAAGCAGACGCGAGGTGAGAGGAAGATGAACACAAAAAGGGAAAAGAGACACAGGAGGGGTGGGGGTGGGGGTGGGGGTGTGGTCATGATTACTGGATTTAACCTGGAAGACAACAGAAAAATGAGTGAGGGCCACAGCAGACTTGTGGCCCTCTAGCTGTGTCTCCTCTGTGTATGCAGTATGTTTGTGTATGTGTGTGTGTGTGAGAGAGGCAGAGAGAGAGCTGGGATGAGATGCAGGTGGTAGTGGGCACATTTCAGGGATTTTTTTTTTTTTTTTTTGCTCGTATGTGAAGCTGTGTCAGTGGATGTAGCATCTTTGGTGGGGAGATTTCTTCACAGTGTCTGCTACACCCTAATTAATCTGCTTAAACCTGCTGGGCTTGTTTCCTGCACTCTTTCACATCAGAAAAACCAGCCAGCTCGGAATCCAACTAGGATTTTCTCCATGGATGCCTGTGGAGAAAAAGAAAAAAAAAAAAAAAAAAAAAATCCTCCCCTCAGTTGACAGCTTTCTGTCAGAGTGTGCAAAAATGCATATAAAGTAGAGGCAAGCATACATATCATAATTTTCCATGATGGATGTTGGGAGGGGAGGCAGCTGTCACTGGGTCGTAAAAGCCCCTGAAACAATGGAGTTGTTGGTTTATACTGCCTCCCCTGCATCTGCTTCCTATTGGAGAGCAGAACACTGAGATAGACAACAGATGAAGCAATTTATGGCCAACAGTGTTCTTTTAGCCTTGCCCCAGGATACGGCTGTGATCTGGATCTTGCACAAATACCAATGACAAAAGGGTGACAGTCATTTTTGTTCTTTTTTCTCCCTCTTTAACTCACTGGTGCTGTTGAAGCTGTTGTAAACGCTCTCCTGGACAATCTCATCAAACCCTGACATGGGATTTAAATAAAATAAAATGGAATAAAAATGTCTAGCCTGAGATGTTTACGTTAGTTCGGATGTAATGCAGCATGAGTCGGCTACACATCCATATGTTGTCTGATCCTCTTCACATCCAGGTAGAAGCTGAGTTCCTACATTACTGTTATTGTTTATTATCAGCCATAGTAGCACCGTAGCACCTTTATGGCTGATATGTGCTAATTGCTAAACGGCTAACTTTCACATGTAATCCAGCCAGAGTACACATTTATATCCAACCTTAAATTTGTGATGAAGCAGAACCTTTTACTGAGTGTCTGTCTTGAAGATTTCATGGTCTGTCGGTCACCCATACTGCTGCCAAATGGAATCGAGTACAAGCAACCATACTGCCACTGGCAAACAACATGATTGTATTATGATTGTCTTTTTTATTATTTATTGACAGCTAGGACATGGAAAGGATTTCAACAAATTAAAAAAAAAAAAAAAAATCACCTACTGTAATTACCTTGCCTGTAGCGCCATTCAACTATGCTATAGTGTGTGCTCTATTTTCTTCTCGGCACCATTACCGTGGCGCTTACTTGCCTCAATAGACTGCAGATTCCCACACACACTATGAAATCTGAGCCGGAGATAAGGTTTTGGGGTTTGGTTGCACTTAAGCTGATTACAGTGTTACAATTGGTGAATAAAGGACTCATCACTGAAGCAAAAATTAAATGTCCAATAGCAGCCTGGCAGTATACAGTATCCACGGCACATGAACCAATATATTGGAGTGCATGTGCTCCCGGGATTTGGTGGATTAAATGTAATTGCAATTCTATACAGAGTATATAAAACGTATATATATTTATATACATTTATATATAGTATAAATCTGCGGAGCAATACAATTTTCACATGGTTTCCAATATGACTGTTCCTGTTGTATGATAAGGATACTTCCAGTTGATCCAGTCAATCAACATAATGGATATAAATATGGATGTATATTGTTTAGTTTGTGTGTGTGGTGTGTGCACCTTGTGTTTGGAACCAGCTAGAGTTTAACCACTCAACAAACAATCTTTTACCATCCATATTTACAAGCATTTTTTTTTTTTCATGTCTATTACATAGAGGCAAACGTGAAAGTGTCTTTGGGCTTTCATCATAATTAATTTGTATTTTGAGATGTGCCAGTTTAGAGGAAAATGGATGAAAAGATTAACAAAATGACTCCATTGCTGTAATTTGCTGGACCAAAAGGGACTGATGGCGCAGATGTAAGTAATGTGTATTCAAAAGGGAAGAGGTGGGATGAAAATAGAGCTGGTGAAGATGAAGACAAGCACCTTTCTCTGCTTGTGAGTTTGTGTTTTTGATCTTGACTTTGGAAAGGAAAACTAAGCAAGTCCGCATACAGCATTTTCAGAATATGCTCGTGGATCATGACACACAAATCCACATATTCTTAAATATTTAAAGCCTGTGATTATTGTCCACAGAGGATTTGACATGACTCCTATGTAAACTCAACTTGACCAGAAGAAAATCAGTCCCATGTCTCCCAGAAATGGTACAAGGTTGCGTGAGTGCACTATCGCTCATGACTCTTTCCTTGTGAAGTCATCCACACGCACACATTTATCTGCATCAAATATATAATTCTTTTTCTTGTGCATGTTTTACATATTTAACATATTCCTGTGTCTTTTTTTACATGCTCAAAAACCTAAAAGTAAATGTAAATATGTTTGTTCCTGTTGTTGGAATTCATGAATTACTCATTTTGCACAGTCTCAGTTTTAAGATGGCAAGAATAATTCATTTGACAAAATGAGTTTAACTCAGGGGTAGTTTGAAGAGTGGGTTATTAAGATAATTTATGTAATTTGGTGTGACCTGATTTTGCTAATAGTTTCCAAAGCTTAAATCAATCCTGCAGCTACTGTAGAGTTAATCAAAGCAACCTCACATCATCAGGCACATTAACCTCATTCGTTGTGAAATCCAGTTTAAAAGGAAAAGTTGTCTTTGTTTTGCCACAGTAACGCACACAAAGACATTTGGAGGAAACATGTAATCATGTTTATTTTTTCTGACTATACTGTGTTTGAAATTTGATTGAATTAAGCACCAATAATCTTCAATGTTTTATGACAGTGGGTATCTAAGGTCTAAGTTGCAGGTGTGTGGTTAGTGGAAGTATTGCCAATTTCAGAGGTGCCTTGAATGCATCTCATAGCCGCAAAGAGATAAACATACAGTGAAAACAAAGCTTTTATAGGACCAATATGAACACAGATGTTGTTGTTTTTCTATCCCAATTAACATTTATAATTAATTGGCATAAAACATAGGATAATGAAAAATATAGGAACAAAACCTGAGACAATACTAAGTAATATCAAAATATCATTTTTCAAAATCGCCTTAGGAAAATCGTAGCATATTGCAGTGAACCATATTTCTAATGAAGCGTGTTATTCAGGAGCATGACTGGGATGAATTTGTAAAACCACTGACAGTGAAATAATGTGTCACATATGAAATGACTGTAATTGTGTTCTTTCAAAGTGTGATTTTCAACTTAAATGATTATATACCTTGAGTATGCATTTAATACCTGTATTTTGTGTTGGTGGGCCGAAACAACCTCGATAAATGATACACTTTGGAAAGAGCTGGTGGGTTAGGGTTGCCTATTTGCTTGTTATGAATACTTCTGTAGTATTACATGGACCTGATCATCAGAATGAATTATGTCTCACTGATGCAAATATACTGTTTTTGTATACATTTGCAAACACACATGCAATCAATTAATTTATTTTTTGAATTGGAGTTGGGACGAATGCTATCATTGTATCCCTGATTGTGGCTAATTGTATGTGTAAAAAGTGGATATATGAAGGAGGAGGGTGGGTGAGCATGCTCGGCTGTGTCTCCTTCACGCAGTCTCATGCAGTCTTCCTGCCAAACCGACACAACATTTGATGACAGAGAGTCTAATTGCCTCTTTTGTGTCTCACTTACTCTCCCTGCCTTTGATTAACAAGCAAAGACAGGTGCATACTATACGCTGATGTATGTGCGGTTTAGATTTACGTTCACACACACGCTCACACACGTCAAGGTTTACACGTCAGCGCTGCAGTATAGACGCTCTCAATTACTAAAGCACCATCCAGCAGCCCAACAGCTCCACTTGCTATTCTGCAGCTATTAGAACACTCTGCTCTGGCTTCACTCAGACTATTAGCAGCCGTTAAGCAGGCTGGAAAAACAAAAACAAAAAACTGTGCAAATGATGAGAATGCATCTGCAAAGTCTGAACTCCACAGCACCACATTTAGCAACACTTAATTAATCGTAATGGATTCTGAAATAAGCCAGCCAAACAAATATCTTTGCCATAAATTACTTTTCTCTGTACTGTACCACACGTTGCCACAAAGCACTCCCCAGGGACCCTTTAACTCTTGCACATTAATGTATACGCGTGTGGTATAAGCATATTTGTGCAGGCATAAACACTTCCAGCTCTAACTCACATCCTTTCCAGCGAGGAAGAGAGTGTTCACCGCAATAGCTCAGCTTCTTAAATCAACCTCTTCCCTCCCTTTTTTTTCCCCCTCGCTCATCATTTTCCCGTATTTGCTCTTACATTTTTTTTTTTCCTCATCTTATACCATAATTCTCTGTCATCTCCTGAAGCAGGAAAATAGAGAGTCTCAGGCCGTCGCACCATGAGTGCAAGCTGACTTATTTGAAGGGATGCCATTTAAAATTTAGTGCTGAAGTTGTATGAACAGTTGCAGGAGGTGGTATTTGCTGGAGTGTATTTATTTGTTTATTTGTGTGTGTGTGTGTGTGGCGTCTGCCACATCATTCTTATCACCTCCTCACACACCTGCTTCCCTCCAAGACTGAGCCTTCCCTCCCCCTCCTCCTCATCATCAAAGCCAGATCCAGCCACAGTTGTTGCTTCCCCGTCCCCCGCCTGTCCCCACTCCCCCTCCTCCATCTCAACAGCCACCACTTCCCCCCCAACTACTGTAGCACCTCGTTGTCAAAGGCAGTCAAACCATGCTGGTGTGTCACACCATCCCTGAGAGGAAAATTCATGTGGCTCATAGAGGCGAAATGCACAAACATACAGGTGCTGTAACTTTTGGAGGGACAATTAAGGATTAGGAAAGATGACAAAGCGCTGAAAGCATTGGTGTTGCTGGCGGTGGAAGGAAAGCATATTTTTAACCGGAAAACTGTGGGTGCAAATGTTTTAGTGAACAATGTTGGTCAGTGTTAGTAATTCTCCAACTATGTGTGTGAGAGAAAGGCGCACCATGTGCTATTGTTTCAATTTGACATGGCTGTATGATATGATAAGAAAACATGAGATATTTAACATTGGTGTTGAATATTACTGGGCATTATTTGTGGTGATTTTTGTTGTTGATGTTATTATTCTGCCTCTGTTTGGTCTTCATGAATAGATATGATGCGCTATGATTTGTTTGCTGTCCATTACCTGAAAACAAATTGCTTTGTCCAGCAAAACTACCAGAGCCGAACAACAAGAATTGTTTATCCAATCAAACTGCCGAATGATGTTTTTTACGTGACCTGGAGCACATGTGGAGCCGATATACATAACCATCGTTGTGTGTTAACATTTTTACTATATACTGTAGTGTTATTGTCTTTCTGTAAACATAATCCATCATTTTATAATTGATCAATTTTAAAAATTATCTACATTTATAGTAAGTGCTTGTTGAACAATCGACACTTTTCCCATTTAAAGCAGTCTTCGTGATATCTTTAATGATATGTATATTTTGTATGTAGATGTTGGGACGACAATACATTGTCTATATAATCCATACCCACTGGTCTTAAATAACACGACAAAAACACTCACATGCCAATTCAAGGTCAACTGTGTAAGTGGCCACCGTTTGATGTGCTTTCCAGACCTTCGTCTTTGTCCTTTATTTTATCAAAAAAATAGAAGAAAAAGCAGTGGAGTCACTAATCAAAAGCAAAATGACAAGGAGAAGCAAATGGCAAAAAAAGAACTGACAGTAGTGACTATAGTAATGACTATAATTGAGTGTGCCTTTAAATCTCCCCTAACAGCCAACGCTACAAAATGTGAATTTATTGTACAAGGTGACTTTGCTATTTGCATTAGTATCAGCTAGGACATTAATTAATGATTATTGTCATTGATTAATGTGTTAATTAACTTTGAATAATAGATTAATTGTTTGGTGTGAAACATTACCACGTCTATTTCCTTGATGTCTTCATGTTGGGGTTTTCTTTGTTTTTGATAGAGAATATTCATCACTGAACTATCTGAACTGAACTCTCACTGAAGACAAAGCAAAACTGGAAAATAGTCCAAATGTGTACATAACTAATGTACATAAGTTATTGATTATTGCCTTTTTTCTTCTTTTTTTTTTAAATACAAAACTATTTACAATTTCTTTGCTCAGTTGCTCTTGTGCCAACCCTATAAAGGAGGATGCTGGGATAGATAACGTTTTTTGAGGTGGTTGCAATGGTCTGTATATTGCCATTCAATCGCATCTCACTCATACACCACATCTATCTATCTTATATCTGCAGCACTTTTCCTGTCACACATCTTTCTTACCCGTTCACACGCTGACTGCACAGCCATCGGGATCAACTTGGCGCTAAGTGTCGAGCTGAGCGACACATCGGCATGTAGCTGCGAATTGAACCCTCAACCTTACAATGGGAAGACGACTCTCTCTGCCACTGTCACCCTGACACGTACCCCAGGACTGATTGTGCTGTGCATGCCAATGTGGTTCAGTCTTAGATCATTTACAATTGCTTGCCATTAGCTGAGACTAGAGACTGAAGGAAGTAAACTGCTCACTTTCCTGCACCAAAGTCCATAGAGAAAAGCTGTTTGCTTTTTTTTAAGCTCACACAAACACAGGAGCTGTTGATCTGGTCTACAGTCGCCTCATTTGGTAAGTGTTTGTCACCTACAGGTGAAACTGGATGAAGAATTTCAAATACTGAAGTCATCAACAACTCCTGTGTGCTGTGATGTCAAATTGTTGAGTTGTTGTCCAGTGTTGAGTTTCAGGAGGAAGTTGTAAATGATGCAAATCGTCCATTGACAAGACAGAGCATGTTATGGAATGACAGTACATAGTTAACATGATGAAGGTCTATAGGAGTGGCGTCAAGCATTGCCAAACTACATTGAGGGTCTGTTGCATCTCTTTTCCCATGTTTTCTGCAGCAGAAGTTTAGAAAACTTTAATCTTTTTTTGCATCAGCCGTACAAAACATGCTGTGCAAATTTACCATCACATCGCACAATCAAATCATATTTACCCTAAACCCTACGTCGTGTGGCTCTTTGGACAATGCTCTCCCCGTTGCTGATGTCCTTTGGTGGATAAAGTGCACTGAACAATGGCAAACATCACTTAAGCAACAATAGCAATTCTTGTGCTAGCCACCAAGTCCACTGTCAGGCCTTAAAGTGACGTGTAGTCCTGCATTACTCCTTCAATTCAGGGGGGCACTTCAAAAAACCGGAACTATCAATTTAAATTTTAAAACTGAGTGTTCTTTTTAAGCTACCTTCTGGTCTTCCTTTTGTATGTTGCTCTGTTGCTCTCTAAGCAAATTCATCTGTGTACTGTAACATGGCATGATACATAAATCCCTCTCCTCTCCTTTTTTAATACCACATTTACAGACCTTCAATCGGCCAACCACTTAACTTCTTCCAATTTCCTTCCTACCTACATTCCTGTGCCTTGTCAGTCCACCATCTCTCACTCTTATGTTTCGTCTCCACATTCCGCTTACTACCCGTGGTTAAGGGTGCACACTTTAATTAACTTTGCTGAAAGAGGGAATGTCTTTGGATTTCTAATTAACATGTGCAGGGGGATCATTGCAAAACGTAAAATGAGAATTTCTATTTCTTTGTCTCCCTTGAGGCCGGGATTTTAGGAGCAATTTTGTAATGTCTCATCAAGCACTGAGTGCAGGGTTATCGTATTTGGGTACTTCCCATTTTCATGATTGGTATGATAATAATATGTCTGTTAAAGGATTAGATTTACTCAGTGTATTTGTCCAATTCCTCACCTGACAGGAGCAGCAATGTCTCCAGTCATTGATCATCCATCCATGTAATGTGAACGGTGCTCCTTACAGTCATAGAGCTTTTATGCCAGCATCCATATGTGTGGTATGTAGCCCCTCCCTCACTGGCTGCTCTGTCCTCCCTGGAGAGCTGCAGCATTAATAAATGTAAGTGGATAATGCTCTGGCTGGAATTCCGATCAAGGTTTAATAAAAGCATTATTCGGTCGGCTACTGGCGGCAGGAGGCAGTGTGTGTGTGTGTGTGTATGTGTGTAAATGTAAGTGAGCCTAATCATACAATATAATTGTATTACTGCAGGTCTGCCCTTTTGTTTCTCTCATCTTTTTTTTTCCTGAAATGTTTT
Organism: Solea solea; assembly: GCF_958295425.1. NCBI lineage: Eukaryota > Metazoa > Chordata > Actinopteri > Pleuronectiformes > Soleidae > Solea > Solea solea. The sequence goes on along the minus strand of NC_081137.1, from coordinate 11,776,359 downwards.
GCCTCACATTGACGCAGATATGGAAGTTGAATGTGCGTCACGTGTCTTTATTGGTGATGGGGGGTCAAGCGGCGGTCAGGCCACGGCCACACTGGAAGCATGAGGGGTACATCTGCATCGCAGAGCGTCTTGCTTTTCATGTAGGCACTCATGTTGTCAGACTTGACCAGAGGCAGACAGTCAAACAGACTAGACCAGGGGTGTCAAACATACGGCCCGGGGGCCAGAACCGGCCCGCCAGAGGGTCCAATCCGGCCCACAGTATGAATTTGTTAAATTTCACACTACGATTACAATCTAAACATAATGTCAAATACCATATTTTTCTCTTCCAGATACCTGTGACTAAATGTTTGTGCCTTTTTAGATCCAGTATAATGTGTAAATAGTACATTTAGGCACGATATTGTTGATATCGTGCCTAAATGTATTTCTCAAGAAATTTCCTGTTTTGTAAAAAATATCCTTCATTAAATGTAAAACAAAGGAGAAAAAAAGCAAGGAGTTCTTGTTGTTCATAGGTTATTATGCTATTATTTTACTATTTTCACTGGTCCGGCCCACTTGAGATCAAATTGTGCTGTATGTGGCCCCTGAACAAAAATGAGTTTGACACCCCTGGACTAGACCGATCACACCTCCTCAGACCCAGACACGGTAAGGTTCATACTAGGGATGTCATGATCTCCTGTATCACATTGGAGCTGATCTGGGCATTTCTTTAAATTAACTTGGGAGTCAACAATCACCTCGATTCTTCTTTGTCTTTCTTGTTCCTCTTTCGGCTTCTCCGTTAACATCGGAAAATCTGCCTCCATCTTGTCCACTCATTTGTCTCCTCTTCTGTTACACCACCTGTCCTCATGACCTTGATTACTTGGATTTATTGTTTTTATTTTATTATTTAATTGCACCAGAAGGTGACTTCATGTGTGGCATCGTTTGCACACACAAATACACTATTTTCTCAGACGCACGCACAAACGAGAGTGACAAGGTCATGATGCACATCTGTTGCTATACACCTGTGCTTCTGCTTTGCAGCGAAATAAATATATCCAAACCTTTTAATAAACACTCTGTACCTCTATCATCCAGACTAAGCTTTTGGAGGCAAGGATTGCACCCTGACACGGCAAGTTTCGAAGTTTTTCACACGCGCACCAAGAAGCAAAGCTGCTTTAAGGGAAATGTGGTGCTGATAATGAATTGTTTTTTGTTGTTTTGATTGTTTTTCTATGTTTAATGTGTTGATTTTATTCAGTGAAGCCCCCAGGTTTTGGTTGCTTAGCAACGACGGAAGCGTCAGGAGCATGTGGTTAAAAAAAACCTCTGGCTTTCCCCGCACGTATTTCATGCATGTGAACCGACCCTTCACTGTTCTTGACTTCTCTTGCACACTTGCCATGTATGTGACACTGTCAAACACTGTGTACAATCAGCCACTGCGCGGCTCTGCACATAGAAGTTCCAGTGAAGTCTAAATGCAGCGTTAATGGGAGCATTGCATGGATTCTCTACAGGTTTACACAAGTCCTCAGCAGTCGGTGTTTCAAATCCAAACAGACATCGTGAGGCATGAAAACACTGTACAACAGTGAACATTACAGCGTGAGCGGGGAAGCCGAGATGTGCGGTGGCATCACACGGAAAGCCCTTTAGCATTATTAATGTTTCTGTGTGTTAAAGTTCCCAGCGGAAGCTAAAAGGACACTGCGGGAGTGGGAGCATTATTCATGTGGAGAAGCGACTTGTTTAGCTGAGAGTTGGAGCCATTAAACATACTATCTGCTCATTCCCATTAGCTCCAAATGCTCGGAGAGCAAAACCCGACTTTGACATCTAATCCTCTTACTTACTAGAGGAGAGGACTAATGCACGTGGAGCCTATATGCTACATCCGACAATCACATACAGTTTTTTTTTTAATGTGCATGTGTGCTGACTGCTGCAGTATCGATGAGAGTCCCGTATTGTTGCCGCCTCCCCGATCTCTTCTGGCGCTCTGTGTCGGCTCCTGTCTCCTCCCTCCCTCCCTCACATCCCTCCAACCAGATGGCCTCCCTCTAACAGAGCATTGACACCAGATGTGCAGTTCCAGTGTCGACTCAGAGACCAGCTGGGCTGTGAGTGCCAGTGGTTCTGTTAATGAAAATGGCTGCTGCTGCTGCTGTGTGTGTGTGTGTGTGTGATGTTTACTGTGGTTCAGTGGCATGTGACAGTTGGGGAGCCCGCCGTGGCTGGCGGTTTTTTTTTTTCGAGAGCGAGCCGCTCGGCAAGTTGCGCTGCAGCTCAACTCAGCCATGGAGCACAGCACACCCACCAAGGTTGAAATGATACAGCTACCCATCCAGAATAAAAAACTCCTCTCTCTAACACCATACCTTCCTCGACATCTTTCTATCTACCATTTTTTTCTTTTGTTTTTTTATATTTAAATTTGTCCACCTCCATCTTCCCTCATACATAATCATGTATTCTTTCCTCTAACCTTTTTAGCAGCAAAAGGATCAGTGGCCTTATTACTAATTCATACATGCTCACCAAACAAAGAAATAAGAGTACACTCTGTCTAGGGAGGAAAATGTCCAGCTGATTGCTCAAAATGAATTAATTTTGATGAAATATGGCTCTCATTTTTGATTGGTCGGAAAGATAGAAACGTGAACGCAAGGTAAAACTATAATGAACGTCTCGCTCTGATAAAAACCCCGAGCCCCAGCTAATGGAGTTGTTACTACACGTTGTGCTCCGTAATTTATGAATTTGCACTGAAACAATTCATTATTACAGATTGTTCCGCCGATCAATTAAATGATAAGGAGACAAAGAAATGCGCTGCGCTTTGCAATAATTGTGACAGCCTCCGTCGCTGAGGACAAATTAGCTAAGTGAAAATGTACAAGTGAAAAAAAAAAAAAACCTCAAATAAATACTGTACATATAGTGTAGAGGCCTACACTTTTTTGTGATCACCAAATGGCTGTCAAGGAGGATGTGATCCCTGGAAATCTCAAGCATGCTCTGAAATAACATTCATGCATTCACTGGATAAATCATAGCCTCTTTGAAATGTCTGAAGTCCACTCACCTTTCAACCGTAATATTTTTTGAACATTTGCTGTGGCAGAGATGGTGCAGCAGAGTGACACAGGAAAGGGGAAGGCTCCCAGAGGACTCAGTCCATTAAGCCAGATGCGGGGCAGAGATATGATTCCAGATAGTGAAGACCTTTAAGCTCCACAGTAATCTAGCTGGCTGGGCCACAGCATTTATATGAATAGTTCTCACCCATTGATACCTTTCCATCACTTTCTTTACATGCTCCATTATTTTTTACAAGGACTGGCACTTTTTATACTGAGACCCTATTAATTAAAGCAGTAGGTCAAAGGTTATTTTTCACACCTACGTTAAATTAAGGTGTGAAAAATGTGTCAAAACCGTCACTGACCAGAGCAAATTCTTAGTATTGTGTAAAACCTTGCCTGGCAATAAACCTGATTCTGATATTTTCACCCTTAAGAACATTTCTTTAGTCTCTCCTGAATGAACAGATTCAAGATTCAAGGGGTTTATTGTCATTCTGTTACATACAGAGCATGCAGATGAACAAGATGTCATTCCGTGTGGACTCCTGGAGCAGTACACAATAACATAAATAATGTAACATTGGCGTTTTTCCACTGTATGGTTCTAGTACGGCTTTTTTTTTCTTGTTTTGTTTTTTTGCATCTTCATGAGGGAAAGTACCTGGTACTTTTTTAGTACTTACTCTGACGAGGTTCCAAGCGAGCTGAGCTGCCGGCCATTGTCAGAGAGTTATTGTTGCCCATCTTGAAACAGGTCATTCTCCTCTGAACTTTGGATTCTACAAGGCATTTTTGGAGAACTGCTTTTTACTTGATATTTTCTTGTCTTCAAACCACTCTCTATAAACACTACATGTGGTCTTTTTACACACTCAGTCAGGTGTACCCATCGTGTGACTGCACGCAGTGAACTGTGACAGACAAATACATGTTTCCCCCCTTAATATGCATTGCATAAAGTATATTGACTCACAGCTCTGTATTTATGCACACAGCTAATGTGTATGTCTATTCAATTATTGGAGAAGACTGACTAACAATTAAACACATGTAAAACACTCAGCAGCTATGCTTCCCTTTACATTTTTAAGAATTTTGACAATGAGAAATTCATATTCAGAAGGTGTTTGCTATGTTCACCATCCTCATTGAAGGTTCATACTGATGTAACGTAAACCACAGGAGCGTAACAGTGTCAGGTGTTTGCTGTTATAAACACATGGTTAAAGTTTGGTTGGTTTTAGAAATAATTGTGTTATGGGTTCCTTATTAGGACATTAATCTATTGAGATCCTAATGTAGCATTAGCAATGTCTGCCTGCTTTTTATTTTCTCAAAATATCGCTACCGGACTCCGAGTAAGAGGATGGAATTTGTCCCAGCAGACGACAACTGGGAGGCAGGGTTCACTCGGCGCAGGTTGTGAGTCTTTCATCGCGACGACACACGAATACGGACTGACAAACACATTCACACCTAGAAGCAATTTCGAGTTTGGATCCCAGCAGTCGTGCCTGAGTTCAGGCTGCACGTGGAAACCCAGAGAGACCCGGAGGAGAAGTTCACTTAGAAACAGAGAGAACATGCAAACTCAATTCATGCCCGGGACCTTTGGGGGCTTGGTAACATTGTATATCACTTAGTGTTTGTTTTGAAAGGAATTGTCTTAAAATGTAGCCTTCAAACCAGAACTACTACTCATACTCTCACTGAAGGATGATTCCACTTGTTCTTCTCGTCCATCCAGGTTATCAAGAAAACTACAAGTCAAATTCAGTGCCTTTTTGATAAATGTGGACTAATACACCCAGAAAATGCCTTTGGGAGTCAAATGTTGTTGTTTTTTAGGAATATTCAAACTAGCTCACAGCATGCGAACAACTTGCTACATGCTTAATTGGTAACTGTCTAATACTAATAAGTTGAAAGGGGGTGTTTTGCCCCCTAGTGGAGCGGAAGCTGGCAAACATTAAATAAATGGATTACCCTCTAATTGATTTGCTGTTAAACAGGGACAGCAGAGAAACATGCTAAAGCGCTGTATTAGAAGGCCATGACGTCAGAAAACAAAAATGAATCACATTCTCACCGGATGCTTTATTTTGAATATTCCACCATGGAATTGTCTGACAGTAGATATTGAGGAAACAAGAAGAAAGTCGCCGAGCAGCTGATGTCAGGGCGTCAGTGCTGTGTATGATGTGCTGAAAAATCTCACTGAAATTAAAATTAACAGATGCTGTTAATGTTAACGTTATGCTACGTGTACAACCACAGTGCCTTTATATCAACGTTCCAATATGGGCATATTTCAGCCTTATGTGATCACAAATAACAAACATTTCCAATAAATATATCCAGATCCATATATATATATATATATATATATAAACAATGTTTAAATCAAGGGGTCTCAAAGTCACATGACTCGGGCCATAAAAAGTGGTAAAGAATTGTCAAACCTTTTGCTATCACATTAACAATATTCATGACAACAATGGGAGTGCTTGTTTTGTTATGGAACGACTTATATTTTATGATAAAAAAAAAAAAAAATGGTGCAACATGAATCTATATATGACAAAAAGAGATATAACTTGATATAAAGTGGTGGGCCACATGTGCACGAATTGGAGACCCCTGACTCAAATCCTTTTTTCGATCTCAAGTCTCCCGCTGAAAACACACAGCATGCTGCACTCACACAAAAAATACTAAACTATACCTTTACCTTTTCTAAGGAAAGGTGAAGAAAACAACATTTGCATATGTTCATTCTCACTTGTCCAAAAATGATGATTATTACTCCTATAAGCACAGTTTAAATAATAACATTATTATTCAACAGATCTGTTTCAGGCTATGTCCTGGTGGTGGTGATATGTAATGCTATATTCAGGTAGACGCCACACACACACTGTAATAATTTGCCTTGGGACTGGATGCACCAGTGGGTGTGTTGCTCCACGGTGTCTCATCAATTACATTCCCAGAGAGAAATCACCCGGCTGTTTTCTGTTTCCTCCCCGATGCTGGAGTTAATGGTGCTTTTTCTCAAATGCCTGTGCCAACCAGTAATTGGAGCAACTTAACAATCTTAAGTACAGTATTTGGGAGCACCACCTCACGACAGCATTGTTTACTGTAAAAAGCCAGATTTTAATCACTGACCTCTTCCCCATTTCTCCAATTATTCTCCTGTTTTTTTACACTATTGCCCTCTCAGCTTTTGTACCTCACATTACAAAGATACCAATAACTCAGAAGGCTACTGTAATGAGAGGAAAAAAAGCAATCTCATTCTTGTCTCATTCGGTGATTTGTTTACCTACAAGATTAAAGGATGTGATAATTAGCTCTGGGAAAAAAAAAACTGCTGATTTCTTTTGGCGCTTTTACAACTTTATGCTTTTTAAAAGTCAATAAAATCACCTTTCTGAATCATCGAGGCATTTTGGCTCTTGTATTTGCCCATAAGTCTCTCTGAGCCCAGCGTTGTGTTATTTAATATCGACAACATTTAAATTTCACTATAAGTTACGTGTTTTGTTTTTAATGTTATGATTTTGAGATTTCATAGTTTGAGCAAAGCACGGGTGGCGCCTCAGTAAGAAAGATCTGGATCTGGATCTGTACAGGCAGAGAATTTTGAAAATGATGACACAGTTTCCCAAAGTTGCTTCCTGACTGGTTTGTATTAGCTATGACTTTAACAATGAGTTGTAAACAGAAATCTCCATTAGTGGCCAACAGATATGGCCAATATTGATGCCAAGTTTTAGAAATCAGGGCAACTGATGGCTCATAATTGATTTTATTTTTATTTTTTATAAAAATATAACTGTTTAAATAAAACAAAACTTCAGTAGATATTGAAGAGCACTAATGGTCGGTGACTCCAATCTTCATTTTATGTCTGCACTCCAGTGCAATTATACGTAGTATTTTCAATAACTGTAAGATATTACGAAATATTAAATACATGAAACAATTCATCAAAAAAAAAAAAATGGTTTTCCAAAAACAAGACACTTTGAGAACATCATCATTTTGAGGTTTGGGAAACACCCAGCAGCATCTTTAGCGGCCCAACCGATTAATCGAGAATATAATCGCCCGATTCATTGATTATTAAAATAATAGATAGTTGGAGCTCCTGTTGTTTGTTCGTCATGTCACAGGGGGAGACACTGGTTGATGATTACATCTCATCCAGAAGGTTCAGTCAGGATTGTCACTTTACTTGCACCATATACCAAAGAGAATTAGGTTTGGCATCCATGTCCATGCTCACATCTGTCAGTCATTCACTGCATGTTTTCCTCTTCTGACCTTTTGCTCTTACTAATACGTGGCACAGCTGTTGCCTTGTCGTCTTCCTCCCTCCTCCTCAATTATCTGACCGCAGACAATTTGGTTTGGCATGCGGCCTTGTATGCAGATCAGACAGCGAAGTCAGTGCAGAGTGGCTCCAGTCTGTCAGCAGCAGCAGCAGCGAAGTGCAGCACTTCATACTGCAGTGTCAGCCTCTCACAGCAGTCATTTTTTCTTTACCAAGATTTAAAGGCTTATTATGCTGCCTGCAGGGAAAGAAAAAAAAAAGAACCATCCCCGTGCTTTGTGCTGTATTTCATCAGAGGTCTGTGACGAGTGACGGCTTGTCAGTTCCAACTCTGATTGACAGGTTACTAAAGCGTCAACAAATGTAATTTGATTTTGATGAAATCAACAAGGGGAACCAGCGCCTGATCTAACTGTGTCGATACAGTACATGTTGTATTGTAAGATCTTTTCATTAAATGTATTTTTATTTTAGTAGAAGAGAGAGAGAAAAGTTAGCTGATGAATCACAAAAGAAATGCTCAGCTTTGTGTTTTGCTTTTGTCATTCTTGTCATGTTTAATGTGGCACACTTAATCTGCTGATTTCAGATTAAAAGACAATTTACTGACACAGTGACAAGATGACAAATGTGACTCATTAAGTTCTTACACGTGATTTAAAACATGGTTTCCTCTGCCAAGAAGGTTATGATTTTCATCTACGTGGGTTTATCTGTAAGTTTGTCCTACTGTAACTTCCTGTCTGCAGTTATTATTAATCAGCTTTTTTTTTGTGATGGTAAGTGGTCACCCAAGTATGTTCCCATTACATTTCGGCACAAAAATGCTCAAATTTCCCATGTCTTTTAATAGGCAGTGCCTTTGGAAATAGAGTATTTCTCACCCACCTGTATTTTTTCTTTATTCCTGGACAGTTTATGTGCATTTATTTTTGTTGGGCTTCTCCCTCTCTAGGGGTCACCACAGTGGATGATCTGCATATTTGATTTGGCAGGATTTTTTTACAAGGAGTCCACTGATTTGACCGCCTGTGGCTACAGTCAGTTTATGGCCCTTTTCCACTGTGTTTACGGCACGGCACGGCACGACACAGCGCGGTTTAGGTTCCATCAAAAGTACCTACTCAATGTGGGCGGAGTCATCACTGCACGGCTGCGTGAAACTGTGGTGACTTTGTTTTACACGCACAAAAAAAGTGACTAGTGACTTGTAAAGACGTTGTAACTGAATAAAATCACTAGAATAATTTAATTCAAAATATTTGTTCAGTACTTCCTCCATGACTCCGTCTGACACAGTCACTGGAGCATCAGGGTTTATGTAGCTTGCCGGTCGCAATCAGCGGTGCTGTCCCTACATACACCAGACTCCTCTGTTAAATATTGAGATTTTAGACATTTCCCTGGTAATTGTTGGAGATTAACCCATGTTTTTTTTAGGATTGTTAAGTAGTTTTAACTGATCTACAGTTCGACACTGTTCGGCTTGATTTCTGTATCGGACGTCTCTTCCTGTGACGGTACTCTGACCAATCAGTGACCGGCAGTTTGGCGACGTCACACATAATATCTACTCAGCAGGCTTAAAAAGTACCTGGTACCTGGTAGAGATGTTCCGATACCATTTTTTCCCTCCCGATACCGATTCCGATACTCGTGCTGTTGGTATCGGCCGATACCGAGTACCGATACCGATACCAGTGTGTTAAAAAAAAAATCATACTATGCCTGCGTGTAATACTGTGATATAATTATCATTGTGGTAAGGCTTGCTCAGGTTAAACCCTTTGTAAAACATGAATGAATACAGCAAATGGAAGCCATTTATTTTTAAATAGAACAGTATAAAAAACAGTAGTGCAACAGCAACTTAAATACATATAGGAATAATTATAAAAAAACAAATTAAAGTGCAGCCATTATGTAGTAAAATAAAAAGGCATTTAAATCTTTAAACAGTGCAGTATTGTGGTATCGGATCGGTGCCTGGACTCCAGTACTCGCCGATACCGATACCAGCATTTTCGGCAGTATCGGAGGCTTTTCCGATACTGGTATCGGAATCGGAACAACTCTAGTACCAGGTACTATGCTAGGGGAAACACAAGTTAACTGTGCCGAGGTAAGGCGAGTAGAGCCGGTGGAACACTGAGCAATGGGGGAATGGGTATCTTGCTCACAGGTATCCGTCTCTTGACATGCCAGGGATTCAAACCAGCAACCCTCGCCTTACAACCCCAATTCCCTTCCGCCTGACTATGGGCTGCCAAATAGAATTCTACAGTATAGGATTAAAAAAAAAAAAAGTAAGAAAATGGACACTTGGGTGTTAGTCATTTTCAGTCATGGAGCAACACAAAGATAGTGCTGTTTCAGGGCTGTACTCCAGGACCCACAGATTCACAGCTTATCATGTGTGAAAAGCAGCGTCGTGCCAGTCTGCTGCTTGAGCGTAGCCCACTTGGCAGCCTGGTGGCAGTTTGCTCATCTGTCCCCATGCCAGCGTGAGCACATCACCGATCTGGAGCAGGATTAAAGGACCTCATACTAACAGCTGTGCTGAGATTAGCCACGTCAGTATTTACAGTTATTTTGTCAACCGCTGCAGCACATGCGCCGTTTGAATAATAAACTGCTACGTTTGAATCCCTTGTCTTTTCATCATCTTTTATTGCACCTTGGTTTTGATCTAAAACGCATCCCACGTCTGCAGGGAGAGATTGAGTGAGAGGTGCAGGGGATGGAGAGGAGACAGATTGTTGACTTGGGACTAAAACTGACGTGTATGAAGATAATAATGCAGCGTGAATAGGGCTAAGTTTTCGGACAGATATTGCGATTTCAGTTTGATTTGAGATATAAAGTCAAATGTGAGTATTTACAGTGTTTATGGATTTAAAACAACAACTGAAATGCAAAATTAAGAATATAGATTGTATGAATTACAATGCTTTTGTTTGTACAGAGTATATGACAAACAAACAACTCCACCCCTTCGACTCCACCCCTGGCTGATTGTACTCAATTCCATTGTAAGTCGCTTTGGATAAAAGTGTCTGCTAAATGACATGTAATGTAATAAAAAAGCTTTCAATATGTAAAATAAATATTGTGGGCAGCCCAGGGCCAAGTTGAAGGGCATTTGACATGTAACCACGGGTTGCTGGTTTGAACCTCTGCTATAGGTCAAGCACTGTATCCTTGAGCAATGTACCCAATCCCAATTTCTCATTGTCCCCCTTTAAACCTGGTATTAGAATGTGTTTCCTGTGATTAAGCTGAAAGAAGAAGAAGCAAGAATTATAATAATAAAACAATCCAAAATGGCTACCTTCCTTTTGGTAATGGTAATATAGTGATTTTTTGAAATTGCAATTTCAATATGAAAATGATTCACAACTAATGTGGGGTTTGGGTCAACAATGCAGAGGAAAACTGACAGAAATTAAAAAAAAAAAAAAAAAAACTTAAAACACACACACAAAATATGTGCTAATTTTTGTTCGTCTGATATAATGGAAAATTAATGTTTGGTGCAATTGTGTTTATGTCCTTGTATTTGTGTGTGTCACTGTGAACCAGCGAATGAATGCATGAATATGCATGTGTGTGCTCACACCAGGAAACTCCGTCAGTCTGTGGAGACTGATCACCTCATGATGGGTGGAGATTGGAGTGATTTTCCATACCCATCCCTGTATTGAAATGAAATGCATCCCATTTTCTGAAGTGGTATTAGCAGTCTTTCTGATATACGATGCATCTTAATATACTCTGATGCTTCATGATTAAAGAGGAAGAATGAGACAGAGGGGAAAGGGGTCAGAGTTCCACTCTCCTCCTACAGTAGGTTTACATACACAGGATCTGTGCTCGGTGGTGTTGGGGTTACCAGGGCTCGTGCATGGATGTGATTAACACAGATTTGGGGTGAATAATCTTCTTAGCTGCTCAGTGGAGCATTGGTGTTGGTGGGGCTGGGATGGAAATAAGACATCAGGGTGAATGAGTGATATACCTGAACCCCGATGGGAGGTGGTGATTTTTTTTTAAATGTGAGAGTAAGACCTAATTAATTCATCAGCATAACAGATATCTAATTGTAACTCACTGATTGTTTTAAAATACTTTTTTTGTAATAATTTCTTTTGCCTCCAAGACATTTTAAAAAAAAAATAAATACTTGTAAATTGTTCATTAAGAGCATCCTTCAGTTTCAGCTTTTCTAGCTTGTTTCAGAGAGCTTCATATTTAAATGCCAGCCAATTATTATTGAACTATTATTATTTTAACAGCCTATTATTACTAAGTAAGATCACACAACTCTATCTGTTTCTCACCTAAAAAAAAAATCCTATCCCATTACAAACGTTGCTATCTTCTAAGCTGTGTAGATACATCTGTATGTCAATACCTGGAAATAAAAGCAGGAATATCTCATTTCTAGTCTTAAAGTCATATGTTGATGTCAAACACAAATGTTTTTAAGTGAACAGTAAACAAAAAGGAATTGCGAGGCAATTGTGAAAGTGAGGCAAGATCAAGTACTCAGTATCAGCAAGTACTCAAGTGTAAGTCATCATACTTGTACTCAGTCAGTAAAAAGTGGATCCCTAATTTAAACTGTAAACGTGCCAAACTTGTATCTGATGCATAGTGACACTGGGTGCATGTGCTCTGTCACTAATCTGCTGTGTCTGAGTATGTTGTTCATGTCAGATGTGTGTGTGTGTGTGTGTGTGTTTGTCTGCTGCAGAGCTGCTGATATGGTTTGATCAGTGAAATAACACCTAGAAAAACACTGGTAACATGAAACTAAAGACGTCTTCTAGACTGTTATTTCCACAGTTGCCTGTGTTTTATAATCATCTCTGTGAATCAAACATCAGTGTGTACTTCACAGTCTGGTTTCCTGGCATTTGTTCTTTGTTTTGCCCAGCTAGTATGTTACATTAACACCTCTGTTATCTATGTAACCTATTATCATGAAACAATAACTATTATAACTCCCACTACACTAGTTGACTGCTCTATTGGGTTCCTGGGCTTTTCTCTGAACTTGGAAGTGTGTGTGTGTGTGTGTGTTGCCCCTGTGTTGCTTCTCTGCTCATGAAATAACCTTCAGAACACATTAAAGCTTAATGGCTTTGTCTCCCCGAGTGAGTTCAAAGCATTAATGAAAAACTGTCTGATTGAAAGAGTGTAATAGCTCTTCCTGTGCTGGACTCAGTATTGCGCATTTGTTGTCCCTTGTCAATAATGTTAACGTGTTTGTTTAATTTGTTCGGTTGTATCGTTTCTGTAATTTTGTTATGGTGAGCTTTCTTGGCCGGGTCAATAAAGGTCAAATAAATACATACAATTTGTTTTAGCCCTGCATTTGCCTGTGGTAATGGCAGTGATACTTTTTTATGTACATATTAATACATTTTAATATGCATGTAAACCTAATGGAATGCCAGAACTCTTGAATATGATGATTTTTTATCTGTTGTGAAAGAATGGATTCAGGGTTCTCTCTCTCTCTCTCTTTTTGAAACATGTCTGTAAAGTCTGGTGTTTTTGTGTTGTTCGTCGTGTCTTTGCATATCAATAAGCGTGCGGGTGGGGACATATTTTCAGTACAGAGTTGACCTGGATGTGCATTTGCATGTTTCTGTATATTCAGTGACAGATGTAGTGCAGCTTGGGCGAAACTCGTTGACAACATTGGCTCTGGTACCTCTGCCAAAGGTGCAGTTTATACTTGACGGGATCACTATGCAAATTTCGGTGCCTCACTCTGGTCCCTAAATGTGTTGCAGGAGCTGCTGTTTCATTTGTATCACCTCGTTTTGGTTTGCAGCCCCACAGGAGATCGTGCAGAGCTGCAGGCGGTTTCCGTGACCCGCTCTATGGACTGCAGCATTTCTACTTCAAATTTAAAATCCACATTTGCCTTAGAAAAAACAAAGGTATTCTTCAATTCCTTGCCTAAACTGGGACCACGTCTGTGTTAGCATTAGTTTAGCACTGGTATCGGAAAAACACCCAAATAATACAGTAGTGCACTTTTTATTGCTAAAGGTAAGGGGGCTCTGTCAAGCAATACTATCAGACCTGACTGAGGGAGTGTTTGTGTGTATGCAGCAGCAATGCAACCTGTCGTCTCACTTTACTAGCTCAGTGTTGCTGTTGCCTCTGTCTTAGTATAAAACAAATCACTCCACTGCCATGCACTACATTTCTAAAGCTACAGCGTGTAGAAATGAATTGGAATTAATTTATTAATAATGAAGTTGTTTAGCCTATGTGTTCAAGACTGTGTGCACAAGAGGAACTTCATTTTGAACAAAATAAGGAAACATTGGCTAAAAATATTCAGCGTCAATGCACCCGAGAGTATACGCAGTTTACACACAGCCTCATTAATCACGTTTTTAAGATTCCATATTTAATCAGTCCTGATCCCACATTCTACGTTTAATATAATACGGTTTATAGTTGGAGGGTGTTGCCGTGGTGAACTCTCTGTGTGGGCTGTACAGTATGTGTCACCTCCAGGTTGCGTGAACCTTGCGCACTACACTCATATTTGATCATTTCAGTTCATTTACTATTGGAGAGTTCAAGGGTAAAACCTGTGTGATCAAAGCAACAAAGCATTTCATCCATTATCAATTAATGTGTTGGCATGACATTACCATAGTAATTAGTTTTCCTTTTGTACTGAATGCCAGCAGCAGCAGCAGCAGCAGCAGCAGTAGTAGTGATGGGGGAGCTGCTGCGTCCTGCCTCATAGCTCTGAGCGTTTATTCAAATGCATTCACACGTATCTATATACTATACAAACATGCACATATTGTGGCCCATCTGTATGTACCCATGCAAAGAAGGATAAAACCAGGATGTGGTGGTAAACACGGTGCAGCACCATCATCGCTGGTGGTCAGAGTAGAGTGACATGCAGACTATTGCACATATATGTACAATCAAACCAAACTTGTTATACAGGGACCAGCGTTTCAAAGATCACGATATAATGTTTGTAAATAATAAACACGGTGCAAATGTCTACTTAAATACTGCATTTACACAGGGATTGACTGTATACAGCACAAGTACTGACAATGTACAGCAGTTAAACGCAAGTCACACAGGAAATGATTGCAAGATCACAGTTATATAAGACACAACTAATACAAAAGTACAGTTAAAAGTTAAATGACTGCCAATTCAGAGTTATACAAGGCACAGCTACCCAAAATGTACATCACTGCTTCATCACAGTGATATTATATTACAGTCAAATAGTGCATTTTTATAGAAAATTACTATATGGCATAACGAGTAGAAGCTTTTGCTTTATAATGCCGTAGTTTTCTACAGACTATAGTAGCCACTGAATTATTGTAATTGTAAATATTTCACATTTTGAATTGACAAACCAGACTTTCCGAAGACAAATAGATCCAAACATTCACAAATGTTATGCATAAATCCAAAGTAAAAGCCCAGAAAAAAGTCGGCAAACCAATTAAGCCACCCCCAATAAATAAATAAATAAATAAATAAATGAATAAAAATAAAAATCTCCCGCAGCCCATCTGTCTATCATGCGTACTCTTAACATCAATCTCTTCCATTAGACTCCATAAGAATCAAAGTAATGGCGAAATATAATAACATCATCATAGAAGCTTCAGTGGTCGATAGATTTAATGGAAACTATATAGAACTGTTTGGGCCACTTCAGCATTTGTGATGACGACGTCTTATGTCAGTTTGGAAAGGACAGCCGCGTGTTTGGAAACTCTCTTCTCTCCCCGGGTGACCGACGCTTTAGTGAAACAAGGCGTATAAAGTGGATTCTGATCCTTGACTCATTTTCCCGGCTCATGTTGTATTCTGCTGTAAAGGGTCTATGATATCCAGGGTCTTATTCTTCGTCTTTCTCCTGCAAGATCCGGAGCAAACTGCCCCGAAGTAACTTCACGTACGACTGTTGGCCCAGCGCCGCGCTGCACACGCTCGTGTGTGTGGATTTACAGGTGTAAGCAGATGACGCTGACTGCAGAGAAGCCGGCAGGAGCAGATTTATGCAGTTCTAGTCTGAGAGATGGCGGAATGTGTTCTTGTGATGGAATGCATGGCGACAGCACTAATTAATTATAGATGTGGTCTGAGGGAATGCTGTTACAGTAACTAGAGGCATGGCAAGTGAGAGATGGGGGGGGTGGGGGGTGTGGGGTTGGAAAGAAACCCTCCTCCTCCTTCTTTTACCATCCACAACTTCAATTTACATTACACGACAGAGAAATGGAGGTTAATTAAACATGACAACGGTGAGGGCGTTTTTTTATTGTTAACCCAGCATGGTGGTTTGCTGTCTTCTAACTGAAAAGGCCAATGAATGCATAACACATATTACTCTACCCCTACAAAGTGTAAACTCACATTTGAAAACCTTGAGGGAAGAGTGGTTATGGGTAAAACATGGGTTTATATATGCCTTAGGGTTCTGCATTGTACAAGTAAGACCAAAACTATGAGGACATTTTGCAAAATAGAGATTTTGCACGCTGTAACTGTGATAATTCACATTATAATACTGAATTTTCTGTGTTTTAGTGTTAAATTATGATGAGGCTATCAAAGGAAACTGCAAGTGAGAGATAGAAAATGCTATTTAATTGTTGAATGCCAGTTAAAGGGAACATGTTGGAAAAAAATGTACATCCTTGCATTGATGTAGGATGTCCTACAGTACAGTGGTCAGTGAATACTAACCCTAACCCTCCGTTGTAATATTCCAGAAAGAAGTTATATTTTACCCAAATTGTTCAGCACTACTGTTTAATTTTCGACTGTGAAATTGCAGTAAAATGCCATATTTGTGCAGGAACATACTGGTATATTAATACTTATTTACTGTACCGTTTTACAGTAACCCACTGTGGAAAAAAAAGTATTTTTGCATCTCAAACTATACAAAAAAAACCTGGTGTGGCTGCTCACATTTCACTCTGTGTTTATATCCAACTTACATCGTGATTCTAATTGGACTCAACGCTAATGATGCCAAAAAAGCAGAGCAGGTGTTTCTATCTGGTCTGTTTACAAATGTGTAGACTGCTGACTGCAGTTATGTGCACCTCCTGATCTCATGCTGCCTCCCACATTGGATTTTAAAATTGGGTTACAAAAAAAAAATGTGCTTTATTTGAAGCAATTTTTTTTTTTACCCAAGCTACTCAAGCCGTGCTGGTAACACACATAATTATAATGAGTTATAATAACATTTTACCTCTCATTTGAAATCCAATACTGATTTTTATATTTTGTCCTTTCTTATCAGGTTTATCATCTGGATATCATTCCTTAAATATATTCTTCTGTGTGCTGGTTGATATGTGCGGCAGTTAATCGTTTTCAAATGACAATTCAGAACAACAAAACCGCAATTCTATTTTTGACTGTTGAAAACTACATATTGTAAAATGGAAACAATTTTACATTTTCATTTCTAGCCCTATAGCACTGAAGCTTTATTAAACGTATATACAAATCTAATTCAAATTGCAATATCATAAAAATTTAATTTTGATATTTTCTGTGAAAGTGGGTCCTAAATGAACTCGAAGGTAATGTACATCTGTGCTGGGCTCGTGGCCTTGGGGGACATTGTGTAAACGCTCCTCATCTCCCCACTGAGCATCGTTCCTGATTGATTGTTGATGACTTTTTTAGGGCAGAGACATGTTAGGTTATTTATTTATTCAAAAAAACAACAACAAAAAAACCCATTCAAATAGCTCTCTCCACTCAAGATTCCCCCTGTGTCTGTTTCTGCTTCTCAGACACAGAGAACCGTGTGCTGTGGTCATCATCAAAGTGTGTGGTATTAGGACGAGGCAGCTGTTTTTTTGTTTTTGAGTGTGTTGTTGCATGCGTGTGACAGATATGGGACATCCTTGACCGCCGCCGCGAAAGTGACACACTGCCGCGGGGGTAACGCGCTCGAGAAAGGATCTTCAGCAAAACTCAGAAATCACAATTTAGCAGATGAGGTTGCCATGGAAAATCTCTGACACTTGCTGTTACGGGGCATTTTTTTGACAGTTCTGTAAACAGTTTGCAATGTTATTGTGGTTATCATAGCATTGTTATTTTTTCACGATTAGAATTGCATTACAGTCTCTCTTAGCTGGAGCTGTGTATCATTTGCCTGCATTACTTATAGTATATCTAAGATTAGATAAGATAAGATTTTTCACATCTACAGTGCAGAAAAAAAATTTCCTGGTAGCCACAATTTCTAACTTTGGACTCTCTAACTTTGAACCTGCTGTTTGGTGAGCTTCGAGGTATTCATGCTGCACATCACTTCCCTGATGCGTCCGTGAATGTAAATGCAGCCATCTGTTTCATACAACAACTGGCAAGGTGTGTGTGTCGTCGTGTTTCCCCTCCACTCATATATAATTCCGTTTCTTTATGCTTCTGTGGTGTTGCTGTACGTACATATATATATATTATATTCCCATGGTGGACCACGAGCCAGCATTCACGAGCAGACGAGCGAATCTCTACGTGATAAACAAAATGCTGCATGAGCTAATTGGGTTATAATTTTGGCGGCCGTCACCATCTGTCTCTCACACCTTATTTATGTACCAGTTTGTGTTATGAACTGAATGAATGTCTCTCTCAATTAATTAATGCCCAGCACTGACTCAATTAGGACTTAAATAATAGGTCAAAAGTAATTAGAGAATGCGACTCATTACTTATTATTTGCGTCAGACCCGGCGTCTCACACACTCTCCTGGTTCTTTCACACAAAAACATGAACTCAAAGTCTACAAAATAGATGAAAACATGAGGTGACATGGGGGATTTGCATCGATATGAGCATTTCTGCCGCCATATTAACACACCTAAAAATCACGTGACCCTTCGGGGACATTGTGCGTGCATGTGTCAGTGTGAACAGGAAGCAGATTCTCTTCAAATCGGGGGAAAGTCAGAACAAGGATTTCTTTAATGATACCAACCATGAGGTGAACCTGAAACTTAAAAGTGAATGTTAATGAAGCTTTTTATTCACAACTCATAATTTAGTGTTGGCTGTTAAGAACCAATTGGGACGCGAATGCATGTAACTGCTTTTTAAATGTCTTCATATACAGTATGTCTACTGAGATTAAAATGCATCTGTGTAGTTTTTAAACAGAGGTAATGTGGAAGGGATGTGTATCCTGTGCATAATTTTACGTGACCTAATCAAAAAAAGGGAAGGATCGTCAAACTAGACAACTGAATAGGGCCTCGAGTTGTAAACGGCAGAGAACAATTCAATGTAGAGATACCACCCAACGGGGGCTCCAGCTCTTTTGTTGTCAGGGTCAATTAAGAGTCTGCAGATGTACGTCGGGGGCCCCTCATCCCAACACGGAGCTACCTGTCATTGCAATGATTGACTGAGACTGACTAACATATGGCCTCTGTTGATGGTTCATAGAGGATTCAGTGTCCCTCTTTGCCTACGTCCCTCAGAGACCCAAGAAACATCTCAGCCTGAGAGAAATAGTCAGGAGATCACGGCAGCTAACTCGTGCTATTTTGAGCCACTAATGTTATCTTAAACTATCCTATTACTATGCACTACGCGATGTTATAATAGGGTTCCACTATGACTTTGTGAACTCTGTTCTGCTGTGTACATACGCATCTCTTTTATTCGAGTAAGTAAGCGAAGCACTTTTCACATCAGGGGGCTTATTGTGGCACAACGTTGACAAATGTTGCACGTTTACAGCGGCGAACAACCTGGAACTGCCAGAGACCTGGAATGGCACAATAGCACTACAGGTATCAGTCTGAAAAAGCTTCACCTGAGCTCTAAATAACACAGCTGTGGGGACGTAATTGACCACACAGCCATTACAAGCAACCATTTAAAAACACAATGCTCCAACTGTGTAACAAATATTCTGCTCTCATAAAGGAGAAAATAAAGAGCTCACAACATGACTGAGTTTAAATGCTGCTGCTGCTGCTTCAGTGGCTTTTTATGTTCAACATTTTCTTATCTTAATATAAGTCCAAACAGCCATGGTCAGTTTACGATTGATGATTTTTCACCACTATCAGTCGATACTGACTATGAAATCAGCTCATCCTTACTACAAGCAAGTCTTCTTTTGTGTCTTTAACAGCTGTATGCAATCTCATTTATCAAACATCCAAATTATGGGCTGCACACTTCACATCATGCGCATGGTGCGAGTTGGGTCGCCAATACACCTTTAGCCTCTGTGTCTCAGACTGGCTCTCGGGGGAGGGGCTGCAGCGGGGGGGGGGGCATGCTTATCTCAATCAGTGCTGACTCTGTATCAGTTCACAATACAAGCACACACTTTAACACACTGGTACACTGCCATGCCGTACACGAAACAACACCAAACATAACACAAAAGCATTGCTGCATTGTGTTGCTGTGCTTTGACACTCAACACCACTGACTTGCACGCTCAAAGACGGATGCTACAGTAAATGCATGCGAGCTTAATGGATACGCGGGACTTTCAGCGACGGCGCTCCGCAAGATAATAAATGCACTATGTCTGATAAATGATTTGCAGTGTTTTGAAACATCGCTCACAGGACAGACACAAACAGGCTGCTCTCAAAACCAAATGGAGTTGATATTCAGGTTGTGAGCTGAGCAGCGTGCATCAAGACCTCAAGTGGGGATCTTCAAGGATTTAATACTGTGGTGGAATTGTGGAAAGCAATTCAGTTACACATTGCTGCTGCTGAAGAGTCTCAAGAAAACCACAATGCCAAGATAAATTACAAAAAAAAAAAAAAATTACAACAATGAGTCCTGTTAATCTCATAACAGGTCCCTGTATAGTTATTTGTATGCAGATACTTCCACCTTGTCACATATTTTTACCACCCATGGGCCACGGAATGAAACCCATTTACAAATCATTCTCCTTCTGATTTGATAAATGAAACTGGTGAACGAGTGAGTCCCCAGAATGGCTTGTTGGAATAATTGAGCAGCTCTCAATCAGAATGCATTAGACAGCAGTGGCAGCAGCGGCATCTGAAATAATTACCACATGACAACTACACGGAGGCACATGGGTGTTACCTCCACTGGGTTATTTTAGACCAGTTACATTGGAACATACATTGCTCACCCTCACCCCCACAACTAGGGGTGTAATAAAAAAAAAACCCAGATATAAATCAGTAATCGGTTATGAAGTGAAATATACAAATACATAGAGACGTGGACCACTGCATTGATCTAAATGCACTATGAACTGATCAATGGTCTGTCTTTATTGTCATCAATCAGTTTGTTATGCTGTTACTTCCTCAGCACATTTGCAAACTCTCACAAAACAATCTCTTGAGGCTATAGTTTCTTAGACACTGCCAACTAGCTTTTTATGCTGTGTTTCCACCATACAGTTTGGTTTGGAACAGTACGGTTCAGTTTGGTACAGTACAGTTTGGTTTGGTACAGTACGGTTCAGTTTGGTACAGTACGGTTCAGTTTGGTACAGTACAGTTCAGTTTGGTACAGTACAGTTTGGTTTGGAACAGCACGGTTCAGTTTGGTACAGTACAGTTTGGAACAGTACGGTTCAGTTTGGTACAGTACAGTTCAGTATGGTACAGTACAGTTCAGTATGGTACAGTACGGTTCAGTTTGGTACAGTACAGTTTGGAACAGTACGGTTCAGTTTGGTACAGTACAGTACAGTTTGGAACAGTACGGTTCAGTTTGGTACAGTACAGTTCGGTTTGATACAGTACAGTTTGGTGTGGTACAGTACAGTTCAGTGTGGTACAGTACAGTTCACTTTGGTACAGTACATTTCGGTTTGATACAGTATAGTTTGGTTTGATACAGTACAGTTCAGTGTGGTACAGTACAGTTCACTTTGGTACAGTACAGTTTGGTTTGATACAGTACGGTTCACTTTGGTACAGTACAGTTCAGTGTGGTACAGTACAGTTCAGTGTGGTACAGTACAGTTCAGTTTGGTACAGTATAATTTGGTTTGATACAGTACAGTTCAGTGTGGTACAGTACAGTTCAGTGTGGTACAGTACAGTTCAGTGTGGTACAGTACAGTTCAGTTTGGTACAGTATAATTTGGTTTGATACAGTACAGTTCAGTGTGGTACAGTACAGTTCAGTGTGGTACAGTACAGTTCAGTGTGGAATGGTAAAGCCCTGGTTCAGGCATACTGTTCAGTTTGGTACAGTACAGTTTGGTTTGGTACAGTTCACTTTGGTACAGTACAGTTTGGTTTGATACAGTATAGTTTGGTTTGATACAGTACAGTTCAGTGTGGTACAGTACAGTTCACTTTGGTACAGTACAGTTTGGTTTGATACAGTACGGTTCACTTTGGTACAGTACAGTTCAGTGTGGTACAGTACAGTTCAGTTTGGTACAGTATAATTTGGTTTGATACAGTACAGTTCAGTGTGGTACAGTACAGTTCAGTGTGGAATGGTAAAGCCCTGGTTCAGGCATACTGTTCAGTTTGGTACAGTACAGTTTGGTTTGGTACAGTACAGTTCACTTTGGTACAGTACAGTTTGGTTTGATACAGTATAGTTTGGTTTGATACAGTACAGTTCAGTGTGCTACAGTACAATTCAGTGTGGTACAGTATAATTTGGTTTGATACAGTACAGTTCTGTGTGGTACAGTACAGTTCACTTTGGTACAGTACAGTTCAGTGTGGAATGGTAAAGCCCTGGTTCAGGCTTGTGTTTCAACTGAGAACAGTACCTTTTCTTGGTCGGCTGAGTGTGTGCTGTGCCCGATGATGTGACGTCGCATCGGTGTGACGACAACAATGATGACATCAAATGCAACAGAACAGACAACAACAGTTCAGTCTGGTAAGGCAGGGTTTAGCCTTACCAACTAGCAGCTAGCTTCTTAGCTTCTTGACTCAATATTTATTCCTTAAATGACTCTAGTGTTAGTGTTACCTTACTTCTTAGAACTGCTTTTTTATTTGATATTTTATGACCTCAAGCTGAACTCAGAAGTCAAATATTATTTACAGTATTGTTTCCATCGGATTTTGTACTTTTTGCTTTAATTTGTGAAATTCTAATATTCATTTTGCACTCAGTGCTAGAGATAATGAATCATTACTAAATTGTGAAGTTGCGCCAGAAACGTAACAAATCACACTTTTGTTTATATTTTCGTGTAACTGCCTCTGAAATTATTCATATGTCAAAAATGGGGGAAAACAACATTGTATCATCTGGTCCTTTATTTATGTATTTTATCTATTTAAAGGCAAGGAGTGATTCATTTAGTTTACTCTGAATGGTAATTCAAAAGGAATGTCAATCCTGTCATATATTCCATTATAAATAGTATCTTTCCTTAATCGCATTGTAGCTCATATCTAGATATATTTGAATCATCCCTTCAGGGATAAATGAAAACCGTATCAGTGACTCATAAACTCCACCTATAGGAACGTGCACAGGCCTCACAATGAGAACAGGAGAGGAAGTGGGGACACACCACAGCAGTGCTGGGTGGGTGTGGGGTAGCTGTCATTGCAGGGGGTTAATTTATTCTGTCAGGGCTGAATAAATCACAGCCACAGCACCAGTCATAGTCATGTATTTGGACTCAAACCACTCCCCTGTAGCCTTTTAAATTTGCAGTAGCCTATTACTGAGATATTTATATAATTAGGTATTCACTTCCCATTTAATAAAACACGATTTATTATGGACACAATCAATCATTGCAACAATAAAATAGTCCCCTTACTTTGACTTTCACTTCCAGTGTTTTTGTTTGTGCCGGTCCCAAGCCTGGAGAAAATGGGAGTGCTGTGGCGACCCTTAGAGAAGGAAACACCATTTTAACTATGAGCCGCAAAAATTAAACATGGAACATTTTTTTCTCTGCTTATCTTTTCCATAATTTGTTTTTTTCACTTCACGTCTTGAATTACCCAGCAGCACTTTCCCCTGCGCGCACCTGCGGTTTCACTTAAGTCTCTTGAGACGAGCGTTGTCGTGATAGAAGCGTCTTTACTGTGACAACAGGAACGGGAAAAAGGTGGTCTGCGTGACTGGATGAGTGGAGTGTTTCCTTCGTTTCGGGCTGGGTCACTAAGCGTATGTAGCACCATGTGACAGCCAGTCTGGAACATGTCTGCCAGACTATAGTTGCTGCAACTGAGACTCATTTGCTGCAGCACGATCTGGATGTGATTGACAGCCGGGGGGCCAAAGGACCTTTGGCTCCTTGCTGATTTTCTTTTTCAGCAGAGGTGTCCTTTGGGACTTGGACTTCATGTTACAGTATATCAGCAGAAGAGCTTATGGCAGTAATGAGGATGAAAAACTTAACACTAAACCCTTTTTTTGTGTGTTGCTCTTATACTCGGAATAGCTCCATACCACTTATTGGTGTCCCATAAGTAATTTGACTAGTTTTAAAACAACACAAAAGTGGAGTAGTTTTCCATTTGTAAAACAAACTCATTTTGAAGCCTCGAGACTGGAAATTTGATGTCAGTTTTCTTTTTGTTTTGGTTTTTATTATGTGCCATGCTTTTTCATAATGTGTTCCTCTAAATGGGAACATCATTGACAAAATGCCATCATATTCTATTGGGAAAGACGACCAGTGGCATCACCCTGTGGCTTACTTCCTGCTTGTAGACTCAATTGCAGGTTGTACAGAATGTGTTTAGTGAAATGTGATCTGATTTTAGGTTTTACTTTTTTCTGATACCATGTCAGTTATTTTCAATGTAATGTATCGGCCATCCTACTTTATGCTTTTAGTCAGTGACAAACAGGGTGTTCAAATAAAGAAAACCTAGCCTTGATAAAATCTGAACCATCTACAGCTTGACTGAAAAATAATTAGCTCACTAAATTAACATTAATTAGTCATTCATAACACATGAGAGCAGAAATGGCATTAGGCGGTTCATTTTAATACTACTATTTTAATTTGAATTTGAATCATTTGCTGCTTGTTTTCTTTTGTTTTCACACTCATGGTCTTTGACGTATCGTGCTCTTTATTATTTAAATCCTGTCCTACGGTAATCCTCTTCAGAAAAACACCATGTCATGAGCTGTTAATGAGAAATCAAGATCTCAAGGTCTTTTACCAGTAGTTGTTCTTAAATGCAACATACAGCAGCAGATCGATCATCTGCGATTGCTATAGCAGCTTAATTAAAACATTTTTTTCTTTTTTTTACACTTTTTCAATAATCTGCATCAGACATTTTAATGTTAATTCTTAATTATTATACATCTAAGTTTACACCTCTTTGTTCTCAAGTGTTCGTTAGTCATTATAACCTTTTCCTTTGAATTGTTACGTTGTTCTGACAACCTGCTGATAACATGTCTTCTATAATTAGTTTTGGAGCAATAAACCTTATTTATTTCAACAGATGAAGGAAAAAAAAAAAAGGTATTAACCAACTAATTAATAATGTATTGGCTTCTAAAAATCTCACACAGAAATAAACTTTGCCCTTCAACTTAAGTATTAATTCTAAGATTTTTTGTTAAAAAAAGTAGTGTGTCTGTCAACAAAAGTTTGAGTGTAAAGCATGTGCTACTGATTTATTTCAAGGGAATTTACGGAGAACATACATTTTTTTTTTAAAGTGACACAATAACCTTCAAGAGGACAATTGCTGCTGAAACCATTTTACCCTTGATAAAGGGTGAGACCTTGCACCCGTTCCCTTGAGATTCGGTGAAGTTTCAAGTCACTTGTCACTGATGCTGCCTCTTTCCTTTTGCACATGTAGCGATGCCTCTTTTCGGGGGAACCAAGGCCCTGACGCTGTATCGTACACAAAGTACAGGCTCGTCATTACAATGGCCGTTTTCATCCGAGGCTGTTTCTTTTTATTATACGTGTGGGCTTGATTATAATAAACTTCACAATACATTCGATATCAACCTCGTTTTAACAGATGTCACACTGAGAGTTCATGAGTTATATTATGTGTATGTGTGAAGAAACACAAACACATGTTTCTTCACATGCAAAGTTATTCCAGTCCTTTATTAATCATAACCCTAATGTCTATTTGATATTAACCTTGGAGTCTGACCGCAAATTCATCTAGATACACATACAGTCTCTATATTCTCCCTTATATATTTTATTATTATTATTATTATTTTATTTATAATATTCTGTTGCAACATTTTCTGTCAAGCCGGTGTTTTTCACACGAGGAAGTTTTATTGATGTTTTTGAACAGGAGTGGATGGATTTCATTCTCGTCGCACAAACAAACAAACATATCCAATATCACTCTACAATAATACTTGTACTCGCAAAACTACAATTTAACGCATGAGCTCATTCACGTTCCCCAGAGGATGATCGTGACCCAAGGTTTAATTTCTAGCGCAAGCTTGAGATTACATTGTCCAACTGTCCATCAACCATGTGCATGTGGGTTAAAACACAACAACCACTGTTTTTTTTGTTTGTTTTTTTAAGTGTATCACAAAAAAAGACTGTATCATATAGTATGTGTGGTGTCAGGCTTTAACATTTTAACATTGTTTTAGAGCTGCAACTAACGATTATTTTCATAATCGATTAATCTGTCGATTATGTTCTCGATGAATCGTTTGGTCCATAAAATATCCAAAAACCTTAAAAAATGTTGATCGGTGTTTGTCAAACCAGGAAATGATGATGTTCTCAAATGTCTTGTTTTGTCCACAAACCAAAATGATTCACTTTTAATGATTTCTTTGTTATGCGGAGCAAAGAAATGAAGAAAATACTCACATTTAAGAAGCTTAAACTATCGAAAAATCTTGTTTTAATCATGAAAAAAGCTTCGAACTGATTCATCGATTATCAAAATAGTCGATTAGTTTAGTAATCGATTAATAATCGATTCATCGATTAATTGCTTCAGCTCTACATTGTTTTCCTTTTAGCTTCCTGCTCATCTTCTAGGTGTCTCAATCTCAATTCAGATTATAAAATGATCCGTAATTAAATACTCGGACTGATATGATTCAGTTCTCGTTGATTAACAGAAACTGCACGAACCTTTTCTGTGGAAACCCGTAAAAGCGACAACAACGGCAGTGTTTAATAAAGAATTACATAGATAGCCAGCTGAGATGACTTTGTCCCGAACTTAGCATTTTTTTTTAGTCATTTACATTTGCCAAATTGGTTAGTAACACAGTTTCCTGTGGAGTGACAGAATTATGAGATATATTATTTGACTGTACTTGTAATGTGTACTTAACACTGACTTTTCGATGACTGAATAAGAGCTTCTTCTTTTTTTCTGATCATTGACTTTTTTGCATCACTTCATAATCTTTTTAAGAATGGATTTCTTTCCCACTCCTGCCTAATCACAAGTGGCTTTACACTCTGTTCCACAATCCGCTGAGATCAGAGAGGTGTCTGTATCTATAGCCTCTGCCGTAATATTATCAAAACTATCAAGTGCAGACAGATTGCTATAGGTATTGTGGGGGAGTCCACTTAGAATGATCGTCTTTAGCTCTTCAAATAGAAAAAAAAGGGTGGATCAGGTCAGTGAGTCCATGACGGCTGAGTCATGGAGCATATACCTGAACCTCAATGGAATTTCAAACTAATCAACTAAATGAGACATTTTACCAGTCGCAGTAACAACCCTTTTATTTCCTCCCTCTCTCTCGCTCTCTCTCTCTCAGTGCTGCGTGATGACTTCAGACAGAACCCACAGGACTCAGTGGTGGTGGTCGGTGAAACGGCCAGTCTGGAGTGTCAGCCTCCACGCGGCCATCCTGAACCCACCACCTTCTGGAGGAAAGATAAGACTCGTCTTGACCTCAAAGATGACAGGGTCACGGTGGGTTTCTCTCCAGAGGGTTCGCTCCTCCGCCCTCCTGCGTGACTCTCACATCACATATTCAATGATTCACTTTTTACAGTATGAAAAGCTTCATATTGGAGAGGTTCACTTTAATCATATGCATTTTTCTTTTTTTTCTTTTTTTTGTTATCAGGTCCGTGGAGGAAAGCTGACCATCTCCAACACTAAAAAGACTGACGCAGGGATTTATGTGTGTGTGGCGAGCAACATGGTCGGAGAGAAAGAGAGCGAAAAAGCCCAGCTCTCAGTATTCGGTAAGACATCTGACAGGTCTGGAGAAAAAAAGTATAACAGAGAGTGACTGTTTTCTCTCATGTATTCACTACCCACGAGCACATCAAGTA
The DNA here is from genome assembly GCF_958295425.1 of Solea solea. Taxonomy (NCBI): domain Eukaryota; kingdom Metazoa; phylum Chordata; class Actinopteri; order Pleuronectiformes; family Soleidae; genus Solea; species Solea solea. The sequence goes on along the minus strand of NC_081137.1, from coordinate 11,748,634 downwards.
TTTATACGCCTGTCAAAACTATATTTAGCAGCTATCTTTTGTGTTCTGCCCACATCCAGAGAGACCGCTGTTTGTGCAGCGACCTGTGAACCAGGTGGTCTTGGTGGACGAGAGCGTGGAGTTCAAGTGTCAGGTCCACGGTGACCCTCCGCCCACACTGCGCTGGAAGAAGGAGGACGTGGAAATTCCCCGTGGCAGGTGAGGAATGTTTGTGTGTGTATGCAGCACCCTATGTCTCTATGTGCACTATGTGCATCATAATACAGGAGGAGTAATGATTTATAGATGGTGAAGGTGAGCTGGTGAGGCAGAGGTCACTAATAGGTGGACCGCAGTCTGGATCGGGAGCGTTTGCTTTTTAACTGGAACAGCCTTTCTAGATAGGTCCAGGAAATGCAGACCAATTCCATGCGCCGTAAATCGCCCACATGACACCAGTCGGCCAATCAAAGCGGTTATTTTGGATGAGCACTTCAATCTAACGGCGAGTGAGACACACGCTGCAGGAAAACACAAGGCAGGGAAGAAACAAGTATCAATTACTAATCAATTACGACTTCAACGTCATTTGAGTGTTTTGTTTTTCATAATAATACAAGTTCTATAGTTTTCTATAGCTTCAAATAACCATAAAATATTCAGTATTATTTTTAGTTTTTTTTTTTTAAATACTGAAACGTTAATCATTTTCCTAGATTTTGACGAGCTGAGTTGTCGGTTCAAATGTTATTTTAGTCATATACAGTCTAATATAAGGTTTTTGAAATGAACCGAGTCATTCTTCGGTTCTATAGCTTCAAATAACCATAAAATATTCAGTATTATTTTTATTTTTTTTTTTTTAAATACTGAAACGTTATAATTACATACATTTTTCAAAGGAATCATTTTCCCAGATTTTGAAGAGCTGAGTTGTCGGTTCAAATGTTATTTTAGTCATATACAGTCTAATATAAGGTTTTCTTCGGTTTGGGAAAAAAAACTATAAATAAATCAAGGTCTTCAGTTTACGGTTAGGGTTACAGTGAGACTAACCCTAACCTATTATTACATTATACTTCCTTCAATGTGAAAGTCGGCTGTTGACTTTACACAGAATACAAATGTCTAAATAGATATTGCACTTACTATAACACACAACAGAAGGACACACAGAAGATGGTAATGTGTCCATTTGAGTAAAAGAATCATAACGACTCATACAGACACATGTACATTCATAATTTCAATCACTTTTACAACTATATTAAGCAATAATTCAGATTAATGTAATGCAAAAAAAAAAAGAAAAGAAAAATCAATAACACATTACGAAGCACTCTTTCCGATGCAGTTTCCCACACACATCATAAGAAATCACCTTTGCTTATGGACTTACTGGTGCTTGGTAATTATATGAGCTAATTATATGCTGTTGAAACTCTCATGGTGAAAAAGCCTGTTTAAGAGGCTCAACTCGATCTCATATGAAATCAGACGTGCTCAGGGTTCTAAGTGCTGCCACTGTGTGATGAGACGATGCAGCATTGCATTTATTAGCATTTGTGCATTCATTATCCTCCAAACTGCTTTTTTCTTAATGGAAATGTACAGCGGAAGATTAATTATAGATTATGTTCTTCGCGTTTGTTTGTTGTTTACTAATGGAGCTGCTGCCAAATGGATCAAATACATCAAGTGCAGCAAGTGAACAGATAAAAAACTCTTAAGTCTGTGTTGTGTAGAACCATGAGTCATCGCTTTTTGTAAAAAAAAAAAAAAAAAAAAAAAAAAAGGAACTGAAAATACTGAAAAGTTTATATCACAGTATATTCTCAGATGGAGAATACACCTAATAAAGTGGCACCTGGTGTGGTCTTTTGCTGTTTCATCCATACAGCTGATTGCTGATACAGTACATGATGCAAATATTTCCCTTTTTCTGCCATCTGATGAAATAGGTCGATCATCCTGACTCAGTTGCCAAATTTCAATAAAACTCTATTTAAAGAATAACGAAATCCCCTCTTCTGACTCCACCCAATGCTTGATTTTGAAAAAAAATGCCAGGAAGGGAGCTGAGAGCATTATTTGAAAAAAATAATGTATATAGTAAATGTTAAACACAGGAAACCTTTTCAAATAAACCTCTAAAAATTAAGTTTTAGTGCACTTGACCACAATAGTCATGTTTCTGAAGAAAAAAAATAAATATAACCTTCATATTTCATGTAGTTATATACTCCGCAGACAGCACACACAGACCCAATGCGCATTGTGCATTTGTTTACCTTCAGTATATGGTACATACCTGACCACTAGACTCTCGCGTGATTGCGTGAATGTCACGTTTACACCCTGGATGGACAGATAAGTGAGTGCAATAGACTTAACAGAGTACCGGTATCTTCTGAGAAGTGCCCGTACTTAAATAAAATTGTAAAATTGTTCTCTGTGTCAGAAAGAATAGAGCCAGGAATTGCCAGGGATGGCACAGTATCACTTTTTTTTTGTGTCCAATACTGATACCAATATCACCAATTTGAGTATCTGCCAATATCAGTCATGATACAGTCATTTAAGACCTTTCAAACAACACATTTGTTAGTCATTTCAAGCTATTTTGGCCATCATGATAATAAGGCCACCTGGATTTATTTTGATTGTATGGCAGAAAATGTTCAATGAGTGAGTGCTTCTGCCCCTTTCTGCTCCTTTTTCCAAGATTACTTATCCTGTGTAAGAATAGTGCTATACAAATAAACTTGCCTTGCCTTTCGATATCTGGCAGTTATTTAACGGCTTAGGAATTACAATACGTCACAAACGTATGATGCGCTGGTGATAGTTGTCTTCTACCGCTAGATAACCCAAACGGTCGAGGAGTTACGGGAATGAGAAGTATGCATGCCAAATCCTGCCGGTGATGACAGGACGGTAACGTAAGGGTTAAGAAGAAATAGGCAGCGCACAACATGACTCAGCTAACATGCTGTTGCTTAAATGTTTTACCTAATAAAGTAGCTGGGGAGTGTAGACACTCTGTGCCCAGCAGTGTGGCTGTTACCCGCGTTGCGCCCTCTACCTCAGTGGCCCTTGACTCCGCAGAAACATGTCCTACTTTCAGTCTTGTCTCGCCTCTCTTTCCTCATTCCTTTTCTTTCCATTCTCTTCCTGAACCCGTCGGCCTCCTGGGGAAGTCTGTATCTGGGTCACCGATGTGCTGTGAATGAGTCCTCACCAGACTCTGGACAGAAGCCACAACAATCATCGATATTCTGCCCAATACACTTTGGAACATCTATTCCTCCCCCCCACCCCCACCCCGTGCCATTTCTCTGCCTGACTTGTCTTCCATCTCTGAATCAGTATGGCTGGCTGGACAATTTCACAGCATCTCTCACACCAAAAGGGACCCAAGAGATGGAGAACCCAACTCCTTGCTCCCATAAACTCATTCAGTGTGTGTAGCTCCCTCTGGTCACCGAGTTGTTTCTCTTCCACTAAATGCACCACTACTGCACGTCCACGCGGAAATGAGTCGAGGTGAATCCGCTTACGTACAGTGTGTTGGGAGCCATGAAGAGCATTTACTTGAAAACGTGTCCCAGAGTGGGAAAATCTCCAAACCCCGCTCTTGCATTTGAAGCAGCGCCACCTACGGCATGTGACATGTGTGTACTACGGTATTTAGAGTCATTTGGGGGGGGGCTTCCGTGTGGATGAAGCCATTTCCTGAAACAATGAGAACGTCTGCACGCATGGATAGGGCCTCAGTGCTCTTCTGCTGCTGCTGCTGGTAACACAACAATGCACGGAAACATCTCTCTGAATAAGTCATTCCTTTCTGACCTGCCTCATTCGTCAAATCCAGTTTGACAGACTGAGCCACACCCACACACTCAGACTGTTTTTTCCGTCCCTCCTTGTCTTTCTGCTGTCTCTCTCCCACGCACGGCCCACAACGCAGTGGGTGGTGCGTCTTTATAAATATTGAAATAGTGGAACAGTCAGGGTTCCAGCTGAAAGCACCTTTCATTTTGCCGTTCCTTCATCTCAGCATAATTGCTCCCCCCCCCCCCCCCTTTTTTTCTGTGTGTGTGCAGCAGAGTCTTAATTGCCTTAGAAAGTCTGTCTTTATTCTCTCAAAAATGACACCTTTATAAAAGCATAGGACAGAAAAAACACTGCGTCCTTGATTCAATGCATGTGTTTGTTTCATGTTTACTTTCCATAGGTGCATATATTGTGTATATTATGTCAATTTCTTCATCAAATTCATCATTCAAATTCCTTACATTTTTTTGTTTGTTAGATTTTTCTTTCATTTGTCCTCTTGTTCACATTATTATTTCATTGCTAATTATAGTCCTTATACGGAGTTGTGTTTTCATATTCATATTTTTATGTTGTTTTATTTCTTATTCTAATCGTAGTACTTGTCACCTGTCTATCTCTGACTACTTTGCTGCTGAAACAAATTCATTTCCCCAGTGTGATCAATCTAATCTAATCTAATCTAGTGGATTCTCCTTTCTGATTGTTTTCAAATCTTTAGCTGTATGTGTTCCAGCTCGTTTCCTTCTCCTTTCTCTCCATCTCCTCTCACTTCACTTCTCTTGCTGTGTTTCATGGCAGCTTGCATCTGTAATGCTGCATTATACAGTTGTCTTTTTCCTTTTTTTCCCGTGCCTCTCCTTCGCTCCTCTCCTATATTACTCTAAACGTCCATATTGTTATTCTTCTCTGATTGTGTTTTTGTGTTGTTCCAATTTTGAATCTGCTGTTCATGTTTTTTTATTCTCTTGCTTCATTGTTATTTTATTGGCATGTACAGCAATTCATTCGATGAAATGAATTTACTTAATTAATTGAAATACAACTTTAAAAAAAACAAAATAATGTCTGTTTTTCTCAGTGTAGCAGTGTTAGGATGTCGTGTCACCCCGAGACACCCCCCACTCTGCACACAGGAAGTGACAGACAACTCCAAACAGGATGAAGTATGACTGAAAACACAGAAGTGAATTCTACTGCTTCAAATCTGCTCTTTCAGCAGTTTGAGGAAATAAATTCTTCTTGTCCCGGCCCGCCCCTGCACTGCTGGTGTATATGCACAAACTCTCCCTCAATCAGGTCTAATAGCCTTGCTTGACAGAGGCAGCATAATAACACAAATTACTATATGTCACATGCTGGAGTTTTAACAAAGTGAGAAATATGAATGGTGGAATACATAAAAAAAAACAAAAACATATACAGATCTCTGATCTGTGACTTTTGACATCATCCGTCACCTGACTTGACGTCACTCTTCCTCTCCGTCACCAGGTATGACATCCGATATGAAAAAGAGGACTTCTTGCTGAGGATAAAGAAAGCATCAGTCAGTGATCAGGGAACCTTCACCTGTCTAGCCGAGAACCGCGTGGGTAAAGTGGAGGCCTCTGCCTACCTCACTATCAGAGGTGGGTACCTTCCTTGTGGACTCACTACTGTTGAAGCTCATAACCCGTCCGTGATGTATTTTGTATCTCGCAGCACAGGCCGCAGGACAATCAGTCCTTTATTGCCCACTTTACGAGTGTTATTGCCCCCCTGCTGAAACGCTGGGCCTCGCCTCAGCTTTTCTTTCATATAACGGGGCTGATGTGGTTGATTGCTCCAGATCTCCAGCTAGGCTCCAGATATGAACAATCCAAGCAGTTTTAAGTGAACTGTTATGAGCTCTCCTGGGGGTCTTATCCTCCATCCAGCACACTCACTCTGTATTTACACCACATCAATATGTGGAATTATTTCATCGGAAGACTTGGTATTGTGTATTTATATATATATATATATATATATATATATATATATATATATATATATATATATGTGAATATGGAAAGAGAACGTGGCTTTTAACCGGGGTTTGCCAGTTCCAGTCCCCACCAGGTCAAAAAAGGGCTGAGGTACCCCTGAGCAAGGTACCTAACCTCCATTGCTCCCCGGGCTCTGCTCAGTAGCTGCCCGCTGCTCCTAATTTTAGGAAGGTTTCTAGTAGAGGATGGGTTAAATGCAGAGAAGGAATTTCCCCTGCGGGACTGATAAAGGACTTATTTGTTAATATACACATGTCATAAATATGTATATATATATATATAAAGTATGTCCCTCTCGCTCTTTTTATTATTGTAATTATTATTATTATTATTATTATTGTTATTATTATTATTTCATTAATGGTCACACATACAAGGTTTAAAGAAGTGTGTTGGAATTGAGTCATATTTTGTATGACACACATCATGTCAAGCACATTTTGGACTTACGAATAAAACGATATAAGCAATAATATTGGCACAGTTCAACAGATGTGAGTAGTGAGGCATCTGTAAGGCAGCGTGATTATACAGCCCCTATCCCTCTGAAAACATGGCTGCCAGCGAGATTCAAAGCAATCAGATTTTAACCACTTAACGAAAGGCTCAACTCGTAAAATGTGCCCTTGCTTAAATCTATTATATCATAATAATATGTTCACCACCCACTGTTTGTTAGCCATCTGGAAACTGAAGATGTTGTCACTTTGTAAAATGGTCACACCCTGCACCAAATTCCAGTAAATCAGTCATTTTACGTCAACACACACAAGAGTTGTTGATCCACCACTTGAAATGTGTTATTTTTGACACTTTGGTCTTTGAAACCTTTGACCTGATTGACACAATCTTAAAAAAATGAGGCAGCAGTCAAACAGCATTGCCATTAATCCCCTGAGCTAAAAATGCAGATTTCCTCTATGGGCTTTGGTGCAGGGCAGGTAGCAGTTTTCAAACTTCCAGTTAATGTGATGTACATTTTGTGCAGTAATTTAATCTAATGTTTAATGTATTTGATTTGAATGTATTTTTATGATACGCTTTAGTGCTACATATAAATGGTCCGAGTGGTTTTTGGCATCATTTTCTTTCCCCTCCTCTAACTGTTGCCACAAAGCCACTTTTCTTGAGGCCAGTGCCGTCACCTCCATTGATAACTGCGCTTTACCCGTCTCTCTTTTTGAACTTCATGGATGCAAATCCGACTCCATTCATTTCATTTCTGATTTTCATTCTTTTCTTTTCCTGTCCCTGTACACTACTCCTCTGCTGTCCCCTCTCTCTGTGTCTTGTGTGTTAATCTCACCCACACCATTGTTGTGTCACCAGCTCGTCCCGTCGGTAAGTAAAGAGCTGATGCCATTGTGCATGCGTCGTGTTCGGTTGTCGATCACACACTTCCAGTATGCATGCGCTGTTGAGGCATTTCACAAACACACTCATTGAATTCTGGACATCTACATTGTTTACTATCAACCCCTGACCTCCCCTGCTAGTCTCTTAGTCACCTTTTTCCCCAGATGGGAGTCCAGATATGGATGATACACTTTTGCACAGATATGGATGCGACACCGTAGTCCAGATATTTCTGTAGTAAAAAAAATAAGGAATTAATGTTAATTACCTGGTTAGTTCATTCATTCTGATGTTCTGGCAGCTGGATGAATGTCTTGTGTTAGTGGCGTAGTCAAAAAACTAGATCCTTTAAAAGAAAAAGTCCTACTGCATGAACCTTTTAGCTTGAAGCAAGACCTTCGGGCCAAATGTCTTCTACAGCAGTTCTACTGCGCACACTTAGCACTTTCTGGGGATATGTTGCTATTGTGTTGTTGTTTGCTTTACCTTTAACCTCAGAGGCGCCCCAGTTTGTGGTGCGACCCCGTGACCAGATTGTGGCTCAAGGACGGACAGCCAAGTTTCCCTGCGAGACCAGGGGCAAACCTCAGCCCACTGTCTTCTGGCAACAAGAGGGCAGCCAGGTGAGGATGCCGATTGTTTGCGGGTGCATGCTGGTGAACTGATTATTTCCTCTTAGTACAGATGGTTCCTGCATATCAAATGTAAAATATGTGAAATAGAAAAAAAAAAAAAAAAAAAAGGTGGGCAAGGCTCTGACTAAAAGGATCAAACTCGGGGACGGTAGAATACGATTCTGCTCCACATACAGATGAAGTGGTCATTTATCATCAATCTACGCCAGCCTGACCAGCCAAATCACTTAGCAAGCAACAATGTCATGTGCTGCATTAGAGTCATTAGACATAATGAAAGCGGGCTAATGTCCTTTGCTGCCCATCAGCTTGTCTGCCTGGGGTGTAGAAACAGCCAACGCTGATGCTTCTATTTCATGAGCATGACTGCAGGTTATCACAGCAGGATTATCACTCGGGGGGTAAACTGCCATTCAGGCTTCGTAGGAAAGAGACACTGACCCACTTTTTTAAGTGAATTGGACAGCATTTTTTTTTTTTTATTATGAATACAAAAAGTGATTTTTAGCAAAGTTAACCCGTAAAGGCAAAATCCAATCGAGTCTTTCCCCCTTGAGAACATTTTAACACAGTCAACATTAAATTTGGTAAGGCGAGTTATGTATTATCAAGAAAGACATTGGTGAGGGTGACCATGGAGTTCTCACAAATATGCTAAACAATACAAAAGATAAAAAAACAAACCTTAGTTTCAACTTCCACTTTCCAAAATGCAAAAAAAAGTCCCATGATACTAATTTTCCACTTTCACTCCCTATAGGACCTCCTGTTTCCAAACCAGCCAACACAGGGTGACAGTCGCATTTCTGTGTCTGTGAATGGAGAGTTGACCATTTCATCTGTGCAACGCTCTGACGCAGGGTATTATATCTGCCAGGCCCTCACTGTGGCCGGCAGCATCATGACCAAGGCCCAGCTTGAGGTAGCAGATGGTAAGACTGGACACGCACTCACACGGTCACTTCAATAATATAATGGGGCAACTTTTTCTTTTTTTTAAAGTAATGGATTCTAAAAGCACCAGTGTGTGCTAAAAATAGATGTTATTAGCATATGATTACAGTTAATACCATTGATACATTCCGCGTTATTATGCATCGGGAAAGTGCACATGCACAGCATTCGGGGCGGAGATGTAATTGCTATTCAGCCACTCATTTGCATAAACATCCGGATTCACAGTGAACATACTTACCGTCATGTGACTCGAGAATTGCACTAGCAGGTGTGTACGCCCGCAGAACTCAGGCCATACAGAGCTGCTGAATGAGCATTTTGTAAGCAAAACAACATTTTGATTCAGGTTCATTTGTGGTTACTTTGAAAAGAAAGAAAAAAAAACAGCATTTCAGACAACAAAGTTGTCATTAAGTGGTGTTATGGCAGGGTCTATACTCCCTCTGCACTCCCCCTACTGTTCATTTGAGTATTTTATCTTGTGGAACAATCAAGTGAGTTTCTCAAGATACTCTAAACTGATGCAGGCTAGGACAGACAGCCATGGTGAATACAATAACACTTAGTTATACAGCAAGTATATCATGTATATCACTATTGCATGATTGCTAATTTCAGCAGTACTTCACCTGTTATATAGAGGTTTTTTTCCACATAGTTAGTGTATGTAGGTAGACGATACTGCATTTATTTTCTTATTGGTAAAGGAGTGGAGTATGATTATATCACAGGCTACTTGTCTGCCCACATGTATAGAGGTGAAGAAGCCTCTGTATGTTAAAGCCAGACACCCACAGTCATCCTTGTATTATCACCTCACTGTGGTAGATGTGAAAGGCCTGAAAAGACTGAAACTATGTGAAATAAAACTGTCTCCTTGATCGAGAGACGCTTTGGACTTTTTTTTTTCTTTTTTTTTTTTGACAAATGCCTTAATGTCGGCATTAAGTGCTGAGCCTCTGCCAGCTGGGAGCTGTTTATGCCCTTCTCTCCATTTGTTTCTTGGCTTTTTCTTCCACACATTATTAAATTTACATCTGTTGAAGTGTTTTTGGAGAGGAAATGACTCCCGCTCCGTCCTTCAGAGGAGATGGATCAACGTCCAAATGTTTGGTGTAGAGCACAAACGATGGGAGTTGCCTACAAAGGATTTGTACAAAGTGGTCTTTATCATCACTTAAAGGTACAGTTCCGATTTTGGTTGCATAAGATACTGACTGATCTGTGCTCAGCGTAGCCCTGGCACAGTCCCTGTGCACTGAGAACCAGTTTGAAACACAGACTCTTGCTGTCGCTGAAAAACATGGCTGCCACCAGGGTCAAAATAATTTACTCATTCATATTTTTTTTTTCTACTGCTTTATTCTCCACATGGGGGTCACAGGGAGCTGGAGCCAATCCCAACTGGCATAAGGTGAAAGACGGGGTCACACCCTGGACAGGTCACCAGTCCATCGCAGGGCAAACACACAGACGAACAATCATCCACTCACACATTCACACCCACGGTCAGTTTGGAGTGTCCAACTAAGCTCTGCATGTTTTTGGACTGTGGGAGGTAACTGGAGAACCCGGAGAAAATCCACACACGGAGAGAACACGCAAACTCCACACGGGTCGAACCAGGATCCAAAGTGGCGACCTTCTTATATAAAGACTTATGTATAAAGACTTTATCTGGCTGTTAAACAGTCTTTTTCGCCTGGAAACTGGGTTGTGTCACCTTTGTAAACCTAAGTCCATAGAGACACTGTGTGATTTTACAACACAGCACAGTTATTGATCCACCCCTGCCTCCTTCAGTAAGTTGACATGTCTTATTTTGTTACTTCAGTGTTTGTTGTAGACCAGCAGCTAGAGTGAGCGGTCCACAAACCTTAGTTTCCAGACCAAAAATGCTGTCTAAGGTTGAGATAAAGTCAGTCAGTCAGTCAGTCATCATCTACCGCTTTGTCCTCCACCAGAGGGTCGCGGGGGGTGCTGTGCCAATCTCAGCTACATCGGGCGATAGGCGGGGTACACCCTGGACAGTTCGCCAGGGTAGAGACAAACAACCATTCACTCTCACACTCACGGTCAATATAGAGTGACCAATTTACCTAATCCCCACATCTCATGTTTTTGGACTGTGGGAGGAAGCCGGAGAGAACCCACGCACAAACATGCAAACTCCATGCAGAAAGGCCTTTGTTCCAACCGGGTTCGAGTTTCAACCCGGGTCTTCTCGCTGCAAGGCGAGAGTGCTAACCACTACTCCACCGTGTGACCCTTGAGATACATGACAAGTAGGCACAGGTTTTATTAGGTTAGTGGCTAAAATCAGCCATGTTTTCACTGAGAACAAGCCTAAGCCTTAGAGGATATCTGGAGCAGGGGCCATGAACAGTGCTGATTGTATGTCAGTACCTCATATAACCACAACTGGAAGAAAAAAAACCTGAACTATACCTTTTAAGAGTTGTCATATTCAAGAGGGTCCTCCAGTGGATGAAAGCAATCTATTGTGTGACAGACACATTCATTAATCATCCATTTAGATTTGAAACAATGGCACTTGCTGCAACTTTGATTGTCCTCTTTGTGCAAAAGTACAGGAGTTGTGCACTTTATACACTCTGGCTGCCAAGTGTGTGTGAAGCCTCGAACAAAGGCCACGTATTCAGCTGAAAGATGTTTGCCGGCTGCTTAGCATACATTTACACAGACAGATGAGATGCCGTACAGACGAGGTCTGACAATTTTATGTGGACATGGAACTGGGTCAGTGTTTCAATCTATTGTAACTGCAGTGAATTGGAAATTAGCACAGGTGCTGCTCTCCAAACAGCAGCAACCGACAGAGCGTTAAAAGCCGTATTTCAAGCCTTACAGTGGGGTGAGAAGTTGATAAGCGATAGATTTGTGCATGAACTTGAACTTGTCTGGCTGCTTTCCACAGACACAGAGGAGGCCTGGAGGCTAATGGTGACTGCTGCTGAGATGCTTGATGGAAAAGCACATTTTGTGTTTTTTATTATTCCCTATGTCACTAAGGATGAAAAGAGTGATTATATCTTACTGGACTGGAGCTAAATCAGGAACAGCAATATAATGCTGGTGTTTGCTCCAGGATTGCTTGGGATATAGCTGTATATAATAATGTCTTCTCCAAAAATGATATGTTAGTCAGTGTATCAGTCACAGTGTTATGAAGAAAGACATATATCTTCGTAACAAAGTCTAGCACAGAGGTCAGAAATATTTCCATAGGTTAGTGACAACTGCCATATTTTGATGGCAACTGGCACAACTTTCCTAGTCTTTGCAGCACCAGAGGTCCAGGAACTATTGAACAGACCATTTACACCCACTTGAAATGGTCACATGACATCGTTCAGCCAGTCATATACCGGAATTCAGATGAGCATCTCCACTGTTCTGTGAGTAGACACACACTCCAGATGAATGGAAGAATAAAGCGATGATATGAGAAAAGTTACTTCACATGCACTGATCGCAAAAGAGAAATGTGGACCGCACAAAGATTTAATCAAAAGCAAAGCATTGACTTCTCAGTTCACTAAAGGTTAATGTATTTTTAATTAATTGTATTCACTTAATTCATTTACCCTTTTTGTTTAAATCCTGAAAAGAAGCACTTGCTTTCAGGATTCAATTCCTGTGCATCTAATGTGCTTTTTTTTTATTTACATAGTTTTGTTATGTCGACCAGTTTTAGTTTTCACCTGACATGAGACAAGAATTATTTTTTTATAAGTGCTTATTGATAATCCATTTAATTAAAAAAAAAAACATTAAAACATTAAAAAGGTTAAAACTCTATAGGACTATAGTCTATCTGGACTTTTTGGGTTAACTATCCCTGATCAAGATGATCTTCACAACAGAGATGGGAGTAATCATCTATTTTCCTCACGCTTCACGCTTCTCTCTTGGATGATTATGAATTGACTATAAAACAGCCATAACTGGAAGACTTTTCATCGCAAATGATTTATACAGTATTTTTGTTTCTTGAAATATTTTATTCCATTTTGTATTGCCAATGGAAGTAAATACAACTATTTAATAAATTGCTCCAGAATTGTAATTGTTGACTTTAATTGGCTCAAACTGAATTGTGAGGTGCCTAAAGATTTTCCACCCCGAGTTCATAAACAAGTCAATTGCTATAAAAAATGGTGTATGTCGTGGTACAGCACCCAGCTGTACCGAACTTATCTCCTATTGTCCTGCAGTTGTATATTTCCTATCGTGCTGATAGAGGTGTGATGAGTGAATGGAGACTTGTCTGATATCAGTGGAGAGGAGCAATGAGGAAATTAAAAGTACAAGGGTTAGTGGCAAAGCCTAGAGAGATTCAACACTTGAAAAATGACCAAGGCTGAGTGCACATGCTGTTTTCTGAATGATATAACATGCTTTAAAAACCTTTAAAAAAAAGACGCATTGTTGTTGTCCTTGGCATGCTAATTTGGAGTTTGGTTTTGTGTGGGGAGGGGATGCCAAGAGGAAGGAGGTGCAGCTGTGAGTCAGAGTGTAAAGAGAGGACAGGCATGAATGTGTTGAGAGGTGTTACAGGAAGGTACGGTAATTAGCACTATGGGTGAAGCATTGTTAATCCTCACCTAGTAATTAAAGCTCAAAGGTGTGATGCAGTGCCGTGAGCACTCTTGTCCTACTGTGGAAAAGGCTCACAAAACCATTTCTTTCACAACAAATCCATCCAAGTGAGCCCTACCGTACTGAGCCTGCAATCGCTCATGCAATAACTGCAATCGCAAATTAACACCTTGTGATAAGGTCATGTGCTTTTTTCATGCCAAAACAATGACATCAAAACTATACCGCTACAGGAATTTGACTCTGACACTTGCGCCTTGATTATTATCCTCAGCCCTGAAGGACCGCCCACCACCCATCATCCGGCAGGGCCCATCCAACCAAACGCAGGCGCTAGGAGGTGTGACTCTTCTCAGGTGTCAGGCATCTGGGGACCCGGAGCCGACTGTTTCCTGGCGGAAGAATGGGGCCAGTCTGCTTGGAAAGGACCCGCGGTTTTCTCTGCTGGACCATGGAAGCCTTCAGATCCAGAACACCAGGGTGGGTAATAATGGGTGTAACAACATGGATAAAAGCAGATGTCTGTGTCCCAATCCCATTTCACTCCCACAACTTACTCCTCCATGTACTGTGGTCACATGTAGGCGTAGGATGTTCCAATTCTTGTGAAGTGGATGTCTCGTTTTGTAGAAGTAGATCTTAACCACTTTGGGCAAGGGTTAGTGGTAAAACCAAGACATGGGATTATGGGCCTATGTTTTTTAAATAGCAGATTTATTTTCAGATCTTGATGATTAACTTTGAGCACACTCTGACTATTAATAATGGAATTTGCCCAAAAGCACACAACAAGCCCAACCAATACAATATTTTGCTAACTGATTAAACTACATGATAACAAGCATCTCTTTTTGCTGTACCTGTGCAGAATCACTGTTATTTTTTTTAATCAGAACTTGAGGATTAATTTGTAAAGAACAAAGAATGGTTAATTAATCGGAAATGTTGTTTTGGACTCTGCACCATATTAACTAAATCTTAACTAAATTGCCTCCAAATAATCCTAATGCGCAGGGAGGGAGGGACTCATAATTCTACAGTGTGTCTGGGTTGCATTACTTTGATGATTATGTTTCTTTGCACCATCTATAAAAAAATTATATAAAAGTGGATGCATTTATTGTATGTGCACACAATAGATACAAACGGCAAACAAATGGACAAAGTAGACGAACATGCTGAGTGATTTCCAAAACATGAAAAAGCACTAGGTGCTGTCAGTGGAATGGAATTCAAATGGACACATGTTGTTGTCAGGTTGCTTTTAAAAGATGAATAGTGAACATTGATTTTTGCAAGTCGTTAAACAGTTATATTCAGTCTAGACTCAAGGACTAAAGGACACGGAGCAGTGAGTGCAGTCTACAGGGTGTAATAGGATGGAGGAAGCGCAATATACAGTGTCCTGTCATGGTGTCAAAGAGCTGTCTCTGAGTCACTCTATGAGAGAGAGAGAGGGGGAGAGAGGGGGAGAGACAGTCATTGTCAGGGCCTCCTAAGGCTCTGCCAATATGAAGTAGAAGAGTCATATCTCCTATTTCCTGTGTCAGCACTGATGATAATGTTGATGGCTCTGGGAATAGAGGGTGACTATTATTGGAGGGAATCAATTAAGAAAATTAATGTAAGCTCTTACTGGACTCTCTCTTTTTTTTTTTTTTTTTTCAATGGCTGGTGTTAAAATGTTCTCTCATCCACTCTCAGGCTTTCTCTCAAGCCAAATGCAGGCCAGTGGAGGTTAATGCTTTTTTACTGTACCATGAGCCGTGAACCACCTTTACACACGAGCACAAGAGCTTGTAGAAACCACCTGGGATCATAGTTTGTTAGAAAGGGTATTGGATTGAGAGGAAAGCGGCAGCAGCACCAGTGCCTGAAAGCAAGTCCGTGTTATATTTGTATTGTTGGGACGAGCAGAGAAAATCTTTATGGCCCAGTGTCATATAAAAAGGTCATCACTGCTTTGATTTTTAATGGTCTGCCAGTGAAGATCACAGCTGGAGTTCGGAGTCTTTTCAGTAATTGCTCAGTAATTTGTCAGAGACTGCAAACAAAATAAGAGTTTGTTTGAACATTAAAGCTGCAGTGCGTCACTTTGAAATAGAAATGAATGTCCATTCGGTTTAATGGTTAGACTGCAGACTATAACAGAACAGAGTGTGACCAGTAAACCCCAACAGAGATGATGTCATGGTGACCTGTATACAGCAAAGCCCTGACCTAAGGCTACGAAAAACCAAAAGGCAATTAGAGATAAATATAAACATTCTAAGTAGGGGTATATTCAATTTTCTGCCAAAAATAACTCCTAATTATAACATACTGAACTTTCATTTATTGCTAAACCAGTTCACCACGCTCCATCTCATGTGTAGAATCCTCTTCACCTCCCAACTGTCTTCAAAATATAAAGTTGTTCTGTGTGTTTTTTTTTTTTGGTCACAGCTTTAGTGGCAGAGCAGACGTGGAGGGTTTGGATGTATGATTCAAGATTCAAGATTCAAGATTCTTTATTGTCATTATGCAAGCATAACAAAATTTCCTCCCGATGAGTTGTGTCAGTTGCTATTGCGACCTTCTCCAGACTCTTACTACGCTGATCTTTTTTCCCCCAGACAACCATATTTATTGATGACTATACAGACATTAAGAGAATTTAAAAAAATATCCTTAAAAACATCAGAAATCAATTGCAGACTCAGGTTTGAAAGATAATGTCCTAACTTTTGCTTTGCAGTTGTCTGACTCAGGGTTGTACACGTGTGTGGCCACCAGTTCCTGTGGAGAAACATCATGGAGTGCCTTCTTGGATGTTAAAGGTATGCTTCAGTAACAATACCGTATATTATGAACAATTAACACAATATAGGCAAAACATATGTCAACATGTTTTTTCTGTGCATGATTTATGTGTGTTTGTTTTTCCTTTGTCAGACTCCACTGACCTCGTCGACTTCATGTATCACAATGCAACTGCCCTCCCAGGGCCTCCCTCCAAGCCAGAGGTCACTGATGTCACCAAGAGCAGTATCTCGCTGTCATGGGAAACGGGGCCAGAGACGGGCTCCCCAGTGTCCTCCTATGTCATTGAGGCCTTTGGGTACGTCTGCGACCTATGGCCTTTGGCCACATTCAGTGACCCCGAACGTTTGATGGCAGTAACAGATGTGGGCTATCAAACAAGCCTGGGCAGATTCAAGCAGAAAATTCTAAATCGGGTACATTTCACACTCTTCTGGTCAATTCGAGTGAAAGATGGTTTGGGGAAAATAAAAGTGCCCTTTAAGCGGAAAATGATTGTCCCAGTCCCAGTGGTGTTTGTTACAGGAACACAGCCCATTTCTTCTACCATAACGAAATGATTCTTCCTAACTGATTAGACTCATTCTGTCTGTAGTCAGTCAGTGAGTAACAGCTGGCAGACAGTGGCAGACCATGTGAAGACCACCGAGTACACAGTCCAGGACCTGCGACCCAACACCGTCTACCTGTTCATCATCAGGGCGGTCAATGCTCAGGGGCTCGGGGACCCCAGCCCTATGTCTGAGCCTGTTCGCACACAAGGTACTGAAATATGTACATGGTGTATATGATTCTGACTTCTACTCATCCGTGCTATGATAACTGGCCAGATTTCAGGCCCAATTTGTGCCTCCCGACAATCTTCGGGGCATCTAAATTGGAGCATGATTATCTGGACAAAATCTCCTAGTGTGAGCCATTTATAGACGTCATTTTAGGTTCAATCCCATTTCCCCTTTGCCCCGACCACTTATTCCTACCCTTCCATTTTGCATGTTCACGTCTATATGTAGTGTGTCCTGACCTTTTCTGAGGTAGATGGGTAGGATAGCTAACTAGCCCCTCCAACAGAGATGTTATTAGGGCTCACATATTAAATGGAATATTATGAGATTTTTCACCGATTAGCAAAATCCCAGGGAACTAGTGTATGTGTCATAAAGTTAACATTATGGCACTTAGAACCTGCCCCCCATGTTTGTTTTCATTCAAGTCCTGTTTGATTATGTGAGTTTTTGTGAGAGCCCAAATTCATGAAATCATTACTCTGAAATTGTTTGTTTAAATACCAAATGTGTGGTTTTGATTGAATTGTCTAATCTTTGCTTTCCCACAATTTTGAAACATTACACCTGTTGTGCCTGTGGTCCCCGGTGTTTTTAAAATGAGTAAGATTAATATGATTAATATGGCATTAGGCTTTGTTCATACTGCAGGCAAAACTGTTTTGTTTTTTTGTCAAATTAGACTGTCCACACTGATAATTGCTAGTGATCCAATCAGATTTATGTGTCCAGACATAACAAACTTATCTGCATTGCTGTAGTTGTACTAACATTTGTGCTGTGACTTTCAAACATGGATGCATGAAAAATGGAGGCACGATATGTTGCTTTCCAAACAATAACCCTGTCAAGTCGTAGCGCAGAACTCCCCTGTCTCAAATGAAAAACTCCCTGGTATACGTAGGTTTACATTCTTATTTTTTCCATCAAAATATTATTCCATTATTCATATTTTATTATTGTTATTACTGATAAAAAAAAATAACATTGTTTTCTACCCTTCTATGTAAACAGAATATACCAGTGCAAGTGTCTCACACTGTTTTTTAACTGTATAACCAGTGTGACAATTCAATCCTTGAAATATTGAAATGGGATTTGTGCAGCCAGAGTGGATTTAGATTGCATTTTAAACATCATCCAAATGTGGTTTTAATCAGATTTAAGGGAAAGTTTAAGGGAAGTAAAAAAAATCTGATTTATTTATTTGGCATTTCTCTGAGCTTTTCTTCCCCTCTTCCAGACATTAGTCCTACAGCACAGGGAGTGGACCACCGTCGCGTGCAGAAGGAGCTGGGCGATGTGTTGGTCAGCATGCACAACCCCGTGGTCCTTAGCTCCACTTCGGTGCAGGTCACGTGGACTGTGAGTATACACATAACACTTCAACAAAATACAGTACAAAGTAGTTATATGAATATTACCTTCAGTGCAGCAAAGTAATTTTGTCAAAGCTTGATTGAGAAGTGTGTACTTGGCAAGTCGCTGTGTGTTTTTTTACATTAGCTGGCACCCATAGTATACACTCTCTCTCACACACACACACACACACACACACACACGGGGGAGGGTGGGTATTATGGGTTGGCTACACATTCACAGACTGAACAGCTGGTGCTCCATCAATGTAGAATGGTTTGAGATGATGCAGGAATCAAGACTAATGTTTGTATTCACAACAAATACATCACCATTAGCTACTACACATGTCATAGTATTCTGGAGGAAGTTTTGCAGTCGGGCCTTTTTTTGGGAAATGTTATTTTTCTCTGTTGGCAAAGTGTCCCTTCTCCCTGCTAGCCTTCTACTAGGTTAACGACACACCTACGCCAGCCTGCTATTTCATTTCATTCTTTTTATGATGACAACCATGGCTGACGTGCTGCTATTAGTCTCACACTGTGACAGGGTAAAACTGCACTTTCTGGTCAACGAATGGATCCAGAAATGCTGTTTGAGCTCCAAAACTATACTTTCTAAGCTTTTGTGTATTCTTGTCCACTACACTAGGGGGTGAAACATCTCTTTTCGGCTTGTTAGTAGTAGGTGTTTTCTGGTGTAGCGTGCGGCTAGTTGTTAGCACCATTCAGAGTCTTTGTACCGTCGATTAAGTTAAAAATTCTTGAAGCTGAAATAATAAAATCTGTTTTCTTGTCTGTCCCAGTTTTGCTCTTGGTCCTCTGTGTACCAGCTTCACCTGTTATTTCCAGGTATTAGCTGCGGGGTGCATGTGCCTCAGCCAGCTTTTGTCCAATTCTTGTCTGACAAAACCCCCAGTCGCAGTTTCTGGGTGTGTAATTTAGTGCAATGTCAGTCGCACTGACACATTTACATGTACTGTATTTTAAAAGTTTGGTTTTAGTCAGACTAACACGATAATTCAGTTTTTCCTAAATGTCATGCAATCATGCAGTCATACGATCGTGTTTTTCAGTGTGGCAGTGTTAAGATCTCTTGTCACCTGGTGACATTCCCATGTCCTCTGTTCATGAAGATGAAACAGAGGCAGAATAATAACATCAACAACAACAAAAAGTACCAAAGGTTACATCCTGCAGCTTTAAAATACACATTTGGTAATACAACATTTGGTGGTCATGAAGTTGTAATGACTTAATTTTACTCACTTGTTGGGGACAAATGACTTTTCAGAAATACAAAACAAAATACAAATGTCTACTTTTCAAGTACATGCAGTATCCCATCTAAGCAATAATGCCCAAAAGGTTTGTCACAATAAAAACTTTAAAATCACTCAATATTGATAGTTGACTTGAAGGCAAGGTAAGTTTCATAAAAAGATAGATTGAAGGTGCTATATAAATTAATCGATGTATAGTTCATGTCATCTATATATATATATATATATATATATATACACATTGTTAGAATGAGCATAAAAAAATTAAATGGTTAGGAACAATAAAGGAGTAAACTTGGTAAAGTAGGTAAAAATAGATTATATATATATATGTATATATACAGCCATCTGTCTAATAACTAAATAACTAAACGTGTTTATTTGTGCATGTGTTACATCAAATTAATTGCAAGTTGTATGATGTGTAAGATAAAGGTATTTTTTTTTGAGAATAGAAAATAATGGCATGACGGTGGATAGTGGTTGGTGTAGCAGCAGACGTGCTGCAGTGCTTGATTAGCTGTGCAGCTGTCTTAGACAATGGCAAAGTGAACACTGTTGAAAGGTAATTTATTTTGATTCACAGTCTCAAACATAAATTCTATTTTTAGAATCATGGTCAAACAAAAAATATGGGCAGAGCAACATACTGTGTATTTTAGAGATTGGAGATGCCTAGATCATTTAGTTAATGACACGCTGACTGGCACTTTAAGGAGAGGGGGTTGGTCGGATTATATAATGTATAACATAATATATTTTGACTGCTCTGATGATAAACAGCAGCTTCATATCACTTCGAAAGGGCTTTTTCTTGCTTCTCCTGCCTGTTAACAAGCCAATGGTAGCTCAGCGGTAAAGCGGGCCGTCTTTCAACTGCAAGGTTGTGGGTTTGATTCCTGGCTCTGCTAGTCTACATGCTCGTTTGGCCTTGAGCAAGACAGTTAACCCCACGTTGCAAATGATGGCTGTGGTGGCAGCGTGTGGATATGAAAGATGTGTGACAGAAAAATGCGCTGAGTCGCCATCAAGACGAGAGAAGCGCTATATCTATTATTTACATTTGAAATATTTTTTTAAAATACATCAGCGAGAAGATTCAGACTGTTTTTAACAGCGACTCAGTGTCCACCTCTGCCACTATATCTTCATTTGATTTCTCTCTTCTTTGCTGCTAATTAAACTATGTGATTAACTGAGCGTGCATCGTCACTGGCAGAGGACACACACTGAATGCTGATCCGCAGCAGTTAACACACAGATGTTTGACACCTCCCACGTCATTATCAGAGAAAATGTCTTCATCCCACTCTCTCTTTGTCCCTTTCCCTCTCCTCTCAGGTGGAGAATCCATCCCAGTTTATCCAAGGCTACCGCGTTCTTTACCGGCAAACGTCAGGACTGCCCTCGCCGGGGCCTTGGCAGATACAGGACCTGAAGGTTGCCTCAGAGAGAGACATAACTCTCTCTGGCCTGAAGAAGGGCATCGTCTATGAAATTAAAGTGCGCCCGTACTTCAATGAGTTCCAGGGAGCAGACAGTGAATCCATGACGGCACGCACCATGGAGGAAGGTAAGCTGTCACAGGACAGAACCAACTAAGGAAGTGTAAGATTCATTTACTTGTTCACAAGCGTAGATGCCGTCGCGTAAATGATCCTACCTACTTTTATATTTATCTCACTGGTAATGAATTCAGCGCTCGATGTTAATTGATAATGGCATTTCCAAGCACACCCACTGATGTGCACATACTGCTGCAGTGCCATGTTCCTCTGAGTGTGAAAACAGGTTACCCCGGCGGGGGTCTTTGACAGGACCAGGACTCTGAGGGGTGGTGGGGAGGAGGTGAAGAGGTGGGGAGGTGTTTCAGGAACTAAATGGTAAATAGTCTGTTTTATATAGCACTTTTTTTTTAGTTTTCAGAGGTGCTTTACACTTCAGTTTTGTCATTCACCTATTCACTCACCCATTCATACCTCTACGTGCAGCCAAATTTCAATCACACGTCTTTCATACCGATTCACACTCTGCTGGCACAGCCGTCTATGTGGGGTAAAAGTGTCTTGCCCAAGGACACACCAGCATAGGCTAGCAGAGCCAGGAATCAAATCCACAACCCTTCCAGTGGAAATATGACTCGCTCAACCACTGAGCCACCGTCAGTTCCAAGCGGTGTAGTACATATTCCAAGACTGTATGTGGCGCTGTAAGGCTGCTGCAAAAATACACGAAAACCAGATAGTAAGAAGACATTGGCCATGCAAATATGGCATGTGTGCTGTGTGCAAACATGTTCATACGTTACCATGTAATCACAGAAATGACTGAATGAAGAAAGCCAAGGAAAGAAAATGTATCATAAAGCATACACTCCTAGCACAAGAAGAGAAAGACATCAATGATGAAGACATTGACAGGAGAGGGCTGTGTATGTGTACCATTTTGAGATTTTACCATTGTGACCCATTGTCAAACAAGACAATCAGAGATGGCAGACTTCACTCCGTTTGTGCTACAAGCCTCTGTCGACCTCTGTTGGTCATATTGGCAAGTGCAAGTGCGGAAACACAAACAGACAGAGAGACACACAAAGCCACCAAAACAATACTTCTCTCCCACTTAAGTAAAAATAGCATTCCAGATTTCAGGGCTCCTAAAAAGCATTTCTGTGTGGAGAAAATGCCAATATGATAAAAAAAAAAACTTCCCTGAGTCCATCTCTGCTTCTCTGAGGACCCTATGCTGCCTCTGAGCTCCCACAATGAGCTTTCTACATTGTCTTCCTTTATTGCAGCTCATTTCCTCAGCTACTGATTCACCTATAGATAAAATGACAATTCTGGTTTATTCATGTTGTGGTTGTGTAAGGTACTGATACATAGTCAATGCTGACCGTGCTTCGTGTGCCCTCAGCAACAGGAACTTGCTTGAGACACAAGCGCTCGCTCGCATTGAAAACATGGCTGTCACTGGGGACAAAAGGAAAACAGACATGCTGCACTTCACAAAAGATTCACGTCTTGAAATGTACACCCTTTTATATCTACAATATCTGAGGAATACTGTTTATTTTCACGTCTTTTTCTCACCATTTGACAGCATTTTCCGACAAGATACAGACGTTTTTAAACCCCTCACTCTCCTGCACCAAAGTCCATAGAGAAAACCAGGGTTTTTAGCTCAAAGGTACATGGGAGCTGCTGGTCTACCGCTGCCTCAGTTTGTGTTTGTGTCACTTGGGGTAAATCAAATGAAGGATTTAAAACACGGAAGTCACAAAATAACACATTTAAACTTAGTGATGAGGCAGCAGTGGATCAACAACTCCTGTGAGACATCATGCACAAATGCTGATTTTCTCCATGTGCTTTGGTACAGGAGAGTGAGTGAGTGAGTGAAACCTAATTTTCCAGTCAGAAGAGGCTCTCAGGCTGCAAACACATTCTTAAGATAATCTGATGAGAGGAACTCAGGCCAGAGAGCAGTAATGTTATCCGCAGATAGTATAATCATTTTACCTAAAGAGATCTTAGGACGCTCCATCTGTGTTGGCTAATAAATCACTCATGATAATATCTTCTTGACCTTTAAATACAGGTCTAACTTGCTTGCCTTTTTGTTGAAATACCCAAATGTCCTAGATGTGCCCCACATGACAACGGCTCTCATAGCAACAGATCCAGCATCAGCTCCATCCACTTTCATGTGGTAAGAACCACAGTGAGTGGGTTTGTTTGTTTTAGGCTGAACTTTAACACTTAAGTGACAAAATGCTTAAGTGCTGGATGGTTAGCGGGGGATGTTTTCATGTTATTCCCTCGCTACATGAGTTTGAGTGTCTGAAACATGGCTGTTATTGAGATGTTGTTATAATGAGGGCGTTTAAGTAAAAGAGAACTTGCAAGAAAGCAGCGTCTGTGTCTGATGATGGGAGGATCGCAGCACTGCACTTTCCTCGCCAGTGAGAGAACATGGTTGGCTTTTGAGTGGCAGATGCAATTGGTTGAGACAGAGAAACTCAGCTCACTGGAGTCCAATTAAAAATACCACACAGGGCCACTTTGCCGACTGGGGCACATGCTCTAGTTACCTGGGGTCCTGGAAATAAGGCATCGTGGGAGAAGGGGAAGAACTGTCTTGATACGCTGATATTAGGTGTCCGGAAAATGTGCTGTTCTGCAGAATGATGAGAAAAACAATCATATAAATTGGGGAATATGCCACTGCTTTTGTGAAAAAGCAAAAGGGGCCTATAGGGGTCAGAATAGCTGATGTATTCCACTGCATTCAGTCCAAAGTAGTGCGTTGAGATTAATGGTACTTAGAACCCTTCATTGAGTTTGTGGCCATAGGCTGTGAGGCTCTGTCACATCACCATTACCCCTGACATCCACAGCAGACTCGCGCTTTCGCCCACTGCCGATGGCAAATCACATGAAAATATGTTTTGTGTTTAAGTTCCCAGGTGGGTGTTCCTGTTAAGATGAGGATACACTGATATTATGAGAACATGCAGGAGGATCACGTCATTAAAGGTAGAAGAAAAGGTCTCTGAGGGTGATTAAGAGCTTCACGTTCCAACTATAGAAAATGAACATGATGATGTACAGTATGTTTTCATGCATTTTTAAACATGTCCTTGTCCCAGTATACAAACGTGAGGGTAAAGTCTAAACAACTTCCGCTGGTGGCCAGTTGCTGCCACGTTAAGCTACATTCTGTGAAACCTTTTGTGTTACAGTCCAACCTGTTTGCAGCATCTCGTTTTAACTCCTGGCACAATGTTGCCGTTCCTTCTGTCTGTCTTGACATAAGACAAATCACCTTCCTGTGTGCAGTGAGGTAATGTCCCCAGGCAGGACAGGACAGGACAGGACAGGAGATCTTACACCACTTACACGGGGAAAAACAGAGAGAGCCGTTTGGAGCTGATAGACTTCTTTTGACTCCTTTGACAAAGGTTTTGAATGCACTTCAGTGCAAAGATAAAAGAGCTCCACATTTCTACTGTAAAATCAACACATTTACCTGACAGTTATGTTGACATAGAAATGTTTGCTAATTCATGCATTGATTAGCTTAATTGTCCCAACCATTTGCATAACAGGCTGTGTTAATCCCTTTATATCCTGTATTCCAGGATATTAGGCAGCTTAAGTGCCTTTTGTTTAATTGCATAGCTGTGATTAAAAAAAAAACAAAAAACAACTGAAACATCCCCTCAGACGTTTGATGCATTAATTGCTTTAAATGACTCTCTTATCTGCTGCGTTCATCAGTCTTACAATCAGCATTAGTCACAGTGAAACCTCTTTGACCTTCCCCTGCCTTTGTTAAACATTTGTTGTTTCGTTGTCCTGAGTCATTACCGGTGCTGCAGCCATTATTCATCATCATCGTCGGGAAATGTTCTTCATACATAATGGAAATCGCAGACCTGCACGTGAGGCTCTCTGGCTTCTCGTAAACGTGCGTTTTTGACTGGCTGGGTGAGCTCCATCACGTTTGCTGGGCCAACAGCACAGCAGTGATATTTTAGACACTGGAGTGCACTCAGGACAAAATATCCTCTCTGTCATGATTGTCGTGTGAAAAGAGGGGAACGCGCATGTTGTTACATTGATTTCTGCAAGTCCGCTCCCTCGATTTACTGCCCGTTCACTTGTATTATTATTCGTTCAATACATTTTCAAAGGCACTACGTAATAGCCGCTGATATTCATTAGGATGGAGCACTGCTGCATGTTTACTTGACTTAGCTAGAACTTGTTCTGAGCAGCTGAAATAATGTGCATGACTGGAAAATCATAGGGTATTTCAAAGGGTTTAGGTTTTTTGAAGTGTGGATGAATGAGGCACTGACATGAAGGAAACTGAAATGGTAAACTACTTACTCCCTTCACCAACCTCCATAGAGAAAAAGGAGCATTTTTAGCTTGCAGAGTAGCAGGAGTTTCTGGTCCACTGCTGCCTCTGTTTGCTACGTTTTTTTTATCACTTCAGTATATCCCAACAAAGGATTTCAAACACCAAAGTCTCAGAATAAAAGTCAAATAAAACTTTTGAATTCACTGATGGATTAACAACTTCTGTGAACTATGAACTTTGGTGTGGGGAGTTAGCGGGAAGGATGAATGCCTCGTTTTCAGTTTTACAGTTTACATGTTGTGGGTACATACGTCAAGTGTCTTGTCAAATGTTACATCCTGAACATATATATCAGATATTCCCTCTCACTGGATTTAAATTGTCCTTCATTATTGAACAATATTGTCTTTATACAGTAGACAAAACCATGTTTGAGTCTTTATAATAAGTTTACCTTTGTTTATACTACAAATATAGTACATTTTTCAAATTGAGTTCAGTTTATTTACTGAATTTAGCATAACTTTCAATTATGTGATATTGTCTTTCATTTATATTGGGCTAGACACAGCCAAGACTCATCAGTACATCTGTGACACTTGGTTTAACAGTGATTTCTTCAGAAAGTTGATGAGGAGTCAGAATGGCTCAATATAGATTCCTCAAACCAGGTTGGGTGAATTTATTAAATGGAATAAAAATAAACTGCTTCTCGTTTGGGCTTGTGAAATTCCTTTGTACTCCCGCGCTGTCAAATATTTTGCAGACATGCAGTGTCTGCTTATGGACTCTCTTTGAAGCACAACTTAATTCACTGGGGTGGATTTGTTTCATCTTCTCAACTCAAAAGAAAATAACTGAGTTAACTGAGCCAGGAGCTGTCCACATGCCACATGTTTCAAGTATTTTTCTTATATGACCAGGCCTCATTAGATCAAATCCTTGCCTTGTTTTTGAAAAAGTTTGGAAATGTGTGTGTATAAAGGCATCCTGGCACTTGACTAAGACTAATATTCTACATCATCATAAATATGGATTTTGTTAGCAGTCATCTTATCTTGCTCTTAAAGCTGTATGGACATGGCTTTCATTGAAATGTTTTTAACTGGCTCGGGTATTATGTTCTCTAGAGAACACAAATTTGCGTTGATTCTAAAATAAATATAATGCAAATGCTGTATATTCTCCCGGGTGTGGTTTTCCCTATAGATTGTATTTATGTGTGTAAAATAAAATAAAATAAAAATGCAAATGTACATGCTGTATGTGCACATGCTGCACATGCTGTTGCCTCTGTGAGCAGGACTGTGCATGTTTCTTCCGCAGCCATTTTCAGAACCGAGCCCATCTGGACAATTAATGCCACGCGATCTATGTTCCTCAGCGTCCACGCAGACGGCGAAACACGACAACTAACTGTCCACCTGCTCGGGCTCCTCTGCATTCTGCCTGCATACACAGCTCGGCTGACATTGACCCACTGCAGATAGCATTATTATTTTTGCAGCTCCTTAATTGGTTTCCGAGTGCTTATTTTATTCACTGTGTCCGAGCTGATGGTCCGAAATGATGGTTTTAATGGGAATCATAAGAAACGATGTGCCCAGAGCAGTTTTGCAGCCCGATCAACGGGAGATGATGATTTGCTCTGTTGGATGAAAGTGGCGTTGGGCTTCTGCTGCCTGTAGTCTCTTTAAATCTCCAATCTGTCCGCACAGGTTATCTGGCCTGTTTGGTATGTTTTTTACAAAAAAAAGGAAAGCACAGAGTTTGAATTTGGCACCGTGAGATGTAGCTCCGCGTGTCAAAGCCCTCATTACAGGACAAAGAGATTTTAATATTATCAAGATATATATATATATATATATATATATATATATATATATATATATATAATAATACTGGGAATGCCCTGGTAACCATCTGCCACTGTGGCTTACAAAATACCTTGTCGCGTTTGGCTTGGTGTATGAATATGAAGTGTGGTTTGACTGGGTGAGACAAATCCTACTTTGACATATAAAAAAAAGTTCATCTTCCCCTCTTAAAGCTGCAGTGCAGAACTTTCGGTGATTTTTTACTCATAATATATTTTTTTTTGTTGTTGATGTTATTATTCTCCCTTGGTTTGGCCTTTGTGAACAATATCACTATCTTTATTTGTATCACGGTCTCTGTCCTGCAATACTTTGTGTGTGTACAGCAGCAGTGTAGGGGCGGGCGTGGACACGAAGCGTTCATGGACGACCATGATTTTTGAACGGTAGAATTCACTGCCGAAGCGTTTCACGAGGGCTTCCTTGTGTCATATTCCGACCTCTTTACAGCCGTCTTCGCTTCACTCGCTCAAAGTCGCAGCTGCCTCTGTCTGTCTCGACCACAGACCGTAAATAAAAATTGGGAATATTCTGTCTTGCATTTGCATCAAAACTCGGAGTTGGGAGTGATGTCACGTCCGAGTTCATCGCGTTCCAGAGAGAAGACATCAACACAATCGTAGCCATTGTTAGCAATACCAGTCGATATCAACCTCTGCACCAGAGGTCTCAAACCCACGGCCTGCGGGCCACATGCAGCCCTCCAATCTATTTTTTTTTTTAGTAATAGATCAATTTTGCATCATTAATACATTGTTATTGTGAACTACATAGCTATATCATTTCATATCAACACAGACACTTTTATTTTAAATTTTAAAATATAATTTATAAAAGTTCATATTGCCCACCCTTCTATTGAGTAGTTCATGCTTAGTGACCCCAAGGTCATTTGAGTTTGAGACCCCTGCTCTACGCAGTATTTGGCGCACACAGTGTAGCTACGGACATCTAATGAAAAAGTACTATTTGTACGACTTATTGACTGGCAGCCACCTTGGAATCCTAGCTTTGGAGTTTTCCGAGTTACAAATCTGTGTTTCCGACTATGAATTTGCTAATCGTCTTCCAGTTTGCCGGAGGAAGCCAGCACAGAAGTAAAAATATGTTGAATAGCCATGAGGGGGCGCCTCCACTGGTTGCACAAAGAACTATGAGCTTCTACTTCTCATTAGTTTTACAACAGTAAGACATTTTCCTAAAGAGTTAAAGGTCTTAATTGCTAGTTTGAAGTCTCCTTTTGTAAAGTATGTTTCCATCATTGCACCCTTTTGTAGAATTATGTGATTTATTTGTTGAGTTTGTGTTGTCATTGTTTCTATGTCTTATACATGTGCACAAGATAATACACAACTTCTGATTCCGGCACAAGTACGGCACATATGGGTGGATACCACTGTGACTGAAACCTATTGTCCAATAGGTTTCTGGGCAAATTGCTATATATTTATATTCGGGAGTTTAGTTTTAGGCGTGTTCGACACAACTGATATAAAACAAATCACTTCCTGTGTGCCGTGTGTGAATGTCACCGGGTGACACAAGAAACTGAGAAACACAGGGAGAGTCGTGTGGAGCTGACAGGCTTCATCTACATATTTTGAATGTAGCAGACAGTCTTTGTCGAGCGCTTTTATCCTCCACATGAGGGTCGCAAGGCCACTGGTGCCAATCCCAGCTGACACAGGACGAAAGGTGGTTCACCGGTCCATCACAGGACCGACACACAGGCAAACATCACTCTCACATTCACAGTCTAGCGTGTTCAATTAACCTCTGCGTGTTTTTTGGACTGTGGGAGGAAACCAAAGGACTCGGAGAAAACCCACACACATAGGGATGTAACAGACATTTATATTTAAAAGCTACATATAGTAGAATGGACGAATATAGATTCCTCAAACCAGGTTGAGTGAATTTATTAAATGTAATAAAAAAATAAACTGCACGATAGTAAGTCATTTTGGTCTTCATTTTTCTTGTGTATTTCCTTTTCACCCCTCAGCACCCAGTGCACCTCCGCAGCAAGTCACAGTGTTGACTGTTGGGAGCCATAACAGCACGTCCATCAGTGTGTCATGGGACCCTCCTCCCTCTGACCAGCAGAACGGCATCATCCAGGAGTACAAGGTATGTCTGATACACTCTGTGCTGTAACATACTGTATCAATGTTATCATCAATGTATTAATATCTTCACGTAAGTCACAATATCATCTTGTATTTTGAATATTATCATGACATGGCACATTTTGTCTTTTCATGGTTAAATTAAATGAGTTGAATATGATATTTACGATAAATGAGCGGTACAGGGTGCAGCTCGTGTGTCATATATCGCGACATAGCCTGAAAACACTGACATATCGCCACACGAGCCCTACACTGTATCAAACTGAGTATTTCAGCGACGTGCTGCACCACCCCCAGCTGAAACCTGTCTGCTGTGTTTATCTTTGTCAGATCTGGTGTTTGGCCAACGAAACACGCTTTCATGTCAATAAGTCTGTGGACGCAACCATCCGTTCAGTGGTTGTCGGGGGTCTGCAGAGTGGAGTGCAGTACCGTGTGGAGGTGGCTGCCGGCACAAGTGCAGGAGTGGGGGTCAAGAGCAAACCCCAGCTCATCATCTTGGGTAATCCACTCACATCGCACACACAAACCCGGAGTCAAATGAAAGGACTTCATAATGTGGAAACCCGGGTGTCCATCACTCACTGTGGGGGCGTGGAAAACTGATTTATCAATTTATAGCACTTGGAAGAAAGAAGATTGCACTTTACAACGTAGACGTCCACGCAGAAATCAATAACAGTTCATTAAGTGTAGCAGTGTGGTAACACAGTGCCAAGTACTGTTAGCCATATCAATAATCCTCCTCAATATGTGTGCAGCTGCTGCTAACAAAGTAGACAGTGTTTTTTTTTTTTTTTTTTGCGGGAGCTTATCAGCCTATCACGTTTTATCAAACGGCTAAAGGATGGCGGGAGTATATAAGCCCAGAATCAATATGTGAGCCCGGGCCAGATGCTCCTCATCGGTGACTTTTGACTGATATATAATAACAGCATTAACGCGCAAAGAAAAAGGGAAACACAAGCATGTGGACTGAAGCTTAATGATATGGGGTTGGGGGGGCAGGTGGGCGAGCGGGTGGGGTGGGGGTGTTTCCTGCTGGAGACTGTGAATGTAATTTCACAGCACAGTAGCCGCAGCAGAAAATCAAACTCTGTCAGAGCTGCTCTGTCAATCTCGTGTCTTGCAGCTCAACTTGATAAGTGCACAGCTGAATTGATTAACTCTGCCGACATATTGGATGCACTGATGCAGTTTTTATTCTCTCTCTCTCTGTGTGTGTGTTATTTTTTATAGTTTATTCATAGTCTCCTCCTTTGGCTGTTACTGCTCCTGCGTGATGCTTGATATACAACACTGGTTCTGTTGTTGTTGTTGTTGCAGTTTCTTCGTGTATTAAAACACATATATTTTTGCTTCCTTTGCAAATTTGATTTCCTCTTATTTTGTAACTGTGAAATAACAAGAATTCACTGTGATTATAATGATTTGAAGGGTCAGGGTTTTATTCTGCTTTGTTTGTGTTTTAAGCTTCCTATTCAAAAGTGAAATGTGAGATCTGTCAGGTTTGTCCATTTGGGCTTCTGTAGACACAGGGGCAGCACGAAATGGCGGCCTCTGTAAAACAAGGCTTGGGGTTTCTTAAAATACAATATAAAAAGGCCGTATTAGTCTAGGGATTTGTTTTGAAAGCGACGATACACATAAATTACTCAAAATTGGCCACGCCATACAGTATTTTTATTTTACTTTAAATTGGGTTTGACAGGTGACAGCCTGTGAATTATCTTTGTGCAGAGCAATTAACTGAAACACCAATAAAATGCCCAAAATCAAATATAACCATTCAGGCGTGTGTCTTTGGTGCAGGTGCAGAGCTCAGGGATGTGATGACGGGATCCGAGGGCAACAGCAGCATCTCAGATGTGGTGAAGCAACCGGCCTTCATCGCCGGTTTGGGAGGAGCCTGCTGGATCGTCCTCATGGGCTTCAGTGCCTGGTTGTACTGGAGGAGGAAGAAGAGGAAGGGACTCAGCAACTATGCAGGTTAGAAGAGAATCAATTCACGACACTCATCTGCATCAAAAACAGACTCTTTCCGTCGCTCACGTGTTCCTCCGTGAAGGCTGACGTGTGACTCCATCTGGGCTGGAATGGAGAACAAAGTGAGGAGACTGAACACGGACGGAAATGGGCTCCATTTATTTTAATTCACTGTGCACTGATGTGCATCAGCTGTGCCGAGTTCCATCACCATCTCACTCCTGACACACTAATACGTTCACACCAGATAAGTCATTTAACATCTCCTCTCCATTATCAGTCCATAGCTGCTGCTGTTTGCACATTAACATGAGCTGTGTCCAGGTTTAGGTCTGAACCCCCCCCGCCCCCCCCCCGCCCACGAGTCACACACACACAGCAGAGTGTTCATTATTGTAATGCGTATTGCGGCTCTCATTGTCGAGACTTGTGCACGGAGAGCTGCGATTTCCTAATTCCGTGGGGATTTAAGGTGACTGAGTGCTGCTCGTCCGATCCCTTCCCCCAAACACAAAGTGACGACTTTAATTCCCAAACAGTACAATTTCCATTTCAAAATGTTTGTAATGCAACATTGTCTCTCCCAACACTCAACATTATTATCTTTATGTCGAAAAAAGCAATATACAAAATGATGACTAAGATGCCTCCGGGGAGAACTGGGTCAAACGTTTCACCTTCAGGACAATCAGTGTAATTTCCAAAAGATGCTGGAATGCAGTAGTTTGATGGATTACCTCCTCCGGTTTCCTCAAAATCTGAGCAGCGCTGACACAAGACAAATGAACAAACAAGCAAAATTTTAGACAACGGATCAATATAACATATTTTTCACTTTTTCTCCTGTCTTTTTCCTCTGCAGTTCAGTCCTTCACCTTCACCCGTGCAGGTACGGCTTTAACTTTTGTATTATATTTGATATGATCATGCAAAATAATCACAATTTAACTGTTTTCTTCTGTTTTCCCAACAAGTCACTTTTCAAAGAGACAGAGGCCTGATCAGAAACGGAAGGTGAGAATTCAAATCCATCCATCCATTATCTGTACAGATTATCTTTTGTGGGTCATGGGGGGGGGGAGAAGAGCCAATCCTGGCTGACAATGAATGCAGGGTCTACCACTTTATCACAGGACTGATGTACAGAGATAAACAACCATTTACTGTCACATTCAGTTTTGGGCAGGTTTGGCTACATTCATGCAAATCTATTGTTTTATCCTCACATCACATCTTTTCCGGCAGACTGTAAACTGCAAGCAATCAAATCAGATTTGTGTGTCCAGGCATAACCAACCTCTCTGCATAGGTTGCTTTGTTAATGATGTAGGTTACCCCATGTTTGTGGTGCAGCTGAATAACACAGATGCAGGAAAAATGCAACAAAAACTGAGCAAAAGTGGAGAAAAAGTGAAGTTGTCAATGTGGGTTACTTTAAGAGTGACACAAAAGACAATTCTAAATCCTATTTAAGCAGCCAGAGCGATCCGTCTGAGACCCATGTGCAGAAATCCAGTTGAAAGTCACACTTCAGTCCACTTCCAAATCCCAGCTGACACAGGGCTAAAGGCGAGGTATACAGCCTGGACAGGTCACTAGTCCATCACGGGGTTACGCATCACACGGAGATAACTGGTCGAGGCAGATGGCCGCACATCTTTGAGTCTGGCTCTGTCAGAGATTTTTTTCCTGTTGAAAGGGAATTGTTTTTCTCTCCACTGATGCTTGCTCCTTGTGTGAATTGTTGGGTTTCTCTGCTCTCTATAATGTTGTCTATATATGGCGCCTTGAGATAATGTATGTTGTGATTTGGCGCTATACAACATTGTTTGAATTGAATTGAATTGAAACAACCATTCACTCCTACAGTCAATTTAGAGTGTCCAGTTAAACTGTGGGTGTCTTTGGACTCTGGGAGGAAACCACACGGTGAGAACATGTAAACTCCATACTGAAAGGCCCTCGGTCAGACCGGGTCACATACCCGGCCACATGGCTGGCTACTCTGTCTCCCAAAGATTACTTTTATTTTTCCGGCAGGCTGAACATGGAATAAAGCCAGTTTGACACATCTTCATCACAGAATGTCTGGAACACATGTTACCTGAGCATTCTCACTGCCTGCGTGGCTATTTTTTGGAAATAGAAGTCTCACCTATTTTTACCGCAAGCCGCAGGCACTTCACAGCCAAAACAGACAGTGAAAACTATCTCTTACCGCGGTTTCAACATCTATATTTGTCAAATTTGTCTCAACCACAACAGGCGATGTACCCAATTCAAAATAAAAGCACGCCATTGAAGCTGGCATTTATATAGAGAAGTATTTGATTGATATTAAAGGTGTTTTTTTTTATAATTGTATAAGGCAGACTACTTGTTAAACGTATTAACCCATGTAAACTACACATGTTTAAACCTGGCAAGAAGAAAACCACACAAATATAGAACATGAAATGTGTGTAAGTGGGTTTTCTCAATTTCCTCCCACAGTCCAAAAACATGCAGAGGTTAGTGGACGCTCAGAGTGTGACCCCCCACCTTTCACCCTGGGTCGGCCGAGTGAATGCATGAATAAATGAATGAAACTCCATACAGAGAACGAGCCCAGGTAGAATCTGGAGCCTCTCCTGCGTTTGAGGCAGCGGTGCTAATCACCGAGCCGGCCCTGAGAAATAGCTCGAGCTTCGCGACTGACATTTTAGTGCCACATTACAACCCTCACCCTGCCTCTTAAGTGGCAACAACCCACTGTAATAACTGAAATGAAGATTTCTTGACACGGTCATTTTGATTTGCACAGTGTACTCCCAGCTTACTCATATGGCTGTATGATATCCACTTGATGAAATCATTAATCACTCCTTTGAAGTGAGTGCTACCAATTAAAGCAGGTGGCTGCTGTTTCGTTCACTGGCTCCACTTCAGTTCACTTGAGGTTGCTGGCAGAGTGAGAGGTCGTGGGAGGGGGAGGGGTTATGAGGGGGGGTTGATGGATGTGCTTTTTAAAAAGCTCTGCATACAGAAACCCACCACGGCTCCAGTGTGACGGTGGACCTTGAGGCTCATGAAAGCACCCAGCCTGCTCAAAATGCCCATACTTATGCAGACCACAGAGAATGTGGGGAAACCGAAAGGAAGCGAAAGAGTGAAGTTTTGTTTAGTTGCTTTTTTTTTTGCATTCCTCCCTGCTTCCTCTTTCCTGTACCTAAGCAAGCAGATAAGTCCAGAGCCAGAGCAACTTCATTTGGTAACACTTTAAGTCCCTGTCGAGTGATAAAAGTATATCTTCTGACTTTGTCACCTTCCAAATTCGAATGATTGAAAAGTCTACAAAAAAAAAATTGGATGCTGTTCTTTAGTGTTTGTACAGAATATAAATGTAAATGTGCTGTTATTAAACTTGCTGTTCAACAAACCATTTTGGTGGCAGTTTAACAACATACAAACTGTTTGGGCTAAAGTCCTGCTCTCTGCCTCCCTCTTTCTCAATCAGTGGTACTGCAGCCTCACAGCAGGAGTCTGCGCTTCTTTCTATTCTTCATTTCCTCTTCTTAAGGAGGGATGCCTTTTCACCTGGCTTACAAACCATCCTCAAAATTCATCCAACCAAAGCATTATTACGACAAAGATAACACACAAAACAAAATACACAAGTTCATAAACAAAATATGGAAAAATAACAAAAATAAGAACAACAAATTGGGTTGTTGATGAGTGTTTCAAGGACCAGCCTATATAAGTGACTGAATCTGAGATAAATAACCAAAGCTAAAATAACTGATTCTGTATGGTCATGCCTGTGTATTTTAGAAAGGTAAATAATGGACATAATTGTTTGAACACCTTGTAGCCATCAACCCAGTCAGCTGTCACAGATTCCCTCGGTACTTGCCAAGCCAGTGAAAAATTCACTGTGTAGCCACACGTTAAGTAAATATATGCAAACCGACTGCAGAAGGCATGTAAGTGGTTTTTTTTTGTTTTTTTTTTGCCGTTTTATAGCAGTTGATACAATGCAGTTGTAAATCGCTTTCTTTTTTCTCCTTGAATCACTGCCCACAACTCCTCTACCTTGAAGTCAAAGCCTGTTTTCACGACCGTTGTATTTCACTGAGACAAAATGAGACAGTAGCTTTCCCTAAACCAGCTAATGGGCTTTTGCTGTCTCTGTTGCCATGGCGACAGTGCGCCAGTGTAGCTGATCTGCCAGAGGCTGTCCATGATTCTCAATTTAAAATGTAAATTTCTGTTGTGCTCAGGCTCTAAAGTGGATTTAGTGTGTATTTAAGGCCTGCCTTGTTCCTCCGGGGAGAGTTGAGGGTGCTGGAGTTTAGGGGCAGGCAGCACTCTGATTTATAGACTTGCCATTTTATGTCTCTGTGTAGTTTATTGTTGCCTGTGTAGTGGGTTGCTGCAGCTGCATCTGCTGCTGCGCCATAGGAGAGAACACGCTGAATGAGTTTTCTCATCATTTTTGATGTTGATGAGCTCAACAGTTACGGTGCAGACCGAGTATTTAACTATGTTACACCTCTGTGTTTCTCTCTCCCTCACTTGTTTTTATCTCCTTATAAACACCCTCACAGCCGCCCTGGGCTATTGAAGGCAGGTGACCCTGGCCTTCCGTGGTTAGCCGACTCCTGGCCCTCCACAAGCCTCCCAGCTACCAGGGGCTTGGACAGTCCAAAGGGTGGCAACAACTTTGGGCGCGGAGGTAAGAATTTGTTTAAGAAATTATATTTATTTACACATTTTTACCAACAATTTTTACAAAACTGAAGAACAACGCCTCACTCAGTGAATCAGTAAAATCACAGGAATAATCCATATCCAGTCTCCTCTGAACAGTTTGTTAATAATTTCTGCATATAAATAAGCATATTTTATCAGCATTATCTATTGCTCTAAACGATATAGCTTGATTAACTAACTCCACAAATGAGTCATTGGTGCCTGAGCCTCGGAGAAGACACACACACAGGCTTGGTTGCTGAGGGGAGCTCCGCTTTAGCGATGCCTAGTTGGACAGTTTTGACGTTCATCCTTTGGGAAGCACATCAAGCATAAGCACACAAACACACACACAAACACACATGCGCGCCATAATTAAAAGAGCCTTTGAGGTCCATACTTTGCTAATTTGCTTTGACAAGGCTGATCTTTGGGCTTAAAGCTGCAGTGTTTAACTTTTGGTGATTGTTGCTGTTGTTGATTCTGCCTCGGTTCGGTCATTTCGGTCTTCATTTAACAGAAACAATGTCATTTGTATGCCGCGTCCAGGCTCAGTGAAGCAATACTATCAGACCTGACTGAGGGGATGTTTGTGTGTATACAGCAGCAGTGCAGGGTCAGGTGGAGTCAAGAAAACATATATCCGAGAAAACCTGTTTGCCGCCATCTCACTTTACTGCCTCGCACAATCACTTCCTGTGTAGAGTGTGGGAATATCGCCAGGCGACGCAAGGTCTAAACACAGCTATACCGACAAACACATAGAGAGTCATGCGGAGCTGATACTCTTAATCAGCAGTGTGTGAACTCACACGACAATGCTTTGAATCAAATGGACATTATATTTAAAAGTGTTGCACTATTGTTTTTAATTTGTGATGAGAAAGAAAGGAGAGAGAAAAGAGAGATGAAGAGCTGCTGTTTGGTGTTGAGTGAAAAGATTTCAATCAAGGTTATATAGCAAAAGATTTCACAAACCAAATTATAAAGGCTATATTAATATGAATAGAAATAGAAATGGCATCATATTCATCATAGAAATGAATAGTAACCACTTTTTTTCAATATTTAATCTACTTTTTCTTTTCCAGCCGAGCTCTCATAATATGTAGCTTTTGAAATTTGCAGTCACTACTTTATTAACCAGCTTTTTAACTTTCCCAAAAATACAGTGTCTTGGTTTTTCAAATATTCTTTTCATCCCGTGTCATTTTCATAACATCGTTAATGCAGGTGTATGATTTATTTATTTATTTATTTACTGTGAATGTTTTCATGCATTCTGAACTCACGTGGACCCTGGTTAACTGCGGGCTCCATGTGGGCAGGACAGTAGAGCTGAAGGTTAGCGCTGTTAGAGTGTCCCTCTTCACTGGCCTCCAACAGAGTGTTGCATGCTCATTATGGCCCTAGATAATCACATTCATTCATATCAAAGCCGTTTGAGGCCTGTATTTAACTAATACAGAGTGCCAGAGCAGTGGGGAGTGTTAATGACCTTAAAGATCGTTAACTCCGCGTCAATGTATCGCTCCATGATCCCTTCCCCTCATCGTCCCTCTCCTCTTCCATAATCTCAGATGTTTTACCGTCCGCAGCGGTGGAGAAGACGGGCACCATGCTGTCTGATGGTGCCATCTACAGCAGTATTGACTTCATGGGGAAGGCCGGTTACAGCAGTCCAGCACGAGGCACTCAGCCCACCCCCTATGCCACCACACAGATACTCCAGTCCAACAGTTTCCACGAGCTGGCTGTGGACAGACCAGATCCACGCTGGAAGGCCTCTCTCCAAGCCCAGCAGGAAATAGCAAACCTGGGCTACTCGCTAACAGACAGACACCCTGGCAGTGGTATGTAAGCGAGAGCACGACAGAGCCTC
The DNA here is from genome assembly GCF_958295425.1 of Solea solea. Classification (NCBI taxonomy): domain Eukaryota; kingdom Metazoa; phylum Chordata; class Actinopteri; order Pleuronectiformes; family Soleidae; genus Solea; species Solea solea. The sequence goes on along the minus strand of NC_081137.1, from coordinate 11,710,507 downwards.
ATTGTTTGTTTCTTTTTGTTTGTGTTAAGGTGTACTCTTGTGTATGTGTCTTTGTCTTTGTGTGTGTTTCATATAAGGCAGACTGACAGTGTATTAAATACAATTTCACAAAGTTGGACTAGCATGTACAGATAATGTGGTTGGAAGACAAGCTAGCTAGCGCGTGTACCAAGTTGCAATTTGACCTATTGGACGATACCAGCTGTCAATCACACTGTTGTCCACTCATATCCTCTAAATCTAAAGGGAATATACTTTACAAAGATTACTGACATTATAAATCAACTGGGATGTAGGCACTAATTTTACCATAGACTTCAATTCAAACTGAATTATTGGTGATTCATTCTGTATATTTTCACTGCTGGCTTCAGGAAGGAAACTAAAGAACCACTTTTTTATAAACTGTTTATGGCGTATATGTTCAACTTGACACAATTCCCGCCCATTGAAATACATGAAGCCAATAATAGAGGTAGTAAAGGCAGATAATGTGGCATGACATGGCACCAACTACCCACCAGCTATAGCTGTTTTGGTCTGTGATCTAAAAGGTCATCCGGAAAATTGCTTCAATCCTGACAAGCTGAAAGGATGTACAGTATATCGCCACCAAGTGTTGTAAAGATGGAAACACTTCATTCAGTAAAACGTATTCCTAGCTATTGCTGGTATACTGGGACAAGGAGAGTGGTCCAGTTAAATGGTGTATTTGTACGTTGGAATTGTTCTGAGTTAATTTTTTTTACAAGCAAAGAGCAAAAGGGGGAAAGGATTTTATTTACGTGTTTACTCAAAATGGATGCCCGAGGTTAATGTTTTTAAATCCTCGTCTTGTCTTCATCACAGTCCTACCCTGGGAGCTCATCTACCCCAGAAATGTCACACAATCATGACACATTTCTTTTTGCCCTAATTTGATTAGCAGTGGCAGAAAATTCCCTAAGTGTTCCCAAGTTCTTCATTCGATGTACATTCGCTTTTGTCAAGTCGAGGAGGCATTTTTAGTCAGTGTTTGTGTAGTTTTGTGGTTTTGCACAATAGGCTGTGCTGTGTGCTTTCCAGAGATGAAGTAGAGAAGCTGTATGGGGAAAAAAAAAAACTCAAAAGTGGAACATTTCGAAAAATATTCCACATGTGCTGTCAAAACACTAAAAAGTGAGAATAAAAGGCTTTTATAAGATGGGAGATAGCTTTTAAGTCACATTGTGTGTTGAGTGCACAGGGATTTCTTAGTGTTGTGAAGACAAGGCTAAACATCGCTCCCTCTTCATCCACCCCCAGGTGCAAAGGTTGGGAAGAAAAAGAAGGTGAAGGGTGGAACAAAGACCTCCAAATCAAATGGGACATGTTGGGCTAACATGCCTCTGCCTCAACCACCTATGCACCCGCTCCCTGGTACAGAGGTTGACCTTGACTGTTACCCTGAGGAAAAGCACGGAGGAGGGTAAGACATGTTCATATCTCATCAATCTCTGCCCTATTTTCTACACACAGGTCAGACAATCCTGCACCTGTGGCCAGAGTGTGTGTTTTAGTCCTAGCAATGTGAAGTCCTAACCATAGTATGTTTGTATTAAACATCCACTGTATAACAGTCAGCGTGGCAGAAATATTACCCATAAGTATCTTTGTTGAAGTGTATAATCACTTAAACAAATGTTTGGTTTCCTAAGAGCCCTGCTTTACAGAGGCAGCCATTTTGTGTGTCACATTTATGCAGCAGCAAAGCATAATACACATTTAACTCACAGAGTAAAGAGCTGATAATTATTATAACTTATTTATAATAATAATTATAATAATAATAATAATAATAAGGCTTTTTGAAGTGTAGTTGTATGACGTTCTGACTCACTGGCTGCCTGATTTTAACCACTTAACCTTATCGTCACAATATATTTGCTTTATCTTGGCTTCATCTCAAAGTTGTTGATCCACTGCTGCCTCCATCACTAAGTTTAAAGTGTTATTTTGTTTGGATTTAGTTTTCTTTGTGGGCTTTGGTGCAGGAGAGAAAACAATTTATAAACTTCAGTTTCCAGCCCCAAAAATGCTGTCTCTCAAGGAGATAAAGACCATAATACGATATTGTGGACTCAATTGTGTATCCGCATAGATTTTATTATCACCCTTTTGTTAGGTGGCTTTAATTTTTTTAATTTGTTTTAAGCAAAATCGATTCCTCTAAAATGTCAAAGTCAACTACGTGCTGTGTTGTATTTACATTTCTGTCCTAAATGTGCGCTAGAATGCGATTAGAACGTGTCAATAGTACTTTCAGAATCAGCTGTTTATCACAGGTGATGGATCGACTTTACGTGATTTTCATGTTCCCATAGCAGCCTCCGCATTAAAAACCACTTAGCTCAGCTTCAACTGCTCTCTATGGGACGACACAGATTAGGTTTTTTTTTCACTGCGGTGAGCTCAACGGTGATAGGACAAATGTGACAAAAATATCACTTCCAGGGAAGCTGGGCTTCCATGACAGTGGAGGGGGGAGGGGATAATTATTGTATACATAACTTGACCTGATATGAGCTTACCCTGTTTCAAAGACCAGCAATGGCCACTAGTTTGGGTAAATTCATTTTCAGATGGACACCACCTCTTACTTATTTGAAATAAAGTCTTCACATATTTTGTTTCTGACATTTTGTCCATGTAGCAGATATGACAGCAACAGCTGGGCACCACCCATGTCCGTTCATACTTACCACCATCAGACCTTGGACAATGAGGTGGAGGAGGAGAGAGGCCCCACTCCTCCTCTGAGAGGGAGATGTTCTTCTCCGGCAGCGTCTCCCTTCAGCCAGCCGTCTTCCTCCTCTCTCAGCTCCACCCATCACGAAGAAATGCAATCCATTCTGCAGGCCCACTTGGACGAGCTCACCAGAGCTTACCAATACGAGGTGGCCAAGCAGTCATGGTGAGGATCTTTCAAGTTCTTTTCTGGTTCCAATAAATAAGACCTGTGGGAGTGATACATCATTTCAAAGCTGTATTCTGCGTGTAGGCAGCCTAATTTTCTTCACTTATGTTTTGTTTCACGCCGAAGGAGAGATACCTGTAAATGTATTCATTTTATTCTGTTGGTAGTTTGGATTTTTACATATCAATAGCCGATGTCTGAGCATCTTGGAACGCTGGTATTCACATGTGTCAGCTGTATACTGCCGTGCGTCTTTCTCGCTGGAGATAAAAACAGCTCTCCATTGATTACACCTGTGATGGAGCATTGGAAAACTTGACAAGTCAGCGCCAGCGACATGTGTTGGAGGGTAATGACTGGGTTTAGTCTAACATGCTGTTCTGACATCAGTAAATAGAGTTAGTAATTATGCATGCATCCCCTCCATGGCGGGATGTGAGCCATCATGGAGGACAGCTGTGGACGAGATAAGAGGCATGTTGGTGACAGCCCTGCACATCCACATATCCTTTCTCCACTCCAATTACAACACCATTGTGTTCGCACGTCACACACCACTGCCGAGGAAGTAATCAGTGAAACCTCTGCAGGCATTTTTAGTATCTGCACATTGCATCTCTGCCTTTCTGAACACACGCCATTATACATTCTGAAAGATTCCATGCATAATATTTTAGATCGTTTCGAACACCCCAATTTAAAAGTGTTGTGGTCGTTAATATACGGTGTTTCCCAACAATGAATTAGGCACATGAAGAGCACGCCAAATGTGTCCAAGACTCCCATTCCTCCAGTGGACTTCATGTCCAGCACCTTGGGTTCGGATTTGGGGGCCACCCTTCTTTCAGAAGACGAGGATGACGAGGAGGAGGAAAGATACGCAGTGGTGTCCAAGAACTTGTGTGGCTTTGAATACATTCCTGGTCATAGCATGGATAACCTTGATGGCTCAGGTACGTATGTGTGACGCCTCCTGTGTGAATTCAGAAATGTTGTTGCGTCATTATAAATCACACTGTGTGATATGGATCTAGTCATTATAGTAGGTAGTTTGGTTTGGAATGGTAAAGCCCTGGGTCAGGTTTGCCTTTACTTGGTGGGTGGGGTTGTAGGCTGTGCCTAATGGCCGCATCACGTAGTGTGCTGTGACGACAACAACGAATGATGACATCGAACTGAAACTCTTTTCTTGCTTTGTGGCTGTTTGCCTCAAAAAGACGTCAAGCTTTGAGAATAGAATGACATTTTTCTGTCACCCAATCAGCTGACTGTCGCTCGACTGTACCATTTACTCTGGTACCCCAAGGGAAGGGTGCTAAAAGATTTAACCGCTGGAGCTTGTTATTTTGGTACTATTCCTAATGGAAACGCAAGAAAACACATACTGCACTGTACCAAACCAAAGTGTTCAACTTAATGGAAACACGCCTATAGACTAGGAGGCAAGTGATCAGCAGCAAAACAGGTTAGCAACAAATCTGTCACTTTTTAGGAATAAAGCAACATCCTCTGTGCTGGTTTTAAAGAAAAATGTGTCACTAAAGTGTGAACAGATGTTCTTATCACAGCAGTGGCTGTTTTTGCTATTTATGTTCCTATCTACGTCGAGGAAAAGTGGTTTAGTTGCACAACACTTGTCTCTCACCAGAGATCCAGGGTTGGCACCACCTCTAGAGGAGGCCTGGACTTTCTGTGTGTTTTTTTTTTTGCATTCAATTTTTACACTATACACAGTGTATCACAAAGACCATTCACCACACCACTCCAGTAGTGGTATGCTTGGATATTAGCCAGCTGGGATGGTGATTAGCATTTAAAGTTAACTTAGAAAATATAATTGGCTTCAAGTGAAAGAGTTTTATGACCTTAAAAACTCTAATTATTCACATTACTATTTACACTCCACTTCAACCAGTCTGTTCAAAGTTACTTCCAGACATCCTTGTGTTGACACTGACACCATTATATATAAATGTTATTGAGGCTCTACTTAAAAGCCGCATGTCCAACATTTAAGATGCATTTATAAATAGGGTTCTGTCTGAAAGGAAAACTTCAAAGTTTCTCCCACAGGGACAAAACTGTACCAGTTTTAGACTCTACTGTTTGATAAGTTAAGGGATTGAGAATATGTAATAAACCACAGGGCATCATCAAGGTCAGTGTGACTAAATACATTTACAAATTTACAAAGCCATAGAAATATTGTTCAATGATGCATAAAACATTACAATTCTTCTTCATAGACCAGAGTTGCTTGCATTGCTGTAGCAAATAAAATGTTTTTTTTTAGGTGAGGTTGTTTGGGGACCTGAGACCAAGAACACGTTTGATGCATTATCAAACGATGTTAGACTGGAGAGTGAAGTTTGTAAACTTGTTAGAAACTCCATAGAGTTCCTGGAGAAAATCAACGGTTTTAGCTCACGGAGACACAGGAGCTGCTGGTCTAGAGTGGATTACAAACTTCAGTTTTCTGTTTGGAAAAATCTGTCCAATAACAAAATAAATTGGCAACATATTCTTAAGTAAATGTAGCCTTAAGCAGGTGAAGAACTTATATGAAGTGGCTTAAATCTACCGTTGATACTACCATGATTTAAAAAATAAGCATTGACGTCTCAGGCTGGTCCCTGAACTATCCCTTTAAAGTCTGCTTAAAGAAGCATTCAGAAAGACTAGATTCACTGACTCAAGGATTTATGGTTGTTTGTTTGCACAAATGCCCCATGTGACCGAATCAAGGTATGAATCATCTTGACTTGTTTCGATAAATCTTGATATTTAATTGTGTTGAATGCCGGTTTGACATAATAATACATTTCTGTGTGACAGATTTGCATAACCACACCACACTTCAGTGTGTGTGTATACTTGTCCAGATGATGCTGAGTCAAATCTTTATCTCCAGTGACTCTCTAACTCACGCATCACAGGTAAACCCCCTCAGCCGATTCGCTCAGACACTTCTGGCACAGCGAACCATGGCACACAGGGCATGCACAGCCTTGGCCACAAGAGGGCACTACTGACCGGCCTCAAACCTCAGGCAGACAAGGTTGGGACTCTGTCCAGAGGAAGAGACACGAACACAGACAGTAAGACCAACTCTCTCACACTCACTCTCAGTCGTTATTTGTCATAGAACCCTCATTTAGAGGACATCCAACCACTTCCCCGTGTCATGATGTCCCATCTTCCTCTTCCACTTACCAGCCCACACACCGACCATGAAGTCCCTGCACAGCGTGGGCTCCCACATGCACGGCTCGTGGGCAGCTGCAGGCTCAGATCCCTCTGAAGAGTGCATGGTGACCGTGTCAACGCTGGAGCGGCAGCATATGGCTTCCTGGAGCGGCACGGCGACGTCCAACAAGGCCACACTGAGCAGAGGCTCCCACAAGAGACCTGGCACAGATCCCTCCCATAGTGGGCATCCTCCCACAAACAGCACAGAGAGAAGGGAACACTGTGAGTGAACCTGACATAGTGTAACACAGAATATAGCCACATAATTAAAGCTCTTTAAAGATGATTTTTCTGTAGGATGGTGGACTTTGCATGTTATCAAGATTTTAAAAATAAAAAATAAAGACAAACACAAATGAGCCAATAGCCTTAAAACATACTGGCATTTTCCTTTATAGCTAAGGTCAGTTATTCCATAAAAGACAGAAACAGTAGAATACACTTACATCCCACTGTAGTTTACTACAAATGAAGGTTAACAACATCCTCTATGGTATGTGGAGGCCAACATAGTTCACTGATGTGCTGTGGAATACAGAGGTGTTCTGTTTATTACAATATGTACAGTAATATCATCATTTCATAACACTACTTCTTGCATATTGGAGCTTTAAGTGATGAGAATAATGTGTTACAGCTCAGAGTAACAAGCTGCCGTGTTTGTCTTGCTTGATTTTAGCTAAGATATACAGCAGATACATAGCAAAAGAAAAACTCTCAGAATATTTCACTGTATTTTTCTGTGCCGTGTCTACCTGCCTGTCTTTCAGAGTCTTTGGAAAGCCTCGCTCCCCACCACCCACTGTCCCAGGACACCATGTTCTCAAGCGCCATGAGATTCTTCTCACTGCGAGTGACACCGAGCGATGTTGGAACGACGCTTGGAAGACGGAGAGAATGAAGACAGAGATCGAAGACGGGAGTGAGCGATAAAGAGCAGAGCTGTAAATGTCATGTACAGACACAGACACCAGTCTCACAGTATTATTTCCGTCCCTCACCCTCCTCGTCCAAAAGAGTGAACAGTATGTTAAGTGTCTGCTTCTCTTTTCTGTCACATGATGTACACACGGTGGCGATGAAGAAAAAAATCACGATGGAATGACTAATTAAAATGAAAAAGGACTTGCATTATTTGTAAATATGTTTTTTTATTAATGTTTTTTTTTCGTTTGCTTTGCTATGCAAGCCAAACCCTAATGTTGTCTATTTTGTGTTGTTATTACTGTGAATCTTTTTCTTTCTTTTTTTTATTTTTCATTAATGCTCAAACTGTTGGCTTATTTCGACGAAGCTATACTGTATTGTTGTACTTTGCACAGAGCATTTTTGGTGAAAATAAGCACAAACCCATTGTCAGCTGAGCTGAGGTTATGAATCATAATGGCAAAGTAGGACGTGTATGTTAAACCGAACCTAATCAGATGATATATACTTGGCTGTGCTGTAAAAAATACTCGTATATTGAGAATTAAGAGAGAGAAGGGGAAAAAAAACACAGGTAAATACTTGGATATTATATGCCAAAATAACTAACTGTGTTCCATACTTTTTTCTGGGAGACATATTACTACATTATACTAACACTGATTTTAGCAAACACTTACCAGAACATTTTTTATGGTAACCAAGCAACACGTCAGTCGCGATATCCAAAGCAACGACATGAGAGAAAAACGACGTATCACTTCTTTGCCGTTCCCCAAAAAGAATCTGTTAATACTATATACTGTGTATTTATTTATTTCTGTTGTCATGACACACAGTGACATGGTGTTGGTGCAATATTCAGAGGACAATATAAGGGAAATAATGAGAAGAAAGGGAGTTTTTTTGGAAAGCCACAGGCCATGTACTGTACGACTTTATGCAGAGAATAATGCATGGTAATGTCCTGATGTCACGTGAAGGCAAATAAGCTATATGTGATGTTAAACATCAAAGAAATTCTACTGGAGTTGTTGTCATATTTTACACTGGAATTACACTATCGACCTGCAGAGGCCTATGAACTTGAAAAAAAAAACAAAAAAACATTTCACATTTTAGCCAATTCATGATTGCATTTACACTTGTTTTGGATTTGGTTTTGTTGTGATCATTGTTCTGGGAATTGCTCTCCCTTTGGAGATTGTTTATTGCCCTCAGGAATACACACCCACATACAGTAGGGCCATTTTCTTTTTTTTTCCAATACCTTGATGCAAAATAAAATGTGTATGTGAAAATGAACCGGATTTCTCCCATTGTCTTGCGCACTGGTTTGAATTTTTCTGACAGTTAGTTGTGCAAATTATTATTTTGATCAGTGGCAGCTGGTGATAAAAAAATGATGGAGGGGTGGACATATTTTAATGAAAAGAGGTTTTTTTAAAAAAAGCACTACACGAATCAAAAGAAAAAAACATGTGGATCGAAGTGGTGGGCGATCGATTAAAGATCAGACATGATGCTCTGTTTATTTCAATTTTCAATGTTTTTTTTTAAATGATTTTAGATAATTCCTATCTTCTTCTTCATGTGAGACTTGTGGGGCGGCGCCCTATAGCGCCCTCTATGGATGGGCCGCCCCTGATTTCAATGCTACACAGGTGGAACTTTTCATTAAGTGCAGCACAAAGAAATGAAGAAAGTTAGTGCGAGGCTGGAAAAAGGAGAATATTGGTGTGGGTTTCACTCTCTGGCTCCTCTAGTGGAGGGAAACTCAACTGAGGGTGGGTGACCTGGTTCAGTTAGTGTTGGACTAGTGAGTGCTGTGTGTCAGGCCGTGTTATTGAAGTCATCTCATCCTCCAAAATCAAGTCATTCAAACAATGTGCATACAATGAGCTTATATATCAATTTTGACCTTAATTGAAACATTTAGTTGTTTTCAAAGCTTTTAATGATGCATTAGTCAATTCCATACTGTTCCACAATACAATAGCAAGAAAAACAAAATAATATTTATTATTATATGGTCAAATTCGATTTGTTAAAATTAAAAAAAAAAACATTTTAGGGTTGATCTCCCCTGCCTCCCCTGACCGCACGTCACTGACCTCAACATATAATTTAAATGACAGTTATTACAAACAATACTGTTTACCTACATTGTGTTCCTCATCAAAACACTGGAAGGTTGTGGTAACCAAAGAAAATTGAAACGTGAAACATTATGTAACCTAGTGTTACAATGTCTCACTGTTTTATTTTTATATACACGTTAGTAACAGGCGGTGATCGTGAAGGTGAGTCACATTTCATCGGATGAGATCAGGTGAAAATAATGGACTTTAAAAATTTTATATACAATAAATATCCTCTGGCAATATGTATGAGAGAGAGAGAGCGTGTTTGACGGACTTTGGCTGAAGCTTAAGCTAATCAAATTAAATGTATAACTATTTACATTGATTTGATGCCTCTGTACGAGGAGCCAGTTGAGGTGGTTTGGGCATCATGATTCCTCTGGACACATCCCTGGGGAGGTGTTTCGGGCATGCCTGAGAGCACCTCGGTGAGGAGGCTGTGGAGATGAGTGTCTGGGCCCTGCTGCTGAGACTGCTGACCTGGACTCTATTAAGCGATATAGGAGACGACAACAACCCTCCTGTACTTGTGACAATAGTGGACACAGTGGTGGGAACGCTCCCATTATCTTATAATAGCTTGAACCTTGTATGGCCTGCGTTGCTCCGCGGGGTCAGACGTTCAAATTCAACTCCATTGCATCGTTATCTCTGAAACACGAAACAGCGCCATGATAACCTCACTTGCTAAAGCGCACATTTTCACTATTGAGGGACGGGTGAATTGTAGCCGTAAGAGATGGCATTTTGATTAGTGTCCGACAGTCTGTCAATATGCGGAGACGGTGAGACAGGGATTAGGATTGTGTGGATGTTGTGCTGACAAGGACGGAGCAGAGTTCTCAATCCACCACATTTAAAACCCAAGTGGTTGGATTTTAAAATGTTCAGTTCTCTTTTCTAATCAAATTAAATGTATTTTATTGCATGCAGAATAACATGCGGCACTACAGAGACAACTATAACAGCCTATGAAAGATAAATCAGCGTACAAAATGAATACTACACTAAAAGTTAAAGAATATAGAATAGAATAGAATAGAATAGAATAGAATTAAAAAATATAGGCAAAGCCTGGCATTAGAACCTGAATCAACACTAAAAAAAAACAAGCATGTTGATTAGTACAAGTTGTTTTCACTTAAGGGCTGCACTGTGGTGATAGTGCAAATTGTTATACTTGACAGAACCTGTTTCCTTGTTGAGTCCTGTGATCGATGCTTTGGCACAATTTAAAAGGACCAACACTGACCAACCCACCAATTTCCTCATCTTGTAATGCAGGTGAATTACCCACTCTCCAGTGTTCCTTAAACCCGCCTTCATTTTAGTGCTCCAGTCAAATGTGACTTGAGTGTTTTAACTGCTTTTATACTTGCACAAAACATAATCCCTTTGTTTAAATATTTGTAACCACTAAGCGATGTAGTGTATCATCTAGTGGTTAACATGTGTAACTGCAGGGACTATTTAAAGAAGACAAACTGAAAATGTCTTTTGACAAATCAGTCGCTCACTCACTGGCTTCATAAAAAAACTTGAGAAAACAATTGTGGGGGGCACTGATGGGTAATCTGATTATCAAACTTAAGTGAAAAGGGTTAGTGGTTATGTGAGTTTTGGATTTTACTGCTACTAATTTTTACTACTAATTACTACTATTACTAATGTAAGGAAACCAATTCATTTGCATTAAGTAAAAACTTCCACAACATCTTCCACATCTCTGTGTCTACTTCTATTTATTTCATTTTAAATCAATTCTATCAATCAATTCTTTTAAATATTGTTTTATATTACAGTGCATGTCAACACTTGAACTCACCAAAAAAGAGAGTCAACATCAAATAACAACCCATCTCTGATTTAACAAATTTGAGAGAAATAAGCCTTTGGTTTACAACACAGGAAATCTTAAATTGTTTAATTCAATTAGTAGAAATAGGAGAAAACAAAAGTGTTGGGTTTGTAATTTAGATTTTTTTTAAAGATACGACAAATAATTAATTAATGCCCAATCTGAAGAACCCAAAGAACTTTGACATTTTTGGCAACAAAAATGTATTGCTTCTGTAAAACCCTCTCCTTTTGAATGATTTGACTTAGTAAATATTTAGCAAACAACAATTTTGTTTTAGCTGTAAGAAAATATAAACGGAAGATATATTATTTTTCATACAGTTCATACATTCCTCTGCTTTCTATTCCCCCTATATGTCGTTCTTTCATTTTTCAAGTTCAATGCTATTCCAACCTGCTCATTAACTCATTAACACACACAATAAGACACACAATACTACACAAGTTTGAAATCCAGCTGTTGAAGGATTTTAAAATGTTGAAATCTGAACTCTCCGACACGCCGACCTTGATGACCGATAACCTTCACAGACTTTGAAATGATTTGCATGTGTGTGTGTTCCTGGAGGTTTGTTGGGTGTCTTGTGCTCAGTCTCTCCCCAAGGCCGGACGTGAGACTAAAGTCATGCTTTACATATGAAAATAGTCCAAACACTTTGTTTATCCAGGGTGTTATAATAGCTTGGTGTCAGATCATTTGGAGTGCAGATCTCAACATTATAAACTCCTTCAACAGCTGGATTTCAAACTTGTAAGTATTGTGCGTCTCCATGTTTTTGGACACAATTGCTCACTTTGTTTGGTCCTAGTTACAGATTCAGGGTTGAATGATTTCTGTTTTTCTTTTTCTTTTTTTTTTAAAAAAGCAACAAAAATACAAATGTTTTTGTTCCCATTTTCCATGAATTGCAGTCAAAGATGTAAGATTTCCTATGTTGTAAACAAAAGGCTTATTTCTCTCAAATGTGCTAATATCGGTGTTAGTGAGAACGACACCTTTACTGCAATAATCCATCCACCTGCCAGGTGAGACAAATCAGATTATTACACAGATGAGCCTGAATATTAGAATAATGAGCCACAGCTGTTAAAAATACTGTATTTATAACATGTTTCCTCATGTTTGCAGTCAAATCAGAGATGGGTTGTTGTGTGACGTTGGCTCTGCTCTTTTTCGGTGAGTGTGTTTACATGCACTTTAATGTAAAACTATTTTTAAAAGAATTTCTTAATAAGGAAAGAAACAGAAGTGCAGCGGAAACAGATATGTGGGAGGTTTTTATTTAAAGTGAAACAAGAAAATTCTGCGGCTAAATTTGCTGCCGACTTTGGGTGGATTGAACCTTTAAAACTTGTAGCTTTGAGACCGGGGGTCCCCAAACTTTTTTTAACGAGGGCCAGATTTGATAATGTGAAGATGTTCGGGGGGCCAATGGTCATTTCACACCTTTAATTGTTTAATTAAAATGAGTCGTCTAACTATGACATTTTTGTCAAATTTAGAATTTGGACGACATACTATACTATGACTTTTTCACAGATTTTGGACAACATATTATACTATGACTTTATTGTCAATAATTGGACGACATACTATACTATGACTTTATTGTCAAAAATTGGACGACATACTATAATATGCCTTTTTTGACCGATTTTGGACGACATACTAAACTATGACTTTTTTGTCAACATTTGGAAGACATACTATACTATGACTATTCTGACCGATTTTGGACGACATACTATACTATGACTTTTTTGACTGATTTTGGACGACATACTATACTATGACTTTTTTGACCGATTTTGGACGACATACTATACCATGACGTTTTTTACAGATTTTGGACGACATACTATACTATGACTTTGTTTTACCAATTTTGGACGACATACTATACTATGACTTTTTTTCACCAATTTTGGACGACATACTATACTATGACTTTTTTGACCGATTTTGGACGACATACTATACTATGACTATTCTGACCGATTTTGGACGACATACTATACTATGACTTTTTTTCACCAATTTTGGACGACATACTATACTATGACTTTTTTGACCGATTTTGGACGATATACTATACTATGACTTTTTTGACTGATTTTGGACGACATACTATACTATGACTTTTTTGACCGATTTTGGACGACATACTATACCATGACGTTTTTTACAGATTTTGGACGACATACTATACTATGACTTTTTTTCACCAATTTTGGACGACATACTATACTATGACTTTTTTGACCGATTTTGGACGACATACTATACTATGACGTTTTTGACCGATTTTGGACGACATACTTTACTATGACTTTTTTGACGGATTTTGGACGACATACTATACTATGACGTTTTTGACCGATTTTTGACGACATACTATACTATGATGTTTTTTACAGATTTTGGACGACATACTTTACTATGACTTTTTTGAGTGATTTTGGACAACATACTATACTATGACTTTTTTGACTGATTTTGGACGACATACTATACTATGACTTTTTTGGCCGATTTTGGACGACATACTATACTATGACTATTCTGACCGATTTTGGAAGACATACTATACTATGACTTTTTTGACCGATTTTGGACGACATACATGACGTTTTTGACCGATTTTGGACGACATACTATACTATGACTTTTTTGAGCGATTTTGGACGACATACTATACTATGACTTTTTTGAGCGATTTTGGACGACATACTATACTATGACTATTCTGACCGATTTTGGACGACATACTATACTATGACTTTTTTTCACCAATTTTGGACGACATACTATACTATGACTTTTTTGACCGATTTTGGACGACATACTATACTATGACGTTTTTGACCGATTTTGGACGACATACTATACTATGACTTTTTTGACGGATTTTGGACGACATACTATACTATGACGTTTTTGACCGATTTTTGACGACATACTATACTATGATGTTTTTTACAGATTTTTGACGACATACTATACTATGACTTTTTTGAGTGATTTTGGACGACATACTATACTATGACTTTTTTGACTGATTTTGGACGACATACTATACTATGACTTTTTTGGCCGATTTTGGACGACATACTATACTATGACTATTCTGACCGATTTTGGAAGACATACTATACTATGACTTTTTTGACCGATTTTGGACGACATACATGACGTTTTTGACCGATTTTGGACGACATACTATACTATGACTTTTTTGAGTAATTATGGACGACATACTATACTATGATGTTTTTTACAGATTTTGGACGACATACTATACTATGACTTTTTTGAGTGATTTTGGATGACATACTATACTATGACTTTTTTGACCGATTTTGGACGACATACTATACTATGAGGTTTTTGGCCGATTTTGGACGACATACTATACTATGACTATTCTGACCGATTTTGGAAGACATACTATACTATGACTTTTTTGACCGATTTTGGAAGACATACTATACTATGAGGTTTTTGGCCGATTTTGGACGACATACTATACTATGACTTTTTTGACCGATTTTGGACGACATACTATACTATGACTTTTTTGGCCGATTTTGGACGACATACTATACTATGACTATTATGACCGATTTTGGAAGACATACTATACTATGACTTTTTTGACCGATTTTGGACGACATACATGACGTTTTTGACCGATTTTGGACGACATACTATACTATGACTTTTTTGAGCGATTTTGGACGACATACTATACTATGACTTTTTTGAGCGATTTTGGACGACATACTATACTATGACTATTCTGACCGATTTTGGACGACATACTATACTATGACTTTTTTTCACCAATTTTGGACGACATACTATACTATGACTTTTTTGACCGATTTTGGACGACATACTATACTATGACGTTTTTGACCGATTTTGGACGACATACTATACTATGACTTTTTTGACGGATTTTGGACGACATACTATACTATGACGTTTTTGACCGATTTTTGACGACATACTATACTATGATGTTTTTTACAGATTTTTGACGACATACTATACTATGACTTTTTTGAGTGATTTTGGACGACATACTATACTATGACTTTTTTGACTGATTTTGGACGACATACTATACTATGACTTTTTTGGCCGATTTTGGACGACATACTATACTATGACTATTCTGACCGATTTTGGAAGACATACTATACTATGACTTTTTTGACCGATTTTGGACGACATACATGACGTTTTTGACCGATTTTGGACGACATACTATACTATGACTTTTTTGAGTAATTATGGACGACATACTATACTATGATGTTTTTTACAGATTTTGGACGACATACTATACTATGACTTTTTTGAGTGATTTTGGATGACATACTATACTATGACTTTTTTGACCGATTTTGGACGACATACTATACTATGAGGTTTTTGGCCGATTTTGGACGACATACTATACTATGACTATTCTGACCGATTTTGGAAGACATACTATACTATGACTTTTTTGACCGATTTTGGAAGACATACTATACTATGAGGTTTTTGGCCGATTTTGGACGACATACTATACTATGACTTTTTTGACCGATTTTGGACGACATACTATACTATGACTTTTTTGACTGATTTTGGACGACATACTATACTATGACTTTTTTGACCGATTTTGGACGACATACTATACCATGACGTTTTTTACAGATTTTGGACGACATACTATACTATGACTTTTTTGAGTGATTTTGGACGACATACTATACTATGACTATTCTGACCGATTTTGGAAGACATACTATTCTATGACTTTTTTGACCGATTGTGGACGACATACTATACTATGACTTTTTTGAGTGATTTTGGACGACATACTATACCATGACGTTTTTGACCGATTTTGGACGACATACTATACTATGACTTTTTTGAGTGATTTTGGACGACATACTATACTATGACTTTTTTGAGTAATTTTGGACGACATACTATACTATGACTGTTTGTGGCCGATTTTGGACGACATACGATATATACTATGACGTTTTTGACCGATTTTGGACGACATACTATACTATGACGTTTTTAACCGATTTTGGACGACATACTATACTATAACTTTTTTGACCGATTTTGGACGACATACTATACTATGAGATTTTTGGCCGATTTTGGACGACATACTATACTATGAGGTTTTTGGCAGATTTTGGAAGACATAATATACTATGACTATTTTTGACCGATTTTGGACAACATACTATACTATGACTTTTTTGAGTGATTTTGGACGACATACTATACTACGACTTTTTTGAGTGATTTTGGACGACATACTATACTATGACTTTTTTGAGTGATTTTGGACGACATACTATACTATGACGTTTTTGACCGATTTTGGACGACATACTATACTATGACTTTTTTGACCCATTGTGGACGACATAATATACTATGACTTTTTTGAGTGATTTTGGACGACATACTATACTATGACGTTTTTGACCGATTTTGGACGACATACTATACTATGACTTTTTTGACCCATTGTGGACGACATACTATACTATGACGTTTTTTACCGATTTTGGACGACATACTATACTATGACTGTTTTTGACCGATTTTGGACGACATACTATTCTATGACTTTTTTGACCGATTGTGGACGACATACTATACTATGACTTTTTTGAGTGATTTTGGACGACATACTATACCATGACGTTTTTTACAGATTTTGGACGACATACTATACTATGAGGTTTTTGGCAGATTTTGGAAGACATACTATACTATGACTATTTTTGACCGATTTTGGACGACATACTATACTATGACTTTTTTGAGTGATTTTGGACGACATACTATACTACGACTTTTTTGAGTGATTTTGGACGACATACTATACTATGACTTTTTTGAGTGATTTTGGACGACATACTATACTATGACGTTTTTGACCGATTTTGGACGACATACTATACTATGACTTTTTTGACCCATTGTGGACGACATACTATACTATGACTTTTTTGAGTGATTTTGGACGACATACTATACTATGACGTTTTTGACCGATTTTGGACGACATACTATACTATGACTTTTTTGACCCATTGTGGACGACATACTATACTATGACTTTTTTGACCCATTGTGGACGACATACTATACTATGACTTTTTTGAGTGATTTTGGACGACATACTATACTATGACTTTTTTGAGTAATTTTGGACGACATACTATACTATGACGTTTTTGAGCGATTTTGGACGACATACTATACTATGAGGTTTTTGGCCGATTTTGGACGACATACTATACTATGACTTTTTTGACCGATTTTGGACGACATACTATACTATGACTTTTTTGACCGATTTTGGACGACATACTATACTATGACTGTTTTTGACCGATTTCGGACGACATACTATACTATGACTGTTTTTGACCGATTTCGGACGACATACTATACTATGACTGTTTTTGACCAATTTTGGACGACATACTCTACTATGACTTTTTTGAGTGATTTTGGACGACATACTATACTATGACTTTTTTGAGTGATTTTGGACGACATACTATTCTATGACGTTTTTGAGTGATTTTGGACGACATACTATACTATGACGTTTTTGACCGATTTTGGACGACATACTATACTATGACGTTTTTGACCGATTTCGGACGACATACTATACTATGACGTGTTGGTGTCATTAAGTAGGACATCTGAAGCAGGAGATCCATGTGGTTAGTGTAGTGGTTAGCACTCATACCTTAAGAGCAAGAAAGTCAAGGTTCGATCCCCGGTTGGAACATTTCAGCATGCATTTTGGACGACATACTTTACTATGAATTTTTTTGGGTGATTTTGGACGACATATTATACTATGACTTTTTTGGTGATTTTGGACGACATACTATACTATGAGGTTTTTGGCTGATTTTGGACGACATACTATACTATGATGTTTTTTACAGATTTTGGAAGACATACTATACTATGATGTTTTTTACAGATTTTGGACGACATACTATACTATGACTTTTTTGACCGATTTTGGACGACATACTATACTATGACGTTTTTTACCGATTTTGGACGACATACTATACTATGACTTTTTTGACCGATTTTGGACGACATACTATACTATGACTTTTTTGACTGATTTTGGACGACATACTATACTATGACTTTTTTGACCGATTTTGGACGACATACTATACCATGACGTTTTTTACAGATTTTGGACGACATACTATACTATGACTTTTTTGAGTGATTTTGGACGACATACTATACTATGACTATTCTGACCGATTTTGGAAGACATACTATTCTATGACTTTTTTGACCGATTGTGGACGACATACTATACTATGACTTTTTTGAGTGATTTTGGACGACATACTATACCATGACGTTTTTGACCGATTTTGGACGACATACTATACTATGACTTTTTTGAGTGATTTTGGACGACATACTATACTATGACTTTTTTGAGTAATTTTGGACGACATACTATACTATGACTGTTTGTGGCCGATTTTGGACGACATACGATATATACTATGACGTTTTTGACCGATTTTGAACGACATACTATACTATGACGTTTTTAACCGATTTTGGACGACATACTATACTATAACTTTTTTGACCGATTTTGGACGACATACTATACTATGAGATTTTTGGCCGATTTTGGACGACATACTATACTATGACTATTCTGACCGATTTTGGAAGACATACTATACTATGACTTTTTTGACCGATTTTGGACGACATACATGACGTTTTTGACCGATTTTGGACGACATACTATACTATGACTTTTTTGACTGATTTTGGACGACATACTATACTATGACTTTTTTGGCCGATTTTGGACGACATACTATACTATGACTATTCTGACCGATTTTGGAAGACATACTATACTATGACTTTTTTGACCGATTTTGGACGACATACATGACGTTTTTGACCGATTTTGGACGACATACTATACTATGACTTTTTTGAGTAATTATGGACGACATACTATACTATGATGTTTTTTACAGATTTTGGACGACATACTATACTATGACTTTTTTGAGTGATTTTGGATGACATACTATACTATGACTTTTTTGAGTGATTTTGGATGACATACTATACTATGACTTTTTTGACCGATTTTGGACGACATACTATACTATGACTTTTTTGACTGATTTTGGACGACATACTATACTATGACGTTTTTTACAGATTTTGGACGACATACTATACTATGACTTTTTTGAGTGATTTTGGACGACATACTATACTATGACTATTCTGACCGATTTTGGAAGACATACTATTCTATGACTTTTTTGACCGATTGTGGACGACATACTATACTATGACTTTTTTGAGTGATTTTGGACGACATACTATACCATGACGTTTTTGACCGATTTTGGACGACATACTATACTATGACTTTTTTGAGTGATTTTGGACGACATACTATACTATGACTATTCTGACCGATTTTGGAAGACATACTATTCTATGACTTTTTTGACCGATTGTGGACGACATACTATACTATGACTTTTTTGAGTGATTTTGGACGACATACTATACCATGACGTTTTTGACCGATTTTGGACGACATACTATACTATGACTTTTTTGAGTAATTTTGGACGACATACTATACTATGACTGTTTGTGGCCGATTTTGGACGACATACGATATATACTATGACGTTTTTGACCGATTTTGAACGACATACTATACTATGACGTTTTTAACCGATTTTGGACGACATACTATACTATAACTTTTTTGACCGATTTTGGACGACATACTATACTATGAGATTTTTGGCCGATTTTGGACGACATACTATACTATGACTATTCTGACCGATTTTGGAAGACATACTATACTATGACTTTTTTGACCGATTTTGGACGACATACATGACGTTTTTGACCGATTTTGGACGACATACTATACTATGACTTTTTTGGCCGATTTTGGACGACATACTATACTATGACTATTCTGACCGATTTTGGAAGACATACTATACTATGACTTTTTTGACCGATTTTGGACGACATACATGACGTTTTTGACCGATTTTGGACGACATACTATACTATGACTTTTTTGAGTAATTATGGACGACATACTATACTATGACTTTTTTGAGTGATTTTGGATGACATACTATACTATGACTTTTTTGAGTGATTTTGGATGACATACTATACTATGACTTTTTTGACCGATTTTGGACGACATACTATACTATGAGGTTTTTGGCCGATTTTGGACGACATACTATACTATGACTTTTTTGACCCATTGTGGACGACATACTATACTATGACTTTTTTGAGTGATTTTGGACGACATACTATACTATGACGTTTTTGACCGATTTTGGACGACATACTATACTATGACTTTTTTGACCCATTGTGGACGACATACTATACTATGACTTTTTTGACCCATTGTGGACGACATACTATACTATGACTATTTTTGACCGATTTTGGACGACATACTATACTATGACTTTTTTGACAGATTTTGGACGACATACTATACTATGACTTTTTTGACCGATTTTGGACGACATACTATACTATGACTGTTTTTGACCGATTTCGGACGACATACTATACTATGACTGTTTTTGACCGATTTCGGACGACATACTATACTATGACTGTTTTTGACCAATTTTGGACGACATACTCTACTATGACTTTTTTGAGGGATTTTGGACGACATACTATACTATGACTTTTTTGAGTGATTTTGGACGACATACTATACTATGACTGTTTTTGACCGATTTCGGACGACATACTATACTATGACTGTTTTTGACCAATTTTGGACGACATACTCTACTATGACTTTTTTGAGTGATTTTGGACGACATACTATACTATGACTTTTTTGAGTGATTTTGGACGACATACTATTCTATGACGTTTTTGAGTGATTTTGGACGACATACTATACTATGACTTTTTTGACCCATTGTGGACGACATACTATACTATGACTTTTTTGAGTGATTTTGGACGACATACTATACTATGACGTTTTTGACCGATTTTGGACGACATACTATACTATGACTTTTTTGACCCATTGTGGACGACATACTATACTATGACTTTTTTGACCCATTGTGGACGACATACTATACTATGACTATTTTTGACCGATTTTGGACGACATACTATACTATGACTTTTTTGACCGATTTTGGACGACATACTATACTATGACTTTTTTGACCGATTTTGGACGACATACTATACTATGACTGTTTTTGACCAATTTCGGACGACATACTATACTATGACTGTTTTTGACCGATTTCGGACGACATACTATACTATGACTGTTTTTGACCAATTTTGGACGACATACTCTACTATGACTTTTTTGAGTGATTTTGGACGACATACTATACTATGACTTTTTTGAGTGATTTTGGACGACATACTATTCTATGACGTTTTTGAGTGATTTTGGACGACATACTATACTATGACGTTTTTGACCGATTTTGGACGACATACTATACTATGACGTTTTTGACCGATTTCGGACGACATACTATACTATGACGTGTTGGTGTCATTAAGTAGGACATCTGAAGCAGGAGATCCATGTTGTTAGTGTAGTGGTTAGCACTCATACCTTAAGAGCAAGAAAGTCAAGGTTCGATCCCCGGTTGGAACATTTCAGCATGCATTTTGGACGACATACTTTACTATGAATTTTTTTGGGTGATTTTGGACGACATATTATACTATGACTTTTTTGGTGATTTTGGACGACATACTATACTATGAGGTTTTTGGCCGATTTTGGACGACATACTATACTATGATGTTTTTTACAGATTTTGGACGACATACTATACTATGATGTTTTTTACAGATTTTGGACGACATACTATACTATGACTTTTTTGACCGATTTTGGACGACATACTATACTATGACGTTTTTTACCGATTTTGGACGACATACTATACTATGACTGTTTTTGACCGATTTTGGACGACATACTATTCTATGACTTTTTTGACCGATTGTGGACGACATACTATACTATGACTTTTTTGAGTGATTTTGGACGACATACTATACCATGACTTTTTTGAGTAATTTTGGACGACATACTATACTATGACTGTTTGTGGCCGATTTTGGACGACATACTATACTATGACTTTTTTGACCCATTGTGGACGACATACTATACTATGACTTTTTTGACCCATTGTGGACGACATACTATACTATGACTATTTTTGACCGATTTTGGACGACATACTATACTATGACTTTTTTGAGTGATTTTGGACGACATACTATACTATGACTTTTTTGAGTAATTTTGGACGACATACTATACTATGACGTTTTTGAGCGATTTTGGACGACATACTATACTATGAGGTTTTTGGCCGATTTTGGACGACATACGATATATACTATGACGTTTTTGACCGATTTTGGACGACATACTATACTATGACTTTTTTTTACAGATTTTGGACGACATACTATACTATGACTTTTTTGAGTGATTTTGGATGACATACTATACTATGACTTTTTTGACCGATTTTGGACGACATACTATACTATGACTTTTTTGACTGATTTTGGACGACATACTATACTATGACTTTTTTGACCGATTTTGGACGACATACTATACCATGACGTTTTTTACAGATTTTGGACGACATACTATACTATGACTTTTTTGAGTGATTTTGGACGACATACTATACTATGACTATTCTGACCGATTTTGGAAGACATACTATTCTATGACTTTTTTGACCGATTGTGGACAACATACTATACTATGACTTTTTTGAGTGATTTTGGACGACATACTATACCATGACGTTTTTGACCGATTTTGGACGACATACTATACTATGACTTTTTTGAGTGATTTTGGACGACATACTATACTATGACTGTTTGTGGCCGATTTTGGACGACATACGATATATACTATGACGTTTTTGACCGATTTTGGACGACATACTATACTATGACGTTTTTAACCGATTTTGGACGACATACTATACTATAACTTTTTTGACCGATTTTGGACGACATACTATACTATGAGATTTTTGGCCGATTTTGGACGACATACTATACTATGACTATTCTGACCGATTTTGGAAGACATACTATACTATGACTTTTTTGACCGATTTTGGACGACATACTATACTATGACTTTTTTGACCGATTTTGGACGACATACTATACTATGACTTTTTTGACTGATTTTGGACGACATACTATACTATGACTTTTTTGGCCGATTTTGGACGACATACTATACTATGACTATTCTGACCGATTTTGGAAGACATACTATACTATGACTTTTTTGACCGATTTTGGACGACATACATGACGTTTTTGACCGATTTTGGACGACATACTATACTATGACTTTTTTGAGTAATTATGGACGACATACTATACTATGATGTTTTTTACAGATTTTGGACGACATACTATACTATGACTTTTTTGAGTGATTTTGGATGACATACTATACTATGACTTTTTTGACCGATTTTGGACGACATACTATACTATGAGGTTTTTGGCCGATTTTGGACGACATACTATACTATGACTATTCTGACCGATTTTGGAAGACATACTATACTATGACTTTTTTGACCGATTTTGGACGACATACATGACGTTTTTGACCGATTTTGGACGACATACTATACTATGACTTTTTTGAGTAATTATGGACGACATACTATACTATGATGTTTTTTACAGATTTTGGACGACATACTATACTATGAGGTTTTTGGCCGATTTTGGACGACATACTATACTATGACTTTTTTGACCGATTTTGGACGACATACTATACTATGACTTTTTTGACTGATTTTGGACGACATACTATACTATGACTTTTTTGACCGATTTTGGACGACATACTATACCATGACGTTTTTTACAGATTTTGGACGACATACTATACTATGACTTTTTTGAGTGATTTTGGACGACATACTATACTATGACTATTCTGACCGATTTTGGAAGACATACTATTCTATGACTTTTTTGACCGATTGTGGACGACATACTATACTATGACTTTTTTGAGTGATTTTGGACGACATACTATACCATGACGTTTTTGACCGATTTTGGACGACATACTATACTATGACTTTTTTGAGTGATTTTGGACGACATACTATACTATGACTTTTTTGAGTAATTTTGGACGACATACTATACTATGACTGTTTGTGGCCGATTTTGGACGACATACGATATATACTATGACGTTTTTGACCGATTTTGAAAGACATACTATACTATGACGTTTTTAACCGATTTTGGACGACATACTATACTATAACTTTTTTGACCGATTTTGGACGACATACTATACTATGAGATTTTTGGCCGATTTTGGACGACATACTATACTATGACTATTCTGACCGATTTTGGAAGACATACTATACTATGACTTTTTTGACCGATTTTGGACGACATACATGACGTTTTTGACCGATTTTGGACGACATACTATACTATGACTTTTTTGACTGATTTTGGACGACATACTATACTATGACTTTTTTGGCCGATTTTGGACGACATACTATACTATGACTATTCTGACCGATTTTGGAAGACATACTATACTATGACTTTTTTGACCGATTTTGGACGACATACATGACGTTTTTGACCGATTTTGGACGACATACTATACTATGACTTTTTTGAGTAATTATGGACGACATACTATACTATGATGTTTTTTACAGATTTTGGACGACATACTATACTATGAGGTTTTTGGCCGATTTTGGACGACATACTATACTATGACTATTCTGACCGATTTTGGAAGACATACTATACTATGACTTTTTTGACCGATTTTGGAAGACATACTATACTATGAGGTTTTTGGCCGATTTTGGACGACATACTATACTATGACGTTTTTGACCGATTTTGGACGACATACTATACTATGACTTTTTTTTACAGATTTTGGACGACATACTATACTATGACTTTTTTGAGTGATTTTGGATGACATACTATACTATGACTTTTTTGACCGATTTTGGACGACATACTATACTATGACTTTTTTGACTGATTTTGGACGACATACTATACTATGACTTTTTTGAGTGATTTTGGACGACATACTATACTATGACTTTTTTGAGTGATTTTGGACGACATACTATACTATGACTATTCTGACCGATTTTGGAAGACATACTATTCTATGACTTTTTTGACCGATTGTGGACGACATACTATACTATGACTTTTTTGAGTGATTTTGGACGACATACTATACCATGACGTTTTTGACCGATTTTGGACGACATACTATACTATGACTTTTTTGAGTGATTTTGGACGACATACTATACTATGACTTTTTTGAGTAATTTTGGACGACATACTATACTATGACTGTTTGTGGCCGATTTTGGACGACATACGATATATACTATGACGTTTTTGACCGATTTTGAACGACATACTATACTATGACGTTTTTAACCGATTTTGGACGACATACTATACTATAACTTTTTTGACCGATTTTGGACGACATACTATACTATGAGATTTTTGGCCGATTTTGGACGACATACTATACTATGACTATTCTGACCGATTTTGGAAGACATACTATACTATGACTTTTTTGACCGATTTTGGACGACATACATGACGTTTTTGACCGATTTTGGACGACATACTATACTATGACTTTTTTGACTGATTTTGGACGACATACTATACTATGACTTTTTTGGCCGATTTTGGACGACATACTATACTATGACTATTCTGACCGATTTTGGAAGACATACTATACTATGATGTTTTTTACAGATTTTGGACGACATACTATACTATGATGTTTTTTACAGATTTTGGACGACATACTATACTATGACTTTTTTGACCGATTTTGGACGACATACTATACTATGACGTTTTTTACCGATTTTGGACGACATACTATACTATGACTGTTTTTGACCGATTTTGGACGACATACTATTCTATGACTTTTTTGACCGATTGTGGACGACATACTATACTATGACTTTTTTGAGTGATTTTGGACGACATACTATACCATGACGTTTTTGACCGATTTTGGACGACATACTATACTATGACTTTTTTGAGTGTTTTTGGACGACATACTATACTATGACTTTTTTGAGTAATTTTGGACGACATACTATACTATGACTGTTTGTGGCCGATTTTGGACGACATACTATACTATGACTTTTTTGACCCATTGTGGACGACATACTATACTATGACTTTTTTGACCCATTGTGGACGACATACTATACTATGACTATTTTTGACCGATTTTGGACGACATACTATACTATGACTTTTTTGAGTGATTTTGGACGACATACTATACTATGACTTTTTTGAGTAATTTTGGACGACATACTATACTATGACGTTTTTGAGCGATTTTGGACGACATACTATACTATGAGGTTTTTGGCCGATTTTGGACGACATACGATATATACTATGACGTTTTTGACCGATTTTGGACGACATACTATACTATGACTTTTTTTTACAGATTTTGGACGACATACTATACTATGACTTTTTTGAGTGATTTTGGATGACATACTATACTATGACTTTTTTGACCGATTTTGGACGACATACTATACTATGACTTTTTTGACTGATTTTGGACGACATACTATACTATGACTTTTTTGACCGATTTTGGACGACATACTATACCATGACGTTTTTTACAGATTTTGGACGACATACTATACTATGACTTTTTTGAGTGATTTTGGACGACATACTATACTATGACTATTCTGACCGATTTTGGAAGACATACTATTCTATGACTTTTTTGACCGATTGTGGACGACATACTATACTATGACTTTTTTGAGTGATTTTGGACGACATACTATACCATGACGTTTTTGACCGATTTTGGACGACATACTATACTATGACTTTTTTGAGTGATTTTGGACGACATACTATACTATGACTGTTTGTGGCCGATTTTGGACGACATACGATATATACTATGACGTTTTTGACCGATTTTGGACGACATACTATACTATGACGTTTTTAACCGATTTTGGACGACATACTATACTATAACTTTTTTGACCGATTTTGGACGACATACTATACTATGAGATTTTTGGCCGATTTTGGACGACATACTATACTATGACTATTCTGACCGATTTTGGAAGACATACTATACTATGACTTTTTTGACCGATTTTGGACGACATACTATACTATGACTTTTTTGACCGATTTTGGACGACATACTATACTATGACTTTTTTGACTGATTTTGGACGACATACTATACTATGACTTTTTTGGCCGATTTTGGACGACATACTATACTATGACTATTCTGACCGATTTTGGAAGACATACTATACTATGACTTTTTTGACCGATTTTGGACGACATACATGACGTTTTTGACCGATTTTGGACGACATACTATACTATGACTTTTTTGAGTAATTATGGACGACATACTATACTATGATGTTTTTTACAGATTTTGGACGACATACTATACTATGACTTTTTTGAGTGATTTTGGATGACATACTATACTATGACTTTTTTGACCGATTTTGGACGACATACTATACTATGAGGTTTTTGGCCGATTTTGGACGACATACTATACTATGACTATTCTGACCGATTTTGGAAGACATACTATACTATGACTTTTTTGACCGATTTTGGAAGACATACTATACTATGAGGTTTTTGGCCGATTTTGGACGACATACTATACTATGACGTTTTTGACCGATTTTGGACGACATACTATACTATGACTTTTTTTTACAGATTTTGGACGACATACTATACTATGACTTTTTTGAGTGATTTTGGATGACATACTATACTATGACTTTTTTGACCGATTTTGGACGACATACTATACTATGACTTTTTTGACTGATTTTGGACGACATACTATACTATGACTTTTTTGACCGATTTTGGACGACATACTATACCATGACGTTTTTTACAGATTTTGGACGACATACTATACTATGACTTTTTTGAGTGATTTTGGACGACATACTATACTATGACTATTCTGACCGATTTTGGAAGACATACTATTCTATGACTTTTTTGACCGATTGTGGACGACATACTATACTATGACTTTTTTGAGTGATTTTGGACGACATACTATACCATGACGTTTTTGACCGATTTTGGACGACATACTATACTATGACTTTTTTGAGTGATTTTGGACGACATACTATACTATGACTTTTTTGAGTAATTTTGGACGACATACTATACTATGACTGTTTGTGGCCGATTTTGGACGACATACGATATATACTATGACGTTTTTGACCGATTTTGAACAACATACTATACTATGACGTTTTTAACCGATTTTGGACGACATACTATACTATAACTTTTTTGACCGATTTTGGACGACATACTATACTATGAGATTTTTGGCCGATTTTGGACGACATACTATACTATGACTATTCTGACCGATTTTGGAAGACATACTATACTATGACTTTTTTGACCGATTTTGGACGACATACATGACGTTTTTGACCGATTTTGGACGACATACTATACTATGACTTTTTTGACTGATTTTGGACGACATACTATACTATGACTTTTTTGGCCGATTTTGGACGACATACTATACTATGACTATTCTGACCGATTTTGGAAGACATACTATACTATGACTTTTTTGACCGATTTTGGACGACATACATGACGTTTTTGACCGATTTTGGACGACATACTATACTATGACTTTTTTGAGTAATTATGGACGACATACTATACTATGATGTTTTTTACAGATTTTGGACGACATACTATACTATGAGGTTTTTGGCCGATTTTGGACGACATACTATACTATGACTATTCTGACCGATTTTGGAAGACATACTATACTATGACTTTTTTGACCGATTTTGGAAGACATACTATACTATGAGGTTTTTGGCCGATTTTGGACGACATACTATACTATGACGTTTTTGACCGATTTTGGACGACATACTATACTATGACTTTTTTTTACAGATTTTGGACGACATACTATACTATGACTTTTTTGAGTGATTTTGGATGACATACTATACTATGACTTTTTTGACCGATTTTGGACGACATACTATACTATGACTTTTTTGACTGATTTTGGACGACATACTATACTATGACTTTTTTGAGTGATTTTGGACGACATACTATACTATGACTTTTTTGAGTGATTTTGGACGACATACTATACTATGACTATTCTGACCGATTTTGGAAGACATACTATTCTATGACTTTTTTGACCGATTGTGGACGACATACTATACTATGACTTTTTTGAGTGATTTTGGACGACATACTATACCATGACGTTTTTGACCGATTTTGGACGACATACTATACTATGACTTTTTTGAGTGATTTTGGACGACATACTATACTATGACTTTTTTGAGTAATTTTGGACGACATACTATACTATGACTGTTTGTGGCCGATTTTGGACGACATACGATATATACTATGACGTTTTTGACCGATTTTGAACGACATACTATACTATGACGTTTTTAACCGATTTTGGACGACATACTATACTATAACTTTTTTGACCGATTTTGGACGACATACTATACTATGAGATTTTTGGCCGATTTTGGACGACATACTATACTATGACTATTCTGACCGATTTTGGAAGACATACTATACTATGACTTTTTTGACCGATTTTGGACGACATACATGACGTTTTTGACCGATTTTGGACGACATACTATACTATGACTTTTTTGACTGATTTTGGACGACATACTATACTATGACTTTTTTGGCCGATTTTGGACGACATACTATACTATGACTATTCTGACCGATTTTGGAAGACATACTATACTATGACTTTTTTGACCGATTTTGGACGACATACATGACGTTTTTGACCGATTTTGGACGACATACTATACTATGACTTTTTTGAGTAATTATGGACGACATACTATACTATGATGTTTTTTACAGATTTTGGACGACATACTATACTATGACTTTTTTGAGTGATTTTGGATGACATACTATACTATGACTTTTTTGACCGATTTTGGACGACATACTATACTATGAGGTTTTTGGCCGATTTTGGACGACATACTATACTATGACTATTCTGACCGATTTTGGAAGACATACTATACTATGACTTTTTTGACCGATTTTGGAAGACATACTATACTATGAGGTTTTTGGCCGATTTTGGACGACATACTATACTATGACGTTTTTGACCGATTTTGGACGACATACTATACTATGACTTTTTTTTACAGATTTTGGACGACATACTATACTATGACTTTTTTGAGTGATTTTGGATGACATACTATACTATGACTTTTTTGACCGATTTTGGACGACATACTATACTATGACTTTTTTGACTGATTTTGGACGACATACTATACTATGACTTTTTTGACTGATTTTGGACGACATACTATACTATGACTTTTTTGACCGATTTTGGACGACATACTATACCATGACGTTTTTTACAGATTTTGGACGACATACTATACTATGACTTTTTTGCGTGATTTTGGACGACATACTATACTATGACTATTCTGACCGATTTTGGAAGACATACTATTCTATGACTTTTTTGACCGATTGTGGACGACATACTATACTATGACTTTTTTGAGTGATTTTGGACGACATACTATACCATGACGTTTTTGACCGATTTTGGACGACATACTATACTATGACTTCTTTGAGTGATTTTGGACGACATACTATACTATGACTTTTTTGAGTAATTTTGGACGACATACTATACTATGACTGTTTGTGGCTGATTTTGGACGACATACGATATATACTATGACGTTTTTGACCGATTTTGGACGACATACTATACTATGACGTTTTTAACCGATTTTGGACGACATACTATACTATAACTTTTTTGACCGATTTTGGACGACATACTATACTATGAGATTTTTGGCCGATTTTGGACGAGATACTATACTATGACTATTCTGACCGATTTTGGAAGACATACTATACTATGACTTTTTTGACCGATTTTGGACGACATACATGACGTTTTTGACCGATTTTGGACGACATACTATACTATGACTTTTTTGAGTAATTTTGGACGACATACTATACTATGATGTTTTTTACAGATTTTGGACGACATACTATACTATGACTTTTTTGAGTGATTTTGGATGACATACTATACTATGACTTTTTTGACCGATTTTGGACGACATACTATACTATGAGGTTTGTGGCAGATTTTGGAAGACATACTATACTATGACTATTTTTGACCGATTTTGGACGACATACTATACTATGACTTTTTTGAGTGATTTTGGACGACATACTATACTATGACTTTTTTGAGTGATTTTGGACGACATACTATACTATGACTTTTTTGAGTGATTTTGGACGACATACTATACTATGACGTTTTTGACCGATTTTGGACGACAAACTATACTATGACTTTTTTGACCCATTGTGGACGACATACTATACTATGACTTTTTTGAGTGATTTTGGACGACATACTATACTATGACGTTTTTGAACGATTTTGGACGACATACTATACTATGACTTTTTTGACCCATTGTGGACGACATACTATACTATGACTTTTTTGACCCATTGTGGACGACATACTATACTATGACTATTTTTGACCGATTTTGGACGACATACTATACTATGACTTTTTTGACCGATTTTGGACGACATACTATACTATGACTTTTTTGACCGATTTTGGACGACATACTATACTATGACTGTTTTTGACCGATTTCGGACGACATACTATACTATGATTGTTTTTGACCGATTTCGGACGACATACTATACTATGACTGTTTTTGACCAATTTTGGACGACATACTCTACTATGACTTTTTTGAGTGATTTTGGACGACATACTATACTATGACTTTTTTGAGTGATTTTGGACGACATACTATACTATGACTGTTTTTGACCGATTTCGGACGACATACTATACTATGACTGTTTTTGACCAATTTTGGACGACATACTCTACTATGACTTTTTTGAGTGATTTTGGACGACATACTATACTATGACTTTTTTGAGTGATTTTGGACGACATACTATTCTATGACGTTTTTGAGTGATTTTGGACGACATACTATACTATGACTTTTTTGACCCATTGTGGACGACATACTATACTATGACTTTTTTGAGTGATTTTGGACGACATACTATACTATGACGTTTTTGACCGATTTTGGACGACATACTATACTATGACTTTTTTGACCCATTGTGGACGACATACTATACTATGACTTTTTTGACCCATTGTGGACGACATACTATACTATGACTATTTTTGACCGATTTTGGACGACATACTATACTATGACTTTTTTGACCGATTTTGGACGACATACTATACTATGACTTTTTTGACCGATTTTGGACGACATACTATACTATGACTGTTTTTGACCAATTTCGGACGACATACTATACTATGACTGTTTTTGACCGATTTCGGACGACATACTATACTATGACTGTTTTTGACCAATTTTGGACGACATACTCTACTATGACTTTTTTGAGTGATTTTGGACGACATACTATACTATGACTTTTTTGAGTGATTTTGGACGACATACTATTCTATGACGTTTTTGAGTGATTTTGGACGACATACTATACTATGACGTTTTTGACCGATTTTGGACGACATACTATACTATGACTATTCTGACCGATTTTGGAAGACATACTATACTATGACTTTTTTGACCGATTTTGGAAGACATACTATACTATGACTTTTTTGAGTAATTTTGGACGACATACTATACTATGACTGTTTGTGGCCGATTTTGGACGACATACGATA
The DNA here is from genome assembly GCF_958295425.1 of Solea solea. NCBI lineage: Eukaryota > Metazoa > Chordata > Actinopteri > Pleuronectiformes > Soleidae > Solea > Solea solea. The sequence continues at coordinate 11,677,208 of NC_081137.1, read as the reverse complement.
TATACTATGACGTTTTTGACCGATTTTGAACGACATACTATACTATGACGTTTTTAACCGATTTTGGACGACATACTATACTATAACTTTTTTGACCGATTTTGGACGACATACTATACTATGAGATTTTTGGCCGATTTTGGACGACATACTATACTATGACTATTCTGACCGATTTTGGAAGACATACTATACTATACTATGACTTTTTTGACCGATTTTGGACGACATACATGACGTTTTTGACCGATTTTGGACGACATACTATACTATGACTTTTTTGACTGATTTTGGACGACATACTATACTATGACTTTTTTGGCCGATTTTGGACGACATACTATACTATGACTATTCTGACCGATTTTGGAAGACATACTATACTATGACTTTTTTGACCGATTTTGGACGACATACATGACGTTTTTGACCGATTTTGGACGACATACTATACTATGACTTTTTTGAGTAATTATGGACGACATACTATACTATGATGTTTTTTACAGATTTTGGACGACATACTATACTATGACTTTTTTGAGTGATTTTGGATGACATACTATACTATGACTTTTTTGACCGATTTTGGACGACATACTATACTATGAGGTTTTTGGCCGATTTTGGACGACATACTATACTATGACTATTCTGACCGATTTTGGAAGACATACTATACTATGACTTTTTTGACCGATTTTGGAAGACATACTATACTATGAGGTTTTTGGCCGATTTTGGACGACATACTATACTATGACGTTTTTGACCGATTTTGGACGACATACTATACTATGACTTTTTTTTACAGATTTTGGACGACATACTATACTATGACTTTTTTGAGTGATTTTGGATGACATACTATACTATGACTTTTTTGACCGATTTTGGACGACATACTATACTATGACTTTTTTGACTGATTTTGGACGACATACTATACTATGACTTTTTTGACTGATTTTGGACGACATACTATACTATGACTTTTTTGACTGATTTTGGACGACATACTATACTATGACTATTCTGACCGATTTTGGAAGACATACTATTCTATGACTTTTTTGACCGATTGTGGACGACATACTATACTATGACTTTTTTGAGTGATTTTGGACGACATACTATACCATGACGTTTTTGACCGATTTTGGACGACATACTATACTATGACTTTTTTGAGTGATTTTGGACGACATACTATACTATGACTTTTTTGAGTAATTTTGGACGACATACTATACTATGACTGTTTGTGGCCGATTTTGGACGACATACGATATATACTATGACGTTTTTGACCGATTTTGGACGACATACTATACTATGACGTTTTTAACCGATTTTGGACGACAAACTATACTATAACTTTTTTGACTGATTTTGGACGACATACTATACTATGAGATTTTTGGCCGATTTTGGACGAGATACTATACTATGACTATTCTGACCGATTTTGGAAGACATACTATACTATGACTTTTTTGACCGATTTTGGACGACATACATGACGTTTTTGACCGATTGTGGACGACATACTATACTATGACTTTTTTGAGTGATTTTGGACGACATACTATACCATGACGTTTTTGACCGATTTTGGACGACATACTATACTATGACTTTTTTGAGTGATTTTGGACGACATACTATACTATGACTTTTTTGAGTAATTTTGGACGACATACTATACTATGACTGTTTGTGGCCGATTTTGGACGACATACGATATATACTATGACGTTTTTGACCGATTTTGAACGACATACTATACTATGACGTTTTTAACCGATTTTGGACGACATACTATACTATAACTTTTTTGACCGATTTTGGACGACATACTATACTATGAGATTTTTGGCCGATTTTGGACGACATACTATACTATGACTATTCTGACCGATTTTGGAAGACATACTATACTATGACTTTTTTGACCGATTTTGGACGACATACATGACGTTTTTGACCGATTTTGGACGACATACTATACTATGACTTTTTTGACTGATTTTGGACGACATACTATACTATGACTTTTTTGGCCGATTTTGGACGACATACTATACTATGACTATTCTGACCGATTTTGGAAGACATACTATACTATGACTTTTTTGACCGATTTTGGACGACATACATGACGTTTTTGACCGATTTTGGACGACATACTATACTATGACTTTTTTGAGTAATTATGGACGACATACTATACTATGATGTTTTTTACAGATTTTGGACGACATACTATACTATGACTTTTTTGAGTGATTTTGGATGACATACTATACTATGACTTTTTTGACCGATTTTGGACGACATACTATACTATGAGGTTTTTGGCCGATTTTGGACGACATACTATACTATGACTATTCTGACCGATTTTGGAAGACATACTATACTATGAGGTTTTTGGCCGATTTTGGACGACATACTATACTATGACGTTTTTGACCGATTTTGGACGACATACTATACTATGACTTTTTTTTACAGATTTTGGACGACATACTATACTATGACTTTTTTGAGTGATTTTGGATGACATACTATACTATGACTTTTTTGACCGATTTTGGACGACATACTATACTATGACTTTTTTGACTGATTTTGGACGACATACTATACTATGACTTTTTTGAGTGATTTTGGACGACATACTATACTATGACTTTTTTGAGTGATTTTGGACGACATACTATACTATGACTATTCTGACCGATTTTGGAAGACATACTATTCTATGACTTTTTTGACCGATTGTGGACGACATACTATACTATGACTTTTTTGAGTGATTTTGGACGACAAACTATACCATGACGTTTTTGACCGATTTTGGACGACATACTATACTATGACTTTTTTGAGTGATTTTGGACGACATACTATACTATGACTTTTTTGAGTAATTTTGGACGACATACTATACTATGACTGTTTGTGGCCGATTTTGGACGACATACGATATATACTATGACGTTTTTGACCGATTTTGAACGACATACTATACTATGACGTTTTTAACCGATTTTGGACGACATACTATACTATAACTTTTTTGACCGATTTTGGACGACATACTATACTATTAGATTTTTGGCCGATTTTGGACGACATACTATACTATGACTATTCTGACCGATTTTGGAAGACATACTATACTATGACTTTTTTGACCGATTTTGGACGACATACATGACGTTTTTGACCGATTTTGGACGACATACTATACTATGACTTTTTTGACTGATTTTGGACGACATACTATACTATGACTTTTTTGGCCGATTTTGGACGACATACTATACTATGACTATTCTGACCGATTTTGGAAGACATACTATACTATGACTTTTTTGACCGATTTTGGACGACATACATGACGTTTTTGACCGATTTTGGACGACATACTATACTATGACTTTTTTGAGTAATTATGGACGACATACTATACTATGATGTTTTTTACAGATTTTGGACGACATACTATACTATGACTTTTTTGAGTGATTTTGGATGACATACTATACTATGACTTTTTTGACCGATTTTGGACGACATACTATACTATGAGGTTTTTGGCCGATTTTGGACGACATACTATACTATGACTTTTTTGACCGATTTTGGAAGACATACTATACTATGAGGTTTTTGGCCGATTTTGGACGACATACTATACTATGACGTTTTTGACCGATTTTGGACGACATACTATACTATGACTTTTTTTTACAGATTTTGGACGACATACTATACTATGACTTTTTTGAGTGATTTTGGATGACATACTATACTATGACTTTTTTGACCGATTTTGGACGACATACTATACTATGACTTTTTTGACTGATTTTGGACGACATACTATACTATGACTTTTTTGACTGATTTTGGACGACATACTATACTATGACTTTTTTGACCGATTTTGGACGACATACTATACCATGACGTTTTTTACAGATTTTGGACGACATACTATACTATGACTTTTTTGAGTGATTTTGGACGACATACTATACTATGACTATTCTGACCGATTTTGGAAGACATACTATTCTATGACTTTTTTGACCGATTGTGGACGACATACTATACTATGACTTTTTTGAGTGATTTTGGACGACATACTATACCATGACGTTTTTGACCGATTTTGGACGACATACTATACTATGACTTCTTTGAGTGATTTTGGACGACATACTATACTATGACTTTTTTGAGTAATTTTGGACGACATACTATACTATGACTGTTTGTGGCCGATTTTGGACGACATACGATATATACTATGACGTTTTTGACCGATTTTGGACGACATACTATACTATGACGTTTTTAACCGATTTTGGACGACATACTATACTATAACTTTTTTGACCGATTTTGGACGACATACTATACTATGAGATTTTTGGCCGATTTTGGACGAGATACTATACTATGACTATTCTGACCGATTTTGGAAGACATACTATACTATGACTTTTTTGACCGATTTTGGACGACATACATGACGTTTTTGACCGATTTTGGACGACATACTATACTATGACGTTTTTGACCGATTTTGGACGACATACTATACTATGACTTTTTTTTACAGATTTTGGACGACATACTATACTATGACTTTTTTGAGTGATTTTGGATGACATACTATACTATGACTTTTTTGACCGATTTTGGACGACATACTATACTATGAGGTTTGTGGCAGATTTTGGAAGACATACTATACTATGACTTTTTTGACCGATTTTGGACGACATACTATACTATGAGGTTTGTGGCAGATTTTGGAAGACATACTATACTATGACTATTTTTGACCGATTTTGGACGACATACTATACTATGACTTTTTTGAGTGATTTTGGACGACATACTATACTATGACTTTTTTGAGTGATTTTGGACGACATACTATACTATGACTTTTTTGAGTGATTTTGGACGACATACTATACTATGACGTTTTTGACCGATTTTGGACGACATACTATACTATGACTTTTTTGACCCATTGTGGACGACATACTATACTATGACTTTTTTGAGTGATTTTGGACGACATACTATACTATGACGTTTTTGAACGATTTTGGACGACATACTATACTATGACTTTTTTGACCCATTGTGGACGACATACTATACTATGACTTTTTTGACCCATTGTGGACGACATACTATACTATGACTATTTTTGACCGATTTTGGACGACATACTATACTATGACTTTTTTGACCGATTTTGGACGACATACTATACTATGACTTTTTTGACCGATTTTGGACGACATACTATACTATGACTGTTTTTGACCGATTTCGGACGACATACTATACTATGACTGTTTTTGACCGATTTCGGACGACATACTATACTATGACTGTTTTTGACCAATTTTGGACGACATACTCTACTATGACTTTTTTGAGTGATTTTGGACGACATACTATACTATGACTTTTTTGAGTGATTTTGGACGACATACTATACTATGACTGTTTTTGACCGATTTCGGACGACATACTATACTATGACTGTTTTTGACCAATTTTGGACGACATACTCTACTATGACTTTTTTGAGTGATTTTGGACGACATACTATACTATGACTTTTTTGAGTGATTTTGGACGACATACTATTCTATGACGTTTTTGAGTGATTTTGGACGACATACTATACTATGACTTTTTTGACCCATTGTGGACGACATACTATACTATGACTTTTTTGAGTGATTTTGGACGACATACTATACTATGACGTTTTTGACCGATTTTGGACGACATACTATACTATGACTTTTTTGACCCATTGTGGACGACATACTATACTATGACTTTTTTGACCCATTGTGGACGACATACTATACTATGACTATTTTTGACCGATTTTGGACGACATACTATACTATGACTTTTTTGACCGATTTTGGACGACATACTATACTATGACTTTTTTGACCGATTTTGGACGACATACTATACTATGACTGTTTTTGACCAATTTCGGACGACATACTATACTATGACTGTTTTTGACCGATTTCGGACGACATACTATACTATGACTGTTTTTGACCAATTTTGGACGACATACTCTACTATGACTTTTTTGAGTGATTTTGGACGACATACTATACTATGACTTTTTTGAGTGATTTTGGACGACATACTATTCTATGACGTTTTTGAGTGATTTTGGACGACATACTATACTATGACGTTTTTGACCGATTTTGGACGACATACTATACTATGACTATTCTGACCGATTTTGGAAGACATACTATACTATGACTTTTTTGACCGATTTTGGAAGACATACTATACTATGAGGTTTTTGGCCGATTTTGGACGACATACTATACTATGACGTTTTTGACCGATTTTGGACGACATACTATACTATGACTTTTTTTTACAAATTTTGGACGACATACTATACTATGACTTTTTTGAGTGATTTTGGATGACATACTATACTATGACTTTTTTGACCGATTTTGGACGACATACTATACTATGACTTTTTTGACTGATTTTGGACGACATACTATACTATGACTTTTTTGACCGATTTTGGACGACATACTATACCATGACGTTTTTTACAGATTTTGGATGACATACTATACTATGACTTTTTTGAGTGATTTTGGACGACATACTATACTATGACTATTCTGACCGATTTTGGAAGACATACTATTCTATGACTTTTTTGACCGATTGTGGACGACATACTATACTATGACTTTTTTGAGTGATTTTGGACGACATACTATACCATGACGTTTTTGACCGATTTTGGACGACATACTATACTATGACTTTTTTGAGTGATTTTGGACGACATACTATACTATGACTTTTTTGAGTAATTTTGGACGACATACTATACTATGACTGTTTGTGGCCGATTTTGGACGACATACGATATATACTATGACGTTTTTGACCGATTTTGAACGACATACTATACTATGACGTTTTTAACCGATTTTGGACGACATACTATACTATAACTTTTTTGACCGATTTTGGACGACATACTATACTATGAGATTTTTGGCCGATTTTGGACGACATACTATACTATGACTATTCTGACCGATTTTGGAAGACATACTATACTATACTATGACTTTTTTGACCGATTTTGGACGACATACATGACGTTTTTGACCGATTTTGGACGACATACTATACTATGACTTTTTTGACTGATTTTGGACGACATACTATACTATGACTTTTTTGGCCGATTTTGGACGACATACTATACTATGACTATTCTGACCGATTTTGGAAGACATACTATACTATGACTTTTTTGACCGATTTTGGACGACATACATGACGTTTTTGACCGATTTTGGACGACATACTATACTATGACTTTTTTGAGTAATTATGGACGACATACTATACTATGATGTTTTTTACAGATTTTGGACGACATACTATACTATGACAGGGCCACACGGTGGTGTAGTGGTTAGCACTCTCGCCTTGCAGCGAGAAGACCCGGGTTCGAGCCCCGGTTGGAACAAGGGCCTTTCTGCATGGAGTTTGCATGTTCTCCCCGTGTGTGCGTGGGTTCTCTCCGGGTACTCCGGCTTCCTCCCACAGTCCAAAAACATGCAATGTGGGGATAGGTAAATTGGACACTCCAAATTGACCATAGGAGTGAGTGTGAGAGTGAATGGTTGTTTGTCTCTATCTGTGTGTGGCCCTGCGATGGACTGGCGAACTGTCCAGGGTGTACCCCGCCTATCGCCCGATGTAGCTGAGATTGGCACAGCACCCCCCGCGACCCTCTAGTGGAGGATAAAGCGGTAGATGATGACTGACTGACTGACTATACCATGACGTTTTTGACCGATTTTGGACGACATACTATACTATGACTTTTTTGAGTGATTTTGGACGACATACTATACTATGACTTTTTTGAGTAATTTTGGACGACATACTATACTATGACTGTTTGTGGCCGATTTTGGACGACATACGATATATACTATGACGTTTTTGACCGATTTTGGACGACATACTATACTATGACGTTTTTAACCGATTTTGGACGACATACTATACTATGACTATTTTTGACCGATTTTGGACGACATACTATACTATGACTTTTTTGACCGATATTGGACGACATACTATACTATGACTTTTTTGACGGATTTTGGACGACATACTATACTATGACTTTTTTGACCGATATTGGACGACATACTATACTATGACTTTTTTGACGGATTTTGGACGACATACTATACTATGATGTTTTTTACAGATTTTGGACGACATACTATACTATGACTTTTTTGACGGATTTTGGACGACATACTATACTATGACGTTTTTTACCGATTTTGGACGACATACTATACTATGACTTTTTTGACCGATTTTGGACGACATACTATACTATGAGGTTTTTGGCAGATTTTGGAAGACATACTATACTATGACGTTTTTGACCGATTTTGGACGACATACTATACTATGACTTTTTTGACCCATTGTGGACGACATACTATACTATGACTTTTTTTTACCAATTTTGGACGACATAATATACTATGACTTTTTGGACCGATTTTGGACGACATACTATACTATGACGTTTTTGGCCGATTTTGGACGACATACTATACTATGACTGTTTTTGACCGATTTTGGACGACATACTATACTATGACTTTTTTGACGGATTTTGGACGACATACTATACTATGACTTTTTTGACCGATTTAGGACGACATACTATACTATGACTATTTTTGACCGATTTTGGACGACATACTATACTATGACTTTTTTGAGTGATTTTGGACGACATACTATACTATGACTTTTTTGAGTAATTTTGGACGACATACTATACTATGACGTTTTTGAGCGATTTTGGACGACATACTATACTATGAGGTTTTTGGCCGATTTTGGACGACATACTATACTATGACTTTTTTGACCGATTTTGGACAACATACTATACTATGACTTTTTTGACCGATTTTGGACGACATACTATACCATGACTGTTTTTGACCGATTTCAGACGACATACTATACTATGACTGTTTTTGACCGATTTCGGACGACATACTATACTATGACTGTTTTTGACCAATTTTGGACGACATACTCTACTATGACTTTTTTGAGTGATTTCGGACGACATACTATACTATGACGTGTTGGTGTCATTAAGTAGGACATCTGAAGCAGGAGATCCATGTGGTTAGTGTAGTGGTTAGCACTCATACCTTAAGAGCAAGAAAGTCAAGGTTCGATCCCCGGTTGGAACATTTCAGCGTGCATTTTAGACGACATACTTTACTATGAATTTTTTTGGGTGATTTTGGACGACATATTATACTATGACTTTTTTGGTGATTTTGGACGACATACTATACTATGAGGTTTTTGGCCGATTTTGGACGACATACTATACTATGACTGTTTTTGACCAATTTTGGACGACATACTATACTATGACTTTTTTGAGTAATTTTGGACGACATACTATACTATGACGTTTTTGACCGATTTTTGACGACATACTATACTATGACTGTTTTTGACCGATTTTGGACGACAAACTATACTATGACTTTTTTGACCGATTTTGGAACGACATACTATACTATGACTTTTTTGACGATTTTGGACGACATACTTTATATACTATGAGGTTTTAGGCCGATTTTGGACGACATACTATACTATGACTTTTTTGAGTGATCTTTTGTCTATATACTATACTATGACTTTTTTGAGTGATTTTGGACGATATACTATACTATGACTTTTTTGAGTAATTTTGGACAACATACTATACTATGACGTTTTTGAACGATTTTGGACGACATACTATACTATGACTATTTTTGACCGATTTTGGACGACATACTATACTATGACTTTTTTGACCGATATTGGACGACATACTATACTATGACTTTTTTGACGGATTTTGGACGACATACTATACTATGATGTTTTTTACAGATTTTGGACGACATACTATACTATGACATTTTTGACCGATTTTGGACGACATACTATACTATGATGTTTTTTACAGATTTTGGACGACATACTATACTATGACTTTTTTGACCGATTTTGGACGACATACTATACTATGACGGTTTTTGACCGATTTTGGACGACATACTATACTATGACTTTTTTGACGATTTTGGACGACATACTTTATATACAATGAGGTTTTTGGCCGATTTTGGACGACATACTATACTATGACTTTTTTGACCGATTTTGGACGACATACTATACTATGAGGTTTTTGGCCGATTTTGGACGACATGCTATATACTATGATGTTTTTTACAGATTTTGGACGACATACTATACTATGACTTTTTTGAGTGATTTTGGATGACATACTATACCATGACGTTTTTTACAGATTTTGGACGACATACTATACTATGACTTTTTTTCACCAATTTTGGACAACATACTATACTATGACTTTTTTGACCGATTTTGGACGACATACGATACTATGACGTTTTTGACCGATTTTGGACGACATACTATACTATGACTTTTTTGACCGATTTTGGACGACATACTATGCTATGACTGTTTTTGACCGATTTCGGACGACATACTATACTATGACTGTTTTTGACCGATTTCGGACGACATACTATACTATGAATGTTTTTGACCAATTTTGGACAACATACTCTACTATGACTTTTTTGAGTGATTTTGGACGACATACTATACTATGACTTTTTTGAGTGATTTTGGACGACATACTATTCTATGACGTTTTTGAGTGATTTTGGACGACATACTATACTATGACGTTTTTGACCGATTTTGGACGACATACTATACTATGACGTTTTTGACCGATTTCGGACGACATACTATACTATGACGTGTTGGTGTCATTAAGTAGGACATCTGAAGCAGGAGATCCATGTGGTTAGTGTAGTGGTTAGCACTCATACCTTAAGAGCAAGAAAGTCAAGGTTCGATCCCCGGTTGGAACATTTCAGCATGCATTTTGGACGACATACTATACTATGACGTTTTTGACCGATTTTGGACGACATACTATACTATGACGTTTTTGACCGATTTCGGACGACATACTATACTATGACGTGTTGGTGTCATTAAGTAGGACATCTGAAGCAGGAGATCCATGTGGTTAGTGTAGTGGTTAGCACTCATACCTTAAGAGCAAGAAAGTCAAGGTTCGATCCCCGGTTGGAACATTTCAGCATGCATTTTGGACGACATACTTTACTATGAATATTTTTGGGTGATTTTGGACGACATATTATACTATGACTTTTTTGGTGATTTTGGACGACATACTATACTATGAGGTTTTTGGCCGATTTTGGACGACATACTATACTATGACTGTTTTTGACCAATTTTGGACGACATACTATACTATGACTTTTTTGAGTAATTTTGGACGACATACTATACTATGACGTTTTTGACCGATTTTGGACGACATACTATACTATGACTGTTTTTGACCGATTTTGGACGACATACCATACTATGACTTTTTTGACCGATTTTGGAACGACATACTATTCTATGACGTTTTTGACGATTTTGGACGACATACTTTATATACTATGAGGTTTTTGGCCGATTTTGGACGACATACTATACTATGACTTTTTTGAGTGATTTTTTGACGACATACTATACTATGACTTTTTTGAGTGATTTTGGACGATATACTATACTATGACTTTTTTGAGTAATTTTGGACAACATACTATACTATGACGTTTTTTACCGATTTTGGACGACATACTATACTATGACTATTTTTGACCGATTTTGGACGACATACTATACTATGACTTTTTTGACCGCTTTTGGACGACATACTAAACTATGAGGTTTTTGGCCGATTTTGGACAACATACTATACTATGACTTTTTTGACCGCTTTTGGACGACATACTAAACTATGAGGTTTTTGGCCGATTTTGGACAACATACTAGACTATGACTTTTTTGAGTAATTTTGGACGACATACTATACTATGACGTTTTAGAAAGATTTTGGACGACATACTATACTATGACGTTTTTTACAGATTTTGGAAGACATACTATACTATGACTTTTTTGACCGATTTAGGACGACATACTATACTACGACTATTCTGACCGATTTTGGAAGACATACTATACTATGACGTTTTTTACAGATTTTGGACGACATACTATAATATGACTTTTTTGACCGATTTTGGACGACATACTAAACCATGACTTTTTTGAGTGATTTTGGACGACATACTATTCTATGACTTTTTTGAGTGATTTTGGACGACATACTATACTATGAAGTTTTTGACCGATTTTGGACGACATACTATACTATGACGTTTTTGACCGATTTCGGACGACATACTATACTATGACTGTTTTTGACCGATTTTGGACGACATACTATACTATGACTTTTTTGACCGATTTTGGACGACATACTATACTATGACTGTTTTTGACCAATTTCGGACGACATACTATACTATGACTGTTTTTGACCGATTTCGGACGACATACTATACTATGACTTTTTTGACCGATTTTGGACGACATACTCTACTATGACGTTTTTGACCGATTTTGGACGACATACTATACTATGACGTTTTTGACCGATTTCGGACGACATACTATACTATGACGTGTTGGTGTCATTAAGTAGGACATCTGAAGCAGGAGATCCATGTGGTTAGTGTAGTGGTTAGCACTCATACCTTAAGAGCAAGAAAGTCAAGGTTCGATCCCAGGTTGGAACATTTCAGCATGCATTTTGGACGACATACTTTACTATGAATTTTTTTGGGTGATTTTGGACGACATATTATACTATGACTTTTTTGAGTAATTTTGGACGACATACTATACTATGACGTTTTTGACCGATTTTGGACGACATACTATACTATGACTGTTTTTGACCGATTTTGGACGACATACTATACTATGACTTTTTTGACCGATTTTGGACGACATACTATACTACGACTATTCTGACCGATTTTGGACGACATACTATACTATGACTTATTTGACCGATTTTGGATGACATACTATACCATGACTTTTTTTTACCAATTTTGGACGACATACTATACTATGACTTTTTTGACCGATTTTGGACGACATACTATACTATGACTTTTTTTTACCAATTTTGGACGACATACTATACTATGACTGTTTTTGACCGATTTTGGACGACATACTATACTATGACTTTTTTGACTGATTTTGGACGACATACTATACTATGACTTTTTTGACCGATTTTGGACGACATACTATACTATGACGTTTTTTACAGATTTTGGATGACATACTATACTATGAGGTTTTTGGCCAATTTTGGACGACATACTATGACTTTTTTGAGTGATTTTGGACGACATACTATACTATGACGTTTTTGACCGATTTTGGACGACAAACTATACTATGACTATTTTTGACCGATTTTGGACGACATACTAAACTATGAGGTTTTTGGCCGATTTTGGACAACATACTAGACTATGACTTTTTTGAGTCATTTTGGACGACATACTATACTATGACGTTTTAGAAAGATTTTGGACGACATACTATACTATGACTATTTTTGACCGATTTTGGACGACATACTGTACTATGAGGTTTTTGGCCGATTTTGGACGACATACTATACTATGACTATTCTGACTGATTTTGGAAGACATACTATACTATGACTTTTTTGAACGATTGTGGACGACATACTATACTATGACTTTTTTGAGTGATTTTGGACGACATACTATACCATGACGTTTTTGACCGATTTTGGACGACATACTATACTATGAGGTTTTTGGCCGATTTTGGACGACAAACTATACTATGACTTTTTTGACCGATTTTGGACGACATACTATACTATGACGTTTTTGACCGATTATGGACGACATACTATACTATGACTGTTTTTGACCGATTTTGGACGACATACTATACTATGACTTTTTTGACGGATTTTGGACGACATACTATACTATGACTGTTTTTGACCAATTTCGGACGACATACTATACTATGACTGTTTTTGACCGATTTCGGACTACATACTATACTATGACTTTTTTGACCGATTTTGGACGACATACTATACTATGACTTTTTTGAGTAATTTTGGACGACATACTATACTATGACGTTTTTGACCGATTTTGGACGACATACTATACTATGACTTTTTTGACCGATTTTGGAACGACATACTATACTATGACTTTTTTGACCGATTTTGGACGACATACTATACCATGACTTTTTTTTACCAATTTTGGACGACATACTATACTATGACTTTTTTGACCGATTTTGGACGACATACTATACTATGACTTTTTTTTACCAATTTTGGACGACATACTATACTATGACTGTTTTTGACCGATTTTGGACGACATACTATACTATGACTTTTTTGACTGATTTTGGACGACATACTATACTATGACTTTTTTGACCGATTTTGGACGACATACAACACTATGACGTTTTTTACAGATTTTGGATGACATACTATACTATGAGGTTTTTGGCCAATTTTGGACGACATACTATGACTTTTTTGAGTGATTTTGGACGACATACTATACTATGACGTTTTTGACCGATTTTGGACGACAAACTATACTATGACTATTTTTGACCGATTTTGGACGACATACTAAACTATGAGGTTTTTGGCCGATTTTGGACAACATACTAGACTATGACTTTTTTGAGTCATTTTGGACGACATACTATACTATGACGTTTTAGAAAGATTTTGGACGACATACTATACTATGACTATTTTTGACCGATTTTGGACGACATACTGTACTATGAGGTTTTTGGCCAATTTTGGACGACATACTATACTATGACTATTCTGACTGATTTTGGAAGACATACTATACTATGACTTTTTTGAACGATTGTGGACGACATACTATACTATGACTTTTTTGAGTGATTTTGGACGACATACTATACCATGACGTTTTTGACCGATTTTGGACGACATACTATACTATGACTTTTTTGACCGATTTTGGACGACATACTATACTATGACGTTTTTTACAGATTTTGGATGACATACTATACTATGAGGTTTTTGGCCAATTTTGGACGACATACTATGACTTTTTTGAGTGATTTTGGACGACATACTATACTATGACGTTTTTGACCGATTTTGGACGACAAACTATACTATGACTATTTTTGACCGATTTTGGACGACATACTAAACTATGAG
Organism: Solea solea; assembly: GCF_958295425.1. Lineage (NCBI taxonomy): Eukaryota > Metazoa > Chordata > Actinopteri > Pleuronectiformes > Soleidae > Solea > Solea solea. The sequence goes on along the minus strand of NC_081137.1, from coordinate 11,661,793 downwards.
GTTTTTGGCCGATTTTGGACAACATACTAGACTATGACTTTTTTGAGTCATTTTGGACGACATACTATACTATGACGTTTTAGAAAGATTTTGGACGACATACTATACTATGACTATTTTTGACCGATTTTGGACGACATACTGTACTATGAGGTTTTTGGCCGATTTTGGACGACATACTATACTATGACTATTCTGACTGATTTTGGAAGACATACTATACTATGACTTTTTTGAACGATTGTGGACGACATACTATACTATGACTTTTTTGAGTGATTTTGGACGACATACTATACCATGACGTTTTTGACCGATTTTGGACGACATACTATACTATGAGGTTTTTGGCCGATTTTGGAAGACATACTATATAGTATGACTTTTTTGACCGATTTTGGACGACATACTTTACTATGACTTTTTTGACCGATTTTGGACGACAAACTATACTATGACTTCTTTGACCGATTTTGGACGACATACTATACTATGACTTTTTTTTACCAATTTTGGACGACATACTATACTATGACGTTTTTTGACCGATTTTGGACGACATACTATACTATGACTGTTTTTGACCGATTTTGGACGACACACTATACTATGACTTTTTTGACGGATTTTGGACGACATACTATACTATGACTTTTATGAGTGATTTTGGATGACAAACTATACTATGACTATTTTTGACCGATTTTGAACGACATACTATACTATGACGTTGTTGACCGATTTTGGACGACATACTATACTATGACTTTTTTGAGTGATTTTGGACGACATACTATTCTATGACGTTTTTGACCGATTTTGGAAGACATACTATACTATGACGTTTTTGAGTGATTTTGGACGACATATTATACTATGACTTTTTTGGTCCGTCAAAAATAGTATAGTATGTCGTCCAAAAAAGTCATAGTATAGTATGTCGTCCAAAACAGTCATAGTATAGTATGTCGTCCAAGATAGACTAGAATAGCGACCAGAGGAGAAACCGAACCCATCACAATGTTGCAACGGCAACAGAGGTAACTGTTTCTAACCACTATGCCACCATGGCCCTTGAGTGATACAGTCAAATGCCATAGTATAGTACAGTTTGTCGTCAATATTTGGTCAAAAAAGTCAAATGTCGAAATTTTTACAAAAAAATGTGAATCATTTCCACATACACAGGAATGGGAGACGGTCGAAGAAATGATCGCAACCCAGCCATGTTTGGAGCCTCACAGCTTATGAGTCAGTCCCTTTTAAAGGATGATTCCACCAAAATACTTTGTTTAAATACCTCATTTTTTTAAGATTCAATCCACGTTTTCAGATTTTATAATGCAGATTTTTGCAAAGGGGGAGGGGAGGACAGGGAGTGGGAGGGGCTTATGATTAAAGGGTGATTCCACGAAAATACCACTTTTTCTAAATACTTTAAGTTTTAAAGGTTCAATCCACACCAAATGTTACTCCTTTACCAGCACAAGTCCTGCACCCGACGACATCGGCAGCAAGAACAGCAGACACGCTCGAAATTTTGCCACGGAATTTTCTCGTTTCATTAATGATATTTTGTAAGAGATTAGAAACTTAAAGGTCCAGTGTGTAACTTACAAGTAGATTTATTGGGAAAATAGAATATACTACCCAGTTTCACTCTGAGCTGCTGTCTCCGGCTGCTGCAGCTGTGTGTCTGTGTGTGTGTAGCCTGCTCAGGTCGCAGACAAACCGTGATGCACTTTTTTTCCCTCTCATCCTCATAATGTATTTGTTTCTATGCCTCGTGCTTGATATGCCTGTAATTCACAGAGAGTTGTGAAAGAGTTGTGAAAGCATACCTTTCTGGTATGCAAAGGCCACCATAGATGCCTGATGCATGTGGGGAAGGGAGCAGTGAAGGGAGGAGTCCTCCATTTTGCTATTTCTGCAGTGTTACCATTAGATGTCACTCATTCTTACACACTGGACCTTACACATTGTTGTTTTTAACTCAGTTATTTGTGTAACTATTAAATCATGAAACACTAAAGATACCTTCTGTCCTCAAATCTCAGGATGGAGCCTCAGCTCCTGCTCTAATTTTCCCCAACATAAGTACTTCTACATAAACCAGCCCATGACCTGGTTCCAGGCTCAGAACTACTGCAGAGAGCATTACAATGACCTGGCAACCTTTGAAAGCTACGATGATATAAGCATGCTAGAACCTACATTTCCCTATGAGTATGCATGGATCGGACTGATTGATGACCCCAAATCCTGGAAGGTAAACCTTGGAAATAAGTCCAACTCCTGGAGATGGTCAGTGACTGGTGAACCAGGCAAAACTACTTTTGAGGCTTGGGCTAGCTCAGAGCCCTCTTTTGGGAATGCACAGGAAACCTGTGTAAACATGGATACTGATGGGACTTGGATAGACACTGACTGCACCAACAAATACAGTTTTGTTTGTTACACAGGTAAGAAGACATTTGAGGTCACATCAGCTCTGTTTATGTTTATTTTTAGGAGAAAGTCAGTCAGTCAGTCATCATCTACCGCTTCATCCTCAACCAGAGGGTCGCGGGGGGTGCTGTGCCAATCTCAGCTACATCGGGCGATAGGCGGGGTACACCCTGGACAGTTCGCCAGTCCATCGCAGGGCCACACACAGATAGAGACAAACAACCATTCACTCCCACACTCACTCCTATGGTCAATTTGGAGTGTCCAATTTTACCTATCCCCACATTGCATGTTTTTCGACTGTGGGAGGAAGCCGGAGAACCCGGAGAGAACCCACGCACACACGGGGAGAACATGCAAACTCCATGCAGAAAGGCCCTTGTTCCAACCGGGGCTCGAACCCGGGTCTTCTCGCTGCAAGGCGAGAGTGCTAACCACTACACCACCGTGTGGCCCTTTTAGGAGAAAGTGCTTGTCTAAATAAATGGTCACTCGCAGTGAAAACATGGCTGCCAGTGTATGGGGTGCCGTATGTATCACTTTTAGCTCACTTTCTTCACATTGGTGAATTTTGAATCTAAATCTAAATGTTAAATCTAAACATAAATGTTAAATGTAAATCCAAATCTAAATGCTAAATGCTAAATCAACGAGTGTCCACAGAGGCGGAGCTGATCACCTCCGACCACGTCACTGCCAAACTATAAATATGTCATATCTTTATACACAGACCACATTTTTGAATTCTAAATGACTAATTTCAAGCCTCAAATGATCTTAAAACTGCGTTCCAGGACACATAACAATATTTATTTCAGGTTTATATTTGTATTCTGTGCTGCTATGTTCAGGCGAAATGCATTCTGGGATACATTCAGAGTTGTGGGCGGGTCTGTGCGCAAAAGGTAAATCTAAAATGTATTTTCTAAACATTTTAGATTTAGCATTTAGATTTAGATTTAGCTTTTAGATTGAAATTTAACATATAGCTTTAGATTTAACATTTAGATTTAGATTTAACATTTAATTTCTACCTCAAATGTGTAGAAAGTGAGCTAAATGTGAGAAAAGAAAAGTGTGATTGAATTTTTACATATGGCACCCCCTACCAGTGGTGACACAAGGAAAAAATGGATCTTAGCCACTTAACAAAAGGCTCATTTTGAGAAATGTACTTTACATTAAGTATCATAGACTGAAAGTTAACTTTGTGTTAGCATTGTCTCACCAGTAGACAGGCTCTTCAAATAAGAAATTGAAGTTTATAGACCACTACTTCTAGTATACATCTAGCTGATTCATCATCATATTTTACACTGCTTCCTATAGATTATATTGGAGACTGACCATGACTCACTTTCTGACCTAGATTTTCATCATATTAGACATGTTCCAGAAATTGTCATATAAATTGTAATAATTGTTGCCCTTTTGCACAGAAAATATAACAAATTATAAAGACACTGACTTCACTTCTGTCCATTGCAGTCACAAAACAAAGTGAGAAAGTCTATAATTTCTTCCCGACCGTGAAATCATGGAATTCTGCTCAGGAATACTGCAAAGAACACTACACAGACCTTGCTATGATTGAGAACGCTTTTGAAAACGCTATGGTCTTTTCAAAAATCGGTGGGAAGAGAGCTTGGATCGGTCTGTACCGCGTGCCATGGACATGGTCTGACAGGTCTAACAGTTCCTTCAAGAACTGGGATGACACTGACCCAAATCACTTCCCCTTAAACGGACACTGTGGAGTCGAAGGGCCTCATCATAAGTGGCTGGACACATCCTGTTCCGTACTCCAGCCTTTCATTTGTCAACAAGGTGATAGTTCAATGAGGAAAAATAAGTCATTATTTTTGATTCAGTTCATGAGCGACGTGCATGTTTGTGTGTACTTTTCAGTAACAAGATTGACGACCACGCTGGGGATGCAGATTATGACTGATGCAAATATGACAGATCCAGCTGTTATTGAACAGTTTCTCCAGCAGGTAACTTCCCGCATAGTTTTTTAGCCTAGCTTACGTCAGACTGCATCTCAACCTCATGGCCGCCATGTTGTATCTATACAAAAGCTGCTGACCAAAGGACTCTAGTATCTATAGTGGAGGACTGGTTGTGTGCTGTTATCAGTCATATGTTTTGTTACTGGATCCTGCGTTCAAATGTCGTTGTTTTCCATGTTCACGACCCAAGCACATTACAACTAGAGTGTGACACGCACATGTTTCTTCCCTTACCTGACAAAGCTCAGAAGAATAATGCCCGTGCTCGACCCAAACATGTCAGCATTGTGTACTTTATGTCCCAGCCAGCCACAGTCAGAGTAAGCTGATTCATTGTTAGCCTTTATTTATGATGACAACAAATGACCAAAGTTGTTAGTTACAAGGAAGCATCTGCTAGCTCCATGAAGACACACACATTTTCTTTCCAAAGAAATCTTGCTCTTTGTTTAAATTATATTTGATAACAATATTAGATAATATCGTATAGGCATCTATGCAACATACACACTCTACATTCTCCTTAACTTCCACCACTAGTGGTGCACACGTGTTCATATTAGACCTTTCACTAGTGACAACAAGCTTGCACATTTCTTCATTTCTCCTCAGATCCATGCAAGGCTAACACACCTGGGATGGACAGACTTCAAGCTTCAGTGGAAGAATCTACCCTCAAACCAAACCCAACAGACCTGAGTGATCTTCATTCGACCTCCTAAGCAGTCGAGAAAATATTCAACTGCTTCCCAATGATTTTGCTGTGTTGTTTATCGAGTAGTTAAGCTAATAGAAGATAATAACAGAGAATATTGTTGTTAGTATGTATGATGTGATGTTTCCTGAGCACCTTGTGTCCTCAGACTAAATAAAGCAGGTGTAGGCTATCATCTCCAACAGAAGCATTTAACTGCTGAATGACTGGGGTTTTTGTGCAGTAGAAACATGCACATCTATAATGTTTAGAGACACTAGTGCTGTGGATTTTCACTATGGATTTTCACAAGTTTGATTGATGGTTCAATTTCCTTGTCATTTTCTGTAGGTTCTGGGTTTCTTTAACCCCCCTTGACTACCACAGTCAATTTGGTGTGTTTGTGTTACACCTACTTACACTTAACACCTGGTTCTTCGGGTGCTCTTATTACTCATGGAATAGTCACAGTTGTACACCGACACAATAGAAATATTGATTATTATGTCATGTCATAAATGTATATGTTCATTTTACTGCCATGTATTAGAGAGAAACAAAGAGAGAAGAGGTTAAGGGTCAACCCATGGTGGACAATCTCATCTCAAGGATCTTAAATATGACCAGTGGAAAAGAAAACAAAACCAAATCTGTCTCCCTTGAGCCCAGTATACTCCACCTTTTCCTTCCCTTTAAAAACCTTTCTGCCTCATCCAACAACCACTTTATTTATTTATTGGCCATTTTCCTCCCTCTTTTCTCTCATACTCTTCTTCCTCTTCAAATATTTACCATAAAGATACAAATAAAGTGAAGTTAATAGTTTGTATATTTGTACTATAGACACTTTCACTCTTCCATTATAAAACAAAAGTTAAAGCTGCATATACAGGTGGTGTGTATGCGTGTGGGTGTATGTGTGTGTGTGTGTGTGTGTGTGTGTGTGTGTGTGTGATGCATTGCAGCCTAAATATTTTGTTGTGTGACTTTGTTTTTTCACCAATTAAAAGTAGAGGAAAGAGAAATAAATCCATGGTTGAGTCCTCGGAGCCCAATTACAAGGTGTAGCTCAATAAACTGGTCTTGGTTTGAAGGGATAACATTACGGGTCGCTGTGGTCTTGGTTCAATGAAAAATCAGTTTACAGTAACACTTTTTTTTTTGCTGAAATTCTTTTTCCAGCCCTCAGGAGAACAGTTTGGACTCAAATTGCAGCACTTCTTTGAACATTGCCACGAGCCACTGGAGGAATGTAAGCAATGCAGCTTTTTCAACAGACAACAATAACGACACAAAACAAACAAACACTGGACTGAGTTCATTCAGTCACTAATTATTTGATTTCTATTTAAAATAAACATACAGAGCCTTCACATTGTGAGCATTGCTTTTACAATGTTATGATTGCAAAGCATTAACATTTGAACAGGGATAAAGAAATGGAAGTTTCAAGTCAATTCAACTTTATTAATCCAACACTAATTTGGCTTTGGGCAACTAGAGACAGTTATTATTTTAAACAATACAAAAAGTATGAATGTTACTGTTTCCTCATTATTATTTAGTAAAGAACAAGTCAAGTGAAATAATATTCAAGTGAGTTCTTGGATTATTAAACCCCCATTTAATTATAGAATAGGATTTTGCTCTCTCTCTCACACACTCTCTCTTTCTCTCTCTCTCTCTACCCCTTTTTGTCAGTTTTCCATTTCCAATTTGAAATTCATGCCTGGGGTAAGCTTGTTCAGGGGCAGCAGTGCTGCTGTGCATGCAGCTGACCCTCATCCTGTACCTATAAGTGGAGCAAAAAGTATATTGAATGTTTTATATCATATCACTGCTAAAAACCTGTGTTTCTCCTACTATATCAAATATCTGATTTATATCAGGTTTATTCAGGCATTACATTCATGTGTAAGAGTTCAACTCATTGACAACTTCCAAGCAACTTTCAGTCACATCATTTCTATTCAAATGCCATTGATCACATAGTTTGTTTTATATAAAAGAAAAAGTTGACATATTTACTGAAGATATAGACTAAATGTTGGCGTGCAGTATTTAAATGGAACCAGTTGTGTGGGAGCAGTTTTAGACGCGTGTCGGAACAGAACATTTTCAAAGGAACAATTACAAGGGTTAGGGTTAAGAGAGCTTGCAAAACCTCACTGTGTTGTTTTTCTTCTAAAACAACCAACATTATGAATTGCAAATGAGTTCTAGTTCAGGCAGGAGACCTAACTGAATTCATTATGTTGTATTTTCTTTTAATATTGTGCATAACAACCTGACAAACCTACACCAAACCAAACCATACACAAGTTCTGACGACTGAAAGAAAGAGTGCCACTGGTAATGCATCAACATCAACATGTGAGTACAGTGTGACTGCAAACTTTTTTTTTTTTTTTTTACTGCTGCTGCTTTTAAGTATAAGAAGGGGCAGTGAGTCATTAAATTCTCAATATATGAGTGGCATCATATGATGATAATGTCCCAACATGTGGTGAACAACCTTCTCATGATGATTATGAGTAACCTTGCCTTGGAGAGGCTGATATGTGACTCCTGACATTTGGCTAATTGCAACATTTTAATGGCGCGGTGGTTTTTACGTGCACTCCACCTGAGACTGCCGCCCGCCCCCCCCGCAGCCCCGAGGCTAAGCTAAAGGCCAGTCGTCTCATGGCCTTTAGCTTCCTGTGTGACTCATTTATTTTCGTCTTTCTTTTTTTGACCCTTTATGTGCTTCTTTTACATACATTTCCACTTGACATTGTAGCACAGACGTGAAGTGTCTCGTATACAGGACATTTACATTTACATGCTGGTATTAATGCTTCTCACTGCTGTTGGTGACTCGTGGAGTAAAACACACGGTTTCCAGGTTTCAGCTGAGACAAGCACTTACAGCTCCTAGAAACAGAACCAGTTGAAGTTCCTGGGAAATCCTGAGAGAGTACATACATTTGTAGTTTAGCCTTTCTGGTCTTGACAGCCTTTCTCTGCACCAGTAGTTTTCTTCACTTTTGTCACTTTGTCGGCTGGTGTTTACTTGGGATTCTCACTTAGCTAATACAAAATCCCATCAAATGTAAGTTTAAGGTTTAAACTGGTGTATATGGGTATCTATACTAATGCTATCTGTTGATCCAGGTCCATTACTGTTTAAAGTATTGAAATTGTACATGTTGTGTACTTGCAAGTCGTCTTTATTTTTTATTATCAAAACAATGCCATTTTGTCAGGAAGCCAAAACCATACTTTATACTGTATACCAGACAATTTGTCTCTTGTTGTGCCCCAGGATGCCAACACAGTCAAAACAGACAAAAAGGAAGAGCCTGTTTATATTTTAGTAGAAGTTGAAAGTGACAATGGATTCCTTTTGTGTGGTGATCCTTTCATATCAGGTGCGGAAATTCACATTTGCCAGCTTTCACGTCTTAACCTCAAATGCAGATTTATTTGAGCAAAACTTTAGACTTCATGCTCTGTTTTTTTGTGTGTGTCGAGTGGAGCTTCTCATGTCTCCGCATACCCAGCCTCATCTGCCACTGTGAATCCTCTCAGGGCATCACAAGACAAATCCTCCCCTGGTTTGCAGTCAACTTCTATTGTGACAGACGGTGATATATCTCCATAAAAAATACAACTTCTCCTCTGCTGCAGAATAAGCTCCACCTCAGCACTTTAAGAGAAAGTAATCTTCTTCCAACACAACGGCAATAAATTTGAAATTTGAACCCCAATTAATCCCCCCCTCCCCCCAGCCCTCTTCTCCACCCATGACTCCTCATCAACACTGGTGTCGCTTATCCCCCTCGCCCCCCAACTGCAGTGCCCTCCATGCCTCCAAGTACGTCGGTGACACGAAAAAAAAAAAACATTCCCTCTCAGAGCCGAGAAATGCTGCCTATCTCTGACACCACCTGTGTAATTCACTTCTGTTGAAGCTAATCAATGTCCTCATCACCTCCAGACTTCTCCCCTGCAACACAACCTCAATAAACCTCAGCACACTTGAAAATCCCGCTGCCTGAATGACTGCACGAACACGTTCAAGGGGCCTGAAATCACAGCACCTGCAGCAAAATGCAGGATAATATTTTGGATTATTTTAAGATTTGACATTTTGTTGTGTGATAACGGAAGGAAAAAAAAAAATGTCTGTATAGATCTTCCCCCCTCCGATAGAAAGAGTTATTCAGGGCTGACAGCCATCAGTTTAGCCTTCTCTGTCAGCCTCTCTGCCACATTTGCCCTGGCTGTCATGGCTGGCTCTTTGTCAACAGATTGCTGAGAATCTGCTGGATAAACACAGTAAAATTGAAAATGAAACTTGGCAGCTCCCATACACACACAGGCCCATGCACAGGCATACACATCTCACACAGTATCTAAGAAACTAGGGCCTTCACTTGTGAATAACCTCCTGTAGGCGGCTGTCCTTGAGAAAGGAATGGATGGAGATGAAGGCAGCCATTCAGAAATTGATTTCTGCAGAGCAAAATAACACAGAACTGAATCGTATTCATAATTCAGTTTAGCTGCAATAGAGTTATGGGAATAATACATGCAAGTGTATGATCATGATCATGAATGATAAAAATCACACGCACACTTCAGATTGCATACATTGATTTGCAATCGACAGGGAAACAACGATGCTGCTGTTGCTGCATGGCTGTCTCTCACGTTCAGTTCCACTGCTTGAGTTCACATTATTCACCCACCATTTAGTGGTTACAGCGACATCAGTCAAGCTTAAAGTGATAATTGCACCAAGAAGGTAGATCACAGATTCAGAGCTGTTGACAGCTGTGCGACTGTAAAGTAGGTCAGCCCCTTGTGCACAACTGGGACACATAAGCCAAGGTCTGACAGGCTGGATTGAAAGTTGTCTTTGGCTTCTTACCTACTGTGCTGTGGTAGACACACCTCTCAATGACAACAGTTATAAGAGCAACATCCTTAAAGTTCCTCCTTATAGTTCCTCCATTGAGACACTTATCAAGTTATCGCACCTGTAAAATAATTAAATGAATTCAGTGGGGACTTTGAAGACACGGAGCTCAGCCCCCTCATTTGTGCTGGATTTTTCCTCCTCTTTTTTAGATTTACACATCCAATAATTATTATTGAGAACAGCAAATTATCGGTGAAGATACAGTACATGTGACAACAGGCCTGTTTGTGCTCCTCTGAAATCAGTTGAGACACATGGAAATTGCATTACTTCACTGCTGATGTCAATACATTTCAACAATATTTACCCATCTTCAACATTTATGTTCTGTTGTGAGTAATGATGTGTATCCCATGTGTAGCCCAGGCAATTGCATGGGTAAATAGATTAATTTCCAAAAAGTATGCATTTTATTCAGTAATATGACACATCTTTCATTCACATCATATTTCAAATATGTTTTGTTTCTTTATTTATTACAGTAGTTTGGTTTGTTTTGAATTTTATGTTACTTGACCTCGCCTGGCCCTCGACTTGGACACAGTTTTTAATGTCATTCCCTCTTTAATTGCGTTTGACACTCCCATAAAAGCAATTAAGCTACATTCAAGCAGGTGTAAAATGATTTCATAAACAAGTATAGTTCTGATTTGCCCGGCAACATTCCTGTGCTGCTCACAGGAAGTGATTTGTTTCACGTCAGTACTTACGAGGGCAAGGAGGAAGCGGTACTGCAACATAGCATTAGTAAAACTAAGCGGCCGCAACAGGTTTGAGTAGGACAGAAAACACCAGGACACAAAAGACCAAAACAAAAGTGATTGTGACAGCTAACGCCGGCAGCTATCGTGCCTACATGTGACATAATGTATGCATCCAATTATTAAAGAGTCCAGGGAGAAGGACTAGCTTTAATTAACTTTGGAGCCCTTTTCCTGGCTCATACAACGACTCATCATGGTAACATCAGAACAGTATTAGGGATGAATCGTAAATATAAATCTGTCTACTGCAATGTCTTCCGAATGTGTGGTCTGTCTATAACAAAAGGTGTCAGCTGCTCCTTCAAGCTCAACACTCTGTAGGTCCTGCAGAAATAATGCAATTTTCCAGGGTCTTCGAATGCATCTCATCGGCTGCTCCCATTAGCTCAACACACTGTCAACCCTGCATCACTCTAACTAGCTCTCATTCACTGCAGTTTAGAATATTCAACAAATATTGAATAGCATTTTTTGCTAGAAATGCCCATCGTATTTAACCTGGTCTTATCCCTTTCTTTGTCTGAAGCTTTTGTAGAAAAGAACTAACTTGCTTTGCAGGTAAATCTCAAATGTTGCCTTCAACTGGACGCTTGGATCTACTTTCTGCTACTCGTGTTTCTTCCCTTCCTGACGTAACCATCGCAGGGGACTATTCCTGATATTTTGTGATGCAGAAAGTTACACATTGGTCCTCTGCTTGGATTGTAAACACTATTAAAATGAGCTATTGAATAATGTCTTGACACTACTCAAGACAACGTCATGTATAGCTTTTTTGAAAAACACTGGTGGCTCCAAAAGTTCTGACACGCCTCATCAGCCTTCTTCAAAATGTTCTTTTGCCACCACCTTCTTATGGTGTCTTTACTCTCTTTGTGCCGAAGTAAGGACAAAACCGGTGCTCCACTCAGAAGTGTTGTCCTGCGAGGTGAAGAGGCTATCCTTGATACCTTTGATCCTCTTGGCAGTATGTCTTCCTCAAGGCCAAAAGTAATAGAGTTGGAAAACAGCCAAGCAGGGAGTTTAATTGTTGTCTTGGCTGAGTGGAGCTCGGAAAGACTTTAATTATTATGATTACAGCTGTGGCTCCTGGTCCTGTACCGGTCAGGGGACCTGCAGAACTGGGCCATAAATCTAGAGATTGAATTAGCAGATGAATTTTCCATACACAGACAGATTTAGTACGTAGACACACAATAATTGACCTTTTTAAAATATATATATATATATATGTATATATGTATATATATATATATATATATATATATATATATACAAATTCATCATGTTTGCTGATAAATGTCAGGCAACAATTGTCAATTAACAGGAGCAGAAGATATAAAGTGATTGGATAAAGTGTAACTCATTTGTAGCACTGCTTTTGGTGTCCACCATCTACTGGGGGGGAAATCTGTTTTTTAAAGATTAAATATTTGAATATCATATAAATTAATACAGTGCATTTCACAATTCTTACTTCAATTTGATTTTCAATTTTAAGGTCACAATTCCATTAAATTCTCAATCTTTTTTCTCACAGATGGGTCTTTATGTCTTTATTATCTAATGTTTTGATTCCAATTTTGAACGTCTACATGGTGTCATGAGTGATATCATGTCGATTCTTTGTTTGGAATGTACCACACTAAGGGCTTTTTGTCAAAGTTCAATAATTTATTAATAATATAACTGCAATAATAACCGATCAATTGGAAACTAACTATAAACACAAGAAGATAAGTCATAGATACCTTATGGTCTATGGTGTGCTTTTGAACATGAGCTGGATCAGTGGGATATTTTAATGATGATGTCAGTTGTTTTCCTGTCTTCCTTTGACTCATCCTTGATTTTCTGATCATCTCCATGACCAGCATCATCGTCACTGCTCTCCACAGAATCATCTGAATCCACTGGTTTCCTCAGTATCTTCTTCAGCTCTCTCTCTCTCTCTCTCTGATCTCATCATCATCACTGCCATTATTTCTCTCCATTGAATCCTCTGCATCTGCTCTTTCCCCACCACTTTCATCATCTCCCTCCTTGATATAAATTCTCTGTCCTTTGAATTGTCTGCATGTGCTCTCTCCTCTACATCTTCACAATCCACTCTCTCACTGATATTTTCATCATTGTCATCATTTCTCCCTGGAATATCTTCATCTTCCTTATCCTCTACCTGCTGAGCATCCCTTGGCTCGCTGATACTGTATCTCCATTATCACTACCTGTGCCGTCTTTATCTAACAATATCTGTATTACTGTATAGTATAATGTGACAGATGAACTGTAAACATTTGCCATATGTTATCATCATGAAAGGGTTGGTCTATTTTAATGTTTAAGACACAGACTTACAAACACATACATCTGTCCTTATCTCCTCCCTTACTTTTGCCTCTTTGGACCCAATTTTTCAAAGAAGAGCTGTCTCTTGCAGCTTCCTCAGCTCCCTCTGTATGTTCTTCAGTTTTCTTTCTCTCCTTGGAATTCTGTAATCATATAGGGTATCCCATCGCTAACCCCCATATTTAAGTAAATTAAAAAAGTAATTCACACCCACTTTTAAAGTGAGGAAAATAATGTACCGTTCACATTACAATACATGTATTCAATTCTGTCACAGCATCGGTGTGAATATTAGGAGAGCTCAAACTACAACTATATGCATTTTGGCTAGACATCAAATAATACTGAGAAAAAAAAAGCACAACAATGATAAATCCAAGGTGAAATCGCTGGTATCTCTGCAACAGAAGAGGCTCACAGATGTTTGCATTGGATTTGCAATGAAAAAATAATTAAAAAAAGAAATGTAGCATAGCACCACTCTATATTGACCATATAGAGTGAGAGTGAATGGTTGAATGATTGTTTGTCTTTATATGTGGCCATGCAATGGATTGGCGAACTGTCCAGGGTGTACCCTGCCTATCGCCTTATGTCAGCTGAAATTGGCACCGCTCCCCCCGCGGCCCTCCTGTGGAGGATAAAGCAGTAAAAAATGTAAAAAAAAAATGGAATGTAGTATAGCATAAAGGAAAACCCTCATGCTATGCCCGCAGAGATAGCAGCACGAGCGGGGATGCAGAAGCTCTCGGTCAAAACACCACAAGACACAAGTATTTTGATCAGCGCTGAATATTGTGCATGGCCTGTTCAGTCTTTGGGGTATATTTTGTGCACAAATATTACACTTGATTCTCTCGAGGAAGGATTTTTACATTTCTGCTCCATATCAAGTTCACAGGGTAGCTAGTATAAAACAACACACTGCCTTAGGTAAATCAAATGAAATGCCAAATGTTAAAAGCACTTTTTTTTTTTAAGTTTTTAGTAAAACTTAATCTTTACAACCTCACACAGCTTATTTCTGCATTTCCTACCTCGCATTGTAGCAAAGTGTTGGGGATCAGAGTTGGAACATATCAGTATGACACCTGAACATGGAGGGGGTTGGCTAAAACTGAAAACTGGACGGTGTGAGTAATGAATGAGTAACATCTAAATGGGGATGAGACTTCAAGTTTTATTGTGTCATCATTGGAAATAATGAAATTAGTCTTTTTTTTGTCTTTTATGCGCTTCCCTTCATTAGACTGACATATTGGGAAACCACAGATTTCGTAATGGTCAGACAATGAATTGTAAGCAGAGTGAGAGAGAGCCCAAAAGATAGAATGAGCATCCTCCAGAGCAGCATCTAGAAGATATTTGATGGGGCACTGTCTCAAGAAGGGTGGCACATATAAAGAACATGTGAAATCTAGATTACAAATGATAGGAGTATTTATTTAACTGTTTATTTCCACATCTCAGTAAAGTTTGGGACAGAGGGACAGGTCTAGAGAATGTTCAATGGCGGGCCAGACTGGATGAAGTGAATATAATGCCTCATGCAAAAAGAAACAGGTCTCACTAGCAGTCTGAATACTCACACGCATGCCGTATGCACACATATACACACTGAAAGACATCTGTTAAAGACTCTCAATCTCGCACAGGTGCTCTGCAGATGAAGGTTCCTAAGTGAGGTTAATTAAACAGCGTGTTTCATCACAACTTCACAGCCTCTCTGTCTTCACTTGCACAGTCACACAACAGCCCGGGTTTACACATGGGACAGTGTGAACAGAATCACAACCTTTTCCAGTCTATAATATTGAAGACTCTTCAGATTTATTTTTCATTTGTGCTTGAATAGCACTGTAGGTTAATTATGAGAATCATGTTGATGACTTCTTTTGTCTGCAATATTTTCATACTTTATAAAACCTACTTAATGTAGTTTTGTGTAGCAAAAAATAACATTATCAGCAAAGTTGTTTTTTACTATGTGATGCATTTTCATAACCTTGAAGGTCTTATACGTAAAATGATTTTTTTGGAGTCAAATGGACCTGACAGTCAAAATTCTGTCCAAGAGTAATTTGTAAATAGAACTGGGCTTTTTTTGGTGTCGTCATGAGGGTTTGAAATCATTTTTGATACCAAACTGAAACAAAAGGGTATGGAGACAAGTCTAGCCACCTATTTGTGTGTTCTTGATCTACCAGCACAGGAAGGTCGCAGCAACTCACTGCCTGCTGTTGCCTGCCAACAGTGACGACAACAACAAATGTCAGGCATGTGTTAGAGGTACATTATGCATGGTAAACATGTTATTCAAAGTCTAAGTAATAGTTACACAACTGTTGTGACAACAGCTGGAAAAAATTATGTCTGTCACAAAGTTAACAGGAAGTATGATCAATAATTAGGTGGTTATATGGTGACAATGATGTGTATTGTCAAGTAAACATCGAATCATAGACTGGTTGACTATTAGTTGCTCGTCAGAGTTGGGAAACTGCACTTGGATCTGTAAATGTGTACTATTTTCCTATTTTTTCACAAAAAACTTTTTT
This sequence comes from Solea solea, assembly GCF_958295425.1. Classification (NCBI taxonomy): domain Eukaryota; kingdom Metazoa; phylum Chordata; class Actinopteri; order Pleuronectiformes; family Soleidae; genus Solea; species Solea solea. Next base: position 11,645,999 of record NC_081137.1, on the reverse strand, counting down.
TTACAAAGCTCAAAGACATTGTTTTAGGAAATGGTGCTCAACACAAAGCAATGACATAGAAATTGTGCATTCTTTAGAGAGCATTAATTCAAACTGTTGGGAGACATCATGCACCACAGTAATAGCACCTTGATTATTGCCCTTTCAGCACTTTGCTGGATTCGTCTATAGATCAAGTTACAGAAGAGAGATGGACAATTATTTGTTATTGAACAGCAATATTTATTTAAACAGAGTAGTTAAAGTGACATATGTGTTCCATATGCTGTATAACCTGCAGAACAGGGCAGGACAATGTGACCAAAATCTATATCACAATGTAAATGCAACTATGCAAAGATAAATAAACAATAATATACACATTTATATATTTTAAAAAACAGTGCCAGTTATACTGGCTAATATCTGGTATGTGTCCAGTTGATGGATTTGGACCTATAGTCTGCACTGTACAGGAAAACTGGTTGTAGGTTCTTTTTTTGTAGCTGTTCTCACTTTAATCCAGGCAATTTTATTTATTGAAAGAATTCATAGTGAGTAATTCAATATGTATGGTGCATTGTCCAGCCCTGCTCCAAAAGTTATGCCCAGAGTCAAGGGAACACAAAGTTTTTAACAAGAAATTGACGCGTTGGTGAGAAATGATAAATGGAACCAGTCCATGACCAGAATTTTCATCATCCCAGAGGTGGCTTGAACAAAGCAGTTAAGGTGTGAAGTAAAAACCTCCTACAGGTGAATCCGCATGCAAATCTCTTCAGTACAAACAACAGATAGTTCAAATCGGAATGAAAGCAGCTCTAACGAACACAACCGAACGCGCAACCACAATCAACAATTCATTTTCTCGGCCCCAAACCGACCCTGATGAAACGACTGATTTCCTCCAGACTGAAATCTGTGTAACAATGACTTACAATAAAATTAAGTGATTGTGCTTTTATAACCAAAAGTAGGACAAAAAAAAAATAATACAAAGACAAAGATGTACATCACTTATAAAACATTAACACCGCTCTATAAAATTTGAATTTGAAGCACTTCTGTGGCAGTAAACAATCTCGACAGTTTACAGGATGGCTGGCAATGACTGAATATCGATTACAGGAAAAATATCAAGACACTTGACAAGCAAAGATCATGTGGACCACGTCGAGTGGTCCTCATGGACAATATTTTTGCAGACACCCACGACAGTCATCGAATGTGCATTCGTCTTCATCTTCAGTGAGCAACCAGTGCCTCGGGCTCCTGGAAGCTGCGCACCCAAGAAAGCAAACAAGAAACAAACAGTGCATCAAACTGAAGTCCACAGACTTACACATGAAAGCACCTTTTTTTTCTTTTTTCTTTGTTTTTTTTTTTCTTTTTCAAACACCTAATGAGAAATTTGAAGTAGAAAATGATAGCATGTATTGTGCAGTATTTTTTATTTTTATTTTTCCCCCCACGTGGTAAAGGTCCTTCATCTGAAGCAACTTGAAGGATTTTCCTCATTTGCTGAAAACGCCTCTTAGCTTTTCAGAAACTGTGAAAACAGAACATTGTCACGTCAGTTATTCAGTCGATCAATTCATTAATTCATTAATTCATATAGCACTTTTCATACAAAGTGATGTAACTCAGTGGGCTTTGCTGAAAGATAATAGAACCAAACATACAGGCATGAGGGAAAAACGCCATTGTAGAATCAGTGATGAGGAAAAATACAAAAACCTGTCAAGGTGCGTGTATTCGTCCTGAACTGCTCAGCACAGGACATTGGGGACAAATACACGAGTGTATGGAACAAATTCTCGGTACGTTACCACTAGTGTCTCGTCTCAGAATCAACTGCATCGGACAAAGCGTACTCGGGATTTTATTTCAAGACCGGTCAAGACCACCACTGTGGCGATATCAATAAAATGCCTGTGCATTTTTGGATTAACTTGTTAATATCATTACTGTGATTTTGCGTAAATCGCTTAACGGCTGTTAAGTGCACGTGAGTGACAGGAGAAGAGGCCGTGAGAAGATGACAGCCAACTCATCTATAATCAAATGCGGTTGCCTGAACCACAAAGACTTTTTGTGCATAAATACCTCCCAGCACAACGTGTAAATTCCGCAAAGCGACGCTAACGGAGACGGCTGGGACCACGTCCAACTTTTACTGCCTTGGTCTTGGTCTTGTCTCGGTCTCGACCCCTCAAAGTCTTGGTCTTGTCTTGGTCTCGATACACTGTGGTCTTGGTCTCGACGGTCTCGGTTTAGGTGGTCTTGACAACAACACTCGTTACCACAGTGAGCCTCATATGGAGAATGCAACTGTGAAGACAGAGCTTGAGGAGCCACAAGCTCCTTCAGTCTTTATTAACAATTAGGATAAATCTCCTCTGTTATGGCTTCCCTTTAGAAATTGTGCTTTGAAATTTGCATTTCTTTCCGTACCGAAAATGTACCGAACCGTGACTTTTGCGTACCATTTATTTATTTTTGAGAACCATAGGTTAAACTAATAAGACAATATACTGATTAAGTAAAATTAACTAAAATATAAGAATAGTCTTAGAAATAAAATAAAATAATAGTTCAGTCAAGAATTTTTCAAGTACAAACTAAAGGGACTTTTTGCCGATATGCTATGATATGATAATACCGATATAATCTTGCATACTCATGTCACAGCAGATTCATTTACATCAACTTAACTGAAGTCAAGGAGGCAGCAGCCTATTTAGTGAATAACCTGAATGGCAAACCATAATTAACAGATGTTAAGTCATTGTAAATAAATATTTAAAAAAAAGAACATAAAAATAATATGCAATAAAGAGGATATGGTTGTTAAAAAACAGATACATAAATATAATATTAACATAAAAAATGAACACTAAAACAAATAACAATATTATAAAATACTGTTAAAAAGTGACACAGAAGTAAAAGTTACATTAAATGTGAGACATTTTTCAAAATCACAGTGGAGTCAGTTCATCTCACACAGACTGAGAAGGGAATTAATAAAGCAAATATACAAGCCAAGTTAAAGAGATTGATCTTAAGAATATCAATATTCCCAACTGTGGGTTTTTATTCTAATGTTGGGATATTTAAGACGTTAGGGATCGAGAGGATTCACTTAGTCATCGGGTCGAAGAAAATATGTTCACACAGAGGAACTAACAGACAGACAACAACTATAAAATCAGATTTCTGATTTCTGATTCCCATTCACCTCTTCATCCTGTCCCCCCTGTTTCGTCCGCGAGTCTCCACATGACATAAAGGTGGATGGGTTGGGATGGTCAGACTCCCTCTGAGCCTGACCTGATGGGAAAGACGGGCGACTGTACAGGAGGATGTCCCCAGATTCTGAAGGACAAACAAGCAACAAATGTGAATTGTCTCGACGCTTCAGTGCATATTCAAACTTATTTGATCTGATAGAATCATTAATCACTTTCCTTGCATAAATAGATATAATACATATTAAAACTATCATAAAATATTAAAAAGATACAAGCAGCTAGAAAGGAATAAAGGTAATGAAAGGTTAGAGGTGCAGGGAGGTGTTGGAACCCAGTCAGTACCTGAGCTCTGTCGGCCCTTGCCACTTCCTTTCCCTCCCAGTGGACTCTTGTGCTTGTCCTGGCTCTCCCTTTGCTCAAATGTGCCCTCTCTCACCCTGTGAGTCCCAGCGCTGCCTCGTCGACCCCGCGCCTCCCCAGAGCCCATCCGAGGCAGCGTGGCCCCCCTCGCTTTATAGTCGCCATGGGACATGTGGCTGGAGAAGCTCAGGGGCATGCAGGTGTCTGAGGACACAGCAGAGTCACACAGTGTCACACAGAGATACAGAGCAGTGAACGTCTTGGTTAAAATGTCTTAATATCGTTTCAATCTCAACCATCATTGAAGACGTCTTTGGGTGGGCAGCCTTGTTGACCACACTGGTTCGGTTTATGTCTCCGGGGTCTTTTATGTGTTATGGCAGGACTCATGTTGCTGTCTGTGGACAGCGGGCTGCTGGGACGCTGGGGACGCTGGCCTGGAATCAAAACACAGATTCAGCTCAAATGTAATATGTATCATATTATCAGTTATCTATTATATTTAGTTATCCAGAAAATTAATCCAATCAGTTATAAATCAACCTCTAACACCTCAAATGTGGACTAATCAGATCACTGAACCAAATCCTATACATAATACATAAATATTGCAACATTTATTTTAAATTTTGTATTGAATATTTTGATATTTTTCTGTCATTTTGTAAGAGTTATTTGTATCGGTGGATTCGCCTTTTAATGTTGAAATATATTGGTGAAAACAAATTAACGATACTCTCATTCTCTCTGTGCAGCTCAGCTCAAAACAACATGAAATAACATCTGAAGCCTCGGTTGTGTTTCATTAGAAAAGAAAATGATCCACACACTGATCAATATTTCTCTTGATCAACTCTTAACAAGCTTCACTCTTTAATTGCTTTGCTTAAACTTTACTTAAAAACAGTCCAATGTTTTTTTCTGAATCTACACTTTATTCACCATAAAGTGTCTGAAAATGACCACATACACTATTTTACATTTAACTTGTATGTAATATTGTGAAAAACACACTGTGCAATATCAGTGCATTATCCAAAGCAATATCATTGCAGGTGTACATAATAAACCCATTTTATTATTCTGTTTACATGGTGAACTGTTTAATATTGTTTTTTTTATCATTTAATATTTTATATCTTACATATACCCCATGTTCATGTTTATTATTATTTACCTTTTTCTTATTTTTTTATGTTATCTTATCTTATGCTTATTCATGGTTCTTGGGAAGTAAAATGTGAAAATGTATATTATAAAATTGCTGGATATACTGTATATATGTATATATATATATATATATACAGTATATCCAGCAATATTAAAATATACATTTCACATTATAATATTGCTGGATATACTGTATATATCTATGTATATATATATATATACATATATATATATACACAATTCAACAGGATTATATGAGGCAAATGCAAACTTTATAGTTTTGCTATCTATTTATCAAACCAGACAAAATGTAAATATATCTTGGGTTTGTTGACCTTGATTCATGGTACAGACCTCTGTTTGACTGAATTGTAATATGGAATATAATAATCTATTATACCCTATATATTTTATATTATGTTGATTGAACAATACAAAAGTTATTTGTATGAATTGATGAGTAACTTTTGCACAAAGAAATAAAATTAAATATAATGAAAGTTGTTGTCACACAAAGAAATACCTGGATCCTCGGGGTATCTGCACATGCGCAGGCCTACGATATCGCGTGAAGAGGCCACCGCCTGGTTGAAATCGCCGTCGGTAAAGAAGGATCCTTCTGAGGTGCTAACAACACTGGACCTGCCTGATGAGATGTTGTCCTCAGATGCTGAGCCCCAGCTGTTCACCATGGAGCCTGTGACTGATTTGTCCAGATCCCCAGTGCTGGAGGCTGGGGTCTGGTCCAGGCCATGGAAGAGCAGCTTGTGTGGAGTGGGGAGGTGCAGCTGGTGTTTGTGCTTCTGCCCGTTGTGGTGTTGGCTGTACCGGCTGTCGGCGAGCTCTGCGTCTGTCTCCTCCTCCTCCTCCTCCTCTGCCTCCTCCTCATCCTCCTCCTGTTCATCAGTGTCCAAGCAGAGGGGGATGGAGCTGTATGTGTGTGTTGGGGAGAGAGGACCAGGGTGGCTGCTGATGTGTTAAGGACAAAAAAAAACAAACAAAAAAACAACATTCTTATAGCATTGATCAAAAAAGTTTGAATGTTGTGTCAGGGGTGAGTAAAGGTACAGTAGGCAGGATTTTGGGGGCATCGTTGATAAATGATCATTTTTATTAAATTGTTATTAATATTATTGTTATTCCATGGTTTGCATAACCTGCATAAAATGTCTGGAAACTTCACATGACAGTCAGGTGTGGTGAAAATGTGATAGTGACATAGTGCATGGAACCGTGCGTTGGCATTATGGCTCAATAGTGTCGTAATTAAAAGTCGTACATTTTTCAAAGTTGCTTCAATTTTGATGAAACTTTCTGATGATTGTTGACCGAACAGGAAGTCAGCCATGTTGCATTTGGCGTCCACATGGGCAATTTTCGTAAATGAATGTTTATATGTTTATAGTCTTAGACTACAGTTTTGCTATTTACCCATTCACTCATACGTTAATACTGCACATCATATGGGTAATTGTCTTACCCAGGGACACATGTTGACTAGTGAAGCCAAGAAACCAGCTCAACCACTGCCACCATTAGAGTTTAAATGTGTCTCCTGATGTTATTAGAATGGCTTAACGATTAAATAAAAGAAATCCATCATTATTAACATCTATCTTTAACCACTGTGGGTGGTGCGGCTTCATCTTTTCTTCTTTGGATGGTATCTGGGGTAAAAGGTCAGCCGCCATGTGAAGTAAAGCAAATGCAGCTGCGTTATTCGCTTGTGGTGCGTTAAAAATATAGGGAGTGAGCGTAAACTTCGACAACACCGGAATACACCCTGCATACAGAATTATAATAAACTAAATAAATAATAAACTCAATGTGATGCATAGAGGGGGAGGGGGCGTCAGCGGTGGGTTTTTATGTCAGTGAGGATAAAGTGGTAGACGATGGATGGATGGATGTTTATGCTGGTGTCGTAAAGATATGTACTCCGGAACTATAGGGAAAGCTCCGTAGAGAAAAGGGCGGAAAAAGCGACCAGACTTGCAAAGTTCTTCTTTAAAAGTGTTGCAACCAAATCTCATACTTGAACTAAATGAATTCATCTGTCGAGTGTGAAACATGAGATAAGATATGAGACAGGAGAGGCTCCAAAAATATATACAGTACATTTATCTTTTTTTTCCAAACCTGCAATCCTGCCTACTGCAACTTTAATCCAGTTACCTCAGGTGTTCAGCTCCATTGTGCAGGTCACTATTCAGGTCCCCCTGTGGTGATGTCATAGGTGGGTGACCAAAGGACACTTCAGGCGGGGACGAGGCTGGTCCTCGCACAGGTGGCGTAGGACAGGTTTCTATCCTCTCCTCTGCATCAAAACTTTAAAGAAAAAGAACAAGTGACATATATTAATGTCTACAGGAATGAGAGGTGCTTGCAGTCCTGGCACGTTAGTCACCGCCCATTGGTCGTGAATTGTAAATGCCTCGGGCCTCCATCAAAAAACAAACTTCCATTATCGGAAAAATGGGTGTCCAACTGGTGTCCAATAACCTTTGTGCACCATGAGTTTTTGCATTCCTCAAACAGTTCAGTGTTTATGTTCTGTTTACTGTACGTGTCATTAAATACTTTTAATGCTGTCACAATAAACTGTCTGACAAGAGAACACACACATATTCTGCCACATACCTAAGTCGTATAATTAAAAGTCTTGCCTGTAACAACAAGGACATGTTTTGACAGAGAGTCCGCAGGTGTGCACAGCAAACAGCTAATTAAGACGGCATGGGCCTGACAGATTTATCATATTAACGTTTACAGCTTGATGATTAGCAACTTAGTGCACAGTATTTCAAGTTTAGCGTGACAACTTTCAGCTTATTTTCTCAGTTGATCTCATCCGCTGGTTTGTCAAACTGTATGAATACTTGTGTGCAGCATTGGGAGAAGCTGATACGGGTCAAAACAACAGGATCAGGTAATAAAATGATGCAGCTTAGCGACAAAGAAAACAAGTGATCTCCCACTCCCACTTTGACCCAGGACGATCCACAAAATTGTTTGGTACCAATGTGAATAAATATTCAGATTTCAAATGTCAAAATGAATTTAATTACCTATAATTAAACCTCAGCTCTTCAGTTTTTATTGTTTTTTTTACAAAATGACTGCCTATGATTGCACTTGTAATGCATGCCTTGTTTGTATATGGTGAACAATAAAGTTTCACCATGACAGCAACCACACGCGTAATCAAATGTAAAATCTGATGCAATACAAGAACCTGAACACGTCGCGTTATCGCATATGATCAAATGTTTCACAGAGCACAGGCTGTGAAGAGAGCTGTGTGCCGCCGACGTCATGTGACCAGAAAATGAGTGATAGCTACACGTGTCTGACACGCCGCAGTGAAGAAAAAAGAATGTTGCATTAAAAAAGCAGCAGCAACATTTCAACTCGGTCATGTTGCAGTGATTGATTTCTTCCATTATGGGTGCAGAATATTTCTTACACAGTTTGGCATTTTGTTTTAAAAAAAATGGCGGCTCATGATGACTCAGTGGGAACTGCATCAGCACAACTGGGCTATTAACAGGATAGATGTTTAAAATATACTGCAAAATCAGCGCTGGGCAGGTTAAGACGATGTGAGTCACTCAAGGGGGTGATGAGTTGAAGATGAGGTTCTGTCAAAGTTAACCCGTTAATTGGTGTGATGAATACAGCTGAGATGAATGCAATAAAATCATTTAAAACAATAACGCAAGTTTGTGTTCTGACATGAGAGCCGGAAAATGATCCGTGCCAAACAGTCACTTTGCCTGCAGTCCGTCAGATACGAGAGACTGAGATAGTAGCTGAAGATGGAGAGAGGTGAGCGATGTCAGGTGTCAGGTAGAAACAAGTTGCCATGTTTCTTTTTTGTTGTTGATATAATTCAATAGCCATGAAATATTAAAGGCGTGTTTGATTCATTGCCCTCTTGAGTGACTCAGATGTGTTCAACTTGTCGATGATTTTCTGGAGCACCAGGGGGGACCTTTCTGTAGCTCACACTAGTGCTGTTTTTGTTTTGTTGTTGTTGACTAATATCAGTATTGGTAGATACTCAAGGCTGTCATATTGTAATTGGTATTAGACAAAAAAAAAAAAGTGTTGTGCCATTCTGAGTGTGGCTTTTCCGCCCCTCCTTACCTTCTGTCCATGGGTAGGCTATAATCATCACAGTCCCAGGCATTAGCATGAGGAGCAGACAGGGCCTCTCCCCAGCTTACTGCATTATGTTTTGGCATCTTTGGGGCCCGCATTCCCTTCTTTTGATTCTGACTCCCTAGAATGAGTGAGAAAACACCAAGGTCAGCACAGACCTCTGTCTCGCCTCATCAATATTCACAGTGTGCAGCTGCTGGCCTCACCTGAGGTGCTGTTGCTGCCTCTGTCTGAGCTGTGGTGGGAGCCTCCTGTGCTGTGATCGCGGCTCTGGCAATAGCTAATGGTTTTGGGATGGACCCTGGCCTCGTTTCCCTGCAGGTGATCTTGAGACAGAGCAGAAAGTACATTTGTAACATCTTTTTTTGCTTCCTCATGAAAATATCCTTGATTTCAGGAGTGTTCCCATCCAGGGTCTATGGGCAGAAATACTAGACACCACCTATACGTACATTGACACTGTTGCACTGCATTGTTCTCATGAGATATTTATTTGCAGTCTAGAAGTGTTAAAATAATAACTATTTATATCTAACTCATGTTATATTCACACTATGAAAATGAATGTTGACATCCTTCCTGGAATGTCAGTCCCATTAAATGTGACTGACTCTTACAAACTGGACCTTTAAGTGAATTCTATGCGTTAGTTCACTGAGATAAGGCTGAGGTGACAGAACATTTTAAGTCCTCCTTAAGTCATCACAGAGAACAGATAAGTGATCAATTAAGTTAAAAAATAAGGATAGATAAACATTTCATTGTTGCTTTCATCTATTATTGAAGTAATATTGTAGGAATGTTAGAGTTTCCTTTTTAATCCACACATACAGTAACTCCCCTCACAGAGGAGAGATTTTCTTTTTCTTTTTTACATACTAAAGAGAGATCTTTAGATGTATTTAGATAGATAAAAAGTGTTTATCTTAAGTTATATGGTTTTACTTAGGAGTTGAAGATTGTCTTAGGGCACATTTGCACATCTAAATTCTAAATGTTCTAAATTTTAAAACCAAATCCATTGGTTTACTTGTTTAATTCAAGGTCAGTATCACCACACTTCATGTAGAATATGAAAGTGCAAACTAATACTAGGCCCCGTTTGTGATTTTTTTACTACCTTTAAGGAAAGGTAAGGTACTGTACATTTATTGTAGTTGTGTAAATAACACAACAACAACAAATGCAATTTATAGTATTACATTACCGAATCAGTTCCATGAAGCTCTGTATCAATATGGAAATATTATGTTTGTATTTAATCTTCTAATCAATAAATGGCAGCAGGATTTTGACGGTCTCCATCTTGTTCCACAAGACAAAAACAACTGTATGTAATATGCATAAAACACTGCTCTCTTTTCTATGATAGTTGTTCGTTTTAAGGGACAAAACTAGTAATGTATTCATTTCCCCTGTATCGGGATGTGGATTGTATTGTTAGATTCCTGACAGTACAATACTATGTTTCCACTGCACTGAAATTCAGAGGGTGGAGTGGCGTGACATAAACCATTGTGTTTAGTTGCATCTATTTCTCCACCTCCCACCAGTGTATACATTTTATTGCATTATTTATGTTTTTTTTTTCAAAAAAGCTCATAAAAGCAGGCTGATGAAAACCTACCAAATGGCACAAAGCCAATGCAACGGACCAATAATTCACCTTTGTTTAACATGTTTTGCTCCATTATGTTGTACTGCATCTGTGCTGCCATCTCCTTCGGTATGGGGGGAGGGTTGGGGGGCTGCTTCCAGCACGGCATGTCCAGAGGCTCCGCGAGCGTGCCGCCAGTAGAGGCTTTGCTCTTGATGCTGGCCTGGATGAGCTGAGTGGTGGCGTACGGGATGGGCTCATACATGGCCGCGGAATCTCCCCCCGGACTCACGTAGCCCATGTTGGCGTTGTTGAAGGTTTTAATCTCGTTGAGCTTGTTGGAGAGGTTCACGTCGCTGTAGATGGCCATCTCGGGAGCGAGCTGGCCGCCCTGTTTGTTTTCTGCGTGGTTTCCGTAGTTGGCGATGCAGTCAGCTGAGGAGGAGCGAGAAGAACAAAGCAGTCACAAAAAGTCACAAAACCCTTCTGTATTGCTGCCTGCTGCACAACATGTTTGATATTTATCAGACACACACAATCTTGTGAGCCGAGACCTGACCTCAGCTCTGCACTGACCTGGCCGGCTGTATGTTGTCATGTTGCTGTCACTGGTACCATTGCCATTATTACAGCAGTTGATGCTACAGTCCTTGTGATTGGCACATGCATTTGGCCAATTGTCTGGCAGCCACAGCTGGTTCAGAGGTTCACCCATACTGAGGAGGCCAGGTCTGCAATGAGGAGCAGCACAGTGCTGTCAATCAAAACCGGCTGTCTTCATATATCTCACAGACATAGAAAAGGACGAATAAGCACGGGGTGGGACGTGTCCATGTCATCATTTACAGAAGGAAGACAGCTCCCCCTAGTGTACACCCAGCTTCATTGCATTTATTCTGGTCCTCTTTTATAAGAACTCAAAGGGACACAAATATCACTCACCTGCCAGCACTGCACACAGATTCCCCTCTTTGATACGCAACTGCAAAGAGAAACAGAGGGGGGAAAAAATACATGAAACCGTGACGAGCTGTCAAAAAGAAGACGAGCCAAAGAAAGGGAAGAGCATAAAAGGCAGGAATAGAGTCTAAAGAAAGGTCTGAACTCAAAAGAGGGCACTTACTTCAATACACACTTCTATCCTCAAGGCACAGAGTCTGGCTGTCAGGTTTAATTCCAATAGAAACAACACAAATAGTTCCTTCTACCTTTACCCACCTCAGCGTGACAACAACATTTCTCCCACATAACACACACGTTTTATTCAATAATACCGTTTCATGTATTAACCTATAGTGAGCGGGTGCAATCCAAAAAGGGACTCTTGTCTCTGACTAAATTCATTTTTGTGTCATTCTGCCAAAAAAAACACAAAACAACACACTTAGTATGACACGGTTGTGAACAAATGTGACATTTTTGATGTCACGTTTGTTGTGAGGAGAAAATGAGCACATCTATCAGCACATCGCAGTTCTATTATTGTCAAAAAAGAAATAAATCCAACAATTCTAAAATAAATGACTGCATAGTCACATTGTGGTACTGATCAATAATGACACTGTTCTGTCATCTCAATCAATATGATGTTTTCTTCTCTGTATTTATGGATTGGCTGAGTGCAAACAATGATGTATAGCATTCAGTTTTGTGTTTTCTTTTCATACTCAACATTGTTGTACATTGATATATGACTATAAATGACCATTCATTGCAATATTTGATCTTCAAGGCCCCATTCAGACCTGGTATTAACATCCTTTTATTTCCACCTGTTCTTATCAATGATCCTCCTGTTTAAATGGAAGGAGTGTACATATAAAAACCTATCTATCTGTCTATCTATCTATCTGTCTATCTATCTATCTATCTATCTATCTATCTATCTATCTATCTATCTATCTATCTATCTATCTATCTAATAAATAAGGCTTGTAAAATCATTGGGAGTGAGCAGAAGCAGCTGTGATCGTTATATAAAGTATAGGTGAAACAAAAAGCCAGAACAATTGTGTGTGTGTGTGATCCTGTTCATCCAGGTTTAGTTTTGTTAAACTGCCCTCAGGAGGGCGCTGTAGATCCAGTACAGCAACCGAAAGCTTTTACAACAAGTCATTCACAGTAACTGCAATAGCTATGTTAAACTCTTCCACACCACCCACACTGGATCAGTCTACATTATCTGTATCATGTGTGTTTTAGTTTGATTCATTCATTACAGTCTTGTAATCCATGTGGTGTTTATCGTATTATAAGTAAAAAACTGTGACGCCAAAAGACAAATTTCCACATCTATGGACAAGAAAGGACGTCTGTTATGACATAGAAACAAGAGTTTACATACCTGTCGGTGTGAAGGTGAATGATGGAACTGAAAGGACAAATGAAAGAGAGGGAAATAGTGAAATCAGCTCTGTGGTACTTTTGCTTTATGTGCTTCATATATGAGTACGAGGTGCTTTTTCTAAACGTCAGTGCACGCAAACCTCTGCCGTGTGTGATGCCCATCTCTTCATATAAAAATCAGATGTGTACAAACATTTAAATAACCACATGTCAGCCGCCGTCCCGCTGCCTCATGCGTGTCCAGGTGAAGGTTAATGGGGGTGACAGGCAGAGGAGAAAATAACAGTGATATTCCAGCAGACAGGGTAATGGCAGCTTGACAGGCCTGTACCTCCAAGAACTGTGCCATGTGGAGGAAATGACACCCTACAAATGAGCGACTGAAGGTCAGCCTTTGAATGTCTGCATAATCGCAAAATGCAAATCTGCTCCTGACGTCTTTGTGCCAGGGGAAGATTAGACCTGAGTATTTATTTTTAAATATTTGATGTGTGATCTGCTCATTAGAGTCGGGAAATATTCCTTAATATCAGTGAGATGACGACAGCTGTTTAGTGTGGTGGTCATGCCTTGATCCTTTCATCAGCCACCGTTAAAAAAACACTGACAGGTGGAGTCGTGAGTTTAGTGTGTTGTAGGTTGCAAATGAGCACAAACACAGTGCATTTATCCATGAAACACACACATCTTTTCTAAAATATCCACCTATCAGAGGCACACACACACACACACACACACACACACACCTTTGCGGATCCCGGTGTATGTGCTGCTCAGGCCGCTTCTCTTCTTTCTGTGGCGGTAGAGCCAAACACTGAAAATCATGAGGACCAACCAGCAGGTGGCGCCAATGCCAGCAATAAAGGCTGGCTGCCTCACCACATCTGAGATCTGAGAGAAGGTGTCTCTCTCCTCACTGATGTCCATCATCTGCCCCGCCGAGTCTGAAGAGTGAGAGACGTGTCATTACAGTCATAATGCGTTGACGAGAAGCACAGCAATAACAAAAAAAGTAGCAGAAATGAAGATGTTGAAAATAGAGCTGAAACAATTAATCGATTAATCGATTACTAAATGAATTGACCACTATTTTGATAATCGATGAATCGGTTTGAAGTTTTTTTCATGATTAAAACAAGATTTCTGATTGTTTAAGCTTCTTAAATGTGAATATTTTCTTCATTTCTTTGCTCTGGATAACAAAGAACTCATTAAAAGTGAATCATTTTGGTCATTTAGACATTTGAGAACATCATCATTTCATCAGGTTTGAAGATCACCGATCAATATTTTTTAAGGTTTTCTGATATTTCATGGACCAAACGATTAATCGATTCAACGAGAAAATAATCGACAGATTAATCGATTATGAAAACAATCGTTAGTTGCAGCTCTAGTTGAAAACTAATAGTGCATATACAGGTGAAATGCATGTGTGAACAAAGATACAGTTTGAATTTAAATCAATTATTTAAACTGTGTGTGTAAAACAAAAGCAGACTTTCTCCTTCACATATAAAATATGTTCGAAAATAGTGGCCAACAAAAGTTTCTCTCCTGTCTTCTGTTCAAGAATTTTTAGAAATATGGTTCCATGACGCACATGAGCCATAGTTATCCTAACTCCCCCTAAAATGCTGTAATGATATAAAAACCTTCAGCATGTTTTATCAGCGATTTACCACTCACTCACAAGTAAGTGCACCTGCTCCTACACTGCTGTCTTTGGTTTATTAGCTAGACTCCTCCTGTCTTTACATGTTTGTTGGTCAATTGGTTTAAATTTAAGTGAATATTCTGCACAAACTCTTACAAACAATGACAGTCAGCTGCTGAATTTTACACAATTTAAAAGCCAATTGTTAAACTGATAATCCTTAATGAAGTCAGGCCCATGCTTTGATGATTCATTTCTAATTGGTGGTGTTGCACAGTCCTGTACAATAAATAATATTTTGCATTAACATAATTTTTGCATACAATACAAACTTAAGGTATGCAGTATAAGCATACATTACATACATACATACACAAATACACATGTGTAAATAATTGTTATTAAATATATAAATAAATAAAGGACAAGAGCGAAAAACGTACTGCAAACATAAAGTAACCTCACAACATAGTTTTCAATGACTTAGCAGGACCATGCCAAGTATTTAAAGTGTTCTCATTTGGACAGTTTAAAGCGCCATATTAAAAAGATAAGATCCAGTTGTAATCAGTTTACAATCCAGTTCTTAATTTTTCTTGAGAACTGATGTAAGAATGAGTAAATATATAGTTACACGGACTGATTCACATATCAAAATAGAAAAAAGAATAATGCCCAGAACAGACATTGAACACAAAGTGCAAATTGGGCCAAAACATTATCATATATTCATTCATTCCTTCATTCTTTGTCAAACTCCTACCTAACTGAAAGAACGTGACATCGCTCCTGACCCCGGGTCCTGCACTGTTACTGGCCGCAACCTCAACACTGTAACGGATTCCCGGTGCTAGACTGGAGATGAGCACGGAGGAGGAGGAGCCGTCGACCGACTGGTTTACGTGGTAGCGACTCTCGTTGCCCAGGCACCAAATCTGTCAGGAGACGGTGAGGAGGAGACAGGATGACAGTGAGTGCCTGAGGACACGTCCGGCCACACAAAGACAAGACACGCATGAAGAGTCTCAGAAAAATACAAGTCACATTTTAACAGGGGATTCAGAGCATTAGTACAGAAGAGACAGTCAGTCATCTTTTTTTTTTTTTTCTTACCTTGTACTCCTGGATGACTCCTGCCTCTTCTGAATCTGGAGGCGGTTTCCAAGCAATTAGGATGGCAGTTCCATTGGTGTCACTCTTTGTCACTGTAACACCCTGGGGTGCTCTTCTTGGAGCTGAGGCAGCGAAACATACAGTTAACTATGTGTCAATAAAAAAAAAAAGAAACAAAACCTCGTCTCTGCATCCAAGGTTTCCTGAAAACCTGACGTCTGCGTAGAACCTTTGAGAAGAACACAAAGTAGGATTTGCTCCAAGGTTCCACCTGCAGTCGGTAAAAGGTATTGTTTTCATCAAAAATGCAAAACAAAACTGACAGCGCTTTAGTTTGCATAGTTTGCATCGTTTCACATTATTTGAAGGTTGAAATCTTACATCGCGTTGCTTTAAATCAGGTATTTAAGCTGATTAGCAACACCTATAGTGTAATATATACTAAATATGTATTTTTGTGAATTTAATTAGCTTAATTTAATTTTAATTACTTGCAAAGTCCTAGATTATCTTTCTATATTTATCCCTCCTGTGACCTTTACCTCTGCTGTATTGAAACTGCTTAAAAACGGTGTTAATTGCAATAGTTTCATTTGCAATGTCATTTCACCATGTTATCTTTTTTCTGCTTTGCTCAAGAACTGTTTTAATTATTTCTGTGTAAAACACTCTGAGTTCCCTCAAATGTGCCATTCAAAGAAAAGTGCCTTTGCCCTTGTCTTCGACGGCTGAGGACATGGCATCAAACAGGTAAACAAACCCAAATTAAAGCAGAGAAAGCGCTACAGCCAAGGCTGACCCGTTTTCCCACAGCATCAGTACAAATGATCTGATTTCAACTGATAATAAAACATTTTCATAAAAAATGTGTATCATATGTGAGAAGTTACATACATAAATATGGTTAATGGGTTCATTTTTTAACGGATTTTGGTGATGATGGAAATCTGGATCTACATTTAGGATTTAACAGGACATTTATTCAGAGCAATACTGAAATTCTTAGCTGAGTAATTAAAAAAAATCTGCAAGGTCAACAAATTATTTGAAAAATCCTGAATCCGAATCCACATGTGGACCATTACCAAAGTCTAATTTGTCCTGGTCCATAATCTACATCCCCGGATCCTTTTTTTATTATTGCGATCTGTGCTGCTCACAATCAAACAAACAGAAAACATTAAAAAAAAAACACAACCTCCCTGGAGGTGAACTGTACTTGGCTGTATTATGATCAGATATAAACTGTAAACCGAAAGTTATTAAATGAAAAATGCAAAAATGTTTAATTTTGATTTGATATTTATATGAATAAAAAAAAAAACAATTCCGTCTAACCTTCTTCCAACGTCCTGACCACCTTGACCTCACTGTCGGCTCCCTGGAACTCATCGAAGAACGGTCGCACTTTGAACTCGTAGATGGCTCCTCTCTTCAGCTGACTGATCACCACGCCGTCCTCCCGTGGGTTGCGTACATCCAGGACGCTCCACTGACCCTCGGGCTGGCCGTGCGCGGCGGATGCCCTGTAGAGCACCTTGTAACCCTGGGTGTACGGGGACTGCTGCTCGACCTATAATGTACATGCGGCGCATCGATGAGCAATTCAACATCTGTGTCAGAATTGAAAGGATACATTGAGATGCTGCAAATTAAATAGCAAGTAGGATAGGATAGTACAGGATTTTGAGTTAACTAATAAAATCTATTCCCATTTAAATCCATTTTTTACAGGAAACAAAGCGTTCACTCTCCGACACCAAAGTCCATAGAGAAAAACAGTATTTTTAGCTCGTGGGGACACAGAAGCTGCTGGTCTACTGCTGCCCGAAATCCAAATTAAGGATTTTACACATCAAAGTCACAAAATTACACCTTTGAACTTACCAATGGAGGCAGCAGTTAATCATTAAATCCCATGCGCTGTGATGAAAAGACGCTGATTTTCTCCACGGGCTTTGGTGTGGTAGAGGAAACGTTTCACAGAGGATAACAAACTTCATTTTCCAATTGGCGAAAGCTGTGGCAAAGTGGCAATTATATTCTCAAGATATTGTTAGACACCCAGGTGTAAATTTAATTTGGTGTGCCTTTTGATAAGTGGCTAAATCTGTTTGTCCCTGCTGGCAGCTATGTTTACAACGAGGCCGAGCGTCCATGTCAGGCTGGAACTATCAACTTGAAATCGGTTATTGCACAATATGTGCACGCGAGTCCAAATGACACACATGTAGGATGTTGGAGCTTCATCTTGTGAACACTCTGCAGGAAACTCCAGTTAATTCACTTTGCCTTTAGGGCGACACAGATTAGCATTTCACCATATCTGGGAATTCTCCCTGTAAACCACAATATTAGGTCATTAATAGAGTCCTCGCAGGAAAGTCTGGTCGGAATCAGGAGAGGATTAAGCACTTTCCATTTAAACCACACAATTATGACAAAGAATGCCTGTGGGGGGACACCCACACATCCACACATCCACACGCACGCACATACCGCGCACATGCACACGCTCGCGTGCCACCAATACATTCTTATGCTTTTTGAGACTAAGTACACTAGAGATAAATTCACCACTGTGCAGTGGATTTATCCTCTGTTTTAAAACTTGCTTTATGTGAGTTTCTGCTCAGATAGTATTTGCTCACTAGTCAACGAGAGCTCAAGTAAATAAAAAACATGTCAGGGAGAATAAATCCGCTCTATAAAAGCTGCCAGCATAGACAGCATTGATTTTTTTTCTCTCTTCTCCTTGCCTTTTAAATAATTTATTAATGTACACAGTGTGTTTACATTTGCTGGTACATTTGACCTATTCCCATAATACCCTAACTCTGACCACTTGGGTTAGGGTTAGGGTTAGGGTTTAATAAATACAGTGATGTTTACTGCACACAGGGCAGTGTGGTCATCTCACCATCCACTGCAGCCTGACCGCAGACGATGACAGAACAGCTGGCGTGTGCAGGTGGATCACGACATCGCCCAGCTCCCTCTCGATGTGACGATGATCCACACCCTGCATGGTGGAAGTGCTGTCTGCTGACGCCAACGGAAGGAAAAGGTGTGAAATAGCAGCAATAAAGTATTCACCGAACATTTGAGTGGCAACTGTCTGCAATTTAAATGATATCTGCTACGATGTCAAGCCTCTATACACCGACCCTGTGTTCTGACGGCATCAGAGATGGGGCTGGGGTCGCTGAGGCCGTAAGCATTCACTGCTCTGACCATGAAGAGGTAGACAGCTCCGGGCTTCAGGTTCTTCAGGACAAAGGTCTCTGTCTTCACATGCTCAGCTACGGTCACCCATCTGCTGCCTGATGTATAACTGCAGGGAGAAGAGAGTGCAAGTGAATTCAAGTGAAATACATATTTCCTTAAGCTTTCTTTGATGATGAGGTACTGATACAGCATTTAAAGCAGAACTAAGTAAGCTTTATTAGCAGACCCCGTGAAATAGAAGCAGAGGAAATCATTGTTAGAGGAAGCGAGGAAGAGGATACGACCGTCTGACCGAGCAAGTAAACGCTGCAGCTTTTTTCGAATGGTGAAAAGCATGCGTCGGCATGGACACAGCTCCAGGGAGGAGGAGGAGCGTCAGCGGTGAGTTTTTACGACAGTGAGGATAAAGTGGTAGACAACGGATGGATGTTCACAGTGGTGTCATAACAATATGAAACTGTAGGGGGAGCTCTGTAGAGAACAGGGAGAAAAAGCGACCAGACTTGCATAGTCATTGTTCTGTGCTGGGAACCAACTTTAGATGAAGACACACACAAAGCAAAAGATTTTAGCCATTGCTCAATTCTCACACAATAAAATGTATGTTTACATAAATCTAAGAAAGTCTTAAAAATACTGTTATCGCTTTAGTTCAGCTTATTCAGATTAGAGGTTGACCGATTCATTGGTTGGGCGACCAAACAGGCAGATATTTGCCTTTTTAAATAACTGGCATTAGCATTTTCCTTCTCAGAAACTTGCCAAGTAAAGTTTTAGATGACCCGTTTCATGTATTTAACATTTAGTTCATCGTTTTTTTTTTCTATTGGAAATACTGTATATTACACTACAGAGCAGAGCAGAGCAAAATGTAGTGTGTATTATTTGTTATCATTAAACTGTTCTATTTCATCAGATTGGGGGAAGAAAAGAAAATCAGTTTAGTGGGATAAAAATATCGGCATCAGCCAAAGAAAAGGTCATTATGGTCGACCTCTACTTCAGATTTATCTCAGTGACACAAACCTAACAAAAAAAGCAGCCGCTCTTGTGTCCCCATGTCTCTCTAAGTCAGCAAAGCAACAAGAATATTTGTATATATAAGATATAAGGTACAGATTGTTTTGGCCTTTTTTGTGGTTTAAATCAGTATTTTCTTTGTGTTTCCACTGACATCCATGTTTTATTTCAGAGGAGCGAGTCTCTCTCTGTGTTAGTTTTCCATGTAAGGAGCTCACACAGTGCTGACTGTGTGTCGGTACCTCATGCAGCCACGCATCAAAAAAAACATAACTCTCACTTTAAGCTGGATGATAGTGTGGTAAGATGCTCAAAGACGCATAATTCATCAAATGACTCACCTGAACGCCTCGATAAGGTAAGATGTAGCCTTTGCTCCAGCACTGGGGTTGGTTTTCCATGACAGACTGACAGAGGTGCGGCTGATGTCGGTCACCTCAGGTTTAAATGGAGCGCTAGGAACCAGATTAGGGTCTGTGGGATGAACTGCCTGGACCCCAAACTCTGCCACACAAGTTAGCAACAACACCACAGTCAAAACTCCAGTTACATTCACTATAACTATATTTGTCTGTATGAATATCCTACCTGCCACTTGCAAGTATGCCGTCCAGGAAGCCTGTCCATTTGGACTAGAAGCTACACACGTGTAGAAGCCTGTATCTGCCAGCTGAGGAGAGGTTTTGCATTTAATAAGCGTAGACGTGTGAATGTAAGTGCTAACAACAAACTGCTGTTTAAAGCCACCCTGACCTTCGTTTGTCGAATCTCCAGTGATCCTGTGTCGGTTGTGGATATGCGGGAGTCCACCGACGTCAACAGCACGTCGTTCCTCTTCCAGTGGACTGTAGGAGATGAATGGCCAGCTGTTTTGCACCCCAGGACAATTGTGCTGTCCACAAGAACAGTCTGGTTAACTGGGCCCTGCCTTATCACAGGGGGAGGGTGGTCTGTGCCAGCTGTTTTAAAAACACACACACAAGCAGCAGCGTTTAAAACTCTGTGTCGATATACCATTAATGTATTGATAAAGGAAATTCCCGACCCATAACTTTTCAAAGCTGCAGCACACGTGATTTTCGTTGTTGTTATTATTTTGCCTCCGTTTGGTCTCGAGAACTGAGATAATGCACAGTTAGTTGTACTGTATGCTGCATCCTTCATCTGAAGAAATGCGCTATCAAGCAAAAGTACCAGACCTGACTGAGGGAGCGTTCGTGTGTATACAGCAGCAGTACAGAGGCTTTTCTCCCGCCAAACTCTCCTGTTGGACACACCTGTATGTTTTTCAGTCATTTTCACTCCAAGCTGTTTGCAGCTGCCTTGGTTTCCTCGCACAACGTTGCTGTTGCCTCCATCTGTCTTAGCGTAAAGATAATCACTTCCCCCGTGCAGCGCAGGTCATTTGTTTATATGTAAATGATACGATTCTGTATGATCTTCCTGCAAAAATAGCTAAATTGAAACATGTTTCATGTGTTTCTGAAACTAAAAGCACCTGTTTAGGGTTGAAGAACAATGGTGGTCATTGTAAACGCAGTGTGAGCATCAATAATGTAAAGCCTTTGGAATGAAAACACTTGGTTAGAGTATCCAAGAGATTTCAGTCTCCAGTGATCTCGCGGGCCTGTGGGACCCAGTGTTTCTTAATTCAAATCATTGGATATTAACCATTGTGGGGATTTTATTTTCTTGGACTTGGTATTATTCTCTGTGTTATTGTCAGAACAGTTTGAATCCAGTTAGTGACCTTTGTTGTCCTTTGTTGCTCTCTAACTAATGAATAAAGGCTGCATTCCAAAAAGCTGAAAGCACACTGTCAGCAATGCATTATCGGAACTGGATTGGGAAATGATTTTTTACAAAAGATCAAAGCTGAGGAAAGAGACACAAATAAGAGTATAGAGAGAGAGAGAATGAAGGTGGGGAAAATGAAATGCTGCCAAAAAAGTGAAAGACAGATAAGATGTGAAAGATACTGAGAGGAAAATTGGTAAAGAGAGAGAACAATAGGTCGAGCTGGTTGTGCAGGCAGCCAAGCAAAAAGAAATCAACTTTTCCCCTCCAGCGGAGAGCAACTTATCGTTTATTCGGCAGTAGGTGCTGCCGGAGCCAACTCCAATCACAGCGGCAAAGCCCAACTAATAACATCCTCACTTAGATAACAGAACTCTCTCTCTCTCTATTCCTTTTCTCTTACATTTCAAACCTCCATGAATGGGTGCAGGGCTTCGATATACATAAATATATTTATAAAAGTACCAAAAAAGAAAAAGAAAAAAAAAGGCGATGGAAACACACCTTGAAAACTGCCTGCGGTAACACAGACTAGTTATTTCCATATAAATGCACCACTTCAAATGGGGATGAGAGGAGAGTGATGGGATGGAGAGAAATGTGAGGGTGAGGAGGAGAGGAAACAGATGAGAGCGCAGTACTACGGACCAATGAAAAAACTGGGTAAAACACGACACCATCTGTTTCCACGTTCATTACCCATAATGCATTTTTACTGAGTGAATAAGTCTCCTTTCGTAGTGCCAGCAGATTGTCTATTACGACTCAAACAACTCAGTGTGTAGACGCAGTAAATGTCTGTTTAACCCTGAAGCGATTATCATCATTAAATTAATATATGTACACGCCGTAATACAAAATTACCCAGACATGTGTATTCATGATCACACAGGTCATTTAATTGGCAGAGTCTGTAGACTTTGCTGGTGGTTTGTAATTACTGGTGTGGCCCTCCAAGCACATTTAAATTGCTTTTTTCAAACAATTAACGCGGATTTGGCTGACAGTCTTTTTGACCACAATTTTATAGGACATCATATGTAAAAAATGATGCTGTCCTAATTATAAAGTAGAAAAGTAGAATTGAACTGTATCACTATTTAAAGTCCCTTTAATGTAAAGTCAGAGATTGCAAGCACATTATGCATACCTCTATTATGACCATACTTGTTGTTAATGTGAGACGTACAGTATGCAACAGATATAGTGTTATATACTGTGTAGAACGTTAAGACTGTGAATGTGTTGAGGTTGTACAAATAAAGTAAATAACTTGAACTCTGGGCTTTTACTTAAACCACAGTCTCTGTGTTTTTTGATTTGTTGATTTAGTTGATTTAGATTTACATCTTTACATGTTATGTTTAAATAAAGATGCTTTATGTGTATTTAGTGGAACTTCCTCACTTACAAGACATCGCTTGTACATATTGATAAAACAGGACATGTAATGTGGATCTATTTTTGAAACACAATCAAATCTATCATAGATGTTTTAGAATGTATTGTTTATGATTAAAAATAGATTATAGATCCATATCCAATGTTTTACTCTGTCGCCTGCACCAAATTGCCCTGTCTCCCTCCATCCACTGTTTGGAAGGTTTCTCTGCTATATTGACATGGATACAAACCAATCACCCTCTGTTTGTAAGCCAAGTTCGCTTGCCACTAGGCCATAGGTTGCCCAAACATGTTTTTCAAATATACTGTATATTCAACTTACTTTGAACGTACAACTACATTTGTCATTTACTGAGTGATAGACAGGGTCTGGGGTCTTAGCTCAGAATGTCTACTGTGAATCTGATACAGGATACTGATACACGTCCCCTGCATTTCAGAGCAAAGAAATACTGTTATTTTTGTTCACTAATTGTGTACCTAATTTTATACATAGCAAATAATAAAATAAGTCAAATTTGGTTGTATTCACCTCAATGAATTATCTACATTTCTGGAGGTACACAAGAGGCGTGTCCTGTATCCATGTATTGATGTCCCATCTTTAAATAGTATGAATCGGTTTTAACGAAGCTACTGAGCTGTTACTTCCTCATTGCATCACTTCAATCTCTTCTATAAAGGATGCTCGTGCAAGTCGCACCTGAGTGGAGACAATAACAATTAAGAAGTCCTGCAATAGTTCTGTTATTAACTGTGAACCTGCAGCACACTCACTTTTTTTATTAAAAAAAAAATACAAAGGATTATCTGGTGTTTTATGTAACAATATACTATATACTATATTTATGTATCAAATCATATCAACTTAAATCAAATTGTATCTTATCATTCCATTATAAAAAATCTATCTCTGAATCTTACCATAGCCCATGTATCTAAATACATGCTAATTGTCCTCTAAGGTAAAAATACACACCCCCAGACATAAGACTAGACACTGTACACACAATCACTATGGCTGCAAAGGGTTTTAAGCCCAATGGGAGAACAACACATTCTGAAAACCCTCTTGTGACAGTAGTAACAGGGCCAATTACTACACCTAAGGGGGGTTCCTTTCAGTAGTCTGCAACCTAGACCAATTCATAGATCTGCTCAGCAAAGGGAAAACCACAGCAGAAATGTAGTCCATTTAGTCAAAAGACAAAAAAAAATACTGGAGTGCTGAATAAAATCCCGTCCCCTCCCATTCCCATCTGTCTGCCATCACTCCTTTCCTTTACTCACAGTCTGTGACCTCCAGCAGTGCTTTGGTAATAACACTGCCAGCGATGTTGAGAGCCTGGCAGCTGTACATGCCGCCATCAGAGTGCTGAACATCAGTAATGGTCAGGCTGCCCATCTGGGAGACAGACAGACGGCTATAGGGCTGTGGTGGCTGGTAAGAGAACAGCAGACTCTGAAAGGGGAGACAAAGCATCGCGGAGTTAGAAAAACCCTACACTGGAGCAGTGCCTTAGCGCGATGAGGGCGAGGCGTACCTCGCTGCCCTCCTTCTGCCAGAAGATAGCGGGCTGCGGGTTTCCGGTGGCCTCACACCGGAAGGTGACCGTTCTGCCCACTGATGCCACCTGGTTCCTGGGCCGTATGGCAAATGCTGGGGGCACTGCAGAGGAGGAGACGTCCTAATTACTTGGCAGCTCGGTACATTTTTCATCATTCCCAGTTTTAGAACATCAGCAAGCACAGAGAACACAACTTAGAATAAGCAGGGTATAGCAGTGTATATTGTAATGCAGCAATTGCAGTCACTATGTATTTACCTTTTAAAATAAAAAAAAAATAGCACATTTTAACTCATTTACCCACACATAACATGAATTACATACTGTATTATGGAATTACAGTGCAGACAGGACAATGACAAGGGCTTGTGAGTTCTTGCTGCTGGTTGGTGGTGGATGACGGATGGATGACAACTTACCAGTGTTTACTACAAGGAAAAAAAAACACAAACAAGAGCAGTGTAATGAGTAAGCAGGATGCATACAGGTATATGTATAGCTGAAATGATATATTGTTACATGTCTGAATGGGTGAATGGTGTCTGAATTGGTATAGAAGAAGAGGAAACAGGCACAGATATTTCTACAACCTGTTGTAGAAATGGTATCATTAAATTGGTATAATCTTTTCCAGAAGGTGGTGTTCAATATGAGAATACTCTTAAATTATTTTTTACTCACTATTGATCAATATAGGAATGCAGTTAAATGAGATAAAGCATGATAATTGTAGAAACATGTAGATGTTAAAGATGCAGTAGGACTTTAAAAACCTCAAAAAGGGAAACATTGGACAAGAAATGCCAGTTTCTCAATAACGCAAAAATCAATTTTCAGCTTTCATTATTTATTTATTTTATTTCTGTTTCAATTGTCAAAAAACTAAATGTCAAGGCATATTTAGACAATTTAGAAAATGTAGACTTCCATAATGAGGAGGTAATCATGTGCAAGCTCGGCATATAGAGTCTCTGCTCCTCTATAACTGTGCTACACAAAGACACATTTAGAGATAGGAACAACTCTTGACATCTGTAAAATAGATTTATAATGAAATGAAGGGCTAGCTAACCAGCTGGTTTTTGGAACTACTGTGAGGAGATGACTGTGGTTATTGCTCAACATTTTTGGTGTTTAAAGAATGTTTTTAGAAAAGTCAAGCATGCAACTTTCTTTTTTCCAGAGCGTACACAAACATGAATCATGTTTAGGCAGTGTGATTTCATTTACAAAAGCGGGTTGCTCAAAAGTTTACATCTGAAACATCAGAGATCGTTTTAATGAGTGCAAGACTGAGGAGTTGATGATTTCATGCTTGAAATTTGCACAATCCTTCAAAGGAGTAAGCGTCTTGGCCTGACAAACTACATTTGTTTCAAAAATGGACTGCTTAACATCGACCAAATGTTCTACATCAGTAAAAATAATTCTGTGGTAAGACTTAAACCATAGCTGAGCTTCAGTCAGAGGTTAAAGGAATAATTGAAGTCACCTTGAAAACTTGGCTGCCCAATTGGAAAACAGATTTTAAATGAACAAAAGTAATACAAAACCAATATCTATATCTGCTTGATCTTTAATCTTGATCTTCAGACACCCTTTTTTTCACCTGGCAACTAAATTGTAGGTCACATTGAAAACACTTTCTCCCCACACCAAAGTCCCTAGAGAATATCTTCATTTTGAGCGTATAGGGACTCATTACGCTGCTGGTCTGCTCCTGCCTCATTTGATAAATTTGTGTCACTTTATCGAACTGGAACAAAGGATTTCAAACACCGAAGTCACAAAATAAGACATGTGAATTAACCGATGGAGGCAGCAGTGGATCAACAACTCATGTGTGCCGTGATGTAAAATCACTGATTTTTTTTTTCTATGGACTTTGGTGTGGGAGAGTGAGTGGTTTACAAACTTGCTTCCCGCCAAAATGATGAGATAAAGGGGCAAACATATTTTTAAAATATCACTGGCTCAATCGGTTTTTCCTTGTGGTCCTTTCTGGTGGCCTCTAATCATACAACTCAACTTCAAAAACCTGAACTATTCCTTTAAGACAGAGAGTTGTTTCTTTTTTTTCATTATGAAACACGCATCAGTTTCCTCTCTTAATACAATTTCTCATCAACCATTTATTGCTGTCCTTTTCCATTCACTGCCCAAATTAGCTTTGCTCCCCCATGATGCTCATTTTCGCAGGTTTTGGGAGGGAGAGGACGACAATGTAATTGGAACCATGTCATTTTCCCAGCGTGTAACCAGCCCGGCCTTATCTTTAATTAAGTCCTACTGTCCTCGCAGTCTGTGACACCCACTGTGTCACTGTAGCGTGTGTTTATGTGTACAGATACTGTGCATCTGCGTGCGACCATGAGAGGTGTCACACTGCTCATTTCCTGTGACTGATTTAAAAACTGAAGGCTGTCATTGTGGCAGGACAGCTTAGACCAAGTGAATCCATTTTCCGTGGTCACATAAACATTTACTCTGCGTGCTCGTCTCAGTTCATACCATGAAGTGCACTGTAAACTGCTGCAAGGTCCTATAGTGCTAATTATTTAGAATCTGTGACAGCTGCACACATTATATATCATTCAGCGAGGAAGTAAAAAAGAAAACACCCCAGATATAATTCTGCCTCTCAGTACTGTGTTGTGAGAAATGGCTTCCTAAAAGACAATAATGAAGACTCGGTCTTGGCAAAAAGGGCGAGGTAAAAGACAGTGTGTGCTCATTTGTGACTGTAAAACACTGCATTAGTTCTGTTAGAGGCAGCTGTTCTGAAAATACTTTTCCACGAAGGGAAAATCTGAGGCCTGGAACAAAGTGTGTGAACTTTTTTACACTTAGAAAAGAGTTGAAAGACATTACATGGGAGGGTCAGGTTGTACTGACCGTGTACAGTGAGCGTGGCGGATGCTTCCGACTTCCCAACCATGTTCTCCACCACGCACGTATAGGAGCCTTCATCTGAGGAGGTCACTTGGCGAACAATCAAAGTATGGTCCTCGAGGATTTCAAATCTGCAGGCAAGGACGGATACAAACCATAGAGATGAAAGAGAAAGCTCACGCACCACGGTGCTGTGATAAGTGGCTGTGTATGGGGAACGCATTTGCGCATTACCTGCCCTTAGGCAGTTCAGAATCGTCTTTCCTCCAGCGGGTAGTGGGAACAGGGTCTCCTTGAACGACACAGTGGAACTCCACACTCTCATCCGCCAACACCACCACGCTGTTAGGCCGCTTTACAAAGGTTGGGCGCTCTGAAGAACAACACAACAGGAAGCAGCATAAATATCAATGGAAGTGCATTTTGTGGCGGTGGAATGTAAGACCACTGAATGTTAAGCCGCGTAAAAATTAGTAAAAATGGGCCTTAAAGGGTTGTTCACATGCAACGTCTTTTGTGCAGACAAATAGTGTCTTCAATGCTTGTGTCTACACACAAGCAAGCGTGACACAGTTGCATCCATTGCGATAGACCTTTGCAAGCACAAAAAAGTAGTACTCCATCATCTACAACAGTGATTCCCAAAGTATGGGGTGGGACCCATAGATGGCTCATGGCGGTTTTTTTTTAACTTTAAATTAAGACTTGTGAATACTTTAAATAACATGACTGACATTCAGTTTTAATTCATTAACCATTAACATGTCAGATATTATTCATTTACCAAATCAAAAAGATTTTACAGGAATAACCTAAAATGTTTTACATTAATTTGCTCTTGTCATGATTTGTATTGTGATTTTTGGGTCAATATAGTTTGCCCTCTTTAAAAAGCGGGTCCCCATACAGAACGCCTGGTACTGGTGGCACTAGTGATCTATTTTATTTAATTTTCTTATTTAGTTTAGTTCCCCCCCGACCCTCATGTGGAGGATAAAGCAGTAGAAACTGGATGGATAGTTTAATTCTTAAGTTCATTCAGGGAAGCTACATCAACTTCAGTAATTTCAGTGGCTCCCAGGTTTAGGTTGCTAAGTAACAATGCACGTGACGGCGCAACCCTTGATTAAAAACCACATCCAGCCTCTTCCTCCATGCATTATTTAGATACTGCATATAAATGGCATATAAACTCTTTTTTTGATACAGTATGTACAGCATTGTGAATTATCAGTTGTGTGTTTCACACCATTTGATTTTTTTTCTTTCAGTGAAGGTAAATGTAATATTCAGTTGATAGGGCTATGACAGTCTCCAGAGTATTTTACGAAGAACAACTGCAGCATAAGATATTTTGACCTGCTTCTGTATTCAGCAGACTGACTCTCACAACCTTGAAAGTCTCTCTGAGGCACTGTACTGTACTCCCTCCAACCTAAACCAAGGTCATCACACTGTGTGATGCTGATAAGAGCTCTATTTTCATGGGAAATATTAGGAACGAAGGGAGGGTGGAGAAAAGGGGCTAGCAGCAGGCAGCATGGGGAGGGTGGTGTCAGTGGTAACATGTGGAGCTCTTGAGAGGTTTGAGAGCACCAGATGCATCGGTGGTGGATTTTCAACACATGACTGCTTGGAAACCTCTCCAAAGCTGTCTGATTGGATGGCAGTCCTGCACAATCAATGTAATTAACAGGCTATTACACCCCAGTGACAATGACTTAACACTACAGTGGACGGGCAAATGAAACCAATAAGAAAAAGTAGTGGAAGAAAAAAAAACCAAAACAAAACACTGGAACAATGAACACTTCAATCACAAAGCTGCACAGTTTACCCAGCACAGTGAGTTCAGCGACTTCGCTCTCCCTCTCCCCCACCATGTTGGTCCCAACGCAGATGTATTTCCCTGCATCGCTCTTCCTGGTGTTGGTGATCATCAGCTTACCACTGCGGATCTAAAAAAAAAAAAAGAAGGACAATACATATTTATACAGCTGTATTTGGCCCATACAGTATGTCCGCTGCTGTGTGTATGTGCGTTTACAAGGTGTGTAAACAATCTCAACAAATTTACTGCTGAAATTGTGACATTTGCCACAGCTATAAGGTCCCATATGCCATACTTACAGAAAGTGCTGCACGTCAAAAACACCATCTACAACAGTGAAAAGCTATTGTGACAGCTAATGCCAGTAACCCATCATGAATATTATTATTATTATCATATTACCCGTCACCAGTGTAAACACACATCTGGGGTTTTGATGCACTTTTAGTCAAAAGGTATGTGTAAATGTTTTAAATAATATGCATTAAATGTATTATAACCATCAATTCAGAAGTTATAATATAAATTCTGAATTGGTGTTATTGCCATCTTAAAAAAGGTGGTTTCCCACACTATGAACCTGTTGGGCTGATGCATTTACCACCAAGCTAACATGATGCTCCAACAAATATTCTGTAATTAGTAAAGCATGCAGTTAATATGAAACAAATTCCAATAATACCTTATTTTACACTTTTTTCTGGCTCGCTGGTTTCGGCCAGACTGATACTGATACTGATACTATCAGTATCAGTCCGAGTATTGGTATTATTTACACATAAGGATGGTCACATAGACAAGACATCCTGGACATAAGGGCTTGTAGAAAACTCAAGAGTTAACATGAATATGATGGGGCAGTTTCCATATCTTTGAATGCAGTAAATTAAATGCCACATATTTAAACACAGTGTCTGGAATTTCCTGTGGTCCTCAAATGCAACTGCATGATCAGCTACAAAAATGACAACCTCATGACAACAACAACAGGTCTCTGCTCAAGACATTAGTACTCTTAGATGCATATGGACGTTTGGACCTTTGGATTTAACATGTCTGTGGACATATTTAATGAAAAAAATAAGAATTAGTTCAAGCCACTTCAATAGCTAAACAGCACATGGTGTAGTATACGGGTGTACATATCTGCATCTGTATGCTTCTCCTTATCTAAGGAAGGGGATTTGAGCTGCCTTTCAAGCTGCATAGAAGGTCACCCATTATAAAATTACATAATTCATATCTGGTGCTACATTAACACAGAACCCAGGGAACAAAGACATGGTGTCTTTGTAGATTCCTTCATCCGATGTTCAGTCCGTGTGCCTTGCTCAAACTTTTTTTAGCTTCATGGGTATCAGCACACACATACACACACAACAAAGAGGGTGGGAAATATACTGTATGCTCTAC
This sequence comes from Solea solea, assembly GCF_958295425.1. Taxonomy (NCBI): domain Eukaryota; kingdom Metazoa; phylum Chordata; class Actinopteri; order Pleuronectiformes; family Soleidae; genus Solea; species Solea solea. The sequence continues at coordinate 11,615,206 of NC_081137.1, read as the reverse complement.
ATGCTGCTTTCAGTTTTTCATATCCTATCCTCCACCCCCCACAGCCTATCTTAGCTGTCTTCACAGTGCTTTGGATATGAGGCACTGTATTGATAGTCTGCAGACACTCTGCGTTAGAGGAGATGCCACAGCAGCAGTGAGCAGACATGAAAAAACAGCCGCGAAACACGACCTGAAGAAAGACCTGAAAACAAACACAAGGACATTCCCTGCCCCCAAACATCAAAAAACCTTCTCCCAGGCATCGACTTCAATTAAACTTTCAAACCCTTTATTATGGCTCCAGATAGCAGTTTGTGTCTCCAGTCTGCTAGAGACACACAGCCTGTAGTGGCACGGTGGTGTTATTTCTTAAAAGAGGTCGGAGGTGGAGGCCGCCTACAGCGCAGTGTCCATAAAAGCATGCAGAGGGATTCAGTGTCATGGCAGACAGCAGCACCTTGCTTGGTGGGCACTCTCCACTTACCAGCTCACACAGGAAATACATCATTAAAGTGCTGCTGCAAGGATGAAACCCATGGCCCTTTTCATTTATTTACTCATCCTCCTGCAGGCTAACCTTCCACTACAAGCAGGTCACACTGTCCATCAGATAAAGAGTCGTCTCGCTTTGGCTGACATTCCAGGTCTGCTGTTCATAATGCACTTTTAAAAGGAAGAATTAACAAAACTGAGGCATGACTTGTGGCTTTGCAATATTTACTTTACATGCAATGTGCCAACCACTAGTAATCACAAGGGTAAAAGTGGGCAACAATGGGAGCTGGTTCTGCCAATTCCGCAAATCAGTATTCAGCAGAACAGAGTTTACATGTTTAGATATTAGAGACAATAGAACTAACTCAAACAATATGTCAGATAACTGTTCTCTGGCTGTTTCCATAATAACAGTGAAGATGGTGGATAGATGTTGTTGATGTTGCTGAGGCTAAGAGGAGAACATTTTAGTGGATCCCCACGGATCCAAAGAGACGGTTGAGGTGAATCACAAACTCACAGTGAGCAGAAGAAGACGGAGTGATGGATTCTGTGGTTAACTCTTGGTAAACCATGGACTCGGACAACATTTACCGAGCGCTAGTCTGCGCAGCAACGTTAACACAGCAGTTATGTGCATTACACTGTTAATTGCTCACGCTAACATTATGCTAACACGTACCCTTTCAGTGGGTAGCAGTGCTAATTAGCGTTAGCACTGCTAATTGCTAACGCTAACGTTATGCTAACACGTACCCTTCCAGTGACAACGACACTATCTTTAGCATGGTCGACTCCAGAGTTGAATGACTGTGTCAATTTGTTTCCCTCCAGGTTCTTGTAAAGTAAATATAATGATGTTCTTGTTGTTCTTGAATAGCTAATAACTACATTTTTTTTTTTTTTTTTTTTAAAGTCACCTTTCCAAATTATCCTTTATCTGGGCTTGGGACTGGAAAAAAGTGACCCAAAAGAGACACTTTCAACCACTTAACCACTTTAATATATATATATATATATATTATTATTTTATTTTATTTAGTTTTTTAGTGGAGTCATTTATTTTACATTTACCATTCAGTCAGCGGTGGTTTCGAGCATGCGTGATTAATTTGCAGTCTGGACGTGAAGGGGTGAACATCTGCTCTGACTGCAGCTGCTACGCAAGGAGAGGACAGGGCCACTGTGAGTGCTTTGGAACGAGGGAGGGGCCCACGGCAGCTCCCGCTGTTTTGATGAGAGGAAAACGATACATGCTCTCCAAAAGTCTCCACTAACAACAGAAAAAGTCGATTTATAGTCACTTGAGGGGTCTGAATACTTAAATATAGTGACAACGTTGCTAAGTTGGCAACACTGGTTGAATCCAGCACCGGTCCTATTCATTTTTGCTGCATCTTAATCTGCCATGACGTCACACAATGTCTAGATTCGCATATAAAAGAGGACTTTTGAAAATCATGTGACAGAAATGTCACTCCTGCTTCAACATTTCATTGTACTAGAAAAACAGCAGAAATGGCGGCCAGGGAGAAGAGGAATGTGATGAAGAAACCACAGCTTCCTTTACATCATCAGTTTGCCTTGATATCCCTCTGTGTTGACAAAGGTTGGTGGACGGACTCCCAGTGTTTGTTTTACACGGATCATTGCTGCTGAAATTGACACTTACCAATACAATACCAATGAGAGCAACTTAGCAAGCATTTAGGCATGTGGAAATACATTAGAATGAGAAAGAATGAGGAAGTGACTTTGAAAATGGCAGGGTTGTTGGTCTCAGTTTTTCAAAAAACTGCTGATCGACTGAGAATTTCACGAACAAACCTCTCTAGTATTTATTAAGTTATTGGACTGGAAAAAAAAATAGATAGAAAGGTCAAATTAAGACATATAACCACTCATTGCAACCAGGTAATGAAGTAGACCACAGTGCCCTGGCAGTACCCTGAAACAGATGAGCACTCCTGCCACTTCATTAGATGTCTGTGTACCTATAAGTGACCTGCTGTGATCTTTGACTAAAACATATAACATTTTCTTTATTGAGGTGTACTGTCATTGTATTATTCAAATCATGTTAAAAAAAAAAAAAAAAATAGTATACAAATTAAAAATTTATATCAGTTCAACCTTTTAAAGTAGTTTGTGGGTTTATTTGCACAAGAAGGAGAATAGTCTTGCTTTCAATTATATCACAAATATTTATAAACGGTACATGATACAGCTATAAATATGGATTGGGGTAATAAATGACGCAGATATTTCATTTCTAATTACGAAAATGTCATTGGATTGATCTATCTAGGCTCATAATCTTTGCCGTACCGCTTTCAATCACATTTAATAAGCACTCGTATTTCCATAAGGAGCAAATTAAATCCAGGTGAATGAGGTTATCCTCAAAAAGACTTATGAACACACACAGTCTTCTAAGCCTCTGTAATATCTGTCCCCTGATGAGCCAGTATCACATTGTGGCAGTGTGATGATGCAGTCTTTTAGATATTCCTCCAGGACTGCAAAGATGATCTTGTTTTAACCATTGCCTTTGACTTGTTGCTGTTTGCTGTAAATACTGCTGCACCAGCAACTTCAGTAGTTGATTAAAGAGCAGGCTGAGAGCTTTTTTTCTTCTTCTTTTTTTAGAGCCATGGGCATTTTTAGCAGAAAATTCCATTTCTAAGAAATCCAAAATGTGGTTTGTCTGTCCTCCATCTAGGACACTGAAACCTCAATTTTCATCTGCTCTGTTTCAGTCTTTTTTCTTCTTACCATTGCTTTGCACACAGCAACAAAAAAGGTTTCAAGAAAGTGCACTTCGAGCACTAAAATCAAGGTGTCTGAATAAGATATTACAGTTTAGTTCAGTATGCAAATTTCAGTATACAGCTTAAGTATGTGTGTGTGCAAATATAAGACAATCTAAGGTATACATTCTTAAATTCACTTAAAGTAAACACAGTCAGTTTTGTCTAGTTTTTCCTTGTTTTAAGGCACAAAACAGTCTGAAAGTGGCTCAATTTACAGGCTTTAACGGTTCTAGCCCAGCAAAGTTTACTTAACCCACTGGCAGGTTCACTTTCCTTTTTTTTAACTTTTTAAATCAATTGAGGAATAATTTCTAGGCACACACACGTTGCTGCATTTAGTGTGACTAACCTTTTCTGTTAAAATGTGTCAATCACACTCACACATTTCAAGAAATCGTCACTTCATAAACAACAATTAATGTTCCTCATCACAAGACACACATTCAAAAGGAATGACAGTAACTGTGAATCACTTGTGCCGGACTGTTTTGGTCTTGATACAGTAAATGAGTCTGCTGCCGGTCTGTGAATGAACCTCACGGCAAAGACATACATTTCCATATAGAAAAGTTGATTAGAGCGGACAAAGACAAGCGCGCAGAAAGTACAAAGCAAAAAGCAGCCTTTGTATTTGCCTCAGAGGAGAACCCCCCCGCCAACCCCCTTCGTCTCTGATCCATGCCTCTCCTTGAATCATACATTGCTGCTCTGTCCGTCACGTTCCCTCAGAGAGCTTCTACCTGTCACTGCACTAACACGAGCATTCAAATCGTCTGCTTCTACAAAGACATTTATACAAATACACGACACATAAACATGCACATGCAAAAGAATATTCTTATACCTGGTTATATGTTTGAGTCAAGGGACTGGGGATCCTTTTCTTGCTAACCCATCTGATTAAAGGGATCGTTCAGGTTTTTCTAAGTGTAGTTGTATGTTACTAGTAGCCTAGAAATCTATACACACACTAGCCAGGGTTTGCAGCCATGGTTCCGTCTAGAAAGTCCTCGTCAGCTCGCGAGCTGCAAAATCCAAACTCTGGTTCGCCTAATCACATCGTGTATAGAGTCGGTGGGCGGGCTTAATATAATGACGACAGAGTTGCGACCGTTCTGTGTGTAGTCCCTCTGCTACATAAAGTTTTATTAATCGCCTTAGGGAAAGTATTCTTCGGCATTTGACCCATCCTAGAATTAGGAGCAGTGGTCTGCCACACTGAGTAGAACCCGGGGAGCATTGGTGATTGGGTAACTGGCTCAGGGGTACCCCAGCCCTTTTTAGCCGGGTGGGGATTTGAACCGGCGACCCTCCGGTTACAAGTCAAGTTCCCTTTCCACTTGCCCACAGGCTGTGGGTAGTAGGCAAGTAGTAGGCCACCCATCTCCACCAGCAAGTGACGTTCAAGTCTCGATAAAAAGGTGAGACACCGCTTACAAATTCTGTTCGACTTTGCCGATGTCTTCTCTATCGCCACTCCAACATGCAGTAATCTCGGCAATACTTTGGGGTTTCTTCTGTTTTCGAAGATGCTTGCTGAATGTACAACCACGCCCACAATTCTCATATTCTTTGCGCAAAAACGCCAACAGTCATTGGGCTCCATTACATTTGTTGGCTTACACAGGAATCTCTCCATCAAACTTTGCCACGCACCATACGCAGAACACTTCCCCATGGACTATTTTCCGTTGTTCTGACTGTGTCACCTTCTTCGTGGCTCTGATTGGTCGTAGCGCTGTCTTATTGCATGCAGAGGGAATTTGAAAGACAACCGTTTAACCCGCCCCTCGGATTGAGCCCTGCCAATTGTGTGTGCCCAGACCAAACATCTTGATGTAGGTCTGGTTTGCCAGGCTAAAGTACTAGCCAAACAAGCTTGAAACAGAGATGCTGACTCTCACTGAAAACATGGCTGCCAGGGCAATTCAAAGTACTGTTGGTGAGTTTGTGTCACTAAGTCTGAACAAAGAATTTCAAACACTGAAGTCACAAAATAACACACCTGAATGTGTTGATGGACGCAGCAGTGGATCAACAACTCCATGTGTGCTGTAATGTGAAAATTGTTGATTTTCTCGATGGATTTCATTGAGGGAAGAGAGGGGTTTACAAAAGCTTTCTTTAGGAAAGTGCGCCGCTGAATTTAGTCTCAGATGGGTTCCTGGTCCCAGCCATCCACTGGGGGCATAAATGGCACAGTACTTCAAATAAACACTTAAAAAAACACTGTTTCACTATTTTTAGTGTACACAAAATGAAAATTACTCCTGTGTAATATGTGACCCAAAACAATATATAATATCAAATTACCACCATGCTATGGGTCATTAGATGACACTTGTTTGCTCAGCTGCCCTCTCATCCTGTGTATTTTTGGCATTTTGACGTATAAATAATGTGCACTCCTTCGTTTTTTTATGGACTTACATTTTCTTGTCTTGTTGCCTTTTCAGCTTTGCATCAGCACAAGTGAAGATCATATTGACATTTAGTGTTCTTGTGACCACTAAATCGATTCTGACTTTGCACGTTTGCTCTTCTGTATTTTTATTATATTTTACAAAGACTGAGGGGACAACAGGTAATTGGTTCTTTAGAGTTATGAAAAGGGCAAACAAATACCAAAGATTTACACGAGCCATTTCTATTTATGTAAGGACCTTGAAGGTTATCTATGTTTTATGACTACTACTTTAGGACTCCTGTTCAATGTGAATGTGAAGGTAAGGAAAGATTTTAAGGAATTCATTCATTCATTCATTCACACACACACACACACACACACAGATATATGTATATATATATATATATATATATATATATTATGTTTATAATATATATAAACATAATTATCATCATTATTACTTGTCTTTATTTTTTTTTCCCTTGTATTTTATTAATCCCTTAGGAGCAGTGGGCAGTGCCCTGGTGCCCAGGGGGTTGGTATCTTGCTCAGGGGTGCCCTAGCCCTTTGACCTGGTGGGGACTCAAACTGGCAACCCTCCGGTTACAAGTTCTCTTTCCACTTGGCCATGGCGGCCCAATACGTTTCAATATCAAACTTTCTACTGACCTACCTTTGTCTACACAGCAATAAGCAATAAACATTTTGAATGTCACCTTCCGTCCTGAGAACCTGTGATGAACATCTGTTACCTTGTTCTGACATTGAATGACTAATAATGACCATAAAACAGTACTTTGTTGTATCCTGTCGTCAGAATTATGGCAACACTTACTGTGATACGTTCATCTCTGTCATCTAGAGTAACTCCATCTCTCCTCCAGGAGATGGTGGGTTCAGGGTGCCCTCGTGGCGGTTGACACTCCAGCACCGCAGGTTCACCCACCGCCACCATAACATCCACAGGGTTCTGTCTGAAGTCATCGCGCAAAACTGGAAAACACAGAATGAAAAACACAGTTAATAGTGTCTGATGTTGTAAGGGCAAAGAATACATTTGAGTGAGTGAATGAATGATTGAGTGAGTAAGTGGAGCAAGTGAGCGAGCTTTTACTCTTAAACTATCACGTACGTGAACAATAGCATGGCTCTTTTAAACCTAGAGTGAACTCAAATTAACTTTACTGGTAAAACTTGTGTTTTGTCCTACTACTTTATGTGGAAAAAGATTTATTACACCAGGTTAATTCACGCTTGATCATCATATACACACATGTTGTATGAGGTCAACTCATTGACAGCTGTCCCGTGATGCTGAGGGACATCACTGTGCAGCAGTATGTGAAACTCTCAGGATGAGAACAGGTTGGGATATTACCACCTAGCACTAAATTCCCTGTTTGATTCCCTGCAAGTTCTTGTGTGCTGGGACAAGGGCAGGAGTCCAATTACATGGCGTAGTTGAGCTACAACTGTAGCTGGACTTAACTGTGCATAAAAACATACTGGCAGAAAGGTAAGGTTCCAGATGGCTTCCCTGGCAGGGGGCAGAAAATCTATGGCGGCAATTTATCATCTTTCTTAGCCTGTGCACAAGTTTGCAGCCAGAAGCCAAACTTGCATCTATTCCAAGTAGCCCAACAGAGGAGTTCCAGTGGTCACCGGCAGCTCCTGCCTGTCTCCACCAGAGACTGCACATAAAGATCTCCTCACTTCACTGTACAGCTCCAAACGGCATGAGCAGGAGCACGTTTATAAAGAAAAAGGCATTCTACAACCTTGGAACAATGATGGATATCAGCAAAAATGATCCGCAACATTTCAGCAGAGGAGAGAAAGTGCATTTACATTTTTAATGCAAACAACCTTCCATATGTTCATATAAGTGAGCAGAATCCAGCTCCTGATGAGGTGAACAGCATGTGCTAATGTAGATGCCTGTGCATGAGTGACTGCTGCTAAGTGTTCCCAGTCTTAAATTACAATGGGGGGCTTAGAACCTGAACAAGCTGAGTGAGCTGAGCCAACGCAGAGCTACAGCAGAACAGCAGTTTGGAGCCGGGTTGAGGAAGGGGGTAGAAAGACAGGAAACAATGGGGAAAAAATACCTAATCGCTCCCAGATGGCAGCAACCCGTTCACCTCTGGACACGGATTTGTGCGTAACACCACGCTGAGATGGACGCCAAGGAAGCAGAGCCTGAGATGCCTGATGAGCGGCGTGGTGGGTATCGCGGGGGAACAAATTGGGACGACCCTTCTAATTGGAGGTATAATTTTTTTTGGCCCCGGCCGCAACTCCTTATGAGCTACGCTCCGCTGCTTTGGCCCCTCTGATCCTGTGAGCATGGGTTGCGACTGGCTGACTGCAGTTGAGTGAGTGCTGATGGGAAACAGCTGTCTGACAACCCAAACCCCCCCCCCCCACACACACACACACACACACACTCCATGCCGCCACGGCCAACACCACCATGTCACATGATAAAAGGCATTCCTCTAGGGATACAGAAACATGGCTGAGGTTACATCAGACAGGAAGAAAGCGAGACCATCGCGACTGCATGTACAGTGTGTGTGTGTGACTGTGTGTTGATTGATTGACTGATACTATCTTTCAATTCTGCGAGTATTAAGATTACACATCTGTTTTTACTATCTTGTGAGGTCCATATGTCTCCATTTTGAAAGACCATTTTCATCAAGCCCCTTTGTTAGAGATTTATTTTTGCTGATAGCCATAGTGAGTGTAAAAAAAAGGACATAAAGAGTTTAGACCAAACCAAAGGAGGCATGCAAAGGTTATGTAGCGACAAATGTTCTCATAAGTGAGTAAGCACGTTTATGTGTTTGAGCAAGTTGGCAGGTTTTTGCGTGTTTTACTGTATTATTGTGCTGCGTAAGCACACGAATAATCCTGATGGAGCGTTTGTAAAAAGGGGAGTGTTTATATTCTCAGAAGGGAAAATGTATCCCCTTATTACATTATAATAGGAAATGATGCATGGCCATGTAACCATGCAAGGCCAGCCCACACAGAAATGAAAATACAGTGCCTCTGAAAACCCAAACTAAGGTTGTTTCATCCTTTCCAGATCCTTGTATCCATCCTGCTCCTATGCATGTGTGTCTTGTCTGGTCCTTTTCTAGATAACTTGTATTATTTCAGCTTTATCTGTAAACATATCCCGATATCTGTTGCTGACGTTCGTCTCTAGTCTGAAATCCCCTTAGTTTGTGGCCTTTGCTAAACCAGGCTGCACAGACAGGAAGAATGAGGAAAAGAAAGCTTGGTGGGTGCATACATTTTTAAACATTAGAGGGTGATTGGTAACATGTGGACGTCCTGAGATGACTGCTCTGATTGTAAGAATGTTTTTCCCATGGCATACATTGATTACAGGCTCATAATAGCTACAGCGTACAGAGATAGTTGTAGTTTTTGTGATAACCACTTGACAAAGCCTCACCAATAAAATGCTTAAGTTTAGGATATCTTGAGAACATGTTCACTGGTTTGTAAAGCACTCACTCTCCAGCACCACGGTCCATTAACGACACACTTTTTTGTGATTTTGATGTTTGAAATTTGTTCCAATTTTCCCTGAAATGACATGAACTTCACAAAAAAAGGCAGCAGAAGGCCAGCTTCAGTGTCCCTGTGAGCTAAAAACACAGATTTTCTCTATGGACTTTGGTGCAGGAGAGTGAATGGTTTACAGTTTTCAGTCAGAAAAGGCGATTGAATAGTAAAGCAAAGCAGCACACATATTCTTAAGATAATAAGATATTAGTTTTCTTCTGTGTGTGTCTTGTTTCTCACTGGCAGCCATGTTTTCAGTGAGCGTGAGTGTCCTTGTCTGTTCTCAGTGACAACAGTGCATTGTTGATGTATGAATCAAATTCAACAATTTCAGTATCTCATGCAAAAACCCTTGAAACAAAAATCAAACTGCCACTTAAATCTTCTAATTTGCTCTCTGTTTGTTTGTTTCTCCCTCGTTTCTTTCATTCTTGCATCTCTATAGTGATGCTTTGCGCACTATTAGTGTGCCACCCAATTCTCAAGAGATTCATACATGACGTCCACTCTATACCACTGATTTAAACCATTCTTAACAGTGAGAAAAAAAACTCCCGTACAGCTTCTGAAGCCAGTTTGGCTGGAGCTTTGCACCTTTTTCGCTTTATTTCACCCCTCCAACCATATGATCCCTTCAGATGAGAATCTCAAAGCCCACTTCAAAGCATCAGCCCTTGGCCTCCCTAACTTGAATCTGACAGTGTCTGACTTGTTGTGAGTCCTCCACAGCCTGAGCCTGCGCTTGAAAAACGGCCTACTGCAGCACAGCTCCAATAATCCTCTCTGCACAATCCAGGACAATCCAGCCCAGGAGATAGAGGTGGGATAGGGGCGCACACAGTAATCTTATCACACGACATCATTAAAAGAAGCGACTACAGCACCTTTTGTCATCACAGTCGTAGCTAACCCTCACCCGTATCTCTTTTTTATGTGCACGCTGTAACTCCAGCTGTAAAGGTAATTTGGTGCAGCAATCACATGCTTGTCCCAAAGTCAACATCAGCACTACTGTAAGGCACTCATGCTTTTTTTAATATCAGGTCAGGTTTGCCAAACACAGACTGGGAGCATGTTTCTGCCTCCAACTCGTATTACAGAGAAAAAAAAAAATGCAATTAGCATTCAGCCAATCACGATGCCGCCTGACAGATTTGAGTTTTTTTGGCAACCACAGAATAGCTGGCATTTCCAGATTGTTTATTTGATTTGTTTATAATTTCCATATGGCGCGTGAAAGCAGGGAAATGTGCCACATATGTTACTTATGAATTACATGAGCATTTTTTTACAGTTTTCTTTGTCAGAGGATTAAATGGTGTGACACTTAAACATGTTCTCTCAGGCTCAGAAGAACAGCCCTCAATCTATAAACTCATTTTAGTTTAGACCAAGAGCCTGGTCTAGTCTAAGATGACTTTATTCTGCAGTGAAACTGAAACTTAAAAAAAACCAAAGTGTAAAAATGACAAGTTGTAGTTAAATATAATAAATATCGTGATGTCTTGCACTGGTTCTTGAGTCTTGGCTGCTCATAGTGTCGATTATAGTTTATGGACAATAAACGTGCCTAAAAGTGCATTTCAATTTATTGCACCTCACTTTTTTTAATATATTTTATTATCTCACTTTTTGTTTTTGTTGTCTGACTCTTAAATGTTTCAGTACTTTTATAAATCTTTCAGCACTTTTGCATTTTATCTTCCCACAAAAAATCGGCACTTTCACTGGCCCTTGGCACATTATGAGTGTTGGTTTTGTCAGAGTTGTTACTGTTCTTATAGTTATTACTGTGCTAACATCCAGTTAGCCTTTCAAATTTCATTCAAACTAACTGATTCAACATGGTGTGAAGGGGGTGAGAAAAAAAAATCAAAAACAAAAAAAGACAGAAAGCATACCGTGCACCAGACTGTGTTAGTAAAATGTAAACACTCAAATGAAAAAGGGAGGCTGAAACTGGAACTCCCTCTCTGTTCTTGCCATGGCCCTTTGGACTGAGACCAGGCTGAGACAAAAATAAGTACTGGCATCTATTACACTGTCCTGAAGTCTCCATGTTTCCCAGTGTTTGACAATCATCATCATCTCCAGCTCAAACACTTATTTGACAAAAAAAAAACAAAAAAGAAAACATCTCAGAGCCACAGCCTGAACAAATAAATGTAATAAATGCCCAAAGCTGAAAGTAGGAATTCTGCTGTGACACAATACAACCCCGGCAGATATGAAATCCTTGACTTTCTCACAATCCCCTTTTGCTGACCTCTCCTTACCCCCATCGTTCTTTCGGCCTCTATCCATCTCCCTCCCTCTTTCCTCTTCTCTTACAGACCTTTGGTCTGGAGAGACAGAAAGCTGCCAGATTAACAGCCGCTCCACAGAAAAACCAATATGTGCAGCTCGCGTGTAGTGGTTGGTCAGATAGATCGAAAAAAGACACACACACACACACACACACACAAATATGCAGAGAGTGTGTGCACGGGAGGTCCAGTGGGCTCGGTTACTCTTTGCGAGTGCATGCCGAAGCCAATAACATAATATGAGCTGCAACCGAGCATATCCAATAATAAAAAAAAAATGAAGGTCCCTCTCTTCCAAATTAGGATACATGCATTAGCTCCGTATCATAACTGTGTCCTACGAGATTTGCGAAATACGCGATAGCATTAACAAAACAACACACGGTGCTTATAATAATAACACTGCTTCTCCTCCCTAAGCTCACGCATTTGAATTTCATTTTCAAAAATCATTATTCAAAAGTCCCAGGGCAAATTGATTTTTGTATTTTTTTTTTATTTATATAATTCGCACGCACCTATCTTATGTGTGGGGAGCCAATTAAGTAAACATACTCACTCACTTAATGGGACAAAACTCATGGTTCTATTATCGGCGAAGCTAAGTATTCCTCCTGACTTGTTTGTGGACTCTTTTACTCAGACTCAACACCCAGAGTCACTTCGGTTAAATCTGAACAAAGGATTTCAAAACAATCAATAAATCAACACCTCCCGTGTAAAATATTTACTTTTATCTTTCTTCTTCTTTATTTGTGACACTTTTGAATTTTTTTTTTTTTTTCGCTATCCTTGCGCAAATACTAATGGCCTTTATTGTTATCACCCGGACCCCTTATGGTCTTCAGACCCTAAGGGGATGAAATTTATTATCATGAAATGTTTTATTTAATGGTATAGTGTTTTATTTAAAGGGTCCGTGCTGACTGTGCATCAGTACCTCATACAAACACATAAAACCCTTAAACGATCACTTCAATCTCTTAGTTTAAGTAATCGTTCTCTTTTGAGTTGCATGTGATGTTTAGTCTCCTTTAATTAGGGCTCAGGAATCACATTGTTATTTTATAATCATTAGTTTTCCTCTCCTCCTGAAAGAAGCAACATTTTTGGGGTCTTAAACATGCAGGAAAAACTCAAGAATCTTTGCCACAGAACATTCTATTTTGTGGTTGCTCCTGATGGGCATGACAAAATGGTTTTGACAACACCCCCTAGAGTCAGCCCCTGGAACCTGTATGCCCCAGGATTACCAAATTTGGTCGGGATTAGTATCAGGTCAGTACAAGCGAAAAGTCTGCTGGAGCAGAAAGTCTGACATTTTTCATTTCATTTCAAGTCTTGTAGTGGAGTTATTCAGTCTTTCTTTCTGACTCCCTCGATGTGTTGCTTTTTAAAGTGGCAGGTGACTGTGGGTGGGGCCTAAAGACCTCTTTAAAGCCTTGTGGTCATGGCAATCTTACATGATTTCACCCTTTTTTCTATTCTGGGCTTTGTCAGCGTGTCACAGAAAAAGATCAAGCATTGTCAACAGTCAATAGTATTTGCTTTGTGCAGGCCAGGAGCCAACCCTGATTCCAAACTTGAGTACATACAGTGTTTTTATTGCCATTTTGGACTCTTTTAAAGTCTTTCATAATGTTGTTAAAATCCTTTTAGTTCCATTAAAAATAAAGTGACATCAGAAATGCACACGTGCAGTACAGTAAACACGCACACAGCCTTTTAAAGAGGAACCGGCTCCACCATGATGTGTGAGCGTGTGCACGTAAGGACGGATGGAAGCACCGGCTCATCAGTTCTCAAATGTCCTGACACTCTAATCCTGTTGATGTACGCGCAGAACATATCTCTCGTGTGGGGCAAATATTAAAATGTACCTAAAAGGATTGTGTAACCCTCGTTTTAATCCCTTCCTCTCATCCTATCCTCCTGTAAGAAATAAGACAGGATAACAGAAAAAGAGGGAACGCAGGGCTGAGAAAAAGGAGAAGATAGATACGACAAGACGGATGGACATGAAGCAGATTAGGTGAATTAGTGAAGTGGCACAAGTGCGGGGTGAAACTGAGGCTGAGCTGCTCTGATAGAGTTGGAATAATTGTCAGTCACAGTAAAGTGCAAGAGGATGACTCTTTGGGTGAGTCTGCATCATTTGGTTTACAATTGAGGGAAATTTAATACATTGTTTAAAATCCACCTAAAGGCAAATACACTATAAATTGTAAAGAAAGAGTTTTGTGATCCAAAATAGAGCTCAGTTACTGGTCAGACATGTAGACTTGCCAAATAATGCACACACTATTTGTTTTATTCTTGTAGGATATAAAGCTACAAACCTTTAGGATATAAAAGCGGTGTGGGTGTATTTCACCTGAATGATTTGTATTTCATACACGCCACCTTCATCATGGCAATAACATAAAATAAAAAAAAGGAAATACACATCTCGGCAGCTCCACAATCAGGGCTTAGTAAATAATGTTACTAGTCGCTGTAATAACTGTAAACATACATAAAACTATTGTCCTTGACCACTTTATGCTAGTTTATCAGTGGAGGAGGAAGACCTGGGACCTGCCAGACCTGGAGGACGGATGCGGCGTTCTCTCTTTCTGGTTCTCCCTTCTCCTCACCTATGGACGTAGATGCGAACACTGAGGCTGTAGCTGTAAATATACCCTTCCAGTGATGAACTGCTCCAGAGTTCACTTGCAAGTGGTCTGAGACCACCTCCTTCTAGCAGACCTGAGTTTGGTTGCTTGGTCCACATCAGATGACTACATTCACACTGACCCAAACAAACTGTACCAAGGATGTGAAAGCATCCTTAGTTCCTTTTTGCAGAAAAACAGCAGTAACATGGAGAAAACATTAGCTTTCTATAGGATCCCAGTCTTTTAGGTGTAACACTGTTGGTGCAGGTTCAGAGAACAAGTCATGAAAAAGGGATTAAAACAATAGAAGCCTGCAATTTGTTTTTGATTTTTTTCAATCTTGGCTGCTGTTTTCTATCCTCACTATCTATGACCTCACTCAATAGTATACTGTATAGAACATAAAAAATGTGACATGTTAAATCAAGTGGAAATAAAAAGAAAAAAAAAAAAAAAAACACATTACATTGTGTTTGGTTTTATGAGCCGTAGACAATTTGATCAACTGAAGACGTGAAAGGGGTGGTGGAAATAGGAACACACACAGACAGACAGACACACACACACACACGTATGCAGCCATGCCCACACACAGTTGCTGTTTTTTTATGGGATACATAGTGTTTTTATTGAAAACATTCCCACGCATAACTCTTGCTTATTTATGCTGGAGCAGGCAACATAAAGCAAGACAGGTCTGCTCGTGTAACTTTGGCATTTAGGCCCAAAAATGCCAGACTGTGTGACACCACTGCTGTATATTAAAGTAAATTGCTGTTTCTGAGTGAGACAAATACGCTCATGCTGATACGACGCTAAATCGTTATCATTTGATTTATTTACTTTGATTTTTAGTAATATAGTAATATAGTAAAAACAAGGGGTCGCTCAATAAATGCAGTAACAAGAAGCAGCATCGGATCACGGGGATCCTTTTCATGTCTTCTCAGAATTTGCAGAAAACGGTAATGAGTAGTCTTGATACGACTTGACTTTAAGGACATGGCATCCAGTAGCTCAGTAGTAGACTTTCGACTTGAAGGTTGTGGGTTTTTTTCTTTGAGGTTTATAATGTATGTTAAAACATACCCCCCTTCAAAACCTCTAATTAACAAACCCTCCCCCTATATTTTAAAATATTAATAAAAGAAAAAAATTCTAAAATGTCTTGCTCCCATGTGGCAGATTTTTTTTTTTTTTTTTTAAATCGCTGCGTTGGCATGGCAACCTGTTACCAAATGCTTTTCCACAGGATGGAGTGTTCTTCTTCTGCATTCCTTGTTAAATTGTAGTTGGCAAACAGTGCTATTGCCCCCTGGATGAGAGTGTGGGTACCACCATGAGTGACTGACCTTTTTTTTTTTACCCGCTTACAGTTATATATACTTGTCATATGGCCGCATGCGTTGAACCCTGATTATGCATACCATACTGACAACTGTATATTAATGTTATACATTCATAGATCTGAAAATGGACATTGATAATTTTTTACCTTTAACCGTACTAGTCCCCCTTTGTGGGACTGGTAAGTTTCTGTTGAGCAACATAAATGAACAACAAAGCATTTCCAGTCAATTATTGTATAATCATTCAAGGAAGTGCTTGCTACTTCAGGTCACACCACACAGATGGAAAGGAACTGTAGATCAATTAAAATGACTTATACATCCTGAAAATGTGCGTTAACCTCCAACATTTAGCAAAGAAATGTCTAAAATCTCAATATTTAACAGAGGAGTCTGGTGTATTTAGCAACAGCACTCCCAAAAGTTTCATGCAGCTCCGCCCACATTGATTAGGTACTATATTGTAATGGAAAACCAACATGCCATACCAAGGCGGTACTATGTCGTGGAAAAGCGCCATAAAGGACAACACACTCATTTAATGCTCTGACAATGATGATGCAAACCTTGTTTGACTGAATCGTTCGGAAGTCTAAATAAAATGTTTACACGTATGGGTGGTATCCGCTCTTGCCTCCAGTTGTTTTGTATGTAGACCATTAACTCCTTTAACCCCTCACTGTGAATATATGTTAAGCCTTCGGGGCAAACGATACTGAGCACATGTTGGGACTCCTTCAATTGAAAGGCGCTCAGTAAATCAGTTTTCTCTGCCGACAAACGTGTATTTTCTTAGGTCGCGAGCCAGGACCTGAAGTCACTGCTGCATTCACCGGGCAAAATGTTATGTCCTTTAAACTGGATGTGAGAGTAAGTGACTAGTGGAAAGGGATGAGAAAACCGGGTCGGGTCAAGACGAGCTACTTATGCTGACGTTAAGTAGGAAAAAAAAAGGGAAACCACGTGCTAACAGCATTTAGCACGTAAATAGTCATTGTTTAGTAAATGATACTAAACTAAAAATCTACTCACATTCACATTTACAGTTAATTTACAGTCTACATTTGACCTAACCTCAATCTGTCTCTCAGTCGGGTCGGAAGGTTTTCGGATGAAGAACACAGCATCCACTCCCCTTCTACCACTTTACCCTCCAGGTCGCCAGTCCATCACAGAGCCACATATAGATATAGAACAACCATCCACTCTCACTCTCACACTCACGGCCAGTTTAGAGTGTCTCATTTTCCTAATCCCCAAATATGTAATCTCCATGCAGAAAGGCCCTCGTTCTGATTGGCTCGCGAAACCCAGGTTAAGGTTAGTGTTTAAAATTTACACACTGCGGCTTTTACTTTTTCTATGTAGTGATTGCAAAATCCCACGTTACAGCTGCATGCCAGAAAAAAAAGGTGTGATTGTGAAATAACCAAAAACCCCACTCACAGATGCTGCCCTTTAATTATTCCAAACAAAACAAAATGGAAATTCCTTCTGGGGTGAATCATATTAAGAGGTGGAAGAGCAAACAGAAGTGGATGTCATGTGGCTGACACTTATTAGTCAGGTGAGGTGATGCATAGATGACGATGTGTTGACAGCGCCACAGTGAAATAATGGTATAGCGCAAAAGAGAAAACCCCAAACTCAAGGCACAATGACCCATATCCTGGGATCTGCGCTAACAAAACAACACTTCCCCCAGAGACCTGACCTCCTACTTCTGCGCCACAGAGGTCCCTGCTTTATTATTTGAGGGCTGTTTCAGGTGTGGAGCAATTTACCAACTCAATTAAGACGATCCAGATACAAACAGGCCTGTGAGTCAAATCAAATGAGACCTAACATAAAAGAGATACGAGTTTGACTGTCCTGAAACCTTGACACATCTGGAAGTGCATGCTATTGAGACTGAGACACAGCACAAGACCAGATCAAGCCTTCTCCTTCTTCTTCTCAATAATAAAGAGAGAAAATATAGGCTTTTCTCTGCAGGGCAAGAGTTCCTCGCATGAAAGCAGTGGAAAGCCACACACTCTCACACACACACACACACACACACTCACCGCTACCCTTTAACCCTCTCATTAGTGTAATCCTGCAAATTGTCATGAATAAATCCACTTAGAAGCCAGTGAATGAAAGAGTTTCACTTTGCGATGGTTGCATTACCATTTCAATGAAACGCTGCAAAAAAAACGGTGGCAGTGTTTGACAGAGTAATTGGAAACATTAACGGGAACGTAAAATACGGTTAGTGGAGGAATGCATCTATGTAAATGCAAGTGAGGATGTCAACGAGCACTATTATTATTATTTTTTTGGCACAAGCAAATACTGTTTATATATATATTTTTTTTTTTTTTTGCCACTAATAAGGCCAATAAATCCTGCGGAGGGAGACAAATTATGTGAAAGACTTTTCTGGCTTTGTTGGAAAAAACAAAAGCACTGGAAAGCAGACAGCAGACAGACCTTGAGAAGAAACTATTCCAGTGTGCTGGTCCATAGAAACCTTTGTTTGAGCAGCATGACCATGGCAACGGTGTTTGGAAAAAAAAAAAAAAAATCTCCTTGGGCCAGGCAGTAAATAAGCACCCTCTATAAACTGTACACAAAAAGCAAAGAGGGTCAAACAAACCAGGGTTTGTGCAATTACACACTGCAGACAGGCCAAGTATGTGATGCTTCTACTCTCTGATTAATGAGCACCTTTTCCTCGCCTTTGTTTGTGTTACAAAGACAGAGCAGGTAGAGATGGAAATAATAAAACGCAAAAAGCCAAGAGAAATTCTCCACGGGATGAGAGCAGTGCGGGTCGCGCAGAGAAGCCATGGAGTGGAGGAGGAGGAGGAGGATGAAGAAGAAGAAGAGTTGGTGGAGGGGAGGGAGGACGTATTTGCAGCAAAGAGAAAAAGTGAGCGAGACAAAGAAATTCAAGCAGGGTAGGAATAGAGATGAGGACACAAAGAAACAAAGAGCTACAGTGAGTGCAGAAATGACTCCACACTCACTGCAATGTAGTCTTTTTTTTTTTGTTTTATGGCGAGGCATGTGCCAAAATAAGTAAAGCTCCACCGTAGCACACATACACACACGTGTGCACGGATATCACACTCACAGTTACCACTATGTTTCACATCGTAATGTACCCAGAGGTGCCCTACGGTTCCTGTGTCATCAATCTGAGAGACAACTGGAGGGCCCAGGAGAGACAGAGGGAGGACATGAGCAGGTATGTTAACGCTCTCAATATGACGGACAAAAAAATATATATAAAATAAAATAAATCAGACAAAGGTAACACACACAATAACGGTTGTTTTCATAGACGTTTGAGGCCATGGCATCATATTCTATAATGTACTCAGTGACAGCCGTGCTTCCTGCATTGAGACACACATCATAACACAAGGATTCCTTTATTCAGCCATGGAAAACTACATTATCGAGGCGGGGAAATATGCTGACAGTGCAGGTACATATGGCAGAATCACATGACTCCAAGGCATGTGCAGTATATACAGGAGAAGCCGCATTTGTTTGACACCGTGTACTCCACACTGGGGCTGAATCATTCATAGTTTTTAAAGTGAAAATTGCTATTTTGAATCAACGCAATGCATATAAAGTATATCTCATAAGGAATAGCACTTAAGCTTTACTTATACATTTTTGTTAACTGGACACTTCCATGTTTAGTTTAGTGTGAGGAATTATGGGGATCACATTTTTAAAACTGCCCTAAACTCCATAATTCATACAGGCATGACAATGTAAATACATTGTTGATGAATTCCCATATTTGAGAATGTTATGATTTGGTTTACTACAAAATAATTCTCTTTATTTATATATATATATATATATATATATATATATATATATATATATATATATATATATATATATATACAAGTTTCCATCCTCATAATATAGCATTGAGTATGTTTTGACAGTAGTGATGCTTGATGACATTTTAAATCTACTAAACACTGAACTGAACTTTGACTTCAATTAAATAACTGTACACTGCAAATCAAATCACGCGGAGCGGAGGAATATTCCATTACCGCTGATATGTATGTGCAAAGATAAAGCAGATATTGAATAAAGTGTGTGATTTTGAGGCTTCTTAGTGCTGCCGTACGTCAGGTGTTTGATACTGATAACGATGTGTACAGGCAGCCACGGCACCCCACCGCTGCTACCGAGTGCAGATAAATCATTCTCTTTAATATTTCTTATTCATATATTATTCACCCACAACACCTTACAACTGGATTTGTGAAAACATTCCAAATGTCTGAGTTTTTTTTTTTTTTTTTTGTCATGAAATAAATTAACCGACAAAAATAATAAAAAGCAACATATTTAGTGTGTTAAACAGCCTGGAAACAGTAGTCCTTGGCACTAAGAGACCCTCCAAGTCAGAGAGAGGCTAAAGACGGGTAATTTAGAGTCGGAATGGGGAGAGAAATGGAGTATAACGATGGGCCTGTTTGGTTTGGACTGAGCTGCACCAGGGAGGAGTGAACAGGGAGAGAAATGAATGAGGAGTGAAAGATGAAACTTTAATGATCCCTCTGGGGAAATTGGGTCATTGCAGCGGCAGCAGAGGGGAAGGGAAGAGATAAGAGCAGAACAAATGCAAGCTGTTATACGATTAATTATCACAAGATAAACATACTGAGCATAAGTACACCATCAACGTGTTGTACAACAAATGTGTAATGTCGAAACTATAAACAGACAGTTGAGCGCCGCAGGTAAAAAACAAAACAAAAACGTGCAAATATCCATATTGAGATAGCAGAAAAAATGCACATAGAGCAAACACTGCAGAAGAAGAGGGTGAAGACAGATTGAGCAGGGAGAGAGAGAGAGAGAGAGCAGGAGGTTTGTCTCTGGCCCCTTTAATTGGTAGGAAACAAGAGGTCTCTGAATAAACAGCCACCACAAGAGAGAGCCGGGCTCATTTTTCCTCTATCCTTCGCTTCTCCAGAGCTAAACTGAAGCTATCTTCACGGAATGCCCTCTTCCACCTCCTCCTCCTCCTCCTCCTCCTATCTGTACTTCCCCTTCACTCATCGCCAGCCGCAGCTGTCTGTCCTCGCTCCTCTCCCGTGTATCTCTCTGTCTGTTGCCGGGACGACAAAAAAACCCAAAAAAAAACAAACACCACCTCAAGATTTCCAAATTTGCTGTCACACAAGTTGTGATCCTGCCCCAACTGAACTCTCTGTGTCTGCATCCATCTCTCTTTTACCCCAATGCGCACTGGTCAAAACCATTGGAATGTATTTCATTTGCATACCCTCCCAGGTCAAATTACTTTTTTTTTTTAGCAGCTTATAGCTTTGATTGGCAATTGACAATATTCACTCACTTCAATAAGCCTGTTTGATGAAGAGATGCTCTACAGCCAGAGAAGTTACCAAGAGTGTGAATAGAATAGTTCTCTGGTTTCCTCCCACTGTCCAAAAACATCAGAATTGGGGATTAGGCAAACTCTTACCCCACGACCCTCACATGGAGGGTAAAGCATCGAGAAGATGAGTGAGTGAATGAGTGAATCCCTCAGTGCTAAAACATTTTCAATTTCAGATGTTTTAATTGCGAACATTACCTTAAAAAAGTTTCTCATACGTGATAGCTGACCAGAAGTTAAGGAGCTGGCTTATATTTCAGTGGTTATACTCTGTGCCATGTCATATAGAGCCGCGCTCTGTCAAAGCAACACCTTACAGACGCGCAACATGTCTTTCCGCGTCTGAAAAACGACGCACCAGACTTTCAGTTGACTCCAATGTACATCCACAAATAAGACGATCAGAGCAGAGCAGGAATCGGATAAATCACTCTGATCTGAGTGTCTAAATATGATGCCTGCTGCGTCTCTTTTAGACGTGGAAGGATGCATAGGTTGCGGTGAGGGACAACAGCTATATGTTTCCATGTGCAAAATGTCTTAATTTTACAATCACCATCATTTACATGGACATTAAATGATCAGATTGTGGTGTGTGTACACATGCATCACTGTCTGCTCGCCCCCTCACTGTCCACCACCCATCTCAATGTCCTCCTCTTCTGCGTCTGTGACTTTCATGTCTATTCATTATATATATATATATTTTTTTTTAAATTAACATACAACAGTAACTTCATCCACCACAGGATGGCCGTGGGCCAGGATCTCAGCTGACCTAGGGCAATAGACATGGTCAATTCAGAGTGACCAATACACCTAATCCTAATTATTGCATGTATTTGGACTGTGGGAGGAAGCCGGAGAACCCGGAGAACCCGGAGAACACCCACACCCACACACACACACAACATGCAAACTCCATGCACCCTTGTTCCAACTGGGGCTCAAACCCGGGTCTTCTTGCTGCAAAGGCAAGAGCACTAACCACTACACCAACCGTGTGGCCCGTGTGTTAACCAACTTGGAATTTAATCTTAAATTTAACATGTTAGACTAACATGTTAACATGTATTTTAAAAGTCAAATTTTAGTCACACTAAACACACTGCCTGGTGCCCTGCAGTCGTCTCCACATGCCTGCTTTTTGGCCTTCCACCTAATTATCTCACAGAGGACAAGGTAGCCTCTGCACCATCCCCCCACACCTCTACAGCTCCACCACTGAGGAACCCTGATGAATAATTTCACGTTTCTTCAGCCTTCTTCTTCTCTGCTCAACCCTTTAAATTGATTATTGTACAGAAAGCCCAGCTAAAAGAGCAGCCCACTGGGTAATTTGTCTTTCTGACGAGGAGAGTCCATGGGTATGCATGGGGGAGGGAGAAGCACGGGGCCAAAAATGATATGCAAAGGGGAGAAAAAACATGATTATGTAAAGAAAAAAAATATATATATCGGGTGTATTGCCCATCTTGTTTCTGCTACTTAATTCTGTTTGATGTTGTGGTCAGGGGGCAAAATTGGAGAGAGTGGGCATTTTCATTTCAAACTATTCCTAAAAAGTGATAGAAGCATGTGCCACAGTGCATGTGTAATTACACAAAGTCTGTTGGAAAATAAAGCTAATGGATAAATCCGTGCGGCGTCACCGTCTCCCTCCGTCCCTTCTCTGTGTCATCATGCAAATCCCCATCACAAACACTGCTGCGGCCCTGTGGCAACAAACATTCATCTGTCAATGTTTGATTGTGCACAAATGTGACTGACTGAGGTGCTGCTGGATGAAACCAGCCCGGGGGGGGGGGACGGGGGGGACGGACGTCTTTCAATCCCTTCAGACAACGACAGCTCCCTTCGGTTGGCGTGTGAGGCCGTCGTTGCAGTGATGACAGAGATGGAGGGTATCATTTGGGCACCACAGGAAAGATGACTAGGTGTGTGTGCAGACACACTGCCTTATCAAGCGCATGAGTTATTCCATGAGTAAGCTGTGTTGAAAGTGTGCACACCTGTCCCAGGCTCAGTCGCTCTGCACTGCAGCATTAGATGACTCACCTAGAACTAAATGGAGGCAAATTAGCAGGCCAACAGTCACAATTTGGTTTGGTATAAAATGAATAATCTACCCGTGAGCACATCATCACTTTACAGTGAAAAACATTCAGATTTTGTCGAATAAACCTTTTATATGTATTTTGTTTCTACAGCACAAAAGGGGTGAGGGTTACACAACGGAGAAGAATGACTCGCTACCTTAGGTGTTTATTTTATTTGTTGAAATCCTCTTGATTAGGGCTGCAATGATTAAATGATAAAGTGATCAATTTCCATACAGAACTGATCAGTTTGAGTGTCTGTGTTTTTTTCTGATTTAATTACATTTACAATTCTGTCATTTCTTTGCTTGTTATGAACCAAACAACTACTTGATTTCTCAAAGATATAATCAACGGATTCATCAGTTAGAAACAAATGGATATTTAGATATTTAGTTAGTCCTAATCGTGATAGAAAATCATGTGAATGGGTATGCAAGATGCACCGTATCAAAGTGTGAGTGAATGGATGTGAATGGGTGAATGGCAAAGCTATAGACTAGAACAGTGCTTTATAAATACAAACCATTTACCATTAACTCCTTCACAGTGGAGCCCATTATTGCTATTTTTCAGACTTCCAGACCCTCGCTCTAATTGCACACCTGAACATTTCTCATGGCACTAAACAGACATCTCCACAGACACTGCTCTATAGGATCCACTGTGCAGCTTTGATTCTCCACCAGCACAAAGTAAGCTAAATCAGTGGCCCCTCCCCCCACCATCTCCCCCTCAGCTCTCTCTCTCTCTCTCTCTCTCTCTGTCTTCTCCTTTACATGTGCACAGCTCTACCCCTTCATCATTTCTCACTCTCCCTCATGTTTCCCTGCCTTCTAACTTCAGTCTTCAAAATCTCCTTTGTTTCCTCCCAGCTATCTCCCCATTCGCTCCTCCCCATCTTCTCTTCTCCCCTGCACTCACAGACGTCTTGTGCTGGGGTTTGCCTCACTGATTTTTAGGGCCCACGCTTCCCTTTTTTTTCCTCCCTCCCCCCCCCATCCCTTAAACCCTGCTAATGGATCCCATGTCAGCAGAATACCAGAATAAACCACACAACTGCACTGTGGCTTCATGTCTGTCTTTGCCTCAATGTCTTTCTCTTCTCTTTATGAAAAAAAAAATAAAAATGAATAGAAAATAGTGCTGGCTCAGACATTCCAGTTAAATGACTCAAATGAGATTCAGCTCTGCACCGCAGATTTAAAAACAGTGCATATGACACTACAGGTGCACATTATGTCATATAATGAAGGGACCCGGCGCAGTATTTCTTTTGCATTTAATGCTGCTGAGCTCTGAGTTTCCTCTGTCTGTGTAGCAATGGAAGCGATCACTGTACATGATAATTATCCAATGTCTCAAAGAAACTATACTTGAGTTGCTTCTGGTAAACTCAGCACTTACTGTGCATGAGGAGATTTTTCCCCATTTTTTTTTTTTTTGTGCCACAACTTGTATCCCTGAGGAAATTATAGGGGGAAATGTGCTTAATAAACAGTCCTGTCTCCCACAGATTACATTTATATGCTACTAATTTGCAATAACAAACACGCTTTGATAGAAACATATGAGAAACATATTACTGCCAGAGATGTATTCATAATCAAAACATGCTTAAATTCTGTTAATTAGCGTCTCGTGTCCTGAAGTCCTGAATTTGCTGTTGCTGGAAAACATCTGCAGGGTGTTTGCTGACAACATCTATCCCTTGATGCTCAACAATATTTGCTCTTGTACAGTAATACAATAATTGCTTGTGTTGAATAATGCATAACTGAACCGTACGGTTACTGCGAGTTTAGGCATCTCGAAGCCCGTGTTTAAAGGGACAGTTTGTGTGTTTTTTGGAAGTGTAATATGAAAAATGAAGAATTAGTTCATGGCACCTTGACCGACTTGCTGACTCTCCCAAGCCAAAGTCCATGAAGGACATCTACGCTGCGGTTGTGACACTGGTAAGTAAAACAGAACAAATAATCGCATACACCTAAGATCCAGCAGTGGATCAACAAGTCCTGAGTGCTGTGATGTAAAATCAAACACTAAAAAACAAAAAAAAAACTGAATTATCCCCTTAAGGTGAGGGAAATATCAAGGTCTGGGTTAAGGATTGAAACATTTAACGGTGACTTCATGCATGTATTTACTTTAAACATTAAACTGACACCACAGCTGTTCTGGTAACCTAAACCAAAGCACTTTTGTTTCCGAAACCTATAACGTATAAGTGGCACTCAAATTAAGGTCTCATGATGATGCACTTTTTTTTTTTAAATTTATCTACACATTCAAGTATTCTTCGTGGTATTATATATTGATTTATTTGGCAGGGACAGAGGAGACACATGGGAACTGTGGATAAAGAGATTCAGGGAATGCAGGGACATGACCTGAAGATCTGCCGCTCAGGGGATTTGTGACCATATGGTTCGCGGCATAATATTTCAGATATCAGGTCACGGTGGAGTTCACTTTCTGAATATGTTTCCCAAGTGTGACACAACAATGTGACATTCTGAGATAGAAATGGCTACTTAATGAGTTGTGTCTCCTGTAGTTGTGTCTCCCATTAAATACTAGCTGCATTTATTTCATTAATACTGAGGTGTATAGTCCAAGGGTGTGTTTACACTGAACATTATGCATTGTTTATGCATTGGGCAAGTTGCAAAAAACAAACTTTTTTTTTTTTCTTAAAGCAATGATACACTTATAGAAATGTACTTATACATACAATTGATGCCAATAAACCTGCCTAAATGTTACACACTGGAGTTTTAAGTAATGTGCATGGATAAAAAACATAGCAAATTATTTCCAGTCACCCTCTCAACCATCCTGTAGCTCTATATTACAGCTCCACATTCAACCACGTGATGTGACCACAAACAGCAGGAAATCAAAGTACAGAAAAGCTATTTGCCTCTCTTCTGGAGGAGGATTGAGCCGGTAGTTGAGTGTGTAGGAGACTAAAACAGGCTCACGGGGGGAACTAGTGTGACCAAAGGCCTGCAGGAACTGGTAGGGACAAACTGTCACGTCTCTCCTGGGCGCCACACTCCACAGGTATGTTGGGGATCAGTTGAGACCGTGCAGTGATGAATGGACCCAATTTCCATTTATTTATCTATCTGTTGTACGAACAACAAAACACACACCGGCCTGCTCCCCATAAATCTTTATCCTGTTAACACAACACCACTAAACCAAAGCATTAGCCTTCCCAAGCGGCACGGAACAATCACGCATACTGTCACACACGATGCCTAGCAAACATCAGCACACTTTGCTGTGAAATTACTGAGAATCGCTCATCAAGGGGACAATTATAAAACCAT
The DNA here is from genome assembly GCF_958295425.1 of Solea solea. NCBI lineage: Eukaryota > Metazoa > Chordata > Actinopteri > Pleuronectiformes > Soleidae > Solea > Solea solea. The sequence continues at coordinate 11,588,744 of NC_081137.1, read as the reverse complement.
TGCAGACAGTAAGCGATCCCACACAGAAATAACGTAAAACAAGAGTTGCTCTTGAAAGCAGAATTGAAAGGGTGCACATACCATTTAATGCCTGTTTTATTTTTGCTTTGCATTTCCCATTCAGCAGTCTTGTTCCTGTTGTACACCTGTGTTCTATTAACTCCTCATTTGGTCAGATTGCTCTCATCTGTTCCCTTTTTCCTTCCAATGTGGTACTTTGTTGACTTTTTTTTTGGACAACCAAAGTAAAGCTGTGTGCCAATCATTAACTTCAGTGAAAAGACTTTGTTTGAGTCTGCTTTTGGGTCTGATTCCTGAGTATTTCTTACAGGTAAAGGCTACTTTTATATTTGGAAATGCCATTTTCAAACAAATAATTGTACAGACAAGCAGTACTTTGCTACCATACTATTACACCTGTACATGACATTATGTACACTGGTTGAAAACTGAAAGCAAATTTGAAAAAAAATGGGACTAACAAGAAACTTCCAAGGGTGAACAATACCAACTTCAAGGTGAAACAAATGCATTTCATTCACAGCTGGTAGTCCAGGCACGACTGCGAAGAACCAGTCAGGGAGAACATGAGGGAAACTGTACCATGGTCTCCAAACGTCCAGCGCCAGCAGTGTTTATATATTTCTTCATTTTAAGGGCTGTCAAACAGCAGAGTAGTGTGGAGACCAGGCATATCCGGAGCAGAGTTGATGAATTTTAAAATCAAAATGGAGTCGTGATAGATTATAAAGCCACAGTGTGAGAATTAGTGGCATCTCATGGTTAGTCCAGGAAATAGGAATACATTAAATAGCCACTGGTCGGTCTATGGGAAAATTAGCCTCTACTTCCCACTCGATTAGTAATGTAAATACATATTTTACTGAGGAGTGAATGATCTCAATTATTAGTTTCAGGTTTTCTATGATGTCAGTATTGAGAATTGTGTTTCCTTTAACTGAAACATAGCCAATAAATGTGGCTCAAATGAGTGGACAACAGTGTGATCGACTGCTGGTATCATCTAATAGGATTGCAGGTGCTGCCTGTGAACACTGGACACATCATAAATCTCAACTAGAACTGCAACTAACGATTATTTTCATAATCGATGAATCTGTCGATTATTTTCTCGAATAATCTATGAATCGTTTGGTCCATGAAATATCAGAAAACCGTAAAAAATATTGATCGGTGATAGTCAAACCTGGAAATGATGATGTTCTCAAATGTCTTGTTTTGTCCACAAACCAAAATGATTCACTTTTAATGAGTTCTTTGTTATCCAGAGCAAAGAAATGAAGAAAAAATATTCACATTTAAGAAGCTTAAACAATCAGAAATCTTGTTTTAATCATGAGAAAAACTTCAAACCGATTCATCGATTATCAAAATAGCTGTCGATTCATTTAGTAATCGATTAATAGTTTCAGCTCTAATCTCAACCTCATCATGGGAGGTCAGATTCTTACGGGTGACGTCATGACCAGTTGCCACTGTGTGCAGACTTTTTCTGGAAAGAAATGATATCCTGATACAAACATATTAATGGCTAGTACTTTATATTCAACGTTTGCCAAAAACAAAATGGACCTTCCATTTATAACTGAGAGTGGGGAAAAAAAAGCTAGTTGAGGAGCGATGTGAGACATCCACAACTGCCAGTCTGCCTCAGTGTCTCCTGCTGGTTTGGTGACACAATGTCCCCTCTGCCATCAACCCTTTACACCAATCTATAGAATGAAGATTCCCTTCTCCACCAGCTTCCTCTGTCTCACTCTTACACACACACACCATCACTTAACAGCTTTAATCACAACATCTTGTGTCTTTCAGACATTAACACACACAAGCAAACTCTCCCTGCTGGTTTTGTCACATTACCTGACAGAACACCAGCAGATTTGTTTCCCGTCTGCCAAAGCAGTCAGCGGTGTGAATAGCTGTGCTGCTGGATTTAATGAGTGGTGCGTCCATATGGATTAGCAAACAGACAGATGCAGCACGCAGCTGAAAGTATGTCACATCCCCACCTGATCGTCTCTCGACGTCGCCTTGAGTGTTTTTACATACACAGGTATACTGTACACGCCGAGAGGGAAAAGGGAGTGCTGGGAGGAGAGTGAGGAACTTTGTAATCAAGTGATTCCTTTAATTGGTTTTAGCAGCCGTGCAAAGAAAATGTTAAGGCTGGCTTGCTGCACCAGACAGCTGCTGTGATGGGCAGAAGGCAGGACGGAATGAAATCAACATATTGGTAGTGGATTATTTTTAAAAACCAGGCAGGTGGAGAGACAGCATGCTGTCAATCTGGCAACAGATGTAGATGCATCGAAGGACAGAGGGACACGCCCACCAGATTCTGTGGCAATTTACATAGTTTTGCCTCTTACACACACACACAAACATTATCCATCCATCCATCCATCCTGTTTAATTTCCAGCTGACATAGAGTAAGAGTCAGGGTTCAACTTGGGCAGGTCCAAGTTGACGAGATTGAGGGCGAAAGGCGGGGTCACACCCTGGACAGGTTGCCAGGTTGTCATATTTTTTTTTTTTTAACTTTCTAGATATCACAAACGGTCTAGGAGTTAAGATAATGAAAAGTACACATGCTAAATCCTGTATGCAACGACAAGATTATTACAGAAGGGGTAAAGAAGGTTTTCAAATGACAATCTAGTAGAATGGGTGGAGTCTAGAACCCAAACTGAATGTCTTTGGACCATGGGAAAAAGGTGAAAAGAAAAGAGAAAGATCAAGTCTGTTTGTTTGATTTCAGTAGTAAAGTCAATTAAAGTAGTAAAGTCCCCCTTTGCAAGTTCAACAGTCTTACAACAGGCTTTTTTCCTGTTTGCCTTCAGACCACGAGTTGAAGCCTGTTGTAATGATTAACGATGAATAAACCTGCTATGGTACATATGTGCAACGTAACATCTATGTGACACATAAACACATAGATGAGCAGCAGGTCCAAGGATCGCCTGGTGCTACAATAGTTTAGATGATGAAACAGCTAAAGAGGCTCCTGTGAAGAAGTTCCTAGACATGTGATTGTTCCAAAGATCCCATGCTGTGTTAACACAACAACATGTGAAAGTTCTAGACCTATGCAACAGAACCTCTGGTGCACACTCAGTGTGTTTCTATAAGAATAATAAACCAAGAGGAGAAAGCAGATATTCAAGATGACATGGTACAATGTCTACGCAGTCCCATAGTTGCTTCAGTTAATACACTAAATGGAGTGAGTGGGTGGGAGGAGAGCGCAGGATTCCTTTATTAGACCAGTGAAGCTGTGACATAATGCTCAAAGGATTTCTTCCACTAATGTGTCTATCTGTCATTCAATACCCATGTGACCAGGCCATGAATCAAATCCTGATCTCCTTCCCAAATTAGTTGCACTGATTGATCTGCAACCTGAATGGACCATGGACATGTGGCTTCCTCATCCCTGTCCAACAATACCTGTAATGCACAAACCTAATGGAGTCATCACTGGTACATGACAGAGTGAAAAAAATGGAGCTGTAACTGGATAATAGGGTTTAATTATTCTTTACCATTATCAAAGGCTAAATGTTGCATTTAGTTCCAGCTGTTTAAATAGTGAATACTACTTTGCAATATATGGTATGTAATGTGATGGTGTTTAAGGCATTTTTTTTCCAACTGAGCTCTGCATGAATAACACCGTAATCCACTTTAATTATGGACAGATAGCTTATAATTAGCTCGCTGTAATCCATCCAGCTGTCTCCTTCTGAGTAGACTCAGCACTGTCTGGGTCCAAACAGAACGAAATAAGAAGAAGGGCAGTTAGGGAAACGGGTGACCTTTTCTGGGAAGACATATCTGGCATTGTGGACTCAAATCGAAAGTTGTCTTTCACTGTCGTGGAGAGAGAGGGAGTTTCTTTCATGTCTCTAAAGGCTTCGTCGAGGAAGAAGTACACTTAGAGGTTGAAATTGGGGTCGAGCCAAGGTCAGTGTTGACTGTCATTTCCACTTGTAGGAGGTCTCTTCCCATCTCGCCATCTCACACAAGCAAACAACGGATTTCTATATCGCACTGAGGTTTTTCTGTCTAGCCTATGACCTCTATTTTCTTAATTTTAGTTCACAGAAACATATGTCAGCATGTGTCCAAATTAATTGGTTTGTGTGATGCACAATGTTTTTTTTTTCCTGCTCTGCTTGATAATAATTTGCAGCTGTTTGGGGGTTTGAATGAAAAGTGGGAGGTCAACATGCAGACAACCTTTGCGACAATCGCGCAGTAATTCGACACGGAACGGAGCAATTGTACACACCGGGACTGAAACCCTTGATTAGACTCAGTAGGTGTCTGAGCTGGAGGTAGCCCGTGTTTAATGGCTTCCACTGAAGCATACAGGCTAACACGTGCTGGTGGAAGTCCTGGTGTTTGTGAGCTTGTCGTTCCGAGTGGGAGTGGGAGAGAGAGAGAGATGGAGGGCTATTAAACATGGCAGACTGTGTGTACTGTAAACAATGTACGGCACGCTCCCTGCTGTGTGTTCATGCAAGTGTGAAGCTTCCTTCACTTTTCCTTCCCAGAGGTAATTTGGTTCGAGAGTCATCCTGCTGTACTGTTGCTCCACACCGGCACACACACATACTTCAGGCGAAAGGATAGTGGTGTGTGTATTCCCAGTACATACACAACTGTTAAACTGTAAACAAATTGGTGCCAAAAGACAATTTCTCTGACTTCAATAGCAACCATTTGCTATTTTTTCAGGGCCTCTTGGGTCATTTCTGGGGCAATTTTTATCAAATGTTGGAAAATATGTTTATTATATAGGGGGTAAAGCCAAATCAAGATTGTCTGAAGACATTTTTAATATCAATTAGAATGACATACTACATGACAATTTAACAGATAGTATGGATCTTAAAAAACACCTTCTGTAACCAACAATACTTCAAACTGTCTGGTACGTAATAGATATGAAGTAACATCAGTGGTTCTCTAGCATTCTATACCAAGTACCACTTGAGAAAGTATCGATCTCTCTCAGTAACACCATTATCACCAATATTAAAATACAGCGGTGTAAAAAGGCCGAGCAAAGTCAGCTACAGGCTTTTCACAGGAGACAGATTTATTCCCAACATGATCATTCGCATTTTAGATTAAGATGGAGTGAGAGATAAAGTTATAATAATTATTCATATTTCATGTATTATTAATTTTCGTCATTTCTTTCATCTGGTCAAAATTTCTTAGCTCCACACCGATCACATGGTATATAGAGTAAAACACTATTTCTGAAGTACCATCAGAGGAAGCTAACCTACCACTGGCTGTACACGTACCACAGTTTGCGAACCATGACTCCACATGGTATTAGACAAATAAAAACACATTATATATCCTATATATAACATTTAACATGTATATTAGATAAATATACACAGTAAAAGCCCCTATCATTTCAAACATTTCAAGGGCAAAGGCTAATTTCTAACCTCGGTAACAACCCTAACCTGTTCATTTTTCATGTTTTTGTATTTTTTTTTCCACATCACAAAAATGGCATGAAAAGTCGTAACTTTAGTTTAATTTGCCCAACTTCTGAAATATTCTTTTTTATTTCTGCTTCAACACCAAAATAGTGGATGTGACAGGAATTCCACTGGTGGCACTAACAGAAAGTGGTCCTGTAATGACTGATAATCCATCAATAATAAGTATAAATAATAATAATAATAATAAGTCAAATAAGTCTGGTGTGAGAACACTGTGACGATGTGATGGGTTCTCCAAAGTGAGAGAGCACTTAACACTCACAGAAAATCTGGGTGTTAAAGGTACAGTTACATCACCTTTTAGCATTATGCACATCAAGTGAGCGAACATGACACTGTTGGCTGTCACACTACACCTATTCAACACACAGGAAAAATCGATATATAATAAGTCATAAATCTGTATGTAATACGTCAAAAAAAGAGCCTGACAATGCACATAAATCATCAACCAATATCAGCAGAGAGTGTCACAGATGAGAGATCGCTTCAGGTGTAAATGAAACCTAACATCCAAAGCTGCAAATAGTAAGATCGACATAAATATGCTAAATATTCTGCAGCGCTATTACTCCACAGATAGCATGTTGTCCACGTCCATTGAGAGACAGACGATGTCAAAACAAGAGCATGTCAAGCCGCGGCTGTCTGCATCATACCTTATTGAGTCAAGTACACTGTATATCTTCAATGGGGTCAAGTGACACTTTATTTCTAATGTTATGTTAAACTCTAATTAAAACTGATAGCAGTTTCAAACACAGCATGGACCTGGTCCAACACAGCACGGCACTACCTGATATCGCCTGAGGAGACTTTATTCAATTAACCCCAACTCGAGGCATTTGTTATCAGTGGAGTCCAAGGGCTAATCCAACATATAGGATTTCATTCATATGTGCGAGTAAGCAGTGGAAACTCACAGCCGTTGGCCTATTTCTCCCTCTTCACCCCTTCCCACTATACCCAACACTCCCTTGTATCCCCTGTGGCAATGAGAGGCAGGCAACAGAATCTGTTCTCTTAAGAAACCTCTAGAGATGTATACCTCGTCAGTATGCAGTCCGGCTATGGATGGTACACACACACACACACACACGCATAATAATCGATGCAAGCAGAGCTGCAGCAGATAGAGACGATAGAGGAAGGTCTACTCAAACACACCGAACCCAGAAAGAAAATGTACTTACTAAATATTTACAATATTTCTCAGACCCCAATGAAGACTTGGAGTGGATAAAAGTCGGTCTGTTTGTTTGCCTGTGCGATCCAGAAATGCATTCATAATATATTTTACCTGAAGAATTTTATTTTTCAACCACTGTTGCAGTATATGGTTATCGAGCAGGAATTCCTGGATTTGTCTTTCATTTTTTTCCCAGTATATTTAAGTTCAATTCTTCAGGCTTTATTCATTTTAAACATGCTCTTGATGGTAAAAGAGATTCTTAGTGCATTTCAATTTGCCATGAAACGGATCAAAACCCCTGATCTTGGGTAGTGTTTCCACTGCAGGGTGTGTATGTAAGATACGTAAATGACCTAGTTATTCATGAAGCTGTGTCAGGTACGTAACGCAACGTCGCTCAACAATGAATCGCACAAAGAAGGAGGACAGTGGAGGACAAACAGCATTCCATGTTGACCAATCAACAGACTGCAGTGGGTCCAGCTCCGCCATGTAAATGCTGTGCAAGAGCAGAAGAGTTGAAAACTGCGAAGGCATTGACGAGTCATGTTAAACCCTCCTCAACGTCCGATAATGGAAACACAAATAAATTTGTGACGCACCAAACTACACCATATAATCCATGTATCGCTTGACGCAAACGGGACGTGTTTAATTTAAAAAAAAAAAAGGCAAAAAAGCGAAGTTTACAAAGATACGAGTGAATAAACGCATGGAAAGGTGACACGTGAAAATAAATCAGATTAAGTGTCTTTGCTGAGAGAATCTCGTGCCAACAAAAACACCACATGGCTTTCTTTGTGCTGTCGTCTATTTATAAACGACACTTTTGCATGAGTGGGAGAGAGAAAGAGAGAGAGAGAGAGAGAATTGGGGCTGGGGGGAATTTACAGTAAGACATGAGACTGACACTGCTCCTGCATCATACTCGCTGTTTCTGCACACGCTGTCAACAAACTTCAAGGGAAAACTGACAAGATGTGCAGGTGTCTGATGGCTATTAGTGTAAAAACTTCCTTATCTGTCAGCGAGGGGAAGCGGTCGGTGAGCAGGCTGTCAATTAAACCGCGACTCATCCTGAGAAACATCTCGCACGCGAAGTGGAGAATGGACACAAAAAAAATATATATCCGTGTCTGTCAGCGACGTGTGGGTGTGTCGTTTCATTGGCTGACGACACTTTGGTTCAAGACGAGACACTTCTGATCAAAGACACGAAAATGGGTGTTTACCAAAAATCCGGCACGCTGTTAAACAGAGCATGGGTGATCGCTGCACACAGGGATTTTCATTTGCTTTCCTTGAGTGCATTTTAAGGTCCTTTGCAGGAGAGGCTGATTATTATAAAAAATAAAAAAAATACATACAGCACTGAATATTATTCAAGGACATTTGCTGAGACTATTGATTGTTTTTAAATGTCCACAGAACTAAATCCGATGAGGTAGATTTGGAGCAACCTCAATCAATCCAATTAGCTGTGGATCCGCGGCTCTAAAAAGAGCTTTTTTTTTTATTTCAATGAGTCAGACATGCATTTATTCCTGGTTAATTTCAAAGAAAATATAAATAGACAAGGTCAACCTTAGCAATGAGCATTACAAAAATCTGACATGTTGTGAGGGCAAACAGGGAGGAATCGTATATATAGTGGAGATAGTTAAGTGAATAAGAGCAGGTGAGCGTGTGGAAAAAAAACTGGATTAGCCAAGGATGTCAAAAGACCTTTCCAGTTATCCCATGTCTGCAGAGGGTCTGCATTGGTCCCACATTCCATTCTTTCCCATTGTCCTCCCTGCTCCTACTTGGAGCATGTGCAGTGCACTCGACACATGGTCGGTCCCACTATTAAATTGCAGTTTGTTGTTGTTGTTTTTTAGCAGTAGTGAAATGAGGTTATAAATTAACCTGGTTCCGGGGCAGTTTAGCAGTAGTGAAATTAAGTTTTCTCTTCTTTGTGATTTCAGTTATCACCTAACCTGTAAAGACATCATGTAAATAAGGGGTGGGGCTCAGTAAATTCACACTTTCAGTGAGTTTTTTTTTCAAAGTCAGGCATTGGGCTACTTATTGAGTTAGTTTCAAAAAATGAGGCTTTAGTTACTGCAAGTGAGCAAAGTGCTAATATTATGATTCATGTCATCGTTTTAAAAACACTCCACGTACTGTATTTTAACATGGATAAAGGATGTGATTGCCATTCTTAGACGACCCAGTAGTAATAGCTAGTGTGTGTGTGTGTGTGTGTGTGTGTGCGTGCATGAATGACAGATATGTTTGAGTGAGTTAAATGAGCTGCCTGGAAAATAAAACAAGATTTCAACTATTACAAAAGGAAATTGTGACGACCAGTGCTAATCCTGTGGTGGTGACTACAGCTAAATGAATGTTGAGTGCTGATTATTGTAAAGGCAGTGAAACTGTCTCGAATCGGTCATGGGGGTGGATTGCATTCACGATTGAAGACATGTGTCCTCAAACCTCCGCGAAATGAATTCTTTTTGTGATCAGATGTGAGGGTGCATTCAGAACCTGTGCACGATCTGCACATGATCGGATCACTCAGGATGGATCTTAATAGCAGACCTGAATGAGGGTCTTTGTTGTCCAGCTATATGTTTCTAACATGGTCCACAAGCCTGGAGGCTGTAGATAATTACAGGAATCAATAAGATGACATCACAGAACATATGTATGCACTTTTAGTGTGAGAGTTGTGTCAGTGAGAGGGGAAGCAATTCTTGTTTATGTGGGCATTTTGAATTGCTATTTTCACAGACTGTAATGAGCAAATATAATCATTTATTTTCATTTAGAGATAATATAAATCTAATTTATTCTACAGTTATGCCAGCAGTCTGATAATGAGTGGTCTGATAGAGATTTCATATAACGGGTAACGGGTGGTATTAGTGTTGTTGAGTGAAAGTTATCATTCATTTTATATCGCATTAGTAGTCACAAGTAGCAATAATTGTGCAGAAGTCAAAAAATAGAAGTTTTTCTTTCCTTTTGTTCGTTTTGTTTGTTGACATATTTTGCAAATTTCACAAATTCAATCAAATTCTGAACATTTTACTATTTATACTTATTATTATTATTAGTATTATTGTTATTAGTATTATTTTTACAACCTTTATTTAAATTAAAGATGGATAATTTTGAGTACTTTTTGCTCAGGTGTGTTAATATAGTTGGTTTATATAGTTTATTTTTTCATCAGATTGCTTGTTGTGCTGGAGAAAAAAAGCATATAAGACACTCTATATTGTCCATTCTTATACCCTCTGTATATACGGTGCATGGTTAAACATAGTAGTTCAAAAAGCAGCCAAAACGCTCTGTGTTCTGAGGGTTAAAGGTGTGAGGACCGGACAAAATGTCTTCACTCCATATGGTTTATACGATGCTTGGTCCCCACAAAGTGACAAATACAAGAACACACACACACACACACACAGTGACAGTTGCTGACAGGTTGTCAAACAGACCGGTGAATCAGCTGTCCATCCCTTTGACCCCAGAGCGCTGTTCTACACAAGCGCCATGATCACAAGCACCAGAGACAGAGCAGAGTGTCATTAGCAGCATTTCATCAGTGCAGAGCGTGGCGCTGCTGGAATGTGATGAATGGGATACATATTAATTAATAGAAATAAATTAGGTTTTTTGGAAAGAAGTGTACAGTAGATTACATTAGCCAACTGCATGCAATATGAACACATACTACAATGACATTAGTCTGACAGATTCTATTGGTTACGCACATGCAAATATGTCTCTAATAACACAGACACTGAAATTTAAACAGGGTGACGCCACTTGATTCCACCGGTAAACTGTTTAATTTGTTCCATGCCCATTTTTCAATGTGACATTAAAACATTAAAAAAAAACAAAAAAAAAACTCGCAATTGCATTATTCTCAGAGAAACACGGGTTTTTTATATAAACAGCATAAAATAAATAAATCATTTCAGCCGAAATAATGGCATATTTTTCATGCCTGATTGTGATGAATTGCCGGTAGATTGCCGTTCTGGAAATGAGTTGGGTCCTAACGTGCTTTGCATAACTCAAATTAAAGATACGGGAGGGGAAGAGGCACAGATTTATGTCCCGCACACATCTCTGGTACAGGTGTGTTATGAAGGGGACGTTAAAATATATGCGAATGAATATGAAATCCAAGTGCTGAGGGTTACTATATCACTGAGAGCATCCTTTTAATTATCTCGGGTGTATCTTCAGTGTCTCAAGGTTTGCCTTTACTGCTCGGCTTTATCTTTTAACGTCAGCTCACTGCGCCTCATTTCATGCTGTCTCTATTTGTGCTCCTTTGTTATATCTCTGCAACAGCCTTGACAAGTGTGGGAGAACCAGTAAAGGGAGTTTTCCACGGAGAAACAAAACAGACTCAGGGAGGTTAGGCAAACAGTGAGGATGGTCTTATCGCCTGCCGTTTTGCGTGATGAAATATTCAATATTGTTCATATTATGTGGCATTTGAAGGCAATAAACTGCAATATATTTGAGACAAGGAATTTAATGGAGTATCTACCTGTAAAGGTCTGAAGTCTGGACGCGCGCGCGTACATGCTTGTAAATAGAATGTTCTGCTGCGGTAGTCTGAAGGAGGCTCTCATTCACTTCACTGTCTGTCTCGAATAATAAACTTGAGACCTTGAAAATTGGTCTTTATGGCAGGAAAAAAATAGGAATGCAGGTTTGGAGTTGTGGAAGGAAGCTGCGAGCTAAGCAAACAAAGAGGCTGTCCAAATGAATTACTGCGTCGCGCACACGTAGCAACACAGTTAATGGGAAAAAAAAACATTGAAATTGCATATTCGAATTCTGCAATGTCAACATCACAAAGGGCTGTTGATGAAAAGATAAAAAGGTAGAAAAAGCAGCAAACCTTAAAGTGGCAGGTTCAGACGCACTACTCAAATATCTCGGGAGGTTTCGAGGTGAATTGTCGCTTTTTAATCACGCGGTCCAACATTCACATTAAACTGTTAAAATATCTCAACTTCCTTAGGTAAGGCATCACATACAGACACACCCACCCCTGCATACTATGCACCTTGCACAGACACATCCGGTATGTATATACAATTTGTATAACTATTGTGTGCATGACAGTGTTGTAATAGGGGAAAAGCATCGGCGGTCACCAAATCTTTTCAGGGTGCAGCTTCAGCAACAGCAGCTCCATCACAAACCTGTCTTCTCATTCCAAAGTATCCCCGCAGGAGAGAGATGAAGCGATACTCCAGAAAGAGGAGAAGGAGGAGGAGAAGAAGGAGGAGGAGGAGGAGGCATAGAGAAACGGCAGAAAATAGTGGATGCAGAACTGACAGCCACGCTCTGGAATGGTTGCAGTGCCTTGGAAACATTCATCTCATTATTCAGCTTTCCACTGAGGAACCACCCCACTATATCTCATGCTTTGTCCCTCATTTCGCTGCATGTTATAAATCATCACATCAACAGCCCATTGGAGAAGATGCCATGGTCGACGGTTGTGGTGAGCAAACGGTACGAACAATGAAAAAAAAAACTCTCTGCAGCTGCACCAGCGGCTCCATATGTTTCAGACTGTAAGTGTCTATCATTGCCTGTGTGTGTTTTGTCCTCTGATATTTCTTTTATTAAAATACTTTATCCAAGATCACACTGCATTGTCTCTTTCATGGCCATTGTTTGTGTACAGTGTACTTTAAATCCTGGAACGTGTTGCAAATATACGAGACAAAAAGGGCAGATAATCTCAGATGTGAACAACGACGCACTCGCCCATGCACATCGAACGCAATGCAAAGAAACAAATAAATGATGAGGGAAAAAAAAAATCAGTGTGTGAGTGTGTAAAGAGACATCAGCTCAGTGCAGACGTCGGTGAAAACGACTTTGAAGCTTGATTTACACACGCCATCCCACTGAAGCTCCATTGCAACCCCCTTCCACACGTCTTCTAATCATTTTCTACTTTTTTTCTCGTTTATTAAAAAGAACAGGGTTTTGGGAAATCAAGTGATCACATGTTTGGACTGTACGTCATCGACAACACTCATTCTGATTAGCTGTGAATTTATCGGAAAAGGAAGCTTGGGAAAATTGACCGCAATCTGAAAAAAACAGCGAACCGTGCAAATAATTTGAATGAAAAATGCGTCCAGTGTACTAAACTCAAATCTTCAAAACTAAACTATTTGTAATCATTATTTTATGACTTAATATGACACCTTTCTTACAAATAGCCCCTTTAAAAAAATTGCCTTCCAACACTGAGTACATGGTGAAATAGAACAAAGACAAACAGTTGACTCTTAGACCAATATTATGTTTTCGTGCATAATCAGCTGTTTAATGTCTTGATTTTGACACAATAAAAAGCATCCATCATGAAGACTCCCCATGCCTCTGAGAAGAACATATATAAAACAAAAAGAAGATAAATGTGTCTGTAATATGTTGCGTATTGTTTCAAAACAAATAAAAAAAACTTTGCGGAATATCTCTGTGGCATGGTTTTCATTCCCAATGTTTCGTTATGGTTGCAAGTGACCATGTAAAAGATTTAGTCTCCGCCAGCTCACACAGAAAGTCTGATTAGCTTAATGACGGACCAAAAAAAAAAGTAGGCATCTTAATCACAATCGCAAAGACACAATAATCAAACTCCAATTATCCAGCGCACATCTGGGTGAGTGATCATTTTTCATGTCCACGCCCCGGAGAGACTTTTTCCCTTCCTCTTACACCGACTGGTTGATATGGTACCACTCGAAGCAGATACCCAGACGGAAATCTTGGAGGAAACCAAAAGTGACGTGAGGCTGAAAATGAAAAAGCAAGACAGCCTTTGACCCCCGAGGGAACACAGCGTTCACCCTGAGCTCAGACTCGGCTTGTGGATGCTGTTGACTGTGGTGCTACGGACTGACAGATAGACGATGGATAAGGCTAATATCTCAGCAAATGCAAACGCATCCCTCTTCTCTCAGTGACAAGGGGATTATTCAACCATGCTGTTGGGATTCCGTAATACAAATTCACGAGTAAAATACACTGCACACTCAGCATGTCACGGTTTATGTCAGTACATACTTTTTTTACAAGTTATGACTCGATGAAAAAAAATCTCTCTCCTAATTAATTGCAGTTGTTAGTCTGCAGCGATGGGCATGTGAACGCTGGTAATTTGACTGTCAGGGAAGTTTTCCCGTGCTACAAATCGGCAAACATGACATCTTGAGTAACCTGACGCAACAAGCATGAAGTTTTTTTCTCAGAAATGGATGAAATCTCTGTGCATTACTGCTCGGAGGCTGCAGGGAAAATGCAGAAAGAGCTGAGCATCGGTGCTGATCGGGACAGGATTTTGTGTCGGGGCAGACAAACAAAATCTCTCTGTTAACAATCAAGAGAGCTGAATACATTAACCACAACAACAACAAAAAAAAGAATAATAACAATGGTACCTAACAGAGGAAATGTAGAGAGATGCAGTATCTAATCCAATACTACTCACACAATTCAGCCTTTAACAGACAGATTTGTTCTCTCCTCATCTCTCTCGCATTTCTCCTTGTCAGCACACTAAACCTGCACACAAGAGTTGATAAAGACGGCTTCATGCGTCCGTAAAGCAGAGGGACCTACAACACTGTGGATAATTCACAACGCCTATCAGCTTTTTAAAACACATGAAGCTCGATTCAGCAGTTTCTCTTTGTTTCCCTTAACAAAGGAAACTGCACAACGTGTGTTCAGAGATGTGTTTCTGAACACGGTACACATATGAGAAAAGACTGAGAACTGTAAATGTGCGATTTGTTGAGTGTGTGGCCTTGAAGATCAACTGCAGAACGTCAGTGACAATTCTGAGTAATAACGGAAACACTGTCTCCCTGATTTCCACTACCCAGTGGTGTTTATATAAGCTAAGTGGGGATTGTAGCAGTAAAATACACTTCTTAAATGTTCTTGGCAATGCGTTAAAGGTGACATAGAATGCTTGTATCACACATATATGTTAGTTATGGAGGTCTACTTACATATATTAACTTGTTTTCATGATTAAAAACCTCCTAGTCGCTGCACGAGCCGATCAAAATATCTCCTCACTGACGCTCTCGTCAGCCGCGCTGTTTCAGACCAAAACCACACCCCCAGAATGTGGACTGTGTTGTGATTGGCCAGCCAACGAGAGCTTTCTCACTGTCCTGTGATTGGCCAGGTACCTGGAAGTGACGTAATTGGTAGGCCAGCTCTCAGATACACAGCTCCCCCTCTGGCACGGTGGATGCTCTGCATCTCAGCAGCTACAACGAGAGTAGTTCTTCTTCTTCTGCGGTTGAATGTACGCAACCGGATGTGCCCGGACTAGTGCCCGCACCAGGAGGCGCTACGGTGGTAAAAGGAGTGGTGAGGATTTCTGATGACATCATCAACATACGGAAGTGCCGATCCGCTTCGCAAAGCCCAGGAAAACAATAAAACCCTATTTTCTCAGCAGTGGCTGAACTGTTTGTTCTGAAACTTTAGGGTTTCATAAACGAGGTAATGACGCAGATACACACACACAAACGCAGCGTTAATTGGAGCTTCCGGTCTATGTCGCCTTTAAATGTTTGCATCCGTCTTGCTTTACTAACGATATGTGTCCTGGCTGATATATGATAGATATGATATATGAGCTCGACCTGCATTCTTGTGCCAATGTTTGCATCATAAGTCACCAAGTTTGGGTCTAAAACACAAGTTATGATGTCAACAGCAAAGGTGAGATATGATTTATGTTGTTTTGGCTTCTTTTGGGTATTTAGTGGAGTTTCTTCACATGGAAAAGAAGGAATGAAAAAATCAATGCGCTAGATATGCAGTTCTTACCCAGGCAGCATGTCCATGCGGCCCCCATAAGGCTAATATTTGTGCTGAAAATATGGATCCCAATCTGGTTTGTCCATGGGGGCACTATGGAAACCACAGAAAAACCCAGGGGGCCACATTGACATGCTGCCTGGGTATCCAGCAAAATCAAAAGTGGGTCTCCTGTGATCCGGCGTGTGAGCGCAAGCGTCAAAATAACGACATGATGAGCAATGCGGCTAACTGAGCTATAACGTTATGACTCATCAACCCACAGAAAAGTGATGTCACCAAATTGGTTCTAAAAAGGTCTCAGCTCAGAACATTCCAGTGCATTTATTACGAAGCTGATACTTCAGCCTTCTGTGGTCATTTTGTGGTGTGTCAGAGCAGAGGATAATGCTTATTTTTTTATGAATCTTTTAGGATAAAATGCTTTAAACTTTTATTATACCATATATATACATTATATATCCAATAATGTAACTGTGAAAACTGTGCAAAAAACTACTTGTCCAATCCTGATAATAGTGACATACACCGAGAAGCCATATGGTCTTTGTCAGAGACACTTGAGCACTTCCCGTCTCTTCACCGCGCTGCTGCGAGCCAAAGAAACTCTTTCTCTGTGTCCTGGCACAACTCTGGACCTTGGAAATGCTGATGCCTGGAGGAGTACAGCGACTGAAATTGTTTGGATAATACTTGGAGTGCACTCACCCCCAGTCTCCAGACTGTAAACACAATCCAGCTGTCCCCCCAGAGTGTGATACTTATTCACTGACAGATCTAACCATAGGCCAATTGGGACAGAGCGAGAGGAGTGGAAACAGCGCGAGGAACCAGAGTGTAACGCGGCGTTCAGACTGTCACAGGCAATTGGAAATGAACACTGATAGCTGACTTTTTAGCTGAGGCTGAAACATATTTACAATGTGTCCGTGTCTGTCTACCAACCGGCATCACTCTTCATCCATAAAGAGAGCCAACTTCTAACCAACTTTCCTAAGACGAACCACTCGACTGCCACTTACTATAGATACTTATTTTTGCATTTATCCTCAGTGACGACCGGCAGGATGTTGTCAGCGACAGTGACGGCCATTTGAAGTAGGGAGCCGTTGCTTAATGAGTATAGGGTCAGGCAGAGGGGGAACCTGACCTCTGTGAACCGACCTCTCTTCTAACGGTTGTATGTGTCTCCTGCAAACCCCACATTCCCGGGCATAAGATTATAATCAAAGAAGAGCAGATAGAGAGGCAGAGCAGGGGTCCAACCTCAAGCTGTCAATCTCACCGTCTGACTGAGCTGCACTCATCCCATGATCCACTTCACAGAGTGTGGAGTTTCAGTGAACATGACTCTCATGTTAATGCATTCATGTAATTACCACAAGCCGCCGTGTCTTCCAATAGCTTTTCCTTGAAACTGCGTACTTTTAGGACGGTTGAAATCCAGACTGGAGAATTGCTTTTTAAATTAATTTCAAAAGGAGGAGCATGTGGCTAGCACTTTTGCCTCGCAGCAAGAAGGTTGCCGGTTCAGGCCTTTCTGTGTGGAATTTGCATGTTTCTCCCCGTGTGCGCATGGGTTTTCTCTGGGTTCTCCAGTTTCCTCCAACAGTCCAAAAACATGCAAAGCGTAATTGAAAACTCTAAATCGCCCATAGCTGTGAATGTGAGCGTGAAGGGTTGTTTGTCTCCGTGTGTCTGAGTGTCTTCCGTTGAATTACCAGTTTTAAAGACAATTTACAATTTACCAAGTTGCACATGTAACATATTTTGTACAAACAAATACATATTTAATTAACTGCATTAAACACACTCACGTCAGACGCACACAATGTAGTGGTGCCATTGTGGTGCACATCGTTGTGAGGTTCACCAGAAAGCACACATTGCTTATCAGGTCCGTGAATAGTATTTCACTGATTTAGTACTGCACTTTTTTTATAATGTTCCCTCACTGTGGAAGTACACAGAAAAATCCATACAACAGAAACATGATATTGTCCTATTTTTATTCCCCAACATTATTCTCTCTTGTCAAAGCTGGCATCTAAATGAACCATAATACAACTTTGTCAGGGACAATGCGGTCAGAGACGATGTACTCTGCTGACTGATGCGGCTGTGAGCTGCCAGCCTCAAGCAGATATTTTAATTATCTTGTTGTTACCATCAGTTTTATTATTATTATTTTGTATTTTCACTGTTATTGACTTCAGCTCTAACAAATGACTGTTTTAAAAACTAATAAATCACTGCAGTTTTTATAAATATTTGTATGTAAGTAAATTAAACAAACTGTAGGGGTGGGCTATATAAGTTTAAAATTATTAAAGAAAACAATGATATAAAAAAAAATACAAAATTAAACTGATTGAAGGCAGCAGCATTTATTCGTTCAAAAAAACTAATTGCATTTCCATATTTTTTTTGCGAAGAGCTGATGACAACCTAATTACTAGTGCATCTTAGGTAGCAGCGGCCTCGGCAGGTGTTTGGTCTGTCTGAGGAAGAGTCCTTGAATGCATCTTGTGGCTCTTCCTCTAACTTATGTCATGCTGTATGTAAATGGCCTTTTACAACAGAAAACCGAAGTTTGTGTCGACTGCCGTCTTATAAGTCGAATTGTGTTATTTTGTGACAGAAGAGTGTTTTTCTTCTTCCTTCCCAGGGGTCGCCACAGTGGATGATCCACATATTTGATTTGGCAGAGATGTTAAGCCAGATGCCCTTCCTAACTGCCCCAACCCTCCCTTTTAGCAAGCTGTGTCCCCCCCCCAACCCATGGATGGGGTCAATTTATTATGTCCAATTACATTGAGGAATGGGGAATGAGTACACCAGCCCTTGACCTGGTGGGAATTCGAAACGGCAATCCACCAGTTACAAGCCCCTTTGCTTGGCCATTGCCTGTCCTTGTGACTAAGGTGTGTCAATGCTTCAATTTGGAATATTTGAAGTAACACATACTTACCAAACAAGGCAGCAGAAACCAGAAACCCCCTTGTCCTGCCAGCTGAGTCAGTGTTTTTGTCACGCATGCGTTATAGGACATGACAAAGTGGGGACCTCGCATCTCGTCATGCTATGCCAATTGCTATATGGCATTTACTTAACTGCGTAAACATACTGCCGGTATTATCGTGAACGATATAGGATATGACATGGTCCTAATAGACTGTGTTGTCATACTTTCTTACGGGAGGTGGTGTAGCTGAATAGTTGTCTTTCCCTGTGGCTCATTACTCCATCACTGCAGTGTTGTGGCCAAACCATCAGCTCCAGCACACGCCTCACTTTCCTCTAGCAAATGGCAGTGTCCAATTAGTTTAAGAAACACATTCATTGCTCTCTCTTACTGGGGATAAAAACAGGTCTACTATTCAATAACCTTTAGAGTACACAGGCTGTGACTTTGCCTTCACCTCAATAAAGCGCTCCCTGATTGAATCAGGAGGCTGAGGTCAATAGGACATATGTTCATTTCCCAGAGTCCTCTAGGATCGCCGCAGGCAGAAAAAAAGAAAATATGCTGAGTGTCTTCGGTGACATTTATTGGAAAGGAACTAAGTTATATGTCTTTTTTTATTCTCTGTCTCATTCCGTCTCTTTCCCTTTCAGAGAGAGTTCCGCTCGTCCGTGTTTGTGAGCATGTATGTGTGCGTGTGTGTGCGTGTGTGTGCAACCCCATGGTCACGCTTCAGGCCCCAGCACATACTACATCTGTCACTGTCTCGACCACGTCACCTCAATTTTCTGCAAACAAGTTTCACTTGCGCGCCTTGAAGGACAGATATTTCACCTCCTATTTCTTCTCTTCCATCTGTCTCTGTCACTCCTTTCCCGCTTCCATCACTGTATATCTGTCAGACTCACAAGTCTGTCTTTTGTCGGCCGCCTCGTTACTTTTCATCATCGCTGCTTTTGCTTAAATGAAAGAGGCGGTCGGAAAATTTACACTACAGTAAATTCAAAACTGGAATTCGGTTAAGGCTTTTATGTGTTATTAATTTTCCACTGCAGCTTTCACATTTAGTTTTGTCAATAAGGCTCTGTCGGGGAGGGCTGAGGAATGTCTGGCCTATGAGCTGCACACAGCCTGAAAGACAGATTGGACAAGCCCATGAAGTCATTCATAAACTAAAAATCATGGCAGCAATTTTTTTCTACTATTACAGAAAAATAACATACATTTAAAAGCTTTTATAGTAGTACCGCCTGGGTGAAAAAAAACATACGTAGCTGTTACATCCCAGTGAATGTGACTGTCAATAACAGAATTTTTTATAATTAATAAAGAATAATTTATAATTTATTTGAAAATAATTTCATTTTTTTGTAGTCTTAGAATACACCTTTGTTATGTCCTTGTCCAATGTTTAAGTTGGCACTGCACACACTGGTGCCCTTAATAAATCAACTACCAAAGCTGAAGCCTGTCAGGAGAACCATTAGACAGTTATGTGACAGACAGACAGATGTTCCTGGAATCAATAGAGAGATAGTTTTATTTCTTGGGATGTATGCTGTCGAGGAGAGCTTGCAGCTATAAGGTAAAGCTCTATCCTTTGAGGTCTTTGGCTCACAAGGATTTCTTGTGTATTCTACTGACGTTTCTTTAACAATGGATTACATTGGTGAGATTGCAGAATTTATTCTTACATTAAAATTGCAGCATATTGCCATGTGCATCATCCCAAAACAATATAAATTTCCACCTGGTCAGAAATGTATTATATCCAGACTATTCAAGCCATGTTGGAGGCCTTTGTAAGACCATCACATGGCCTTTGTTGCTTATGTGGCATCCAGGTCCATTTAAGTTGGTGTCTGTTAATACAAGATTGTATTATGACACAGTTTGAGCCTCCATCGTTCATTCATTCATTGATTTTCAACTGCTTTATCCTCCACATGAGGGACAATGGGAGCTGGAGCCAATCCCAGCTGGCATGTGGGGTGAAAGGTGGGGTACACTCTGGACTGGTTTCCAGTCCATTGCAGGGCCAAAACACAGAGACAGCCAACCATTACGGTCAATTCAGAGTGTCCAATTAACCACTGCATGTTTTTGGACTGTCGGAGGAAACCAGAGAAGAACACGGGGAGGAGAACATGCAAACTCCTCACAGAAAAGAACCAGGAACCAGGAGTCAAACCTGTGAGGCAACAGTGCTAGCCACTTCACCACAGTGTCACCCACCTTCATTGTCATTAACCCTTAGTGCTCACACAGCACAGACCTCTGCCATGGTAATTTGCTGTGGGAATAATACACAACTCCTTATATGGACATCCTGGGGGTATGTACTTATAGGTCACATATTCAGGCTTTAAAAATGCCTTTTTTTTTCATCATCTTATGTGTTGTCAAGTCAAAGATATGATTCATTTTATATTGCATTTTAGTAGCGATATAAAGTAACAAAATAGAACTTGTGACGTCTTTACAAATTCAATAGGATCTTAAACATTTTGAGGTACTTTTTGCTGAGGTGTGTTTATATAGTTTTTTTCCCCATCAGATTGCCTAGGTTAAGTATATAAAAAAGTATATAAGACACTCTATATTGCACATTCTTATACCCTCTGTATACATTTAAACATAGCAATGGACAAAAATCTGCCAAAATGCTCTGTGGTCTAAGGGTTAAGGCAAAAACAATTTCTGCATTCTTGATTGTCAAGCATTTAATTCAGATTGAGACATTCACTACACATATCAGATTCCTAACCCCTGAAGATAACAGATTGGAATGTCTTAGTCATAGTTACTATGTGTAGCTATGTAATTTTGAACCAAAGACGGTGAATGACTGTCTGAAAGACAACCACATTGCCATAGAGCCACACCTTAAACCAAATACAGAAACAAAGACTCAGTTGTGAATCAAGTCATTGCAATGAGTCACATTTACTACAGTTTGCCAACAAAAATAATAATTAATAATGTATGTAGCATGTTAATTCTCTGCCAGCATTTCATGATCCAGTTATATATATATATGCAAATGCTTCCAAAGTTCTTCTAATGCTCTGAATGCTTGTGAACCGATGACCTGCACGTAGCACACAGTGCTAATTTTACAGCTTCCATCTCTTTGCTGGAGAATGATCACCATCCACAAGCCTGCTCTATAATTAGAGCCTTGTCAGTCAGTGATAGTGCCTGATTAGTGATTTTGTTGTGACAAACCTACTAAGGAAAAACATAATGCTAATTTGATAACACTCCGTATGTGTGTGTCAGAGTCCAGGCTGAATGTCAAAGCGAATTATTCCAAAAGACTTAATGCACTGTGTCTCACACGGATGTGGATACAATTCTTTTACTCAAAGCGACATAAAAATTAACAACTGACACATTAACAAGACCAGACAAATGATTTCACACATCTGTTGACAGATTGGGGTCAAAACACTTTTTAACAGTTCCTCGGTTTTTTTTAAACTCCTGAATTCAGCAACACTTGCCAAAGGGGATCGTGTTTTACCTTCACTCCCCTGCAGGGTGACCCATGAATCTGTGCAACCTCTGAAGGATGAAGCAGAGAGACATTACTCATCCAGGCAGCTTCAACAAGTCCTCTCTCTCTCTCTCTCTGTGTTGCCTCCCGACCTCAAAACTCCCAGTAATAAACTCAAACCCTTGAGGGCTGAGCCGCTCAGGGTGCGCTGATCTAGCATTACTATCACACCATTTGACCAGCACTTTCATTATAATTCAGAAGGTGAAACAGATACTAGAGGGTTATTATTATTTTAAAACCTTTTTTGCGGAATTTCTCTCCCGGGAGACTGAGCTGAGGTGGAGTTCTGTGAGCCGACGCAGCTGAACAGACCAGGGGATCAACCGTACAGGTTGTGGAGCTCCACGTCTTGCAAAGGCTTAAGTGCAGTCATTAAACCTTCTCACCAACGCTTCCTTTCTTGCAGTGCTTTCTTCACTTTTTTGCTGTTTGCCAGTTTCAAATATTTGAAAATGATGCATTAGTCGGACTAAAACCAGACTTTTGAAAAAATATAAAAACATGACGCTCTGCACATGTTCCGCAGTTCATCCATCCAAGCTTCGTCACAGAAGAAGACGACACCGACAAAAGCAAGACCAAATTCAGACCAGTGCATTTTAGGACTAAGTAAGACACAGTTTTTCAATAAATTGAATCCTTGCAAGTGCTTGTTTAAAAGTACAGTTGTCCAATCAAATGGCCTGGTTCAGCCACAACAAACCGTGTTGTTGGACTTGCAAACACCTTCTGCATTTACCCTCTTCTGACGGTCGTAAACCCTGATCTTTTGCCCTCTGCCCTCACTCTGTTTCTCCACAGGCTTCATTCCCTCACATGCAGCTAACCTGCACACACACACGTGTATATATATATATATGTATATATATATATATATACATACATATATATGTATATGTATATATATATACATATATATATATATGTATATATGTATATGTATATATTTTTATATATATATATATATATATATATATATATATATATACACATATGCACATATGTTTGGTTACTACTTTCGACCTGACAGATTCCTGCCTGAGACATAGGGCAGTGAAAGGCTGTTAACCTGGCAATGGCACACACACACATTTGACACTTGCAACAGGCACTGTCACCTGTTAGAAACACACTCAACCCTGCTTTAAACCTTGGGACGAAAGCAGACACTGCAGCTGTCGCCGTGTCTGACAGGTGGATTGCAGAGTGAGCGTTCACCTGTCACGTAGCCATAAAAATAACCATATTTAAACAAAAGCAGCAAAGTAAAACAAGCTGTTTATATGTTGTATGTATAGATGTGTGTATAAGATCAGTGTTCTGGTAACGGTAAATTGTGTCTGTATAGTATTTCCAGTATTTCCTAGATAGTTCCGATTTTTGGAAGTATAGTTGTGGGTACTAACACATAGTAAGTGTTGACTGTTAAGCCAAGAATCAGCTTCAGACACACTCAGTGGCTGCCAGCAGGGACACAAGGAAAAACCTAGGTTTTGAACAAAAGGCTTGCCTAATAAAATAAAACCTTTTTTTTTTAAGTCAAAGTCTTGAGTTTTCTACCTGAAAAGATTTTTAGCATGTGGGGACACAGAAGCTGCTGGTTTACTGCTTTCTCATTTGGTAAGTTTGTGTCACATGCCACAGATACAAAATAATAGATATTCTCTATGGAATAAAACTGGTTCATATGTGTCAGTAACTCATATAAGCACACAAGAAACCTAAATTATCTCTTAAAAACACATCACTATGCACACCAGGAATCTGGTTAATCAAGGGAATTTAAATGCACTTAGCAATTTTTCCATCATGTGGGTATTTGCCTGGTATTAGATATGTTTATGTTAAAGTTACAGTAACTCACATACTGCATATACGTGGAATTAGCACTGTGATGCGTACACAACAACACACAATGACAGAACTTACTGGCCACTTCCAGGGATGCGTTGTGACTGATCGCCTGGCCCAGATAGTTCCGGGCCACGCACACATAGCTGCCATCGTCTGGTTTGCTCCGGCGTCCGTGGACAATGCGCAGGAAGAAGAGGGACCCGCTGGGCAGCAGCATGCGGTGCGAGCGGGGGTTGTCGCGAACCGTCTCGACGCGTTCCCCGTCTTTGTACCATTCCACCGTGGGGGCCGGACGACCCTCTGCCTTACAGTTGAGAGTGGCTGGTTCCCCTTTGGACACAATAAGGTCAGAAGGATGCTCCACAATGCGAGGAGGGAAGTCTTCCTGACGAAGACGAGACCCTGGGGAAATGATGTAAGGGTGATAAGACGAAGATGAGGATCAGTTGCTGTGAGACTAAGCCATAGTTCTAGAACACAGACATAAATACAAAAAGACAACACAAACACTGGGTGAAATGTATCCTTTCTTTAAGCAACAATGAGTGCAACAAATCACACCAAAAGAGCTCTGAAGGAATTAAATAAAGTACGTCATTACTGCTGCGTAGTGTCTTGTATTAAAAAATGAACCCACTTGACATGACAACATAATTACAACCCAAACACATTTCATTCATTATAAAATGTTTTGCTCTAGTTTCAGCAGCTGGAACCTCTCAAGGCACTTAAAATTAAACACATTAAGAAGCAATAATAAAAACATATTTTTTTCCCTTACAGATGAATTGTAATAGGATTACAATATTATCTGCTCCCACGAATTGTACTAATTAATTTTTTGTAACTGTTTTAAGCATGCTGATAACTGTGCTACTACAGCTAATAATATAAGAACAGCATAATAAAAATTCATAATGTGTGTATATTGAGGATCCTGAGCGATTAAGGAAATTAAAAGGGAGAAAATATAATAAGATATCTACACATCTTCTTCGCCAGATGCCTTCTCTGATACTATGAGACAAAGACAAATGTTGTCCATCCTCATCATGAGCCCATCCCTCTGTCCTCCTCTCTGCGTGTACAAACTCATGCGAGTGCTCATAGTGTGTATAGTGCTGAGTTGTCTGCAGGGCAATTTGTTTCTGTATTTGTGCAAATCTATTTACGTTGCCATTTTGAACCAGCTCCACCACGACACCTGAAGAGAAATGTATCTCAAGACAGCCGTTGAAATGTGAATCGATACTCCGTCCAGTCAAGGCCTGCACTAACAACCACAAAATCACCTCTAATCCCTGCTACACTGTTGATATGTCAATCACGTCCCTCCTCTCATGGTCTTTTCAAAGAAACTGTGGGAGTTCCTGCGAGTCAGTGGACAAAGAAAAAGAACCCTAATTAGATCCAGGTACACACGCAACTCAAATGCCTCTGCACATCCTGCATTCCTTACATGACACCCCCCCCCCCCCACCCACACACACACACACACACGCACACACACACACACACACACACACAGCATAGCCAGGTATACACAAAAGCCCACCACCAACCATTTCCACACACATCCCCCCACACAAGCTCTCTCCTTTTTATCTCGAGCACTGTGCAAATGCTGGAGAATGTGGTGTCTGCTGAGTGTAGGACCTGGAATAAAAATCTGTTTTCTGTGATCTAGCTAGCTGTAAGTATGAATGTGCACAACTGGCATTAAAATATGTTTTGGATACCTCCAAATATGGCTTCCTCCATCCTGTAATCAAATACACGCTGACTTTATGACCGTTTGCAAATGAGTCTCAGGCTGCTTCCTCTGAAATGTCATACTGTTCTATTTACATTTCATTACTAAAAATGATATTAGTGTGTTCATAATCAGCTGTTTATTGCAGATTTATCGTCTGACACAATATTTATATTCATTCCTGCAGCAGCACGGCACATTAAAACCAGTGGAA
The DNA here is from genome assembly GCF_958295425.1 of Solea solea. Classification (NCBI taxonomy): domain Eukaryota; kingdom Metazoa; phylum Chordata; class Actinopteri; order Pleuronectiformes; family Soleidae; genus Solea; species Solea solea. Next base: position 11,562,759 of record NC_081137.1, on the reverse strand, counting down.
ACTCAGCTTCAGTTGCTCTCCGCGAGACAGGACAGTAAAACGTCATTTCCAGGGAAGCTCAGCTTCTCTGGGAGTCAGTGCTGCAGTGGGTGGGCGTTCTGCCTTGTATTAACAGTTCCTTATTTTCAGTTTTACAGAAAAACAAATAAGTCATTTTCGACTTGACCTCTAACCATTACAAAAAATAAAATATGCCAAACCGAGTTCATATTTTGGCAGTGGCTGGAACTAAATCAACGTATGAGTGCTAATTAGTGTTTAAAAAAACAACTGCTGCGACAAGAGATAGAGAAAATTAAGGAAATGTGGCATCAATGGCAGCCGTGAAACCATTGCTTACACCTGTATTATAGCTGTGGGAACATGTTTGTCCTGTTCTTTCATGCTCCTGCAGACACAAGCCTCACACAGCCTTCAGCAGGTTACGCTTGAATGTGCCAATGGCCCTGTAAAACAGATAATCACTACTGTGCCCAACACTGATGAGCTCCTACACTCCTGTTGCAACCAATAAATCCCACACAGACTTAGTGCTTATGTAGATAAAGCACCTCACACATTGTTAAGAGATTGTCATCCAGAGGATAATATGTTTGCACAAATCTATATAAAGCCCATTTCCTAAAGGGTTACAGAGTAATATGTGATATGATTTAAGAGGGTAGAGCGCAACCTTCTCCCTTGAAATGTCCGGGAACAATACGTGCACAAGCATCTAGGGCTTTAACTATTGATTATTTTAATAATCGATTAGTCCAGTGTCCTTTGAACCCTTCATTATTTCAATATTGGCAGTCTAATGGGATCGGTGCAATTTATCTGCTCTTTAGCAATCGGTTTATTATCTATAACATGGATAAATGAGTGTAAAATGTTTCCTAAACATAAATATGACAATACTATTATAATTTACTGTCATAGAGAAACACAGAAACAAGCATTGAAATTGCTAAAATTTGAGAACTTGCAGTACAATGTATATATCCATACCCCCTTTCTTGCACAACCAAAATGAAAACCCCAATTTAAATATCTAAACAATTCTAAACATAACAACAAATTTGTATTTAAAAAAAAGAAAAAAAAAGATAATCAATTCAGTAAATATTAATATTATTCAATTCATTGTTGCACCCCAGTAATTGCATCACTCTATTTTACCTGGGAATAATGCTGCATGGGCAAAATTCAATAATAGTTAATATTGTACATATATATAATTTACTTTGATATCAATATAACAAAGATACATATGAATATCATCTGATGCATGGGTCATTTTATGTAAACTTTGTGTTTGTTATGACATTAAAACATGATTATTAAAAATCTTAAAACTCCAACACTAGATATTACATTTTTTTTGGATATTTGATTAGGTGAACCATCCCAAATCCAGGGTCTTACCTGTGATGGTTTATCTTTTATAAATAATCTAAAAGCTCATTCATTATTTAAGTTAAACAATTAAAACAAAAAAAAAATATTTTGCTAAAAGAAACATCAATGTAGCCATGAGCAGAAACCATAAATATTTAATTACAGTACAACGCCACACGCCGTCTAGACATTTGAACCTATGGCAGAACAATACAAACAAGGGAGCTGCTGTGGCCTTGAGTCCCGGCTCACAGCCCACCATGCTGCTTTCCTTGTACTTAATTGTGTTGGGCTGATGCCTGAGGGTCCATGCAGCTCCCTAAGCTGCCTGCCATTACAGAGAAGCAGTGTAAGCCTAGCTACAAGTGGGTCCCCAGAAGACCGTGGTTTTATCTGCAAAGGGCCAGCAGCCAGTGTACAATCAGTATGCAAAAACATGAACACAGATGCACAAAGGAGAACATGCACAGGGAAGGTCATTTCCAACACCTGTACCCTGACAAAAAAAAGATTTTTTTCCCCTCTTCCTCTCTCTCTCTCTCTCAGGCATCCCTCAGGCTGTTATGTCGTCTTGTGAAGACGGAGGGAAAGGAGGCGGATGAAGAGTTACAGACACAAAAGAGGAATGAGCATGTCTGCAGTTTTTTGTCTCGGTCTGGGAGGAAAGGAGGGAAAAGAGAATCTGTTTCCTCCAAAACTGTGAATTTGTTCAAGAGCAGTGGTTCTTCATAGGGTATTTCATTCTCGTTGGTGAACAGTCAGTGAAGAAGTGTCATTTATGACTGTTAAAGGTCGGCTAACAAGCTGTGGCTGCACTAAACTGAAGACCAGAGGTGACATTACACGTTCCAAGACTCAAGAGATTTTTAAATCTTCTTTGAAAACCTACTTTTTTACGCTTTTAATTCAGGTTGCGCTGGACTCAGGTTTTGCAAAATGGTATCGTTTTATGTTTTACTCTTTTATTGACGTGGTTCTGTACGGCACATTGTTCAACCTTGGTTGTTTTAAAGGTGCTCCGTAACCTTCCATAGCTTTCATTTACAGCTCAAATAGGTCTAATTTGTCGATTATTTGCAAATATGCCAAAATGGCAGCCTCTGTACAGCTGACCTTTCTCCTGATATAAATATAAAAGGTTTGTTTTAGGAAAATTAAACACAACAATTTGAACTTTTTATTTTTTTACTGCTTTTGCTTCTTTTTTTTATTGTTTTACAGTTACATGTATGTGGCCCACACCAACACCATACAGGGAAGGGGTGAAAATACTCTGAGAAGGGCTAACATTTAAAAGGTGGGAACTTTTAAGAGTGGGGACAAGGGAAGGTAATAAACACTGTACAGTGCGTGTGTGTGGGAGAAAAGTATTTTTTGAAGGATTTGTTATTTTATTATTTATTTTTTATTTGAGCCAAGGGTCAAACTGAACAGGCTATGACAAGATATTGGCTGCATCGTTGTGATTATTTAAACAACCTTTCTAACATTAAGGGACATTGTTTTGTTCTTTATATGTTTGAAATGTTTTGGTGTGATTTTTTTTTTTTTTTGTATCTTGATATTGGGCAGTTTCCAATTTAGCCTGTAGCTACTTGTTTGCATGTGGAGCTTCCTCTTTTGCTTCCATTATTTCTGGGATTTAGCCGAGTGTGGAAAAAGCAGCACTTGAGAGCAGCTTGAGTAGTTGGATTGAGTAGCTGAGACAATAATTAATTTTCTTCTAGCTTCATGTAAAGATACTGAGAGCGAGGAGAGTGACTGCATGTGTTTTACATGAATTTGACTACAAGTGTGCCTTGAGCATTTGTCTTGGTCTTTGGTGTGCTCCGGGGTAAAAACCCACTTGCCTAGAGGATTAAAAGAGATAGGTAGAAGAGATAGTAGTAGGAGACAGTAGAACGCCATTTATGTAGGAATAATAAGCTGTAGGTATTCTGTGTTTTATTCCAGAAGGCTTGATGAATATGTAAGGCGGCAAAGAAAGCATGAGGGGATGGATTCTAGGGGAGGAGAGTGTTAAAAGGGGAGGGCATAAGGTTTTAAATCATGAGTGCCGAGTTTGAAATAACACAATATGACAAGTACGCGTATAATTTAATGCAGCGTTGGTGGTCTTACATCAACCCACAGCAGTGTCATTTACAGTACAACACTATATTTTTAGAAAGCATGAAAGGAGGCTACTGTGACGGTTGGCGCTAAACCAAAGAATTATACAGACAAAATATCAAATATCACATAGAAATGATTTGCTCTGAAGTCACAGCGACCGTCGGGCTGGATTTACAAAGGTACTGACAGATACATGAAAACGCTGGAGCTGCCACTAGCAATTATTTCGGTGGTTGATTAATCTGTTGATACTACTTTGAGTCACTGATCCAAAAGGATTCATGTTTCCAACCTTTACAAATAAAGTGCCGTTCAGCACCGTAGAATTGTCAATTGTCACCACTGATAAGCCGAGTAGCTTAGCACATCAGCTCGGTACCTTATGCATCTTATGCCGCATTCCATTTGCGTCGGAACTCGGAACTGTGAATGACGTCAACCGTTCCAGTTGACTCATGTGCTGTAAACGGTAAAAGAAGCGGCGTTTGTATGGTGGGAAGCCATTTTGGGATCCTGACTCAGGGCACGTGAGGTCGTTTCAAGTTTCCAAATTGGAAATCTGAGATCAGGGTAAGAAACACCCCATGACCTTGGAAATTCTGAGTTCCAACTACAAATGGAACGCAATATTAATGCAATTCAGAGCCTTGAGAGGTAACAGGAGATGTCAGTCAATCAACTAGTCATCATCTACCGCTTTATCCTCCACCAGAGGGTCGCGGGGGGTGCTGTGCCAATTTCAGCTACATCGGGCGATAGGCGAGGTACACCCTGGACAGTTCGCCAGTCCATCGCAGGGCCACACACAGATAGAGACAAACAAACCATTCACTCTCACACTCACTCCTATGGTCAATTTAGAGTGTCCAATTTACCTAATCCCCACATCGCATGTTTTTGGACTGTGGGAGGAAGCCGGAGAACCCAGAGAGAACCCACGCACACACAGGGAGAACATGCAAACTCCATGCAGAAAGGCCTTTGTTCCAACCGGGGCTCGAACCCGGGTCTTCTCGCTGCAAGGCGAGAGTGCTAACCACTACATCACCGTGTGTCCCGCAGGAGATGTACTTTACTATAAACACAAACATTCAGCTTATTTTACTGTTTTTTTTGGTAAGATTTCCATACGTCCTTTAGTGCACTCAAGTTACATCCAGGTAAGCATCTATGTATATGAGGCTGCAGCAAATTAATTCATCACAGCAGCTCCCAGGTTTTGGTTGCTTAGTAACAGCGGACATGCGTCTTAGTTAAAAACATCTATTTTATTTGTGTTTTTATGCACTTTAGATGCTGAACATAAACGGCTCCTTACATGCTTTTATTTCTCTATGATGCAACACACCGGCGCTGCAATTCTGCTAACTAATCAATAAGTGATTGTGTGGACTTATTATTAGCAGCACTTGTGACACACACATACATCAACACATTTCTGATGGAGCACTCTCAGCACTGTTACGCTTTTCAAACCAAACCCACCCTTAAACTGAAAAACCTGGAAATTCATCTCACCACAATTGACTCAGTGACATTCATTAATGTAGAACACCGCAGACTTAGTGTCAGTCTTTGTTGCTGCTGACTGACTGCTACTACCTGAAGATGTAGTGGTGAAGATGCTAAATCTCCCCCTGTAGAATTGAGGGATTACCTGTGTTGGAGTGCGTCAACACAGTAAACAGCGTCAGACGCAGGCCGGCTTAAAAGTGAGCAATAAATGGAACATCTCTCGCCTTGTTAAGGCCGCACTTTTGTGCGACTCCGTGAAAGTCATTTAGTTTTCCTTTTTTTGTGTGACCCGTGGCAGAGACCGCGGATCAAATCCACACTTTTAATGGTGAGGCAGAGATTTACAGAAGCTTCCAAGTTCACTGCATTGATCCCGTAGAACAAATTACACCGCAGGTCTGAACAGACAACTGTCCAAAGAAGATCAACAAGGCAGAAAAGACATGAGAGAATAGAAGAGAACAAACAATCCAAGTGAGGAAAAGACCTGTTTTTTTAATGATTATGAAAAGATTAAGCCAAACCAATAAATGGAAATGAAAAAAAGATTAAAAAAAGTTATCTTTTCTCGTTGTTTCCACAGATGTTCCACAGTATGTTGTTCCAGTTGTATTAATAAAGGTGAATGGAGGTAGATACATGGGACCATTCAATTATGAATCACTTTGCTTATCAATGCATCAAGATGTATTATTATGATAATCAAATTGTATACCCTGACTCGTAATCAAATCGAGTCAAACAGTAAATTACACCCTAGTCAAAACATTTAGTGCAACATCACTTAAGCTCAACATACCAAAAACCAAGGAGTCAAAGCAGCAACAATATCATTTTTATTTCCAGCCTCACTTCTATCTATCGATCACACATATGCATTAAATAAGACGCCACATCCATACCAACACCTGCTGAGGAAACCTGGGACTTTTAATATGAGCAAAGACATTTTAACCCTGGTTTACTGATCATTCATTCTCATCGCCAACATCTCATCTAGCAGTAAACACAAAACCAAAGCCTCCTGCAGTACAAACCGGACCAGCAAAGCAATTGGTTCACCCCATACTCTCCTGATAGACTCATACAACCACTGAGATCAGAGAGAACCCCTCGAACCCCCTCCATCACTCCTTTCAGCTACTGCTGTTCCACTGCCCTGGAAATACCATTGACAAAAGAAATGATTAATTCCATCTGAGAGAAAAAAAAAAATAGCGTGAAGAAATACTGTAAATAAAGTGTTATTAATGAAATTTCCATGTATGAATGTCCAACTTCAAAAGGGAACATACCATCAATAAAAGTCAGAGGCTGGAGAGGCAACAGAAAATGTTCTTTACTATTAACACAAGCATTTAGCTCGTTTACTTTAGTGTTTACATGCAGTGTAACATCAAAAAAAACTATCCGGAACCGCCTACCTTTATTTTAACATGTGTTTTAATGTTTTTTTTATGATAATACAATTTTTTGAGCCCAGCATAATAAGAACATGTTACAATTTGTCTATCATTCTATATATCGACAGTTGTATTTCCCTTCGTGCCTGTTAAGTTGTATTTCACACATCTGTCCGGACACACACTATATGCAGACAAGGAATGCACTAACAAGTTGAATGTAACTGCAGAACCTTGTGACATCACCGTAAAAGTTGACCTTTGGCATTTTTACTGTGACCTCCACATTCTAATCACTTCATCCTCAAATCCAAGTGGGCAGCTGTGCCAGATGTGGTGACATTTTCCTTGCAGGCGATCCTGATATATCATGCTCCCTGAGGGCATTCCTGACATATCACATTCAGGAGAATGGGACGGACAGACAGATGGACAACAGCCCCACAAACATAATGCCTGAGGCTGTCACAAGCACAGAGTTATTACAAAAAGACACCATAACACCAGAGGTCACTGCATGGTTGGTGATTTTTGTTGTTGTTAATGTTATTATTTGGCCTTTGTGAACAGAAATGATGTGATATAACTTGTTCTTCATCTGAAAAGAGGCTCTGTCGAGCAATACTATCAGACCTGACTGTGGGAGCGTTTGTGTGTTCAGCAGCAGTGCAGGGGCGGGTGGGGAAAAGAAGCATTTTCCCGTCCAAACTTGTGAGTTTCGCTTCTTTTCATGGGCACTGTGTTTTTTTCTGTTTTCAGTCCAACTCCAACATGTTTGCAGTCGTGTCACTTTACTAGTGCGAAGTCGGTGTTGCCTCCGTCTGTCTTGACATAAAACAAGCTACTTCCTGTGTGTGCTCTGGGAGAATGTTGCCTGGTGACACATCCAATGTACCAGTCCCAAGCCTGGATCAATGGGAAAGTTGCATCGGGGAGGGAATCTCTGCCGTGTCAAATATGCGGATCACTAGCAGGGTGATCTGTTGTGATGACTCCTAGAAAGGGAGAAGCTTAAGAACAAAATGTCTCCACTCTGACCAATCACAGGGCAGTTCAGAGAGAGGGGGAGAGAGATAATAGAGGCTGTGCTGTTCAAGCACCAATAACTGCCAAAAAATGGACAATGTCTAAAACAGAGTTGGACAATAATGCAATAAAATATGTCAAACTCCACACTCATCTATTTTCCAGTAACTGTCCCGCAGTTTAAGGTTATTCCCTATCTATAGATGAATATGGAATCAGGCCAGCAAGTCTCAGACAGGACGTAGGAAAGTCACCAACTTTGGCCTCAGGACATAACCTGGAAGTATCAGTAGCAGGAAGTATCAAGTAAAAGGATCTACACAGGAGACAGAACCCTGACTCTGACTGAGAACATCGCGCTGTCAGCATTTCCATCCCAAAATGTGTTTAACAGACACAGACTACACACCACAAGTATTTGTATGTGACATTGTACAAAGTGTTTGCCGTGCATCACCGCACTATTTTTATTTTAAGCACAGCAGCTTGTACAGAGATGTCAGACACGGCTATCCGTGATGTGCATTTCGTTGAGGAAAAATGGAACTGCTGTTTTTGGATGACATTGAAGAACGTACTATTACTCAAATGCATATACATTTCTCACACGTACAAGTTGCTTTTAGTGATGGGAAAAACAGTCCTTTTCAGTAAACTGAATCATTACAATCAGTTTGTTCACCAAATCTTAATTTAATTTTATTTTATTTTATTTGTATGGCGCCAAATCACAACATACATTATCTCAAGGCACTGCACATAGACAACATCAACGAGAGCAGAGAACCCCAACAATTGACACAATGAGCAAGCACTAGACTTTTAAGGTCTTTTTGATCTGATCTGCAGTTTGACGTTGTTCTTGGATTTTCTGACAGTCTAAGCCGCTGAATCACACACTCGGGGCACTAATCACTTGATGTATCAGCACATGTACTGTTTCCTCACAGTGAAAAGAACTGAGTTGTCTCAGTTCGCCGTGCTGGTCATATTGTAGGTTTAAAACATGCAGTGGAAACTATGAAAGGTGGCGAGATCAGAATGCAACACTTTGCAAAAGAAGTCAACCCTGCATTAAATATTCACAGATATGTTCGCCTTTATTTATGTGTGTTACAAAATACACGTTTTACATCATCTATTGACTTAAGCGTGGCCGATGTCCTCCTCCTCTCATCACAGTGGCAGCTGAGCTGCAGCATTGCTGTGTCTCTACACTCTCCTCTTATTACGAGCCAGCCTAACATTTAAGTTGGTCCTTACCGGGAAAGTCTGTTAAAACAGCAGAGCTCAGCTGAACTGTGAGACAACACTTGATTCTATAATTCTATAATTCTTATATTAAAGGAATGGTTCAAACATTATGAGAAATACTTATATACTTTTTTAGGAAAAAAAAAAAATTCATGAAAATTAAGCCATGACAGCACCTGATCAAGATTCGCATATAATATGTTTTGCAAAATGTAAGTAAATGATGATGAAAAGATCACAATTACAGCACAGATTAGTTGGGGAATTAACAAACAAGTTGTTGTGTCACCTTTTTATAAATAAGTGTTGATAGTATGTTACTTTATTTATTAATTGTTTAACATTCTTATAAACTCACATATGTTAACCCAAGCTAACTATCTCCTCATATTGATAGAGAAGGGAATCAATGCTCTTGTCTTAATCTCAGCAATTAAGACAAAGATATCTACGTCTGACAGTTTCAGATCCTTTAACTAAGAATTCAGAAAAAAACTCAATAGAAGGTGAACTCTTTGCGGTTTCTCTTAGAGAAATGTATCCAAACATACACACACTCATTTATTTGTAAGGTAAAACACAGGGAGCCAATAAATACCAGGAATTCTTTCTCACGCAGTATAAACTGCAATTACGTGGAACACTTGAACACTGTCATTTACTCAAGTACGCAGGGGAAGGAATGTGTGTTTGTGCGTGTCCATGTCTCAGTGAGGCTGGAACAAGGTGTCTACAAACACACTCCCATATGTTCTCTTTAAATGACATGTGTGCAGGTGATTTAAATCACACAGAAGTTATGATGCCTGTGTGTGTTCTCCAGCTGCCAACAACACAATACACAATGTGGGAGACTCTGGAGGAGAACCAAGGTCGCGGACAATGATAACGCCTCCTAACTGCAGCAGCCAGGTGTTCAGTGCAAGATATGAGCGGAGTGAAAATGAGGAACACGCTTCACGGAGGCCTCAGAATTCATATTGCAATGTGCGGTCTAACAACTGGCATTATTGATTAACCTGTCCGCCATTTAATTTATGATTAATTGATTGATCATCCAGCCTTTAAATGTCAGAAAATACACAATGATTTATATGTCAATCAAATAAAAGATTTACAGAAAGTTTTACAACACAGCTATTATGAAACAAACAACCCAAAAACAAACCAACATTGGATTTCCATCTGTTTAAGGCTCACTGGGAAGGTAACAAGCAACAAAAACCTCCATAGGCAGAACAAACCAGAACATGGTTCTGGTTAAGTCCCTGCAGGGTAAATACATGAGGCTGACTATGTCAAACACAACCAAACACATGCATAATGGAAAAAAAAAAACTATTGTTTCATATTTGTATTATTTGTAAACGCTTGTAAAAATTAAAAATGATTCTTAGATGCATCACACTGCTCTATTAATGGATTATTATTGATAACGCAAATGAATCATGTGAAATAATAATAATAATAATACTAATAATTCTGCTGCCCTCACTGTGCGTGCGTTGACAAAGATATGTAGTGAACTAAACACTCTCCCACAAAGTACCAGAGACAGGAGTTGGCTTTAGGTCCTATAATGGAAGCCGTGTAAAACTGTAAAATAATACAACATACACACTTAGTTGTATGAACACAAACAAAGGCAGGCTACATAGACACACAAATGACTCTCAAAACATCAAATAAAACGACACATTCTGTAAATAAATATGCACAATAACACCAGAACATTACACACTAGCAATATATTAACACATCAACTCACAGATTGTGCTTCTTGAAGAGCCAACGGAAAAGGATGTTGACAGATTGTATGGCGCTCTCTTCACCTATGTGCCATGTTCCTCAAAATGGCTGATTCAAACTTAACAACTTTATCGTCAACTGACAACAATTCATTAAACCACTAGATGGCGATAACCACGACAACTGACACTGTTAGTCGAAGTGAATGGAACATAAATACAGTATGGAAGCCCATTTCCGCAACTTGATGAAAAAAATTATGAGATAATAAGTCAAAATTATTAGATGCTAAGTCAAAATTATGAGATAAAAAAGTCATAATTATGAGAAACTAAGTCAAAATTATGAGATAGCTAAGTCAAAATTATGAGATAATAAGTCAAAATTATTAGATGCTAAGTCAAAATTATGAGATAAAAAAGTCATAATTATGAGAAACTAAGTCAAAATTATGAGATAGCTAAGTCAAAATTATGAGATAATAAGTCAAAATTATGAGATACTAAGTCAAAATTATGAGATAATAAGTCAAAATTATGAGATAAAAAAGTCAAAATTATGAGATACGAAGTCAAAATTATGAGATACTAAGTCATAATCATGAGATACTAAGTCAAAATTATGAGATAATAAATCAAAATTATGAGATAAAAAAGTCGAAATTATGAGATTAAAAGTCATAATTATGAGATACTAAGTCATAATTACGAGATACTAAGTCATAATTATGAGATACTAAGTCAAAATTATGAGATACTAAGTCATAATTACGAGATACTAAGTCATAATTATGAGATAGCTAAGTCATAATTATGAGATACTAAGTCAAAATTATGAGATAAAAAAATCATAATTATGAGATAAAAAGTCAAAATTATGAGATAAGAAGTGCGCATGCGCCTCATTGGCAGTGTTTTCAACGGTCCCTTCATCCATCATCTCGCTGGCCTAACCATGCTCACACTATGCAATCCTAAATGAGGTAACTAGAGGTGACTTTAGTAATCATTAAATCATTTATTCTGTCGTTGCTTTTAATTTAGCTTCGGATATGTGAATATGTCATTGAACCATAAAGCTAGCTTCGTTAACGTTCACACCACTAGATGCTATCCCTGAAACAGTGTGCGTTAACTTTACTGCGGCAGTGAGTAGCTTTATTTTTCTCAAAGGCGGTTACATCAGCTACAGTAACAGTTACAGTATGGTTGTTGTTTGTTTTATAAGCTTCCAGCCATATCATCTTTCTGGAAAATCCATCCATGCATCCACTGATTGCAATTCCAAATGGCTTAAGCTTGTCATAGCCATCAATGTGCCAGATATAGTTTGGACCACAGCTGTGGTAAACTCGCCTTTGCAGCCTGTTTATTGACCTCAGATCGACACCTTCACCGTCCAATAACTGGAGTAATATTCACACAGTTTCAGTGTCAGTCACTATTCCATGTCTGTGTCAGTCTCTCCACACCACAAATGAGCTGCTATTGAACTGCTGACTTTGTATCTCATAATTTTGACTTTGTATCTCATAATTTCATCTTTTTATCTTATAATTTCAACTTTTTTATCTCATAATTTTGACTTTTTTTCTGATCTTATAATTTTGACTTTTTATTTCATAATTTTGACTTTTTTATCTTATAATTTCAACGTTTTATCTCATAATTTCAACTTTTTATCTCATAATTTCAACTTTTTTATCTCATAATTTCAACTTTTTTATCTCATAATTTCGACTTTTTTTATCTTATAATTTTGACTTTTTATTTCATAATTTTGACTTTTTATCTCATAATTTCGACTTATTTAGAGGATATTTTTATTATCAAGGCTAAGTTTTATCTCTCTTTTTTTTTCTTCTGGCGGAAATGGGCTTCCATACATAAATCTTAGGAGGGGCAGAATAATAACAATAATAATAATAATTATAATAATAAAAACATCTTTGTCATCTCTACCTATTTGATTAGCCTCATGTTAGCTTGCAGTGATGCCATGGAATAGCCCCAGACTAAAGTAAATATTGCAGCTTCAGGTTAGCAGGAGGCACCTCTGCAGGACGTCACACTGGAGGCGTGGTTAAATTCTTGATTCCGCCTTTGCTTTCGAAGGTCGAAATTGTGACGTTGTTTCGATCGATATTCGATTTAAAGTCGAGAATGTGACGGAACTGTCCGAAATGTAATCAAATCAACGCCGTGATGCCAGATTATGTCACACATTGGCAACAGACTTTGCATTCAAATTTTTTGGCTAAATCATATCGCTTTGACTCAGTGAACATGTAAGACCGAAGAATCTGATCGTTAGGACCCTTCCTTCTGCGTTTGTGCTGGAAAACACATCTGGTGTAAAAGGCCAGCAGCCAGTCTGAGAGGCTTATCCTCACTCCATTAACTGTTCAGTGCAAAGTAAAGTGGTTGTACAGGCCATTGACTATCACTCAGGCAAGGCTTGAAAGTCAAACTTCCCATGAATAGAGGCATAAATGATTGTTTGTTTAAAAAAGAAAAAAACATCTGCACTCGTATTTCATTTTATCTCCTTAGAGGCTTGTGACATATAAAGTGTCATTTAAACTTTTATTTTTTTTGCTAAAATAACCACATTTATATCACATTTACTACATGCTGTGTCGTTGCATGTCACAAGTGCACATCTGCCGTCCTACATATACTTTAATTCTTAATTACACTCCTGGTGGTGACAGCCCAGACTGTGAAAGGAGCGTCTATTCTGTGTGTGTGTGTGTGTGTGTGTGTGTGTGTGTGTGTAACTGTACTTACACTAAGCACTTTAAAATAAAAATGATTTGGTTTTGTAGCCTTAGAATAAGTCTGTTATATGTACTTCAGACAAGGGCCTGGCTTTAGGGAGGGCCATCATGATTTTCCTGCACATACAAACAAACCAGAGCATATGTTTTTCAGGCAGAACCATCGTACGCAAACAAAGAAGAACGACTCCGCCCACGTAATGAAAACATCTGTATCTATGGGAACCTCGTCAGGTCACCATAGTTCACTGATGTGCCAAAGACAGGGAGGGGGGAGGGACGATGTATAATCCCAAGATCTTTAAGATACAAAGTTATCATTTTGGACAGTTTTGAATCATATCAAGTTTATATACATAAAATATACTAACAAACACGCATTAAGTCTAACACAGAAAAAACCCCAAAAACGTCTTAACCAACCATTTAAACCTCGATCACTGTCTCTGTAATGAAGAGGCCGCAGACCTGGATGTTTGTGGACTGCATTAACACTAAGAGCAATCATGGCATTAGCTTAATAGTCCGCGAGGGCATTAGTCAGAGAGCACATTAAACCACAGAGGATTACAGGTCAGTGCTGTGCAGATCCACACAGATATTTACTGGCTTTGTGTCATAACCTGGGAATTTAAAGAGGAGTGGGTCACAGTTAATGCTGCTCTGCTATTAACTACACTATATATACACAAAGTAAAAACACATACCCATCTGGCCAGATTACATTTACAGCAGACTTTAAAGGAATTGTTCAGCATTTTGGGCATTATCCTTAATCTGTCGTTGCCAATATTGAACCAAATCACACATTTCAGCTTCTCCTTTCATGGGTCTCCACAGCAGATCATCAGTCGCCATCTTGTCCTCTCCCTTGTGTCCGTTCTTCTTCTTCTTCTGTTACACTAACTGTCCTCATGTCCTCCTTCACACCATCCATGAACCTTCTCTGCGATCTTCCTCATTTCCTTCTGCCCGGCAGGTCCATCTTCAACATCCTTTGTCCAAGATAATCCCTCTGCACGTGATACAAACCATCTCAACCTTGAAAACTCTCTTCCTTTATCTCCAAACCGTTGAACCTGAGATGTCCATGGAATATGCTCATTTCTAATCCTGTCCACCCTGGTCAACCCCCGACAAAATCTCAGCATTTTCAGCTCCGCCACCTCCTGTTTTCAGACAGTGCCACTGTCTACAGGCCATCCATATCAGCAGGTCTCGCTACAGTCTTGTAGACATTCCCTTTCACTTTTGCCTTTTGGAGCATTTCCACTTAATAATTAATAAACAGTTATTAAAGATTCTGTGTGTTAACATTCATATGCCTTATACCTGCACTCCAGCATCTTGGGTACAGGCAAACAACTTGAACACCCTGTAACCCCAAAGGACATGTTATGAATTATTGGCGGGTCCACTCGCCCACAAGCATCTGTTCTGGTAGTGCAGATGACCGGTCTGACTCCATGCAAGTAAATGTGAGTGATGAGCTCATCATGTCTACTAATAACAGTGTTATTATTATAATTATACCAGAAACTATGTTTTAGGTCATACATATACTTTATATTCTAAAATAAAGCATGGAGAGTGATTATGTTAAAGGATCTTTTAACAAGTTGACCAAATGATCTGAGCAACTCAAGTGTAATTTTTCTGTTTTCTTTCCTCTGGCAGAAACATGTGACACAGTGGCAGCAGCCGAGCCAAGGAACCAAATGCAAATCTTATCCAAACACAGCTGTTGGTGCGCCTGCTGCTATTGCACTTGCTTTGAAAAAAAAAAGAATAACCAAATGTAATTGACCTATACTATATGAGAACGAGCATCAACTCTGACAATAAAGTCACAATTAGTCTTTGGGTAAATGTTCAGTCACAGAAATCAAAAACTATACATAAAACTAATTAAAGAAACAATAACGTAGTAAATGTAAGGTACAAGAAAAAAAAGAAATCCTGTGCTACCTCAGTGTGTGTTTGTTTTTCAGGTGCAGGAAGCAGCAATTTTACAAGTTGCAATAAAGCACTGAAGTGGAAGCGGCCAAGATGTCAGAGTTCAACATGGATGAGAACTCAATAATAGCTTCACCATTTTGTTTTTCTTCCACCGCCAACATGCCTGTATCACTCACTTCCACTGGGCAAATATTCATTCTTGCTATGTTTTGGAAAAAATTGCTTTTCACCTCCCTTTTAGCTTTATGAAGGATGAAAGTTTGTCGCTCGAAACCACTTTTGCAGGTGAACCAGATGCAAATCTTCACAGTTTAATGTAAAGTAATGAATTTGTATATAATAAAAATCATTGTGTTGACTGCCCTCTCTGATCCAACACCAGCTACTGCATTCATACTATCATTAGCTTTCTTTGTCCATGCTTTCCTCACCCTCTTGACCAATCAGCTTGGGGCTTGTTGGCCAAGACTCCTCCCCCTTTTATAAATGCTATCGACTGTGTGTTTTTGCATCATTCGCTCCCTTGAGTTGAAAACTTTAACCTTTGGCGAAAACTTCTTCGTGCAATGTCAAGTAAACCAACCGGCGCGGAGACTGTTAAAATGATCCGCACCACAGCTTCACACAGCGGCAACTCATGATTGAGATTTCACGACCAGACCACGCCTCCTCACTTCTCCGCACTCTCCCTCCCTCAGCTCTCAGCCAATTTCTTGGCATTTTTTTTTTCAAAATTAGGCCTCAGAAGAGGGGTTTTTGTTACACTTTAAATCACCGCAACATAAACATGTATTAAATGAAATCAAACTGAGATGATCAAGTAACATGAAATTGTTTTAGCATAACTTGCTAACTGCTAGCTTAAATCATTTGGGTGTTGCCATTTTTTAAGTTCATGAACTGTTTTTTTTTTTTCATTTTCTGGGTGATGAGGCGATTGAAGCTGCTCATGAGGCAGTGATTCACATATTTATCTGTATGAACAGCTTTGGATTTGGCTGCTTTTGTGACGCTGCTGTCAAGCGGCCGCTGGCACCGTGTTCTGGTGATTGTTGACACAAAGTATATGGTAAAAAGCCACAGTTGTCCAGCTTTGGTTTGTCGTGTTGTGTGGAGGGTGTGGGTCCAAACATGCCTCATATGCCCTGGTGATTATCGCCACAAAAAAAAATGTTGTACGTGGTGTTACCGTGGTAAACTGTTATTTCCCCTGTTCTCAATAATGGTTTTAAAAGAGCAACACAAAGTTGTGATTATCCGCTGGTTGAAGAAAGCTTCCATTCTCTGCTATTTAATGTAATTGCAATGTCATGAAAACTGATTGTATTAAACCAGCTCTAAAAATCTGGCCTCAGTCAACAACTGATACCAATCTTGTGTGTGACAATAATGCTGCTGTTTGTAGAGAGGAAACAGTGCAGGTTATTTGGCTGATTGGAGGCAAGGCTTAAGTCGGAGCCTTTACTTCTTACTCTGCGGTGGAAAATCACAGGCAATGCAGACAAAAAATGTCTGTAAGACAAATGAGTGTCTGAAGTCTTCTTTCATCCCTCTGTTCATAAAAACAGGCTGTGAACGAGAGTTAATTGCTCTATTTTAAATACACAGCCGTCGCAGAGTGAACGTGCATATCACAATGCTTCCTTCTGTGACTCTACAGGCACCAGACGTGAATGTTTGTGACGATCGTCTGGGTGAGGAGAACCTGTGGAAGAGCGAGGTGAGGAGGTGCATGTCTGATGTATGTCGATTGTCCAGTGTCTCTCCTGCTGTGTTCTCAGTCGTGCTCACTCGGACGGTAACTGGAGATTAGACTAGTGAGCTGGCAGGAGAATGTGAGGAGCGATTTCTGTAGACGTTTGTGTTCAGCTCAAAGCAGCTCATCGTCATACAAAAGACAGTATTTAAGACTGAAGAAAATGACAAGGCACCAGTCAATGTGCAAATAATAATCTCAAGGTTTCAAAAGAAACCTTTCAGTTTTGCAAAACTGAAGTTCACTTTTAATATCCGCTCTATGAGCTTATCACTGTCTATAATTTGTCTCATTATTTTCCACAAATTACAACTTCTGGAGTTTAGCTACAGGCAAGTGGACTTGCTTTAGTTAAATGAGGACTTTTCACCTCTCATCCTGGAGGCTTGTTCAGTTCTGACTGACTGGTGGAAAACTCCAGGTAGTTAGTCTCTGTAGACTGGATACCTGTCTAGAATTTAAAAGACATCTAAAGTATGTCAAGTTACTGATACCTCAACTCCTGAAGATACAAAGAACCTTCAAGGACAAATTATAGTATTTCATAAACCATCGTGTCACTGTTGAAAACCTCAGTTTTTTCAAAAATGTTTTAGGTGTGTCTAAAAATATGACTTCATGATGCACAGGAGCCATAGTTAGGTCAACTCGTTCTCAAACACGGTGTTGATATAAAAACTCTCCTGTTCACTGTGAGTCACTGCTCCAACGCTACACTACTTACTATCTGAGATGTCTTTGTCCTGCAAATGTGTCTCATACCTGGATGTAAAAACACACAGAAAATCTCTGACACTTTTGTATCTGAAACTCCTAAAGATGAGGAATTGAAGTAGAGGAGAACAGAAAGAGGAGCAGACTCCTGCTGTGAGGCTTGCAGGTGCTGCTGATAAAGAGGAAGAGGGAGAGAGAGGGTGGACGACTGCTGCTAAACTGCCTCTGCTTGTGTGCAATATGTCGTGAAACTAACACCAAAATGGTGATTATGTTGTTTCTCTACATGTTATCAGAGCGTTTACGATGGTACGCTGACAAACCACGATGCTCACGGCCCTCACTTGAGAGGGAAAAGCAGAATAGTGTGAACATTTGATGAATCTTGATCAGTATGAAAAGGAAAGCTATTATTTTTAGCCATGAATTAGTGATTGATTTTTTTTTTTTTTTTTTTTTAATACTGTTTTTATTGTGCTTAAAACCAATTCAATGATGACATATGGCGTATTACTCTCTTAATATACTTTTAAAATGATGATTATAATTAACATCAGATAATGAATGACCTGTTGATTGTTTAATTTCTCAAATCTGAGGTCAAACATTCAGTCATTGCAAGTGATGCAGTGCATAGACATTATACACACACATACAGTATATAGTCTTTGTTTTATTGCTATTGAAATTATATATATTATTATAAATATATAACAATATATATTATATATAATATATAATATATCATTTAATTTATATTAAATTATATATATTATAAAATTACATTGCAATATACATTGTTATTGAGTTAGTCCCCAGCCACTATGTGGGCCCTTTAAGGGTTATATTAGTGCTGACAATATGGTACCAAGCAGGTTTGTTTTTAGGTTTCCATGGTGGCCCCACCCATGTCAGTGCCCAGTTAGTACCTTTTCCCAGACTACTTGGGTCCTAAGTGGGTACTAAGTGGGAATTTGCCTGAAGTGGACCATTTAAGCAGGTCCCATATGGATTCAGTAACATGTTCCCCACTTGGGAAGCCCAAACACAGGTGGGGACAAACCCGATTGAGACCCAGTACGAATAAAACCCTTATGGGGCCCACATGGATATGCTAAAACGAGCCTGGCATCGCTCTTGATAAACATTATTTTTTTTAAAGAGTTAAATCTTCCTCCATAGGTTTGACAAATCGTGTGATTCCTGCACCGTACACTTAAAAAATGTCTCTCTGGTTAATGAGTGTGTTAGTCAAAATGCTTGAGATGCCTCTGGAGTCGACATTTCACTGTCACCCTGTTGAAATGAACATTAGGAATCTCCTCTCTTTCTCGCTCTAATAAGAAAAAAATCTCCTGTTGATCTCCGCCTGAAGGCTTACTGGGATGTGATAACCCAGGTGAAGGACTACTGCAGGCGTGTTTTAGATTGTGCTCTGATCAAGAAGGTTATCACAACATCATCTTCCCAGACGTTTGGAGGATGATAAAAATGAATCTCCGTGAAAAAGGACTTACAATCAAAATCTCTTTCTCCAATCATAGAGGAAACCTTAGAGTGTGCACCATGAGGCTGTGTCCAATTCGGTGAAAATATCTAAATATCTAATTGTCAATGTTCTGTTCAAATATTCAACATTCAAGAAATATTATGTTTCCATGTCTGTTCAGGCTGCTGATAAAAAGGCTTATTATAAGGTGACAGAAACCAAGACATTTAAATTAAAACCAGATTTTGGGAACAATTTACATTGCAATACAGTAGGAACATGGTCATAGTATGGTATACCATAATACCATATTATTTCCACAGCAAATTCCATTTTGGTAAAAACAACATATTATTGTAGTAATAAGAGGTAATATCATAGTAAAACCATGTTATTTCCTATATAGGCTACCATCAGCCACACCTTCACATAGAAAGGTTTGCGAATCAAAAGAACAATTATTTGATCGTTACTATATAAATATGATGGCTTTTACCATACTTTCTTTTATTGCAAAATTATTATTATTAAAAGTAATGTTTTATGTATTTTCACATTTCCCCTTGGATTGTACAGCATAGGCACATTCCTTTTTCAGTTGTTGGCACATTTGTGTTAAATGATTTTGCTTTATGTTTAGTTTTTTTATATGAATGTAACTGAAATAAATATATTCATACACTCATTCATTCATCCATTATTCATTATCATCATAGCCTTACCACATTGTTACTGTACTGTAAATGTAAAGTGTTACCCAGACGACTAACAACGACTACCTGGGACATTCTCCGTAAAAACAATGACACACCTAACGAACGATGAGTTGAGTTGATTACACAGATAATTATCTCACACTGAAATGCTCCACTCACACTTCGTATTCCCGTCTTATCCCAGGGTCACGTGAAGGCATCACATCTGTATCATGACATGAATTCAAATGTATCAAAACCCCTCAGCTTCGATCGCTGCTCCCTACATATCTGCGAATCCCGTCCTACAGAATTTCAAATGCCATATAGCTAATAATAGATCTGCTAATTAAAGCAATTTATGCGTGTTTTTGGGGCTCTTCGGTGAGCCATGCTCTGGTGGGAAAACAGTTCGTTATGCCGCAGTCTTCACTTAGTGAGGCTCTGAACTCTGTCAGTGACGGTTGGGGAGAGATGAGAGACAAATGAAGGAGAAAGAGGAGAAAGAGTGAGGGAGTGGAAGAGGAATAACTGCTATTTGTACATCACTGAACCATTATTTTATTAACTTATCTTAGATTTAATGGTCACACTCGGGCTGATTGATATCAAGCGTGACGGTACATCTATTTTCTGTGCTTGTCTGTATTAGTGTGAACGTAGGGGAAAAAAAAGAAAAAGAGATGGAGCTTTTTATTGATACTATTGATTATTAGCCGCCTGAGTGGAGGCATGGAGGAATCCTTGGGAAGCATCTCTGAGGTCAAGCCATGCAGTGACCTTTAAAGCTGTCCTTTCAAAATATTAATTCACCAAGTAACACAAATCTTGGAGGAATACAGCATTATTCGAAGAGCATGTTGCTACCACCGATCAATACCAGCACAGATGGACAAATTAAAGGTCCGTGTTGGGTTGTTTCAGACAAACAATTTGTCGAAGGTCCTATACACATGGAAACAGAACGAAGCGCAAACGATCTTTTTCTTTGTCATTTTGGAAAAGTGTTCCGTAAACACAGCGTCGTTTAAGGATGTAGCACATATGCCAGGCCAGTATGTGGCACTGTATTGTTTTGTAGAATGTTTTTACATTACATTACAATGTCTAAAATCACAGAAGAAAAAAACCTGGACTTCGTGTGGATGGTCCTTATCCCATCTCGGGATAAAATCGCATAGATTAGTATATTCATCTCAACATTCTGTCTAGTGTAAAAGTATTGAAGTCAAGTGCCTCAGCTGTGGCCACTGACCTCAGAACATGAACCCAAGGCTGAGGAAGAACAAAGCACAGACCCCTGAGAGTCTTATAGCCAGATGAGCACAGACAGCAGTTCACTGAGGATCTTTCAACACTTTCCTTTAGGAGGAAACAACAACAATAATAATAATAATAATGATGATAATAATAATAATAATAATAGTACAAATGAGATTAAATAAGAGATAATATAGAGGTAGACTGGTGAAAAATAATTACAGCATTAATACTGGCCTATTAATCTGCATTTTAATCTATTTAGTACATTTACTCACTTTTGTTCGAAGAAACTTGATAAATGCTTACCATTTTTTTATGTGTTGCAATTTAGTGCAGACAAGGTGTGTATATCATTTCTTATTAAACTGTAAAAAGAATGAACTGGCCAACATATTGACCAAAATATGGCGTCATATATCAGCCAAACTAAACATTTGAAAATGGCAGCTGAATAAATTCTGCGCTTCTTTTTTGAGGATGAGCAGAAAGGGTTGCAGGAGGACGCTGCAGGCAGAGGAGCTACAGAGGCTTTGCAGGAGAGGCAGATAGTTATCGATCTTTTTTCAGAATGAGCAGTTGTGTGTGTATCTCAGCGTGAACACACTGTGTGTGCGTGTGTGTGTGCCAGAGCAAAGGTGTGATGACCTGTGAACTCCCAGCCCACAGGCTCTTTTTAAAGCTCCGAGCAGCCTCCTTTCTCCCAGAGGTCGCTCCCCACACTCGGCCTCGCAGCACCGCAGGAAAACAGTGAGTAAACAAGGGAAGCAATTATGTATCACAGCTTTCAGCAAACAATCTGAACGCACACACACATGGAAAACAAGCTTTCACTAACATCATTATGTATTCATGTATGCACATTCAGTCAGACCCAAATAATCCCTGCAACATCTACAGAGGTTTGATAGACAAGAGAGATACGGTCTCTACGGTTATTCTGCCTCAACAGTTACTGCTGAAGAAAATAAAGTTCTTATGTGCATTTTCCGGAAAGGCTGATCTTCAAAATTGACTCATGTATAACACACATAATTTAAGATTTAAGGCGTTAATAAATATGGATGTAGTGCTCAATATTTTTATTCCGCCAACTGGAATCGATTGCAACAGGGACTAAAGTTAAACATACAAAATAGTGTAACATTGTCCCTGAGCGCCACGATATTGTTTATAACTAACTGACTATTTAGTTGCCTTTGCCAATGAGGTTGTGTTTTCGTATGCATTGGGTTTATCTCTACGTCTTGGTTAGCAGCGTCCTCTCTGCAGCTTTTAATGGACCTACCTGGATTTATTGTGATGGGTAGATGATCATCCAAGTGTGTTTCTATTCAAATTTGGTACATGAACAAGATATCACATTTTCAAGAAAGCTCTATCTCTTATGATGGGTCAAAACTCATCAGATTTGAATGACATTTGGTGTGTATATGCACAATCAGACACTCTACCAAAACATTATGGATTACAGATTTAAATTAAGTTCACATGTTTATATCTCAGTGACAGACCAGGATGAATCTTTCCACTGTGTTTGTGATTAACAGATTAACTCACTTTAACAGAGGTGGAAAAGCCGACCACTGGCAGTAGGGATGGTGTTAATCACCTTTTTTTGGCAGGTTCACCAATCCATGGTATACATGCTAATTGAAGTGCGAACGGGACTTTAGCCTTAGCTTTACCTTAAAGCTAATTAGAGCTGAAAACTAAACCTGTCTCAGAGTTGCTGTCAGCAGTGAGAAATTAAATTATGCATGGTAAATTAGGGAGCATCCACTGTGGATTTTTTTTTTTTTTTAAAGAGGAGTTTCAGCAGATACACTAGGAATTAAGATGAAGAAGCAAGACAGGAGGACTACATTTATCTTACTCTGTTTCTTATTCCTACCCGACGTTGGCGTATTCCAGCAAATGAAGAACATGTAGCTACTGCAGATGCTCTGCCACCAAAATGGTCTCCGGTGAAGCTTATTAGTTGCATTATTTCTAAGGAAGCGCAGAGGGAACGCCGACAGTTTCATGGAAGAAACAAAGGCAGTCTCATTGGTGTACAAAGATGTTTGATCAGCCCCATCATCCGTAGCAGAGAAGTCCTCATTAGCGGCGAGACTCTGCCCGTCACTGTCACCACCACAAAGACTGCAGGGGCGCTTGTTAGCGTAGGGGGACGTCACAGCGGGCCAGCCTTCCCCAATCAAGCCGTCATCAGTTAAGGTCCAGCTTTGTGTAACAAGTGTCGCGCTGTATTGTCAACAGTCACCCTCTTGCCGGCCTGTGAGTGTCAGTCGCCAACGCAGCATTGAGTAAGTACATGTGAACTTTGACCTGTGCATGACTAACTCCAGCGGGTCAGCCAGATGTCTCAGGGAAACGGTTCCCCGGTGGGTTACTGCACACACTGTAGTGATGGAATTAGGCTGCATCGCTGTGTTCTGCTGGTCTCAGAGCAACTCCTGTACTGACCTCTCCTCTGGTGTCACACGTGTGCGAGGGTCTATAAAAGGTAGAATACGCCACAGCGGACATTGGTCACTTGTGTTAAAGTCATTAGCCCAGTTTTTTCATCAGACTGGTACACGGACACCCACTCACGTGTGGGGACTCGTGGAAAAAAAACATATTTTAAATACTCACATATCGAATTCTAAGCTCACTTAAGTCGACAACGTCTTCAGAATATGTGTTTTATATTATTTATTCTTCATCCTACATCCTTTCCCGTACTGTACTCTCTAAATTGCTGCACAAAAGGGTTTAAATCCCCATATTCACAAAATAACACGCTTGAACTTAATGTCTTGGGCAGCAGAGGATCAACAACTCATGTGCTATGACGGTTTGAAGTTGCTAAAAAGAAAATCTATCAATGCAGGTGTGAGTCGACCATGATATAAGAGCACAGGACAAGGCCATTTGTTTATTTATCTCCATGGTGTTTACACACCTTCAAACAAAGCAGGCAGAATGGCGAGTCGAGCTGCAGTGTCACTCTGGGGACGCATAATTAAGATCCGCGAGATAAAAGGCCATTTCAACACCAACATACGCCATTTAGATTATTATGTAGCGCCAATTACCATTGGCAGATTCATTAGGCAGAGATTCAACTTTGAAAGCTTAATTCTTTAACGATGGACCACCGTAACATTTTATGCCACAGTCAAAACAACATACAGTGGAATGAGATGGTATACAAAAAGCACAAAGAGTTGAAAAAACATGTCACTAATTGGGATTTTACGTTGGAATGGTGACTCACTTGAAACATGGCTGCCAACAGGAACACAAGGAGAAACAGATTTTAGCTCATGGGATGAAATCAAAGCCTGGTGAAATTATATTAAACACATGTTTTCTGACTGGAAACTGAAGTTACTGTCGCTTTGTGATCTGCTCACTCCCTGCACCAAAGTCCATGAAGGAAATCAGGCTGTCTAACAGCGAGATAACGTCGCACACGTGGCACAGCTAGTGCTCAGAAAAAGTACCTCATACAACCACACTTCATAAAAAGCCGCCGTTGCTTTACACTGCCATGATTTTCAAGAACAGGCATGTATGTATACCTGGCACATACTATACTGTTAAAACTCCCTGTAATCTGCGATGCGATGACAATGTGGAACACGTATAATCTCACAGGTTCGAACACTTACATTTACTAGAGAGCTAATAATTTATCTCATCTCAGTGGTCAGTGGTTAGAGCCCATGTCAGACCACTTCAAATAATCAAACTCTTGACTTTTAATGTCCATGTGGTCAGTTTAGAGTTTAAAGGAGAACTGAACAGGTTCTTATGTTGCAGCGTAATGGTAAAGGATCAGAGAGTTTGAAGGAGAATGTTTTCTGACAAAAGCAACAAGGTCCTCGAGTACTTAACCAAATTTATCGGCCTGGAAATTTAGAAATGGAAAATTGGTGTCATGCATATTTGCGTCTTCTTGATGTGGATCGGCAAGATTGAGTATGTTTCCCTTTTTGGAATTACCACTGATGCTTAAAGAAGGACTTACTAAAAGGCTGTATTATATCCACATGTCAACACTACCTCTTCTCCTCGACCTTTGGCTCTAAAGACAACATTTATAAGCTTTTTTTTTTTTAATAAACTGTATAATTTTCATGTCCATGCATGATGTATGTGAACATAGTTATTTCAGCCTTCTAACATGAGCGGGAAAGATGGAAAAAATAAATGTTTAAAAGGAAAGTCAAGCACCAAAGAGAGTGTGCCATCACTCAGTGTCAGACAGGAAGACTGAAAACATGGGTACTGTTCATGTTACTGACAGCTGTCTCTGTCAGGAAGACTACAATGCCAAGATGGGATGTGAGGGATGCTTGAAATGTGTGTTTTCCATACTTAAGTCTGTTGTTTGGATAATGTGTGCACTATTCTTTCTGGATTACTGGTAAATATTATGACATAAGCTTTTACCAAAATATCCACAAAGGTGTAACTATACTGTTATATTGTGTTTATAAAATACACAATGCACACACAAACACGTATGTGCATGCACTTGGAGGTGCTTCACGCACAATGTCAATCTGCCCATCTGACATATCACCACTTCCTTTCACACTGACTTTCAAAATAAGAGCAAGTGACTTTGGCTTTTCACTACTTCCAGTTCAGTACTTCCTGCATGACCGGAGCACAGACTCCGTCTGACACAGTCACTGGACTGAAATACAGCAGCAGGGGTTGTGATGCGGCTCGCCTAATGTCACTAAATACACCAGACTCCTCTGTCAAATGATGAGACTTTGGACATTGCCATGGTTCCAGGTGTTTAGGATTGTTAAGTATTTTTAACTGATCTACAGTTCGGGCATTGCTCGCTTTGATTCTTGTATCTGAAGTCTTGCTCATGCCTCTTCCTGTGACGGTACTGACGAAGTCACGCATAGTGACAGCTCAGCTCGCTTGGAAACCTTCAGGTACTAAAAAAAAAGTACCAGGTACCAGGTACTGTCGCTAACGCCAAGGCAAGGCGAGGCATGCCGTGCTAGTGGAAAAGGGACTTTGGGAATAAAAAAATAGCTTACAGTCGTTGTTCTTGTAAAATGAAATACAAATGTTATCCAT
Source organism: Solea solea (assembly GCF_958295425.1). Taxonomy (NCBI): domain Eukaryota; kingdom Metazoa; phylum Chordata; class Actinopteri; order Pleuronectiformes; family Soleidae; genus Solea; species Solea solea. The sequence goes on along the minus strand of NC_081137.1, from coordinate 11,536,565 downwards.
CCATCCATTATCTACCACTTTATCCTCCACCGGAGGGTCGCGGGGAGTGCTGTGCCAACCTCGGATGACATAGGGCGATAGGCGGGGTACACCCTTGGACAGTTGATATATTTTTATTATAGTAGTTATTATTACAACACAAAATAAAGTGGTTTTATGTAATCCACATTTGTAAAGCATTAGCAGTAACAGGATGTAGTTACACTTGTGGCACAGATGTGGTAGTGACAGTGTGTTCTGTGGACAGGAGCCCTTCATCTTTAGCGTCATTTAACCAGATGCTCCTATATAAAAATGATGTTATTTTAATTGGAGCCATGCAATCATTCCATGTAAGTGAAGTGATGTCACTGCATATTTGTGGTCCTTCCTGGTGGGTGGAGGATGTTTCCCGGGACTGTACTAAAATACTTAAAAAAAAAAAAAACTTGACTGGCTAATATCAGCTATATGACAAAAGGCTTCAACAATAAAGAGTTAGCTAATTATGTTGAGTGGAAAAAATGTGGTCTGCACTCCAACAAGGACAACACGGACTTCATATATCTCAGTACGTCCTGCCAGAGGACTGCAGTCGAAATGAAAACCTGCTGGATAAAACTGGCAGACTTACAGGAGTGCATACAGGCGTTTAAACAATTAAAGAAATGAATAAATATATGGAAATGTGTTATTTGTCAGTCTTGACAATGAGGCTTGAACTCTCTTAAGGTCTCTTAATGAATCCACTTTACAGATATTCCAAGAAGTCCCTACAACATAAGGAGTATTCTGCCCCCCCACCCCACCCCCTCACATAAAATACAGCATAATACAATACAAGACCACGGCCTGACATACTGATACACAGACATTCAATCGTGTAAATCAATAGATAGCAACAGAACACAAACTGGATACCAGAAGAAAAACACTAAAAATATCAACTTTCCAAATTCCTTGTCACACGACACGATGGAATTCTGCAAGTTGAGAACGTAGATTGATATGGAAATGAAATACTAGTGTTGGCTGGTTCTATAGGCGTATTGTGCCCAGTGATGTATGTATAATGTTTGAACTGATCTCAACAAGACTGTTTCTGTCATTGAAATACTGAAAATGTCAAAACATGTTCTTTAAATGGTTGATCAATGAATGAATCAGTTCATTATTAACCAATATCGGATTGTTATTGTCAGCATCGCCCTATGCCGTGTAACAAAAAACAAAATTGGCATCTTATATATGACCCTAATATCAGTCAACCTTTGTTGAACGATGCACTTTGTTTACCTTTGTTTCTCCTGAAATTGCCTTAGAAATAGGGAGATGAATACTTGAACTGTTGGACCAATGTCACAAAAAGCAAACGAGATAACAAAGTATCCTGAATGAATGTGAAATGTCCGGACGCCAAGGTGCTGCGCCATGGGCCCCAAAAAGTGTCCATGAGCCCATTTTGAGAACCACTGTTGTACATTATCAGTAGATGGAGTCTTTTTTTTTTCTTTCCAGTGAAACAAGAAAAAAAAAGAACACACACACACCCTTTACTGGTATGTATCCATGAAAGCGGTTCTAACACAATCATTAAACAACATAATTCCCTCTTTTTTTTCCATTCAGACACAAATAATTTCCACCGCTGTGACGAGTGCTGCATAAAAGGCAGCGTTTCACTGATGTGTACCAATTATGGAGAGATGGGTCACTCTCAGCTTGCAGGCTCCCAGCATGGAGTCAGGAGCTACACACATACTGATTCTGCTGCACCGAGGAAAAGGGTGTGTTGTGTTCAAAGGCGGCTTTATGGCACTTTTTTCATGTCTGAGATCAGCATCAACATCAGAACCTAGAGTAAATACCAATATCAGTCTTAGAAACCCCTTCAACAGCCAAACTGTGAATATCACACAATATCACCAGTTCAAACACATAATGCACCAACTGTGTCACCACTTTTCTGCTCCTGTAAATAAAGAAAGCCCTCAGCATGACTCAGCTAAAACGTGTTCACTTTCTAACATTTGATATAAAAGTGATTCACAAACAAAATTCAACTCGACATGTTTCAGCTTAAACGCAGCCTTCTGCTCACACACTGTCTCTCTTCACAGCCGGAGATTCACGCATAAAGTGATGTGAAATTTAAAGCTGTCGTGCGTCATTTTTAAATCATTTTAATTGATTTCTAAATGGACAAATGAGAAGTCCGTCAGCCCCACGTGACTCTCTTCTCTTTGTTTCTCGGTAGAGCAGGGTCCGGATCGCCAGCGACATTCCCACACTGCACACAGGAAGCGGTTTGTTTCGTGTCAAGACGGGAGGAGGCGACTTAGCGGCGTTGTGCTAACAAAGCAGCCATGAAACTTTTTCATTCGGCAGTTTGATTGGGACAAATACTTTTAATAATGCTATAGTCTCCGCCCGCCCTGCGCTGCTGCTGTATATGCACAAATGCACCCTCAGTCAGGTCTGATAGTATGTGTTTGCAGATGAAGGAGGCAACTTATGAATGATGTTACAATGTTACGCACTGCAGCTTTAATTTAAAAAAAAAAATTAACCTGATATGTGATATGTTTAGTATCAGCTCATCCCTACTTTTTTATAATATAACACATAGTTTTGATCATCATTGTTATTATTTTAAGACTCGTATAAACTACTGTGCTAAATGTGAATGTAAATACAATAAAGTCTGTTTTGGGAATAAACAGCTCGTACCTGAACAGATGTGTAGAAATGCCAATAGACAGTGAAGTGCCGTCCAACAGGCAGGCATCATTCAAATCAGCTGGAAAACGGTGTAAATCCAGTGTTTTTGTTGTTGGTTGTTTCATTAAAAGCTCAACTTTTTGCAGAGTTGATGTTAGGAAGCGGGATCAGGATCGGACTGAAATATTTAGATAAAGTGTTCAGCAGCAGCAGCAGCAGCGCTCCTCTCCGAGTGTCCTTCTGCTGGAGCCAAACTTCACAACATCAGCCCGAGGAGTCATCGTTATTAGAAATAATCCACTTCACTTGGATTTCCTTTCCCACTCGTGTCCAACTCCTCACTCCCAAATGCTGCCAACTTCGCGGAATTCATCGGTCATAACAGGCGATATTAGTTCCACTGCGCAGGGAGGATAGAGAGCATGGCATGCACGGAATGGGACGCGTCTCCACTTTAACGGTTTAAACGTGCAGTGGCTTCATCGGATCCCTTCTTTACTCCGGTCTGATGTGACTGCACGGCGCTGGTTGGATGAGGCACCGCGCGTCTTCTGCGCACTGCTCCACTGATCCACTGCTCCGCTTTGGTTTTCCTCACTAAGTCAGAGGCTTTTTTCTGCTGCGCACAGGAGATTCCTGCGAGTCAGGCACCATTTAACCGCACAAGGATACACAGCAGTCACAACCACTTTGTTGCGTAAAAGGCTCGTCCCTTAAGAAAAAGACTCCTACAAAAGGCTACAAAGGAAAACTCCAAACTCCTGAGTGTGAATGTTAAAATGTGTAAATTAAATGTTCAAGTCACACTATCCTGGCAAACAATGTGTCGTTTATTGATTTATTGATTATTACTATTCTTTTTTTCCTTGGGTAAACTACTGTCAACTGACAGTTGCTTTGAAACACAATAACAACAACAATTTTCCAGACAGAACTTTACTTAGAAATACTGTATTTGTCTGTATATGACAGTATTTTCCAATATAAATAACCTTTTTCCGCTGTAACTTCACAATTGTGTCATATGATGCTGTGATTCAGCACTATTTTTCTTACTTTTCCTGTATAAATACTGTTCTTCATACATTTAACTTCACAGTTGTGTCGTATATTACTGAGATGTAGTCGCATTTTCCTTTATAAATATTGTATTTGTAATATGGTCCATTATTGCAGTGAAACCCCTGTTAAATCCTGGAACTAATGTGGAGAAATGCAGGTTCCTGTGTGTCTTCAGTTAATACTGATTATTATGTGACCTCACTTAATGGTTCATACTATTTTTATCCTCCCATCAAGGTGTGTTCTTCCCATGTGTCCTTATTAAAATTTGAAGCAGCTTGTATAGGGAGAATATATATATATATATATTCTTATTCATATATATATATATATATATATATATATATATATATAGATATATATACATATATATATATATATATACAAATATATACATAGAGGCATGTAGATCTATATGTAGAGTAAACCACCAGCAGCAGCACTGTGAGATCTTATTTCCATGAGGGGTAAAGATATCGATCAAGGTTTTTCCTCCTGTGACCTCTCAATGCACCACTGGGAAATTAAGACAAGCCGTCTATTTTTTAAGTCTATTAGAAAATAATTATCAAACATATCATGTCTCGATATTAAATATGCTAAAGTAATAATCACATCCATTATCTTATGATAGAGGTATTGTGCTCACATTAAATAGAATGGACTGAGGAAAAATGAATCCACCCTGAAGTACATTGTTGTATCACTGGCCAAGCCCCAGATATGACTTCTACACTCTGAGTGTGTCAGCACTCCCCCTGCTGGCTGCAGGGCTGAAGCACATGCTTGTAGGTAGGCCACTGTGTTTTATTATTATTTACTGGTAGTGATAGTGGTGGTAGTAATAGTATAGTAGCTAACCTCTGTCTTTATTAGAAACGTTCCAATGTGTGTGCTTTTATTGTGAATTATGCTTTTATTGTGAAATATGTTTTCAAGATCTTCAGTGGTTTTGGGTCGCTTTGCAAATTCCTGTTGCTATGTCATTAAATCCCCTCAAAGCTTGTCATCACGTTTCATTTAACGCAAACTCGAGGTAATGTAAAAACAAAATTGTACAATCAATGTCCCTGCAATAACAGTTAATAAAAATACTTTTATTTTGTAGTTTCTTCCTATAGTGTGTCATCTTTTCACTGACATTTTCCTGTTCCCAGTCCTCATTTTTACATTTTTCCCTTCTACTTTTGGAATATGTTTTATGTTGCTTTTGCTGTATACTGCGGCCCTGCATCCGTGTCCATATTGTTGAAAACCTTCTGTAACAAAGTTTACTTACACAGCTGTGATTGCCCCCCTATCCTGTCCTTTAATCAGTCTTAGTGGACCCGAGCAGGGCCGTGACAGTTTGTAAACAAGCAGTAAAGTACAGAGAATTACAGTCTCATCACAAGCACATTACTGCCTTTGTCAAATATGCACTCTATTTCTTTTGATTCCTCTCCACCCCTCTCATTTCTCCCTTGTATTCGTCTTGATTCTGTCCAGTTTCTCTACTCTCTTCAGCACTGAAACACGTGTACAGCTGTGCCACGATCCTTCTTTAAAAATAGCGAGAATAAAATCTGTTTTGGGAGTATACACCGGAAATCAAAGTCACGGAAAGAGTGTCTCGGCCCAAGACAGAAAGCAGGACAAAAACCAAATCAGTCATATAACATAGTTACGGAGCCCCAGACATGACATTGGAAATAAACTTGTGCCAAGAAATACTAATTCGATCCCACAAAATAGGTGGGGATGGACAGAGATAGGGTGATTGGGTGAAACAGAATATTACGTAAGAGGCAGGTTAGTTTACCGGCAGAGGTATGACTTGGACGCGAGTATAGATTTCACAAAACCTCTACAGCTAAATGTTTCTGCCGCCAAATCATTTACACATATGTGTCCAATGAGATCAGATTATTCAGTTTCACACACATTTGGTAGAGAAGGAAAAAGGTAGAGAAGAGAAAGAAGGTAGAGAAAGAGGTAGAGAAAGAAAAAAATAGAAATATTTATTTTTATTCCTCACTGTGGCTCTGTGATTCTCACTATACGACCGTATGACAGAGCCCTGTTGGTTAAACCTGACTGACTGCAAAACAGCACAGTAATACTGTGGAGGACAATATGTTCCTGGTCATGAAATGTCTACATAATTAGTCTAAAATCATATTGCTCTTGGGAATAAGCGGGCAGCTGTGAACAGAGAGCTTAAACAAATTAAGGTTAAAGGGGATGATGGGGTTCAGCAAGGCCTGGTGTTTTATTCACACCAGGCTTTCAAATAACAACAGATGCAGTGCTCGTGGCTATATGTGCAGGGGTTTGTTTAAAAAAAGAAAAAAAAATCACACTTTTCACAGTTGGTTAAAACCCAAAGCCTCTCCAACACCAAATATTTCCAGGAACAGATGGTGGAAAATGGTCACAAAAATATTCACGTCTTCGTGGCAGCAAAAATGCATAAAATGGCAAGAATTCAAGGAGACACTGCCAAGCACTGATACGTTTTTGTTTTTGTTTTTTTATTTTATCATTATTAATAAAGTGGTTCTCTGGAAGCTTCTGAGCCAGGAGAGAAAGAAAAAAAAATCCACAAAGCCAAATATTTAAGAAGGGATAAATAACTTGGAATCTCCATGGACTAACACTGGGACTCAGCCAGTGGTGTGCACAAATATTTCAGGGGCTCGAGTGAAAAAAGGGCACCAACTCATTATTCATTCATATTTATTCATTCATTTAACTAACTATACACTCATTCAGATGTTTAATAGGCCTACTGTTAAATGAAAGTGGGAGTTCCTATAATTCCTTTTGTTTATATTTAGAACAGAACAGATGGCAAAAAACAGCAAGGTCCCTTTAATATGGAACTATCCAAGGCCAAATGTCTGTATTGTGTCATAAATATAACATGTGTAAGGAGGCAACATAACAGATAAGATAATTAAAGGAGCCACAAACTAGCCAACAGTCAACATTACAGTGGAAACACAACAACTGGAGCCACTTTAACTTCATTTCTAATCTCTATGCATCGCTATTACTATATACTTATTGTCAAAATTAAAAATAAAAGAAGAAAAGACAAAGAAGAAGTGAGGTCAGTCAGTGGAAACAAGTTTCTACAAAAATGACTACAGTAAAAACACAATTTTCTTGGAGAAATTCCACCTCTAGTTCAATTTTCAAGAATTGAAGCTATGGACCATATAAAAACCACTGTTTGTGACAGCTCTTTGACTCCATCCATTCTCCCTATTGTGGATATATCTTCGCCTGTCACATTCACCCTCCATAACACATCGGGGCAAGAGCTTATACAACCACCCGGACTCCATTCTTCCTGACCTTTCCCCAAATTGGCAAAGTGACAGTCGTGTGTTTGGTCATATTAGCTGTCACCACTTTCTTACAACTTCTCACAATGACACTGTCATCTTTCTTTCCCTGGCCAGAGATTTTAGATATGAAAAAAAAAAATCATAGAGAGAGAATCAGAATTTTACCTGAGTATGTCTATACAGTGAGCTGCATCAGATTGAAGCAATTAATTTAGTCGTTTAGGTTTTTTGACGTGTGGTTGTATGAGGTACTGACACAGCCCTAACACACCTGGAAACCTCATACAACCACATGTCAAAAAACCTCTTCAAAGACTGGGCAAAATGCATAATAAGCTGTGCATTAAAACATAAAATTCCAAACGTATTATTTCAACGTGCTGCAGGTTTTGTAATCTCCACACCAAGGAGTCCGCAGGGAGAGAAAAGCTCACACTTAAAGCTTTGTTCCTCCTCAACACATCCCTATGTCAGAGCCCTTATCGTTCAAAATCCAAGTAAAAGGCAGAGGTTATTGAAGTGTATTGGCTTTGGACACGGCATTTGAGTTCTCCAGCTGCTGAACTGGCGTTAAGTCGCGTTAGAGTCTTTGTCAGCAAACAGAGACACGGTCCTCTTCCTGGGAATTGGATTCAATATCTTGTCTTTCAGAGGACAAATACAGAATCAGCACAAACCGCAGCACCACTTTACCGACTGCCGACTTTGTTGAGGCTTAGTGCAGAGATTTATCTAAAAACCGTTTGACAAGTGTAACAACAAATAACTGTGGCTTTTAAAAACATGATGAAATACTAAACACCGGCGCACATCAGTCAGCTCTGCACAAATGCATCAAATGAACCGTACCTTTGTATCCAAGGCTGTTGTCTTGTCCAGATGCAGGTGTTTGGGTGATGAGCTCATTGTTCGCTCCTTGTTTATCTGTTTGTATGAGAACAACAACAGTGGGTTATCAATACAATATCCTTTTTTCTCCTACATTAATATATTAGTTTTAACAAATGTGTTCAGTGTCAGCAGTGGACAGATAAAAAAAAAACAGTCTTAAATAGTTTGGGAGTTTGTATTCAGTTCGCTAAGAATTTGAGTGACACATTAAAATTAAAAAACAAAAAATTCTCAGTTTTATGCTCATACTTAATTTTATTAAATTAAATTAAATTGAATACAAATGGTATTAACACTGTTTGCATTGCATTACAAAAGCACATTTATTCAGGTTACATAACTCAATATACAGTATGTTAAATGTGTTGCACAGTCACTATGTCATTAGTGGTTATGCTCTTATGCTCGGAGCGGAAAAATCCCCTATAGTGCTAACAAAGCAGTTTCACAAGCTTCTTCTAGCGGTGTTTAAAATAAATAAATAAATAAAGACAGTGCAATTTAGATGATGAGTCATCAAGCTGAAGTTTGTTTGATTGTTTTCTGAATATATTAATTCAGGCGGGTAACCTTGCAGTGGAAATATTGCTTCGGAGGCTCAGTATTGCGACACATAATTAGGTTTACAACTGTGAAGTCAGACAGAAGGTGAAGGACATGAAAACCTTCCTGTCCTCACAGGAGGAATATTATTTCAGTGTAAGCAGAAACAGGATTTAATGCAGCAGAGTAGATATGGAAATAAAATAGCTTTACATGTATCATTATATGATCTTTAAAAACAATGCTCTGTCCCCTCTTTTCCTGAATTTAATAAAAACATAATTATGTTCAGTAGGTCTGGCTGTAGAAAAGATGAAATGTACCACTAGAGGGTGCCACTACTCCATCATGTCAGTGAAACGTGAACTAAAGAAGTAAATAAACGTTTATGTTGTTGTTGATTTAGACATTTTACCTAATTAAAATAAACAACATAAATAAAAAATGTATTATTAATATAATTAATAGTTTTATTATTGATTTACGATATAATTATTTTTCTTATGTAATAATTTGTTGTTTAATGTTAAAATAATGTCTATATGTGATGTTTGTCTGGGGATATACATTATTATTATTGATGTTATTATTGGTGTATTCTAGTAGTAGTAATGGTCGTAGTAATGGTCGTAGTAGTAGTAGTAGAAGCTGTTAATTTTGAATGAGCTACTGTATACTGGAGGTTCCCTGAGCAGATGAATTAAATAATTTTTCCTCTGATGCCGTTTGATTTTTTAACTTCTGTATTAATGTGTTCAATTTGATGTTTAAATTGAAATTAAACCACTTTGAAATCAGCCAAAGGAAAAAAAAAAGCAACTCAAAGAGATACGTATGTGTGCAGAGTGTGCAGCGATGCATATAAGTGAAGTTGTAACTGACTGTAAGTCCCTCCCCCTGCGTTTAGCTGAGAAACTGAGTGAATATATAATTTACAAAAATACCAGTTGCCTGTGGATATGAAAACTGTCCCGCAGGATTAATCTTGATCCCCTGCAGTGTGTGTGAAATGGTAAAAAGTTCTCCATTCAGTATTACGAAATCATTAAACACTAAATTATGAAAAACATCAGTCAATAAAGGATTTATATCCCTACTGGCAGTTGTGTTTTCAATGAGAGTGAGTGTCCATGTCCCCGAGCCAGGAATGTGCCTATGGCAGACAAACCTGACTGTATATCAGCACCTTAGTTTTACCCTCCAAAAAATAACAATACAAAAGGGGAAAAAAGAAATGTTCCAAACTGTGCCTTTAACTCCTCCGCCACAAGAGGACAGTATACAGTACCTTCACCTATACTTGGTGCTGATATTTAGATGGGATCACTTCCTTCACCCACACAACAGCTTCTCACCTGATGACATGTCCATAGTGTGGCTGTGCTGCACCTGGCTGACGTACAACAGGCTGATGAGAAGGAACATGAGAGGTGAGTGTTCAGCCTTCATGGTCCCAAATGGTTCAAATGAGTGTCTGAATAAACCTGAATGAGAGGAGAGAGAAAAACACATCAGGACATTAAGCTGGAATGGAGATAAAGATCATGTGTAGGGTAGGACACACACACACACACACACACACACACGTATATCAGTGGCAGCCTGTCAATAGAAGGCGCAAGGGTGGGCCACAACTGTCTCACATGAAGAAGAAGACAGGACTCATTAAAATGCAGTTTAAAGATGTTCTCACAGTCAAGTGACATATTTCCTGTTCCTTTGGGGTGGAGCAATCTTCACCATAGACTCTTGTGCTGCACTAGCTGCATTAGAACCCCCCCAACACAGACATTTGCGCCCAAAGAGCACCACAGCAGATGAGACCCGTGATAACGGAGTCAATCAAGTCTTTATAAACTTTTGAGAATGTCTCCGTGTCTCTCTCCCCGTGTGTGTGTGTGTGTGTCTCTCTCTCTCTCACACAGCTTCAGAGCATTAGGTCGATCACCCACAACTTTTTTTTTCTTTTGATTCGTGTAGGTGCTTTTTTCCTCTTTTCATGAAAACATCACCAGCACCCACTGATCTATATATATATATATACATATGTATATATACTGCATAACCAATATATAACGGATATATTAATAATGATTAATTGTTGCAGTCCAAATGTGCACTCCACAAGAAATGTGGTTACAGAAGAAGAAGCTGCAGTTTTGCACTTTCATTGCCAAGATCCATGGACGGTGCCACAGGTCCATTTAGTCGGCTGGTATCTTGTCGGGAGTGGGAGGCAGCGATCGTCACTTGCCAAGAACTTCAGCCACTGTTGTAAGCTCAACGGTGGCTGAAGTTCAAGAGGGTATAATGAAACTTGGAGGGGCGGCTACAATGACTCTGTAACAGAAAGTTACAAGAAAGGCTTGGCAGGCTAACTGGATAGCATGCTATCAAAAGTATTAGTGTTTTGTCTCGGTTAGGTATGATAGTATTACTACCCAGAGCTTGTTTTCAAATGTAGAACACAACATACAAATAATGTCACGTCGTTTCTTTTCATGAAGACGACAAAAAAAATGATATCACGAAAAGTTACATACTGCAGCTTTAAGCCGTCTCGTTGTAAACGATTCTCATTTGCACTTCAAGGAGATGTGTAATTATTGTTTCCTTCACACAGATTTTCCCAGTGGCATCATGGCGATAAAGCTGCTGGTGAGCGCGTGTGCAGCCATGTTACTGTGTGAAATTCCACCACAAAGAGGCAGAGCAGACAGATGGACTTTCCTTTCAGCATCCTGCCAAACTCTGACACCGTTTGTTTCAGCCGGATCCAATCCACACATAATGGAAGGAATGTGGATCACTACATCTTTCTGAAATATCCCAAGATGCTACAGTACATCTGTAAACTGCAGTCTGTGTGCGAAAACCATGTATGTGTATGCTCTGTGTTCCCGTTCCCTCATCAAAATCCCATGTGCTCATACATAAACCATGTTAAAACACCGCACAAACATGTTCACGTTTACCTGCTGCAACAACTCAAATTCCACAAACAATTGTATACAGAACACCCATGTTCTCAAGTGGGAGTGGTGACGAGCCCCGGTGACAGCGCCATGGCGAGAGAAATAGGAAGTCAGTTCTACTGATCAGCCATCTGTGGTACAAACAGATTTGCAACGAACTCATCCGAGCTGTCTGATGGACAGCCAGATTCCTGCGATGTCTGTTGGCACCCTGTGGCCACTGACTCGATGTGCCACTTTAATTGTTCGGAGAAACGCACAGCCACATTCAGCCAACGCTGTACCTTCTGCCAAAACGGCACAAAGTGAATGTACTGTGTGCACACAGTAATGAGAAGGGTAGGGCTTTCATTGTTTCCACAATTGGTTTAAGCTACAAGAAAGTGATATGTTGTGTGTTTTGTAAAAAAAAAAAAATATCAAAGAAGCTACATTTTCGACATTTTCTACAGCTTTCACAGGGGTGCGTGATTTAATCGATAAAAAAAATCATAAATAATGAAGTCTGGTTAATCTAAACATCCATACATTAGATTTCATTACTTGGATAATTTGGAAAACAAAGGCAGTACTCCTATGTTTGATGAATAGTTCACTGGTTAGCATTTCACTGTAAATATCTCAAGGGCTTTTGGATAGAGTTCTTCACAGATGTTCACGGTCCCTATGGAATATGAGTCCTTCAGTCTATTGGATAGATTTCTATGAACTGTGTTACAGACACTGACGGTAGAATAAACTGTAATGACGTTCGAGAAAAAAAATCTCTTACTAACATCGCAAGTTTGAAATAATCAACTAAATGAATGGGCATGCAATGTAAAGCTACAGTGTGTAACTTTTGTTCCTGAACAGAAACCATCAAAACTATCAGACCTGAATAAGGGAGCACCTGTATGTATACAGCAGCAGAGCAAGGGTGGGTGGCTTTTTATTTTGGCAGCGGAATTAGCATTAGAATTTAGCAGCGGACACATTATAGTTTCAAACATGTTTTGTATGTACACCAACACATATCATTGTCATGTGTGGTTCTGATTCACACATCTTGGTGTCATTTTTCAAGCAGTGTTTCCCAATTTTTTTAAAGATGACAAATGATCACATCAGTACAAATCCTCTTACAGCTAATATAAAGTTCACAATACTTAGTTTTGTTTTTATGCCTCATCATTAACTCTCCTCTCATTTCAGATCCTGCCCTCCTATGCAATCAGCTCATTCCCCTCACCTGTTGGTCCACGCCCCTTCTCCTCACCTGCAGCTCATGAGTTCCCCTGTATATCAGCACATTATCACCTACCCTCTGCCAAATTGTGTTTTTGGCATGCTCTCCTGCATTTCTAGTTCTATGGTCTACCTGGTCTGACCTCGGGATTCTTGCCTGCTGTTTATTGGATTTGTTTGCCTTGTTGGAATGACTCCCTGGTATATTTGACTCCTGTCTGCTTGTTGATCAAGTAAACCTTTGAACTGACTTCTGCCTCTGTCATGCTTTTGGGTTTTTCCTCTGCCAGCACACCTCACAACATTTCCAAGAGATCCAGTATATACTTGATACAGATGAATAACAACTTCATTTGTTTAAAATTAAAAATATACAAATTTACTTGGTGACATATACCCCCACAAAAAAACAAAGAAACAAATTGATAAATAAGCTGTATAGCAAACCTTTTGTGGGTCCTAATGGCTGCTTTAAAGGTACATTGGGCAGGATTTATTTTACTATTATTGATCAATTATATACTTTCAGCATGATGTAAATCCCTAGAGAGGGACGACAACATGTCTGCTACTCCTCTGGGATCAGTTTACAGCCTCACAACTGAAACAGTAGCATCCCAGTATAGGCTCTGACCAATCACAAGGCAGTCCAGAGAAAGAGGCAGCGGTTGTTTTGATTGGCTGTTTCACTGCAACTGCTCTGGATACAAGTCCTTTCAGTGGAATAGTTAATAGCTACTCCAGCCCAACAACTGCTAACACATTTAAATAAGGAAAACCATTCTTATAATGTAATAAAACATGAATACATCAGCAGATATCGTCTCACATAATCTGTCATGTGTGAAACAAAAGCATCTGTCTGTGCTCATGTAATGAGAGACCTGCGGATCAAAGTCATTCCAGAGCCACTATCAGGTCAACATGTGTCCAGTACTGCAAAATGAATGTTTTTACCATTAAGCTGCCTCAGATAAAATGCATTTTAATGCCAATTAACCTTAATGCTAATTAAAATTAGCACACAACTGTTGCTAATGAAGTGAATTTGGCAACACGGTACAAAATACACCTGCTGGATATTATGTTATGTGAGCATTGTTGTCAGAACAACCTCTTTTTCCATTAATATAATGGAATTTATAATAGATTTTCTGATTTACTGTGTCGTGATCCACAGTAAATCAGTCGCGCACAAAGAACTGTTTGATTTTTAACCATAGAGATGTTACAAATTATCACGTTGAGTGTTGTTATCAATGGCTAACCCAAGATATGTTCGTGTTTCTGACTTGTCAACTGGAACGAAGAACCAGTTCTGACTTCCGATGTAAATGTACTGTATGTTGTAAATGTTACAAGTCGTCGCATGTGTAAAGATAAATGTTTATTTGTATTTCGACAGATAAAAAAAATCCGGAGCACTATTGTGATATGACTTGTGAGTGAATTAGCTTCTCCTGCTGAGCTCACGGCGTTCTTACTGTTGTAGTAAAAATGCTGATGTTTCCAGAGCCATGAAAGACAAAGCCAATACTATTCCACAGTGTTCAATATGAAGAGCATTCATATTGAAATCTGCTGCTACAAAACCCTTCATGTGGATATATTGCCGACATAATGAGTGAGGAAGATTGCATTTTGTGGCGTGCTGAATATTAAATGTGGGTGGTCATAATAACATTGCATTGCTTATATAGTTGTTTTTTTATATATATATAACACATCTTATGTGGGATACAGCGACTGATAGAAAATAGGTTTAGAGCCAGGAACTTTAATGAAACCAGGATGTAATTCATAAATATGGGAAGTGAGGGAATTATTGGAGTGAAAATATACGTGTAAAATGTTACACCAGCAGAGGAGTGTTACTTTCACATTAGCATACACAATCTGAAATGAAAGGAGCAGTAGGAGTGGTTCTAGTGGTATAAAATAACTGAAAAGGATGTCAGGGATCACAATATAAAGATTAGTATGAGGCCAATGTGGACTCATCATTTGTGTCATCAGCAATTCTGTGGGCCACTGCCGACTGGTGGGCCTTTGAAGAACTGCAGATTAATCATAGTAGGTCATTAAAAGTAATGCATACAAAGTTAGATTTTATATACATTATATTTTGGTTTGGTACAAAAAAAAGAATAATGTTACTTTGCAACTTGTTACATCACTGTATTATTATGGACAGTTTATAAGCATTTTGTTTTGTATCTTAGGTTCTACCTGTGAATTAAAGGGTAAAAATGACACACAACTTGATCATGGTAAATTTCCATTACCACTATTGTTCAATCTGAACAACGTTAATATTTTACATGTGTGACTTCTAAATCCTGTGTTATCTCACCAACATGCAGTCTTAGTGCTTTATGTTTGAAGTGCTACAAGGAGGAGCCTTCATCTTGTCCACAGGGTGACTTTTTAAACATCTGTACAGGGAAGATGCCTTTTCTGGAAGCTAAGAATATGGGTATAAGGTAGAATTTTTTTTTTTTAAATGATATATACTGTATATTAATGGGTAATTTACAATTACAGCAATAATAATATGAATCGCAGTTATTCTGGTCAGAATAACTGTGAAAGGAAATGTTCATGCCTCACTAAAAGAGACGACAGTAAAATATCTGTTAAACTCGTCTGCACAGACTCTATTCTAATAAGGAGGAGGGTGTGGAGACCAAAGAAGACAGGACTGCTGCTTCCACCTTCCTTCTTCTGTCGACTAGGGAATAATCACAGCTTACCATCTAACATAGTGTCAATATGCCAGAGCAGGGACTCTGCCTATACCACAGCAGACAGATCACATACTGTGGAAAGCAGTGGAGCATGAACAGAATCAGCTCTCAGCATCTCTCCCACTCATATTTCCTCCCTTGTAATCCTCTGTACTCGTGTAGAGACAAACACGTGCAGTGCAATACTTCATGCTAAGTGTACCATGTCAGTAGGGCGAAGGAATGGTAATCAAAGTTAATGGATGTATTTACTTTGGGAGCAAACTGCAACAAAAGGCAAGACAGACATATTTCAATGCACCTGTGGCATCAGTGTCACTCTCCACGACATTACATCTCTTTACCATAAACGTTATTTTGACAATATGATTGAGGGTTTCACAAAAGTGCCCGACCCTCAAGACATTACTGTGTACATTATTTGTACTGAAATATTATTTCAGTACATTATAGTCTAAAATATGCTAAAGTCACACTTTTATTGTGATTAAAAAAAATTATAGTGTAGTGCATAACTTTTAAATATAAACAATGTTACATTCAAATCCTTGTCAAATGTATTCACACAGTGTTAATCGGTATAGCAGTGAGGTCTCCTGTCGCCTGGCAACATTCCTGTGCAGCACACAGTGACTTGTTTTACTGTATGTCAAGAGAGATGGAGGCAAAAGCAACATTGAGCAAGTAAAGCGAGACGACTGCAAACAGGTTAGAGTATGACTGAAAACAGAGAGAAATGTCCCAGAAAAGATTCAGAAGTGCATTCTACTGATCAAAAAACCCGGTCACTCAGCAGTTTGACAGGAGAAAAGATCCTTGTCTCCACCCGCCCCTGCTCTGGCATTGTATACACACACAATGACATCAGTAAATGCTGAAATAAAGATTTACTAACTGTTGGTCAGAAACTCGGACCAACCTCACATACCCCGAGTTAAGATTCCATAATGGCTGCCACACAAACACTGATTCTTACTGTGAATAGTACTCCTGTCGTATTTGTTTCACAGTAAATCTGTTGTACACATATACTCTTTGATTTCTATACATGGACTTGTTGTTAAGCTGTTTGTGTGCACCAAACCATGTAGAGGGTGTTACCGAATCGTACTGCAAACGTTGGCTCGCCCAGGATACGTTGGCATCCAAGGTTTTTTCCAACATCTCTCTTTTAACGCGGTGAGTTCTGACTACCGAGTTTTAATTTAAATGCAATCTTACACACTGGACCTTTAAGGTGTATCTGAAATAGGATTTGCATATAATACACATCATTCAGATTTGAGATCTAAATCAGGGCCTGCACCTACTTTGTGGATTTTTATATCATTGATGTATATAATACATGTGTATATTTTATGGCAGAGAACTAAACATGTAATATTTTCTTGGCTATTTAAGTCTGAATATGAACATTGTTGACTAACCTAACCCCGTGTCAGAGGTTCTGTTGAACAACACCCCATGGACACAGCAGGGGGTACAACCAGGAAGTATGATTCACTGACTATATTCTGCACGGGATCTGAGTCTAAATCAAGGCCACAGCGGGAGGTGTGTGTGGAGGAAGAGGATCGTGCTGTTGAGACAGACAGATATTTGATACACACACACACACACAAACCACCTGCATAAAAGACATGCCAATCAAGTAAAGGCACATACTGTAGCATCGCACCAGGCTCCTGACTGATTTCTGAGTTCTTATCAACACCTGGCAGTTAGTGCTGACATATGGCTTTGTCTTTTGGGGAAATGGATGGATGGTGGAGGGAAGCACAGGCTTCCATCACTGCCACTCTTTAAAGGGAGCCATCAGAGCAAGACAAAGGATATTAAAAGTATGCGAGGCGATGTCTGCAGCTCTGTCAGGGATCATGGTAACAAGTCACTGATGGCTGAGTCGACGATGTGGGAGAGACAAAACCATACTGAGGAGTAAAAAATAATTCCATGGACCAGCCACAAGGAGCAGTGGCCTTACAAGATGGATGTCAGTATCATATATATTTAAAAAAAAAAAATAATAATAATAATCTCACATTCACTAGGCTATAGAAATGGAGAAAACAACAGTTCTGCATAAAGACCAACAGCTCACATTGTGTCAAAGGCCAAGAAGTGGACATGGTCATGGGCATGGGCATGGACATGGACATGGACATGGGCATGGACATGGACATGGGCCAGGAGAGGGGGGGTTTACAACAGTGAGGATAAAGTGGTAGACAATGGATGGGTGGATGTTTATGGTGGTGGTGTGAAAATATTTACTCCTGTAGGGGGCGCTCCATAGAGTTAAAGGCAAAAAAAGTGACCAGACTTGCAAAGTTCTACTTTAAGAGGTAGAAAGAACATGTTGATGATTTGCAGTATGAATAAAGTTAAAGGCTAAGTGAACGGCATTAAGTTCAGGTTTTTTGAAGTGTGGTTGTATGAGGTACTGACTCTGACTCAACTTTGCCTTCACCACCAATTGCTGTAGCTGAGGATCGGCCTGAGACATGGACTGTGATGTAATTTTACATCAAAGCAATTTTACATCACAGCCCACAGATATTGGATTTACATAATATTGGCACACACCTACCAAAGGAGGCAGCAGTAGACAAGCAGCTCCTGTGTCTCCACAAGCTTAAATGCATTTTTTTCTCTGTGGACTTTGGTGTGGGAGAGTGTGCGTTTTACAAACTTTTCAAGTTATTTTCAACAGTCATAAATGGCTGTCTAATGGCAAAATAAGTGGAATATTTTTAAGACACTGTGGACTTAAGCATGTAGTTCTTGTTAGGTGAGTATATACCTATGTAACCAGCCAAGATTTTTTAAGAGTGACCATTTGTTTCTCAGGCAGATTCTCATCAATGGCAGTGTCCTTTGCTAAATCTACCAGACTTGCCAGCTTTTAAGATAAATTTGGAATTGTTTGAATGGAATTTTCACAGTCCATTAATCCCTCTGGAGTTTCAAAATCACTGATGGATTGTCAGAACCAACAGCAAATTAATCAGATTTGCCTTGGGAATCATACACAACTCCTTATATGGACATCCTTGGAGTATGTTTATCGGTCACATCTTCACGCTTTACAAAATGCATTTTTTTTTCCGTCTTCCTTTGTGTCGTACTTTTTACACAGATGTGTTTATATAGTTGTTCAAAATGAAAAAAAAATATTTTTCATCAGCCTATAGGTTGTGTAGTAGTAGTAATGGGGTAAAAAAAAAGGCTAGGGTTAAAGTGAAAGATGAATAACAAGTAAAATTCACACTCAGATATATTAAAAAATAATAATAATTATAGTTTATATTACAGATTATTAGCATATAGTTATAATATTGATTCATTGAATGTTGCCATATTCTATTACTATTATTTAAATCAATCAGAGTGATGACTGAGGAAGAATCTATCCAGATTACTTCAGTATGTAACGTTAATACGTAAATACGTTATAGATATATATAAAAAAAAAGATTTAATAGTCTATTAGCAGGCTTTTAAAGTCGCTTCAATAGGAGTAAAGAATTAGAGGTGTGCCAAGTGCTTATTGCTTGTTTGGCAAAATCAGAATAGAAATACAATTCATGGTAATGTGTGATAACTTTCAGCACCACAGCACGTGGACAGCATCTGCTTCCATATGAATCAATGGGGAAGGGATTGAGTTCCCTCTGTAGCCACCGGCAGCAGAAGCATGTGCACTCATAGCAGTGACATTTCAAACCAAGTCTCACTAATATGAACGCATCAAACTTTACAACTCACCCCTCCAGGTTATTTATCCAGTTTTACTGCTCCATGTTCTCTGGCAAAACCAAATCTCAGCCTCGGTGCGGCTTCATCGTAGCCAACAATGAGAGCAGAGAAAAACAGAAAAAAAACAATATTATGTTGTAGAACCAGAAGAAAACAAACAAACAATCAAATTAAAGGCAGAAAAAAACAAAAGAAGGAGCCTATGCTGAAGGAAAAGCCTAAATAATCCATCTGAGATCCAGGAGACACTATCAGATGGGGTGCATACAAATCACAAACCTACCTCTGCAGCAACCTAAGTCCAACATCCTCAGGGTCCTAAAGCAGTACGCAGACAATTTACTCCTACAGAGTGAACCTTGAAAATCAGAAAATGCTGAATTCCAACAATAAAATTATATATGTATATATATATAACATTTATATATATATATACATATGTGTGCATTTTCAGACTAAAAATAATGAAAATAAATGCGTGTGTTTTTTCAGGACAACCTTCAATGAAGTCTTCTGCATTATATGTAGGTAAATTTAATTATGTATAATATGTTTGGTGATGTGGTGTGTAATTGATAATAATTCAAATACTAAAATAATTGCCAAGTATTTGATAGTGTATGTATTGGTTTGCGTGAGGTTTTACAGTTCTTTTGTGAACATGTTCTGGTTTCTTTGCTCTTTCATTACAACTAACTGAATATTATTGATGTGTGGACAAAATGAGATTGTCAGTGTGATGTTTGGAGAATGATGATTGACATTTTACATACTTTTCGGACAGAAAAATCAATTATGTATATAAGCATTAGTATGCAAGAATAAGATTTGATAGATAAAACCTTTTTTTCTTCATGAATCACCACAGCTAAATCTTCCTGCATCACTGTGTTGAGTGTTGTTGCAATGTGTGGAAAATGGTTCACAATCTGCAGTGAGGATATCCCACAGGATCCACATTTACCTGCAGCAAAAAAACATTCTGCCTCTCTCGCTTCCATTGAGTGAAACTGAAATTGTTCTCGCCCTTCTTTTCTTCCCTGCCTCTTTCTTTTCAGATAGGGGAGATGGTGAGAAAACACCCAATTCATCACAGAGATAGCAATGACAAACAAATAGAAATTTTAGCATCTCCACCCCACCTGACCTGAATATCTGTAAAACTCAGCCTGTGTCTCCCACTATCTACTGCTACAATAGAATAGAATAGAATAGAAATGACTGTGTGTACATTTACTATAAATAATTGTGTCATACTCAACTACTTAACTCTGCCCACTGCATTATTTTGAAAAATGCCAAGAAGTGGGCTGAGAGCTGGGTGGGGATATGTGCATGGTCTGCTAGTTAAATCTTAAATCT
The DNA here is from genome assembly GCF_958295425.1 of Solea solea. Taxonomy (NCBI): domain Eukaryota; kingdom Metazoa; phylum Chordata; class Actinopteri; order Pleuronectiformes; family Soleidae; genus Solea; species Solea solea. Next base: position 11,515,964 of record NC_081137.1, on the reverse strand, counting down.
CTCAATCGCTCTCAAGCGGTGGAGAGAAAAAGGGCGTTCTAGGATAACGAGCCTTGTTGATGAAAGAGCCAGTGAAGCAAAAGTGTTCAAAAAAGCAAATGGCAAAACTTGAATGCAGTAGCTGGTGTTTGACCAAAGAGGGCAGTAAATACACCAATTTCTATCACAACATGTATAATTTAACAATACTTTACACAAAGAATTTGCACCTGGATCAACAAATATCATTAACTAGAGATTAACACCTGCAAACAGGGGTTTAAGGATTTAGAGACACTTTAACTTCATAGTTATTCTGCATAAGTCAATGTAAATGTAGCATTGTTAGCCTCCATAAATAGCATTTTTTTATTACCTTCACAGCGGAGGATTTGCTAGTTTGAATCAAGGGCTGGGGTCCCTCTGAGCAGTCTAGTGACTCTTAGTCCACTGGATCATTGGTATTGGGTTGTGTCAGGAAGGGCATACGGTGTAAAAAACCTTAGCCAAATCAAATCTGTGCCACAAGTAAAAAGCTGGTGATACAGCAGTAATGTAAAACAGTATGTTCCTGTGTAAATACTACATTTAACTGTATACATCACACACACCTAGTTTCTCAAGAAAACAAAATGTGGATTATCACAGGTAAAGCCTGTGACATCCTAGAAATAATTTACTGAATGTAGAATAGACTGATAATAGAATAGACTGGCAGATTGATACATGTTTTTCGTCTGTGTAATTGTGTAAGTATAAAAAAAAAAGAACTGATCTGCAACATTGCTCCACAGCTACTCTTTCATTTTAATCTGCTGTAATGCAGCAATGTATTGGCCTCAGTGGATTAGACAAATTAGGGAAATTAACACATGCTTTCAGGGAATAAAGTGTGTTACATTCAGTTCATCCAAATGGTACGGTGCTTTTTATAGAAGCCTGACATCCTCTTGTACATACTTCATGGAAGCATTTTCAGTTATAATCTGATCCGATTCATGCCTGGTCTGGAAATGTTTGTTGTAAGAGCCGTGAACATCATTAAAGGTCACCAACATTCAAACTTTCATAAAGGTGAACACATAATGGTTTGGCTTATAAGATATTCTCGCCCCCACAACTTCTACTTAAAAAAAAAAAAAGATGGCTAAATGTATAGAGACTGGGGCATCAGGGCATGTGACCCAAAACAATTTTCTTTTCAACGACATCCTTATCTGCAGCACTCTTATCAGCATCCTCCATCCGAGCATCTCAGCACTGTGGTTTCGAATTAACCTCAAGTCAATATGGTGGCCATCTGTCATGCTGACAGGAGCAGAGTGTGACATCGGACACGTAATCATCTCGTGGTCGTCTTCAGCAACAATGCTTCTCAACTTTTTGTGATGACCATAAATCACCCATGGCATAATAAAAAGAAATGATGTTCAGTATGCAGATTCACAAAATGTTACACTATCAAACCTTTACAGCATCCATTATTACTTAATTAAATATATTGTTTTATAGTAAGTTAGTTTATATTCGTGCAATGCCTTCTGGGCCACGAGGTGGTGTAGTGCACTGTTGCCTTACACCAAAAAGACCCCATGCTGTGTGGAGTTGCACGTGGGTTTTCTTGAAGTTCTCCAGTCCAAACATACAGGGGTTAACTGGACACTCTAAATGTGTGAATGGTTGTTTGTCATTACATTATTACATTACATGTCATTTAGCAGACGCTTTTATCCAAAGCGACTTACAATGGAATTGAGTATAATCAGCCAGGGGTGGAGTCGAACTTGTGACCATGGTGTCTTTCGCACACAGGGTACCGGTCTTAACCGCTGAACCCCCGTAGACAACATTTGTCTCTGAATGTTGGCCCTGTAATGGACTGGTGACCTGTCCATGTTCAATGAATTGCAAAATAATTTAAGCCAGCCTTTCTTCCCAAAATCCATAGAGAAAATCTATGTTTTTAAGCCAAGAGGACACATGAGCTGCTGGATAACTGCTGACTCATTTGATAAGTTTAGGTAAATTCTAATATAGGATTTCAAATGCTGAAGTCACAGAATAACATATTCACTGTGTTACTCATATGTGCAGTGTTTATAGTACCATAGATGTCATATTTGTGTCTCTTTGCCGTCTTCGGTCAGGCTGAGTGACACTTCAGTGTCTACACAGTCAAGACCAAACAAAGCTATTTTTATGGATGTGGAAGTCGAAGAGAATGCAATGCAGGTGTCACTGCCCCCTTGGTAATCTCCTCTGTCTTTAGGAATTCATTTTCTCGGCAGCTTCACTTGAAAATGACATTCTGACACCATTTACATGGAAATCACTTTGCCTCTTCATCAGTAATAGAGGCCTGTGTGCAGACAGGACCTCTCCGAGGACATGACTATGAAAGGACACAAACAAGAGAAAGAAAGAAAGAAAGAAAGAAAGAGGATTGGGTTTTAAAACGTGGGATTTTAGGGTTAAAGTCAAGGTCAGAACCTCGGGTATTAAGGGATAAAGGAATGGAGACACTGAGGGAAAACGTAATGTGGGAAAAATCTTTTTCTCCACTTAAACATCTTTACTGCTCTCTCTTCCTTCCTTTCTTTCTCTCTCAGGCACACACACACATACACACAACGATCTGTAAAGATTTTCCTTGATAGAAGTGAATCCCAGAAGAAAAGTAGTCATTAATGTCAGTGCCAAATGAAATAAAATTGTTATTATTGCTGTGCTGTCCAAAAACAACATGAAGGCATTGTTTTACATCTCCATACACATGAGCACAAACCTGTAACTTTTTTCATACCCTCCCTTGCGATCTCAGGCATTGATGCATGCTGACACCCACTCATTATCAGAAAAAAACCTTTAGCACAGTTGGGATTACCTTGTCAAGTCACAAATCACAAATCCATTTAGACAACAGATGAAAACACTTTTCATGATGGAAAAGGAAAAAAATATATGTTTACCCTATCATACAATTGTCATAAACTTGCTGAACTCTGACATTAGCTCATGTTGTTGATGTGCAATAAAGTGTATATTTATATGTGCTGATCAAAATATGCAATCATAATCTGTGCTAGTTAGCAAGACAAGACTTGCTGGTTACATCCTTTCATGGCTACACTATAGCAGTCTTGCCCATAGAGCTCTGGACGTCATGTGTCTCAGTTTCTATGAACCGCCATCATGGCAGCCTAAAGCCACGTTTCCACCTACTGGAACAGTTTGATTTGGTACAATAAGGTACAGCCACTTTGACACCCTTCTCTTGGGGTCCCAGCGTAAAATGGTACGGAGCGGTCAGGGTGGAGCTAGAGCGGCAATATTTAGTCAGCAGATTGTCTGACCCAGGACTTTACCATTTCAAACCGTACTGATCCCTACCATGGCGCATGGCTTAGGGAACCATTTCTCCTGCTTCTTCTTCTTTTTTTCCTTCTAATCCACCTTCTCCTTTGGGGCCCAAGTCCACATCGAAACCCAAAAACGGTTGAGGGTTAAGCTGTAGAAGCTCCTCTCAAGGTGTTGAACAATATTAGGATTGTGTGACTCAAACAAAAAACCAAAGTGAAACCTCGCCCACCACACCACTGAACATGCTGTCTCTTCAGGTCCTACAGAGAACACAGAGACACTGAGGAACCAGACCAGACACAGAACCCAGGATAAACAGGTTCAGTGAATGTGGTCCCAAAGGTGTGGAGGTGGATCAGTGAGTCAGAGGAGACTCTGTAGAAGGACACAGTCCCAGCAGGACAGTCCACATAGACTGATACTCGGTGAGAAACTGAGGATGACTTGATGGATGTTTCTCTCATTAGGTGGCGGACAGAGTAACCATGATCATCAGAGCAGATCAGACTCCAAGACTGATCATAATCTCCAAACAAACAGTCAGAATTGCCTCCTTTTCTCTGGATTCCTCTGTAACTCACTGTTATAAGAACTTGTCCTCTCCACTTGACCTCCCAATAACAGCGGCCAGTCAGACCAGTTCTACAAAGCAGCTGAGGAAAGTGACTAAATCTGTCTGGATGATCAGGATATGACTGATCTTCTGCCACATTGGTCACTTTCCTGTTGTCGTCAGACAGTTTGAGTTCCCTGTTCATTGTGTTTGTGTCCAGTTCCAGTTCACATGAATCTGATAAAGACAATAAGACAGAGCTGCAGTTTAATGGTGATCAGTTGGTTGGTTGATATATCCTTTTCTAAATCCATACTTACACTTCCTGAGACCAGGTTTTAACCTCTGCTTTGCACCATGGTCCATCCTGGAGGAAGAAACAGTCTGAATGAGTTTCTGTCCAACATTAGTGCATACTGCGGTTGAACACAAAGCAGAGGAGGAGTATACCAGAGAGTGTCCAGTCTCCAGTGTCTCTTCTGTCCAGCAGACAGCAGCTTCTCTCCTGAGTATCCTGGATGATTGTACCTCAGGTCCAGTGTTCTCAGATGTGAGGGGTTGGAGTTCAGAGCTGAAGTCAGAGAAGAACAGCCTTCCTCTGTGACCAGACAACCTGACAGACTGGAATTAAGAATATATGATGAACTCTGTGATTAAGAAAATCATGAAGATGTTGAACATCTTCATCAACAAGAACCTAAATTAGGGGAATCAGGATGTAGAATATCAACTGTCAAACAAACAGAGTCCTGACCTGAGAGTCTCCAGAGAACAGTGAGGACTCTTCAGTCCATCACACAGCAGCTTCACCCCTGAATCCTGCAGGTCATTGTTACTCAGGTCCAAGTGTCTCAGACTAGAGGACTGAGAGCTGAGGACTGAGGACAGAGCTTCACAGCTTCTCTCTGAGAGGTTACAGCCACTCAGTCTGAGGTAGGAAACAGTGATGAACAAAGGTTAAACATTTTCATCTTGTGGTCTTTAGAATATTCACATTTACAGTATATATTGATCCACGTACATAGCTTTGTTGGAGGCTTTGACCACCGGCAGCAGCTTGAGAAGAGCCTCCTCTGAAGCAGAGTATTTCTTCAGGTCAAACTCATCCAGATCTTTTCCTGATGACAGTAAGATGAAGACCAGAGCTGACCATTGATCAGGCGACAGTTTCTCTGTGGACAGACTTCCAGATCTCAGGGACTCTTGGATCTCCTCCACAAGAGAACAGTGGTTCAGTTCATTGAGACAGTGGAACAGATTGATGCTTCTCCCTGCTGACAGATTTTTGCTAATCTTCTTCTTGATGTACTGGTTGTTTTTGACTGGTCTGTGAGCTGCTTCCTGTTTGTGTCAGTAGCCCTCTTAGGAGCTTCTGATTGGCCGTCAGTGAAAGACCCAGGAGGAAGCGGAGGAACAAGTCCAGGTGTCCATTTGGACTCAGTAAGGCTTTGTCCACAGCACTCTGGTGCAGATGATTCATTTCAGGATTGTTTCTAAACAGTTTGGACCACTGGCTTGTTGTTGGTGTTTCTGAAAACAGATTGTTTCCAGAGGTGATGAAGATCAGATGGACATGAAGAGCAGCCAGAAACTCCTGAACACTCAGGTGGACAAAGCAGAAGACCTTGTCTAGGTACAGGCCTTTCTCCTCTTTAAAGACCTGAGTGAAGACTCCTGAGTAAACTGAAGCTGCTGTGATATCGATGCCACACTCTTTCAGGTCTGATTCATAGAAGATCAGGTTTCCTTTCTGCAGCTGTTCAAAAGCCAGTTTCCCCAGAGACTCAATGATCTTCCTATTCTCTGGACTCCAGTGTGGATCTGTCTCAGCTCCTCTGTCGTATTTGACCTTCTTCACTTTGGACTGAACCACAAGGAAGTGGATGTACATCTCAGTCAGTGTCTTGGGCAGTTCTCCTCCATCTCTTGGTTTCAACATGTTCTCCAGAACTGCTGCACTGATCCAGCAGAAGACTGGGATGTGGCACATGATGTGGAGGCTTCGGGATTTCTGGATGTGGGAGATGACCCTGTTGGCCTGCTCCTCATCTCTGAACCTGGTTCTGAAGTACTCCTCCTTCTGTGGGTCCGTGAACCCTCTGACCTCTGTCACCATGTCAACACAGTCAGGTGGGATCTGATTGGCTGCTGCAGGTCGTGTGGTTATCCAGAGGCGAGCAGAGGGAAGTAGTTTCCCCCTGATGAGGTTTGTCAGCAGCACTTCAACTGAGGTGGACACTGTGACGTCAGTCAGGATCACAGTGTTCTGGAAGTCCAGAGGAAGACGACACTCATCCAGGCCATCAAAGATGAAGACCACCTCAAAGTCTTCAAACCTGCATATTCCTGCTTCTTTGGTTTCAGTGAAGAAGTGATGGATGAGTTCCACCAAACTGTACTTCTCTTTCAGCACATTCAGCTCTCTGAAGGTGAAGGGAAATGTAAACTGAATGTCCTGGTTGGTTTTGTCTTCAGCCCAGTCCAGAGTGAACTTCTGCGTTAAGACTGTTTTCCCAATGCCAGCCACTCCCTTTGTCATCACTGTTCTGATTGGTTTGCCTATTCCAGTGGAGGCTTTAAATATGTCTTCTTGTCTGATGGTTGTTTCTGCTCTGTGTGGTTTCCAGGAAGCATTTTCAATGTGTCTGACCTCATGTTCATCATTGACCACTCCAGTCCCTCCCTCTGTGATGTAGAGCTCTGTGTAGATCTCATTCAGAAGGGTGGGGTTTCCTGTTTTAGCCACTCCTGCAAAGAAATACTTGAACTTTTTCTCCAGGTTTGATTTGAGTTCACGTTGACATGCTGGAGCTTTGGTTTCTGAAGGAACACAAGAAAATCAGTGAGTGGATCAGTAAAATAATATGAGGTTCCTCCTCTCACATTAAAAGTCCTCTTACTGCTCTGCAGACAGTCAACTAGCTCCTCCTGCTTCATTCTCCTCAGGAAGTTTTCTGTAATTTTCAGAAAGGCCTCTCTGCTGCTCCTCCTCTGGTCCTTGTCCCCACCGTCCAACACCTTATCCTCCCTCTGACTCTCTAAGACTTCTGTGTGATTAGCACCCAAAACCCTCTGGATCTTCTTCAGCTCATTCTTCACAAAGCGGATGATGTTCTCCTCCAGCAGCTGGGACAGAACAACATGTGAAGTTTAACCTCAGATGATCAGTAACAGAGTGAAATAATGCAGGTCCACAGAGCAGCATCCAAACTGTCAGGACCAGGACTCTGCTTCACTATTTACAGTAGTGTCATAGTTGTACATTTACACACCATAAATATGGAGTCCAGGTCTGCTCGATGCTGCAGGACAGGCTGACCACTGAGAACCTCTGTCTTCTGCCGTTCAACTCTGAGGAGAAAAGAATAATTGTCATGTTTTTTGTACAAGGTTTTGTGTTGCACCTGTATTTCCTCTTCAGCCAAGTTCACATGACATGAGCTTTATAACTTAAAGCCAAAAGTCCCTGAAGGTGTGTGAACTCTCAAAGCTACAACCAGATAGGCTCGCCATGGTGTCCCTGACCAATCATGGACTCTGACCAGATTTATGGCTGGAAATGTAGGACAGGGGTGAAGAAATTTAGTGGAAACTCAAAGAGGAAAATAAGTTAGGACTGCCAAAGAAGAATAAGAAGAACAAGGATATACAAAATATCAAATAGCAAAATAGCAAAAATAATGTAAATGTGTGTTAGTATGTGTGAAATTCTTACATCACTTCACATTTCTCTCCATCCTTGAAAGTAATAAAATGACATACAGACCAATCACTCTTCATGAACACACAGCTGGGTTCTGGTTCAGGAGAGTCTGGTTGTTCATGTCGGTTCAAAATAAAATAAACAAATTCCTAAAATGCTGTTTAACTGAAAACAACAAATGGCTAGTTTTTCCTCGTTACCTCTTACTGTTTTTGAAGTTAATAAGAAGATCCATAGGTGATACTCTCTTCGTTGTCTTCTCTCCAGTTCCAGGTTTGGCAAAGCCTGGTCCCTGTTCATGGATCCTCCTACAAATACAGAACAAGTGTAGCAGATGTAAGAAGAGTAGTTACTTTTGTAATTTAGCAAAGAAAAATGCAAAAAAAAAAGATTGTATTATTGTTTTATGGTTTGTGTAAACTGATACTGTGGTGAGATTGTGGAGTTATTTGTTGTAATCAGAGCTGGCCTAAGGCACAAGAGAACTAACAGCATATTTCCACCGGCTCTACTCGCCTCGGTGTGGCACGACACGGCACGGTTAAGGTTGCATTTCCACTACAAAAAAAGTACCTACTCAACGTGGGCAGAATCATCACTGCCTGGCTGCTTGAAACTGCGGTGAATTTAACACGCGACACACACACACGAGTGACTAGTGACTGGTAAAGTAGTTGTTTTCAGTGTAACTGAATCAAATCACTAGAATCAGTAAATAAAAATATTTGTTCAGTGCTTCCTCCATGACCGGAGCACAGACTCCGTCTGACACTGGACTGAAACACAGGTCTGTGATGTAGCTCGCTGGTCGTGATCAGCAGTGCTATCCTTAAAATACACCAGACTCCTGGTTGTTGGAGATTAACCCAAGGTTCTGGGATTGTAGAAAGTAGATTTAGAAAGTAGTTTTAAGTGATCTACAGTTCGGCACTGTTCGGCTTGATTTCTGTGTCGGACTTCTTTTCCTGTGACGGCACTCTGACCAATCAGTGGCCGGCAGTCTGACCAATCATCGCATAGTACCTATTTGGAGCCTCGCCAGAGCAGGTACTAAAAATAGTACCAGGTACTATGCTAGTGGAAACACATCTGTTTTAAGTTATAAAATTCAAAGTCATTGAATCATTGAACTGGTTTACTTGTTTAATTTAAGTTCAGCATCACCGCACTGAATCTGACCTCTGTCCTTGTTTGAAGTCCACAGGTTGACCCATGGACCAGTCACTCAATGTGGACACACAGCTGGGTTCAGGTCCTGTTCCAAGTCTGGCAGAGTCTGGTCCCTGTTGATGGATTCTACAAATACAGGACACAACATGTATTAATGAAATCTATCCTAGTAGACTGACAAACATTTGTTCTGCACAGGTCTGGGTCTGAATTTCCAAATATTGTACATATCTGGAGGTACATGGTGGATAATTTCAGTTGTGGCAGGATTTTGTTGACCTGTGAAGACCTCCACCCAACATCATCTGACCTCTTTCCTTGTTTGAAGTCCACAGGTTGACCCATGGACCAGTCACTCAATGTGGACACACAGCTGGGTTCAGGTCCTGTTCCAAGTCTGGCAGAGTCTGGTCCCTGTTGATGGATTCTACAAATACAGGACACGACATGTAAAAATGAAATCTATCCTAGTAGACTGACAAACATTGGTTCTGCACAGGTCTGGGTCTGAATTTCCAAATATTGTACATATCTGGAGGTACATGGTGGATAATTTGAGTTGTGGCAGGATTTTGTTGACCTGTGAAGACCTCCACCCAACATCATCTGACCTCTTTCCTTGTTTGAAGTCCACAGGTTGACCCATGGACCAGTCACTCAACATGGACACATAGCTGGGTCCTGGTCCAGCAGAGTCTGGTATCTGCTGATGGAACCTACTAAAAACACAGGACATGATGTTTAAATTCAACACAGAGCTGAGACATGAAGACAAGACACGTGATCCATGAGACCCTCATCTCACCTTTGAGCCTCGTGTTCCTCACACAGAGTGGTTTTAGAGAGGGGGGTTTCCTCTTCTTTGTCCTCTGTCTGATTCATAGCAAAGTGCCAACTGCTGTGAAAGCAGAACTCACTCATTACAAGTTTTGCTAGCATGGGTGGACCACATTATCCTAACATAAGCTGGTCAGCAAGAAGACTTTTTTTTTAACTCAGAACAGGCCAAAAAGACCCTCACTGTCTGACTGGTCAATCAACATAATTATTGGGTGATACTTGAGTCACCAAAGCTTGGTGGTTGATGGTCTATGAAACCTTGTTGTAAGCCAGGTTTCATAGACCATCTACCACCAGAAATCTGCTTTGGGGTCACAATTAAGAAGAGGAGGCTTATGTGGTCCAGCAGCAGGGGCTGCAGTTGTTGAGAAACAAAATGAAGCAGGAGGAGAGTATGAGGGCCAGACCATTCCTGCCCCTGGCACCATCCTCTGGACCTCAGGCTTCTTACAACATCATCATCATCATCATCAGAAGTACTATTCATTATGTACTATGACACAATTGTGTCATAGTACATAAAAAGGTACACAAAAAGTACACCAACAAATTCAACAGTGTAAACCTGAGGCAGTGCTTTAACCAAGCTAACATTAAATGTTGGCTAGCAGTTGTGCTGCTGCTAACAGAAGTGCAGCATCCTCGGTGCAGCCTGATACAAGTCTGAAGATACTCACACTGTCCCCCTAGAGTTTGTAAACTGCATCGTTTGTTAAAACTGTAAAAACATTTGTTGACAAGCCCATGATAGTGATGTACTTTGAATCAGGGCTTCTACAATCAACCATTTCCTCAGACTAGGTACAGTCCACTATATGTTTCGCACATTGTGTCACTTCAAATTTCTTATCACAAACTCCAGATTTGACTCCAATTTGCAAAATCATTGACCACAGAAAGAAACATGATAATCTAATTTCTAAGTTAGTTTTGCCCAGAGTTTAATATTGAAATAGTGCATATGTGACAGAGACTTGTAAACTGTAATTAACTCATTCAGAGTTGATTTGTTTGTTTGTAGAATAGCAGCTTTATTGTCATTGTTGCAGGGACAATGAGAAACAATTTAGCACCATCTCTCTCAGCAGTGTAGGGGCAATCATCAATTGATGGGAGCTGTCAGACCAGTTCAGACTCCTCATGCAGGAATGTTGAAAACAGAAAGTCAGATTATAAAGATTCAGCAGTGATTTTACTGAGGTGACACAAACATATGATCCATGAAAATCACTGTCACTCATAGAAATTACCTAATTAACATGTATCTATATGTGCAGCAGCCAATCACAGTACATTACTGCAGACATTTCCACATGGAGTCATAGAAATGTCATCTCTTTGGTACATGGTGAATAAACAAATATACAAACATACAGAAATGTCATCTCAAATATCATAGAAAGAGACTGCGATGATCAGACAGTGTCAGATTTGTCAAATAAGATTCTTACCTGAGCTCAGGTTCACTCACACACACTGACCACCTTTCATGTGGACACAAGACGCTGCTGATTGTCCCTTGTCTGTCCTGCTGTCTTTCTGTGTCTGATTTGAGGACACAGAGTCACGCCCTCATACCTCCAGAGTCAAAGTGATGTCAGAACCAGTCCAACGAGTCTCCGTTGGATGTTTTTATATGTTTGATAAATGAAAGGGAAAAGAGTTTAGTGGTAAATGTTGTGAATGTCTGTTCTCACGATGAGGTTTGATGTCAAATCATAACTAAGTGAATTAAGATGATACAGGGTTAGGGTTAGTTTCCAAGTGAGCTATATCAAATATGGACCAGCAGATGTCAGCATTTACATTGTAGCTGTGTCTAGATCGCCTCTCAGGAGGAGACTGAAGACAGGTGCTGTGTGAAATGAGATGATCTAACCCACACAACCAATAATCACTGATTCTCCCACTTTTCCTAATAAATTCCAGCAGGCTGTACACCGAGAGGTAAATGCTGCCCTCTACAGTTTGAAGTCCTGAAACACAGTTCTTCTGCTGCTGACTGTTGGTTTAACCCCTCATCAGCCAAAACATCCTAAAAATCAGATCTATTTCAACATACTGTATCTGATATAAAATAAATGTAATGTAAAATGTATTTAAATGTTCAACATAGTTGTAGAACTAATCATTTTTAGTATATATATATATATATATATACTAAAAATTACATTTTTAGTTTGTGATTTTTTTTCAGTCAGTTCTAGTATTGGGTTTTCCTATTAGTTTTGATGGACCCTCCAGTTATTATTATTATTATTATTATTATTATGACTATTATTATTAATAACAATACATATACTGGGGAGATCCATCAACCCAGGTGCTGGTGTGTGGACAAGTGTTACTAACCTGGAATATAATTCACAAATATAACTTTAAAAAAACTGTCATTTCAAAATATGAACGAAATTTCAAAAGACATACAAAGTCATATGACAAGTCATATTGTTCCTCAAGCTAGATTTGTTTGGCAAAAAACTTGGATCAATTTATCCAAATATGCAGTCAAACTAATTTGACTTTACGTATACTTATAAAGGGTGCAAGAAAACCAAACGCTTTGTTTTTGTTTGTTTGTTTTATAGCAATTATAAACGGCCGGTACTCAAACTATTAAAATTAAGAAGTTTCGGTTTAAGTTATCTGTCCAATTCATTATTATGATTGTAGCCACAGTTATCATTTCTCAGGGTGTACTACATGACGTTCACATTCAGAGTCCAGTGTTAGTTATAGTCACTGACTTCTTGCCACACTTGTGTCTTGGAGGAACAGCATAACAACGGGACGACTTTAAATCATTGTTGAAAATGTTAAGGATAATCTAAATATAAAAGTTGTCAAAATGTGTAAAAATAAAAATGTTGTAAACATCACTAATGTCTTCTGATATCTTTTATTTACTGAAGGTTTTCATAATGATTTAGTAATACAGACATACATGCTCATATGGAAACTTAAACTTACTGGTACTAATTTATTTGCACTTAATGAGAGATGAAGCTTGTGCCAAAGCAAAGAAAATAAATAATCCCTCAGAACATTAAGCAATAAATGTGCACAGTTAGTTAAAAACACCAAATGTAATTATCTGTTCATGATAAATTAAAATCTACAAAACCCCAGCAAGTTTTGAAAGTTAATTAAATGTATACCAGGTCAAATTATGCCAGCTAACATACCTGAACTACTAAAGAAAAATTAAGAGCAATAAAAACATTGTAGACACATTCAACAACCACTTTGTTGTGAGCTGGCTGTAGTTTGGTTTTAAAACACTCTGTAGCACTCACTGATACAATTAAAATTGACTTTGAATTCAAGAAAAACTTAAAAAAAGTACATGACCTTCACTCACTCCCACTCAGGGCTGGACTGGCACTAAAAATCATCCACCATTATTGGTGAAACAGGATATTAATATGTACTTGCAGCTTGGGGATTTGACCTTGTTTGCCAAGTGATGTGAATGCACAGGGATAATTTCAAAACTTTTCGATGCAGGCATACAGTTTGGTACAATAATGTAACAGCCAAATGATAAAGCCTTTCTCAACTTCAAGGAGAACTACTAGTGAGAGAAATGATTGGGCTGGCCCAGTGTCAGTATAGGAAGTGAACAAATGTCCATACGTTACGTGTCAGCCCACACCCCGGCTAACACTGTAAAAATCTGATGTAATAGTAAATATAGATTAGTGCCCTTAATACCAGTATTGTCACTATCATCATTAGCTTATCAATAATGTCAGACAATCCCATGCTGCTACATGTTGTTCATTTTGCTGTTGGATTCTCCAAAATGTATATCTAATTTTAAACAAATTAAACTTAACTCACTAAGTACTTACATTGTGATTGTTCATCTTCAGTGAATGTCATGTGTGCAAGTGAAATAAAATAAAAAAAATAAAAAAGTGAATTGTGATTGTTCATCTTCAGTGAATGTCATGTGTGCAAGTGAAATAAAATAAAAAAAATAAAAAAGTGAAGGGACTTAATTCTGCAGGCCTAAAACTGCTGCATACAAGCCTGCAGCTACACCGTTCTCTGTCTACCGCCCCGGGGCCCACCAGGAAAATGCCTGGTATGCCAGATTACCATCATGAAAGAAATGTGTTGTTTTACATAGCCATACTGCTGCATTTACTTTATTATTACTCTCATTTAACCACTTCTTTTGAGCTTTTTATGAGTGTTACACCTGAAAGTGATTAGTCACTATTTATGCTGCAATCTTAACCAGGACTCCCTGGAAGAAGATATCTTGTATTGAAATAGGACCTTCCTGGCTAAATAAAAAAAACAAAAAACATTGGTAAGTAAGTAGTATGCACATGACCTTTAAATGTTGTTTGCCGCTGGACTGACTGGACACATTTTGCTACATTAACGTCTCTCCATTTCTTTTAGAATCACTTATAAACCGCGTCCGTCGGTGAAGACAATGGCAACGTTCTGCTGGACATTGAATTATCACGTTAGAAGCGGGAGAGGCGCCACATTGGCCTGTAATATGATCGCTCGCTAAAACCTACGTTTCCGAGCGCCAGTAAATGCAGCATCATAGCGAGGCGGGCGCGTGGTGCTATGGGTGGGAGTATGACGTCATTACGTACAGCGGGACGTCTTGTCCGTCTTGTGGACGCTTCTAGGAGATAAACAAAAAGGAAGGAAACCTTCGGCCACACCGTCGCGGCAAAATAGGTTTAAAAATTCAGGTTGTCGCCAGATTAGCGACCACATGTTACCTTCAACCGTTTAGGAAAGTATTACCAGGCGTAGACAATCATGGACGAGACGATAATATTTCGTATGAGTGCGTATTCCGAGCAAGGAGGGAGAAAATACATGGAGGATGTTGTCGATATAAAAATCGAGTACGAGCCGACTGCGGCGCCAGTTGAAGATTGCCCAAAGTCGCAGAGACACGGAGGAGCAGAAAAACCGGAGGGTGAGGCTACAACACAGACTGAAAATGAGACACAAAAGCTCGACGCTGCCGTCGAATCTGCTCCAGCCTCTGCTGTGTGGGTGGAGAGTCTCTCGAACGAGGACAGCGGCAACAACCTCGCACCGGCACCTCACGAAAAAGAGCACGTAGTCGACACGCGCAGGTCGGTGGCGTTCTTCGCCGTGTTCGACGGACACGGGGGTCGCGAGGCTGCACACTTCGCGCGCGACAATCTGTGGGATTTGTTGAAGAGGCAGCGTGGGTTTTGGTCCAAGGATCACAGTGAAGTGTGTGCTGCTCTACGCAAAGGCTTCATCGCTTGTCACCATGCGATGTGGAAGGAGCTACGTAAGTCATCAGCTCTCCGTTATTTGTCATTGTCTGTTTTTGTAATGCTGCCTGTTGTTGTTGTCGTCGTCTAGCTACTGCCCCACATTTCCATGACCACCACTAAGCGTTCACACTACAGACTACTGACCTACAACTGATGCATGTTTTCATCACATAAGTAAACAACACTTCTCGTTATAAAGTAGTTGTTGTGAAGTCTAGACTCCCCCCCCCCCCCCCCCCATGTCACCCTAAAATTTAAAGCAATAGCCCATAAATTCACTCTTTATTTTTAAATACCGTAGAAAAAAAGGTTAGGCTACATTCATATTAAAGCTGTAGCATGTAACTTTTAAAGACAAACAAATGTCCTTTACGTTCAGACCTATAAATGCTGTAGTACATATGCCAGGCCAGTATGTGGTGCTGTAATGCTGACAGAATTGCGAGGAGAGAGCTTGCGCAGTGAACATGTGTGCTGTATATAAAACTTGATTTGAATTTAGTTCATAATACAGTGTATACAATCATAGAAACAAAGAATATATCACGTGTCATAAAGTGAACTGACCAAACAGCCTTGATGAAGACTACAATGACGATAGTGACCGCAAATGCAAGCGCAAGAGAGAGGTGACATTATGACGTCATAGTTTTTCCAAAGTAGCGTATGGGTTGTTGACATGAAAACACAAGGGTGGTGCTTTGAGATTTTCCCACTCCAAAACTAGTGTTTCTGTGCTTTCAAAGTACTTTTTCACATGTACTTCCCCAAAGGGTATCAGCTGCACATGACTCTCTGTGTTTTTCAGGGTAGTAGTGTTTTTTTGTGTGTCACCAGGTGACATTTCCAGTGAGTGATGAGTTTTATGTCACAACTGATGGAGGGAAGGCAGAAGCATAACAGCTAAGCTAGTTATGAGAGTCAGCAAGGTGGCTGTGAATCGTTGGCATATGGATGCATAGTCGTCCTTTCAGAAAGCTCTGCATATTGTAGATACAGTATATCATAATGTCTTTTTAAAGTAGGGATGTAGTATTGGACTGTTTACCTACGTCCAATAATGCTGATATATCAGAAGGACTTAGACTGGTAACAGATACCGATATATATATATGTTTTTCCCTGGTCATTGAGTCTATTCCGTAGTGAAATTAACTTACTTACTTTTTCATACTCATGTTGCAACAGATGTAGGTACAAATGTGCTTCATTGTGCTAAATGAATGAACATTAATAAAATAAAAGTTGGAGAAGATATAAACAAGAAGTCAAGGATAGCAGCTTCTTCAGTCTACAGATTTAGTAATTAGTCACATTGGCGGATCTGTGTTTATCGATATCCGATTATACATTTTAAAGCCAAAAAGGCAATATTTTGTATCCCTATTTTAAAGTTATTTTGATCAGTTGACCGTCATATGGTCGAGGCAGATGTTTGTACACTCGGAGTCTGGTTCTGTCAGATTTCTTCCTGTTAAAAGGGAGTTTTTTGTCCCTCCACTGGTGCCAAGTGCTTGCTCAATGTGTTCCTGTTGGGTTTATATAACTGTAAGCTCTTGACCTTAACATGAAAAGCGTCTTGATATAATGTATGTTATGAATCACACTATACAAATAAAATTGAATTGAATATGTTCTACCTCTATCTATCTGTTGCCATGGATGAACCACTTCATTACTGTGAGGTAACTCTTATAAGCTATGACCACGTTTGCCCTGTGAGTGGTATCTGAATTCTGTCTTTCTTTCCCTTTGTCCTCTTACAGCGGAATGGCCCAAGACTATAACCGGCCTGCCCAGCACGTCGGGCACCACTGCTAGTGTGATTGTGATCCGTGGAATTCACATGTTCGTTGCCCATGTAGGGGATTCAGCAGTGGTAGTTGGAGTGAAAGAGAATGACTCTGATATCACACTCCAGGCACTTGAACTGACACAAGACCACAAACCTGAACTTCCTAAAGAAAAAGAAAGGATTGAACGCCTGGGGGGCAGGTGAGTTGGTGGGCGAACGACTTCTCTACGACACACAGTATTGTATTTTTATGTCCGAGTTTACGACTTTGGATTGATTTGATGTTTTGCTGTTTTGTCTCTGTAATTGTAGTGTAATGAAGAAATCTGGGGTGAACCGTGTTGTATGGAAGAGGCCCAGACTGACACATAATGGCCCAGTGAGGAGGAGTACAGTCATTGACCAGATCCCCTTCCTAGCTGTGGCCCGATCCCTAGGTAAGAATACCACATTTTCTCTTGGGATTAGACCTGGGTCATAATTTTGCATGTCTGCACAGGTCGGCCATGGCCCACATGACGTAAATGTTGCCACCTATCCATGTCCACTGTGATGTGCATGGGCAAATTCAAGCACCTCCACATTTCGAGACCTTGTGGACTGTACATGCTCCCTGAAGCACAATGGAGTCGTCACAGATAGTTTATCATGATATGATGATATCCAAAATATAAGACCATATCTGTTCTCATGTCATGATAGAGATAAAATATTGATATATTGCCCACCCTTGGACGGCAACCATGGAGACTTGTTTGAGATTATGTGAGGTCATCAGCCGGTGGCCAAACACGTACAACGATGGTCAAAGAATACAAAGACATACAAACTCCTGAAGAGGAAAAATGGCTGCTACTGGAGTAGAATGTGAGACTGAGTATGCATGTGTGGAACACCTCACTGATGCTTATCCTCATATCAGTATGAATGGAATTGCAGCTATTTACGCACATGTGAAACAACTCCACAGACATGAAAAGTATGATCCAGGCCTTAGTGTTCTTTGTGTATCAGAACTTTTTTTAATAATTGTTTCTCTCAAAGTGACATGTTTTATGATTTGCTTACAGGGGATCTCTGGAGTTATGATTTCTACAGTGGGGAGTTTGTGGTTTCTCCGGAGCCCGATACCACAGTGATGACCCTTGACCCCAAAAGACATCGTTACATCATCCTCGGCAGTGATGGTCTATGGAATATGATGCCTCCCAAGAATGCAGTTAATATGTGTTGTAGCCATGACAAAATGGTGGTACGTAATGAAACATGTAATACACAATCATTTCTGTGTTGTGGCAGCTTTTGAATTGCTTTTATTTTAAAAGAAGAAAATGTTCCTGAAAGTAGTCATTCCCAACCTTAAAAATTCCACTGCCTACAACAAAACCTAAACATCGAACCACGACCCCAGTGCTCACAATATGTGTAAAAATGTCCCGTTTTATTCTGCAAATTGTGGATATTGCTGATTTTTAAATATTAATTTGAAAGCACACAGTTGGCAGTAACAACAAATTAGCTAACAACAAACAAGCTAGCTTGCTAGTTCATGTTCGTATAGTTCCTGATTTTTGGGGTATAATTAACAAACGGAGGCTGTTGAAAGTCGACAGGTGGCGTTGGTTTATGAAATAATGTTGTTTTAGCAGCTCGCCTCAGGATGAGGTAGCATGGTGCTAACGGCTAGCTCGCGCTTGATGTGCGGCTTCGTATCCTCTGATTTCAGAGGTTAAAGAAAAATGTTTAACCTCTGAAATACTAGAGCACACACATGCTGTTGTTGTGATCATGTGGGCTCTACATGCATCCAACACATAGAGCTCACGTGATCACGGCGGGCGCTGCTGGATAGAAGTGCTGGAGCGGAATGGACTGCTTGTATCGGAGCGCTTATATCAGAGATTTTAGAGGCAGTTCGATATAATCCGATACTCGTTTTTTGGCTGATATCGGACCGATATCAGTATCAGATCGGGACATCCCTATTGAAAAGGGTCTCACGTTTGCGCAGCTTTAGAAGCACTAGGATTAAGTTAATCATGTCTCATGACTTATTTCTCTTTCTGCTGATTTTTGTAGGGACCAAAAGGAATGTCGTGTGCACGGCGGCTTGGGTGTACAGCACTACTTTTTTGGAAACAACGCATGCTCCGTGCAGACAACACAACCGTTATTGTCCTAGCTCTTCAGGACCGCGAGGGGCCGCCTATCGCTATGCATCAGGATGAGATTGTTGTTGACATGGCTACTGGAATTGACCATGTTCCATTCCCAGGCACTCCTTATAACACGTGTGAGGTCCCAAAGGTCAGTGACATATCTTTGCTGAACGCAGAGTCGACTCTGTTCTCTGACAATGGAAAAAATATATAGAATGTTTTTTTGTTTGTTGTTCACTGTTCAATGTTTTGTCCTTTTTACATTATGTTTTAGTCATTTTCTTAATTGCTTGATGGTTAAAATATGACACTAGCAGTTGCACTGTTGATATGAGTGGACCGCAAGTTCATCAAGTCACTCTTTTGTTTTCGGGGGCCAACAGGAGGAGCATGAGGATGGCATGTTTTATGAAGAAGATGAGATATATGGAGAAGAACATGGGTGGACATGCCTGGAGTGGTAGTCAGGTGACTGCTCACTAACAAAAAAAAGTACATACCTATTTTTTTTTATGTGATGTGAACTGACCACTTCCTTTTACATATTCTCTACTTTATCTAATCCGTTTGGAATCATATTATTATGTATTATTATTATTATTATTATTATTTATATTACTATGTAGTCACCGAACAGAGCTGCAGATCATCTGCTTCCTTAATCATATTGTTGACTATTCCACAAACTCATTTGTGACACTGACCAAACCAGTTCAAAACCACTAAATGTTTTTGTTAGTTAAAGACTATTATTATAACAAGTGCTCCAATTATTCCTCTCACTGTGTAATTTAAAGGCCAAAGGTAAATTATTATAATGGTTGCTGATAGAAGTAGACAATGAAAGATCTTTTTAAATGGAGTGATAGTTAAGGTTTATTTTAGGTGTGGTTGTATGAGACACTGAAACAATGTCAGCACTGACTGTGCTGTGTTTATGATCTGTGTCTCCGCTGTGCTCGAGACATGGGCGCGAGCTCTGTCTGAAAACATGGCTAGCCGCAAGGACACAAGGAAAAAACAGATTGGAGCACCTTTATGCCTGGTTTAGTCTAAGATATTTTAAGATGAGAATGTGTTTGCTGCTGTAACTCACCATCACACAAACTTTACTGACTGGAAACAGAAGTTTGAGAACCACTCACCCTCCCACACCAAAGTCTATAGAGAAAATCAGAATTTTTAGCTCACAAGGACACTTTGTTAAGTTTGGGTCACTTGGGTAAATGTAAAAAAAAGGATTTCAATCACTGAAGTTAGAAAAGAACAAATTTAAGCTTGAACCATGGCAGCAGCAGTGGATGAAATACTGTGTGCCATGTGCCATGATTTACGACGACAGATTTTCTGTAATGAAGTTTGGTGTGGCAGAGTTTACAAACCAGTTTCCAGTTCAAAAAGGCGATGTAACCGTGAGATTAAGTGGGAAACATATCGCAGACTAAAGCAAATGTAGATTTTATTAGCTGGGCCTTGTGTTAAGTGGCTAAAATCAGTATTTCCTTAACCCTAACCCTGGCTCCAGACACAGGAGGCGCACTCAGCCAGCGCCCATTAACCATCACTTAAATGCACTTCAGAATACCACATTGTTGACACTAATTGCTAACATCAGTCACGTTATAGGTTTCTACCAATGATTGTGTCATTTTACACGTTTCGGTGCACAGTCAACTTGTTGTAGGCTTCCACTAGGTATTGTGCAAAATAACAACTCAGCAAGTATATGAAAAAAATAATCAATAGTTCAAGTCAGTGAATAATCAGTGCCAATAAAAAAATCCATTCTCGTTTCTGTATATTTCAAAATACTATGAATATGAATAGATAAAAGAATAGGTTTTATGTTGTCTTATGATGTCTACTTTCTATCCATGTCATTTACTGTGCCTTTGTTCTCTCTAATCACTCGTTTAAATTCAGTAGTGCCATTTTAACACATCCTAATCCAAATGTGTTTTCAACTATTGTTTATGTACGTGAGTCATCTGTGTCTCATACTGTATTTAATGTTAATGATGGATGCGCAGCAAGTTGTGTTTCAAATTCCTGTCCTTATACACAACGAGTAAAAGGAGTTTTGATAGACACACCTAGTTGCTTGTTACGGCCTGTGGCAGAACAAGTGAACATAAAGAGGAGGAAATTGGTCCCAAAAATGAGATTGAAGGTTCCCGAAATATTTTATAATACTATTTTATGATACATATAAAATAGTATTATGTATCAGTTATTTTTTTGTAAAAACTAAGTCATGATAATAGATAATTATAACATAACTTTTGTCTATGTTTTTGCAGAGTGATGCAGTGACTGCTTCCTCCCAATTCAGAGAAAATTCCATGAGTCTACAGCGGGAGTTTGGTCTGTATGAAGCAGCTTTTACCTGACGTTGACTCTGTGACGGTTACACCGTCTCCCTGTGAAGGCTCCGAGGAGTTTTTACAAACAAGCAGGACTCGGCACATCTTGAACTCAAAGGTCCTGGTCACCTGCGCGGCCGGTTACAGCCTCGCAGCAAAGCAAGTCAGCAATTCAGCCTGAGTGTGGCTCAGAAAAGCGGAAACAGCACCTCTGAGGAACACACTATTCCCTTCACCGGCACCACATCTCTGCCTCGTGCGTGTGCTGAATCTGGTCTTATAAGAAGTGTTTTTTGTTTGTTTTTTTTTTACCCAGGGACTAGAGGGAAAAATCAGCATCATGTCCACGTTGCATATGTACCAGTTGTGCTGCAGCCCCCTTTTTTCCTAAGCGTATACTTTTATACAAAGTGTTTGTTTTTGTAAATATGTGAGAAATTTGAGATTCTAAACATGTTAATGTTTTAATTACCCTGCTTTTTTTTCTCCCCCCTCCCTAACCTCCCACCTCTTCAAATATTAATGTTTGGGAAAGTAAAAATTTTAGATTTGTCCAATCTTCACAGTCTATTTTCATACTTCTAAGTATGTACAGTATATCCGAAATATTTATTTAAAAAAAGAAAAAGAAAAAGATAGATCACTACAGTCAGTTCACAGCAACTGTATTTTATATTGTTTGGACTTTTACAGGAGTGAGGTTAAAACCTCAGACCACTTGTTCGTGTCTTTCCTCCTCAAATGAAGTGCCGCTGCTTTTAGTGATGGTCAGATTTGAGCTCATATTGTGCAGTTTGCAAAAATAAAGGAAGGAAGCAAACAGTGGTCTGAAGTAAACACGCGGGTATTCATTTTTTTTTAAGTTCGCACCCTTTTGTTTTCTTCACTATCTTTGTCCAAGTATGTACTGTTGAGATTAAAAGCTGTTATTCGACTAATTGGTGAATGTGGAGCATAGCATGTGCAGAGGTGTTAAAGGGTCAGTTCACCCAAATCAGAAGAAGTCGGTACATTTTCTAAGGCTACATTTACACTGCAGGTATTTTTGTTGCATATATCAAATTTTTTTTTGGAGGACCCATGTCTGATATCTGTATTTACACCACAGGGTGGTGGTGTTTTTAGGATACTCACCTGAAAATGGTGTCACTGTGAATTTTAGAAATCCTTGCCCCAAACCTCAGCATGAGTTTGTACCCTCATCCTCCGCTGCACAGGTTGAAGTCATGTGATCATCGCTTGTGAACATGTGTATTTACATTATTCACTTGTTCCATTGCATTATGAGATTGGTGTCTTGACATTCATAGACACACTTGCACTGATCTGATTCATATGTGATCCGACAATGGGGAGCAATAGCAGGTCTTCTTTCACTTTGAAGGTTGTAGGTTCAATTCCTGGCTCTGCTAATCTGCTGATGTGTCGTTGGGCAAGACACTGCTTTGAGTGGTCGTCAAGACGACAAGTCTTTTTTTCTATATAAAAGCAGAAAGACCAATATCTGAATCCATGTGCTTTTTTTTTTCCCCTGTTCACACCGTCATGGGTCACATCTGATTTGTGCCACATGGGAGGAAACGATCAGAGTTGTGTTTCATAATGCAGTGTAAATGCAGCTACCATTGCGGTGTCTCTCCAGATGCTTAGCTGTGCGATTTGAGTGAACTAGCCCTTTAATTGCAACACTTGTAATATTTATCTCTTTGCTGAATAATCATTGAATTCCATTCCAAGCAAGCATTATTTAATAATTAAAACTTTGTGTTAAAGCAGGGCAGACGGTCTTGACCAGAGTCTATACCTCAGTGTGAGACAGGTTACAATTTATTTTACCCCTGATCTTATTTGTGTAACGTGCAGTTTAGTATTCACCAAGGCATTAACCATGCATTGAAAATGTCTTCCACTTAATTGCCATGTGTTTTTTTTATCATTTGTAGCCTGTGTTTTAAAGGTCTAATATGCAATATTCCGACTCACATGTTTTAGAAATGCCAGACTCATATTAATATTAACTGCGGGGTCTCATCTCTCTGTCTCTACTGAGCCACATCTTACTCGCTGTTTGTGTCTGTTGCTGCGTTCAAGTGAAACTCGGAGCTTCCGCGAAACTGTTTGTGTTCAAAACGTCATTCCTCTCGCGAACTCATTTGAACGCAGCATATTCATGTACAGGTTGTAGCGTTTCCCGCGGCACTCGAATGCACCTGCTGGCTCAATAACGACACACAGAAGAAGGAGTGTGTTGATATCTGGTTCCTGACATTTTAACATGCATAATGTGGCACGTTAGACCTTCCAAACACTTGATGGTATATTGAATGCAGCGTGTGTGAAATGTGTTGCCTTCCGTTAATTCACTTTGCCTATTGTTGGCTACGGTGGACCAAAACGGCCGCCTCCTTAGAGCTGACCTGACTCTGGTATAAATATAAAAGGCTCGTTTTCATTTTATGAAAGACATTTCATACAAGCAGGTGATTATTCAGCTGTGAAAATTAAGTAAAGTTATTTTTATCGTCAATTAAATATAATTTCACCTACACTAGACCTTTTTTTTAAGAAAAAAAAAAAGTGAAGTAACTTGTGCTAACATGGCATCTCACCTACCATTCTTGCCGATTCCTTTGCCTTATATTTTTTTTTACATAAAAATGTCATGATTGCCTTTGCACAAATTAGTCACAGGTGCTATTCACGTGGTTTTTACATGATGGAGGCCCCCCCCCCTCACTCAGCTCCGGCCCTGCACATTCTGTTCTGCGCCACTCGCATACGTCAATGTTTGTACAGTGAGTCCATATGCAAATGGTTATTATTATAATTAATATTATTGTTCTTATGCAAAGTCATTGGTTCCAGGAGTCTGGCATGCTCAGAGCTACTCTGTATATTGTGAAGTGTCCAGAGGTGATGGATGTTAATGAGCATGTGTTATTACAATACTTGAGTCTTGGCTTCAGAGTCACTGCCGCTGCTTCTCAAGTCTCACTATATACTGTGTGTTAACATGCTTTAAAAGTGACTGGTGTACATTTTCTGTGTGTTGTAATAAAGTTCTCATTTTTCACTTCTTCTTACTCTCTACTTAAGCACATTTGTATTCAGTAAGAATTATTTTTTTTTTTTTTACTAATTACCAGAGATAAATGTGTTATTTGATCATCAGACAGTGGATCTGAGGTATATGTCTCATTCCCACAACAGAGGAAGTCGAGATTGAAAAAAAAAGAAAAAAAAAGTCCACATCAAAGTCCCTTCCTTGAAAGAAAATAAAAGCACTACACTAAGTTTTATGAGTAAAAGATACAAATAAATAAATAAGACAACTGGTCAAATATTCTCAAATTAAACAAATACAGCAGCATCATAATGATTTTAAATTAAAAAAAAAAAAAGGGTGAAACTGCCCTGTAAGTATATTTCTGTGTAGTAAATTATCTCTTTCACCTTGGTTAGTTAATAGAGCTGTGGGTCATAGTGCACTGGCAGTGACATGATCTGCCAGCAGGTGGCAGTGATGTGAAGTGTTTGAACAGTCGTTCTAGTAACTTACCAGAACTTTTACTGTAGACACTTTGAGAAGATGAAAGGAAAAGTCACCTGAACCTTTTCAGTCATGATTATCTTTTGTACTAGTAACTAATATTCATTTAACAATACCAATATAAATAAATAAATACATAAATAAATGTAAATCATTTATTTGAGTCTTACTTCTCCTACTGTCATCATGTCAAGTTTAAAGCAAATGTATTGTAAATATTTTTGAGATTTTTTATGTAAGGAAAAAAACATAACAAAATAATAAATGTGGAAACTCAAGATCCTTAATTCCCTTACATATCTGCCCTAGAGTTATTCTTATTTTTAACAATACTCCAACATTAGAGACATTCATAAATAAACATAGCCCAATAGTTATAGTACTTTTAAAATCTATGGAACTTTTTATAAAATGAATAACATATGTATATAATTGTTCTGCGAGATATTCTACAGATATTAATGGTTTTTAACAAAAACTAGCTTGAGTTTCTTTTACTCATTTTCTTCTCATCAGATGTTGTTTGCTGAAACAAAAAGTACAGAATATGAACATATTTGCCATTTGTAAACACAAACAGGTGTTTGATCTGTGTTTTATTTCTCCTCCCCTCTGGAAATCGTTGTTTTAGAACTGTTGGGTTTTACTGAATTCTCCACAGAGATATATGCAAAATAAAAAAAATCCTCTTCATCGAGTGAAGATGCACAGACATCAGATCCATGATCGAGATGTCGTGACTTGAATATTTCATCGCCTTGTCAGCACAGCATCTGTTGACCTGCCCGACACGCACAGCATCTCCCTCTTACTGCAGACACCCTGTCACTGTACATCAGCCAGTGGAGCATCGTGGCGCCCAGCGCCTTATCTTCTGCTCCCTCTTCGCATCTCTCCTACAGAAGAAGCATCTTCGCGGGGAACAAGGATTGCACTTTGACGACAGGCTTTGAAAAAGCTAAATCCCCCAAATGCAACAAAAAACAATCCAAAGTAGGAGTGGATGGCAAAATGTAAAACACAAACAAAGAAAAAGGCCATGAAACGCGGGGGATCAGGGTCAGGAACGCATGGCAGGGAGGGCGGTGATTAAGAAACACAGGTGAATCACATCAGAGCAGGGCAGACAATCAGGTGGGAAGACAGGACAGGAAGTTAAACTTAACAAGGTACACACACACACACACACACACACACAAGAAACTACAAAATAAAACAGTCGGGGTACAGTTTGCCAGTCCATCACAGGGCCACATAAAGACAAACAACCATGCAACCATTCACTCTCACACTGTGGTCAATTTAGAGCACATGTGTCAAACTGGTGGCCCAGGGGCCACATGAGGCCCTCCAATCAATTACATGCGGCCCGCCAACCACTGTGCGAGGTGATGGAATAGAGACAGAATATAAGACTAAATGTATTTGTCTGCAATATTTTTATAATAGTAATAAGACATTCTGTTGTAATCATTGCTTTATTAAATGTATTACACTCAACATGAAATTACATATATTTAAGCTGTTTTAGTCACAATTATCCTTGGAATTATTTGCTAAATTTTCAATTTAATTCTCTGTTTTTGTGCATCATAAATATGTTTTTATTGTGAAAATAAGCACTTTTACTTTGCAATTCTGTCTAATATCATAATGAATGTCTTATATTGACCACCGGCTACTACCTAGTTGTTTTTTCCACTTTTTTTCCACTCCTCTATGTCGGCCCCCGCTTGACCAGACTAGATGCTCATTGGCCCCCAGGTCATTTGAGTTTGACACCCCTGATTTAGAGTAACAATACACTGTACATACCCTCTAAAAATGAAATATAATCTACTGTTTATGATCTGTATTACATGATCTTAAAACACAGTTATTATTCCCTTTGTTTCAGATAATACCTGCTTTATTTATGACTATATGACTATAAATATGACTATAGATATGGTCAAATTTGGCTATAACAGAAATAATAAGGCTTACAATTAAAGAAGTGTTGTTTAGTGACTTAAAAAATATACTCCATGTATTTTTAGTGAATATTTATAGTATTTAGTGTATTTAATATAATACATGTGATGAGTATCAATGCAACAGCCTTTAAAACCAGGAAAATGAATCACAGATACTTTATTATGATATGATGATATCCAAAATCTCAGACCAGACCTTGTCTCATGTCACCATATAAAATATGGATATATTTATATATACAGCCCTGACCTCTCATCATCATATCTCATTATAGAACGTCTGCGATAGAGAGAGATTTATAGAGAGAGAGAGAGAGAGAGAGAGAGGTCTCCTGTCTCCTCCTGACAGGATGAATCGAGCTTCAACAGCCTTTTAATACGTCGTCCTCTGCCTCTCATGAGACGCTCTGGAGTCTGAAGTGAGTGTTGTGCAGGAGAAAGACTGTGCAGATGATGGGAGGTGACGTGTCCTCCTTCTCCTTCTTCTGCTGACTCAAATAAGGCAGAACAAGCTCGTGACTAAATATGATTTTCACCATGAAAATGTCCTTTAACAAAAATCACTCTTGTAAAGGATTAAATGACTTCTTGACCCTAACTAAGGACAAGGTTATAATAGTTTGATAGTATTTTTTTTATTTAGTTTTGACTTTTTGTTTTGAGTATGCAAGATGCAAAAAGGTCATATTGTGTGTCATAAAAACCCAACAAAAATGTATGTATGTAAACATGTATCAGGACAGAGGAGCAATCATCTCTGAATCAAATATAAGAGTCTACAAGAAAGTGGAACATCCTGAGTAGTCTTGTGTTCTGTTTCCTGTTTTATTTTGAAATAGTTACCATTTTTGACAAAAGACTCATCCGAAATAACAGATGTCCCACATTGTAAACAAAAACAAATTGAAAATATTTTATGAATGGAAACGCAACCTTTCAAAATTGCTGGAAGAGAAAAATAGATTTACGAAGCAAATTTTCACTACAATTTGTTAGTTTTAGTTTTGTAATCACACAATTCAGTTTCAGTTAGATATCTGTTTTTTTTAAACTCGGGTTTTTATTTTCATGTCAGTTAACGAAAACGTTTTTTATTATTTCGCTAGTTCTCGTTAACTATAATAACCTTGACGAAGGACATCAATGGTAGGAGCTCTTGTACATTTATCAATGAGTTCGTTCAGATTACAGACTAAAAATGTATTTAATATTAGTTTCACACTGAAGAGAATTCGGGCCACATGATGACATTTCTTTGGAAACAATAAAAAAGAAAAGAAAAGAAAAACAAAAACAACCTGAAATTAAAGTCAGAATTCTGTGGGAAAAAATGGCAGAATTCTAAGATGAATTGAAGTCAATATTCTCAGAGAAAATACATATTTCAAATTAAAGTTACATTTCTGGGATTAAATCAGCATAGCTTACATTTTGAGATTAAAGATAGAATTAAAGTTTTTTTTATTTTCTAATTTGTTTCAAAAATATATTCTCATGAACGTAATCCTAACTGTGTTATGTATGTTGTGGACGCAGATGGTGTCAGTGACACTCCAAAGCTCTCAGGACATATTCAGCTTTCCAGGAAGGAGCAAACTTGAGAGGAGGTTTGTGTGCTGATCACTACATCCAATTACTGAAATCCATTTAATTCTCAGCCAGATTTTCTACTATGTTCAGGTGTCATAGTCGCACACGCTCCCTGTCCACATTTGAAGCAGGTGCAGTATTAGTGATGTGGGACCATGTGTCTTCAGCTCTGCCTCCACACGTGCATATTATGACACATGAGGGTCATGATATTACAGCGAAGACAATACTACCTATTTATCTATATACTACCTATTTATCTGTATACTACCTATTTATCTATTTTATATCCTTTGCACTGAACATTGTTCCTTTTTTTATTACTGTACTTTTTTACGTACTTGACACTTGGTTGCTGCTATAATTTCGTTGTACATGTGCAATGACAATTAAAGGTTTCTGATTCTGATTCTGAAGCTGCTGATGCTTTGTGAAATAATGACCTTACATACTTCATTTACAATCTACTTCCCTCTGTAACGACACGTACGTAGAGAATGAGGTTGACTCATTTCCTCGATTTCATGACAACTGATATTCACCATTTACCTCCTCTGTGTCCTCTCATCTGTGTTGTAATGGAACATTTGACTCATTCAGACGAGAGTTGTGTACTTTTTACACAAGGGTGCAACAAGGGTTCGGCCATTATCGTTACCTAATGCTGTTATAAGCGCTCACTCACAGTTAATTCGTGTTTTTAAATAACCATTTATTAATGTTATCGAGTTTAATGAAGTTATTCATTTATATATTATTCAGGGGTCTGTGAAGCTATCGTTAATGTCTAATGTTTAAAAGTTTTAGGTCACTTTAAATGTCTCTCTTTGGTGAACACTTGTTCAAGGTTTCTGTTTCTTCTGTTTCATTCTGCTTTATTTAAATTTGCAATCAACTATTATATATAATATCATATTGCACACATTTGCCCAGTTTCACATCTTCATCATCATCATCATTCAAAGCACACAAACACAACCCTGCTCTACAGTTCTACTGTGTGACCCAGGATTGTACTGCTGTTCCGTTCTCATTGTGGAGCTGGATTTAGGGGTTTGTTTGGGTTAAGATTCTTAAAAGCCTTTAAATCCTGTGTTTGGTGCACTGCGAAATCTATTTCACCTTACTCACACTCACACACACACACACACACACGAGGGGCATGATCAGGGCAGATTGTCAGGTGCAGGTGTGAGGATGGATTTTGCAGTCTTCCCTCGTCTGGCAGCAGGACTAATGTGTGTGGTGAACTGAGGTCATAACACAACAATCCATTAAACACACTGAATACTGACACAACTATATATGACAAAATGGATTCTAATGATATAACAGAAAACAAGGCTATACCAGGTTTCAGGTGTTGACAATAAATGGATTGTAAAGTGGATTGTCCTCGTGCGCCACCCTAGCTGTCAGACACCTCACCTCCCTGAGTTTTTAAAGCTCTTAGCCTGATCAAACCTCTAAAGCCCAGATTATAACCCCCAGGAGGGCATATTTGTGAACATAAGGCGAGAAGTGTTATCTTGCCCGACACCCAGAGAGCAGTGTAATAAAGGTCTATTTGTAATCTCACTGACCCAATTAAACAGTGCACGGGCCAATTTCACCACTGCATTTATCCTGTGCTGCTGGAGAGGGGGTCTGCTTTTCTTCTTCTTTGTGGGAACAGGAGTTAGTTAAACACTTCTTCTTTTTTTTTTAAATTAACTGGGTTTGTCAAATCTGATAGACTCAACCTCACATGGTTCTCCAGTTTCCTCCCTCAGTCCAAAAACATCCATCCATCTTCTGCTGACATAGGGTGATAGGCGGGGTACACTGTGGACAGTTCGCCACAGGGCCACAACTCACAACTATGGTCAATTTGAGAGTGTTCAATTCGCCTAATCTCCATATTGCATGTTGTTGGACTGTGGGAGGAAGCCGGAGAAAACCTACACACACACGGGGGGAAACATGCAAACTCCATGCAGAAAAGCCCTTGTTTCAACTGGGTCTCAAACCCCGGGTCTTCTTGCTGCAAAGGCAAGAGTGCTAACCACTACACCAACCGTGTACAGACATGCAGAGGTTAATGGTTGTGTGTGTCTGTGTGTTTGCCCTGCGATGGACGGATGGACGGACGGATGGATGGTATTTCACATCACAAACTGCAAATGTATTTGTTGTATCGTTCACTGAGATAAGAGAAGAGCGAGAACATGATAATCAGACGAAGCTGCAGCAGAGGATGGAAGACCTGGATCATCAGGATCAGGATCATCATCACTGATGCTGCGGAGGGAGCATCAAGATGACTGTAGATCAAAAAAGAATGATCAGTGAATTATTCAAGACCCGCCCGCTGAGCCCAGGTAACATCACTGATGACGTGGCTAGGATGCACTGCAAGTTGTGCTTTAAAATCATACATAAAAATTTAACAACGTTTATGCAGAGAGACAGAATTGTTGCTCAAACCTGATGTTTTCCAAGGTGGTGCCAAGGTGTTGGCGGTTCCTCCAGACTGTGCTTTCTTTGTAATCTAGTTTACAATAACAGCCACAAACTCCAGGTTCGGTTCAACCTTTTCAACTCCCTTGTAAATCCCTGTAGTACCATCTCCTTCTCTCCGCGACAACTTCCAAAAACATTTGAATGACAGAATTTCGGCTCTTCAGCCAGCTACCTCCACCGCCGTTACCTCTGTTACTCATGTCACTGACCCCTCCGACTTTCGTTTGAGTTCCTGTCCTCGATCAGTTTGAGCCAATTCCCTTTCCACACTCTCTGACACAGTTATGCACTTGCACGGGCTACATACTGTCCTTTTGATAGTCTCCCATCTCGCCTGCTTAAAAATGTATTTGACACTGTTGGGCCCACTGTACATGTTTTAATAAACACCAGTCTTACATCAGGGTGTGTTCCAGCTGCTTTTAAACACTCTGCTGTGCAACCCCTTATCAAAAAGAGAAACCTGGACCCCTCAGTTTGACCTCATTTTAGACCAATCTGAAAATAACCATTCAAAGTTTAATAACTGTCCAAAGTTTTAGAAAAAAAGTGGTTTTTAATAGCACTCAAACAGCCCTCTTGAGAGTTATGAGTGATATTTTGGTCAGAGTTGACTCCACTAAAAACTGGAACCAAGATCAGATCCATAAAAACACTTTTGACCGACAGATTTCATATTATATTTATGAAAATATTTATAAGACTGTAAAGAACTCTCACCCCCAAAAGAAGTTCTGAAGATTAACTGTGCAACTATATGTTACAGATGTGTTTTGATTATAACTGTATAATTATGATAATAATTAGGGGCCGGTATTGTAAGACCTAAAATAATGTTTTGTTCTGAATGAATTCATCTATATGAGCTGTTGATTTTTGGGGACAATGAGCTTAAGTGCTAATTTTTTCCTTTTGTTGACCGTGATATACATATATGCTTCTATTTTTTTTTTTTTTTTCATGAAGAGACTTTGATATTGTTTTAGCATTCTTTATTTCAGATACAACAGACTGCCAGTCGCTCTGAAAGCCTGGTAAATGAATTTGTAGGAAAACACTTGCTCCTGTAAATCCAATAAATCTAAACAAACAAAGTCAGCTAAGCAGATACTATACTAAGCAGATGCTTAACTGGTTTTAGGAAGCAAAAAAAATTTCCTAATTTCATTTAGGGAACAAAAGTTGCTTTTATTTCAAGAGTCAGTGTAAGCAATGTCACTTAGCACCGGGAGTTCACAAGGCTTTAGGGCAGTTAAAATCGCTTAAAAGTTGGTCTATTACATGCTGATTCAATATGAGACCATGTATTTATAGTCCTTGCAGCAAAAGCAGCGGCTCGGTCCTCTCTGTGTGATAAATTGTGTGTCTGTTTTCTGTGTGATTAGATTAAGTTACAATCCCAGATGCTCTGAGTCTGTACTTTAAATTATTGTGCAATTAATGCAGCACAAGATTCACTAGTGTAGCATTGTATCTGGTGAAGAACATCTTATCTGTGTCTCTGTCTAGTAGATAACATAATAACAAACGCTGTAAAATACATTCAATTCAGTTTTTTCTTTAACAGAATGGTTTTTGACACACATCCATCTCGCGTTACAGAGAATGCTCCAAAAATGATTATACTGATTAAGTAATAGTCAGCCAATTAGTTAGACGGTAAGTGCCGCCAATGTGCTGGTGAACTGGACGTAAAATAGCAAAACAGGCCACAGCAGCAGGGAATAGAGGAGGAAACAGCAGGAAAAACATGCACTAATGTGGAAGGAGGATATAGGCTCAATCCCAGTGTCCCCACCTAAACCCTTAAGACCCGACACCTCACGGACTTTCATGATGTCACCTGCTAAGTACCTGAGTGCAAGGGCAGAAAAGAAACTCTACATGGATATACGATTATACATCAAGGCACGCACGAGTTGCTGATCCACTGCTGTGTCCATCAGTGAGTTCAAATGTGGTACTTGGTGTCTTCTGGGTTTGAAATCTCTCATTTGGATTAACTTGCATTTTCCAAACTTGACTTTAAGGCTAAAAGTGCCATATAACATATTCTTTAGATATGAATTACTGCAGTAATTTTCTTAAGTGAGCCCTTTGTTAAGAGGCTCAAATCTGTTTTCCCTTATATTCCCACGGGCAGGCAGTGATTACTTGCCATTTAATGGGGAAAAGTTATTATATTATTATATTATATATTTCTTATATTCTAATTATAATATGCTTTGAAACAATAGTCATTATACCTAACTTAAAGAAACTTTTCACCCCTGAAAAGGGCTTTTTGAGTGTTAAGACCTGATTTTAGGGTAAAGGTTAGAAGTGGGTTTAGGTTAGGGTTAGGGTTAGGCATTGACTGTTTATGGTTCAGATTGTTAAGGTCGTCTTAATAAAAACATAGACGCACACACACAACCCTGTGTGTATGTGTGCGTTTGTGTTGATCCCATAACAGGATGGTTCATGGCACATGATTCATGCTGGACTAATAGATGCTATATGTGCATCTGTCCCTGTGTGATCTTAAAATCCCTCTGTCGCCCTCCGGACACATGGAACCATGTGCCACGAACCATTATCATTGTCCCTGTCATGTGTACTTATTTTTTAATGATACTGTTATTATATTCTTCATAATATTCTTCATTTATGTTGATAGATTGTGAAAACGCACTTTGAGACCTGTAGCTCATAATGTTTATGTGAAATGTTTCACTGTTTAACAAGTGCTTGTTGTTTTCTGTCCAAAAAAATAAAAATAAATCACAGTTATCTTTCTATTCGGCATTTATCATAACAATTATCAATATTAACTCGTTTGTAAAGCAATTATTAGGACATTTTGGACATATTACTTACCCATATAACAAAATGATGTTTGTATTGTAAACTTTGGATATAGTTATCTTTCTATTCGGCATTTATCATAACAATTATGAATATTAACTCGTTTTTTAAAGCAATTATTGGGACATTTTTGGACATATTACTTACCCATATAACAATGTATGTATTGTAAACTTTGGATATATTTAAGACAACATGCAGTCATTAAACCTGACATGAAGAAGTTTGCAAAACAAAGAAAAGTGTGTGTGTGTGTGTGTGTGTGTGTGCGCTACATGTATTACTTGTGTTCACACAGTCACATTATGGAGACTTGTCATGGTTATAGTTCAGTAGTTATGGTTCGTGGTAGTCTGTATGTCAATCTAATGTCCTCTGAAGTCCCTGAAACCAGACTGTGTGTGTGTGTGTGTGCATGAAATGACTAAGGAAATCCCGAATGTGTGGTCACATGACAACAGATTGTTTACAGTTATCTCGAAACAGTGGGTGGGTCAATTTACTCACTGGCTCATCTCACCCCACTCCCACTGTCCGCTGTGGTTCCAAAGCGCACTGCGCTGTCTCCTTGATTCAGCATATTGGGAACAATATATTTTGTTTTGTTTGTTTTTCCTTAAATAAATAAATAAATACATAAATAAATAAATATATATTTGCTTTGCTCCAAAACTTAGTCTTAAAAAAGGTTTTAGCCGTTTGAAGTTTTGTGCCCGCAGCAGCTCCACAGTGCGTACTTGTGTTTTATTGATGATGATGGTGATGATGATGATGATGTGATAACCTGATGAGAGAGCCAGTTGCCACGGCGGCTGCTGCCATGTCGTACCATCCGCATCTCGGTGCCGCTCAGCCCTCGTTCCTCGCCGCGCTGTCTCTACCAGATGTCGCCCAGTCGGAGCGCTATTCCTCCGCCTCTGACGCGCGGCGGCGCGCGGATCTGCGCCGCCAGCCTCAAGCGGCTCATCCGCGCTCCCTCACGAGCCTGCAGCTCGAACCTGGATCCGATGATGACCCGGTCGTCACACTGGAGTCAAAGAATCTGTGGGATGAATTTCACAAAATGGGGACCGAGATGGTGATTACAAGGTCTGGAAGGTAAGTTTGGTAAAGTATACAAGCGCATTTAGTGCATATATTGCCAGAGAGGGTAATGGATTGACTTTAAATAATTGGTAAATATGACCATGAGATTAATCATAGGGACAGGTTTTCTTTCTTTCATTCTTTCTTTCTTGCAGGAAACTTTTAAAAATTTAAAAAATATACAGTCATATATATATAGACTGTGACATATCATGGACACTTGTAACCTTACAGTAATGAAAGGTGAAATTTACAATTTGGACTTAATTTTGTAGTTAAAATGTGATGCCTCCATTCAGTCAATTTACAAAAATAAAACTTCAGTGAGTTTGACACAGCAAAAAAGAAAAATAACCAAATTGATTTTGACATTTACAAAAACAAAAAACGAGAGATGATGACAAAGTGCAACAACATACAGTTAGACTGCAATATTTAAAATCTTTATTTGGTTTAAAAAATATCACTGAAGACCTAACTTCAGTGATATAAGTGTAACTTCTCAGAAAATTTAAGATCAGTGTGTTATAAATTTACAATCTAAATCAGGGGCGTCAAACTGGCGGCCCGGGGGCCACATGTGGCCCTCTAATCGATTACATGCGGCCCGCCCACCACTGTGCTGAGGCACTGAGGTGATGGAATATATACAGAATATAAGACTATATTTATTTGCTAGCAATATTATTATTATAATAGTAATAAAACATTTGGTTGTAATCATTGCTTTATTAAATGTATTACAAACAACATTAAATTACATATATTTAAGCTGCTTTAATTACAGTTATCCTTGTCATTATTTGCCAAGTTTTCTATTTATTTCTCCATTTTTGTGCATCATAAATGTGTTTTTAATGTGAAGTATACATCATTTTATAACAAAACAAGCACTGTTACTTTGCAATTCTGTCTAACATTATAATGAATATCGTATATTGCCCACCCACTACTAAATAGTTGTTTTTTTCCACGTTTTTTCCCTAGACCAGCCCCCTCTTGCCCAGACTAGATGCTCATTGGCCCCCAGGTCATTTGAGTTTGACACCCCTGATCTAAATAAGAAAATAAGCAAACAGAGCAAAAAAAAATAGCCAGTGGAATCTCAAATGTTAATCATTTCCATCACAGTCTTTCAATTTATTCTCCTCTATCAACATGTCGCTACAGGAGGATGTTCCCGCCTTTTAAAGTGACAGTAGACGGGCTGCAGGAGTCGGACAAGTACATCATGCTAATGGACATCGTCGCTGTCGATGAATGCCGTTACAAGTTTCACAACTCCCGCTGGAAGGTGGCGGGGAAAGCTGACCCTGAGATGCCAAAGCGTATGTACATTCACCCAGACAGCCCCTCCAAAGGAGAGCAGTGGATGAGCAAACCCGTCACTTTTCACAAACTCAAACTCACCAACAATATTTCCGACAAGCGCGGGTTTGTAAGTAACACAAGTTTGAATTGTTGCAGCTTATATGACTTATTTGTTATAATATAACCGTACCGTGTGTTGAGATTAAATCAAACTTCTTTAATATTTCAGACAGTTTTGAATTCGATGCATAAATACCAGCCCAGATTTCACATTGTGAGAGCCAACGACATAATAAAGCTTCCGTACAGCACGTTCCGGACTTATGTTTTCCCAGAGATGGAGTTCATCGCTGTCACTGCCTATCAGAATGAAAAGGTAATGCCCTCACACACACACATACACACACATCAAACCTTATTTCACTCTCTGTTCCATAGTTGATATGTATTTATATGTAAGTGTTACAGAAACATTAATAAAGCCGTAATAGATCGAAAAAATATCCACTCATAAATGTATTTTATAATGTGCAGCTACGTTTTTCTTCTTCTTTTTTTTTATCAGATTACGCAGCTGAAAATCGACAACAATCCCTTTGCCAAAGGATTCAGAGACACAGGGAATGGGAAACGAGAAAAGAGGTAAGTGTTTCGTCCTCATATAAAAACATCAGAATGGCACACATGTGAAAAATGCAGGCTTATCCTTTAACCCTGAGTACAACTGTGTGATGTTCAGGAGCATACAAGAAAACCTAACTGTGCTGCACGAGGGCCAAAGCACAGCGGAGCAGGACAGCGGCGATTCTGACGACTCGGGTGAACAACGCAGTACGAGTGATGCCATCTATTCCCCTCTGGAGCTGGTCAGCAGCCCTCTGATGTCCACACCATCCTGCTTCGGTGCGTGAATTTACAGTGTGAACAAATGCCTTTTCTAATGAATCAATATCGATTCTATAAATACACAACGCTACTAATGCACATTAGAAATAATATTTGTACTTTTTTCCGAACATATTTCCATATAGGAATGTTGAAACATGAATGTTGGATTAAGAAAATGTAAATATGAGTGATGTTGGCTGTGTTAACATGTATGTTTATTTTGTTTCCTTCTTTCTTACAATATTCAGATGTGTTTGGTAATTGTACAATTTATAGGATACATGCATCCATTAATTATTCTCTTTTTTTTTTTAAATTGACAGCTGTCCATCACAGGCAAACAACCGTTCACTGTCACATTCACACATACTGTCATTTTAGAGTGTCCACTCAACCTCTACAGCGCGAGCCACTACCCCATCGTGTGGCCCATCATTCAACAATAGTTCAAAAAATGCAGTTTTTACTTTCAAATACATTTTATTAAAAATGATCTTTTCTCCACACAGACGAGAACAACACTGGGTGTGATTCGGATTGTGATCAACAAAGCGAGGACACTGCTGAAGCCAACTGTTCCTGGGATAGATATACGTCTGCTCCGAGTCTGAGAAGTGAGGAGCTACTGCGTAACAGGTCGGCTCTTAGTAAGAGTCATGACTGCCAGGATGCAACCAATGAAAGGACAGTGTTCAGAACATCAGATGATATGTACTCCATGAAGAGGGACTCGTCAATAGAGCACATGGGTGACATCCTGTCGTCTCTCAGATGTGGTCACCGTCAGATTTTGGATTTTTCAGGTGCAAACAGGCAACACTTGCTGAAGTTTGGTGCGCCTTTTTTGTTTCACCCTGGACAATTGACAGTGAAGCCAGAGGCTTTCCCCGCTACGACTACAGCACATCGATTTTCCTCTTTGTCTGGAGTGGATGAACTAGTAAGTGGAGAGCTGACTCTTCAAAGCATCACCTCTGCATCTCCCTTCATGGTTCACCTGTCACAACACATGCTGGCATCTCAGGTTCGAATCAGCAGGAGCACAGTACGCAACACTCAACACATTCTACATACAGTATACTTTAAGGGCAGAGACTCCCAAAGTATGGGATGTGGCCCACTGGTGGGTCTTGGAAATGTTGCAGGGATAAGCAGGGAATAAGGTGTTTATGGTCAGTGCATGAAGAAAAAACTTCTTGTATGTATTCATTACAGATACATCTGTATAGAGAAGGTTCCTCTTACGGTTAAAATGCAGACAGACTGACCAAGAACCTTTAAGTAAAACAGCACAGTTTGAGCTTATACCTCCAGGGAAGAAAAGGTAACAAAATAATGATAGATTATGTCAAGAAATGAGTCTGTGCACAATGTTGCATTCCATTTACACTGGAAATCAGAAACTGGGAGTGATGACACCCAATTGAATTTTAGTTGAGAAGTCAGAAAAAAAACATGGACCCACTCGTATAAGGTATTTTATTCACAAACAGTCAAGCAACATGTCTCTGGTTGAAACTTGAACAGTGTACAACTGATTGACTGTGACACAAATACAACAGATGTGCCATTAACAGTAAAAGTAGCAGTGTTTGTACGAAGGCAGCCACTTTGGACATTTAAAACATTTTAAATATCATTTCATTATGCTTCATTTAACTTGAATTTCCTTTCGACTGCACACATATGCTGATGATGCACATATTTAAATATTGAACTTAACCACTTAACCAGCTACATGTGTTAGACGTTACGAAGTTCAGGACATCGTTTGGAGGGATTTTCTCAATCTAAACATCTTGGGATTTTAATGGACCGTGTGAATATAATTGGCAATGGCTCGGCTAATGCACAAATCTAAGCGGACACTTCTCGGATCATCAACCCGCTAAAGTGGGAGTCGATATCATGCAGTTCATTTTTGTGGTCTTGTAATGGCGAGTCCTAAATTATGGAAAGCACTTTACAGAAAGCATGTCTTAGTCGCTCAGGATCATCTTCAGATCTGACGCCACTTGAGTGTAGAAATGACTTTCAGGGAAAACTAATCACAGCGAAAACTACATGTATAGTCTTTTTGTCGTTTGAATGAACTGACCCTTTAAATTGCTCCATACATTTTTTTTTAGTAATACATAGAAGCCAATACATAGTTATTGCCTTATTGTTATTACCTAATTTTTATATTTCATGACACCAGACCGACCACGGAAAATTAGAAACAGTTTGTATTTAAAAAGCATGCTTAGCCACTTTAATAGGTACACAAGACAGCTAATGAAGTAGCAGTTGTGGCACAAGTTGAGGTCTTATTTATCTGCTTAAGATCTGACATACTTCAGTGATGGTCTTCTACTCCACCTACCTTGAGTGTAACAAGTGATCATTTGAGTTAATATTGCCTTTCTATCATCATGAACCAGATGTTTGGCATCAACAAGGCTACTTTTTTCACCCAGAGAAAAGATTGTCTACTGCTCACTTGATATGTTTCTGTCCAACCTCTATAAACACTAGAGATGGTTGTGCATAAAAATCCCAATAGATCAGTAGTGTCTGAAATACTCATCTCAGTGAACAACAGATAACAAGCACTTGAACAAGTGTACCTACAAAAGTGAATGCTGTCAATGAAAAGTATAGTGATCCAAGTTGTTTTAAGGAAACATTTGTATTTTTCATGCAGGGAATCCCACTGTCACCATATGGAGGATATCCGTACTGCTTCGTGGCTGCCCCAGCTGCAGTCGCCCCGGCTCTCCCCGCTTCTTCTGCAACCTTATCTCTCTCCAGAAACCACTGTGTGCACGGATCTCGACCTTGGTTGCGATTTAGCCCCTATCATCTCCCGACATCTGCCACCTCACACCCATGCCTGCTCGCAGAGTTTTCGTCTGGGAGTTCACACTCACAGTCCAAACCGGACAGCAGAAAGCCAGGTCCTGTTTGTGTCAATCACAGCTACGAGAAGGCCAAGCAGAGGACTGCTCCACTTCAAACCACCTCTAAAGCTTCTGTATATGAGGTGCTTAGAGGAGCTGATAAACCACGATAAACTCTCCTATTGTTGTGATGGACAATGATGAAAAAAGGCATTTAATTGACATAAGGAAAAAAAAAATGTTATGATCATAATGCACATTATGATCAAAGAACAGTAGGTATTGCTGCTATACTGAATAACCCCATCACAGACTCGGGGTGTGAATCACAAGGTACCTCATGATATGTGATACACGGTCCATGATACCAATAATATCACGATACTATAACGATTCTGTGATAATCAATATATTGCAAGACAATCATAGTTCAGGATTTTTCTATTTATTCACAACATAGAGAACAAATTGCATAAAGTCTATGTGTTCAACGTGGATGAGGCATTTCTTTTATGACAATATTTCACCTAATAGATATTTTGACCCTCCCCTATAACAGACCCCACTACAATCGAAATCTTGGAAAATTAACAAGTCTTTTAAAGTCATTTTTTTGGATTGTGTGGTTGTATGAGGTCCAAAGGTAGTGCTCACTGACAGTGGTCAATACTTACTACCTTTAACCACACTGCAAAAAAAAACAAGTATCCCCTTAATGTGTCCATACAACAAACACCATGAGTCAGCCATAAGCCACCAATGCCATACTTGTGTATTTCCACCTTAGAACTGTAATAATGTAATAAAAAAAAAAAAACATTACATGTGGAATACAGAGTTGCAATCATTGCCACGTGGGCATTTTCAATAACATTACATGTATAAGAGGTCACA
Source organism: Solea solea (assembly GCF_958295425.1). Lineage (NCBI taxonomy): Eukaryota > Metazoa > Chordata > Actinopteri > Pleuronectiformes > Soleidae > Solea > Solea solea. The sequence goes on along the minus strand of NC_081137.1, from coordinate 11,475,225 downwards.
GTTTTATTTAAGGTTCAACACAATTTAAAGAGTTGTTTTCATGTCATGTCTAGGGCTCCATACAAGCATGTTATGCTGTGGTCATGCAGGGCATGCAGTAAGTCAATGCGAGGATGCGAGGAGACAGGTGGCGCTCCATTCACTCGAGCTGAAAAATGTCCACTTTGGCGAAAACTAAAACCAGTGTTCTCCTGACCTCACATCCGTAACTTGACATCACATATGTGACACTAAAAGTTTTATCTGGTGCAAAGCAAATATTTGCATTCAGTGGTTCCATGGTGTTAAGAAACTACAGTGGCCTTTGCATCCCAGAAATGATATTAACATTCTTTCAATTTCCCTCTCTCTCTCTCTCTCTCTCTCTCTGCTTCGTCCTTATCACTTATTACTTTATGTATCAGGTTCATGTGAGCAGAGCCATTCTTCTGCATTTGAAAGTATATAAGAAGTAAAAAGTACTTCTAAGGCTATAAAAAACAAACTACTTTTATTTTAAAGCAATGATACATTTATACAAGCATACTTTCGTCAATCAAATTGTAGCACTCTGGACCTCTAAGACCTTACCCATACCCGCCTGCTTCTTGATTTGCCTGCATGCTTGACTGTGATGCCAACTGCCCATCATCTCTTTGTACTTTTGCCTGCTTGGTTTATTTGCCTTGTTTTCACAGTAAAGACTCTTTGCCTGCCAGCATTGTCTCTGCTCTGCTTTTATCCCTGACATCAGCGTCTTTTTTGGGCATATTGGAAGTCTTGTGCAAGTTTAAAGTAAAATCAATGAAAGATGCTAATTGGAAATTTAGATGCCATTCAAACCGGATATTTACACACATCCCGAGTGACCCGATCTTGCTAAGTTCAGGTCTAAAACACTCCCAGTCCATCCCGAATGTGTCCTCAGATCGTTTCACAGAAACCACCTTCAGAGAGTGACCACATTGTGATCATCAGTGCGATAATGGTAAAACCCACTGGTGTAGATATGGGACAGGTAAAGCTGATACATCTTGCACTGTAAAAAGTCCTTCAATGGTATTGTCCGTATGAATTTATTTTAAAAAGTAAATTTCTTTCAATTAATTAATTCCCTTTTCATTTGTTGTTTTTTTTAGGGCGCCCCAGACATGACAGGGGAAAAAAAAACTCTGATTCATGGCCACAAACTACTAATTTGTTCCTACAAAATAGGTAAAACATGCGCATAAAAATACTAAATTGTGGCCACGAAACACTAATTCTTTCCCCTGAAATAGGTGAAACACGCGCACAAAATACTAATTCATAGTCACAAAATACTAATTGGATTTAATTGTAAGAAGTTACACGTAACTAAAAAAATTTCATGTTTTGGTCATTTATTATTATCTATCATTAAATTGATTTCATTGACTTTCCCATTAAATTAGATCTGACCTGAACGCCATTTGTTCAGTTTTGTGCAGAGTCTTGGAAGGATAAATAAATCATGCAATACATGTAAGTTACTGTTTATTAACTGTTATTTTAAGTTTGATTTAAATCAGAAGTGTTCAAGATTTTTTAAAGAATATATAGTAGAAGATTGTACTTTGACACTTGTGTCACTTAAAAAGCTGACATCAGAAGTTGGTTATGTAATTCTGAAGTCAGAAGAGCCTGTAATTTATTTTACTGTCAAGTGTTCTTACGGGTATAGAGTAAAATGTTGTTCTTTAAAGGTGTTTGACGTAGTCATTTTGTCTTTCTTAGTTTTAGTTCTTTATAAATAAAGAACTAGATTAGACCTGCCATATACAAATAATTCCCATGTGACTATTTGTATATGGCAGCATTTAATACATTTTGGAAGTGAATATCTCTCTTCTCTTTATTCGTTATAGCAATGTTAACTAATGTCATGGAAAATAACATTTTCCATGTTTCCCATGTCCTTTATGGCTTTGGTCACGTACACATCCACCTTTGAACTACACATGTGTTGCTCTCATCATATACATTTCTTGTGACTTTCACATTGTTGCTCACATTTGTTGCTCTTCATACACATTTCTTGTAAGCTCATACGAGGACAACTCACCTTTTGACCTACACACAGTGTCTCTCTCCCTGGCATATTTACACCATTAGTTGCAGTCGCACATAATCTGATTCATAGACCTTTCGGACCAGAAATCCAGTTATTGCTTTATTTATTGAATTCATTTTCCACAAACAATGGAAGGACTTGGTCTACATAAGTTTTATTATTTTGAGTATTTTTTTTCTCCACTAATAAAACATCAACAGTGTTTTTTTGTAGTTCTTAATGCCACAAACTATCATTATTTTGAATATAATACATCTGTATGAAAAAGCTAACATGTAATATTTTAATTTTGTGGATGAAATGGGTTTTGTGGCTCCAGATTAAATGTATTTCATAGTAAAGGTTGCAGACCCCTGACTTATTTTTTGACACACAGCCTCTTTAAGCTTTGCCTCGATCAGCCCAGCAGGAACCGTTTAGACTCTTTGGGCCGGATGTATGAGACTTTAACTCTGCCTGAACTGCCCCTTTAATCACATTACACTCGCCACATCTTTTTGCCTCTTTACAGGCACTGGCACACAAATGAATTATAAAGAGGAATAAGCACATAATCATCTTAATTCTGAAGTAATCAAGTTGGTCAGCCTTCTAAGACTTCACCCTCACACTGGTGCCACTTCTCTCCAGACTCCTCTGTAAATGCTGCTGTAGTTTGTTTGTTTTTGGGATTTTTGGAGTGACGGTACATCATAGCAAGTAAAATGAAAATCATGCTGTACAACATCTGCTGCTGTCATGCTCTTCTTGGCCACGGCAGTGATGAATGAGCAATGAAGGTGAACGAGTGAACGTGCGTCTGTGTGCTTCATACCTTATGCATGGCTGCTGTACAACTCCTCTGCTTGTGACAGCAGAGCTACACATGAGTCGTTAACCCTCCATCGTGCAAATTAAATCTCCTGGAGACACAAAAATGACAAACATAGTCCGTGTTAAATGTTTGAAATAGTTCTGGGACAACGATATGAACATTCAATCTGCAGACTTACAATACATAACAATGTGTATGTGTACAGTTTATATGTATTAATATGCACATTATATATAAAATGAGAGTGTGTCAAACGAATCCTGTGTCTTTGAAATTTAGTAGTAGGTTAGCTGTAGTGTGTGTATTTGGTTTCTTATGGGTATGATGTTATAAGTTAATTCTGAAAACTGAACTAAATAGATTATTTGCGTTTGAGTTTTTTTCTGCCGAGGAATATCAAATGTCAACCAACAACTAAGAGATGACACATTCCCCTGATTTTTTTTATCTTGCAAAGCACTTTATAACTTTGAAAAAGCACTTCTTCGACTCAGATTAGGTTTTTAAAATCCTGTATGCGAACCAAGTACAAATAAAGTCAGGCCAAAACTCATCAGTACACTCACATAGTTGTTTTAATTGATTTAATATGACCATGCCATTAAATTAAAGGCATTTTATGTGTTTGAGTTAAAAAAAAAAAAGAGTTTCTTGAAATTTTCTTTCTTTCTTTGATTTTGTGCTCTTTAAATAAACTTTGCTATAATTAATAATATAATTTTTCATTATTTCCAACTGGACATGATTTACTCTTTTTCTTAATTAATCCAGTTTTTTTGTTTTATTTATACAGGTTATCCCATTGAGACCAAGGTATAGTTTTCAATTCAATTCAATTCAATTCAATTCAATTTTATTTGTATAGCGCCAAATCATAACATACATAGAAGAAATCTCTGACAGAACCAGGCTCAGAGATGTGCGGTCATCTGCCTCGACCGGTTGGGGTGAATGGAAAAATGGGGGACAGAGGAGAGGTGGGGGACAGAAAGGGGGGGAGAGAAAGGACAAGAGGGAGATGAGGTAGAGACAGAAGAGAGAGAGAGACCAGGAGCAGATACACAACAACTGTATCAGGTTACAAGTTTATACAGTTAATGATATCGACTTTTTAATTATAGCACAATAATAATGGTGATGATATGGGTAGCCTCGAAAACTGGATCTTGATCCCGCAACCTGCATGATGAGAATACAGAGAGAGAGAGAGAGGGAAGGAAGGAAAGACACAAACTAGGGAGAGAAAGAGACAAGGTTAATGACATATAAAAAGTCATATTCATATCTGAGTGTGTGAGAGTGAATGTGCGTGCACCACAGGAAAATCCCCCAGCAGTCTAGTTCTATAGCAGCATAACTAAGAGATGGTCCAGGTTTCCCTGAACCAGCTCTAACTATAAGCTTTATCAAAAAGGAAAGTTTTAAGTCTAACTTTAAATACAGAGAGAGGCTCCGCCTCCCGAACTATCATTGGAAGCTGGTTCCACAGGAGAGGAGCCTTGTAACTAAAGGCTCTGCCTCCCATTCTACTCTTACAGACTCTGGGAACCACAAGTAAACCTGTATTTTGTGACCTAAGTGGTCTGTTAGGGTGATAGGGTAAGACTAGGTCTTTCAGGTATGAAGGGGCCTGACCAGTGACCACCGTTTTGAAATTTTCATTATAGTTTCAGTTTTTATTACATTTTGACTTTTTGTTTTTAAAATGAGTTTTTATCAGTTTTCAGAAAGGGTTTTATGAGTTTTTCTTAATTTTGTTTTTAGTTTGTATTAGTTTTAGTTTGTAATGTGGAGTATAAGTATTGTGTCATAAAAACCCAACAAAAGATGCCATTTTAACCCGACTCACAGATCCTTGCATCCTTGGTAAATTGCTGCGGTAATAATACACAACTCCTTATATCATAAAAAATAAATACACTTCATATGAACCCAGAAGGCTTATGTGAGAAATAAATTTAAGTAAGTTTTTATTTTCCCTTCAACAGCAATCTTTGATCTTTGATGTTTTAGGAGTGTAACTTTCTGATGAAACATCTTCAACCGGCTGGTGTGATGTTTTTGATGTCTTGTTGTGCTCTTTTGATCTTTTTTAATTACTTTGATGATACATTTTGGTAGATTTGATGTTTTTACTCTTACTTACTTAATAGACTAGCAAACATAACCACTGTCATATTTTAGCATAAAAAAAGTGTAAGCGATTTAATGTTTTTTATTGTTACGAGTATCATAACCTTTTTTGTTAGTATTTGTATCACCTGTATTTGTATTTGTATTTGTATTTGTATTAGTATAATCACCTTTGTATGTTACCTTATACTGTTTTGATTGGAGAATGCGTTCACATTCTGGATTGTTTTGTATTGATTCTTGAATTTTGTATTCATGGTTGCTTTAGTGATGTTTAAGTGCCTTTATGTAGGTTTTGCAGTTAGTTTTTAGTTAGTGTTGATTTTTCCAAATGCTATTTTCTTTAGCTTAGTGGTTAATATATAATCAAAAGGGATGGCATTGTCATGGAAAATAACATTTCCATTCACATACACATTCCTATAACTTCATACTAGGCCATTCACCTTTGACCTAAACACTTGTAGCTCTTCCCAGATGTTACGTGCAAAACAAAGCCCCCCCTTTCTGTTTTCTTCCCAGGTGCTAACAACCTGACTGGACTCCACCTGGGAAGCTGGGATCACATAATGAGCTGGCCAATCAGTGATGGACTGGTCAAGGTCATAAGGGCCGGCTGACAGGCTCTCTGCCTCTGTCTGCCATCTTGCCCTCACAATTGCCTTGTCTATGAGCTTTAGTGTTTTTGACTCCTCATTGTAATTCTGTGGTGGTGAGATTTGGTGCTTTAGGTAAGTTGGGTACCCTACATTTTGCATCACGTAGGTCATAATTTCTGTTAAACACACTAGGTTTATTGGTTGGTGCCACACACGTGTTTTTTGGTAAAGACTCTTTGTAGATAATTAAGTTAGGCCTTTGTTTTTGATTTCGTGTTGTATGTTAGGAGTGGTCAGGCCTTTTAATTTCAATTATTTGGCACCACCACTTCTGCCCATTTCTCCCACCATTTTCTGTTGCACAAACCTTTGTTGAACAGTTTTTGATAACTTGTTAAAAATAAAGTTTTAATTTAATTCCACTCCACGTTGACCTGCATATCTTTTGGTTGTTGTTGCTTCCCTGATACTTTTGGATAGGGGATGTAACACCAGATATCTCTCTACATAACATATTTACACCCTTCATCTAAACACCTAGCAAACTGAGTTATACCCACACAAAACCTGCTTCACAGACATGTCAGATCGTGGGACCCAAGGTCATCTTCTCCAGCTGCACAGATGACCCTTATACTATTCATCCTTGACTGGCTTCTGAGCAGTTGTCCATCTTGACTCTCTTTGCAAATAATAAACCAAGCTTCAACAATGCAACTTTGATCCAACTTTATTTTCATCTGTCACCTTACGACAGATTTTGCCACAACACTAATGAAACTGAAGATGCAGTTTCTGTCCTTAATGAGGAACAATCACACATTCGGGAAGCAGTTGTTCAGCACAGGCTTGTGCTAGATATTCTTACAGCAGACAGCGGTGGTGTATGTAAGATGTTAGGCTCTCAGTGTTGTTTCTACATCCCTGACCACTAAGAGGAATACTGCATGTTAAGAAGAAAAAAAAAAAACATCTGTAATCACAAACTGTAATTTGCATTTATTGAAATTTAAATTTGAATTTGACTGAGACATGTCTTAACTTCAAATGTCTGTAATGTTAAACATACACAGCATAGATTGAGTGTAACTCATGTTGCATAATGTTCTTTAACTCCACATGAAAAAACAATAACAAATATTGGACACAAACATGTACAGCTATCAAATTAAACCTCTTGGTTGTCTTTCTTAAGCCACGACAAAACGATTAACTCTAGCAAATTATTTGTCTCATCTTTTTTGTCATTGCAGCTGTTGGTAATGTAAAAATAATGATTAAAAAAAACATTCTGGTGGTACTGAAAAATGTATGTGTAAAGTCCTCCCTCTGAGCTGAGCTGCTCTCAAAGCTCCGCTGAGTGCATTCTCTCCTCGACTGAGCATTAACTCACACTCTGAGTGACACAATGTCAAAGCAACACCTTCAGATATACTCAGCATATACTCTTAATTTACTGTGCAGAGATTAAAAAAAAAAAATAGCATGGAAGCATACTCATCTGTAACACACTGCATTAATAATTCACCTAACAGGAATATCAATAATAGGAATATCTTTTTGTTCTCTCAGCAGGCAAGAGCCTCTTTTCAAAGATGTAAATGCTTTATTTTTTTTAGTTTTTATAGCGTTCATTCTCATAAGTGTGAAATGTCGAAAAATAGCATTTAACTTTAACTATTTTACACAGTCATTTTGGAGACGTGTTGACAAAGCCTGTTACTCATCTGTATGAGTGTATTGTAATTGAAATGAATGTATGTTAGCAAAATGTGCCACTGTATAGTTCTTTCTTTCTCGATGACTAATTGTGAGAGGTGCCCTTTTTTATTTGAACCCCTGAAATATCAAAGGGTCCATAGAAAACATGTTTAACCCAAACCAGCTCACAAGACACAATTCTTTATTCTATTCTTTATTAACCATGACATACATGACAAATAATACAAAAAAAATAAACCCATCCCACTTTTTTCCAGACTTTAGACACATTTAAGCAACTTCTTAATATTAACCTTAAACAAACTATATAATTATGTCACTGTCCAGAGCCACACAGAAGAACTTGTGACTCATTCTCAATTCCGCGAAACCCACATAACCTTTTTCTTCCTGAATATTTTTGAACCTTCAGGGCGAGTAGAATAATTCACATTTTTAGCTGAGCAACATTCATGATCATTTGTTATAAAGTAAGATGCAGCAAAGTAATTGTGCTTAATTTGAATATATGGTCATCATTTTGGGTTTTTTTTGTCTTTCTACCATCTATCTTCTATCTTCATCTTTTGCAGTTTTTCCTCCAAATCCAGCCAGTAAATTATTTCTCATTATGTCCATGTTAGGAAAAGATATTGCATTAAAAAAACAGTGTGATTTAACCACAGAGATACAAAATATGTGTTGAAGCAACACTAATGGAGTAAATTTAACATGCATCTCAATTGGAAACACACCAGAATACACTAGAATAGTGTTACATTTTTACTGTTAATTTAAAGTAAAATATGTCAATTTAAAGTTCACCAATTTTCTTTTGCACTTGGTCAAATAAAGAATAAACTAAAAATCAATTATGTTATGCTGTGTTTGTTTAATTCACATTCTATTACAGAATTGGATTAAATTTGACCACATTTTATTTATTTGGACAGCTCACCAGCCCATCGCAGGGCCACACATAGAGACAAACAACCATTCACTCACATGGATTTTTTTTTTTTCAGACCTTTTACTCATAAAACTCGACAGAAACACAGTAAAGTGTAGGGCTTTTATTTTCTTTGACGTGACTTTGATGTTGACTTTTAGTCAATTTGATAATTTTTTTTACAATCCCAACTTCCTCTGTTGTTGGGGGAAGGGGGCTAAGTCTCAGGTCCACTGTCTGATTGAATAACACATTTATCTCTGGAAATACATGAACAGTGGCCTTTTAACACTATGTCAGAGAGTATTTAACTCTTTTGGTGTTAAAAAGTAAATTATGTTAAAGACTGTTTTGGAATTTATTTGGTTCTAATCAGAATTTATGTTTAAACTGACTCTTTGTTGTCTTTGCTTTGTTTCTCTTTATTTTATTAAAGGTGTTATGCTGTCATGTTGCAATGTAAGGTTTTTGTTTTTTTTTGCCGTATTGTCCGTTAAGATACCATCCAATCCTCTACTTTAATGTTAGACATATATAGCATTGAGGTATTTTTCTTGCTATGAGCTCACAGGTCAAGTTAATGTAAAATGGACGATGTCAGAGTTTGTTAGTTTAAAGCTTAATTATTCACTGTTATAAGCACATCATGGATACTAAAAACACTGTCAAGCCTCAAATGGCAATTCATTAATCATGTTCAGTTTTGTAGCTCATATGGAAGATGGTTAATGTATAAATGAGAGGAAACCAAGATGTCAAATGCTAACTATTCATGCTTGGTACACAAATGGACAAGCAGCACTGCATATTACATATTTTCTTTTAATTTGTCTCATAATAATACAAATGTAATATCAACTCAATAAATGTATAAGGTCATTTCAGGAAGAAATGACCTTATAGACCTTATATATAAAACAACCTGAATCAGAGGTGGCAAAGGAAAGTCCTCTGGAGCCACCTAGTGGATCACAGTTGCATTAACACAAATGCATAAATAAAATATAATCTACTATTTATGATCTGTATTACATGATCTTAAAATAAACATATTATTACCTTTCATTTCAGATAATACCTGTATTTATTTGGCTTTTTAATTAAATTTACATGTGTTAGAAACAATGACATTGACTATAAATATGTTCAAATTCTGCTACAACACAAATAGTTTGGCTTAAAATTAAAGATACTTTTTTTATTATCATTTTGTTGAGTCCATGTATTCTTTAATCAATAATAGATTATCTTTAATTGATCATATTAAGTGTATTTCACAAATGCATTCAATATAATAAATATGATGATTATCAGTGCAACAGCCTTTAAAACCATTAAAAGTAATCACAGATACTTTATCATGATATGATGATATAATATCGATATATTGTCTTTGTATTACATACTTAGCTCATTATCATAAAAAGTAAAGATAAAGATGGAATCATTTGCTGTGACCTTTGCAATTAGAATATATTAAACAGATATTGTAATTGTTGGAGAAAAGAAAGACATGTTTCTTTTAAATAATTATATGAGTAATTGCAATTTATATTATTATATGAAGTAATTGTAGTTATTTATTATGTATTTGTATGTATTTATTCGAGTCCCACAGTGGTGATTTCTCCGTAATGAAACACACCTGACTGTGTCCAGTGCTGCTCTCTTGGAGCTAATGACGAAATTAAACTAAACAACAGACTCAACAGCAGCACGTGCACGATGAAAGACCGACTCTTCCGGGTCCAGCCCTCTTAATCACGCCCACAGAAATCTCTGGAATGTAATTGGTTCTCTGCGACCGACAGCGTCCTAGATTTAGGTTAAAGTAGATCGGGGCTGTGTTCACGATACTAACCAACATTGACTCATTTATTGATATGTATTCTGTGCCATTAAGAGTTCAATATTTCTAAACAAATAATAATAACACAAATAGAATACTCTCACACACAGAAGAATTAACACAACTTAACTCCAGTGTTTAAAATAATATTTAAACATATAGATATATTTGCACACTATTATTGATATTAGATTATAATATAATGTAAGCTATCTTTTGTGTTTTTTTAAGAGGAGCTGTGTTGTTTAGATATTCAAATTGGCACCAATTTTCTTCTTGCATTACAACAAGAGAAACAACATAAATAAGAAATAAACACACAGTGTCAGCAATTGTGAATTTTTCTTTACAGTTAAATACAAACTGAAAAAAGAACCCAGAACTGTTATATTTGTACAAGCTCAATGATCACAAATCATGATATCACAATAAAGACATTCAGGATGATATTTTACAGAATTAGTACAAGTGTTTGATTTGATATGGAGCACTGCATGCTTCACAATAAAAACAAATATTAACGATGCAAAATTAATCTATAACAAAAACAGAGATAAATGACATAAGTGTTTTTATTATGTTTTTATTCATAATAAATGAATAAAAAATAAGCATTTTTATATTAAACGTGAAGGGTGGTGACACTGAATTGAAAAATAACAAAAAAACAACAGCAGACATTACATTTGCTGTAAACAAGTAAACCACTTGAATGGCTTTGGTTTTTAATACATGGAGCAGATGTGCACTTAATGTGCAAATGTTCCACTGCAAAACACAACCAAATAACTCACGATAAACACTACCTGGATATATTTTGATAGGTAGAAAAATAGACAAACCTTGCATTCATTAAGAACCTTGCATTCAAGAAGATGAAATATAGTTATATTTTCACTATATATGTATATTTATATATCTATATATCTATATATATGTACAGTTATAGGCTTATCCAACGTCTATTAAAGGATGCACTTCCTGTTTTATAGAAGTCGGCTTCGTTATAAAATATATCACAAAATAAGCGTCTCTTCTACTACATCTGTTTCTACAGCGGAAGCTGGGATCAGGGGTGAACGTCCGGGAGTAACCTGGCTGCTCTTCGTCACATCACACCACTCTCTGCTGTTAAAGCGTCCTATGGAGCTGCGTCACCCCATCACGATGTGATTTTTTTTCTTCTTCTTCTTCGTCATCGTCAGTGGAGACGGGGATGTGTGTTTGGCGCCCGGAACTAATTTGAGCCTTTGGACTCCACGCTGTCAGGATTACGTGTCGGTTTATTACCACCGGTGAGTTCCTCGCCTCGCTGTTTATGTCGGATTGAGTTTCCGCGTCTGTTTACGGTTAGTATCGTTCAGTACATGGGCAGCACAGTAGTCAACAACAGTGCACAATACAGTAGTGGACACTACAGTAGTGAGCGGTACAGTAGTGAGCGGTACAGTAGTGAACGGTACAATGGTGAACAGTACAGTAGTGATGAACAGTACAGTAGTGAGCAGTACAGTACTGAACACCGGCCGGTGGCACTGTCGTCACACTGTGTGTAAGCCTCCGCTAAGCTAGCTTACATTTACACTGTCATTTAATCGTCTCAGCTTTACCTGGAGCTAACTCTGACTGCGGTGACAGGTAACGCCGTTATCAACTTGTGTCATTAAATAAATAAATAAATATCATGCTTGTTGGCAGAGGTTTGTGCTTGCTAAGCAGTTTCACTGAGCTGACAGCATAACTCTTTCTGTCATGGTACTCTGGCTCACGTATGCGGTGTGTGCGGCTGCAGTGTTCGGCTTGTTTTTCTGGTCTCGCAAGCAGCTCTTCACAGGTAAGACATAGCACAGAAGGTGTGCCTGCCTGCCCGTGTCACCGAGTAACCGAGAGTCTACCACAGACCCTAACCCTAACCCACCACTGACCGGTGAACAAAAAAAGAAGAAAGAAACAAAAATTAAATGTAGCGCTAGCATGTTTCTCCATTAGAAATGAATTGGACGTCTTAAGCTAGTGCGCTACTAAGTGAGTTTGTAATATTACATGAATTAATATAGTGCTCAGTAGTCAGTATTATGCAAACTACACTTGTTTTAATTGGTATTTCCTGCCACAATTATTGACAAAAATAATTGAGATTTACAATATTGTTGTTAAAAATTTTAAATGCTCTTAACTCTTTAACACACTGGAGTCACTTCACCTTAATTTCCGTTTGTGTTCCGTGTATTCATTAACTTATAGATAGGAAACATTACATTAATTTTGTTACCTTATTTTCAGAAACACAACTTTCAGTTTTATTTCTAAGCTTTCAGAAGAAGCACATGGATACAGTAGAAACCGATAAACCAAACCCCTTTACCTAAACAATTTTACAAAATGTTGTAAAGCTACAACAAGCTTTACAAAGCTTTTACCAGAGGGTTGACAAAATGGGTTAGGACTTAAATGGTTTGAGATTTTTCAGCTTCTTAAATGTGTACATTTTCTGGTTTCTCTGCTACATACAGCAAGTAATCATTTTGCTTTTGGTTTATGGACAAAAACGAACATTTGAGAATGTCATCATCATAAGGTTTGGGAAACCAATCTAAATTTTTATGAACCAAACAATTAATAGATACATTGAGAAAATAATCATTAGTACATGATGTACATGAGCCCTGGGACATTTACAAAAAGGCATACTGTCAGTAAATTTCTAAAATAATAACTAAATACTAAGGATAAATAAAAAAAAGTGCAAAGTGCAGAGATCACTTGTGCACTGATACAAGAGATCACATCTTCTGCAGATAAAGAAGGTGTCTGGTTTCTTCAACTTTTTCATTAGGAGCAAAAGTCAAGCTGCCATTTATCACATTAATTATTGATATGTAGAACCTGCACACGTGTACTGATGCTGATGTGTTGCAATTTTGGTCTCATTATCAATTCACTTTGCTTTATGTAACCAGCTTTTGCAATATGGCAAACAGCGTGGCATTGCGTGGCTGCCAAGTGTAATTCATGTTGCACCGTACCAACTGTTTGGACTGTGTCTGCTCCTTTATAACCTGCCGCCGCTCTTCTTTCTGCTGTCAGTATTCGCAGCCTGTTCGTGTCGCCCGACCATGGCACAACAGGACGGCGCTGCCAACAAAAACCCGACTGTAGACAGGCTGCACTCCCACTTTATTGTGGGATCAGTATCGGAGGAGAACTCAGAAGATGAAAACCAAGGGAAGCTGGAAATGCCACTGGATGGAAAGGAGACACGCTCTGTGTCACCATCGTCCAACAGCTCAGACAGCCCGTATGAAATAGTCTCTGACCAAAATGATGCCTCCGTGCAGAATCTAAGGTTAGAAACCACACCTGATTAATCTGCCTCCCATTGAGTCTGTTGGTGTTTAATATTTTTAGTTTAGTGTAGGCCTGAGCAATTTGGGTAAAATATCTACTCGTGATCTTTCTGACATGTATTAGGAATGTGAGCTTACGTTTGATATAAACTTTAAAGTCAAACCTCAGTTTCATATTTATTGTGTTGTATATTTAAAACAAGGTGCAGCATGAAATACCACCCACATAACAAATGATATACTATGCAAGTTAGCATCAAATGCAGAACAATAAAAGAAAAACAATAATTAAATTGCAGCCTTTGTGATTCCCTAATTTTAAGAAATACAATTAATTCTTGAGGTTTTATTGTTTGCAATTCATTTCGAAACCTTGTAAACCTGGCTTATTTTTGATGACATTATTGCCTTAAGCCTTGGATTACATATTATTCTCTTTGGCTATTAAATATACTAAAGAAAATATGAACACTGGGATCTTGCATATTTAAATGCTACCTTAGTGTAGCTTACTCATGGAGTTCTGTGCCCCTCCTTCACAGGGTAGCCTTTTTTTATACAGTGCATGTGAAAAATGTGGCTTCACTTGCAGCACACTGCTAAAGGGTTACTGTGTCCTGGCCTGGAGAGTGGGCACACATTTCAGGATGATAGTTTGCAAAAGTTGGAAAAAGTTCACTCATGAATGTTCAGTGGAAAGGAACTATTCATTACTGACAGAGCTGCAGTGTTCAGTCTCTCAGCCAGCCACATGGCTTTCACAGGGCTTTCACAGTCTTTTCACTTATAAATTAGAAAATGATTCGTAACTTGCTGCAAAAAATCTCCTACACTTCTCCCTTTGCTTTTTGTACAGTTTTTATGTAGCCGCTTCACTTTGTGTATTCCTTTTTTCCACTCGTGTATGAGAGACAGACAGTTTCAGTTTTGATGGAACTGCATTCTCTAGAAATCCTTTGTCCAGTCCAGTTGTTGTTGGTATTTTCACAAGGACAATGGAGGATGAGGGTTGACAGAAGTTAGACAAGATTGCAGTTTTATAAACTGGAAATACTGTATGGGAGGAGTCTTCCTTCTCCACCTCCATAATTTCCTCTCTGATAGGAGCGTTCAAACTCTTGCAGTTTCACTGCTGGATTGAAATTAGAGCCTCCAGTTTGCATTAGCTTTTCTAGGAACCCCTTTGGTGACGCAATAATGCAGTATCAGGCCACAGACGCCAGCCAGACAAACGAGCCCGAGCACTGGCACACCCACCAGTCTGTAGTCCTTCCCCTGTGCTACACTCTCCCCCATATGGGTTCCTCTGGGACTGTGGCTTGATTTATAAGAGCTGTTGGAAGTCTGTCTGAAGACTAGTGAACAGTTCTGTCCATGGTACATACTATATTTTGGATGCGCTAACCCTTAATGATCTACTGTTATTTCTATGATTGGTTACTTATTTCAATCATAACCTCCCCACACTAAGCCATGACATTTAGATCAGGGACAGTAGCCCAAGCTGCTGCTCCCTGGATAACCTGGTGTCAGTATGAGCTGATAACCCATTTTCAAAGTTCAGCTGTTATTCAAACACTGAAGTTTCCTTCAGGTTTCAGTTTCAAATTCAAATGACAGCATGACACCTTGTTATTATTACAGCTACCTAATCTATCTACTCTATTTTCTCAAAAATAATGACCCAACGATTTTAAGTAAATCATTTTTTGTTTTTCTTCAAATAGACCAAGCATGTCAGGGCTACACCTGGTCAAGCAAGGCAGAGATCGCCGGCGCATCGATCTGCAGAGGGACTTCACAGTGGCTTCACCGGCAGAGTTCGTCACCAGATTCGGTGGCAACAAGGTCATCGAGAAGGTAATTATTTTCTTCTTTGGTGAACTGCCGCCATAAAGGCATGCTAATAATGCTAGTCGTGATGCCAGTTGTTTTAATACTCCACACAAACCAGTGCAGTGAAGAAGTTAAATCAAATTAACTGATTTGTTGCTGCTGGTTATCAGCGCTTGCTCAGCGGTTCTCTCAACCACTGCTGCTTTATTACATTAATCCACAGCTTGTGTTGCCACCATAGGCTAAGCAGTACAAAACCTTTTCATAAAATTACAAATTACAATTTATCTTCATGCTGTTATTGCAGAGAGTTTTATCTACTTTGCTGTACATTGAACTGTCTCACCTTTCCAGGTTCTTATTGCCAACAATGGAATTGCAGCTGTCAAATGCATGCGCTCCATAAGGCGCTGGGCCTACGAGATGTTTCGCAATGAAAGGGCAATTCGCTTTGTTGTCATGGTGACCCCAGAAGATCTGAAAGCCAATGCAGGTGAGCTTAAGCACGATTTGTCTTAACATGTAAAATACCTGTGTGACAACAGTGTTGTACATGTCAGCAAGCCAGTATGTTGTCTCATCATTAGATGTCCCTCATTCTTAGATAGCAATTGCCAATGTGTATGATTTGCATTCTTTTAATTGTCAAGAATATGGATCAATAATCAGACACAAGCTGTGAATTGAGAGGTAGACCTATACGTTTGTCAATACTTCATCGTCATCTTTGAGTGCTCTTTTGCGGGCCTTGTCATGCATGAAAACTCACCAAACATGAGAAAATGCAAAGGTTGTGATCAGGCTGAGAGCTATTCTGTGAATTTTGCAGGAATTATAGTATGTAGCAAGCTTCTGCCTAAACACACCCCACACTCACCTTCCTCTCTGTGTGGGTTACCGTGGCAACCATGGTGGTGGCCAAAAGTATGTTTGCAGGAATAGCATGCAGCAGGCATTCGCCGCGTCTCTATTTTTTGTCACCTTTTTTGTAGGGCCAATCGGTCCATGGTGATAACCTGCATAGCATTGCACCACCCAGTGGCAACAGGAATCACACCTTCAGTAATAAACGTTGTTTTATTTAAATGAAGCTTTCAGGGTGTGGTCTGCACTTGCTTTACACTGATATAACAAATTATTGGTGCCTCCCCGTAGCACCACACAATGACCATTGCTGTCACTCAACACTCTGACATGTGCAGGGAGTGAGAGGGACTTTTCAGTCAGTGCTGCTTGCAGCCTTAGTTTTATTTTTATTATTAGAAATGTCAATATTAGAGACAGACCTTCACTGTTGTTCAGTCACTGGTTAAGCATTTATTTGTGTTATTTGCTTGATCAGATGGAGGAAAAGAAGGATATTGGTTAAATTTATGGGACAAAAACATCTGCATCAATTATCAGCCATCGACTGACCTGATTTCTAAAAATCAGCATCGGCCATAGAAAAACCTGTATTTGTCAACCTCAATAAGAGTTGCAAGGGTGAAACGCAAAAAATTGGTTTGTACAGGATTAATAATTGAGTTTTCTTTTTTTCATCTTTTTTTTTTTTCCCTACAGAATATATCAAAATGGCAGATCATTATGTACCTGTGCCTGGAGGGACCAACAACAACAACTATGCTAATGTGGAGCTCATTCTGGACATCGCCAAACGAATACCTGTACAGGCAGTGTGGGCTGGCTGGGGTCATGCTTCAGAGAACCCGAAACTCCCAGAGCTGCTGCAAAAGAATGGCATTGCCTTTATGGGTTAGACAACTTTCCTATCTTTCTTATGACTTTTGTGTGCATTTTGTGAGCGTTTGTGTGTATACAGCAGCAGAGCAGGGGCTGGGGGGGGGGGGGGGGCGGGAGCAAATAACTTCCTGTGTGCATCGCGGGAATGTTGCCGGTCGACATCTAAACACGGCTGAGAACCACATGGAGAGTCATGTGAAGCTGATACGCTTTGTTCAGCATTGTTTGAACGAATTTGACAATGGTTTAAATGTAACAGACCTTTGTCTATATTTACATAAATACATTTTTTTTTTCATGTTTATTGTCTTCTCTTTCCTCAGGGCCCCCAAGTCAGGCGATGTGGGCTTTAGGAGACAAGATTGCCTCCTCCATTGTCGCTCAGACAGCTGGTATTCCAACTCTACCCTGGAGCGGAACAGGTAGGTCAAAGTTTGTCGCATCAAAAGAAAGACTTCTGTTGACGCCGTTGATAATTTTTTCAATCATTGCATTGTTTTAGAAATATTGTAAGGTGAATAAATAAAAGTATCTCTTGAATTGAAACATTTTTACTAACCACCTTGCCAAATATGGGTGATTGAAAATTAATGAATGAAAAAATGCTTAGTGTTTGAAGTGTCAAGTCGTGCTGGGTGGTATAATGATCTGTATTTATATAGTAGTCTTGATGACCACTCAAAGCTCCATTACACTACATTTTTGCCATTCATCCATTCTCTCACATTCATGCAGCACATATATGTGTATTCTTCTATCACACATCTTTCATACCCGTTTACACGCTACCGATACAACCGTCGGGAGCAACTTGGTGTTACGTGTCTTGCCCAAGGACACATCGGCATGTAGACTAGCAGAGCCGGGAATCAAACCCCCATTCTTCCAGTTGAATGACGCTCTACCACTGAGCTACCATCGCCCTGATTCATACCATTTTTTTTACATCCATTTTTTATACCACAATACCGGTGGATATGAAAATCAGAATGTGGCACGGCAGAATATTGTTTGACGGGGTACCCTTTTGACTGCTGCACCATACATACTGCGGGCTTAGCTGAAGAAGTAACTATGGTTGTACCTGCAGGAATGATCAAATTACTCCACCAGCAGAATACACATTTGAGAGTCACAAGAATGTTTGTAGTTACGTTAACAGACACACACACAAATACGCCGCTCCCTCTCTCACGCTCGACCACTAGTGCAATACGAGCGTACACACACACACACACACCTCAAACAACTACACCTCTTTTGGTACCTAGAGGTGTAGGTAGGCGAAGTTAGCTCATTGGTAGAGCAAGTCCTCTTTCAACTCGAAAGGCTGTGGGTTTGATTCCCGGCTCCGCAAGTCTACATGCTGATGTGTCCTTGGGCAAGACACTTAACCCCTTAATCATCACTTAATGAGTATGAAAGATGAGTGATAGAAAATGTGTGTGTGAATGGGTGAATGGCAAAACTGTTGTGTAAAGCAGCTTTGAGTGGTCATCAAGACTAGAAAATTGCTAGACCATTTACCATTTATCTATAACTGGAGCGCTCATGTATAAAGAAAATACTGTTGTATACTGTGAAATTTTGAAAAATACTGTGATATAAATTTTTGGTCAGTTTCAAATTATGAAAAACTTTCTGTTCTCTGCTTTGAAACGTTGCGGTGTGTCCATTGGAGGAGCCACACACACACTCACACACATGCTATGTTTGTCACTTGTCATTCTCAGGCCTGACAGTAGAATGGACAGAAAACGACCAAAGAAGGAAGACCATCAACGTTCCTCAGGACGTGTATGAGTGTGGCTGCATTGAAGATGTAGAGGACGGCCTGAAAGTAAGCATGTCATGTCACTGATGGTTCATAATTCCCAAATTAATGTTGGATGTGTTTTGGTATGTTCATGTATGCATGCTGGAAAGCTGTTTTTTGTTTATTTGTTTGTTTATTTGTCAGGCTGCTGAGAAGGTGGGCTACCCTGTAATGGTGAAAGCCTCTGAAGGTGGTGGTGGAAAAGGAATCCGCAAAGTCAACACTGCTGATGATTTCCCTAACCTTTTCAGACAGGTAGGTGGATATTCACACTAAGGATTTAATGAAACATCATTCAGGACTTTGTAGAATAGGATTTAATTGATTTGTAAAGGTCTGACTACTTTCTGGGGTGCCAGTTAGGTCAGGGCCTAACAATGCTACCTCGGGATGTGAGTTGTATTATTTTTACAATGACATAGGGCGATAGGTGGGGTACACCCTGGACAGTCCATCGCAGGGCCACATGTAGAGATAAACAACCATTCAACCATTCACTCTCATTCTCTCACCTACGGTCAATTTAGAGTGTCCAATTTACCTAATCCCTATATTGCATGTTTTTGGACTGTGGGAGGAAGCAGAGGAACCTGGAGAAAACCTGCACACACAGAGAACGGTTGCACTACTGACACATGTTTAATTTCATTAGTAGTCTTCCTTTAGCTTCCTTTCTCACTTCCTGTGATGTTGATCCCGCTTCGCCTGGTCTCATTAGCTTGGGGTGCATCGAAATATTGAAATTATTCTTATCGCAATGGGTTTTGGACAGTTTGCTTCTCCCAGTCTGACTGATGTGAAATTAGCATCTTTCTGACTTTGTATGTAATGTTTTATATGTGATTTGAAAATCAGTTGTGCATATGACGTACATATTTAAATATACAGTTCATTGGACTTAACCGTTTAACTGCACTTGTTATACAGACATTCTAATGTTTTGAACCTTTGCTAATCTGGATCTCATGGGATTTTAAATGACTATCCCTGCTCTACACTATGATAACAGTATGCAGTACAAATGCATTTTGCCTTTCCTTACAAATGGATGTGCTCTCACTTTGGTTCTTCAGGTCCAGGCAGAAGTCCCGGGGTCACCCATTTTTGTCATGCAGCTAGCCAAGCATGCCCGCCACTTGGAGGTCCAGATCTTGGGTGATCAGTATGGCAATGCCATTTCCCTGTTTGGTCGAGATTGTTCTGTGCAGCGACGTCACCAGAAGATCATAGAGGAGGCTCCTGCTACCATTGCCACTTCTGTCGTGTTTGAAGATATGGAAAGGGTATGAACCCTAATAAATATACACTAAAGCTCATAATGGAGTTTTAAGACCAACAGAATTTTAATTGTGATATGAACAGACCTGCTCTCTTCCCGCAGTGTGCAGTGAACCTGGCTAAGATGGTGGGATATGTCAGTGCAGGCACAGTGGAGTATCTCTACAGCCAGGATGGCAGCTTCTACTTCCTGGAGCTCAACCCTCGTCTGCAGGTGGAACATCCCTGTACTGAGATGGTGGCTGATGTCAACTTACCTGCTGCTCAGCTCCAGGTGAGTTTCAACTTCTCAACGCTTCTCCTACTAGAAGAGTTACATTATATCATGCATTCAAGTCAGTGACTACACTGAAGCAGACAAGTTAGTTCGCTTCACCGGCTTCACTACCCTGCACTCGATGGGCCCCATATCACTAGGCAACCAACGGCTAAAGGAGGAGGCGGCACTCAAAAACATTGTATTAGGATGCAGTGGTTGTAGAAGCACTGGGTCACATGGTCTGTTCAGCATTTGGGGCTGTGTGTAAATAGGTCAGTGCAGATGGGCGGTGTTGCGATTACTGTGCAGTGGAGCTGATTGGGTGTTACTGTGGGAGTGCCACACACACTGAAACAAAAGGACTCTCTAACTTTTTTTTATTGACTGCCTAGATACCCCAAAACATGATGTTGACAGCAGTCAATGAAAACTCAAGTAGTTCATTCAAAGTAAATATATTCATAATCCACGTACAGAGGAACTTAGCAATTTTAGAGGTAATATGCCTCTAAACATAAAGCGAAAAATCTGCTTACAATGGAGGGGAAACTTGTACTTTTTGCATGTGGGCATTCGAAGCTCTGCGACATAAGTTGCCATATGCACTCTATCTCTTGTGGAAACGTCTGTAGAGAAGCAACCGCCATCTTGTTTGGTTTCACAACACCATCTGTAGCCAGACACAACTTGGCGAGTTTCACTGTTGAGGGCAGTGAGTGCAACAATGCTTTGGTTGATGGTGAAAAGAAATGTTTCTGTTTAAAATTCGGCAACTTGCATCCAGTGCTCCCATCACGTCACAAAATGTACAGAATGATCCTTTGGCGTGATGGCCAGAGACGTGAAAAATAGCGTCTGGTGTGAAAACAGCACAGGGCCCACTGACACCACACTACATTCAGTTATCTCTAAGGCCCACTAGAGGGCGGCGGCCAACACCGTGGGAACCGCCCCTATAGTACAGTATATGCTATAGGGCTCGTAATCTATAGGTACCTAATGGTTGGATTAGGTTTGATTTTAAAGCAGTTAACGATATAAATTCATTCATCATTCATCATTCATTTTTTGGGGGCAGATATAGTGTTTTAATGATCTGTAATCAAATAATCAGGTCTGTTAACTCTTTTATTAATACAAATAGAACAACAATAATTCTGAGGAAACCTGATAAAGAAACAACAGTGAGTCTCTAACAACAGAGTTTAATAGAGAATTAATTAATTTTATTCATGTAGTGGGTGCACGCACAAGATCAAATAATTTTGTCCCACTCTTTATGTGCTCTTATGTGTTTAAATCTCTGTTTGTTTACAGACTGTCAATCTGCTCATAAACTCGTTTACATTTACCTTACATTCTATCACACTGTCTTCTGTCAGATTGCTATGGGTATTCCTCTTCACCGGATCAAAGACATCAGGATGCTTTATGGTGTCCAGCCCTGGGGAGACAGTCTCATTGACTTTGAGGGTCTGTCTACTGCCCCCTCCCCACGTGGCCATGTCATTGCAGCACGAATCACCAGTGAAAATCCTGATGAGGTATGTTTCGCTTCCTCCACATATTCAAAATTCCATACTTGCCAAAGCTACATGTTTACTCAAACCCTATGATGTGTGCCTTTTTATGTTGTCACATTCATACTTTCAATTCTGTTTTACTCCTAAATGATCCATTGATTTTTAAATCGAGAAGATAAGAGATAAGATGTGATGTTTGTGTTTGATTGCAGGGATTCAAGCCAAGCTCTGGAACCGTGCAGGAGCTGAATTTCCGCAGCAATAAGAACGTTTGGGGCTACTTTAGTGTTGCCGCGGCTGGAGGTCTGCACGAGTTTGCTGACTCCCAATTTGGACACTGCTTCTCCTGGGGAGAGAATCGCGAAGAAGCCATCTCGTGAGTACACAGAATTTTCTCAGACGGGTCACTCTGGAACCTTTTTTTTATTCCTTTATATATGAGGTTGTCTAATCAAAGGTATTTATTTCTGTCTTAATAATTTTTTTAGCAACATGGTGGTGGCTCTGAAGGAGTTGTCTATCAGAGGAGACTTCAGGACAACAGTGGAATACCTCATAAAGCTTCTGGAGACAGAAAGCTTTCAGCACAACAGCATTGACACAGGCTGGCTAGACAGACTCATCTCAGAGAAGATGCAGGTATGCAGACTTGTTCCAGCCATAGATACTGGGGGATAATAAAAAAAAAAAGATCATGTTTGACATACTCAATTTGTGAGATAGCCCCTGTTTGGACCATGTATAGACATCTATCCTGAAAGAGCTGATCACAAGTGGACAGCTCTATGTACGACTGTTACAATGGATCCTGAATGCGTCTCCTGTGACCTCTTGTGATTATATCTCACTTCCCTTGAATGCTGATCAATCACACTTATTTTGACTTCCCTTACACATAAAATGCATACCAGACACTTTAATTTCACTCGTACAGGGCCATAACAAATCATTAATAACAGAATACACAAAAAAAGAGTAGAGGAAACAAAATGTTGATTGATTAACATGCCCACAAATGGAAACTGACCAGGAAATAACATGATGGGTACATAGAAGAAAAAAAAAAAAGAGTGTGAGGAGTAAATCAATACACTACAAGTGCAAATATTACATTAAAACAGATATAAAAATACTTTCAATTCACTGCAAAACTGCAGCAGTTTAAAGACGCTTCAAGGATGTATTCCATATGTCCACTTGATCTGAACGGGGTCATGGTATCAGTGCTGAAACAACACTACATTCAAGTTTTGAAGATAATTATATTCTGGTTTATTCTTTAAAATTCTAGTCAAACTCAAGTCCTTCATTATTTGCTGATTGTTGTGTGCAGGCAGAGCGCCCTGACACCATGCTGGGAATTGTGAGTGGGGCTCTTCACGTGGCAGATGTTAATCTAAGGAATAGTGTGTCCAACTTCCTGCATTCTCTGGAAAGGTGATGATTATAATCTCGCATGGTAATCAATATAAGGCAGTGATTTCAATAGTTTTTTTGAATATAATACTCTTTGTGTTCCAGGGGCCAGGTGCTGCCAGCACACACACTGCTCAACACCGTGGATGTGGAGCTGATCTACGAAGGCACCAAGTACGTTCTGACTGTGACACGCCAGTCGCCCAACTCCTATGTGGTCATAATGAACAACTCCTCTGCTGAGGTTGATGTCCATCGACTCAGCGATGGAGGTCTTTTGCTGTCCTATGATGGCAGCAGTTACACTACATACATGAAGGAGGAGGTGGACAGGTAAGAGAAGACAAAAATTAAAATGAATCGATTATTAAATCTGTTATGTTTGTGAACAGGGATGAGTCAGTCGTGTCAGTATCTTTCAGATACCGATTCAAATAACTGGATCCAATTTTGGAAAAAATAAAGTTAAACTTGACATGATCCAGAAACCCCAAATATCCCATAAAAGCTTCACTAACTGCAGGCTGTTAAAATGTAAACAAGAGGCAGCAACACCATTTTAAATAAGTCATGTATTTCATCTTTATGGTAGCAAAATACTCCTTACACACTTGGAGAATAATGTTTTTTGATATCATATTGGTAGATAACAAGGTTGTTATATCTGTATGTAAAAGTGTTTTTGCAGACGAGGAATGGTCAAAGTCTTCTTCTCTATCTAAAGGTATCGCATCACTATCGGAAACAAGACTTGTGTTTTCGAAAAGGAGAACGATCCGTCACTGCTGCGATCTCCATCAGCAGGAAAAATCATTCAGTACACAGTGGAGGATGGCGGGCATGTGTTTTCTGGCCAGTGCTATGCTGAAATAGAGGTACAGTGCAGTATGTTGTCCAGCAGAAAGATGGAAGATCAGTTAATGCTCTGTTTTATTTTGTTGAATGCCTTTTTTCAATGGAAACTCTGATGTCCACCAACTTTCAGGTGATGAAGATGGTCATGACTCTCACAGCTGCAGAGTCTGGTTGTATCCACTATGTGAAGAGAGGCGGAGCAGCACTGGAGCCCGGCTGTGTCATTGCCAAGCTGCAGCTGGATGACCCAAGCAGAGTGCAGCAGGTATTTCATAAACATGTGTTATGTAGTGACTGGATAGGATTCAGACATATGCCTGCTACAAAGTCAAACATGATATGGATGGGCAAGTCGACAGTTGCTGGGATGCAAGGAATAATAGATTCTAGCAATTTAACTAAAGGCTCAACTAAGAAAATATACACCTGCTTAAATCTACAGTAAAATAAGAATATGTTTGCTGCTTTTTCACACCTTTAGACGACCTTTTCTGACTGGAAAGTGAAGTTTATGTCACTTTGTAAACCATTCTCTCCCTGCGTCAAAGTCCAAAGAGAAAATCAGTGATTGTACAGCATGGCACACAGGAGTTCTTAATCCACTGCTGCCTCCTGCAGTAATTTTTAAAATATGTTGTTTTGTGAATTCAGTGATTGAAATCCTTTGTTTCAATTTAATTGAGTGACACAAACTTACCAAACAAGGCAGGACATTTTCAGTTTCTAGTTGGAAAAGGCTGTTGAACAGACAAACATATTAATATAAAATTAAGGTGTAGATTTTATCAGGTGATATATTTTTTAAGGGGTCTAAATCAGTTTTTCCTTGTGTCCATGCCATGTTTTCAGTGAGGACAATGCCTCAGGCTGAATCCCAGGGACATGCATGGCAGAGTTAGCACTGATTATTTGTTTGTATCTCATACAACCACTCTTGTAAAAAAAAATTCAACCCTTTGAGGAATTGACTTGCACATACCTTTTTCAAGTTAACTGCTGGCTTCTTTGGATTTAGATTTGGCTGCTTGTCTGTTTCAGACCCTAATTCTTCCTACTATCTCAATGCCTATATATGAAACAATGGCATGTATTTGTCTTGTAGGCAGAGCTGCACACAGGGGTCCTGCCTTCTCTCCAGTCCGTAGCTCTGAGAGGAGAGAAGCTCCACAGAGTCTTCCATAATACACTCGATCACCTTGTTCACATCATGAACGGCTACTGTCTTCCAGAACCTTTCTTCAGTGCAAGGGTGAGCATTTTCTACATACCACTGTGAACACACCAAAAGCATCACTCTTGTCTTGAAACTGTTGTATAAATATATGCTGTGTGAAATTTGTGACTTTCCTAGTTGAAGGAGTGGGTGGAGAGGTTGATGAAAACCATGCGTGATCCCTCTTTACCACTGCTAGAGCTTCAAGAAATCATGACCAGCGTGTCAGGTCGCATCCCTCCTGCTGTGGAGAAAGCCATCAAGAAGGAGATGGCTCAGTATGCCAGCAACATCACCTCTGTGCTCTGCCAGTTTCCCAGTCAGCAGGTGAATCACATCATTCTAACTTTGCACACTAGCTTCTCTTTAACCAGTGTTTCTCACATATTATTTACACTGTGACGGCCCACCATAGTCTAATTTGCCCCACCAAAGTTTCAAGAGGTGGTCATTTGGTGTTTTAGTGCTTGTGTGCTATTAGGCTGTCATGTGAACCGGTTGTGTGTATCGTCAATTAATTAATGTATAATGTGTATAATTAACTTCTCTTCTGCCATAGATTGAAATTATAATGTGAGAAACACTGTTTTACAGTATAATACCTGTCATGCAGCCATTTTGTTTATGTCTGTAGTATTAGTTTCCACAGTAACCCCACTTTACAGAGAACAGGATGTAGTATGTATGTAAATATGTTGTACAGTACACAACACTGCCTCATTGTATTTGTTTATTTACACATATTATATAAAGACTGACTAAAAATCCCCCAGGGGTTTAGTTCTCCAGGAACTGTATTATAGGAATTAGTTTCTCAATCTATTCAAACCTTTTTCTATTCAAAACCTGTTTTTTACAAACACAAGTTAATCCCTCTTAAGGAAAATTAACACACACAAACTTGTATTTATATCTTACATTAGTGAGGACACATCATCGATATAATGCATTCCCTGGCCTCTTAACTATCACAAATAAGTGCCTAACCTAACCCTTGACCTAAACTCAATTCTAACCCTTATCCTAAAACTAACCCTGAAAAGGCCTTTTAAAGTTGTGGGGCCCAAACAAAATGTCAAAATGTCCTCACAAAGATAAATTTGTGTGATTTTTTGGACCTCATAAATTTATATATACAAGCGCACACACACCTAAACTGTCCTCTATGACCTCATTCATAAAATGACAGCTAGAGGTCTGTGCAAAATAAATGTGGTAATATTGGTAAATTTCTCAACTGTATCATCCACTTACATTTGGATTTTCAACTCCACAGCAGAACAAGGCCGTGAACCCCCTTCACCCTTTGCACATATACTTGTGCAACAAATGATTTCAAAAGATAACTCAGAGTGAAGACACACAGGATCTTAGTAAAAGTCTAAGGATGATGCAATGGAAAGTATGGAGTACCGTGATAGTGATGCATATTCAATCAAATTAGATATTCCTGTCTAATTTAAGTAAAGCAAAAGCAGTCCAGTATAATTATATGAGTACAAGTGAAAAGGTGATGCCATGATCAGATTATATTTAACTAGTTTTTCTCACTAATTTCACCCCGTGGTTGGACCTTGTATTCCCTGCTGGTTCATCTACACACACACAACTTGGATATAACAAGAACAAGCTGATCTAAAGGGTCAACGATTCCACTGGAATAAATTATGAGTCTCCTCAGTTGTTTGGATTAAATGCTTATATGGTTTATCTGCTTTGTTTCCAGATTGCAAATATCCTCGACAGCCACGCTGCTACTCTGAACAAAAAGTCAGAGAGAGAAGTCTTCTTCATGAACACTCAGAGCATTGTTCAGCTGGTGCAGAAGTGAGTGTTTAACTCGGCATCCTAACATGATGTTTCACGTACAGATCACTCAGTTTTAACTGCAGAGAATGGTGTTTTGTCAGTTTTCTGCTGGCCAGTTGTGTGGACTGTCAAATGTTGGCATTATTATTAGATTTGTGATTAAAGAACATTGTTTAAGTTATATTATTACCAGTGAAGCACCCGTTCTCCTGCATTTCTTATCCAAACAATTTCAAAGTTGTCAGGGCACACCTTGGGTTCACACAACAGAACTGAATTAAATAGTCTCAACTTGCTGTAACTTGTTGTGACAACAACTACATGCATTATGCCTGAAATCTACTGCAAAAGTTTTTTTTGTAGTTTTTTCTACCTTTGTATGGACACATAGCTATGGGGAAACAAGGGTGACATATTGCAACCATATGAGATGATGACTTTCTCTCACCTTTTTTTTTCTTCTCTCCCTCAGATATCGCAGTGGAATACGAGGTCACATGAAGGCGGTGGTCATGGACTTGCTCAGACAGTACCTGAAAGTAGAGATCCAGTTTCAGAATGGTGAGGAACTGAGAGACACCCACTGTCAAACTGAGTAGTTTCTTCGTACTCTGCACTTGAGTTTATCATGAATCATTGCATCTCCACATTCTCTCCCTTTGGTGACACTCTTTCACATTAAACTTGTGACTCTGCAGTTCATCTGCGTAGTTTATCTTACCAAAGTGTGTTGGCTTGTTAACAGGGCATTATGACAAATGTGTTTTTGCACTACGGGAGGAAAACAAAGGCGACATGGCCAACGTGCTCAACTATATCTTCTCCCATGCTCAAGTCACCAAGAAGAACCTGATGGTTACAATGCTCATTGTAAGTGTCCCTTCTTATTGTCAATTTTTATTCCTCAGAAAAAAAAGATGTGTCCCACTTTCTCACATCAGTAGAAGTATAAAGCTAAAAGAGATGATTCAATTGAGGGACTGAGACCCCTTATAACCCCCCCTTGGTTTCAGCTCTGTGTTTTCAAAGTCCACATTTTATCAGCTTATTTCTTTTAAGGGCTCGGTAACATGATGTGTGGACTGTGTCTATTACAGGCATTTGATGAATATGTGGTTTAGAATATCAAACTAATAATGTAATAATGTAATTTCTTGTGTTTAGGACCAGCTGTGTGGCCGTGATCCCACTCTGACAGATGAACTGATGACCATCTTGACTGAACTCACCCAGCTCAGCAAGACGACCAATGCCAAGGTGGCGCTGCGTGCTCGGCAGGTCAGATGTTTCCTCTTACTTTTGGGTGACATTCACAAACTCATTTTTAAAGGCACAATAACGGGCATTTGGAGACAACAAAAAAGATTTCTTCTCCATGATCCATAACTAAAATTCCACCACCAGATGTCACTGTTTACTCTATTTAGTGACTGATTTATTTCCTCTCAGGGAAAACAAATACTAAACAAATGAGATTTCAAGGTCTGTAATGTTACTAAACATTAAAAATACTATTATGTGTGTTTGCAGTCTTGAACTGTATTGATTTTCCACATTTGGCCTTCTTTACACAGGTATTGATAGCTTCCCACCTTCCCTCTTATGAGCTGCGACACAACCAGGTGGAGTCCATCTTCCTGTCTGCCATTGATATGTATGGCCACCAATTCTGCATTGAGAACCTGCAGGTAGGTGACAAAGAACATTAAATAACATGTTTTGCTTGATCTAATGTTCATTAATAGATTTCAAGTCATCCTTTTTTCTTTTTAGAAACTGATCCTTTCAGAGACGTCCATCTTCGATGTCCTACCCAACTTCTTCTACCACAGTAATCAGGTAGTCAGGATGGCTGCGCTAGAGGTGAGACATACACTGATCGGATCATTGACTTTACCTAATCTTAAAGTCTGTGTATTTAGCTTGCAGCAACATAGGATCTGCAGGTCAATCCGAACATATTATTTAAAATACCAAAGCTGCCGAATAACACTTAACTAGTGGAGGCAGAGGTGGATCACTTTATTTATTTGATATGCATGTTAATGCACTGACTAACTTCTGTTTACTATAAGGTAAAATTGCTTATTTTCTTGATGGGATTTGGTGTGACAGAGTAAGTGGTTTACAAAGTTACATTATTTGGAAAAGATTGACAAACATTCAGATAAAGGAACGGACTTATTAACTTGCAGTATAGTTGCTAATGTATATAGCTGCATGCTCTGTGCACTCATCGATGTTGTTGACAGCTCAGAAAGTGAAAAGATACAGTAGATGCAAACTGGCAGAGATTTTATTTGCTTGGCTTTTTGCAATTAAGCCAAGGTGGTGACGATGTCAGTTGGTGCTAATGTGTCAGTACCTCTTACAACCACACTTCCAAGAACTTGAATTATCCCCTTTAACATATCTAATGAATATTGTATGTGGTTTCCTCTCACATAATTGCAGGTTTACGTGCGTAGAGCGTACATTGCCTACGAGCTCAACAGCGTTCAGCATCGACAACTCAGGGACAACACGTGCATTGTAGAGTTCCAGTTCATGCTGCCTTCCTCTCATCCCAACAGGTATCACACTCGCATGAAAATGTCTGACAATGCTCATGTGCTGTGCATCGCCTCTCCTGCCCTCCCCTCTCCAAAATGGCATTGTGGACACCTGTCAGTAATTATATCAGCAGTGGATGTAGAATTATGCTTTGGTGGCAGTGATGCTGGCAGTTTGGCCGCATCACTGCCACTCCCTAACAATGTAGTCACAGCTAGCATCAGCTTAAATAGCTCTCTTTATTCTTTTATCTGCTTAATACTCTTGTATTACTGTTGTCTATGTGTTTATAAAGTAAGTGATGTGCCGTAGTCGCACAAAAGGTGTCCACCACTTCACCACATAGAAGCTCTTGGTCATAACCTCAATGTTGTCTGTGGCTCCTCCCTCCCACCTCTGTCATTGTTCATCGTTGTTCTCGGTTCTTGTAAAAACAAGATATTTTACAAAAACAGAAAATACTTTCCTCGGTATCTCAAAAGTGCAAGTGCTATGAGCAACAAAGCTGTCAGTCAGTGTCAGTTGTTCTTCATTGTGAATTTTGGACGAACTCATCTGATGCTTTACTGAACCTAAGAATCTGGGAGAGACATCAGAGATAAACTAGGAATTTTTGGAAAAAAAAATACAAAACTGCACTGTGGCATTTCTGCAGCACTCAAATTTCACATCCTGCCTGTCTGAATGTGTTTGGTGTGAACGCCTGTATGATTTGCTTGTTGCTTGTTGACTTTTATTTATTTATTTTTTGTTTTGCTGGTGTGCTTTGTCTTGTGTCATTGCATGCATGTGTTTTAAGGTGTCTGAATTAACCTTCATGTTGAGATTGTGAAGAGTTTACCTCATGACAAACAGGCATTGGGTTCACATGATGCATGTTGAAAAGGGAACTGTCAGGAAGTGTTTATTCATCTAATTTTTCATACTTCTTGCTAGGGGTTGGGGCTGCAGATTATGTTCATAATTGATTCACCTGTCAATTATGTTCTCGATTACTCGATTGCTTCTTTGGTCCACAAACCAACATTATTTGGTTTTAATGAATTCTTTGTTATATGGAGCAAAGAAACCAGAAACTATTCACATTTAAGAAGCTGAAAAAACACTCAAACTTAATTGATCATCAAAATAGTTGACAATTAATTAAGTTAATAATCGATTCATCAAATAATCATTGCAGCCCTACTAGGAATGAAGAGATATACATTTGTATTGCACATGGAGATAGAAATGACTCACAATCAGTTTATCTGGATGAATTTCCATCATCGGGGTAATTGTGATTGGAGGAAATTATTAATATTGTAGCTGGCATCTTTCCAGTCATTCTAGGATAGTGTGATCTGTAATAATCATAATATTCTTGTTTTTCACTTTAAAATGTAAAATATGTACCCTGTCTTCACTGCCAAAAAAAAACTAACTTTTACAATAATATTGGGATTTACAATTATGTTTGGTCAGGATAACCTTGGCAGGAAATTCTCATTTTGTTCCATTCCTATTCAGTAAATCATTTAGAAACAGATATAACATGTAAACGTTCACACACACACACACACACACACACACCTTGACTGTCTTCCTCTCCTGATGCCTGCCACTAACCACTTAGTAATTGATGTTGTTTGATTTCAGAGGGAACATCCCCACTCTAAACAGGTATTGTAAATATCTTTTTTTATTGCATTACATACTAGTGACTGTAGATTAGGTGCAAGGTCAAAACGGTAATTCATTTGAGAATGAACTCGGCTGGAGTTTAAAGCGTGAGTCCGTAATTTGTTTTGAAAACACTCTTTTAATGTTATTTGTTGAAATCCTCTTCACATCCAGTCCAAAAAAAAAAAAAAAAAAACTCGGGAAAGTATTCATAGGGCTTTCACACAGGTTGGTTTGGCTTCAGAACCAAATTTTGACCCAATTGCTACATTAACACCAAAAATAATTTGGTTCAGAACCTGAAAAGAGATTTTGGTTACCAAAGTTGGTTACCATAAAAATACTTCAATCAATGGACATGTTGGTGCAAGTACTGTGTACTGTGAAAGTGGTGTAGGAAACAAAGGACATGCAGCAAAAACTTTTCTGGAGCCTTTAAATGGTTGCAATAGCAGACTTTACTGCAACCCATTACCCTCTCCCTTTCTGCCCTCTTGTCAAAGATTTGCACGCTGAACACATGAACACACACTGCCTGAAGAAGAGAGGGGGGAAAACTGCTGTGAAGACAGCTTAATTGATACTGACCGAATCAGTTGTAAAAACAATCAATGACTGTTGATGACTTGCAAATGCTGTGTTGGGTGCAGATGGTGCAGTATGTCATAAAACCAGTTGGTGGCAGTATAGGTCAGTTGAGATGATATATGAGATGAACATGTCCATTGCCTTTGCTGTTAAAGGTTAATAAAGCAGCTGTTGTAGTAAATTAGGTGGAGGATTTGATGCTCTGTGTATCGCAATGTGTATTGTATCGTGGCCTATGTATCATGATGCACATCACATCGTGAAGATGTACGAAATACTCAGCCCTATTGGTTGTGCTCCAAGAGCTACAAAAAACTTTTTATGCAGTGTTGGCTCTCAGGATGTGAAGAGGATACAGACAAATTCGATGAAGGACTAAGGTGTTTTTGAAATCAACTATAGATTACAGCTTTAGGTCAACGAGGAGTTTTGTTATGCAGCTGTTTGATGCTTTACATTTTTCCAAAATAGAAATATTTCAGCACCTGTACTGTAGTCTGGTTGATAAGGTTACTGTCTTGTCTCTGACAACTGCATGGCCTTTGGCATTCAGCCGCTGTGTCAATCATTTGTGTCTCTATGTGTGTGTTTGTGTCTTTGTGCAAGAGTGTTTGATGCTAACCTATTGTATGTGTTGTAGAGACTTGAAATACCATATGACCATATTAATATGGTGTAAGGTAATTGAAATGCATGTTTTTAAGCTAGTGCAAATCTCCTGAACTCAAACATGTGACTGTCCCGCCAGAAAATTTTCCACTCCAATCCTGGACACTTTTAAAGAAATGGAAACTAAAATACAGGAAGATAGTAAATCGAAGGATGATGGCACTGAGAGGAAAAATGTCTCAGATTCGGAAACTGTGGACAGGTTTGACACCCAAAACCTCCTGAGTGCTTTCAGTGGGTGTCTTTTTGGGAAGCCTTCCTTCAAATCAAAGGACTAACACCCAACAAAATGAAATCTGTCAATCTTTTAAATGGATTTTCCTGGTGGGTTTACGTTCCTTTGTTCCTGTGAAAGGAAAATGTTCTTCCGTTTAATCTTACTAACCTGTGGCCTATCTCAATAGAGGAATTGGGGGCATTATGTAACATTGCTTTCACTGTGTTCAGTTAAAATTGGTTTTTTATTTGTTTTATAATATAATTTGAACCCCCCCCCCCCCTTACATTTTTTCTTACAGTTTTAATACATCCCAGCATCTTAAAAAAAATAGCAACAAGCTGTGGAATTAAAACTGTAGTGAGGCTCTTTAACTTTGTCTTGGGGTATCTTTACCTAGCCAGTTTAGTTTTGTGGCAGATTTTCTTATTAACTGCTCTTTGTTGACACTTTAGGATGTCATTCTCATCCAACCTGAACCACTACGGCATGGTGCATGTAGCCAGCGTCAGTGATGTTCTACTTGACACGTCTTTTACACCACCCTGTCAGCGCATGGGAGCCATGGTCGCTTTCCGGTCCTTCCAGGAGTTCACCAGGTCAGTCCATGTTAGTGATAGAAAATAGAGCTAGATATGGGTATATTTTGTTAATAGGTGAAGATAATATCAGAAGTGTGATTAATGGTATATATGTTCTCTTATAGGAACATCACAGATGTGTTGAGCTGCTTCACTGACTCTCCTCCCCCAAGCCCCACTTACCCAGAGGGTGGTAATCCTGTGCTGTATGTTGAAGAGGACAACAAGGTGATGAGAACAGACCTCTGACAGGCCCTGTCACAAGTCAAATCCTATAAAATGATTTATGTGATCAAAAGTGAAGAGCTTTATAGTGATTGTTTGTTTTTTTTTCAAGTATTTGGATGAGTTACTGACCCACAGTCAGCAAACACCCCTTTTGTGCCCCCTGTAGCAAAAATGAGCTTGAAACACGGAAGCTCATTTGTTTATAATTTTGACCATTTCACTATTTTGTGTTTGGTCTGTCACAAAAAAACCCCAAAACATTAACATTACAGTTTGTGGTTGTAATGTGACAAAATGTGTAAAGGTTCAAGGTTGAATACTTATGCAAGGCACTGTAACTCATTTGAATTTAATGATTAAGGTTAGATTGCTGAATTCTCTCAATGGACTTTGGTAGGGTTTGTAAAGTGATACAAATGCTAATTTCCAGTTTGTTGAGTCTTGTTTTGTGACTAAAATCAGTTTTTGCTTTTGTTCCCTCTGGCAGCCATGTTTTCAGTGAGGATAAGTGGTTGTGTGTTTAGCTGGATTTTAGTGCTGGGGGCACTTGGTGCAGTCAGTTGTGACTATGGGCTCTAACTTAAACCCAGTGCAAAGTGGCATCATGGCAAGTTTCCAACTGATACAGTTGTTATTTTGACACCCAGTGCCCATGTCGTGTAGGTAGTGTTGGTCTTAAATTGTGGTGTGGTTGGGTTCAGTGTTTGTGCATTGCTATCTTTAGGCTGCAAAAATACATTAACCAACAAAAACTGGTGCTAAGTCAATGGCACAATATGTTCATGCTTATCTAAATGGTCCATTAGATGTGCCTGTATAGGCGAGTTCAGTGCCCCTCTTTCTCCCCTTTCTCATCAGTTAAATACAGGTTGAATGTCAGTGCAATTGCTTATCCTGCGCATTCTGTCAGAAGGGACAGGCAGTCAGTAGACGGTGGAGGCAGAGGTTCCACAGGCCAAGGTCCACATACCAATCCCTCAGTGAAGTGTTCTTGCTCTGTTGCTAGGTCTCGATCTGCTCGCTCACCTTCACATTGTGCACGAGCAGATCTGTCTCCTCAGCAAAGAATCGTTCATTTCTCCAGTTTCCCACTAGTCCATTTAAACAGCAATATGCAAATACAGGTGCACCTGGGTTTTAGGGTGAATGACACGCAAAACTCTAATTGTCATCAATGTTATGCCCAGAACACACCTAATACTTAATACAACCCCTTTGCACCTTAAGCCTCACTTTGCACCAAGATTTTGCACCATTTAACTGGCAAAAAAGTTGGACACACACACTAATGCACTTTTGCCATGCACTATAGATAGTTTAAATAAGCCCATGTGTCAATACCTGATACAGCCGCACTTCAAACAACCAAAAACCTGATCTATCAGGTTAAGTACATATGTGAATGCGCATAAGAAACCGATTACTCTGAAACCTTTCAGTGACAGTCTGGGCCACATACGTACATTGTTTTCTAAGATAATCAATTTGCTCACGACTTCAGAAAATCTGTACGAGCCCTTAATAAATTCGGTCTTTGTTTGTCTAATTTCTACATCTTTTATTTGTATTTCTGCTCGACATGGTACATGGAAATGTCAGATTTACTTACACTCATTGACTTGTTTGCTTTTTCATCCAGATTGTCCTAGATGAGCCAATCCACATCCTGAATGTGGCCATAAAGACGGACAGTGACATCGATGACGACAGCCTGGCAGCCATGTTCAGGGATGTCACTCATTCAAAGGTTAGGAGCTTTTTACAGCAAAGGTTTTTGAATTCAAAATGTTCAGAAAAGAACGTGTCATCTTGACATGTGCCTTTTGTTTTCTATCAATCCCAGAAATCCCTGCTGTTTGAACATGGCATCCGAAGGCTGACTTTCCTTGTGGCTCAGAAGGTGAGAGTTGTAAGAAACTTACACTGCCTGCTGACTGTCTTTACAAGATACTACCATGCATGTCACCTAGGGCTGCAACATTAATAAATTATTAATCGATTACAAAATGAATTGCCAACTACTTTGATAATCATTTAAAGATTAGTTTCAGCGTCTTACTTGTGAATATTTTTGGTTATGCGAACAAAGTTATCATTTTGAGGTTTGGGAAACACTGATCAACATTTCCAATCATTTTCTTCATTTTATGGACCAAGCAACTGATTGTTTATTGATTTTTTTTTTTAACAGATTAATTGATTATTAAAAAAAAACAATTGTGAGTTGCAGCCTTTATGTCAGCTATTAAGTAATTTTAGCAAGTGATACACATGATTTGTCTTTTTGTGATTACTAATGCTTCAATAATAAAATTGTCAATGACATGAGTTTGGTAATTGTAATGATATTTGCATTTGAAATTTAGCTTATTGTCCTGTTTGTTTCTGTATCTCCTCCTGCATGCCTTGCTTTTGCTGCATTTATGATGACAGGATTTCAGGAAGCAAATCAACTGTGAGGTGGACCAAAGGTTTCATGTAAGTAGAGGGAGACAAAGGAAATGAGGGCAGTTGGTTCTGAAAAAATTGTTTTGCTGCATTTGCCATTGCAAAACAGTTCTGTCAAATAAAGTGGCCATTAAATATGCGACCAGTCAGCTCCTTTATTCAAGAGGAAGCTTATTTACCTCTGTTGTGCTAGCATGAATAAAGGAAACATAATGCACCATTGTCCTGAATCAATACAATTTGGCTAAGAAAGCAGCAGGATTTTGAGCTGTAGTTAAATTATGTAACCCACAAAAACATGTAGTCATAACTAAAATCTGCATTGCAATGAAACCCCCTATCATGGCAGTTATATGTTATGTCCTGCTGATTGTGCCGTAGATTACAAGACCCCATTCATCCTTCAAAGTTTGACCCACTATAAACTGAAGCTACACTGTGAAATACTCTGCATTATCGAATGTTATTATTATATAGTTATTTTAATTAGAACTTAAACAGGACCCATAATAGCGTTGTGATTAGTTTTATTGTTAGTTTGTGCAAGAACCATCTTATTTTATGGTGACATTGTTTATTTATTATTAATTTTATTCTTCTTTCTTTTTTTTCCATGCAGAGAGAGTTCCCCAAATTTTTTACATTCCGTGCCAGAGACAAGGTGAGTATCAACATTTCACAAACCACGAGTCAAATCAGCTCTTTACTTGGGGAGGATTTATTTTTGGATTTGGATTTAATCAAATATGTCATAATAGCCTTTCATCATAATCAAGTGATCTGATGGTGAACAATAACAACGCTTCTGCACCTCCTCTGAGGTCCGTTTACAGCCTCACAAGTAAAGTTGCCGTGTCATAAGATAAGATAAGATAAGATAATGTAGAAAAGTAGAAAAATAAGATAAGGAAATAAAGACTATTAAATACTATTAAATACATGCAAGGCAACAAAAACAAGGTAAACAATAACATAGTATGTACAAGTGAACCGTGAGCTCAGGGAAGTTATAATGTTATAATTAGCAGTATTGCACAGGGAATTAGGCCGTTTTGGTATGAGTGAGTGACAGTGCTGGTTGTACAGTCATGGGAGGCTTTGAACAATCACAGGGCAGTTAGTACATAGAATGATCAGAGAGGGGTCCTATTGGCTGGATTGCTACTCCAGCAGTGACAACATGTGCCTACATTGCATATAAACCTAAAAACAGGGAAATGAGTATAAAAGAGAGTCACAAAATAACTGCAATAAAAGATTAGTGTCCATATCAACAGATAGTTTCAGAGATAGAGAGACTTCTGTAGGGTACTGGTGCAGTCCCCATACCCGTTCTCTTGCATTTCTTATCCAAACACTCTGCCAAAGTCGGCACTGCACACATTGGTGTCACAGAATTAGTGACATCTAATAATGAGATGGCAGATTGTAACAAATGTAGGACTCCTCTGCTCACCCCTCCCTTTCCCAAGTGAGTTGGAGAACTACAGTGGCCTTTGTGTATCAAAAAGTGATGTTATTCTTCATTTGTGTAGAAATCTTCTGCTTCAAAACATGAAACACACACCATGTTTGGTTTGCTCATTCAATGGTGGTCCTTGCCTATAGTATATGCAAAAACCAAATTATTTTTATTGTTAACCAGTTATACACTTACACAAACTCTGCTATCTCCTAAATGTTACACATCTGAATTTTTTGGACTAAACAAAGGCATATTCATGTCCACGTTTTAGATTACTGTGACACTGATGATAAAACCAGATACTTAAATATATATTTTTCCTTGGATGGAAAACCGTTAAAGACCCCTTGTAATTATAAGACAACAACAACTTTATACCCCCATGGCAATGTGAAATTTCACTCCATCACAATCAGTGATGTCTCTTCCTCTCCGTTACCCCTGATAGTTTTTACGACAGTGATGCCACTAAAAGTCATTAAAGTAATGAACTTGTTTAATTATTTCTCCCATTTAGGAGAAATGATGCCCATTAACAGCGTTCTAAGATTGAGATTGTCCGTGATTTCATTTACTCAATACAGTGTGAGGCTCACAGGCATTTTTCTATTGCTTTTGTTAATGGAAAAGAGGCAGAGAAGCCTAACTTTGAAAAAGAGGTGTGAATAAACCAAATTAACAAGTTTTAAGTGTTGCTGTTTGTGATTGTTTCCTGTCTTTGCGTCAACAGTTTGAGGAGGACAGGATCTATCGTCATCTCGAGCCAGCACTAGCTTTCCAGTTGGAACTCAACCGCATGCGTAATTTTGCCTTAACTGCCATCCCGTGTGCCAACCATAAGATGCACCTGTACCTGGGTGCAGCCCGCGTGGAGGTTGGCACAGAGGTTACAGACTACCGGTTCTTTGTGCGAGCCATTATTCGCCACTCTGATCTCGTCACCAAGGTAAGAATACTGTTCAAACAAGGAAAAGAACAAAGACATTTTTAGCTTAATCTTCTTGATCATTTTTCTCCTGTCATTTTAAATGATTTTGATAAAGGGTAAAGTATAAAATAAGCATAAATAAAAGGTGTAACAAGTGTATTTTATCCAGTATATGGATCACAAAAACCTTACTTAAGTTGTTTCTAAACTCTATAATGGCTTTTTGAATAATGTCAACCTCCACTACATATGCGAATAACAATTACATTTCATTTGTATAACACCAAATCATTTATCTCAAGGCACATGGTAAACAATTATAATTACAAGTATTAATTATTAATAACAAATGAGAATAAGAACGTGGTTATCCATAGACTGTGTATAAATGTTTCCCATTTCCTCAGTGACGTCGAAGGTAAAATAAGCTTTTACTTAACAATTAATTCATAGTGTTAGTTTAAAACATTTGATACTGAAAATACTTACAGCTACAACTGTCTACAACACAAGATGTAAATAAACTTCGAAAGTGCTTGATGTGAATCAGTAAAGTTGCACTTAAGTAGATTTCAATCATTTGGGGGTAAGTGGGTCGTTTGTTTAATAACTTGTCATCTTACTCTTCTGCTTTAATATAAGGTGACACTGTGTCCACCTTACTTAGCTGTTATTCCTTGAGTAAAATACCTTTCTTGTACTAACAGTTTGTGAGTTTGGTCATTGGCGAATAATGTATAAATGAAATGTCTTTGGAGTTTTTACTGAAATTTGGTGAATCTGTTTATGTACTTCTGTCTTTTCTATTTTCTTTGTATTGCTTTTTATTTCCTGGGTGTGTTCTGTTGGTCTAAATGTTCTTTTTTTCCATCGAAATTTGTATATGTTTTGTAGCGAATTTTCTTCCTTTCTTCACTAGGAAGCCTCTTTCGAGTACCTTCACAATGAAGCAGAGCGTTTGCTGCTAGAAGCCATGGATGAGCTAGAGGTGGCTTTCAACAACACAACTGTGCGAACTGACTGTAACCACATCTTCCTGAACTTTGTTCCCACTGTCATCATGGACCCATCAAAGGTTTGTGAAACAGTCATGCACATGTATTGCACATCTTTAGAATTTAGCTCACTTTTTATTAATGACTTGATTTTGCTTTAACCCCCCCCTCTTCGAACTACAGATTGAGGAGTCTGTCCGCTCCATGGTCATGCGTTATGGGAGTCGGCTGTGGAAGCTGCGCGTCCTGCAGGCTGAACTGAAGATTAACATCCGCCTGACCCCAACGGGAAAACAAATCCCCATCCGCCTCTTTCTTACCAATGAATCGGGCTACTACCTCGACATCAGTCTTTACAAGGAGGTCACGGATGCCCGAACGGGACAGGTGGGGCCCAAAGACCGACAGGTGGGGCACTCACTCATCTACCATCTCATCAACATATTGGCAGAGGGCTTCAGCTCCATTCTGGACACCTCAGATCTCAGAATGTATTTTGACTCCTTTTCTTGGTGAAGTGAAGTTTAAGTGTAATAATATGAGATACAATAATATGACACAATAGCCAGCAGTGCTGTAAACCAGTTTGTGAAACAAAAATATAGGGAACACAAGGAAAAACTGGTTTTAGTCACTTAACAAAATGCTAATCTAATCTATGCCTGCATAAATCTACAATATCTCAAGAATATTCATCCCGCTAGTTACTGGTTCATTCCGTATACTTCATGACAGGTATAAGAAAAACGTAACGTGGCACAGCAAAACATTGTTCGAGGGGGGACCCTTTTCACTCTTGCACCACACATGCTTTGGGCTTAGTTGAAGAAGTAGTGTTGTAGTAATTGCAGAGACAATCAATTTACTTACATTAACAAATACACACTCAGCTGTGCTGCTCCCTCTCTCTCGCTCGACCACTTTAATAATGATAATAAGTGCAGCAAGCAGCAGCCTATATACAATATAAGGTGCAAAATGCTGAGGTAGAGTTGAGTTAGACCTGCTCTATCCTTCCATCTATCTATCCATCCGTCATTATGCATTCTTTATCATGTGAACATTGAAAAGGTAACATCTAAATGGAAGGGGAAAAAAAGTCCATCAACTGTCACGCTCAAACACACAAAAAATGATGAATATTAAGGGTGTTACTATCCTAATTCAACACAATTTGGATTAGAAATGCTTTCCTCAAACACATCACTGTAGCTTTTCAATTCACTGGCCATACCTCATGTGTCAACCTCACTCTTGTTCACTACCTGACTCATTTGTGGATATGTTTTATGCTTTGTATCCATTTTATTTTATAATTGCTGTGTATTAGCTCATTTTCAGAGATGACAATTGTCTCTCTAGGGGGTAAATTGGTTTGCGGTGGATGACGGGAAACCACTACAGTCGCAACATTGATCATAGTCATCATCATCATGCACAAAACTCATGATTTTATATTTAGTTTTTTTTTTTTTTTTTTTTTACCTCAATCCAAGGTTTTCAATGATGAGAGAATATCTGTGATGTAACTCTGTTACCTTCTTATTTCCAGATCATGTTCCAAGCATATGGAGATAAGCAGGGTCCACTGCATGGCATGCTCATCAACACGCCCTACGTCACCAAGGACCTGCTGCAGTCCAAACGCTTCCAGGCACAGTCTCTGGGCACCACCTATGTCTACGACTTTCCAGAAATGTTCAGACAGGTGACGATAAAAAAAAAAAAAACACAGAAAAAAAACTACTTGAGCACTGTGTTTAGCTACTCTTTAAACATTTCTTAATTATTTTATTCTGACCATTTCATTTCTCTTTCCAGGCTCTGAAAAAATTGTGGCACTCAGTTCAGGCCTTTGCTGACTTACCCAAATGCCCGTTACCTTCAGAGCTGCTCACCTTTACAGAGCTGGTTCTGGATGCCCAGGGTCAGCTGGTGCAGATGAACCGACTGCCAGGAGGCAACGAGGTTAGTTCATTTCATTACTTTGCCATTTACTTTCACTTTTTTCTCTATCGAGCCACATTCCCTTTAAAAGGTGCAATTTCCTCTGGGTCGCTGCGTTTCTGAAGCTGTGTTCTTTAATACTTTATTTTAAATTGATTAACTTAATGCACATAGAAAGTACACTGAGAATGTGTTCAGTGAATGGTGAAATACTGCTGTAGAGCATTACAGGTGGAATACCTTAAAAGGGACATATTATGCAAAATCAACTTTTTAACCATTTTAATACTTATATTTGGGACTCTGGAGGCCCTACCAGTCGGCAAAGTGTGGAAAAAGAATACTCAGTCATGTTTTTGTGGTCCCCCTTAGTGTAAGTATAGGCGATAAAACACACAATGTTGAATTCCCTGCGCTTATGACGGCAGCATGCGCATTTCACCACGAATGTTACCACCCACCAGTAAGTTTACCTCGAGAGCTCCACCTTAGCTCCACCTTGTCCCTGCGAGAGTGCAGGCGAGGGAGGAAGAGCGGTATTATGTCAACACGGAGGGACAAGTGTGCTGTTGGTGGCTGCACAGTGGAGCACAGTGTTTTACACAAACTTCCAGCCTCAGAGGATTTGTGTGTCCAGTGGATACATTTTATATTTGAAGCTAATGTGCCGGATAAAGTCAGCAAACGTGTGTTCATGTGTTCGCACCAAATTTCTTTCAACCTCACAGTTTATATTTTAACCCTCAAGTCGATGAAAGAAACACAGATATCACCATTGACAGAATAATGTCCAGTTGATGGAGATATTCAATGATTCTTGACTAAAAGTGTCTCTGTTTTGTCTGTCCAGATCGGTATGGTGGCTTGGCGGATGACCCTGCGAACTCCGGAGTATCCATTGGGACGTGAGATCATCGTCATAAGTAATGACATCACGCACAAGATTGGCTCATTTGGGCCTCAGGAGGACGTGCTGTTCCTGCGAGCATCCGAGATGGCCCGGGAGAGCGGCATCCCACGAATCTACATCGCAGCTAACAGCGGCGCACGCATTGGGCTGGCTGAGGAAATAAGACACATGTTCCATGTGGCTTGGCAAGACCCAACAGACCCATATAAGGTCTGTGAGTCTTAGCTCACTGTCTGTCTGTCTCTCTGTCTGTGTCTGTATGTCTATGTCTCATTTGTGTTTTTCTCTCTCTCTGCATCTGGATCATTGTCTGTCAAAACTAAGCAGTCATCATTTTTTTTCCTCCCTGTAGGGTTTCAAGTATCTCTACCTCACACCTCAGGATTACAAGAAGGTTTCAGCCCTGAACTCTGTGCATTGCGAACACGTGGAGGATGAGGGAGAATCCAGGTACATCCTTTTTCATTACGTATGAACACACTTGACTTTGTTTGTGAGGAAATGGATCAGCCAAGTGTGCGTGACTCCGCAGATTAAAAAGTCCACACGGATGCGAAGGAGTGCGATCACAGAGGCACAGCTTGTGGAAAGGTCACGTGTGGCTCAGAGTGAATACAGTTTAAGTGTTGTTCTGCAGGTACAAGATCACCGACATCATTGGGAAGGATGAAGGGCTTGGTGTGGAGAATCTGAAAGGCTCTGGAATGATTGCCGGGGAATCCTCTCTGGCTTACGAGGAAATCATCACCATGAACCTGGTAAGACTGAAGTGGACACGCTTTTGCTCGGAAAACACATCCAGGCATGTAGCTGCTCCTCAGTCCTGAGCTGTACACATCATTATAACAAACACTTCTTAAATTTATATGAGGACATTTACAACAGGCTGTCACTTTTTTC
This sequence comes from Solea solea, assembly GCF_958295425.1. Lineage (NCBI taxonomy): Eukaryota > Metazoa > Chordata > Actinopteri > Pleuronectiformes > Soleidae > Solea > Solea solea. The sequence goes on along the minus strand of NC_081137.1, from coordinate 11,431,923 downwards.
AAAATGAAGTCTTAATAAATTTGACTTGACTAGCTATTTCTTCTTAGAAATTCGAACAAAACAACTTAACCTTCAAAAGGGCATTCAAAATGATCAAACTTCCCCCAGTGTGCCCTCTTTAGATATATTGATATATCATGACATGAGAAGATATGGTCTAGATTTTATCTGTGATGCTTTTTTTTCTGGTTTTAAAGGCTGTTGCATTAATAATAATCATATATACTATATCATGTTGAATACAATTGTGAAATACATTTAATATAATATAAATTAAATACTATATATATTTTGACTGATCACTTAATGCTTCTAGAATTTAAGGTTTCATTATTTGTTTGATATACTAAAGTTTGACCATATTTATAGGTAATTTCATTCTTTCTAACACACACATATATTTTATTTAATATTAAAAAGCCAAAGATGAAACAGCAGGTACTACTTACCAGTTAATACAGATCATAAACAGTAGATATTTTATTTGATATACTGCAAACTCTCAAAATTTAATTTTTCATGACTGCTTTTGTAAGCCTTTTTGAGGTAACCCCCACAATGGTTATAATAGTTGGGGATTTTTCATTAGTTTTACTTTTTATTTACATTCGACTTTGTTTTTAAAATTAGTTGGTATTAATTAGTTTTTAAAGTGAGCTAGTTTTTATTTTTGTAAATGCTCAGTTTTAGTTTAGTTTTTATTAGTTTTTGTTTTTTTGTAATGTGGAGTATTTTCCAGGTGCAAGATTAAAATAGCTCATAATATGTATTGTGTCTTAAATACTCAGCAACATATGCCATTAAAAAATGTATTAGGACAGATGAACAACCAAGAAAGTAGACTGAAGTGCAAAATGTGTATAATACTGCTGAGGTTGGATGCAGTTAGTGTGCCAGGTAAATAATAGCCAACAGACTAAAGACAACCTTTAAATAAATATAATATAACAAATTATACAAATAAAATAAAAGTTCATATGGATGTTCAATCTTTGGATAAAAAAAAACAGCCCTAATAGATAAACATTATTGTCTTGAAGGTCACATGTCGAGCCATAGGAATCGGGGCCTATCTGGTGAGGCTGGGACAGCGAACCATCCAAGTGGAAAACTCTCATATTATTCTTACGGGAGCTGGAGCGCTCAACAAGGTAAAATGATTTCCATGTGGTATTTAATATAAATGTGTATTTTAGTTCAATGTTTTGAATTGAGTACAGTGCTGAGTGCACAGTGAATCACTGAGTGAGCACCAAATTAATAATCTCTCCAGTTCAATAATGAGGAATGCATGATACATAATTCATTAGTTGGCTAGTTGGCTAAAATGTGTTGCTAATATGTGTAGGGCAGATAAATATGCATAAAAAATGTGTGTGTGTATATGTATATATGTGTATATATATATATATATATATATATATATATATATACATATATATCCAACATCCTACATATCATATAAATCCTACATATCATATAAATGCTTTGTAAAGACAGATGTGACCATATATATGGTCACAAAGCATTTATATGATATGTAGGATGTTGGATTTCATTTCCCAATATCCGATTTTAAACCAGCTTCAAACTGATATCATCTTATTGCTCATCCCAGTCTGTTTTTCTTTTTTAATATTTAAACAAGAGAACACCTCGGTGCAGTGGCTAGAATTGTTGCCTCACAGCAAATAGGGTCACGGGTCTGGATCCCAGTTCGACTGAGGGCCCCATATGAGTGGAGTTTTATTTTCAAATTAGGAATCCGTGTTGCTTTTGGTACGTGTTACAACTCAGTGATCAGGCCTTCTCCTGCCTCCATCTCTCATGCTAGGATTGCTGTTTCCGATCCCAGCGACATGCCCCGTCTGCCACTCATGGTGGAATAATTGAAAGCGAACCATGAAGATGTATTTGCATAGAAATAGAGTGACATGCCGGAGGCGGCAATGCAGGACACCCATATCATTTGTTTTTAATCAAAATGAAGTTTTGCTGAGGCAAATTGTTTTCTGAATTCAGCTGATGTGTGAGAGAGTGAGAGTGTATATGCACACTTCACGCTTCACCCCCTGCTTGCTTTCCATTCTGTGTCCTTGTCAGTGATTTAAAATGACTCCATTTCCAATTAGATGACAGATTGCAACAGGACAAATCATGTAAATGGCCCAATAATGGCATTTCTATTCACTGGAATCTCAACTGTTTTATATGGCCCCACTGTTAAGCTGTATTTGTGTGATTACACTCGTAGCGAATGCTAATGTCTACATGGTACTGTAGGTGATTTGTTGTGGTGCATTCTATCCTGTCAGTGTTTATTTCAAAAATAGTATGAATTTCACAGGCACGAACTGTAAAAGTCACTTTTGCTTTGATGGCTATTAACTGAAACTTAATAGAGAGTAGGAAGCTGCCACCCAGAGATCATTTCATTATCTGCTGAAAGCTCTCATTTTCTTCACAGGGAGTGGATAGTAACTACAAGAGCAAATACCCCAGTGGGCTGTAACATCCAGTTGGCCTCTAGTTTTCTTCCTCCCAGTCATCTCCCTCTTTCCCTCCTCCCATCCCATCCCTTGGTCTTCTCTCCACTGTAGAATCTTAAAGAAGCTGGCCACGAGCTGAAGGCACTGGGGTTTTGTGTATGTCAAGGTGATTGCAATGTTTCTCAGGCCCGCAGGCTCTCCTGACAGCTTTAGTAGAGTGCCCTAGATTTGTAGCCAGATACATAACCATTAATGGTAATAAAGAAAGTAAATGATGGCTGAAAAGGTGAGCGCTCAGGCTAGGGTCTGATCCTCTGTCTGATTTTTATGGGGCCATGTCAGGGCTGTGCCACCTGTTCTAAGCCACTTATGAAAATATGGTGGGCTGGTGAGAGGTTTTATGGTGTTCGGTTGGCAGTTTTAAGGGTGAAAAGGACGTGCACCTTCCATGCCACTGTTGGAGCTGCGGCAGACGGGATCACTGGAAAAATACATTAACAGTAAATACAAAATATAATGACAAATGCCCTCGTATGGACAAGTGGACAATCACCTGACAGACCGGAGAGCTCTTGCTTTGTCGCGGTACATCACTGCCCTCTTGGTTGCCATATGAGCAGGTTTAATCCAAAGTTAAATGATGATTGATATGTTCATTTCTAATCCACATGTTTTTCCCATTTTCCATCTGCAGGTGCTGGGCAGAGAAGTGTACACATCCAACAACCAGCTGGGTGGAATTCAGATCATGCACAACAATGGCGTGACCCACTCCACTGTTTGTGACGACTTTGAAGGAGTCTTCAATCTTCTGCAATGGCTCTCCTACATGCCTATGGTAATGAAGAAGCAGTTTTAAACCAGAAGCTGCATCATGAATTTGTGCCTGTGGAGACTAATGTTAAGAGCTATGTTTATTTATTTTTTTCAAGTGTAAATCCAGTCCAGTGCCCATTCTCAGTGCCAAAGATCCCGTAGATCGGTCAGTAGATTTCGTTCCTACAAAGGCTCCATATGATCCTCGCTGGATTTTGGCGGGACGCCCCAGCCAGTGTGAGTAACAAGTGTTTTATCAGTTCATCACTATTTTCAAACCCAAAGTTGTTGATGTTTGAGGATAATTAAACCAAGTAACTTTGAAATTTCTGCTTGGGCCCTGTGAAACAACCTCTTTTTTGCAGTCTTATGTACAAGTCCTTCTCTACTCTAATCTTCCTTGTCTCTCTGTTAATCACATAACTGTCCAATCCAGTGGCTTGACAGGCTTCAAACTTGGCTGGTGACATACTATTGGAACTGAGATTTAGAACAACGGGAAACTGGATTAGAGTCTAGAATGCTTAAGAAACAGGGAAAAAATATTTTAAAATGTGATTGGGGACCCTCAACTGTGGAGGGCAACATTGCACCTCTTAGTCCTGCCAAGAGGTTACTGGAAGCAGAAGAAGACCGACTTGGGGAACCAGTGTGTGCAGTGCCGACTTTGACGTTGTTTGGATAAGAAACGCGATATCATTATAAAATGTAACTGTAGCGATAATTTATGCATTATGTTTTGTGCTACATCAAATCAAATATATTGGTATAGCCTAAGTCACATTTTGCCTCAGCGGGCTTTCTGCACATGAAGCATCATCCTCTGTCCTTTAGACCCTTGGTTTCGGTAAGAAACAACTCTCCAAAAAACCCTTTCAATGGGGACAAAATTAGAATAAATCTCAGGAAGAGTGACAGAGAGGACAGACCACATACATGCATACGTTCAAATAAAGTGATTGAGTAATAATCATTATAGTTATACTGAAGGGCCATTATAGCATTGCTAAAACAACAAATTCAATGGTGGCCTAAGACTTTTGCAATGATAAGTTGATAAGTCCAGTTTAATAAGTCTGAAAAACACACAAGCCTACCTCAGGCTAGCCATTGTTATCAATATCAGTCAATAACAACTCTCTACGTGGTGTTTACAGTGTAGCAACATGTATAAGGTTAAACAATTAAACACAACTATGTATACAACTGGTTTTCTGTGAAACAAATATGACAGAAATGCTGTTAAAGTTAAAAGAAGCAGTGTTTGCATGGTGGCAGCCATTTTGGAATTCCATTTCATGGTTGGTGAGGTAGCTCCTCACCAGGTTCAGGGGTCGTGTGAGGAACCTTGGAAATTCTGTATTCCAACAACAAATGGAACACACCATAAGTATGAAATTATGGTTGTTAGTGATGCTGGCAGAAGTAGTTATTCTATATACTATTTTATTATTGCCAAGGTAGAATCAAGATAGGACCAAGAATGGCTTGAAGTGTGTTTGATACTGCAGGTCAAGACTGAACAGGTTCCACATGAGTGTAATTACAGTTGTGGACAGCAACAAGAATGGGAGACTGTGTGGGAGGTTAGTCAACGTCTCTGGTGGTGATGAGTGGCGAGGTTTAATTGAATGGTAACCTCCCGGGCTGAGACTGGGCATGTTTCTCAGGGTGTACAGGCAGTAAAAGAGCTGAGCAAGCCTCCTTATACAGTCATCCATCATGGTTGCTGCCAAGTTTACAGATTCAGAGCAAAAAATAAATAAATAACCTCTGACTGCAGGCAGCATTTATTTATTTATATTTTTGTATTTTTTTTTTTATATTTTTGCATTTTTCTGAAAGCTGATGTAGCTGCATTTCCTACTGGCAGTAACTGACTCCACATTCTTCTGTTCCTCTCCTCTCTTTATTTTCTCTATATAAAGCTCCTAAGGGTTCCTGGCAGAGTGGTTTCTTTGACCAGGGCTCTTTCATGGAGATCATGCAGCCATGGGCTCAGAGTGTGGTGGTAGGCAGAGCCAGGTATGAGTTCCAACATCACATGATTGCTCCCAAAAAAGTAATCAGTGTCCATTATAGACAGTGAAGGTATTGTTTTGTTTAGCCGTCAGTGCTAAAAAGCCTCTCTCCACAGATTGGGTGGGATACCTACTGGAGTGGTTGCTGTGGAAACCAGGTCAGTGGAGCTGTCAATCCCAGCTGACCCTGCCAATTTGGACTCAGAAGCTAAGGTGAGGGGAACCCGCTATGCGTTTAATTGTTGCACAGGTATTTGATCATGTACAGGCACTGATGCTAATCTTCTGATGTGTGTGCTTAGATCATCCAACAGGCAGGACAAGTGTGGTTCCCGGACTCTGCTTTCAAAACAGCACAGGCTATTAAGGACATGAACCGTGAAGGCCTGCCTCTCATGGTGTTTGCCAACTGGAGGGGCTTTTCTGGAGGCATGAAAGGTACCCCCCTTTCATAATTCTTACCCGGTTTCGAGTGATGTCTGTGAACTTCCAAATTCAAAAACCTACACGGCAGCCATCAAATTGCAAATGTCAAGGCTTCGAAAATGGGAGTTCATTTTGTAACCACAAGACTACATCCATTTTTATAGACAGTCTATAATGTAAATGCTAATCTGTCCCCATGACACGTAAAAGACCGCCTCCTCAGCTGACAACCGCTGCCTTACTGCAGTATCCTAGCAAACTGAAAGTATTTATCCAGTATTTATCTCCACTGATATGTTCATTTACCACAAAAATATTAACCGATAACTGATCGACATTTTTTAAAATTCAAATCTAATTTCATTGTACAGTAGCATATTGTAGTTAATCAGCTTCTCTGCTCTTTTTTTTTTATCTCTTTCTTTACCTGTCACACACACACATCTGTACACTCATTTAAATCCTCATCTGGTCTTTGCAAACAGAAATGGCTTCCTTGTATTTGCATACAGCTCAGATGAAGGAAGATCCGATTGCATGTGGTCGTGGGAGATGCATTCAGGACGCATTGTATTGCCACATGTGAACCTGTCTCTGCAAGGATGTTAATCCCTGATCTCTTTTCCATATCTCTTCTGAAAATGTTTCTTCTCAGATATGTATGACCAGGTGTTGAAGTTTGGGGCCTGCATTGTGGACGGGCTGAGGGAATACAAGCAGCCGGTGCTGGTTTATATTCCTCCACAGGCTGAACTTAGGGGAGGCTCCTGGGTGGTCATAGATCCCACCATCAACCCTCGTCACATGGAGATGTACGCTGACAAGGATAGCCGGTGAGTTGGATTTTAAAAAAAGATTACAGATTAAGAATCATCACTATGAATTCGCCCACTGAAATCACACTCATCTGCAGAGGTGGAGTGTTGGAGCCTGAAGGAACAGTGGAGATTAAGTTTAGGAGGAAGGACTTGGTGAAGACCATGAGAAGAGTGGATCCGGTTTACATGAGCTTGGCTGAAAAACTGGGTGAGTCCTCCAGTTGTTATTAATGTCCCCCTCCACCCACCTTCTCCCTGCCATCTTGCTTTTAGTCAGCCTCCATATGTCGGGGGGGAGCATGTGTGAGTTCACTGTTGTCCTTTATTTGGTGTTGATTGTATCATCTTCAGTGCAGTCCCTCGGGATATGTGTCAATCACAGCTTGCTCAGATCAATCACCAGCTCTCCTGTCACTCCTGAGCAGGCTATTGATTTTACTTGTGGCTCCGAGGAACTTTGGTCCGATGCAGAACGGGGGGGGTTGGTGCTGTGGGCAAAAGTGGTGGAATGGGGGTTAACTGTGGAGAGCTTGCAGATTGGAATTGACAAAAATCAGTCTTCAGTGACAGTTATGCTGTCAGCAGTAGTTAGTTCACAGTTTCATGTGCAATTTAAATTTGCAGTTACTGTAAATGACAGTATTTGGTAGATGTTTTGTTGTTTTTAATGTGATTAAAGGCAGTGTTTGCCAAAGTCTTTTATTAGGGACCCACTTTTTAAAGATGACAAACCATTGCGACATAATATAAATTGTGACAAGAGCAAATTTGTGGGTAAGAAAATATCAATACTAGGGCTACAACTATTAATCAATTACTCGATAAATCATATACTGAATAATCGTTGATGTATCACTTGATGATTGAATGATTTTTTTAATCGAAACAAGTTATTTCTTTTCAACTTTTTTCAGCTTCTTGAAAGTGAATATTTACTGGATAATTTGCTTTAGATAACCAAAAAAAAGCACTAGGATCACCGTATAATATTTTTTATTTCTTATAATATTTGTCACCTCCAATAAACACAATATTATGTTGTACTATACAATAATAAACCAGACAATTTCAAATAAATATTTACAAATGATGTTTTGCTTATGTTATTAAAACTATATACACATGTTAAACACTTTATATATGAGACCAAATAAATGTATTAACGAGTTAACAGAGTTTATTGACATAATGCTTTTTTTTTTTTTTAACCCTTTTAACTTACACCTTGCTGATGTGATATGGTAGGTGGGCTAGCCTGCATTTAACTATTGTATCCCAGTCCAGTGCACACAAGGAGAGTATAGCATTTTGGGTGCATCCGGTGCAGTATTCAGTCTTTGTTATTTGCGAAAACAGAAAATAACACTTTTATTATTTTATTATTATTTTGCCGCACACAATCTCGTACAACCCAGTCTTACTGATATTTTGAAATTCCCACTAGGAACCCCTGAGCTGAGCCCCCCTGATCGCAAAGAGCTAGAGACCAAGCTGAAGGAACGTGAAGAGTTCCTTCTGCCCATCTACCACCAGGTGGCTGTACAGTTTGCTGACCTTCATGACACCCCAGGTCGCATGCAAGAGAAAGGTGTTATCACGGTGAGAACTTTTTTTTTTTTTGGAAATACTGTCTTGTATGTATGTATTGCTACAGTAAAAATGTGGGTAGGTTTGTAACGTCATGCTTTTTTATCACAAATTGCAATAAAACACACTCACAATAGTTTTATTATGTTTTAATTCCATTATTGAGATTATCATGCCACAATTAATCACAGCTCTGGCTCATTTTTTTTATAATGATCCTATTTATGTTTGTTTAAAATGTTTACTAAAATTAATGTATCCTATCTGTGATGCAAAAAATGTTTCCTACCAAAATATAAGGTAAATTGATTTCAGTGTTTTTTTAATATTGCCAATAGTGTGAATTGTGTAAGTCATTTTTTAAATTTTGCCTCCTGCCTAAGTGTGTGGTATGTGAATAACCTGGAGTGCCTAGAGGGTAGTATCAGTCTTGCTGCTGCTGCTGCTGCTGCTGCTGCTGCTGCACCTGCCTAGTGAATAATGTTTGGTCTTGCTGTGCTGCTGAGACTCGTCCTCATAATTATCTTCTGATGACCCTGGTCCATCACCTTAGCAACCACAGAGCAGCCTCAGGCAGGCCCCATCCCATTCTGTGTCTCTGCAGTCCCATATTTCACACACACATACACATACACACACTTTGCTCACATGACCAGAAGCATGTTTCACAGATGAACGACAGAGTATTATTTTTACACACAATATGGATTCAAAGAATTTCTAAGCATGTTGGTCTATATGTTCCACATCATCTGATCTCCCATCGACTGTGATATATGCATCAATTTATCTCACCTTTTATTGAGTTTTCTCTGACTGGAAACTTGTGTGTAAACTGTTCCATCTTGCACACCTAAGTCAATAGAAAAAAAGCAGCAATTTTACATCATGGCATACAGGAGGTGTCAATTTATGGCTGCCTCCATCCATAATTTAAAATGTTTTTCATTATAATTATTGTTTTTTTTGGTGTTTTTAATCCTTTATTTGGATCTAGTTTAGGACACAAATTCACCAAATGAGGCAGCAGTGTTCTCAGAGGCAAAAAAAAAAGACCTCACAAAAACACTAAAAAAACACAACTTAGTATCTTAAATGGTCTAGTTTCTGTGATATTCCTAATCCCTTCCACACATACTTGTGAAACTATGTCTCTAGTGTTTGGGTAAAGAATATTTCACAAAAAGTTGTCAATACAACATTCACACCATGTATGAAGAAATTTAACACCACCGAAAACTTGAATGATTTGTAGCTCTAAGTAACAGTCGCTGCTCATCTTCTGCCTTGCTCAGGATATCCTGGAATGGCAAACGTCCCGCCACTTCTTCTACTGGCGTCTGCGGCGTCTGCTGTTGGAGGAGACGGTGAAGAGGAAGATCCAAGCTGCCAACGGCGAGCTGACAGACGGTCAGATCCAAGCTATGCTGCGCCGCTGGTTTGTGGAGGCCGAGGGAGCCGTCAAGGTAAAACCCACCGCACAAGTGTATGGTTTGTTCAGGATAACATAACAAGTATCCTATCAGTTCAGCATGTTGTTGAAGTTAAACTTGACTATTCTCTGCATGTACTGTTGCAATAAGTTATTTGTGAAACAAACTGCTCTCGTGAGATTCAAAAAGGATCAAAAAGCATAAAATGACTTCAAACATTTTAAGTTTTCTTAAAACAAGAGGCAAAATGTAAAGAAAAAAGTGCAGTATCATTTATTACTTAAATAAATAAATAAATAAATAATTAAATAAATAAAATAGAATAAATAGTTGTGAGCTGATATGACATTCAATGTTGGAATTGGTCCAGTCATTTCTGATATCAAACAGTAAAACAAAATGCAAAATGCTCTTGGTTTGTGTGGAGAAGGTTTGCCTTCTCCACACTGTATTGTTCAGATCGTTCAGTAGACGTTCAATAGGATTAAGATCAGGACTGATAGGTGATCATTTTAGAATAGTCCCGTGTTTTTATTACCTATTCTTTGCTGCTTTCAACTGCATGTTTTTGGTATTTTGCTTTAACATGCCCTGCACATATTCAAGGCATCCAAAAAACATAATTTGTCTATCATTTGCCTTATCCTTCTGAACAACCTGGTTTTGCATTTTCTAACTGGAAGGCTGGCTACAGCCCCGGCAAGATGCAGCCTGTTGAAGCCTGGCCTGGTAGTAGCCGCTGCTGCTGCTGCTGCCACTGGGCCAGGACTGCACAGGAGGTAGATTGTTTATCCAGTCGATCTGTCTGCTCTACCAATGTTAGCTTAAATGATCCTGCTGTTAATATCTTTGAGTCATGAATGCAATATGCAGTGTGTCGTTGTCGATGTGCTTTGCATTACAAACAAGAGCTAAATGAAGCGGGTTGCTTACCTTGTAACGCCTGGATGTGGTCAGCGATAGGAGAGTTGCAGCATGGGTCCAGTTACATCAGTGCTTCTGGGTTCTATAAGTATAATCCATACCATCCATTAATGGTCAATGAGTGTGAGACTTTACAAACATGCTGCAAGCAGTTGACCAATCACAGCAGTTTAAAGCAATTCAAGTAGTGACCTAAATTAAGTTAATATGAGTATAATATGTCCTTATATTTTCAGTAGCAGTAATTTTCAATTGCAATATTCTACTGTAGAAATTGATGGATGTTTTATAAATAATTCTGAATAAATATTTCTATTGTTATTGTGTCCCTGGGTAGTAGATGCATTTACAGTAGACGAGCACCTCTTTAGCCCCTGATGGAGATTACAGAGAGTGTCTTTTGTCCCCTCTTGCGTTGAAACAATTACTCAATTAACTGATTATGAATCGATTGCTAAATTAATCGTCAACTATCGGTTTATGGTTGTTGTTTTTTTCATTATTATTTTTTTTTCCTGATTTCTCAGCCTCTTAAATGTAAATATTTTCTGCTTTCTTTGCTCCATATTAACAAAGAAATCGTTAAAACCGAGTCAATTTATTTTGTGGTAAGAACAAGACATTTGAGAACATAATCATTACCAGGTTTGAAAAACCACTGACCAAAATTTTCTGACATTTTATTTATGGACCAAACGATTGCTCTGTAAATTTCTTGAAATGAATCGACAGATGAATCGATTATGAAAATAATCGTTAGTTGCAGCCCTAATCCCCACTCTGCAATCCCTTATCTCACAAGGTGGACCAGTTTAAAAAAAGAAAAAAAGAATAATCATTCCTTTTTAAATGATCATAGGTAAACAGCCCTCAGAGATGCATAAATGTGGCTCCTTCTGGCTCATAGACAGGAGCCGACCCAGTTTGTGTCCTTCTTGTTAGCTAATATTATATCCCAATCAGGGCCCGACTGTCTTAAGCCACAATTAATCACAGCTCTGGCACATGCAGATAGCAGAGCCAACACACTGTCTCTTAATTAAAAGCAAACAGATTAAAAATGATTAATAACAGCATTAAATGTTCTTGTGGACCTCATGCAGGACTGCTTATAAAAAAAAAAGAAGAAAAGAGCCCATTAACCCCACCCCCCCAAATCTTTGCTAAGCCCTCCAGTCGGGCTTTGTTTGGAATCAGATGCCAGCTCTCTCATGAATACAAATTTTCCTGTCACGTCCAGTGAAGAGAACACCAGGCCTCCACTCTGTGTCCATCCATGTCTTTTGGTGTTGGACTATTATCATACTTTTGTTTACCCGTTTTTGTAGTTATAAATGCTATTAATGTAAGCCTTAAATGTTTCCATTTTACATTTGTTTACAGGGTAGGGGTGGGAGTCTGTAGTTGCCTGTATTGAATTCATTTGTGAAATTCACTAAATATTACAAATTTAATTTAATTTATATTGATTAAAAATGGAAGGAATCCAAAAAAAGTATAAAAAAGTCACTTAATAACTCATCATTTATTTTAAGCCTAATCATTTGTGTTATAGCAGAATTTCACCATATTTATAGTCAATGTCATTGTTTCTAACACACGTAAATAATCTTAATTTAAAGAAATAAAGCAGGTATTATCTGAAATGAAAGACAATTATAATCGTGTAATACAGATCATAAACAGTAGATATTTTATTTTATTGTCACTCTCCTTTGAGAGACTAAAAATATCAGGATATTATTTATAAGCCATATCACTCAGCCTTAAATAATTTTGGATTTGATTTATATCATAATGTGTATTGAATGATGGAAAAAAAATATGTTGCTTAATGATGATCTCTGATTAAATTATCAGATAATTGCTGTCATATTTTATTAATAAAAATGGAATGGAGCAACATATATTTGAGGAAAAAGAAAAAAACAACAGCAATTTGCCTCTAACAGCAGTGTTCATTCAGTCTAGTGGTCATGGTGGTTCACCTACACATTATATGCATATCAGGGATTGTCATTTCTAGAAAAATGCTATTTGAATATTCATCAGTAATATTTGTCAAATAGTTGAGTTTTCTAAACTCCAGGTCATGCAAGCTAGTGAAAGTAATGCAGCTTTCACAGCATGTTGAGCTAATGGGAGAAGCTAACAAGGTGCATTCAAAGACCCTGGTAAATGTCATCACTTCTGCAAACACACGTGTTACTGCTGCCACCTTGTGATAATAGATGTACCACAAATAGATGGATTAGAAAGATTTGTATTTTAAATACAACAATTGATAAAAACGTGTTGATTGAATTTGTTGTCAAATATTTTATTTTAATTGCTTAAGTCATTAAGTGTGGCTGGTGTTCCATGTTTTCTCCCTATTAGCATAACCACGCACGGAGAGCACAACCTTTAGCAGATAATTAAGACACATCTAGAAATGGAGTTGTTTTTCCCTCATCTACCATAGAGTATGTTGATTTTTTAGCTTTTTCTCTCTCCCTTGTATTATTTAGGCTTATCTGTGGGACAACAATGAAGAAGTGGTGGGATGGCTAGAGAGGCAGTTGGCTGAAGAAGAGGGCGCAAGGTCCGTCATCGACGAGAACATCAAGTACATCTGCCGTGATCACATCCTCAAGCAAATCCGCAGGTGACCATTGAAACCAGTGTGCTTAAGAGTAACACACTGTGACGTCCACCTGTCTTTCCATCCATCTGTTCACCTGATGAGCACATGTGAATTATTAATGTCGCCTTCTTTTGTCTTCATTTCTCCAGCCTTGTTCAAGCCAATCCAGAGGTTGCCATGGATTCTATTGTGCATATGACCCAGCACATCTCACCCACACAGAGAGCTGAGGTTGTCCGTATCCTGTCCACTATGGAGACGTCCGCCTCCTCCTAGTGGGAGCCTGGCATCTCCTCCCTTCTTCCCTCCTTCCCCCCTTCCCTCCTTCCTTCCCTATCTGGCTGAGCCGCAGTTCAGGCCTCGACCACAGCCACAGGAGCGACGACTTAGCCGCTGCTCCTAACTGAGGCCTGTGCTGGAAACTGAGGCTGAAGGAGCCAACATGACGGCACCTGGCAGCTGCCAGGTCACTGTATGAACCGTTGGCAATGATTCTCACCAAGCAAGCGAGTTCAGTGACTCAACATTTTTGTGAAATTGTCATGCGCGTGTGGCGGCGTTCAGATAAATCCATAGATTCTGTGTTTTGTAAGTGCAATTGAGAGATGACTCGGAAAGAAAATCTCAACCATTAGGAGTTTTCACTCATGGCTCAAATATGACATAAGTTGTCATGTTAACCTTCTTACTTCAGTGTTTGTCTAATGTCTAAAACCATGAATCATCACTACATTTTGTTTTACACCTTTTAAATCTAGGCAAGGCAAGGCAGTGTGCCATCTAGTTGTCAGCATATGTAACTGCAAGGTACAAAGAAAGCTTTATGTTGTCTAGAAGAAGGTATCCTACATTGTACTCCACGTGGGAGTGGGCATGTAAGCACGAGAGAGATCATTTCCCATAACTACCACTGAATTGTTTATGCATTTCCTATGTCGCTCATTTTTGACCAGGAAAACCAAAAGCATGACTCAGGATTTGTATTTGTCGAGATGCTTAGTGTGGAGGACGTCATCAAATCTTGAGGCAGTAAGATGGAAAACACAATATTTACACTTACGGAACATCATTAGAGATGCTGAGATTAGACTGAACTCAGGAGGAAGATGAAACCGTAACATACTCTACGGTGTTTTGAAGACCAGCTTGACAGTGACAACACATTACTGAGGGCATTGATGGGAAAAAATGGGACATAGGCAGCACTTAGTTACTGAACAAAGGTGGGGGGGGGGGGGGGGGGGGAGGCACTTGGACAGATTTGGACGGAAGAGCCCAGCAGGGAGCAGGGACCACGTTGGTGGACTGTTTCACAGTGACCCTGCAGTGAGCAGTGTGCGGTTTTGCCACACAACAAAACCACAGCTGTCCCTTCTGTTCTCACTCCCACACTACACACACACACACACACACACATGCTGCTTTACATGCACTTTAACTGATAAATGTACCCTTACATTAAAAGGTAAAAAGGCTTAACTGCTGCATGAAGCGCACAAGAGATACAGTACAAGCGGTAATACACAAAGGTGATAATGGTTTCAATGGGAGTCAATAATGGTACTACACTGGATAATTAACTATGGGTAATGATGTGTTAGTGAAACTAATAATCATGGGTTCTTTTGGGGGGTTTTCTAGTAAAAAAAAATGGATTTCTACTTAATGTTAAAAGTCAGATGATGTTTAATTTTACTGAAATCCACATTAACTGCTCTATTTAATGTTTGTACTTTTTGTGGACATTTAATGTTACTTATTTTTTATATTAATTTTTGAAAGCAATGCTTAAATCACAGTATTCTACACTTGAGTTGAGAGGTAAACATTGTGGAAACAATTCTAAAAGTTTAGTTTTGTTTTCGTGAGTTGAATGGTGGTGAATTGGACACTATTGATCACTGAGACGAGTAGTTTTGACGATGTAAAGTGTCTTCGTGGTCAAAGCTGCGTCTTTTATTTTACGTGCCGGTGTCGACGTGTCGTCCAGTTGCTTTATAAGTAGCTGTTTGTTTCTTGTACATGAACAAAGATTGGATTTATAATGATCAGCTCTAAATGTGCAAATTCAATAAAGCTTACCCAACTGAGTTTGAAGCTTTTAAAGCTGTAATACATCACTTTTGTTGATTTTTGTTATTGCTGCAAACTTTCCAACTATACTGTTTTGCCGTGGCCATATTTTGTCCATTAACCACTTCCACATATTTTAATATTCAAACTTCAGAACACTCCGCTCAATTGGGACATTGTTGCTTTTATATTTATAATTGGAATATTTAAAATGTGCACATTTTTTTTCCCTGGGAAACAGATTTTCAGCTTGTTTTTTTGCCCCCCCCTTCTATTTAGGAACTTCATTCAAACCTCAAAATGTCTGTCTTAATGAGGACATTATTCAGTTCATTCAGATTTTTTGGAGTATTTCTTTCCGAAATATTCAACTTTTTTCAGAGACAAATTCTCATCCGAATGAATTGAAACACTTCAGATGCACATATTTTTATTTTACCACTTGCTGCTTCTACATACGTCAACGTACACACTTCATTCAAATTTCCAAATGTCCAAAAACCTGAAACTTTCAACCCGCAATTAACTGATTTTTTTTTTTCACAATTGAAAATTAATAGAATTGTCAGTCTATTACTACTCTCTGAAATACTGATCTCTTGTCTTCGTCTTCTGATGTCAAACCCAAATGTTTTTCAGCAAAAATAAAGGAATAGTGCTCACTCTTTCAATACTGGTCCTGGGAGAACGCTCTCCTACATGTTATAGATGTTGCCCTGCTCCAACACACCTGATTCCAATGGTCCGCTGATTAGCAAGCTCTACAAAAGCCTGATAACGAGCCGTTCATTTGAATCAGGTGTGTATGGAACAATGTGAACCTCTACATCTAATGTGATAATTATAATCAAATGTCTTATTACTGTTTTCAAAATGTTGAGCCACTAATCGATTGGGTTCCATCAAACGTTCCACCAGTTTGACACCACTCTGGCATAGAGAGTTGTGTGGAGCTGATAAACTTGATCATCATGGTATGGGAAAAAAAAAAAAAAATTCTTCATGCAAAAACTTTTTAAAGAAAGTTTAAGATTCAAGTTTTCAAGAATTGTACATCATTAAATTTGTCAATTATTCTTTTTTTTTATGTTGATGATCTTCGGGTCAGATAATCACATCACTGGAAAGTCAAAGTCTTTTCCTCTGGAGAGGAATTCCCTGATCACTCCCTGTAAGGACACACTTCCCGTTCCTCAGTCCACGGATGATTAAACGATTCCTCCTGATTCTTCCTGACTTTCAAACTTCAACCGTCTTAAGGATGGAGGATGAAGAAGATCAAACAAATATTGAGGGATCTATCTCATCCTTTCTTTTATTTTTTTATTTTGTCTCATTCATTTATTCATTCATTCACTCACTCATATCATCCCCTCGGCTCTGTCAACTCTATTACCATCCCACCAACAAATATGTAAGACAAATTGAGTTGCAGGCTCTCAATACCCACCACAATTATACCAGACCCAATAAGAAGAAGAGTCATTTGATGGTATAATTGGAAAAGCTCCTCGCTCGGTCTCACTGCTCTCCCGGAGGGTTTTGCTCATTTGTGTTGGCGCGTTAGCGACTAATTCTTCCTCTAATCGCAGACAAACTGTGACATCAGGTTGGTCCTTTAATACACAGCAGGTAACTTCTTTCTTTTATCTCATTTACAGTGTGGAACTGTGTTGATTTACATGTTTACATGAACGCAACACCAAGAGATAATATGGTTTGTATGGTGATGTTCTGTTCTGATAGTATTTCAAAAATGTGGAAATAAAATTGAAGCTGATTCTAAATTTCTATATATTTTATTAACGTTTATCTATTGTACAAACAACGCCGCAGACGACTGAACAAAATTCATATGCTCTTTAATATTATATTATTTCATGATTTCAGGGTGGAAGGAGAAGTATTTAAATTTTAAAGTGATTTTTAGTTTATGGTTGAAGTAAATATTAAATTCCTTAAAACTAAGATAAGATTATATACGTCTTATTCCCTAAGTGAGAGCTAAGACCTTGTCTTCCTGAAGACCTGAGTCCATCAGAGACTTGTTTCAAAACAATATAGAGAGCTGTCTTTTTAATCTGGCTTTGACTGGAATTTCATGATTTATTTCAACTTTTTAGTCTCATTTTACTGAATCTTTAATTTCTATTTTATCATGTTCTAGTTTATCTTGCTTATAGTACTTTATTTATTTATTTATTTACTTACTGTTATTCTTCTATTTCATTTTTTAATTTTCTTTTTCCTTCTTTTAACTCCTATGTTTATTATATTGATATTTTAGTCTCCAGTGTTTTCCCTTGTGGCTGTTTTTGAGTTCCATGATAATCTTTCCTCACTTCCTTTTCTTCCTCATTCATTTCCTCACTTATTTACTTCTTATTTTCCCCACTTCCTTTTCTTCCTCACCTCTTCACTTCTTCTTTTCCTCACTTCCTTTCTTCCATGTTTCTGTCTGAATACATCACACCATTGAGCTGGTTGTTGGATTGTTTTCCTTGAATATGTTTTTATCATGTGAAGCACAAGAGTTGCATTGCCTTGTATGAAGTGTTATATAAATAAAGATTGAGTGATTATACAGAAGCCTTTTAGTTCTGTACAAATATTTGTGGACATAAATATGGTCATTAATGCTTCAATTTGTACTTTATGTGGTCTTACTATTTTCTCTTTTTTCTTCCGTTTCGTTCGACAGCATCATTTGTGATGAGATGAAAATGGAGGCTTTAAGAGACTCCGTGGTGGATCTGAGGCGACTGTAATCCCACTTCTCTGCGTGTCTGTCACTTGACGGCACTTGAGAGACAATGACTGTGACCCAGATGCTGGATTCCAATTAGTGGCGGTGAGTGTAACAGTTGAGATGGAAAGTGAACAGGGTCTTTACAGAGTCCTGAGGGCGTCTGAGTACTGCCTGAAGACAAATGAGATCACAGAGGGAGAGTCAGTCAGACCACAGCTGTTTCTGAAGAGTCTCAGCTCAGCTCAGCTCATGTATGTGTTCTTCTACATGTTATGAACATGTACAGCAGCGCAGTCACAGTGTCTGTGACTTTTTTCCCTCATAATGATTGATCATATGATCATTTATCATTTTTCATCTATTGATGTATTTATTTCCCATATTAGAAACAGAAAAAACATGCATGAATTATGAGCCTCACTGGTGGTGATTATTATACTTTATAAGTGTTGTGAGTGAGCTTCCTTCATGCAGCTGAACATGATTTTTGATCAGGCTAAATTATGAAGTTCAACATCTGGCCTGCAGATCTGGCAGTGTCCCTCACTGCTTTCTGTCCGCAGAAAGCATATATGCTACTGTGTTATTGGCACAGGGAATGTTCTTTACACTAATTTGATCCTCACTCTTCGCACAATCCAAGTCAAATAGCATTTGTACCTGTAGGTAGATTTGACAAAAGTAATCACAAATGAAATATAAACATTAAGACAGTAAGCAGGATTTAAACATTCAAATAAATAAATAATAAATAAACAATAAACAGCACCTCTGAACCAATACTAGAATAAATTAATATGCCACTCACAAAAAAATGAATTAAAAAAGAACAAAAACAATATATTTTGGACAGCAGGGACAGAACATAAACACATAACTTACAGGTCACCTCCTAAAATGTACGCCATGACTGTAAATCTACCATATCTCAAGAATGATTGCTTTATCTCTCAACTAAACGGATGTTTGTAAACCGTTCACTCTCCCACACCAAAGTCCATAGAGAAAATCAGAGTTTTTAAACTCAAGGAGACACAGGGGCTGCTGGTCTACTGCTGCCTTGTTTGGTAAGTTTGTGTCACTGAAGTAGATCTGGATGAAGGATTCAAACACCAGAGTCACAAGATATCAAATTTGAATTTACTAAAGGAAGCAATAATGGATTAGCAACTCCTGTGTGCCATGATATAACATTGCAGATTTTTTCAATTGACTTTGGTGCAGGGAGACGGCAGTTTATAAATGTCAGTTTCCAGACAGAAAGACCAGAAAAAGTAGTAAACGTGGATAAATCCATTTGTTCTTTTATCTTGTCGTCTTGAACAGTGAAGTCAGCGTTTATAATGTATCAATATTTCTCTCAGCAAAGCTTAAAAAAAAGGAACAGTCCATTGGTTTGGTTGTCTGTGATTTTGTATCACATTTAATCTCCAGTGTGTTTGTTATCAGTATCACGGTGTGATCATGCCACGCTAGTCTGAGATAATAACATAAGAGAAACACAGCTCCCTGTAACTGTGTGGATCTGCTGCTGGTATACACAATGCAACCACCACACACACACACACACACACACACACACACACACTGTCCTCACATTAACATTCATGGAGCCACTGGAGTGTGTCGAGCCACGTTCATCAAGCCGGCGACAAGATGCGAGGAGCGAGGTGGAAGAGGGAGGAGAGAGGCTGCCAGTGAAGGTTGCTCAGTATGGGAATAAAGGAAAGGTCAGCAAACCAGAGGTGTCACATCACCGGTCGTCATACATCACAATCATTACTGTAGGTCATTGTTTGGTACGGAGATCATAAGAGGGAGAGGACACGTATCGCTCTGTAAATGTTTCTATGGTGCAGACCTGACTCTATGGGACAATGATGTCCGTCGCCTGACACTGGCGGTTTTGGTGACAGAAGTTACACACTGGAGCTTTAATAAGACCCTGAAGAAGTAGAAGAAGGTGACTTTTCCGAGCAGTTGAATGCCTATAATGTTTATGTATGAAAACTTTGCTTTTTATTAATTCATTAATTCATTCATTCATTCATTTTGAAACCTTTGGATTTTTCTTTTTTTATAAATGATTCAAAAATTTTCTTGGACCATAAAACAATTCTGAATTGAATCCAGTTGAAGTGGATAAAGGAGGCTGATTTCTGATTTTCTGAGTCTCACTCAGAATCTTAAATTCTTCTGGGAAAGACTTTAAAACTTCATGTGATTTACACAGTTCACACCTAATCGACTATGGGACACACAGTGAGTGGTTGGACGGACCACCTCGGTGGAGCCCCCCCCCCCTCAGGTGAGGGCGCATAGATGTCGAGGCAGTTGCTGCACATGTTTGAGTCTGGTTCTGTCAGAGATTTCTTCCTGTTTAAAGGCTCCACTGATGCCGAGTGTTTGCTCACTGTGTGAATTGTTGGGTTTCTCTTCTCTCTATAATATTCTAAAGGTTTCTGTCTTAATATGTACAGAGACGTGAGATAATGTATGTTGTGATTTGGCGCTATGCAAATAAGATTGAATTGAATTGAATCCAAATAACTTTATATATTGATTCCATAATTAATATAATATGTAATCTGGTGTCAATTTGCTCTAATGTTTACACACATTTCCATAAACTATGGCTCAATATAGAGTATATAGAAAAACCCAACTCACAAACAGCTAAAAGTTTAATTGAAAAAACACTGATGTGATGAATTCAAACCATAAAAGTTATTTGTGCACTGTAAGTCTACCTATTATATACAGAAATGCATAAAATGTGTGGGAATAAGTTTCTTTTTTTTGTCCCAAAATAGCATTTGCAGAACTACATGTGCACAGTACATGCCACACAAATGTTTCACATTTTTTTTTCATTTCATTTCACACAAATCCACATAGGATTTGTCAATGTTACCTATGTAAGTATAACAAGAAACACAGATGCAGATCAAATCAGTGCAGACTTCATCGAGATAATGAAATTGAGTTTGCACATGAGTGAAACTAACTAGTAATCCGGGTGTTTGCATTTCTTGGTGAACAAATGTCCCTAAACGTGTTCAGACATTCAGAAAACTGTAATATTTGAGTAGAGTTCAGCAGTTTGGAGTCATGTTGTTGATACAGGCGTTTCACGTTTTCACAATTGTGTGTATGCAGTGTTACGACGCACACACGTGGATTGTAAAGCCTTTATGAGTTATGGCTTGCACAGAGTTGCTGACTCAAAGAGTTGAGCTGAATGCAAACATCAGTCCAGCAGTGGCCCATTTTTAGAGTCGCGCCACATTAAAATTCATACATTACAGCGGTAGCAGTGAAGCGTTTAAAGCCAGCTCCCTGTGGAACTGTTGGTTTACTGCTTCTCATCAGGCCGGTGGAACGGCTGGATTTGTGACCGGTGTCCTCTGGCTCTGAAGGACAAAGGCAACCAACCAGGGAAATCATTGTGCTTGACAACGTAGCGTGATGTCATTGTTGGACACTGTTGCTGTCCGACATTTAAGAGCATCAACCCTCCGTGGGTGTCATTTCTTTGTGTTGGTGTTCATTTGACATTACTACATATTTACAGTGATATTTTTTATATTTTTTTGTGTTTTTTTTATGTGGTTGTATGAGGTGTTGACACACAATCAGCTGTGACTGTGCTGTGCATGTCCCCAGTGTCCCACGAGGAATCAGTCGGAGACGCAGAGGCTCACCCTCACTTGAAAACATGGGGCACAGAGAAAAACAGACTTAAAGCCCCTGAAGCTGAGCTAATCAAATGTTATATCTTTGTTGCTTTAACTCGCCAGTAGACAACCTTTTTCTAGCTGGAAAAGTGACTAAACCACTCACTCTCCTGCACCAAAGTCCACAGAGAAAATCAGCATTTGTACCTCACAGACTGACTGACTGCTGCCTCGTTGGGTAGTTTGTGTCAAAGGGGTTTTAAATACCAAAAATTGCAAACTAACCTATTTGAAATTGCTGTAAAGTCACTGATTTGCTGTGTTCTCATGTTATTTTAAAATATCTTAATTTCACAGTATAATATGATACAGTATGAGATAAAAAAAAGAAGATGTATATAGATTGGCACAGCACCCCCCGCGACTTATCTAAAGCGGTAGATAATGGATGGATAATTGCAAAATTTCAAGATCACTGTGTGTGTGTTTCTGTGTATATGCACAAAATGGAGTTTTAATTATTTGAGCAAACATCTCTTACAAGTTATTTGTTTTTTTTGTGTGTATTTTAAATTGAGTTTATAATGGACGGTATCTGTTTTATTTAAATGGTGTATTTTATTGCCTTTAAGAAGGCTACACCATGAATAATTCTTCAGACTGGTTGTGATTTTTTATCAGTTTAGATTTGTGACATACATTTACACATACTCCAAGCTTTTGGCGCATATACTGTACGTCCTATAATCACTGAAAGAAGATCACATGTCAGGGTGCTCCACTACAATCTTTAAAAAATGAACAGCATAGAAGACGGGGATTCAAATCTTAAAACGAGCACAACTGCAGTTGCTGTCGTGAGGTGGACGACTTATCAATATCTGTAACGTGGAATCTGTTCCTCACAGATGAAGCACTGCAGGAGGAGGGAAAAGTAGGTGGGCAACTCTTACGATTCTGCCCCCCTTCAACTTTAATCAAAAGTACACAGTGACATGCCGCAGCGCTCCACTCCTCCTCCTCTCTCGCTTTCATAATAATGGGGCCGCTAAAAATTCAGGAGGCAGGCTCCACATCAATCACTCGCCAGATTTGAGTCCAATGCAATAAATATGTAAATGAGGAGAAGCCAATGTCTCGTAGCTTTGAGATCAGCACAAGGAGGGAAGAAAAAAAAAAGTGGGGGGGGGGGGGCTGTATTAATTGCCCATGGCCAGAGGAATCCTATTACTGTGGGCATTGATTATAAAATTGTATGTGTGAATGATTTTCATGCAAAAAGTGGACTAGACCGAGCCTCCAGCCAAAAGTGGAGGAAGACTAAAATTAGCGAATGGAGCCAAAACCGTGTCAGATGCCAAGTCTGAGTTCAAATAAGATTATTAGATTAATAGATTGAAGGAATATTTGGAGGCATACTTTGTGAAATCACTCCTCAGTGAACAATGGGCCTTTGTTGATCGTGGGTTTTATTTCCATAATCGCTGTCAGGTATAGATTTAAATTGATTTGGCAGCGTCACGTTTGACTTTCAGATCTCGCTCTTAATCAAGGCATTTTGGGCAGATAAACGGGGGATTATGTCGATCAAAAACATGGCATAATCCCTCCATAGTGCAGGGAACACTCAAACATGAGAGGCTTAACAGGCTTCCGCTGACAAAATATGGAAAAAAACAAAAACATATGTGCTGTAGCTGTGTTTATGTGCTGAAACCTTTAACATCAACAACTCAAGAAACAAGGCTTGTGGATGTCACATTTGGTATTACCTCATGGATCCAACCGGTGTCAGTGACTAGCGATGGGGACATTTTACATCACGGCACACAGGAGATGTTGATGTTTTGTTGAATGACTTCTGTGTTTGAAATATTTTTTTTTAAATTTACCTAAGCAATACAAACTAAGCAATACAAAACAGCAGTAGAGCAGCAGCTCCTGTGACCCTGTGAGCTAAAATCACAGATTTTCTCTATGGACTTTGGTGCAGGAGAGTGGAAAAGGCCGTGTATCAGGGAGATTAAGAAGCTTTTGGGGGGGGGGAAAAAAAGCAAAACCAACAAAACATCAATCCCACTAACAAGTATTGCTTCTGTAGCCAATACCTCTGTGTCAGGAAGTCTGTAAATGCTATTGAAAACACATCAGTGAGCCCCACTGTTGCACCAGCTGATGTCTTCCTCAATTCTCATCAACATGCACTCTGTTATTTTAAAGGCTTTCCCACATTCACTTCCCCCTTGCTACCATGGATTCCAATTAGCAAACCAAAACCGAAGCTTATTAGAAGTTTGTCTGGTCATGTGATCCACCCGGTCTGCCTCTAACTTCATCACCCTCCCATTGACCAAACTTGGAATTCATATACAACGGATTATACAGTCAATTTGATGTAAATCTTTAAAAACAAACCTGCAGGTTGAGTTACAGAGACAGATTACAGAGACAGAAGTCCATTGAGTTGCTCCTTCGCTGCTCGGTGGGTCGATATTCAGTGTTTGTCCTGTTCTCCTTAATGTGCTTCTCACTCTCCCGTCACTCTAAGATATTCACTCCGTCATCAGCAATGTCTCCTTTACTAACAGAGAAGCGTCAACACACATCAATCAGGTGATATTTATCCTCTTGAGGCGTCACAGCAGATGATCCACATATTTGATTTGGAGATTTACATATACAGTACATATACATACATATATGTATGTATATATATATATATGTATATATATATATATATGTATGTATATATATATATATATATATATATATATATATATATGTGTATATATATATATATATATATATATATGTGTATATATATATATATATCAAAGACTGGGGGGGGACTTGGACCAGCAACCCTCCGGCTTTATTTGCAATAATCCACATTAACTGACTCTGCTTTATGTGGAAAATACCCAATAAATGGACGGATGTAAATGTTTGAAGACTATTATTATAGTATTCATTTTAGTTAATCATGAACAAATAAAGAGAGAACATTTAACACACCACATAAATGATATATTTTTTCAGCCACATTATGTACCAATGTTTACCCAAGAGTGTACAAATACTTGTTGCTTGTACCTTTTGTCCCTGTTATTGAAAGTTCATTCTTATTCTTGATCAAACTGAACCAGTTTGTGCACAATATAATACCCGAGTATGTCGTTACAGTACTATGGTACACAAATATACCCACTGAAAGGGTACAAGTCTGCTTTAATTTTTCAAAATACACAAAATAACGACAATTGCCCACACAATAATTACATTTTCGTCATTCACTTGCATGAAAAATTGCTAATTTATGCGAAAATTTCAAACTTGTACATAAATTGTGCAATTTAATTCACTTTTCATCCTCTCTCATAATCGAAAGAATCAAAAGTACAGAAACGGTCTTGTCCTGTACCCTTACTTTTGAGTGTGTATATTTATTGATATATAAATACTGTATATCAATAAATATACAGTAATAATAAATATGCAGCTGCTTTCATCAACTTTTAGAGACGTTTTTCTACAACTCAAAGCATCAAATATTTCACATCCTATTTTTGAAATATATGCTTTAATCAGCTACACATACATTTTTATTTAATTAAACAAAAAAGAATATAACGCTCATCCCAAATAATTTACAAATAATTTAACAATGCTCATAATGTGTTCTATTGAACTGCAAACAATATCATTTTCATAAAGTTAATCAGCAAAATCATGTATTTTTTTTCAAGAAAAATATAGTTTTTTGTCTCATGCAGACAATGTTTTAGACAGTTTTTGATCAATAAAGGGAACAAAATGGAATGTCTGTCATTTAGCATCAATTTATTCATATTTCCATTTTTATGAAATGAGGACATAATACAAACTAGCACAGTGAGCCACCACATAAATAGAACAGCTACAAAAGTTTGGTTCTGTTTGTGTTAAATGGTTTGAATGAAGGTTTTTATTTCACAATACCGCTGAAATTCAAACCCCTCAACACTGGAGTTTTTACGTAAACAGTAGACTCTTCTCTGTACAGTTGTCTGTGATTCTATACACGAGAGTTCACTCATGTCACGCGATTTATAACATATAAAATTTTCAGGTTTTTATAAAGTGATCCTTTTGTGAAGGCAAACGCGTGTTGAACATCAAATCATTAAAAAGGGACATGCTGCACTAATGAAAACAAGGATTCCACAGTCCTGAGAGAGAGGGTTTTTGGTCAAATATGTTAAACATGACAATCATTATAGCTTCTTTACATGATATATAAATGAATTGAAGTGGTTGCTGTTTGTGAGTAAAACCATTGTTTGTTCACGTTAATATTTCAGGTACATTTTGTTTTATTGCTTGTGTGTGACAGCATTTATGAATGTGACGAGTCAAATGATAAAAACAAAACAACCTAGTACAGCGCTGTGCAAAAGTCTTCAGCTACCATTAGATTTGTTGTTTTTTCAACCCTATAATGGCCATATAACGCTGAATAACCAGAAAAAGTTAAAAGGGAAAAAAAACTGCTTTTACAGGTTAAAGTGTCGAGTTTTTATTCATTAAAATCCTATTAAAAAATCTGATTTAAAAAAAAAAAAGAAAAAAAAGTTTTTTAAACATTTTATTATTTGCGTATCTTAACAAAAATGACAAAGTCATGCAGGATTCAGAGCCTTTTATTCTGAAAAAAATGAACTGAGTCAAAGAGCAGTTTTTAAGACAAGTCTGTGGCAAATTCAAGTAACTATTTTTTTTAAACCAACACATCTCATACGTTTCCCATTTTTTTGAACAACGTCAAATAGTTGAGACTATTATAAAAAGTTTAGTAGAAAATAACAGGTTTTGCTTGATGAAGATGGCAGCTGATGTTCATGTCATTCAAAATGTCAAAGGTCACAGAACCATCCAAATTTAGCATCAGCAAGGCCAACAATCAAAGCTGGTAGTGGCCGAGGACTTTAGCACAGTAATGTACAAATGCAGACATTTATAAATACGTTGCAGTTTAGCATAAATAAATAACCACATAAATAAATAAACAAATAAATACGTGAATAAATAAATAAATATTTTGCCTTCATAATCCTGGAGTGCCATGTGGTTGAACGTGTTACCAGACGGTGCCCTCGCTCATGTCCGAGGACGGCTGCGACAGCTGGTTGGAGTATCCGTTGTCACTGAGGGACACTGTGGTGTAGGACGGTGTGCTGGGTCCACACATGTCACTGGAGATGCTGTGCATCGAACCCGGTCCGCCGGGCTCAGGACTGGGCGATTCCAACGGGTGATGAGACACCGGTGCGTCAGAGAAGCACTGCACGTCTCCTGGACAGTGGTGTCCCTGATGGTGGTGGTGGTGGTGGTGCTGATGGTGGTGGTCCATGGCTCCTAATGGGGTTCCCGCAGGGACAGAGGAGGGGATGAAGCCCAGGTCTGCTGGAGTCTGAGCCTGAGATGATGGTGGACCTTGGAAATACTCGTAATTCCCTCCCGGGCCGTAGTACTCGCCGTAATCTGTGGTTAGAATAAAATGGCTGGATTAATGTAAGGTCTATAGCAGGCAGTGATGTGACATTACTGTGACAAACTGCAGTGAAACGCTAAAGAATGAAAAAGAAAAATGAAAAAACATTTACAATCTGACATCTTTTTTTTTTCTAAAATCTAAACACATGTTTATAATATGATGTTTTCAATTGTCTACTCTTACTGTTATTCTGCGTTACAGCCTAATTTGCAAGACTTTTTAGTTTCACATAAATATTTTTAATCATAAGCAGAATTTTTTTTTATTACACAATTTTACAGCATGTCAGCAAGGGGATCAAACTCACTCTTCTGATTAAACAATGACCCACTCCACCACTGATCCACTACTATTTTTTGTTGTGCAATCCATCAATCAAAATGTGATTACTATTTCTCTGATGGACCATGAAGTGCCCCCTTTTCCCGAGGCCCCCAGAGTCCCTTCAAACGCCCCTGCTTCAAATATCAGCCCTTCATCCCTCAAACATTCACTCTTCTCCTCACCTCCATAGTAAGGGAAGTGTCCGAGCTCTCCGGGCTCCAGTCTCTCTCCCAGCGCTCTCATTCTCCTCGGGCTGCGGAAGAACACGTGCCTGCGCGTGCCCAGAGCGCTCAGCTGCTTCATGCGTCTCTCTTTGGATCTGCGGTTCTGGAACCAAACCTGGAGGGGAAACGGGGACAACATGAGCATCGTGTGGTTTATAATATCATGCTGATGCCTGAAGACATATGGACGCATTTAATTATTAAAATGTTGGTTGACGTTATTACAGCATTTAATAATACAATAACATATACTAAAACACTGTAATAAATTGGAAAAAATGTTTGGTTGGTGCGAAAATATCCCAGTTTTTGAACATTCACCAGTACATACACACACATATATAATAGAAATATGGTTTAAATATTCCAAATACACAACTAAACATAAAACTGCTGTTTCCTCATTTATAAACTGGTGAGATGGTGTTTTTTTTAAATTATTATTATTATTTGTTTTTTTTACTGACACATTCTAGTATTTTTGATGCCTTTTAATGAATGTTCTGTACAGTAAGTAGTTTGATTGATTGACGAAGACTCTTTATAGTCTTTGTCTTAATAGTCTTTGAGTAGATCTAAATCCATGACGCACGTGGAACCCATTTGGTTGTCCGATAATGGGCGCAGATGCATCACACATCATCCTCCGTGTATGTGTGTGTGTGTGTGTGTGTTACCTGGATGACTCTCATGCTGAGGCCCGTCTCTCGGGACAGCTGCTCTCTGATGTGTCTGGTTGGCTTCGGCGTGGCAGCGAACGCCGCCTTCAGTGTCTCCAGCTGTTTGGCTTTGATGGTGGTTCGAGGCCCGCGGCGCTTCCCGGCGGTTCCCTGCTCCTCGTTCTCGTTGTTGCAAATCGCGTCCTTGTCAGACAAATGTCCCGCTTCCGAGTCCTTGCCGTCGTCCTGCGGGTCCTGCTGCGAGTCCGGAGACAGACTGGGCTCACTGGACGTCGTGACTGTAGACGAGAGTAACGAGATATGAAGTTTATTATTATTATCAGGATGGATCTTAACTATAGCTGAAAAAGACAAAAGACTATAGGAGCGTATACAGAAGAAAATGTCACACAGGATATTAATATCATATTCAATGTATCTATTTAATTAAGATAACGAAAAGCATATAACATAATAATATATAATATAATATAATATAATACGATATTCATTCGTTTATTAATACTTTATAATAACAGACACATCATTATTTACATTTTTTAACATCAACGTCATGATTCACTGTATATATAAAATATAACACTACATCAACAACACAACAATCAATACTACTAATAATATACCAGTATACTATTCTATTACTAATAATAACAGCAACAATAACGACACAATATTACTAAACATTATTCATTTAACTTGTTTGTTTTTTTTAATTCGTGAAGCACGTTGTATTGAGAAGTGCTAAACAAAAGATTATATTAATAACAACAATAACAAAATTTGATGCCTATAAAAAACAACATTTAAACAGTTAAATAAATGAAATAAACACAAGAGTACAAAGAATAAAAGGCTTGATTTGAATCACCTGCCAGGAGGATTGTGTCTTTCCCGTTGCTGTTGTTATTGTTGTCGTTGCTGTTGTTGTTGTTGTTGTTGTTTTGATAGTCGTCTTTACACACGAACTTGAACTCGTCCAGGATGTAGAGCTCCTCCCCCGTGGACAGCTGCTTGTTGCACATGACGCACGTGAAACAGTTGAGGTGAAACACTTTGCTCTTGGCTCTGCGGACCAGGTCACTGGGTAAAATCCCCTGTGAGCAGCCGCCACATTTAGTCCCAAACCTCCTGTTCAGTCACACAAGAGGCAGAGGATCTGGATCAGGATGATGATCAGGATGGTGATGATCGGGATGATGATGGTGGTGATGATGGGGTGACATTCTGCTGGGTTTTAATACACACACACACGTGATCATCACTGAATGTAATGCTTTGTGCCCAAAGGATTCACTTAAACATCATGAACTGAACAGAACACTATCAAATGTTATCGCCCCCAATTTTTATACTGTATTGTATTGTGCATTCATTTTGTAATTGTCGCAATTTGAATGTTAACTTTTTATTAACGCCAACTTTTTATGACAGCCGATTAATCGGTCTCAGTGTGTTTTCCATTAGATAACCTTGTTTTATAATAGATAATATTGTGTGTATATATATATATATATATATATATTTTTTAAATATAGATTTTCTTCGCCTCTGACATTTATGTGGATATTATTGTTTTGAGGTTTGGGGAAAAAAATGTTTTATTGCACTTATTATACCTTTATTTGCACCAAACAACTAATCAATTAATTGAGGAAATAATCTCCCATTGATGGGTTATGAAGAGAAAGCTGCAGCCCTATATTGTTTAATTAAATTGTTTTTTTATTTAAATAAAATAATAAACACAATGTGCGTTTTTAACAGCTTAATAGATCATATAAATAATAATAATTATTATAGTTACCTGCAGCCCAAAACTTCACATATACTGTACATTTATGCTTTACAATTTCATAATTTGCATTTTTTTTATTCTATAGATTTTATCAAAAAATAACTTCCACATGGTCTCAAATAAGAATTCTTAAGAGCAATCAGCATTTTTAACAACATAAAACAAAAGAAAAAAAACAAAAAACAACCCCCATGATATTCTGACACTATTCCAACAAATCTTTTGATCAGATTACAAGCATCATTTTAATACAGTAGGAAAACAACGTTACAGTCCAAAATTAAAAGTGCAAAATTAAATCGCACGTTTGTTTTCACCCTGCATTTTTTTTGTTTATTTCTCTCATGTCGTATTTCATTGCCTCATACAGTAGAAGTAAACACCATCTGCATTTTTCCACTCATCTTTGTCAAATTCCAAGTTTCTTTTACATTTAATTCTCTCTTCCTTTTGTCCTATCATATGACGATGATGGAATTATTGTTCGCTGCAGACCAATATTGTACAATTAAATTGCATTTTGTAGAATGTGATGTTCAGCTTCTCTGCACGCGGACAGGCGGGTCTGTGTGCTCACCTGAAGAAGTCGTTCTTACAGTAGAGTCTGCCTTCTCGCGAGAAACACTTCTCCGTCAAAGTGCATTTACAGTCGGTGCACTGGACGCACTTGGTGTGCCACGGTCTGTCCAGAACTTTGAGCAGGAACCTGTCCACGATCGGTTTGTCACAGCTGGAACACTGGAACATGGTCTGCATGTTTGGACTCTTATATTCCCCAAACCCAAACACTCTGTGACTGCGCGTCTTCTGTCGCTCCAACGGCAAATCCAATGCATCCAAAAAAAAAACCAACTAAATCTCACTCATGACCACTGTCAGCATCCGTGCGGGGGCGAGTGTCATCTCCTGCTCTTCTGTTCCACGGCACGACAAGAATCCACATGTGGCCGACAGCTCCACGCACACGCTACTGTCAGGGTGCATTTCTTAGAATAAATCAATAAATACATTTAAAAAAATGTATTTGCGTGGAGATCAGAGCCAGTGACATGATCCCAACACACACACACACACACATGCAAAGTGCAAATGCAGCTCTGTCACTTTTCACTCTCAGTTGGAGAGGAAAGCTTTATGGTCGCACCTCTTAAAAGCTCAGCCTATTGTTCGTGAAGACACCCGTGACGTCAGAGCCAGGACAAGCCTATAGAACGAGGTTTCAGCTCACTCCAACACACACACACTTGTGAGACAATCTGGTGAGGACACAATAAATAGCATAAAATAAAATAAAATAAAACACTTTCAAACTAAACATTTGAAGGAAATTAATTGCTGTACTGTTTTAACACAGTATGTAAAATAACCTCCAGAGAGACTGTGATGATACTGATGACATCACGTGATGAAGAAGAAGAAGAAATCCTCTGAACTCAGGGGTTTCCCTCATGATCTCGTGCATGTTTGAAAGGACAAGAATCATCACTAATGGTTCTAATCTTTGGAGATAAGGACCGCGTGTCTTCTACAGATGTTATCACAGCGAGTTGAAAAGATAAAACATATCTCTCTCGTTGCTCGTCCTTTCTAATCATCTTAAAAATCCATCAATCTCTACTTTAAAACAATCCAATATGTCATTATGACATGATATACGATGCAAATATATATCTGTATCTAAAAAATAATAGTTGTGCAGTTATGAATGAATACCTAATTCAGTTAATTTTCAAAGAATATCAATTTGCATCAAAGATCCAACAGTTTTTATATCCCAAAGTCATAATCATTGTCATATAAATCTGTTGGATGCAACTCACAATGTATACAATACATATAAAGTAAAAATCCCTTTGATCATTATCACAAAGTCCTAGTTTTGCTTGCTGAAGACATCACGTCTGTAAACTAATGAACTAATTCATAAATCACTTGTTGGACCTTTCAATCTGTACACTGCAAAAAAACCCTTGGTTTAAACAGAAACATCAGTTGCTTTGTCATTTCAAAAAAAATGTACAAAACAGAAAATGTGTGCGTGAGTGGATATGTTGATCAAAAATGCACTTAATCCTGGCTTTAACAGGTTTTTTGGCTCAGTTTATGGGAACGATGCAAATTGTGGCTACATTTCTTACTTTTTTAAAAGCTGGTTCAGCACTTTCTATTTTGTATTTCATTTTATTTCACATCATCAGTTCATTAGAATCGTTCAGTCGTTCCCTTTTGACCTCCGGTGCGTTGCGCTTTTCTTCTTCCTCTCCTTTTCAGTCTGCCACGGTTGTGACATCACATTTGACATATGGGTGGAAAAGAAATAAAAAGAGAAACAAAAGCAACCACTTTTTTTTTTTAGTGGGATTCACCCACCAGTTCCAAAAATATCCGAATAGCCAGTCATTTCAGTGTGAAAGAGGCTTTACAAGTAAATATTACACCCTCTTAACATCCCCTCTGCTGTGGACAATAACTGTCCCTTTGCTTTCCTGGGAGTGAACAGTGTGAACAAGTGTCTCCTCCTCAGTTTGTGCTCCTCCATGAGAGGTGTTGATTAGACTCCCCCCCCCACCAGCCCCCCTCAGCATCACTACAGCACACAAGCGGTCTCTTGTGCAGTGCAGCTCAGGAATCTGGCAGGGAGCACACTCTGTTTGTTTTGGACTGAAAAAAAAAAGCACGTCATCAGTATTTGTTAATTGTGGCTAATTGGCCCTAACGAGATGAACAAGACCACCCACTGGGAGTGTTCATACACATCATTTGTAGGAAACAAAATTAATTACTGGATGCTAATTAAAGTCAATGGAAAGCGATTTAGGCAGCGGTGGGATGTGAACGTTGCAGAGAGGGGAAAAAACAGCAGGTCTCATGCATAGTAATAATACTACTACTACTACTACTACTAATAATAATAACAATAATAATAATAATAATGATGATAAGAAGAAGTAGAGGTATACATGTTTTTATATAGCACTTTTAAAAGACCCTTCACATGTTTAAAAGTCGTGAAATCAAACATAGACAAGACAAAGTACACAATTCCACAAGAGATAGAGCCTCACGACTACACTGATGATTATATAAAATGATAACTTTAGAAGTTTAGAAGAACTGACTATATTCTGTCACTTTTAATAAAACAAAATGACAACTCTGCTCTAATCGTGACTCATAATGCAGTCTCTTGAAAACAAGGCCCTTGCCTGAAGTACATATACAAGGCTAAGAAAACCAAACCATTTCCTGATACATCCATACCTATGGTAATTATAATATTTCATTTCAGCTAGTAAATCCTTCTGCGTGTTACACACTTGACGTTTAACCTCTTGCTTTAAATGGTCAATATAAGTTGTGACACTTTGTTGACCTTAGTTTGACCTTATTAAGCATTTCCAGACTGATCTGGAGAAGAACTCTTCAAATAGCTCTGTTCCGCTAAATTTGTCATTCTTCATTCACACATTTCCTTTTACGCTTGAGTTTTTGCATCTAGATAAGCAAAAAAAAAAAAGAGAAAAGAAAAGAAGTGAGAAAGGTTTAGTAGATTTTGGATTTACTGATTATATAAACATTTTAACTAATTTTTTTCTAATGTCAGTCAACAGAATGTTGGTTTATCCACTGACATAAAACAGCTATAGTTAAGCACATTAAAAGCCATAGACATAAACCTCACTCTGATAACCTAGTGTGATATACTATACACTATATTTATCTTACTGTTAGACAGTCCTTTCCAACTGGAAATGTATTTTCTTTGTCCCTGTACCAAAGTCCATGGAGAAAATCAGCAATCTTAAATCATGCTGATCCACTGCAAGCTAAGAGACACTGATTTTCTCTGTGGACTTTGGCGTGGGAGAGTGAGCGGTTTAAAAATGACATTTTCTGTTAAAAAAATGAGATAGAGGTGGTGGACATATTGTGAAAATAATAAAATATGTTTAATCAAACAGCTGTTACGAACAGAGAGAAATCGGTCCCGCGGAGTATTAACAAGTATTAACTCTTGTTGAAACAAAAAAAAAAGTCTTTCAATCGAAATCTGCACACAGAGACGATCGTTTTCGCGCACCGTCACATGACATAGAAACATGGTGACATATAGAAGCAAGTGTTGAGCATTGGGTCCGTGATTGTGAGACGATGCAAAGACAGGGAATCCCTCCCCACACGAAGAGGACGGCAGCGAGAGTGATCAGCCGGAGGGGCCGTTTCCTGAGAGGGCCCAAGGGACGGAGGGCCCACAGCCCGGGTGATGATGGTGATTGATGCAGGCACAATTCAGACGCCTCAGACGCTGCAGCAAATTAAAAGGCTATTTTGTAGAGTTGTAAAGGAGTGGAATGGCAGACGGGAGCGATGAGGCGACCCTCCCTCGCCCCCTCTGCTCTGTCACAACATCAACTTCTCTTTAGTTTCTTTGGTGTCATCAGTCCCTCAGGGAAAAGAGCTATTTACAAGCCTTTCACGCTCACTCATACTGGAAAACAGCATTCATGTTGCTTTTGTGTGTGTGTGTGTGTGTGTGGAAGGAGGATACATTTAGACCCACACACACACACACACACACGAGAGAGAGGCACTGTAAAGCTATCTATGGCTACATCCATACTATGTCATTTTTAAATAAAACACACACACATTCTGCTGTGGATTCACGTGTTGTCCACACTCAGCTGGTGTTTTAGAGCCATTTGATTTCACTCTACAGACACGTCTGGTAAGGACGCTGTTTTGGCCAACTTCAGAATCTCCTAAAGAAATGGAACCAATTGCAAACCCGTGCGCTAGAGGCGGGCTTAATGCGAGGACATTTTATATACATCCAACACGGTGGCCACCAAAGAGCAGCTGTCTTTCGATCTGGCTGTTTCTTCCATTTTAAGCGACTTAAAATCCATTTTTAGACGCCATTACTAGATAGTCATCACTATTAGAAAATGACGACAACCACGTTTGTTGACATGCTTTCCGTTGCTGTGCATACGTCATCCTGATCATGGGTCTGATTGGTTATCAGTCCAATTGTGTACAGCTGCAGGTGTCTGCATCACTGGTGTTAGCCAGGGTATGATTGGTTCGTATCAGCCGTGACTCGACTATCACCAATGGCTGAAATTTGTCAGTTGGAGCACTTACATTCACTTTGTCTTGTCGTCGTTCTGATATAATAAATCTTGTTCTTGCTTTACACCATTTTCTCTCATGTGAGTAGAACTTTCTGAATCCAAGCAAACAAGTGCAGAGGAGAGAATCGACTTCCTGTTTACACTCATATGCACATCAGTGTAAACAGGAAGTGCCCACTGCACTTGAGCGAACAGTCATGTGATTTATAGGCACTTCAGATGCAGATTACTTCTGGTTTGGACCAAAAAAAGGGGATTATTGTTTTATTTTTTTATTTGAAAACAGTTTATTTTAAGCAGAATTAACTGAAATATTGAGTTCACACAATGCTGATTAAGCTCCACACGACTGTCTCTGTGTTTCTCAGCGTTGAATATGTATACTTTTTTTGTGGGAGAGGTGTTAGGAGACAGCGCTTTAGGGGACCTGAAAAGGTATTTTTTTGATAAAAGTCGTCGCCTTAAATAGCAAGAAGACTCTTGCGCTAAATTTGATTGTTTGATTAGATTGTAACCACTGAGAAACCAGACCAGGAAAATACTTTTAGTGTCTTTGATTCACTGCTCTGCTCGTTCTGTGCCCTCCTCATTTAGATAGCGCTAGCAGATGCCAGCAGTGTTTGAGCGACAGAAGTTACAGAGTGGCGCTTTAAATGAGAACATAGTTGTACGGATGTGAGTGGTATCAATAGTTCTCGGCCGACAGCAGCTAAAAGACAAACTTCCTTTTCCTGTACATGATTTACACATCTTTCATCCTTAAGTTGAATTAAATTGAGCTGAGGAGGCACTGGCTGCTGCTGCGTGTGTGTGTGTGTGTGTGTGTGTGAGAGGGGACAGAAGATCGAGAGAGTGTCAGGCTAAAGGCAGAACAGCCTTCTGTGAGGATGACTCTGCTGCCAGAGGTCAAACCAGTGTCAAGTGGGGAGTGAACCCCAGCTGAGCTGCCTCGGTCCGAGCATTGTGCTCATCAATGCAGCTGCTGTCAGTTATCACGAGTGGCCAGGGGGTGGGGGTGGGGGCGGAGGAAGGGGTTGCAGGCTGCGGCTGATAAAAAAAAGGGAACGTGCCTGTGTTTACATTTGGGGAAAGCGGAGGGAAGAAAGGGATGAGGGATTGTTGGGAGCTTGGGGGCATATGGTCCTCATACACCCGAGGAAAAGGGCTCTCCCTCCACGCAACACATGCCGAGTCTCTCACAAGCAGGTCACCTGCCCGCCATAAAGCTGCAGTTTTATCTTTTGTCTTCATTTTATTTTGTTGTATTTGAATCCTCAATCACAACCATAGAATGTACTGTGTTTAAATTGCTTTGAATAAGTTGGAGTTTTTGAAACTGTCTGTATATTTTGATATTTTATCATTCTAAATTTTCCTCTTATATATAATTTTTGTCTTTCCGTAACCCTGTTGAATGGGCTGCTATATATACATTACAGTCAATTATTAGCTAGTTTGCAACCAGTAGTTAAATAATAAGCAGTCCTATAGCTCATAAAGTCATAGTCATGTGCACATGGTTACAAATTACATAAAGTGGCAAATACATTTGCAGCGTTTTTTACTCGTAGGGTTTTAGATTTCCACAAGATGTGTTTTACTTCTCATCCAAGAGGATCTGAAGAACCGAATCTTACAGATTTATACCGTGAAGTGGGTCACGAAGGTTTGTCGTCATATATATAATAGATTTCTGTGAGCGTACGTAAAAAAAAAACAAAAAACAAGCCACTGAGGCAGTCAAACCTAAAAGTTGTGGGTGATTTATAATCAGTCTGTTGGGTCATGACACGACCTGAAATGGTTTGACTCTAATCTAGCAGCTTATCACCTGTGACCACTCAGCCTAGGCTTTCCTCTGGATACAGACAATCATGATGGGGAAGCACCTGATTTGTACATCCCTCTAAGAGGTCACCGTGGCTGGTTAATGTGTACACTGGCGAGTCAATAGGATAATATTAGCCAAACAGCTTAACGGGGGTAGGAGGAGGAGGAGGGGGCACAAACACAGACTGCATGCATGAAAGGAGGGATGCATGCATCACATGTCCACGGTGCATCTGTCAGTCTCTGATCTCTGAGTCGTATGCAGGCCGGGGGGGGGGGAGACGTAGAGATGCTGCATTAGAATAAGAGTGGACGGCACAAGTGGACTCAGACAGACTGTGTCCTGATGCTGACGCCCACCCATGTGCTTTCAGCTGGGTCTTCACATGCTCGCTCCCTTTTCACTCCGGCACCTCTGAGGGACCGGGCACATCCCAAAGCGCTAAACAGATGGGGTGTCTCACAAAGAGTGCGGCTTCTTGGCAAGCTGGTGTCCTACATGGCTGAT
Source organism: Solea solea (assembly GCF_958295425.1). Taxonomy (NCBI): domain Eukaryota; kingdom Metazoa; phylum Chordata; class Actinopteri; order Pleuronectiformes; family Soleidae; genus Solea; species Solea solea. The sequence continues at coordinate 11,394,252 of NC_081137.1, read as the reverse complement.
TACACCTAAATACCGAACGTAGAATTGATACAGTGATCCCTGGTCACGGTGTGAATATGGGGGGGGGGGGGGGGGTCGTGGCACAAATAAATATATAAATAAATACAAATAAAGAAAGATAATGCAGCTTTAAACATGTTTGTATTGATGGCAAACCTGTGTTACTTCAGTGAGTCATCGCAACACACACTATACCACAGAATCTTACATATTCACGTTCTATTTGCTTTAAAGCTGCAGTGTGTAACGTTTGGTGATTTTTGTTGTTGTTGTCATTCTGCCTCTGTTTGCTTTTCTTGAACAGAATCACTGTGACGTTATTTATCCGCTTCACCTGAAAACAGACCTGACTGAGGGAGCGTTTGTGTGTATACAGCAGCGCAGGAGCGAGCAAGGGCAACACCAAGACCCTAAAAGAGAGTTACAAAGACACCATGTCCACATCAGCAGTTTGACAGATGCAGAGATTGTCTCGGCTCATATGTCACTTATAAAAGAAGCATATTTGTCTGTGCTAATGATGAAAGGCGCTCAGGAGGGAGTATTTTAATCATCTGCAGTTGAAACACTTGTGTTCTTATGATCCTGCCTATACTACAGCTTTAAAATTTAGGAAAAGAAAAGAAAGAGTTCTGTTAATTAAAAAAATATACTGTACATCTACTGGTTTAATAGAGATTATGCATTTAAAATATTTTTTTATTTATATATTTTTTAATCAAACACTTCAAATCTGCACACACACACACACACGTATAAGATTTTTTTCGTTTTCCCCTGAAATCCACAGTTTCCATACGTTTCTATTAGGATAAGAGACATATTTCTCGCCATGTTTCAACATATTATATTTCTATTTATATGCCAATTTCCTCTCAGGGATTATTACATTATTGGGATTGGGATTGTTTCTGTGATTTTGTGTGTGTGTGTGGCTGTATACAAGCACGCTCACATGCATCCGAGGCTTCAACAAGTCCCTCAACCTGAACGACCACATTGTCTTTTCTCAGAGCAGGTCAGTCTTGAGGCTGTGTGTGTGTCCATGTGAGATATAGAGGGACAGCGAGAGAGAGTGAGTGAGTACATGCCTGTAGCCAGACTATCCACATTTTTCATCATCATAAAAAAGAAGAAGAAAACAAACTGGGCTCCTTATCAGCAGCTGTGTCCTTTCTTCCCTCTCAGACTGCCCTCCCCGTCCCTGTCTGGCCTCGCAGATATGCTAATCACTATGTAAGAATATCCTGTTGGATAATTACCATACATTACCTCATGTGCTCATCTACGGATTAATCCTCCATGAGCATAATCACATTTGGGCGTCTTTCCTGGCCCAGTGTTAAAGGTGAAATGTGGGTAAATACAATTTATAGCCGTGGAACACGATGGTATGGAATGTTTTTGGCTGCAGGACATCGTGTGCAGACTGAGATGGTTGAATGAAGACGATTATCTCCTCAGTCATAAACTCTCCAGACAGCTGGATCTTACACAGTTGTAATATGACCACCAAAGGCTATTTTCTTACCTGTATCCTCCCATTATCATCTGTTCTTTCACAGTTTTTTTTTTTTTCATCATTATGTTTTTATTGTACTTTTGCATTGTTAATGTGAACATGAAGTACTTCAAAGGATCGAGTAAAGCGGTACACGGCCCGTCATTCCATATGTGTATGAAAAGTAAAATAAGAAAAAGTTGAACTGATCGATGAAGTGATATAAGCTTTAAAACAATCAGCATCATGCAACACTATAATCTGCATTCTTACAATTATCAAACAGGGCCAGGCAGATTGATATTTCTTTCCAAAATGATGCCGTTGACGTCATAACAGAACATTTAAATACGACGTTGACCAAATCATTTCCTCACATTTGTGCGTGACACATACAGTAAATCATGTCTGTTTGGCGGATGGATCAATCTATTCTGCTTGGACTGGAACCGTCCCCGTATTGATAGCTCCTCCCCTGTTTTCTATATCTCATTTGAATATATTGAGTGGACCATCTGTAAGCCATTTGTCGACATCAAAGTTCCATGGGAAGTGTGTTGTCCTCCCTCTGGCCACGCCTCCAGGCATGCAGTCAGCACAAACATAAACACACACATGCTGATGTTGCTACGTGCACAAAGGGGAAAAAAATCATCCTCATGAAACCTCAGCACAAATTGTATTACATTATATACATATTAAATAAAACATTTCAATAAATTGGTTTTTAAGCAACATCAGTCCTCATAATAACACCAATCTGCTTTTAAACCTTTTAAATTCCTTAAAACAAACAAACAAGGATTTCCACATTATTTAAAACTATATAAAAAACACTATATTTCCAATTAATTATATGATAATGAGATTTGCTTTTGGCCTGGGATGTACCATTGCTTGTCAACAAGAGTCAGTTATTTTGCATTATGAAAATACATTTTCTTAAATACTTTCAACACTCAGAATTTACCAGTATAGTCTTATTCGTGGACATATAGAGTATAGGAAGCTGCTGACAACTGAAGCCTATATACGTCTTTGTCTACAGACCCTTCAACAAGAGACCTGCTGCAGCAGTTGCACACATGACCCTTGTGAACAAACCATAAAACACTATTACAAGAGTAATGACCAAATTTAACAGTTTGCCTCAGCACACCTGGGTTCCCGACAAGGACCGTATATATTTCCTTTGACAGTCCCAACATCTCTGCAGTGCACAACCAACCGGAACGAACCGACAGGGTCAATATCCCCGGGGAGAAAGAGGAGTCTTCTTTAAAGACTTAAAGCCATTTTGTGAATTCTCATTTGTAGCTGCATAAAAGCCCAGAGGGGAGAGAGGTGGACAACTAACAGAGCTCTCTTTTAATTCTCACAACTCGGAAATGAGACAGTGGACAGCACTATGAAACCTTGTACTGTCCAGGGGGAGCTTTTATGAGACATTTGAGATATTTATGAGACGTTTAACGTGGACGCTCCCACTTAAAATACAGTTGCATGAGCCAGACCTTTGTGGATCTTGTGCAATAAATGTATAGTTTCATTAGCATATTGAAGGAAAAGGCAGAGTGGGAGTGTTTGATATAAAATCCTCTTTCTATTTCACACAAAAGCAGCTGGGTAATTGTGTGCTGACATCAGTGTGCAGCAGTCACTATAACAGTCAGCAGAGCCTGAAGTCTTCATTCAGCTCCTACCATGCTAATGTGCTAATCCTCCATTTTCCTCCAGCACGTCCTGAGGCTTTACAGCCACACAATAGTATTTTATTTTCTTCAAATGGTTCATTTAAGTACAGCAAATAATAGTTTTGCTATTTTTTTAGGGTAACTGTACAATAACTTTTTTGCATCTTCTCTGGGTTCTGTTTAGAGCAGTGTTTCTCAAACTTTTTCAGACCAAGGACCACTTAACCGCCTAACTCAGAATAGCCCCAAAACAATAATGCCAACTTCAACAGTTGACAAATGGCAACCTCCTAAAATGAACTACTTGATTTGATATTGAAAACAACACATATGTACCAGGCAGTTTGAGACTGCACTGAAATTAAAACACTGACATTTTAAATCTTCAGGTCGTCATGAAAAGGCAACAACATCACTAAAAGTTCAAATTCATTTTGTGAACGTCGGTGATGCTAGAACAAACATGATCTTATATCACAGCAACTGAATAAATCTGACAGTGCACCTGTTTCATGTGCCCAAACAGCTTCACTGGTGCCGATTTGACATTTGCCTTGTCAATAAAAGCTATTTACAGGCAATTGATCAGCTGTAACCTCTCAGCTCCCGGCAACTGATGAGTGATCATTAAAAAAGAATGACAGAGAGAGGGAGAGAGAGAGAGAGAGAGAGAGAGAGTGTGAGAGAGAATGAAAGCAGTAGAAGAAGCGAGAGTCACTGATTCTTCACCCCTGACCTCAGATAGCATCACAGGACCTGTGATCAGCTCTTCACAGCAGCCGTGCTAATGCTCACCTGTTAACTCCTCTGTACAGAGATAGTGAGAGATCAAAGAAATCATGACTCCACACTCCTTCATCAGGAGTTGTCAGAGATCAGAGATCAGCATCAAGCCTCAGGAGAGTAAGGGTCCGTCCACACGGAGATGAAACTACATTTTTTGAAAATGCCACCCAGAGTGGGAAGATCTCAAAAGATTGGTCTCATGTGGACGGCGAATATGCTACTTTAGGAAAACGATGATTCCCAGCTCTACCTTGTGCATGTAAACAAACAGACATATATCTTTCTTTCCCTGGCTTGGTTCCTTCTGTCTCCATTTCTGTTATTATATCTATAATGTATACAATTCTTCTGTTTTTGGTGTAACTTTACAGTGCAACTTACAGTCCTGGCATATGTACTCATGCTGTATTTACGGGGAGTCTCTGAAGCTAAACCATGTCTCTGAATATCACAGGAATGAGATCAGGTTTCATCCACATTTTTCAGCGAGTAGAACTAGAGACTGTCTTTTCTTTCGTTCCTGTTCATGCATGAGGCAGATCATCAAACACATCACTGCATCCAGCTTACCCAGAATGCTTTTGGGTATCCTGGGCATGGGAGAAAAGGAAGACGTATTTGTCAGTTGAACAAAGCTTTCCTGTTTTTCGGTGGTTTTTTTTTTATAAGAAGAGGGGAAAATCAATGTCTATCTCCACATTGTGGAGACACAATCAATTTTGTGTGGCCCTGATCCTCTCATTGGAGATGAGAGAACAATGGCACACTATGGTCATTTCATGGTCACAGAAGATTTGGGGGGGAGATGGTTCCTGCTTGAGGTGTTTGTGTTGGATCCTGAGTGTTGTGTTGTGTATTGATTTCTTCTTTATGCTCCGCATCTCCCAGTACCTGGGTTCATTCACACAGTGAGGAAGCACATCACCGCTTCATGGCTGCCTTAACTTACCGTCTCTGAAGTAATCTGTGGTGACCTGACCCCTGCTGTGTCCTCTAATACATTTCTATGATAAATATTTATGATCCTGCTGTAGAAATATACTACAAATGTGTAGAATATTGAATACTGAATTTGAATTATGAGGTCAGTGAATCAGTGGAAAAGTGGTGCTCAACTCGCCGAGCGAATCAAATCACATTTGTGTGTTTTATTGAAACATCATCATGACTTTAGCAACATTAGCAACTCTTGCTACATAGTCAGCCGTGACGGCCACAGACACAGGTCAGCTCTGATAGCCACCTCGAGCCTCAAGTATCAGACCAGTCCACTGTGTTAAAGTGACACCTATGGGTGAATCAGTCATATGTTCTCTATGCAAGGACCTGGCGTTACGGAGACTGCCATTATGTCCCCCATATTTGAACAGAAGCCTCTGTGGACAAACCAACCTGGGACCAGCACTGGGAATACACTGGATGTGCCCCCACCTCTTGTGGCTGGGGTTAATTTATAGTGACCAATTATGGGGATTGGGTACCTTGCTGAAACTGGCAACTCTCTGGTTTCAAGCCCATTTCCCTTCCACTTGGCCATGGGCTGCCCCACATTAATTACTGCAAATTTTTTTTTTTAAGAAAAATAGGCAAGAGATGTAGATAAATATTAAAATAAACAACAAGTGGAAGTGGAGTTTGTGTAATATAATATCGCCATGTAAATTCCGATCATTCCACCCAGAATAATTCTTAATTCTATTTCTCATGCAGAGGATTAGGCTGCGTTATTTCACCGAGTCTATTGTCCTGTGATTTATTACCACCTCTGCCTGCCTGCACCCCAAAAAAATGAAAATACTGTTATTCATCCAATGTCTCTTTCTGCAACCCCAGATAATCCGTGATTGGCATATTGTGATCCTCTAAAGCATTAACATTGTGTGAACAAAGCTTCAGAAATGAATCCTCATGCAAATCCATCTTGGCTGAAATGCACTCAATAATACCACTGATGTGATTCTATTGATGTGTAAGCCACAGTCAAACTTCCCTGGGTGATGCAGGCACATTGACAAGCAATGCATCATATCACACAGGGATTTGGATCAGGCAGGGGGCTCTCTGGGCCTTGATTCCATCAGACGGACGTGCCAGCATCTCGGAGATTTTGAGCTACTACTGTTCCAGAATCAGATATGACTCATATGTGAACCACAGATTTGACGAGAGAATGGGATTTTTCTACCTGTGGCAGACTCTTTATCTCGCAAACAGTAGCCGAGGCAAAAGCTGACAGATAATGACCTCTTATCACTTCCCAGTAAAATCAAAGACATGTTTTGCATAAGTATGGCATTGCAGCACACTTTGGTCAAACCAGTAGCAGAATGTTGTACAAGAAAGACAATTACTTCAAATGTGAAGCAACTAACTCTGCCACATGTACTTACATTTTTACATTAAATGCTGTAGTATTAGTGCTATAGTATAGTATATAATATAGTATAGTGCTGTATGAGGCACTGACACTCTCACAACATGGCAAACAGTGGGGACAGACGAAAAACAACATCATTAGAATGTTTCCTGGCACACACACAATATTCAGCACTGACTAAATGTCATTAGAAAAACTAAACTATCCATTTAAAAGCATTTTACATGCATTTGATTGTCTTTTCAATATATTTTGTGACACATTTTTCAATAGGGAGGCTGTTCTCTTAAGAGGAGGGAAGCGCTGACGTCACATGGAGAATAAATCGAGCTGCGGAGAAAGCAAGTAAAATGACATCTGACCATCCGTCAGTGTCTGTGATGAGTTTCGGGAGAAAAAAAACAAACATCATTCATGTTTTGTACATTTGTGGCAAATTGCTCCATCAGACATTGCCAGCACCTGTCTGTCAAACAAGGGAGAAGCCTGATGTCTCACAGACAGGTGAGTGACAAGGACGAGCATGAGGGAGAGGAAAAAAAAACCCAAACCTGAGCCTGTGGTGTTAAAGGAGAGTGTGTGAGAGAGAGAGAGCGAGGGAGAGAGAGAGAAAGCAGGGGACTCCTTTGTACAAAAATCCCCCTGGGTAAAGAAGTCTGTGTGGGGCTAATTCATGTCAGAGTGTATGTGCTGTTTCCTTCAGAGGGCAGCAGAAGGTTGATAAGATTCAAGTGGAAATGAAGTCAGTTGCTCGAGTGGACAGATGTAACACCGGTGATAAGAAGAGGACAGAGAAGCTGATGAGCCTGGGACTTTCCCTGATGTTGGACCCGATTGTAAATATGTTTCCAATGTCCTGCATATTTGAAAAAAAATAAAATGAAATGAAATTCTGTTTTGATTTAACAATGAAAACAGTAATTATATGAAAGTGTATGAAATAGTTTGAAAGTATAGCAAACATACATATTTTATCACTCTTATCTTCAATTCAGTTTTATTTAGATAAATAAGAAGATTGGGATTTGGGAAAATTACACACAAAAAAATAAATATACTATTGATTTGAATTTGAGAACATATCTCTGTCTAATATAAAAAATAGATAATTAAATATAGGAATATGTTCGAAAAATACAATAAAAGGTGAAATGAATACCCACTCTGCTCTTCAGTAATAAAGGAATTCAGTAATAAAAAATAATGATATAATACATCTGCAAAAACATTCATTTTATGAGATAATATTGTTTATATATATATATTTTTTTAAATGTTTTAATATTCTAATATATTACGAACAGATTTATAAATACAGTAAGCAATATCAATACAGAACTTGCTGTTGCATGTCACATTCAAATCGTATCTGGTTTGAAACCAGTGAAAAATATTCACCTTGTTTTAATTTTGACAAAAGGTTTTACCAAGTTTCTTTGAAAAGACAAAATAAATAATAATAAAAAAAATAATATTTTACAATTTTTTAATTTATTGTACAAACTAGTAAAATGGAAATCAATAATTATTGTGTATATATATATACATATATATATATTATTGTATGTTGGCATTTAAAGAAACACCTACAATTAAATAAACTAATAAAACATTGAGGGAAAGAGGGAAAGAGTGGAGGTATAATGTGGAGTGGTGGCAGTTAGAGGCAGGTGAGAAAAGAAAGCAGATGGTGAGGTTGGGGCTCTGTGTCGAGTGCATAATGTGCCCTTGAGGCCAGGGAAGCAATGTCTAAATGAATATGACTTGTCCACCTTTGATATTTAAGAGGATTATACCTTATGTTCAAACACAAGGCTCTAAATAACCCCGGATGAAAAGTGACACACAGCAGCAGCAGCAGCAGCAGATCCTGAAAGACTTCTCCATTCTTTGTTAACTTCTTTCTTAATCCTTATTAGGATGTACAGGTCTGAGGGAGCGGGCTGTGTCTTTATGGGGACATGTGCCTCCTTTGTGCGTCTGCTGGTTAATCATGCTGTCATGGCAGGAGGAGGAGGGAAAGCAAATGGGAAAAGAATGAGGGATCAAGAGAATGAATAAAGGCCCCCTGCTCTTTATGGGTGTTACCCAGTCTGAGCTCTCAACCTCCTCCATGGCTTTAACTATGGAGGACAGAGCACAGGCACCGACTCCCAGCATGTGCACATGAGGTGTATCACACACACACACACACACACACACATATTCTGGTTCCAATTACTTCAGAGGACATTACATTGACTTACATTCATTTCCTGGAGACTCTAACCTTAACCATAATTACTACCTTAACCTTAACCTCAACTCTTCATAACCATACAACATGTAACCACCTTAAAATGTTTGTTAATTTAGGTTATTGGGACTTGTTTTCGTCCCCATATAAAACAGATTTAGGTCCCACACACACACACACAACATACACATTTAAAGCAGGAGATGGTGCAAATAGAACATGAGTAAACAAGTTAAAAACGTTTTAGTTTTATGTTTCATTAAAGCTTTATTGTGTAACTTTTAAATATAAACAAAGCGTTAAGGTTAACATTCAACAGGTACATTCAAACCATTAAATGGTCTGTATTTATTTAGTGCTTTTCTAGAAACCACTCATCTTTTATACCCATTCACATGCTGCCGACACAGTCGTCAGGAGCAACATGGGGTTAATTGTCTTGCCCAAGGACACATCGGCGCGTAGACTAGCAGGGCCAGGAATCAAACCCACAACCTTCAAGTTGAAAGACGACTCGCTCTACCACTGAGCTCCTGTCGCCCCCAAACGAGTTCACACAGGAAGTGATTGGTTTTATCTCAAGACAGACAAGGCAAAAGCAACGTTGTGCTGCTGAAAGACAACTGCAGACAGGTTGTCATAAATGAATTCTACTGCTCATTCATTCATTTATTTATTTATTTTTGTCCGCACGTGAGAAGCCTCTCTTTGCCCTGGTGATTTCAGTGACCTCTTTCTTTTCATCTCAACACCATGGAAACACGACTGGGCAGTCCACCTCATCTAAATGTTCAAGTGACTCACACTCACAAGGTAACACCAGTTCAGCACTATCACATTTAAATCCGGCTTTTTCCTTTCACTCTTTCTCTTTTTATGTACAATTTTCTATTGTAATTGGATTTTGTGAACATGTTGTGTTTTAATGTTTCCAATTTTTAACTGTTATTTTGATTTTTATGTAAAGCACATTGAGTTGCCCCTGTGTATGAAATGTGCTGTAAAAATAGAGTTGCCTTGCCTTAAGAACGTAAAGACATGGTGAAGATGAGCAGCTGAAGTCAAGTCAAGTCAACTTTATATACAGCACATTTAAAAAAACCACAAAGGTTGACCAAAGTGCTATACAGAGTTAAAAGCACAGCTAAATAAAAGTTGTAAAACATAAAATCAACACAACAGAAAACAGTAAAATAGTAACATAATAAAATTAAAGCCCAAACTGAGTATCAGAATGAGGGAGAAAAGTGATTTAAGTGACTTTAAATCAGATTTCAGAAATCAGATTTTCATACTTAAGTAGAATATGTGTCAGATTTTGTGTCATTTGTATTTATCCACATAGTTATTGTGGATGAATTTCACCAAGAATATAAAGTGTTGCCTGGGAAAACAACCTCCATTAAAAACATCAGTGGGATGTTATATCTCTTATCTCTTATAAAAATAAATTATCCCACAACATTTCAATGTCTGGTCAACACAAGTCCAGCATTTTTGCAAGGCAATATGAAAGAATTTAAACATGTATAAACATCATTGGACATGTTTTACCTTTGCTTTATTCTAAAGCTGCACTGGAATACAGTAGATTCAGATCTTGTTTATGTTTTATAATATTAGATACTTTAAAGGCGACATAGAATGCTTGTATCACACATATATGTTAGTTATGGAGGTCTACTCACATATATTAACTTGTTTTCATGGTTCAAAACCTCCTAGTCGCTGCAAACGAGCCGATCAAAATATCTCCTCACTGACGCTCTCGTCAGCCGCGCTGTTTCAGACCAAAATCACACCCCCAGAACGTGGACTGTGTTGTGATTGGCCAGCCAACGAGAGCTTTCCCACTGTCCTGTGATTGGCCAGGTACCTGGAAGTGATGTAATTGGTAGGCCAGCTCTCAGATACACAGCTCCCCCTCTGGCACGGTGGATGCTCTGCATCTCAGCAGCTACAACGAGAGTAGTTCTTCTTCTTCTGTGGTTGAATGTACGCAACCGGATGTGCCCGGACTAGTACCCGCACCAGGAGGCGCTACGGTGGTGAGAGGAGTGGTGAGGTTTTCTGATGACATCATCAGCATAGGGAAGTGCCGATCCGCTTCGCAGAGCCCAGGAAAACAATAAAACCCTATTTTCTCAGCAGTGGCTGAACTGTTTGTTCTGAAACCTTAGGGCTTCATAAACGAGGTAATGACACAGACACAAATGCAGCGTTAATTGGAGCTTCCGGTCTATGTCGCCTTTAAGACTAACCTATATACTTTTATTCAATTGCTTATTGTATTCATGTTATATACTTGTCACTACGCTTCTCTTTTTTTTACAGCTGTAAGAAGTGAATTTCCATGATATGGCTCCAGCGGCCTCACAGGCGAACAACAGTTCACCAGTCCATCGCACGGCCACACACACATAGAGACAAACAACCATTCACTCTCACCTATGGTCAATTTAGGGTGTCCAATTTACCTAATCCCCATATTGCAAGATTTTGGACTGTGGGAGGAAGCTGGAGAAAACCTACGCACACACGGGGAGAACATGCAAACTCCATGCAGAAACTGGGGCTTCTTGCTGCAAAGGCAAGAGCGCTAACCACTACACCAACCGTGTGGCCCCTCAGAGACCCAAATTCACCAAATGAGATGTCTAACTGTAGGATAGATCAGCAAAAACCTGAACCATATATTTAAACATTTTAAATGCACAAACATAAATAGTATGTATTACATGCACCAATATGACCAGAAAACACCATTTTCGTAAAAAAAAGGTAAACAATTACTGTTATAAATGCAGTTTAATCAGATTTATGAGGCTTCTTCTATATTTCACTTGTGTGTCTCAGCTGAAACCTTTCTTTCCCTAAAGCATGACTCTATTAATGTGGGTAACGTGCCTTTGAGACAATACAGCAGGAGAAATGTCAACTCAGTAATGGAACGTGGACAGGTTAAAGCCTTGTCACCTTTGAGGCAGCAGCAGGTGCTGCAGAAATGAATGTTGCTGTCAGGGTTGGTTGCTCCTTTAAGGTTGTGACCCTCACACACCTAACCTTTGTTCACCTATAGACCTGCACTATATGTGGGCCACCACACTCCATTTTATAGGAGGTTTGACTGTGCACCATAACCGTAAATACATTTTATACTGCAAAAAAAAAAGAAAAAACATTTTTAAATGTAGTTCTGAAATGTAGATGATACATTTTCTCCAAATTAATGAAATACGAAGTACATGAATAAATACAACAGTTGTTTAATGTTTTACTCATAAAGAGGAATAATCCATCAAATCAAATCACCATAATACAAACCTGGATTTCGATTTCTCATTCAAGACAATAAGTTGTTTTGATTTTGTAGTGACACAGCACAGAATAGGAATAGGAATAGTTGTCTTGACACTATTCAAAAAACAACAACAACATGATAATAATATTACTATTATAATAATAGCCTTGTCATTTGAATGCTGACATGTCACATATTGTATCTTTAACTGGCCTGGTAATCACTGATATGATGTTAGACTGAGTAATGATTGAATTCAATCAACTATTTTAATATTACAAATTAAAGAAAACAAATCCACATTCATCTGTCTTTATTTGTCCATTGCCAAGTTTTCATATATGAAAATACTTCAGTTTGCTGGGGGGGGGGGGGGGGGCAGCCATGTCCTAATCACATGTTCCATGAGCAAGATGCCAAATCTCTCTCCATAGCATACATACATACAAGTTCCGGGTTTGAGCTGCTTTTCAGTGCCGCTCCATACTCTGGTCTGGACTGACTTTGGACAGAGAAAGAAAAATACTTTTCTTAAACGTATGTATGATTTTTGATGATTGATGATTGTAAGAGAAGGAGAAACGACATTGTGAAGTGACAGTACAATACAATTTTAGCATATATTGTGTTATTGTATATTTACTTTAAGATGGAGTATTAGGGTATTAGGGAAAACATTTTTTTGAGAATACATTACGAGAAAAAAGGTCATAATATTACAACTTTTTTTTTTCCTCAGCATTTTCGCCCTCCACAAAAGAGAGGATTTCCTGCAAGTCTGTGGTTTTTTTTACTTCCAAAGAGACTGTTTTGATATTGATGCTAATATGGTGGTGATGTGCCAAAAAAAAAACAAGTATTTCCTTATTTGGGATGCCCAAACCTAAACTTCACAAGTTGCTCCACTTCATGAATCTTTCTAACTTTTTTCACATGACATTACAACTTTATTCTTGAAATTCTTGATTCTAATTCTCCGTCGTAGCATTTGCTTCTGCCACTCATGGGAAATACTTGCCAGAATCAATCTTATTAATGCACATCCACACTTTTTTGCTTTTCAGTGATGAAATTAAATGTTTAGGATGATGAATAGATGGAATCTGAACATAAATAAGTATGAAAAATAAAGCTGGAGCTTGGATTTGTGGTGCACATGTCCCTGTAATGTATGTTTTCAGTGTTTGTTTTGAGTGGTTAACCACAACATGGAGGAGAAATAACTGTTAACACTGAGTGTAAGGAGGAGTGAGAGGATGAATGGATGCCAAAAGGTGCTGAATGGTGGTGGAGTTGAAAAGGGAGGTTGTTGAGAAGCTAAAGAGAATCAACATAAGATGATTTAACCTTCAGGTACAAATGAGTTTGACAGGCAGGAAATAGGATAGATCCTTCAATAAACAGTGGCTCAATAACACAATAATAAAGTGTCCTTGAGCTAGACACCATTCACTTGCTCATAAGGCAGTTTATCTTAAATTAGGAGCTTATGTATGTGGCCCTGTCTGACTGTTGTGTTTGAGCAGCACATCTTAAAAAGTAAAGGATGGATCTTGGTGAAACATTTAGAGCACAGAAGTCATAGCCCAAGTAAGAATTAATTAAATTCTGGCCGTGTCTTAGATCCATATTAAGGAATTAAAAAAAGCAAAAATGACAACAAAAACTGTTAACCCTGCCAGATATGCACGTTTTCAACCTGTTCTTTGTAATACCTGTGTCACCAATGCTTTGAAGAAAAAAGGTTTTGATCATAAATCATGCCTCATATACTGTAGATCTGCACAAGTGTGCAGTTTGGTCTCGATTCAGATCTTAATCTTGGCATTGATTTGAACTGTCTGAGTACAATCTGTATAGCTTACCACAGCTTTATTAGAACAAAAGTATTAATAATTAGTTTTAAAAGAAAACTCTCAAATTTGCTCTTAAAGGGCCAGATGTAAGAATTAGTGACATCCAATGGTGAGGCTTCAGATTGCAACAAACTGAGGACTCCTCAGCTCATCCCTCCATTTATCAAGCATGGCAGGGAACTTCAGTGGCCTTCAGATACCAGAAAGATGTAAAAACTCTTTCTCAGCTCTCCACTCTTCCATTCCATTGCCTCTTCCTTCTCTTCTTCTGGTTCATGCATATGTGGGTGGAGCCATGCATCTTTGTTTGCTTATACTTCAAAATGCAAAACATGTGCACAAAGCTGGTTTGTCTGTTCAGGCTGTTGTAGTAATATGGATTTGTCTAAAATATATTTCAAAGGATTAGCCCAAAGCTGCAAAAAACAACATTTTGTCATTTTATAGTGATTATACACTTATATGAACATAATTATGGGTAGTATATTACCTTTTTGCCAATAAATCCTCCTAAATGTTACACAGTGGTACTGCAAGGTGTATTTGTGTGACTCAGATACACACTTTGTTACTAAGGCAACATCACTGATTAGTCTGCTTCAGCACAGTGACAAGAAAAAGTAGCTGTTTATGCTCAAGAGTGAAAAGAGGCTAAAACTGTGTTCACACTCTGAATTCAGTCAGTGTGTGTGTGTGTGTGTGTGCGCACACTGTGTGTGTTTATATACGTGTATGCGTGAATGGCAGAGAGATCACACTGATGTATTATCCGAGGAAGAGCAAGATAAGAGATGTTTTCCTCCTCGCAGATTTCAGGCTGAGGCAAGAGAAAAGAAGGGAGGGGTGGGAGGAGGGGGGACAAAAGCAAGCGAGGCGGACGGGGCGGGGGGGAGGGGGGCACTGGATGAGCCGGTGAGACAGTAATGCAGCATGACACCTCTGAAATGAACCCCTGGTTACCATGGTGAAAAAGCAAGACGGGACAGTCTCGCAGGAGCCTTCAAATAAAGCAGCTGTAAATGATGTTTGATTAGTATTTAGATCATGTTCATGCTCACAAAAGCTGTTTGTGCACCAGTTCCACTGCCATTGTTCAGCCCTCGCCGGTACATTTCATATCTTTACAACTCATAGGACGGATAACTTTGATTATTTGGGAAGGGAAGCTCATAAATGTGTGTTTTTTTTCAATGTAGTCACTATTCTTCTTAGAAATAGAAACATGAACTGAGTTTGTTTATAAATCCATTCATATTCAGTCCTGCAGTACTGAATACTGATTTAACATTTTGGTTAGGAAACATTTTTGAGTGGTTATACTAAAAATACCTACATACACAGTGTAAGTAATCTAAAAAGCTAAATAGAGAGATGGTAGCTAATTTAATATTTCTAACACAATGTGCATTTGCACCAGGATATCATCGCTCCATCCCTTATGTAAATTAGCAGCAGACAATCCTGTTGACAGAAGCTTAAGAGCAGGGAGGATATATCTGTGTGCCACATGGCAAATATGGAGTTAGGCTGTCATATTTACTCATGCACCTTCACATGCAGCTGGAGTTATCTTTGAATATGAATGAACATTCTACATTTAGAAAACTAAGGTGTAAAAATGATGGGTCAAACTGCCCAAATCAATCCAGAGTTCACTTGTCCAGTACGTGGCTGCTAAACAAACTAATACAAATACAAAGCAGAGGATATCAATTAAAACATGTCAGTCAACAAATTGGTCCTTTACATTAAGAGAATGCTGTGCTTTAAAAGTAGTAGGAGGTTTTAAGATTAAAATATGTGGTAAGAGTGTGAGTTGGTCATTGCAGTAATCTATCTCACTAAAGGTGCGCATTCATCTTTTATTGTTCGGCTGAGATATGGTTTCATCCTGACAATGATGTGAGAAGCTGTGTCCACGTCCACGAGTTGATGTAATCTATGCAGTACAACCAGTTTCTCAGGAAGGCAGGTATCATAAGATCATGTTTTCATACCATCGACGTAGATGAAAGGCTATTCCTTCTTTTGGCTTCTGTCATGATATTTCTCAGTGGCAAAATCCCACAATAGAGCCTTGGGGGACCCCCGCATTTTTTAAGCATTAGCTGAAGAGAAGGCACCAAGGGATATTAAGGCTCAATCCCATTTCACCCCTTGCCCCAATACCTCTTATGGTGTGTTCCATTTCTTGTTGGAGCTCAGAATTTCCAAGGTCATTGGGTGTTCCTTACATGGGAACACCTCCTGAACTCACGTTGACCGGGGCTAGGATTCCAAGATGACTCCTACCAAACAACATGTCTTTCCGCATTTCCCACAGGTGTGTGTCAGGACATCGGCTGTCCCATCTATTTGCTTCAAAGAAGGAGACAGCCTGGTGGACCGTGTGTCTCCAAACATCACGGTTGGCAGCCAAGACAGACCATTGACGGTGGTCTATCTGGCAGGTGATAAGGGTCTTTTTCAGGTTGTCCTTGTAACGCTTCTTTGGGGCCCCCGTGTCTCAGCGCCTGGAGGTCAGTTCTCCATACAACTCAATCTTGGGTAGGCGATGGTCTTCCATTCTTGAGCCTTGATTATTTGCCTTGCCCATCGTAGCTGTGTTTTTAGGATCATGGCCTTGATGCTGATTACCCCTTCCTGCTTAAGGACTTCAGTGTTGGTGACAAAGTCACTCCAGTGAAACACTGCTATTTTTACCATTAATGAGCCTTCCATTGTATTTATTTAAAAGTGAATCAGTCGCTTACGTAGTACTGTTAAGTTTTAACCGTATACATGTTGCTTGGGATGTTTGTGTGCACAAAATCCAACATATACTGTTGTTATCGACTGCTATTGTTAAGAATGCCTATCCTGAAATACTTTTTGGTCTCCGACACTCACTGACAGTTCTGACTTCTAAGGTCCAATTTTGCATGTACACCTGTATGTGTAGTGTGTCCAGATTCTTGTAATGCAAGAAGGGCAGAGTGTAGGGGTCACACTTCCGATGGAGGGTTATGAATAATTTTCCAGATTACAAAACTACAACAAAACTTGCATGCAGCCTCTTGTGTATACCATAAAATGGTCCAATAGTATACAATGGTATTTTGAATTTCCTTGTCACGTCCTTGTAAGGGTGTCCCATTTCATATAGCTAGATTTAAAACAAAATTCCCAAAATAATAAAAGGGGACTGAGCCTATTATGTCTGTATTGCTTAGTTCCAACAATAGCACAGTAAAGGTTGCATAGATTTTTAAACATATTTTAAATTAGCATAGCTACTGTTCAGTGAATGCTGTAAGTAGGGTGACAGTAGGTTATTGCCCTTTTGCCAAACTCAAAACCGCTCCACTGCTGCCTTTGCATTTCTCTCTTTTCCTCTGTCAGCCAATGAACTGCTTACTAAGCCAGAACTAATGACACCTGACTGCTATCTGTCTGTGTCAGTTTAACACACCACACAGTGAAGAAGGATGAAAGCCACACAGCCACAGCAGACACCTGCTGAATGTGTGCGGTGACGTTCTAATTATTGATATTGAGTGATTTGAAATTTTCCATTGTGATAGTTTTTTTTTTTGCCATATTGCCCTATATTGAGTCAGTAATTGTTATTATTATTTTATACCCTGCAAACCAAATTACACTTGCTAATCTTGTTTAGTTTCTCTATGGCAATTAGACTTGTTGTTGGGTGTGGAGATTAATGACTTTCTTTTCTAAGATCTCAATCCCGGACACCATTTTGTCTCTTCCTCGTCTCCTCCTCCTCCTCGTCCTCCTGGCCCATGTTGCATGTATGTATGGGGGTTTGTGTGTCTGACAGAGACAGATTGCTGTGCCACAGCTTAAAGGTGACTGCGCTGCTCCTTCTTCCCTAAAGCGCTGGATCATTGGAATCCATCATGAGCAGTAGCTCTGATCTCCACATAGACAGATCACATGGGATAGACAACAACAGATGGGCAGCACACGAACGAAGAGGAAGAGAACTATCTGGTGAGGATGTATATATATATATATACATGTATATATATACATTAACTGCAGGTATAATAAGAAAAAGTAGCACCATAAGATGATAAGACAACAGTGTGGTGGGACAGATGCTGAGGAGAGAAACACATGGTGGAGGGATGGAGCTTCAGTGGGTTATGTGGACGGGAGCATTTATCATTATTGGCTCGTGCCTCCATCCCCTTGCTCAACCTGACATCTGTCCCACCGTTGACATTAATCATGATTCTCCATAATAGATCCCCTCCCTGCTTCGGAGGGGAAGAATCTGAGGGTCATATTGATTTTTAGTGTCCGCTCGCACATTTCAGCTCAGTACAGTGATGCGTAATCATTACTGATGCTGATTTGAAATGTTACCTTTATGTGCTGCTCAATGCAACGCGTGAGATACAAAGATGAGAAAACAATACATATATAGTCCATATCGCTCCCATTCTCTACACCAGTGGTTCTCAAACTTTTTATGCCAAGAACCACCTGGGAAAATATTGAGCTCTTGAAGTAGCACCATTATGACTTTTATTTGCTTTTAAGTCCCGCTCTCTCAGGTCAGCTGATCAGCTGCTCTTGATGTGCCAAAAACTAAATGCAAGCTCAGAGGGGACCGAGCTTTCACTGTCATGACTTCTTCTGCCTCTGCACATTAGACTTGTCTGCTTTTAAATCTCTTCCTAAAACCCATCTCTTCTCCGTCTCATTATCAACCCCCTTTACTCCCCACCATTCACTCTTACACTCTTCATTCAATTTAGTCTATTTATTGTTTAATTTTATCTTTATGTTATTATGTTTTTGTATTTATCATGTGAGCACTTCCACTGTAGGTGTTTTAAAGAGTTTTTTGTTTTTTTGGATTGAATTGGACACAACAATTCAGGGATATTTATATTAATAGTCAGGTATTCAGCTATTGTCATTTTGCAGGAGGTAGAGTTATTGCTAACTAGAAAATTCTGTGGCGAAATTTCGAGCGTGCCTGCTGTTCTTGCTGCCGATGTCGATGGACTTGTTCTGGTAAAGGAGTAACATTTGGGTGGATTGAACCTTTAAAATTTGAAGTATTTAGAATAAGTGTTTTTTGGTGGAATCACCCTTTACTCATAAGCCCCTCCCACTGCCTGTACTCGAAAAATCTGCATTATAAAATCTGAAAACGTGGATTGAACATTTAAAACATTTAAACAAAGCATTTTGACGACATACTATACTATGACTTTTTTGTCTCATTTTGACAACATATTATACTATGACTTTTTTGTCTCATTTTGGACGACATACTTTACTATGACTTTTTATCAAAATTTCAACGACATACTATAATATGACTTTTCTGAGTGATTTTGGACGACATACTATACTATGACTTTTTGTCTCAATTTGGACGACATACTATACTATGACTTTTTTGACCGATTTTGGAAGACATACTATACTATGACTTTTTTTGTCTCATTTTGGACGACAGACTATACCATGCCTTTTTTAACCGATTTTGAACGACATACTATACTATGACTTTTTTGTCTCATTTTGGACGACATTCTATACTATGCCTTTTTTGTCTCATTTTGGACGACATACTATACTATGACTTTTCTGATTGATTTTGGACGACATACTATACTTTTACTTTTTTGTAAAAATTTGGACGACATACTATACTATGACTTTTCTGATTGATTTTGGACCACATACTATACTATGACTTTTTTGACCAATTTTGGACTACATACTATACTATGACTTTTTTGTCTCGTTTTGGACGACATACTATGGTATGACTTTTTTGACTCATTTTGGACGACATACTTTACTATGATTTTTTGTCAAAATTTGGATGATATACTATCCTATGACAACTGTCCAGGGTGTACCCCGCCTATCGCCCGATGTAGCTGAGATTGGCACAGCGACCCTCTGGCGGAGGATAAAGCGGTAGATGATGACTGACTGACTGACTGTACTATGAAGTTTTTGACCGATTTTGGACCACATACTATACTATGACTTTTTTGTCTCATTTTGGACGACATACTATACTCTGACTTTTTTGACCGATTTTGGACAACATACTATACTATGACGTTTTTGACCGATTTTGGACAACATACTATACTATGACTTTTTTGACTGATTTTGGACGACAAACTATACTATGACTTTTTTTGGTGATTTTGGACGACATACTATACTATGACGTTTTTGAGTTATTTTGGACGACATACTATACTATGACTATTTTTGACCGATTTTGGACGACATACTAAACTATGACGTTTTTGAGTTATTTTGGACGACATACTATACTATGACTATTTTTGACCGATTTTGGACGACATACTACACTATGACGTTTGTGAACGATTTTGGACGACATACTAAACTATGACGTTTTTGAGTTATTTTGGACGACATACTATACTATGACTATTTTTGACCGATTTTGGACGACATACTAAACTATGACGTTTTTGAGTTATTTTGGACGACATACTATACTATGACTATTTTTGACCGATTTTGGACGACATACTACACTATGACGTTTGTGACCGATTTTGGACGACATACTAAACTATGACGTTTTTGAGTTATTTTGGACGACATACTATACTATGACTATTTTTGACCGATTTTGGACGACATACTACACTATGACGTTTGTGACCGATTTTGGACGACATACTATACTATGAGGGCCACACGGTGGTGTAGTGGTTAGCACTCTCGCCTTGCAGCGAGAAGACCCGGGTTCGAGCCCCGGTTGGAACAAGGGCCTTTCTGCATGGAGTTTGCATGTTCTCCCCGTGTGTGCGTGGGTTCTCTCCGGGTACTCCGGCTTCCTCCCACAGTCCAAAAACATGCAATGTGGGGATAGGTAAATTGGACACTCCAAATTGACCATAGGAGTGAGTGTGAGAGTGAATGGTTGTTTGTCTCTATCTGTGTGTGGCCCTGCGATGGACTGGCGAACTGTCCAGGGTGTACCCCGCCTATCGCCCGATGTAGCTGAGATTGGCACAGCACCCCCCGCGACCCTCTGGTTGAGGATAAAGCGGTAGATGATGACTGACTGACTATACTATGACTATTTTTGACCGATTTTGGAAGACATACTATACTATGACGTTTTTGAGTGATTTTGGACAACATACTATACTATGACTCTTTTTGGTGATTTTGGACGACATACTAAACTATGACTCTTTTGAGTGATTTTGCACGACATACTATACTATGACGTTTTTGACCGATTTTGGACGACATACTAAACTATGACTTTTTTGACAGATTTTGGACGACATACTATACTATGACGTTTTTGAGTGATTTTGGACGACATACTATACTATGCCTCTTTTTGGTGATTATGGACGACATACTAAACTATGACGTTTGTGACCGATTTTGGACAACATACTATACTATGACGTTTTTGAGTGATTTTGGACAACATACTATACTATGACTCTTTTTGGTGATTTTGGACGACATACTATACTATGACTTTTTTGACCGATTTTGGACGACATGACGTTTTTGACCGATTTTGGACAACATACTATACTATGACAATTTTTGACCGATTTTGGAAGACATACTATACTATGACGTTTTTGACCGATTTTA
The DNA here is from genome assembly GCF_958295425.1 of Solea solea. Lineage (NCBI taxonomy): Eukaryota > Metazoa > Chordata > Actinopteri > Pleuronectiformes > Soleidae > Solea > Solea solea. The sequence continues at coordinate 11,372,857 of NC_081137.1, read as the reverse complement.
GACACAAACTATACTATGACTTTTTTGAGTTGTTTGGACGACATACTATACTATGACTTTTTTGAGTGAATTTGGACGACATACTATACTATGACTATTTTTGACAGATTTTGGACGAGATACTATACTATGACTTTTTTTGGTGATTTTGGACGACATACTATACTATGACTTTTTTGAGTTATTTTGGACGACATACTATAATATGACTTTTTTGACCGATATTGGACGACATACTATACTATGACGTTTTTGAGTGATTTTGGACAACATACTATACTATGACTCTTTTTGGTGATTTTGGACGACATACTATAATATGACTTTTTTGACCGATATTGGACGACATACTATACTATGACGTTTTTGAGTGATTTTGGACAACATACTAAACTATGACTTTTTTGAGTGATTTTGGACGACATACTATACTATGACGTTTTTGAGTGATTTTGGACAACATACTAAACTATGAGTTTTTTGAGTTATTTTGGACAACATACTACACTATGACATTTTTGACCGATTTTGGAAGACATACTATACTATGACGTTTGTGACCGATTTTGGACAACATACTATACTATGACGTTTTTGAGTGATTTTGGACAACATACTATACTATAACTCTTTTTGGTGATTTTGGACGACATACTATACTATGACTTTTTTGACCGATTTTGGACGACATGACGTTTTTGACCGATTTTGGACGACATACTACACTATGACATTTTTGACCGATTTTGGAAGACATACTATACTATGAGTTTTTTGAGTTATTTTGGACAACATACTACACTATGACATTTTTGACCGATTTTGGAAGACATACTATACTATGACGTTTGTGACCGATTTTGGACAACATACTATACTATGACGTTTTTGAGTGATTTTGGACAACATACTATACTATGACTCTTTTTGGTGATTTTGGATGACATACTATACTATGACTTTTTTGACCGATTTTGGACGACATGACGTTTTTGACCGATTTTGGACAACATACTATACTATGACAATTTTTGACCGATTTTGGAAGACATACTATACTATGACGTTTTTGACCGATTTTGGACGACATACTACACTATGACATTTTTGACCGATTTTGGAAGACATACTATACTATGAGTTTTTTGAGTTATTTTGGACAACATACTACACTATGACATTTTTGACTGATTTTGGAAGACATACTATACTATGACGTTTGTGACCGATTTTGGACAACATACTATACTATGACGTTTTTGATTGATTTTGGACAACATACTATACTATGACTCTTTTTGGTGATTTTGGACAACATACTATACTATGACTCTTTTTGGTTATTTTGGACGACATGACGTTTTTGACCGATTTTGGACAACATACTATACTATGACAATTTTTGACCGATTTTGGAAGACATACTATACTATGACGTTTTTGACCGATTTTGGACGACATATTATACTATGACAGGGCCAGACGGTGGTGTAGTGGTTAGCACTCTCGCCTTGCAGCGAGAAGACCCGGGTTCGAGCCCCGGTTGGAACAAGGGCCTTTCTGCATGGAGTTTGCATGTTCTCCCCGTGTGTGCGTGGGTTCTCTCTGGGTTCTCCGGCTTCCTCCCACAGTCCAAAAACATGCAATGTGGAGATAGGTAAATTGAACACTCTAAATTGACCATAGGAGTGAGTGTGAGAGTGAATGGTTGTTTGTCTGTATCTGTGTGTGGCCCTGCGATGGACTGGCGAACTGTCCAGGGTGTACCCCGCCTATCGCCTGATGTAGCTGAGATTGGCACAGCACCCCCCGCGACCCTCTGGTGGAGGATAAAGCGGTAGATGATGATGACTGACTGACTGACTATACTATGAGTTATTTTGGACGATATACTATACTAGGACGTTTTTGAGTGATTTTGGAAGACATACTATACTATGACGTTTTTAATCGATTTTGGACAACATACTATACTATGACGTTTTTGACAGATTTTGGACGACATACTATACTATGACTTTTTTGACTGATTTTGGACGACATACTATACTATGACTTTTTTTGGTGATTTTGGACGACATACTATACTATGACTTTTTTGAGTGAATTTGGACGACATACTATACTATGACTATTTTTGACTGATTTTGGACGAGGTACTATACTATGACTTTTTTTGGTGATTTTGGACGACATACTATACTATGACTTTTTTTGGTGATTTTGGACGACATACTATACTATGACGTTTTTGACCGATTTTGGACGACATACTATACTATGACGTTTTTGACCAATTTTGGACAACATACTATACTATGACTATTTTTGACCGATTTTGGACGACATACTATACTATAACGTTTTTGACCGATTTTGGACGACATACTATACTATGACTTTTTTGAGTTGTGTGGACGACATACTAAACTATGACTATTTTTGACTGATTTTGGACGAGGTACTATACTATGACTTTTTTTGGTGATTTTGGACGACATACTATACTATGACTTTCTTTGGTGATTTTGGACGACATACTATACTATGACGTTTTTGACCGATTTTGGACGACATACTAAACTATGACGTTTGTGAGTGATTTTGGACGACATACTATACTATGACTTTTTTGACCGATTTTAGACAACATACTGTACTATGACTATTTTTGACCGATTTTGGACGACATACTATACTATGACGTTTTTGACCGATTTTGAACAACATACTATACTATTTCTATTTTTGACCGATTTTGGAAGACATACTATACTATGACGTTTTTGAACGATTTTGGACGACATACTATACTATGTTTTGTTTTGACTGATTTTGGACGACATACTATACTATGACTTTTTTGAACGATTTTGGACAACATACTATACTATGACGTTTTTGAGTGATTTTGGACGACATACTATACTATGACGTTTTTGAGTGATTTTGGACGACATACTATACTATGACTTTCTTTGGTGATTTTGGACGACATACTATACTATGACGTTTTTGACCGATTTTGGACGACATACTAAACTATGACGTTTGTGAGTGATTTTGGACGACATACTATACTATGACTTTTTTGACTGATTTTGGACGACATACTATACTATGACTTTTTTTGGTGATTTTGGACGACATACTATACTATGACTTTTTTGAGTGAATTTGGACGACATACTATACTATGACTATTTTTGACTGATTTTGGACGAGGTACTATACTATGACTTTTTTTGGTGATTTTGGACGACATACTATACTATGACTTTTTTTGGTGATTTTGGACGACATACTATACTATGACGTTTTTGACCGATTTTGGACGACATACTATACTATGACTTTTTTGAGTGATTTTGGACGACATACTATACTATGACGTTTTTGACCAATTTTGGACAACATACTATACTATGACTATTTTTGACCGATTTTGGACGACATACTATACTATAACGTTTTTGACCGATTTTGGACGACATACTATACTATGACTTTTTTGAGTTGTGTGGACGACATACTAAACTATGACTATTTTTGACTGATTTTGGACGAGGTACTATACTATGACTTTTTTTGGTGATTTTGGACGACATACTATACTATGACTTTCTTTGGTGATTTTGGACGACATACTATACTATGACGTTTTTGACCGATTTTGGACGACATACTAAACTATGACGTTTGTGAGTGATTTTGGACGACATACTATACTATGACTTTTTTGACCGATTTTAGACAACATACTGTACTATGACTATTTTTGACCGATTTTGGACGACATACTATACTATGACGTTTTTGACCGATTTTGAACAACATACTATACTATTACTATTTTTGACCGATTTTGGAAGACATACTATACTATGACGTTTTTGAACGATTTTGGACGACATACTATACTATGTTTTGTTTTGACTGATTTTGGACGACATACTATACTATGACTTTTTTGAACGATTTTGGACAACATACTATACTATGACGTTTTTGAGTGATTTTGGACGACATACTATACTATGACGTTTTTGAGTGATTTTGGACGACATACTATACTATGACTTTCTTTGGTGATTTTGGACGACATACTATACTATGACGTTTTTGACCGATTTTGGACGACATACTAAACTATGACGTTTGTGAGTGATTTTGGACGACATACTATACTATGACTTTTTTGACCGATTTTAGACAACATACTGTACTATGACTATTTTTGACCGATTTTGGACGACATACTATACTATGACGTTTTTGACCGATTTTGGACGACATACTATACTATGACGTTTTTGACCGATTTTGAACAACATACTATACTATTACTATTTTTGACCGATTTTGGAAGACATACTATACTATGACGTTTTTGAACGATTTTGGACGACATACTATACTATGTTTTGTTTTGACTGATTTTGGACGACATACTATACTATGACTTTTTTGAACGATTTTGGACAACATACTATACTATGACGTTTTTGAGTGTTTTGGACGACATACTATACTATGACGTTTTTGAGTGATTTTGGACGACATACTATACTATGACTTTTTTGAGTGATTTTGGACAACATACTATACTATGACGTTTTTGAGTGATTTTGGACGACATACTATACTATGACTTGTTTGAGTGAATTTGGACGACATACTATACTATGACTATTTTTGACTGATTTTGGACGAGATACTATACTATGACTTTTTTGAGTGATTTTGGACGATAAACTATACTATGATCTTTTTGAGTGATTTTGGACGACATACTATACTATGACTCTTTTTGGTGATTTTGGATGACATACTATACGATGAGTTTTTTGACCGATTTTGGACGACATACTATACTATGACTTTTTTGACCGATATTGGACGACATACAATACTATGACGTTTTTGAGTTATTTTGGACGACATACTATACTATGACTCTTTTTGGTGATTTTGGATGACATACTACACTATGAGTTTTTTGACCGATTTTGGACGACATACTATACTATGACTTTTTTGACCGATATTGGATGACATACTATACTATTACTTTTTTTGACTGATTTTGGACGACATACTATACTATGACTTTTTTGAACGATTTTGGACAACATACTATACTATGACTTTTTTGACTGATTTTGGACAACATACTATACTATGACGTTTTTGATTGATTTTGGAAGACATACTATACTATGACGTTTTTGATTGATTTTGGAAGACATACTATACTATGACGTTTTTGTGTGATTTTGGACAACATACTATACTATGACTCTTTTTGAGTGAATTTGGACGACATACTATACTATGACTATTTTTGACTGATTTTGGACGAGATACTATACTATGACGTTTTTGAGTGATTTTGGACGATATACTATACTATGACGTTTTTGACCGATTTTGGACGACATACTACACTATGACGTTTTTGGGTGATTTTGGACGACATACTATACTATGACTTTTTTGTGTTATTTTGCACGACATACTAAACAATTTTTTTTTTTACCGATTTTGGACGACATACTAAACTATGACGTTTTTGACCGATTTTAGACAACATACTATACTATGACTATTTTTGACCGATTTTGGAAGACATACTATACTATGACGTTTTTGACCGATTTTGGACGACATACTATACTATGACTTTCTTGAGTTGTGTGGACGACATACTATACTATGACTTTTTAGACTGATTTTGGACGACATACTATACTATGACTTTTTTTGACCGATTTTGGACGACATACTATACTATGACTTTTTTTGGTGATTTTGGACGACATACTATACTATCACTTTTTTGAGTGAATTTTGACGACATACTATACTATGACTATTTTTGACAGATTTTGGACGAGGTACTATACTATGACGTTTTTGAGTGATTTTGGACGCCATACTATACTATGACTCTTTTTGGTGATTTTGGCACCATACTATACTATGACGTTTTTGACCGATTTTGGACGACATACTATACCATGACTTTTTGGAGTGATTTTGGACGACATACTATACTATGACGTTTGTGAGTGATTTTGGACGACATACTATACTATGACGTTTTTGAGTGATTTTGGACGACATACTATACTATGACTTTTTAGACTGATTTTGGACGACATACTATACTATGACTTTTTTTGACCGATTTTGGACGACATACTATACTATGACTTTTTTTGGTGATTTTGGACGACATACTGTACTATGACTATTTTTGACCGATTTTGGAAGACATACTATACGATGACGTTTTTACCGATTTTGGACGACATACTATACTATGACTTTTTTTGACCGATTTTGGACGACATACTATACTATGACTTTTTTTGACTGATTTTGGACGACATACTATACTATGACTTTTTTTGGTGATTTTGGACGACATACTATACTATGACTTTTTTGAGTGAATTTGGACGACATACTATGCTATGACTATTTTTGACTGATTTTGGACAAGGTACTATACTATGACTTTTTTTGGTGATTTTGGACGACATACTATACTATGACTTTTTTGGTGATTTTGGACGACATACCATACTATGACGTTTTTTGACAGATTTTGGACGACATAATATACTATAACGTTTTCGACCGATTTTGGAAGACATACTATACTATGCCTTTTTTGACTGAACTATGACATTTTGGTGACTTTTTGGACATACTAAACTATGACATTTTTGTCTCATTTTTGGACAACATACTAAATTATGATATTTCACTGTAAGACCTGAATGGCATGGTGGCGTAGTGGTTAGTAGATCCACTTACTGTTGCAAGAATGTACTGTGTTCAATCCCAGGTTGGGGTTATTTCTGTGTGGAGTACGTATGTATGTCTCCCATGCCTTAGTAAACATTGTTCTTTCATGTTGTACTTTACTATAACATTTTGATGTGTGAAACATGTCATGTGTTTAAAAACAAAATCTGTTTTAGTAAGACATAGGAGTGACAGGGAGAACATACAAGAATCACTGCACCACCTAAATGACACCAAAATGTGTGTGATTTTAAGAAAAACTACAAGTCATATTAAAATGAAAACAACCCACTGGTTTAGACGACAACCATAGCAACATTTTTATGTAAAATTGTCTGTGTAGGTTGGAAATTGTGGGCAGGAGAAGAGTTTGTTTAGAGATTTTGGTGATTATTTTTCTGGATCTCAGCTCAGTGTCACTCTGGCGACGCCCATGCAACGCCACACACACTCATTGTAAAATCAGAAAACCTAAAAAAACTGTGATTGTATAACAACCGTAATATGTATCAAAACTTTGTCTTAGGTGAGAAAATTCCCAAGTCTTGTGACCCGTTTAAAGTTTGCATTCTAGTGAGAACTCTAGGTCGTCGTCCTCCTCCTCCTCCTTACACATGCTTCAGATGCACAGTATTATCAACATGATAGATATCGGCATCAGCCGATATTTGCTTTGAAATGTCTTGATATTAGCAAACACTAAAAGATCCCAAAATATGACTAATGAATGAAACAGTAGGTTAAATAGGCTGCTAATTCTTTGAATTCTATGCTGGTGCCCTCTCCAACCCTTATTTTGTTTATATTTTGTGTTTATCTACTTTGTACAACAAAGACAATTTATATCTACATCTGCTTCACCACAAAAGAGACTAAATTACCTCTGCATTGGGGGCAGGGAAAATTGACATGAGTTATCTGGCCAAGCACTGCTGGTATGTCAGTATATCGGCAAAAGGTCCAATATCATGCATCCCCAGTACATAGCAGGTATTTATGATATTCCTCCAAGTACCATGATAGGGTGCTCTGAGAACCATGGCTCCACATAATAAAAAAGGTTAACTTAAGCATCGTAAAAGATTCATGACCCAGTCTACAGAACCAGAGAAGTGTTTCTGTGCAAATACCAAGCAACCCACATACAGCGGCTGTATTAAAAAAAAGATATATTAAGAATAAATATTGTCCACTAACACCTGGCTGTGGATAAAAGCAGCTCAGTAACCTCACAGTTGAATAGAGAGGGTGAAAGTTGTAGAAAATGGACAGAGAAGAAAGATCACTCCAACTGAGCTGAGCAGATACTCAAATATTAATAACTCCACTGTTGCTTTGAGGTTCAAGATCATTTGTCAACTTCCTTCCATTTAAACCATTAGCATGCAGTGCACATGTGTGCACCTGTCCTGAGGCCTATTTGAGGCACTTAACAGTAACAAAGAGAAAAATATATCTGTATGTCACATTTGAATTAATAGATCAGTCTATTAATCTATATTAAGTAATGAGAGTTATAATATATATATATATATAAAAAACTTGAATTGTCAATTAAGATTGTTTTGTTTGTTTTTTAAGTTGCATGGGGAAGCAACAAATCCACTACAGATACAACTTTAAATCATCACCCTCATCATTAAAGTCATGAATGTGTAATGTGAAACATTCTTATAATTAAACATTAAAATTTAACATGTTCTTTAATATGTTAACCAGGAGGCACCACAGTCCCAGACTATATTTTACAAGTGTCTTGATTAATCACACGGCAGCAAATATACTTTCAAATTATACTATAATTTGTCATTTTATGTTTCAGTGGAAGGTGAAGGAAATTTCTGCTGAAAATACACGACTCCATTAACAAAAATCTTTAATTAAATTATGCCCACAGCAAAACTATGTCAAGTAGGTGATGATATGTCCTTTGCTGTTTTTAGATATAATGTTAAGAGAACAGTCAGAATGTCTGAAGATGGTGTTTGACAGTGGCCACTAATTTATCTCCTGTGTTCATATGTTTGAATGTCCAACACACAAGAACTACAGCACCTCAAATCTCATAAATTCTTTTAACTTAAATTTATGCAAAATGAAAATCATTTCCCCTAAATGTGACACACTGGACATTTGACACTATTATTCATTAATATTAGTATTTTGTTTTTATATATATTGATTTTAGGTACTGTATGGATGATTGTTGTTGCTTTATACGTATATATATACCTTTTGTTGCACTTTTCATTTGTAGCACTTTACATCTTCTACTGTAGAATGACAATAAAGCATTTCATTTGAAATATATAAACATATATATACTGTATATGCAGTGCAATAAATGTTACAAATATAGTTAATTTTGGATTCCATTGTTTGCAAAATAATCATTTATGGCCAATTTATATCATGAATAATTTCTAAATGGATCACACTGCATCACACTGAGGTACAGTAACTAACAAGGCAATCAGAGACTTAACCCAATTCACACAAAAAGCCTCTGTCGGCCTCTGTTGGTCATATTGGCAAATGTCGGAACACAAACAGACAGACACACAGAGCCAGGTAAATGGCTTCCCCATGACCATGCAATGGACCAGCCAATATTCATAATGAATGGATTGATAAATTGCAAGCTCATCACTTATAATTAGACAACTTGCTGTGATAAAACCTACAATAGTAGAGCACTGTAAAGATGTACAAGTTGCCATTTAAGCAAAACATGTGCAGTAGTATTGTAAGGTCTTGACCATACCATGTATTTATTTAGTTATTTATTTATTGGGAATGTTATCACGTGTACAATGTTCATAGCACAACAAACTAATGTCTGAATTTACATTACAATACTGTTCCTTCCCCTCCAGTCCAAACACGTCAATTCAATCACCCTACATTTAGGTATATAACGGAATATAAGATGAATACAAGTCAAGTCTGCAGCTACAAATGAGGCACATGTGGCTGTATCATTCAAAAAAAAGAAAAAAATGAAGAAGAAAAACACTAACAAATACAACAATATAATATAAAACATAACAATACAATTATTTATCAAACAAACAGTAGAGAAGAGGGGAAAAAAAACTGAAACTATATAGTTTTACGTTTGACTAAAAGTCCCAGATTGAGTGAAATTGAGTGAATGTATTATATATTATATATATAAATCGTTTAAAATTATTTATTTTCTTGATCTCCGTCTCTTCTAACTGAACCGTGGCTCTATATTTCATTCCACTATGTACCAGTCCGAATACCAAATATGAGGCGGCTCATGCAGATATGTAGACCCTACATAAATGATTGGAGGGATAATTGCAGTGGTCCAGGCTTTTGATAAAGGACCACACTCGCCTAATGATAAGACGTGGTCTCTTACAACGTTATCCCTCACTCATGCTTTGCTGCCATTTCGGCCTTTTGCTTTTACAGCAAAGATCTGTCAGCAGCACTTCCAAAGATAACCCAATTAATAGAACGGGGGTTCTCTTTTGTTTGATAATTAGCAGGCTTATTATATTAAATAGTCGATCATGCTAGGAATATTGTCACAACATGAGACTGGGACCTGTAACAGAATCATGGCTGGGGGAGAAGTATTTCTGAGTCTGTCAATCATTATCACAAGTCATTATCATTTACAGAGAAATAAAGTGCCACAGTCTCCTGGAGACGTAAATACTCTGTGTGTTTAATTAATGATGAAGAAGAGATAAAGGGGAACTGTAAGATGTGTAATAATGAGAAAGAAAAAAATACTGTTGTTTTTTTTAAGATTTTTAAACTTATGAAAGAATATATTGACATTAAGGCAGATGTTCCCATTTATATATATATATATATATGTGTGTGTGTGTGTGTGTGTGTGTGCCCAGGACCTCCTCATGTATTTTATTTTTTTTACTTAAATTCCTTTTTTGAAAGAAATGTATGACCTATTTCGGATTACAAAAAGAAAATGAATTTACTGCTCATGGTATTTGGATTTGCATTTTGCAGCTTGTTTTTCCAAACTTAAAAACTAAAACAAAAACACATACTCATATAATTTCCTCGGTTTAGTTTTTCCAACTATACTTGCATTTCCACTCACTTTCATTTCACGATTGATGAGAAGGTTTTCAGTGATTTACCTAGGTGTATTGTCGTCATATGACGAGGACATCCAACAGTTGAAGGACCATTAGACGAGATGTCCTGCATGCGTCCATGACCTCAGCCTGCTCTTTACTCTCATCATGGCTGTACTGTGGTGTGTAGTGGGGTCAGGCATCAGCCATGACGATCACGTTACACGAGTGCCACTTTAGGTGTGTAATTAATCCAATCGCAGCAAAACTGAGAGGAACTACAAGAGCTCTCAATGTTAATTAGGCAGCAATTCAACTTATAACTGTCGTACGGTACTTGTGCAGTATAAATTCAGTTTTAATAAATACATATTACAAGTTTCAAGTAATATGCTATTTCAGGCAAAAATACAGTTACATTTTTTTTGGGAAAAAAAAAGATTTAAATTAACATGCAAACAATTTGAAACACAAGCATAGACAAAGAAGAAAGAAGACAAGTCTTGTGAAAGAGTGTAAAGCATGTAAAAGTACATACGCTGGGGATTCAAAACATAAAACAAACATACAAAGGAAACACAAGTGGACAGTCTTCACTGGTGAAACAGTCAAAGTGTACTACAATCACACAGGAGAATGGGAGATGGGTAGGTGTTAATGGGGTGTTATTATGTGCAGACTGTGCAGGCTCAGTCCTGTTGCCTCTCGACCTGCTCTCTGTGCTGTTTTACCGTTCACAGAAAGCCTCCTCGCCTCTAATGGCAGTTTAAAGTACATTTACCCACAAGTGTAATAATTTGCCCTAACTACAACTATTATGCCATTTATATATATATATATTTTTTCCCAGACATACAGTATATTAAATTTGAACAACAGTATGGGTCATTATACCTTGTATTAGCTGTTAAAGAAAAGATGAGGTTGAATTGTCACTCAACCTGGCACAAAATGTCAGCCTTTTCAGGTATAATGCATCTCCAATTTTGTGTGAGTAAACACAACACAGGGGACAAAAGATGTCACACAAGCAGGTGAACAAAAGCCAGGAACAGGAAAATGGGTTGTTGCAAGGGTGGTGTCAACACTTTGGGAACATTTTCATGGGGTTAAAATCCCCCACACTTCTCTGAAAAAAAGGACAGTTTGTTTGTGACCTCCATCAAGGCAGTTATATAAATTCTTGGTCAGGTGGTCATGAGTATTGGTTATAACAGCTTTCTCAAACTTTCTATTTGAGGATCTACTGTCGTTTTTCAACTTGTAATAATTAATAAATTTAAACACACATGTACGCATGTTCCGCCTTTGACAGAACACAAAACTTATTCTGAGGGAACTCAAAAGTCCACTTGAGAGATTTCCCCACCTTGACCCTGGGGGAGCTCCACAATGTGATCTTCTTTATTGTTTGTGTATGTGGCAGCGTTACAGCGACATGTACAGGCCTGGCATATGTACTACAGTGTTTACAGTCATTTGTTTTAAAAAAACGACAAAGAAAAAGAGAGTAAAGGGAATTAATACTATAATGGCTGTAGGTCTGTCCTTAGTCAGTGGTAAAACTAAGTTGTTTTAATTAATTAGGTAATTAATAATAAATGTGCCTTTTATTTAGTAAAACCCTGATATTTAAATGTTCCTTGTTAATTTTTTTTTGTATCTGCTGAATGTTGCATGACTTCTTGTCATGAAATAAAAGTGAATCAGTGCGTGTTAAGTCAACGTCATTATACATAGGCTTCAGTTTTCAAAGTGCTGACTTCTGAGTTTAATTACATGGACATTTCATTGTTATAAAGGACCTTACTTCAATCAAAACAAAGATATATTATTATATGGTATATTGGTATATTATGACAGTTAAATTATACTGTAAATGGAAATACACATGAACACATGAACACATTTAGAGTGATGAGCATGATTCTCTGACCGTGTTGCCTCTGCTCTGGTGTGAATGGATAATACTTGCTCTCGCAGTGCCTGAATAATGCGAATAAGAATAAAACAAAGGTCTTGTTTTTTACAAGATGCTGTTGCCACAGTCTTTATGTGAGGATGCTGGGGTCAGAGCAGACCACTGTAGCATAATGATGGAGGCACTGTATAATGATGGAGTGGGGTTAAAGGGTCAGGGGTGAAAGGGCAGCGAACACCTTCAGGAATACAAATAACACATAACATTTCCTGTAACTCAGTTTTTAATATGATGCACAGTTCTGTTCAAATTCAGGAGGCTCCTGTGTTTTCTGTTTTCTCTGGCTTCCTCCCACAATCCAAAAACATGCAATAATGGGGATTAGGTAAATTGGACATTCTAAATTGACCGTAGTTGTGAGTGTGAGAGTGAATGGTTGTTTGTCTCTATATGTGGCCCTGTGATGGACTGGCGAACTGTCCAGGTTGTACCCCGCCTATCGCCCTATGTCGGCTGAGATTAGCCTGGCACCCCTGCGACCCTCATGTGGAGGATAAAGCGGTAGAAAATAGACGGATATCCTAATATTTTTTTTCAGACCCACCGTATCTTATCCCAGTATCCTGTAATCTTTTGGCAAGACCAAAATCCATGTGTGTGGTCTGCAGTCATGTGTCCACAAATTCTCCAACATGGCTATTGGTTGGATACCAATTCCTTCCTAATCTTTGGAGTTATAAATTATTTTTTACACATATTAAACCATTCTTCCTCTTAAATTTGTTCCTTCACTTCTTTTTACTTTACTTCTTTAATACGCAGAGAGGAAGTGTCTCTGCATGAGGAACTGCACAAGTCATTGCTGAGACTTCTGCATCTTTTTTTCCGTTCATCCACACAATTAATGGAGCTGAATATTCATAAACGCTGCACCTAAACACACACTGGACACTCGACTCCATGAATGGCTCATTACATAAAACTGTCCCTGGTAATTTGCATCCACAGCTCCTTGGTTAAGTGTCTGCTGTGGGGCTGCCGTCACAGACAGCGAGCTCTGATGCTCTGCTGTATTAGTGGGTTAATTGCCATGTCCTGGTCTCCATTGGATTGTCAGTTGGGACATTTCGGTTTAATTGTAAGCCATCCGCAGCCACCAGTGCATTGTAGGCGTGTAAGTGGTGGTCTGCATGATGCACTTGATACACAGCTCAAGTGCACATGGAAAGCTGTTTAGGGAATAGACTACCACCTGCTGGCACTGGCAATGTATTAAAACAAACACCTCAATTAAGAATTAAGAATATACAGGACAGATTGGGGTACAGTGGTGACTGATGTGAAATAAGTTTTCATCTTTACATAAACCAGAGCCAAGCTACTGTATATCATACAGACCATAACATGATTTTACCTTTATTCACTGGATTTTTCATTATGTGTAATCTTTACATTAATGTTAACTTCTTTCTTTCCTTAGCATAATTATTTTTTATGAGGTGAAGTTTTTAAAGTGACTGAAGCTGAAAACAACGTCAACATTTTGCCCCATTTAGCTCCAAACTATGTTTACAAAAAGTGTTTAACGTTAACCTGTTCAACATTTAGACCAACATTTTTTTGATTATACATGTTTTTTTGGTCATTTTAGGCAGTTTTTATCACGCTAAGGTGTGTTCAAGTGTTCATTTCCTCTGATAAGATCATTTCCACCTATTTTAATACATTATCTGATTCTATAAACACAGTCTGACCATCTCAAGCTTATATTTTGGTACTTCAGGTTACCGACCGTGTGAATCTTGATATTAGCTAAATACTTAGTTAGAAAATGAATATTTAACATTTATATTTATATTTAACATTAATATTTGTATTAAACATGTACATTCATATTTATAATTTAGATTTATATGTAACATTTATATTAATATTTAGACTTAACATTTAGATTTAATATTTACTATTTAATATATGTATAAGTTAACAAATATTGGTTAATCTTGTTATTTTCAGCTATTTGCGTGTTGGTATGCATGTAAGCTGGTCCTATTACAGCAGTAGAGACTGTCTGTATTTTTCTATTATTTTATTGCTCAGACAAACTAAAACAACAGATTAATTGGAAATGGGAAATAAAACCAAAACAAAACATCAGTTTATATTCTGTGCTATTTTTATCCAGAACATCCTTCACATGTGAAACAGCCAGAGGAAAATGACAGACACGGTAATAATCAGTTGTTGTCCTCTTCCTATAGACTGTACAGGAAATTTACATTTTAATGGCTCAAGCTGCCTGGTCACCCCCACATCAGAGTGAAATCTCAGCTGAAATGGTGGGTGACTGCCGGTCCCTGAACATGTGATTGACACACACCAGCTCCCACATAAACAGCAGCAGGAATAAACCTTATATACCGTAAATAACAAATTATTTACCGTGAGGATAATCAAACCAAAGATTTGAGTCTTTCTTTCAAGGCTCAGATATTTTACAGTTATACAGTTATTATACAGTTATACAGTTATTATACAGTGTCTGACAACATGCACATGCACCTGTTCATTCTGGAGGGGTGTGGTCAGATGGAGCAGCAACGCAGGTGCAGCTGCGTGAGGAGGAGGGGCTTAAAGGCCTCAACCCCGAATTGGTCTAAACCAAGAGAGCGGTATATTATTTGATTTATTTTCTTTGCAACACGTAACATAACATTTACTTTGATTATTATGCATTATTTTGACATGTACAGATTTTTGTAGTGCGTAGTTATAATTAAGTCCATAATCTTTTCTCCTCATCTTAGTTAAAAGGGCCTCATCTGCTTTTATATATATGCTCACCCTGTTACTTTCTCTTTTGCTTTTCCAGTATTATTCAAGGTGTAATGTTCAATGTTTTTATTACTGTGAATGAATCTTATTTATTTCCCCTCTCTCTCTGTCACCTGTCTGCTCGGCCCCTGACACACACTTAGTTAGTTTAATGTCTGCAGCAACATCCAAGGCATGATTTCTGACACCTGCCAATGGGAATCTGAATAATTCCAGTGAGATTAAACTAATACAAACTCACTGTAGTTGTTGACAGTTTGACAAACAGGTTCCTGACCAGCATCCGATATCTGCTCTGTCTACAGTGAAGTCAGCTTGAAGTAACACATGATATTGTTGTCTCTGTTACTTACTTTTTGTTCACCTTTAGTAAGAGATTTAAATCCACTCCTGTAACATCTACCGAACATATAATTTTATTTACAAATGATTGATGCAAATGCTCGTGATGGTTGGTTTGTGTGTGTGTGTGTGTGTATTTTGAAAACACAGACAAGAAAATAGATTAAATCAAATTTGTTGAATAAAAATATGAATTGGCCAAGAAGTATGAACATTAAAGTGTGAAATAAACTAAGACAAGAAACTGTATGCAGGCCTTTGAGTGAATGTTGTGATAGTCTCATGCTGCCATCTAGAGGCGAACATCTGTACACATGTATTAGTTGCCCTTGTATGTCGTTTACACATTTCCTTAATCGGTTTTGACATATGAATGTGTTTGCTTGTGTTAATTAACAACGGAACACATGGAACAGATGATTGATGAATGACATGACCACATCCTCTGATGTTTAATCAAATCAAACATTATCCTATACTGGATATTTAAAATTTTAAAAACCTGTATTTGAAACCTGCAGTGTGAGACGTTTCACAGCAGCAAATCTAATTCTAAATATAAATAATATAATGTGGAACGTGAACTTTGCTCATTTTGTCCCTGAATGGCGGAAGGATGTTATCGATGATATGTCATAATATGATGACAGACAGTGTGACACTGAGCCAGCAGTTACAAATGCAAAGTCTACACCTGTCATTTCATTCTACCGTCAAATCCTGCTTTGTTGTTTTTTTCTTTACTGGTGTGTAATAAGGACGCGTTAAATGCAGAGTTCAAATTCAATATCACTAATTGGTGTGTGTGTGCAAAAAAACAAACACATTCTGATGAAACGTAAAGACAAAAATGCAACAAGACAGTAAACAACAATTTATTTTATTATTAACTGAAAGATTACACTAGATACACTGTATGAAGGTGATTTGGTTTCCTGCTGTGGCGCCAGCTGTGATGCTCAAAGAAAGATTTGTCGGGCGAGTAAAGGATCCAAGGGCTATGTACAAGTTTAAACAAAATAAATAAAATAAAATAAAATATCCATTCACACTACAATATTTTATTTATGGCCTTATAGGAACCAACGCTTGATTCAACAATCTGCATCTGTAAATTGGTATATATCATGTCCTTAATTCTGGATTTCACTGGGTTTAAGCCAAGGTTCTGGTGACACATTATAGAGCAGATGGACAAGTTGCTACTTATCCTTTGAGGCAGACATAAGGGAAGCAAAGTGTGAGAGGACATTCTAATATTTAGCCAACTAAGTTTAATTACTCACATATTCTTATAAGCAGATCTGGTGTACAATTTTAACAGCCATAACGTATGGTAAGACACAAAATAGGCGTCTTTCTTAAGGCTTACTAACTATATGTATGAGACCTGGCACGCTGCTCGCCAGAATCTGCCAATATGTGAGTAACTAAACTTAAAGTTGGCGGCAGATTAGAATTTTCTCTCACACAAAGCTTATGGCTCATCATCATATGCAGTTGGGACCTTTCGTTTAGGAAAATATCCAACATCATAACATTTCTCTGAGAAAATAACTGTGTGAGTTAAAAAAAATAAAGAAAGAAAGAAACGTGAGCACATTTGGCGAGCCGTGAATGTCAGGCACCAATAACTGCAACATTTACAAAGATTATCAGGAATTATCAGGTTATAGTTAGTCGTGAGGCACTCATATTGTACAGGCAGTTTATTTACAAATAGAAGACCCATACATACGGAAAAAAAACCAAAAAAAACAAAGTGATAATGGGTAGATTTTCCAAGGAAAGTAGGAATTTTTTTTGTAACCAACAGATTCTAACAATCAAAACACAATCCCCCTCCATCTGTAACTGCTACTGGCTCTGGTCATCAAAAAGTCTTCAAAAACATACAATCACCAACGGCCATCTGCAATTGACTTTATAAAAATATCACCATGGTGACCCACAGATTTGACAGGCTTAACCGTGGACATATTTACACAAATCCACACACTGTAAAATATGGGACGTTTGTCAACAGAAGAGGAGAAAAAAAAAAGGGTTGGAGGAACGGATGAACAGTGCAGAGAGGGTCCTAAAAGGCAAAGCTCGAGCAACTCTTGCTTTAACGTCTCTAAATGGACACCTCATCAATCTTTTTTCCTTTGTCCTGTAAAAGACCAGACAGACAAACTCAGTTAAAACGAGGACGGTATGACCTGAACCACAGGGTACCTCACGATACGATACGTGATACATGGTCGACTATACCAATAACATCACATTCTGGGTGATAATCAATATATTGCAAGACAATCGTATATCGATACATCACGATATCTGTCTCAGTGAAGAGAACAAAACATCCGTGTTAAAAGTGCAGGATTTTTCTATTCATTCACAACCTAGAGAACAAAGGTCATAAAGTCTATGTATTGAACGGTATTGAATCTTTAATACGGAACAGATTCAGGACTAAAGTGATGGAAAGATGCGTCAGTGTAAAAGCAATCCGTTTGTGGAATAAGCTAAAGAAACTAAATCTAAAATTACAATTACAGCCAAATATGTGAGAATATAATGACTAGTTTGTTCAGGTTGATGCTCTCTTCTGTGTCGTGACTACATTTAATTATTTTGAGTCGAATATTACAAAATGTGTTCGAGAAACAGTTGGATGTGAGAGGTCAGACTTCATTATTTTCTTTTACCTCTGTTGTATTTGTGCTTTGTTTTAATTAACCTCTTATGTAATAGGGGTCAGATCATATTAGATTATCCATCTTTCTGCTCTGCGTGGGTTCTTCAGTTTCCTCCCACAGACCAAAACCATGCAATATGGTAATTAAGTAAATTGGACACTCTAAATGGACTGTCAGTATGAGTGTGAGCACCCCCCCCCCCCCCCCGCGACTCTCATGTCGAGGATAAAGCGGTAGAAAATGGATGGATGGATGGATCTTTCTGCTCCTTTTTATTCATGTTGTATTCGCCTGTTTAAGGTATTAAATAGAACATACCGACATAAATATAAATTCAAAATGTGTACATCTCACAAAAAAACGAAACATTTTAAATGTTTCTTTCTAATATTTAGCCTTGAGGTGTTTGATGAAGAGATGATCCAGATATATAACCCTAACCACAATTAATGACGTCAACAATTCAGTATGAGCAGGATCAATGCTGTTGGACATGTTGGTACTTTAGATGGACAGCTGTTACTTTTCATTATCACATATTAACTGTTGTTGCGTCTTCATTTTTGACACAGCATTTGTTGCTTGTGTACCAGTATAGTCTGTATCTTAATTTGCACATAATGTACTTTTTTTCTATACACTTTGCTGTATCTGTAATATACAGATATCTTGTAAAGCTATAATTTATAATTGACATCTTAAACTCTTTTTTATTGTTATTTGTTGAAATGGTGTACATGTGCTGGTAGCCATCATTACATACAGTTGTCTGTTTAAACTGTAGTAGTTAAAATACATGATCAATCATTTTATTTGGACAATTTGGATTGATTAATAATTCTATTTCATACTGTTAAGTGTTTTTTTTTTTTTTTATTACTACAGGTGATTTGGATCCCTGTGTTTTAAGGATGGATTATTTTTTGAATGAATTTATATCCAGACATGAAGAGGACAAATAACATCAAGAAAGTAATCTAAAAACAAAAATCAATAAATTATGAAAATTTATACTATACAGCTGTTAAACCTCAATATGTTCAGCTATAAAAGTCATAGAAAAGTGAAACTTTTTTTTTTCACTTTAGTGGTTCTGGTTGTATATAAATAGTGAAATGTCTCAGGATTAAAAAAAGAAAAATAAAACACACATCAACGTGCCAATTATATAAACTTTGCCACCAGGTG
This sequence comes from Solea solea, assembly GCF_958295425.1. NCBI lineage: Eukaryota > Metazoa > Chordata > Actinopteri > Pleuronectiformes > Soleidae > Solea > Solea solea. The sequence goes on along the minus strand of NC_081137.1, from coordinate 11,352,986 downwards.
ACACCAGGTGAGAAGTGGGTGGTTAAAAACATGTGGCTGTGAATGATATGTGCTCTCAGCATAAGAAGGGAGGGCTCACCTTATAGTTGTTCTGTAGCACAGCCAAAGTGAACCGACCGACTGCGCTTAGTATCTAGAAAGAGTCTGCCAGTGCTGAAGGAGCGGAGGGAAGAGCAGAGAGGATGTGCCAGAGAACAGCACATGATAAGAATGATGAACAGCAGAAGACTGTACAATATATCAATATAGTTGTTCATCACACAGCAACCCTCTGCTGTATCACAGATGGGTCTGTGACAAGTTCAGATAAGATACGGCTCTAAAGCGGTGATTCACAGAGACTGACTCAGGACCCACAGATGGGACATGGACGATATTTACTGGGCTAGCAATAAATAAGTAATAAATTAATAATACACTCGTAAAGTGTCCAAGTTTTTTTTTTTTTCCTCCAGTCTTTTACTCAAGATTTATATTGTCAATTGGGTTGCAGTATTTTGTCATCTTTAGAAAAAAATGGTAGTCACAGATTTATTTATTTTTCAAAATCAACAAAGTAAAAGAGCAGCTGTCTCTCTTGCTTGTTCTGTTTTGTTAAACTTGAAAAGTGGAGTTTAATCCTGCAATCAAACCTGTGTAGAGTTCACCACAGCATTGTATTTTTTACACCGAATGCCCTTCCTGAGTTGGGACCAGCACTAATTGTAAACACTCATACAACTTGCTAACTTGAGCTTGATGAACTTATTTCATTTGAGTGTTACCAACTGTACCGTTTTTTTATTTTTTTTGTAAGTTCGTCAATCATTTTTTTTTTCTTTTTCCAGCGTGATACACTTTTTTCAGTTTAGCAGAACAAGCCAGTCAGAGACAGCTGCTCTTTTATTCCCAAAAATGTTATATGATGACTCTTTTTTTTTTAAAGTTGACAAAATACTGTGACTCAATTCACAATGTAAATCTTGAGTAAAAAAAAAAAGGCTGTGAAAAAAAATCGTAAATGTTCTCTTCAATGGTGAATGCAGCAAACAGCTGAAGTAACTTATACATGTATATACATAAAGTTTCTCATCTGGGTTGATGGAGTGGAAATCCAGATGAAAGGACAGGACACATGATTGGATGACAGGACAGCCTTCTTAGGAGCAACACCATCGTGTTGAACCTGTGGCTGATGATGGTGATGGACATGTTGAGGAAAGATGAAGTGGATGGTGCCGTCTACTGGTGAAACATGAGATGATGACCATGGGGGTGACAGTCAGATGGGAATGGATCAGGAGAGCACACTGGTGTTCTGTGAATCCACGTCCTGCATGTTCATGACGTCCGTACTTACTCCACTCTCATATGCGGGATTGTCAAACGCCGACTCTTCTGTCATGTTGTCATACGGTGGCGAGGACGTCGGCATTCTGATGGACTTTCCCTGCAGTCTGAGTAAACAGGAGAGAACCAGGGAACATCCCGTGAAGACTCATTTGACAGCAAATGCAATATATTAAGTTTTAAAACCACGACTTACTTTGCAAAGTAGACATAAATCCCGAGGACAACCACCAAGATGATTGCAGTTGGAATAAATATAGCCACAGTAATATTAGTTCCCTCCACACCGTAATCCCTATTGACAACTGGAATGAAAGAGGGGGGAAAAAAGTCAAAACACAACAGATACACAATTGGTCAAGACACACACAAACACTTTGTTAAAACATAATTCAATTCAATTTTATTTGTATAGCTCCAAATCACAACATACACATTATCTCAAGGCACTGTACATAGACAACATCGTCGAGAGCAGAGAAACCCAATAATTCACACAATGAGCAAACACTTGCCGTCAGTGGAGAGAAAAAAAAACTCCCTTTTAACATTTTTTTTAACAGCAGACAAAACAAAACATAACTCACCATCTAGTTTATGTTCATTCACAGACTGGGATGGAGATGCTACAAAGACACAATTATACAGGAGTTAGTGTTTAAATCAAAGAAACAAAGTTAAATAGAAAAAAAAACAAAACATTTACTATTACAGTAATAACATCTTATAATAAAATATGACAGTCATACCACGTATTATAAATAATACCATGGCGATACCAATAGTTTGGTAATGTGATCATTTTCCAGTAATACCGTGTCATTTCCAAAGTGATATTCATGTGTTTGCTTGGTAATGAGACGTATTGTCCACTGCCATCACATGTTTGCAACTCTAAATAGATAATTACCATATTATGAAGTTGAAATTCATCCTCCATTATGTCCCACACACATTTCCATTGTTATTAACAAGCTATTACTCACTACCAAGTGAATAGTCAGGATTAGATGATACCATATTCAGTATCTGGATTGTATGTTAGAGAAAAAGTAAAATCCTACATGATCCAAAAACCCTCAGTTCAAGCTATATGGTTATTATATTACTTCTATCAAATTGCTACTGCACTGTAATGACACTTAGTAGTTACATCTGTAATTAAGTGCTATCTCGTTCTGATATATTATAAGTCTATAAGTCTGCACTCACTAACATACAACAAAACCATTACGTCTTATGGTATTGTAACTGTAGCTCGTTGTGAACACAGTTTAAAAAAAAAAAATGAAATAAATAAAATGTCTAAAGTTTACCTCTGCATGCAGGCGGGGTGCTGTTCCACTGTGAAGGGTGTCCGGGGACGCAGTAGATGGTGGCCTCACCCTGCAGCTCGTGGCCCGGGTGACAGGAGAAGGTCAGCGTCTCTCCTGCTTGGTAAAAGGCCTTTTCAGAGCTCTGCACACTGGTGGAGGCAGCACCAGGGTTCCTGCACGGCTCGTACTTCTCAGCTGTGTGGACGGACGAGAGCTAATGTCATGAAAATGATATTATGCTAATATGCTGCCTCCATCAGTAAGTTCACATAAACGCTGTTTTTCCTCGATGGACCTTGGTTTGGGAGAGTGAGTACTTTACAAAGGTCAGTTTCCAGTCCGGACTGGACTTTATTAGGTGAGCCTATTGTTTAGAGGCAGACATTAGTTTTATTTGGTTTCAGTAAGAGTTGTCTTCTGTGTCTAAAGCTTCTTGGCTCAGTGGAGTCAGCCTCTGACTGCTGTATGTATCTATAATTGTATCTCGTAACCACAAGATTGTGGTTGTGTGGTGAGTCAACAGTGTGACACACTTACGGACACACTTGGGCAGCCTCTCGCTCCACTTGGGTGCTGCTGAATCGCGGTTGTAGCAGGTGAGGAGGCTGCCGCCTGACAGGACGTAGCCTTTATTGCAGGTGAACTGCACCGTCGATCCAACAGTGAAGCGGCTCCCTGTGATGACTTTACGACTGTGCTCCACATTTCCAGGGTCCCGACATGTCATCACTGCATCGGCAAAGAAACATATGACCATAGTTTGTTGTCAGTGTCACGGGTGGTGATGGTAGAAAACGGATACACACTGAAACATCTCAACAACATGAACGTGTACATTGTTAAGTTAATTGAGAGGTAAATATGACAAGAAAAAAACATAAATAAATAAAATAACACTCACATAAAGGAAGAGTTACGGTCAGATAAAAGGTTTTAAAGACATAATAATCATTATACTCATCTTTTATGCAACATGCATAGCATTTGCATTTTAAAAGTAAAAACATTTTTAGCTGTGCAACCTTGCTGAAACAGTCCCTAGCGTTCGACTATTTCAAAAAACAAAAGGTTGGCTCTGGCTGAGATGTTTTATTAAGATGTCCAATCCTGGTTAAAAACGTGATATTCACTTCTGAGGCAACTTTTTTTGGTTTCTGAGGCTATAAGTGTTTCATCACAACTACTAATATACACTGATATCCCTGTACCATATATCCATGGCCTGACTTCTTTTCCACTCAGAAAGCAATTGCAAATTAGATGACAAGAGGTGCCATAAGAGGCGATTCAATTATCCCTCTGAGAAAAAAGTGTGTTCAATCAGTCTGCATCGCCGAGAGCGGCACGAGAATGGAACTCTATAAAAAACTATAACTATGAACCTGGACATTTGCACTTATTTAGATCTAGTAACTTAAAGAAATGGTTTATTAGCATGGAGGTCTCTTCTTCTTCTTTTGGCTTCTCCCTTTAGGGGGCGCTACACTGGATCATCTGCCTCCATCTTGTCCTCTCCCCTGTGTCCTCCTCTGTTACACCAACTGTCCTCATGTCCTCCTTCAGAACATCCATGAACCTTCTCTGTGGTCTTCTCGGCAGCTCCATCTTCAACATCCTTTGTCCAGCGTAATCACTAACCTTCCTCTGCACGTGACCAAACCATCTCAACCTTGACTCTCTTTATCTCAACTTTATCTCCAAACCATTCAACCTGAGCTGTCCCTGGAATATATGCTAATTTCTATTCCTGTCCATGGTCACTCCAAGTAAAGCACCGTGTCCATAGCAAGTATCCTTACCATCTTGTAGATAGTTCATCCAGCACTCAAAACTTAAATAGACTAAGATGTATTTAGTGTTTCTGTGCCGAGCATCATCTGTTATCACCTGTCACTGTCTTGCTCACAGCATTCACGTTCCTGCATGTACTGTATTTTATTTTGTGTTGTTGTTTCAGACTATTGAATTTTTATTTGTATTCCTCTTTGTTTTAGCACAATCCTTTCAATGGGGTATCATGAATTACAAAACATGAAAAATAGCCTCTTGGCTAAATATAATAAAATACAATTTATGGAATAACTATTTAGTTTGAAAAAAAAAAAATGTCTGTAAATTATTTATATAGTATGTGTTGTTTTTAAGAAAAATGATCAAGCATTGGTTTTATCTTTCATTTCATTTGTGGACGATTTGAAGAGTTTTCACATACCTACTGCAACTTTTTGTCCATATCGTCTCAACTCTTGCATGCACTGTCGAGAACTAAAGTGGAAACTAAAGTGTTAACAGCTGACAACATCTGCTCTGAGGAAGCTAGTGACCAAACTCTGGAGGTTTACCGATTAAACATATGTAGATTAAAACCATGCATGAGAGCTTTCTTAATCTATTGCACTCACAAAGAACAACCAGAGGAATCAGACTGGTGACTTCCTACACATTTACTCTCTCTGTCTGACTCTGTGTTCTTCCTCTCACCTTCCTCACACTTTGGCACGTCACCGCTCCATGTGAGATCCCACTGGCACATAAGGATCTCAGAGCCGACCAGCTGGAATCCAGGGTAACACTGGTAGGTGACGACAGTGCCGTGGATGAGGTCGGGGTGGGACGTGCTCTTCCAGCCGTTAGTGACCTCAGGCAGCTCAGAGCAGGTGTCGTTCCTTGGCACCTCTGTTGCAGGTTGTGTTGATAGAGAAGAAAAAATAAGTAAGTACAGAAGAAAAATCGCATCACATTTTCTAACATGATAAATGTTTTTGATTTTAAGATTGTGAACGGACACGGGAAATCCCAACATTCACTGTCTCTTCATTGTGCACTAAACACCTAAAACCTGCACTTTTAGAAGGAGTCTGTGAAGCAATACTATCAGACCTGACTGAGGGAGCATTTATCTAACAGACATTTATTTCTATTAAAATAAATGTTATTAGTCCCTTTAAATGACTGTAAATGTAAAATAAAGGATGTTCATGAAAGCTGAATTAATCTAAGTAAAGCCTTGTGCTCTGTTCTACACTGTTTGAAAGTATTGTTTTTATTGGCTCGCTATCACTTGTAAAGGTCAAGGGTTCAATTCCTGGCTCAGCTAGTCTACAGACACTTTTCCCCATGTTGCTCCACAGCGTATGGATGGATATGAAAGACGAGTGATAGAAAAGAAATGCCCTTTTTATGAATGTGAGTGAATGGGTGAATGTCAAATACTGTATTGTAAAACAGTTTTGAGTGGTCATCATTACTACAACGGTGCCATATAAATATACATACATTTCCCTGCAGTGAAATAAATAAATAATAAATAATAAATCACCTTTAAATCACAATCTTACCAAAGAAGTGCACCACAAAACCATTGTTGTAGCCAAAAATGTTGGTGGCGGGATCCGACTGAAACTGTATCGTGACATCAGCCATGGACGTATAGAGCTTGAAGCGCGGCCGCGTGCCACTGTACTGACCCAGGATGTTCGCTGTGAGGTCATCGCCGTCGTAGAAGGTCAGCAGGTCATTCTTACCCATGTGGAGGCTAGACATTAATAAATAAAAGCAAGTGGTTATATTTCTTTCTTATGATATGAAGCGTTTCATATAGTGCACAGCTGAAGTAGACCTACTTCCTGACTATTGACAGTAGTGGACATAGCTTTCAGTTTGCAGGGTGAGTCTAACCATAAAGTACCAAGTTTATACAGCCACCAGGGGGCGACTCCACTGGCTACTTGAATGTAAGTCTATGGGAAAATTAGCTTATAACATCAGTAAACATTTTCCTGAGGAGTTAATGTTGAATAGAACACGATGTGAGTGTGATTGACAGGTGGAATCCATCCGCCAGTCAAACTGCAAATCTCAAGACTTCAAAATGGAGGTTTGTTTTGCGACCCACTTCTTAAAGTCTCTCTTATATGTGGCTATGTACAATAGTGTACTGGCTAAGAATTTTACATTGACTACAACTTTACACTGAAGTGTCTTTGGCAGATACAGTCCAAAGCCGACAACACAAAACACTGTCAGCATTATTCAGAAAATGTAATCTGTTTATATGAGAAGGATCTGAAGTAAACACTAAATAATTCATATTGTATGATTAGACCCCCAAAGCATGACTCTCATGAATATGTACTGTACGCGAAAAATATATGAGCGAGACTTACACACACAAAGTGTACAGTATAGTACACATCAGTGTTTACATACAAGTTAATGTAAAGCAGCCGAGTCAGCCATACAGAGTCTCTGCTGAAAATGATTAAATTAAGAATGCATTAACCTTTTCCATCTGGTGATTCATGTGTCCTTGCCCTCTTTATAGAGCATCAGTAAAGCTTGACATTTATTCACACACGGGAATGATGGGGAAAAAAAAAAAAAAAAAAAAAAAAAGCTGCAGAAGTTGTATTTCCCTTGCCGATATAATAGGCAGGGAAAACTAGCTGCTCTTTATTTGCCTGAAGGCCAGGGTCGGAATAGCTGTGCAGATGTGCTGGATGATTGTTAATATTCACAAGCTGTCCTGAAAACTATTTTATAGTCAGTATTTGCACTATGTGCTATTCTCCACACACACAATTGTCATTCCATGAATCACCTGTCCTCTATATCGACTTCCACCTGGTTTGTTCAAATTTAACCAGTTAAGTGCAAAGTAAAACATTGTATTTGTAGCTGTCTCATTATGATGACATACTGTGTTATTTTCCATCCCCCTTCATCGGTATTTCTTTGTAACCCGTCATTGTTGTTACATTGTCTTGCACTGAACTGACTGCTGCTCGAACATCAGATCAGAGAAGATCCTGAGTGAACCCAACTGAGTCTGCTGGTGATTATACTGAGACATAAAGTGACTATGATGTGTCATCAGAGATTGAGGAAACATGTATCATAAAAACCAAAAACAAAAAAACCAACAACACTGCCTTCACTTTTAACAGTGCAGTCAGTCTCTTCACTAAATAAATGGCCACACACACACACACACAAAGTGTGTATATGTGTTTTGGTTTGATTTGCATCCACCCTGTAAACCCACTGGATGTGTGAGCACAGAACAGCTAGCGGCTAGTGTCGGAAATACTAAGAATACTGGACCTAAGTGCCCCTCACAAAAAAAATCTCAAACCTATAGTGGAAATGAGTAAAAATGTAAATGGTAAAAAAAAAAAAAAAAGGAACTTAAAAACAGACCATGACAGACGTGCAACTGACACTTTCTCGCTCTCCTATACTTTGTTGGTAAATAGTTGATCCCACTGAGATGCACCACAGAGTGTCACAGGAAGTCATGTCTGTGCCCGTGGTCATTAGACTGAATAACTATGAATATCAATGAATCTAATTACTACGGTGTCAAAAACACTGAGCAATAATATCCGTGGGCATTGTAGATGTTTGTGGTTCTGCATTTACCTTCAGTACCAATGTAGTTGCACATTTCAACACTTAAATGTCTATATTAGCTTATACGCAGTTCACTTATTTAGGTTCAATGACTTTTTCTAATATTGTATCGGTACTTGTTTATTTATTCTTTTTTTTGAGTATATTGCACCTAAGTTAATATCTTAGTATATGTATGTTGGTTAGTAAGCTGTGATCCTGTGTTATTTTGGGTTTCTGCTACTTTCGGAGTAGCAGATTTTTATATTTATTAAAATATTTTAACTAAATAGATTCACAGCGGGACATGTACATATACTATATATGTGTAACACAGTGTAATGTCTTATTTCCACATTTTTGGAGAAAAATATTGCAGTAATTGTGTTAAGGTTGCTGTTGTAGATATTTTACATGCAGCGTATCACCATATAGAACAGCATACACGTTTATAAAAGGTCACTTGTAAAAGCTGCACACATTCAACACTGACATTTCATCTAAACATAACTTAACTGCTGAAGAACAAAAAAAATTAAATGTTTGCTATAAATATCTCTAACTCTTGTGGGTAAAAAAACACAGTCAAAACATTAGGGAACATGTAAAGTATATAAACAATTAAAATGCAAAGTCTACAACACACTGGCATGACGCATCCTCATTAAAGTATGGAAAAATGGGGGGAAAAAAAAGTAACACATTTGCATTATAATGTTTTAAAGATGAAGCCAAATATTGTTCTGAGTCATCTGAGTAGAAAGGTTGTGATCCCACAAAGAAACAAGACATTGTCTTCTCAAATGCTGTGTGATATAAAGTGTGATCATCCTAAATAAAACATGATATGGAAATGTTAAAAACAAAAGTGTCAGGATGTTAAGGTCTTTGAATAAGAAGTTTATTCCTAAGTTAACATTAATTGACCTGTTAACCCACATAGCAGTATGCTGCTGAGGTCTAAGACTTTTTTCTTTCCCTTCCCTTTCCTAAGAGGAAATTGTGCTTCAACCCTGTGCAAAAAGCATAAAATGTAACTGTTAATTTAGCTGTAAGAGATTTTTTTTTTTTTTTTATTTGATTTCATTTCTTATTAAACTAATTAAATTTGTTTTTATATTCTCAGATCAGCCAGAACCAACAATGCTCCACCGCTGAACATGAGGTCTGGACCATCTTCATTTTTTACAAATAAAAAAAATACACATGAAAAAACAAAAAAAACAAAAAAACAAAAGGCATCCTGTGATGGTTCGGCTTCTTTTGTGATTGGCAATTAGGAGTTTTATGATGATGAAAGGAAACAAATGACCTGTGTCTGTCTATCGCTCCTCTGTCTCTTATTCACTACCCCCCTCACACAATTTACATATAATTTCTGCAGCAGAAACAAGCTACAGGGAAAATACATTTTAAAAAAAGGAATGCACCCACTTCAGCTTTAATTAACTGAATAGAAAGGTCTTTCAATTCTGTTTTGACTAAAAGCAACTTCACTGGCTTCCTGTCAAAAACCGTAAATATGTATAAGATCCTGCTCCTCACTTCCAAGGCCATCAGAACCTCACCCCTCAGTCAAACTCCTCCACATCAACACACCCAGTCGTGCACTCAGGTCACATTCTTCCATCCAACTAAACCTCTTCTTGTTTGACCACGATGAGGTCGAGAGTCTTCACCCGCTGGACTCCACACCTCTGAAACGCTCTCTTACAAGACATTACAAACTGTATTCTTGTTGAATTTTTACTATAAGTTGAAATGCGTTTTAAAATGTTTTGTAGAATTGGAATTATTTCTGTGTTTATATTGTTGCACGGTAATATTTGAACTTGAGTCTTAAAAGACGCCTATAAATACATTGTATTTATGCCAAAAGTCTCCCTGTATTCACTGTAACCGATAGAATCATCTAATTTATTCAAACTGTACATGCTCTGTACTGAATAACAGCCATTTCCCCATCTAAAACACATTTTATTGACTTTTTTGTCCTTTTCTGCATGTAAACGATTTAATTCACCTACTTCTACTGTTATGTACGTCCATCACCATGTCATCTTCTTGTTTCATGAACATCAGGTTGGGTCATGCCACAAACAGTTTTGGCACTTTTTATTCTTTATCCAAAAAAAACAACAACAATGTACAAATAAATAATAATAATACAAATAATAATAATAATAATAAAAAGGGTTCTTAATTTAAATTCTTGCAACATCAACACCAAACCCCCCCCCCCTTTTTTTTCCTTCTGATATCCACCAAAACAAATACCAATTCTCCTTTCTGCAAAAACATCTACATTCTGGTCAGTTTTTAGACAAAAGGCAAGGTCAGGAGAGCAGCCATGGTGTTTCTGAAAACTATCCCGAAGCCCATGCTTTCCCATTTGACAACCTGCAACCTCTCCTCCTGTCTGGGTTCCAAAATAGCTGCCTGGGTCACATAAACTAATCAAGGATTCTGCAGTGATTTTCCCTCTGACCCCAAACATTTGCTCCACGCTCTGAAGTCCATTCAAAACCCTGGTGACAACACCGAGAGGTTGCCAAATGAACAGTGCCTTTAGTCCAGACTTGCACAGCATTCAGTGGTGAATCACTGCAGGCTGTTCAGCTGCCTACGATGCAGCAACCTGGCAATTACTTCACCCAAATGTCATCCCACCTGGCTCCTTTTTAAACGGTTTCCCCTCTGGTCAGGAAGGCAGTCACTCTCTCTTTTGTTGTACACTGATCCCATTAAAATTAGTCTGAAGGAAAAAATTCACATCCAGTTGAAGTTTCATCTTTCCTTTTCTGATTTTTTTTTTTTTTTAAAGTTGAATGCACTTTATAAAGGTACTTTCTGTCACTGCCTCTTGAAAGCTGTCATAACATTCTGAAAAAGAAATTCTGGGAAAATGTTCTCATCGTAGTCTCATCATTAGATGTTTAAATGAAGAAATGTTACATGTTCTGTCTTTAAATATCACAGTGGATGATAAGTCCAGTTCTGTTTTTGGAAGATAATGTTATGTATATAAATAGATAAGAGCTCAAAATATTTAACATTAGTCTCACCATTTTTAGATATTTTAATGCAGAAAAGTTGCATATTATACTGTATATTTAAATATTGCCGTGCTAGGTTCAGTTTTGTTTTTGAAAGGAAACGTTCTTTTTGGAGAATTCCTTTAAAAAAAAATAAAACCCTTATCAGCAAACCAATCGCAGCAGCTCAAACCGGAGGGGATGGCAGCTGTGTTTTGTACAAGCCTCCAGGCGAGTTGTCGCCTTCACTGACACGTCAAGTGAAATCCAACAGCAACCACTGCATTCCCCCGTAACTCAAAGGGAATGAACATTACTTTCAGTGTTGATATTTGTTTGTTTTCTCATACACATCTTTGAATCAGGCTTGTTCGAATAAAAATAACCTTTTAGTTTGAAGGCACGCACATTCAAAACAAGTGGATTTGCTGTGGTAATGCTCAGATTCTCCACTAGAGGACTCTGTAAACCGAAATGCTGCATCCCCTATCTGATTGTGCTCCACACGCACACACGCTGCTGCACCTCAGTGTCTTGAATTGTGAGACATTTGTGTGTAAACACAATCCACATCTGATCCATTTTACCTTCCCGTGTTCCACAGGTGAAGATATCACCTATATCTTGTCTCGAGTCATGCTCCATGCTAATTAGCGAAGCGCCCTCCCCTCCTGTTAAGCCTAAATTAATTAATCAGACTTCATTATGAACCACTGCTCCTCTGTAATTGCCAGCAGAGACACAGCGATGAATGATAATATAGAAAACATTCTCATTAATGTGGAAAAGTGTGTGCCCACCCTCATAATGAGACTCTCGTCCACGAGTGCATTTTTTTTGGGCCATTTAAAAAATGCACAATGCACACGCGCAACACAAATAAACAGCCGTCCACACAAATTACATGTTGACCGCAAGTTATTCGCAACCCAGAGCAGAGCAGACACGAGGGTAATGATGGGGTCTACGGGGGATCAGAGAGGCCATGGGTTGTCTGGGCCATGCATGACCAACCTTGAGATGAACTGGAGCCACAGCCACAGCAGCACCATTCATTTGCAGCGAGTGGCCTCATGTGGCTCAGATTAAAACCAACTCAAGGCTGGAGCCATTTCAAAAAAATAAAATAATAATAAATCGCTGAATGAAAATCACTTTGCCTCATATCAAACTTGTTTACTGCTGCATGAAAAAAAAAAAAAATCCTTACCCTCGATGGACTGGTCGACTTTCAACATTAATCACTGAGTCTTAAACTCCACCTAAAACAGAGGCAAGCAGGGCCACACCAGCCAGCCCTGTGTGGTATCTCTCTGCCTGTCTGTCTGTCTGTCTCTGTCTCATTCACTCTCTCTTTCTTTCTCCTTCTCAGCACTCACTCTTTATCATGACATGCCTTTCCCTACTATTTCTATTAATGTTAATATTATCCTCATCCTTCCAACGGTCCCATGAGGAGCTGGAGCTCTTATATCTCAGTGGCTGAAAGTGTGTGGGATAAACAGTTTCGGGCCATTATGTGCAGGTCAAGCAGCAGCTGTATACAAAACATGGGACAATGAAGAAACTTAGGCACTTTCCCTAAATCTGTGAATCTATGCCACATATACAGTATGTATATGAGGAAATCAGGGTACTTTAAGCCCCCTTTCCACCTATGGTCCCAACCCCCCCTCGCCTCAGCACGGCACAGTTTAGGTTGGTTTTCCACTACAAAAATAGTACCTACTCAACGTGCATGGCTGCGTGAAACTGCCGGGACTTCGTTTTACACGCGACACACACACAAACGGGTGACTCGAGACTTGTAAAGCAGTCGTTTTCAGTGTAACTGGATCATTAGAATCAGGTAATTAAAAAGATTTGTTCAGTATTTCCTCCATGACCACAGCCCAGACTCTGTCTGACACAGTCGCTCGCGATTAGCAGTGCTGTCACTAAATACACCAGACTCCTCTTTTAAATATAGAGATTTTAGACATTTCTCACCCACATTTGTAAGATTGTTAAGTCTTTTTAACTGATCTACAGCTTGGCATTGTTCGGCTTGATTCTTGTTTCGGACATTTGCTCATGCCTCTTCCTGTGAGGCACCTCGCCAGAGTAGGTACTAAGAAAGTACCTGGTACCAGGTACTATGCTAGTGGACATGCAACTTAACCGTGCCATGCCATGCCGAGCCGAGGCGAGGTGGAAACACACCAATAGATGTGTTGCTGGAAAAAAGAGGCCAGAACCCTGACCCCCACTGAAGGGCCTTAAAATCTCGGGGGGTCATTACGCCCCCCTGTAAATTTGATTTTATGGGTGTACATTTTTAGATATAAAATCGAGATCTTTGTGGGGAAAGCAACTCAATTACGGTTAAAGATTAATACCAAGTCTTAGAGGTGCAAAGTTCAACTAAAAGGCTGATGGCTCTAATAGAATCTAATAGAAATTATAAGTTGAATAAATAATTTAAAATATAAAAAATGTATTTCAAATGTAAGCATTTTTTCCACCTATTTTTTGGTAGAAAAGCACATTGATGATGGTTCTTTTCAGTTTATATAAAATATTATATTTATATAACTTATATGAATTATATAAAAAGTGACACATTACACATTAATTTTTTGACAGGAAATTAATTGAAGGAGGGTTTTGGAAATCAACCATTTTGAATTTGTGGATATGGCATGCGCCTTGAAAAGATTATTAATTGAATGATGTACTAACCATGTTACTTCAATTGTCATTTTGTATTTAATACAAACTACAACATAACATCAAACTGATTGATTTTGGACACTGGTGTCTATTTTATTACTAATAATAATAATTTACATTTGGGAGGACATTGCTACTGATGATGGGTCAACAAAGCCATATTCAAATCGTCGATGAGTCTCGCTGAGCATGACGGTGAAGCACTTTCTGCTCAAAGTTTTTATCCATTAAAGTTATTGTGTACAGAGTATATCATTTTTTTCACAAATGATTTTAGGACAACAATTCGTAAATCAGTTTACTCTAACATTTATGCTTCCAGGGACGATGAAGCTGAAGTCAATCACAGCTGGGTGAGAGACAGGATACACCCTGGTCAGGTGACCAGCCTATAACCAGAGCAACATACAGAGAGATAAAAAAACAAAAACATTCACACTCACTACTAGAGAAGTTATCGTCCAATTATTTCAGGGAAAGACACATACGGGTGTCCCTATATACATACAGTATGTTTTTTTTTTCCTTAAAGGGGTCATTGGCTCAGAAAAACCTGAGAACCTCTATGTTAGGGCACCACACAACCGCTACTGAAATGGCCTCAAAATAAAACTCATAATAGTTTCTTTTTGTTTTAGTGCCTCAAGGAATCAGGAAATACCAACAAGTAAAAACACATCTTGTGCCTACTACTGAAATCTGTCTGCTCAGCATCCACCTCATGCATCCCTGTTATTTCATCAGACCTCAGACATATTCACTCTTACCACAAGAATGAATGAATTATGAATGCAGAAAAAAACAAACTGGAGGGAGCAGATGCCTGCATGCATAAATGACCACTCTCACCAATACGGCCACTGTTTGAGTGATTCTATTATTCTACAACCTCGGGCAGTATCCCTGCTGGTTAAATTTTAACCTCTTCATGACCTCTTGCCTGCAAGTGCTACAAGCAAAACAAAGAAAAAAAATACACACACAAAAACAAATCACTCATGTAGTTTTTGTGCTCTAATAGGGTGTAAGCCCACTGGAAAATTATGAGACAGATTCCCACAAGAATAAAATGATACAGCTGTGTTAGAGGAGCAACCCATAATGGAGATTATTGTGCACACATTAAAGGTACATTCCAAGAAATGTATTAATCACAAATCAAGAACTTGTTAAATTAAAATACTTGCTTGATACAGCTAGTTTATTTTATGTGATGATGACAGAGAAGTGACATCTAGCAGCTTTGGTATACTTGATTTTGATTCTTCCATTTTAAGGTGCTCCATGGAGCTCCCACGGGCAAAAGTCATTAGATGCGTTTACTAGATCGCTCCTAGAAAACTACAACAAGCACTTTGTTGACACGCTTTCTGTCGCTCTGCACACGTCATCCTGATTGATTATGGTCTGATTGATTATAGGTCTATCCAAGTGCGTACAGAGGCATTTTCATCTTCGTCCGTTGGCCACGCCTCTTGGAATTGGGAGGTGACTACACCCTTTCCAGAATCATACTCACGCGGTCACAGTCTGTTTGTTGTCACCTAGTTGTCTCCGCTGCTGTCAATCTGCTGTTGCTCAGAGCAGATACACTTTCACTCTTACTTTTTACCTTTAGCTGACATGAGACATTTAACTATAATATGTTTAATGTTTATAAAATAAAAAAGAGTGTAATAGAGTGTTTTTTTATCTGTGTTTTCCTCCTCTGGCAACCAACGCAGTGGTTCTTAAACCTTTTGTACCACCTGAGAAAATATCGATCTCTCTCAGTAACACCATTATCACCAACGTTAAAATACAGTGGCGTAAATAGTACAAGCAAGGAGGCAGATTTGCTCTCTCATCAGTTTGAGAACCATGGCTTACATTATTTTAAACTGGGATTGCAGTACTGTTGTACGTGAATCATACATATCATGTTTAAGTATTGTTAATGTTTGTGATAAATAACTTAAATCAGGAAGCGAAAGCAAGGATGCATCGTGTGTGTGTGTGTGGTTGAGGGGACAATGACACCGACAATGATGGCTGAGAGAGAGCGTGCACCTATGCATGTGTGTGCACTGTTTCTGGCATGTGTGTGCAGGTGCATGTTTCTGTAAGTGTGTGTTGAATTACAGTCGGGACGCCTGGGTGGATAAGTGCCTCTGAGTAGTTCACTGCCAGAGCATATTCATTTCAAAGCCAACTCTGAGACACACACCAGGGAAGTGAGAGCAGGGAGGCTTACTGGCTAATCTGGTCAGAGAGTGAGCTGGAAGCTTCACAGAATTGTTAATGTAGCAAATGGTGAGGGAAAGAAAACATATCTAATTGGCAACAACAGCTACAGAATGCCACCCCCATGTGCATGGAAGTATGCGTCTATGTCGATGAGAGGAAAATAAGAGACAGAAACTGTGTGTGTGTGTGTCAGGAGACGAAGTGTTTAACATCTCTAGGTAGAGTTGACCTCTTGTTTGAACTCTCTGTGTGATTTTGTAGTCTTCCACCTGAGTGGAGCCTCTTACACTTGGATGTCGAGCATGATCCTCTTGTCCTCTTCTACATGGATGCCCCAGATGCAGTCCTGCCCCTTGTCATAGGCCTCAGGCCAATTAGGGGACAACACAACACCAGCAGAGTCTGTGATCTCCCCGCTGCACACAGCTGCAACACACAGAAACCTCCAGTTTGTGGTGGGAAATACATATATGCTGAGAAAGGAATACATATAGACAGCTTACAAGTCCTCGTCACACGGCTCTCAGGCTTCTGCATAGTTGTGAATTGTTCTTGTTAACAAGAAAAGTTGTTTTTTAAGTTAGGTCATATATGTTTGAACTAATACACAATGCCACTTAAGAGCCACTTAAGGGGTATAAACCAGAATTAGATGTATCTGAAAGGTCTTGGTGCAGCATAAAATCAGTGAACAGTAAATATGTATAATCTACTCTATGCAGTATATGTACATATATATTCTATAATATATATAATATACCTTATGTATCTTATATATAATATTGTGTATGTTTTTGTCCACCAGTGTGTAACATTTAAGAAGTATGTTATAAGTTTGTTTGTAAAGGGAATTATTACTTTCAAATACAAATCATCTGGGTTTAGTAGCCTCATGATAAACCTTTTCATATGTACTTTAGGTAAAAGGGGACTTCCTTTACAAAGGCCCCCATCTTGTGAAACCTTGTTTCTAAAGTGGAAGTTAACTACATAAACAAAGAGGAACCACATCCTCTCTGGTATATGAAGTCAAATGCAGTTCCCTGATGCAAGGGAGTGGTGAGGGAAGGAGCTGTGATGTTTTCATGTGACCACCTTTCCTTAGAAGAGTGAATCAAGCAAGTTGGTCGCGAGGGGAAATACAAAAGCTGATGAGCTGCTCCGTCACACAAGGGTTAACAAAGGCAATGAGCACTTTTCACAGCAGCCATTTAAACTTCCTTTACTGGGGAAAGCAGGTCATTAATGATGGCTCTGTTCGGTTCATGGATGTCAGGACAGTGTGACAGTGAACCAGCATGCACTCGGAAACAGAGGAGGCTAAACGGAACTCAGTCACCACTGACCTGTCAAAGGGACTGCTGTGCAAAGAGCCCATATAAACTGGATTCAGGAGCCAAATACATGAACGTGAGTCAGTCAGTGGGCAGGCTGATGCTCAAATAATGCATAAACACTTCACTTTAAACTTAAACAAGCGTGATGACGGAGCTTTGGCTGAGACAGAGACAGAGTTACAGATGGTAGTAACTAGTGCTGTGGCCACACTGCAGAGTTTAATAGGACGCCACACAACCTCCCCAAAAAAAGGATGAACTTGGTCTGCTGTGGCCCTCTGTTATAATGCTTGTGAGAAAAAACTGCTGAAATGCAGCATTCAAGCTCCCTGACATTGAAACTGCATGTGTCCACTGAACCGCTTGGTGACCATGACCAACAGGGGCAGAAATTAAATTTTCTCTTATCTGGCTTTACTACAGAGCTTATCAATTTCACTGCATGTGGGAAATAAGACTTTGCTGGCAACAAAGAGAGAGAGCGAGTAAGGTCAGTTTGTGTGTGTGTGTGTGTGTGTGTGTGTGTGTTTGACGAGGTGAAGGGGTAGACCACAGTTCAGTATGGGGGATAAAGTATTTTACGGTTTGTTAGTGTTCATCTGAGGACAAATATTGCATGCCCGTTTAATCTCTATCTCAAATCCATGAATCAAAGTGAATCATTTTACAGTTTGAAGAAGAAATGTATCATGGATCAGAGGAAAGAGCTTGGCGAGACGTAATAACGATCACTGGTATTTCATTGAATAAATATATATTAAAAAAATCTATTTAATATTGCAATTTTTATGTTAACTCACCTCGACAGGCTGGCTCCGTTTCATTCCACTGTGGGTTTTCTGCATCTACACACTCGATCACCACGGAGCCTTGCTCTAGCGTGTAGCCGGGGTCACACGAGAATTCCACCACTGCACCCAGGCTGTAAGTGGAGTCACTGCTGCTGAAGTTGCCATATTTCACAAAGGGCTCGTAACATGTGCCTTTTGCAAAAGCTGCAGACACATAGGAATACGTTGCAAACACAGTGAACACAGGGTTACCGTAACATTTGTATATCATGTGTAGTCATAATCTGCATGATCAACTTGCCTTCATATCTGATGGCTGCACCAGTGGACGTCACTGTACCGTCTGTGGTGAACTCTATAAACAGGTAACGTCCAGTGCTGAGAACACCCTCATTGGGCAAATACTCCACCTCATATGAGTCATACACAGGTGGAGAGTCTATGTTGTTGCCGTTCTTTATCAGCAGCCTGCAAACATATAATATAGATATATATATATATATATATATATACAGTATATATTATTTTTATACATATATACATATATATATATATATATATATATATATATATATATATATACAGTATATATTAAAAGTACATACTGTATGAAAGAAATATATTGCAATAAATGTGGTCCATTGTGACTGAATTTTAACTGCGCTTGTTTAAAAAAAAAAGAACCATAAATCATCACTGCATTTGGTTTATACCTTTTTACTCTATGAAACAATGTAGTATATCATCTAGTGTGTAACTGCAAGCGACAAAGAAGAGACACAAGGGTTGTGGATTTGTGTGCGTGCATGTGTGAGATTATTTCCATTCTGTTGGATGAACATTATATAATTTTACCCACTTAATCCCTATAGAATTAAATTCAATTTTGACTGGTAAAGCTAAAGGTGTGACTAAGAACACTCACAATCCAATGCAAGCAGTGATCAGTAATGGAATTAGTTGAGATGTTTCGTCTGGATGATAACATTAGGTCTTGTGCCTTCGGAAAATTGGCCAGATTCGGCCGAAACACTGGAGGAAGGTTAAGTGACCATGATGATGAAATGACCATGATGTGTCATCAGAGATTACGGAAATATGTTAAACTGAAATACTGACTTTACTGTTAACAAGGGTTCAGTCCTCAAATAAATGCTCATTTAAAGCCTAAAAATGTTTATGTTTTGGTCTGTTGCCATACCCACTGCCAACCATCCAATAATGCAGCTACAGTGGTACTTCAACATCTGGGATGTCAGAAAACTTAGAGTTTAGGTGAATCCACTAACATTTTTTTTTTTTTTATCACATGGAACTGGCATTTTGGTAGCAATGAGATGCTATTTATTGGAAACAGGTCACAGGGTGGGAAAGTCTCAAAATTGCATCACGTCCTCCAACATTCATGAACCCTCTCTGTGGTCTTCCTCATTTCTTCCTGCCTGTCAGCTCCATCTTCAACATCCTCTGTCTAGTATAATCACCATCCCTCCTCTCTAGTTTGATGCCAGATGCAAATGTGGATAATTTCCTCCTGAACAGCTAAGCATTTGCACTTCAGCCAAGGTCTCTCTCTCTCTCTCATACACAATGTCAGTGTTTATTTAATGTACATAATGTTTTTGCAGTCATCATGTGATAAATCTCTGCTGCTGTGACTCTGCAGTTTTGTAACTGACCACATTGTAACACTGGGTAAAAGTGCAGCTTCTTGTTTCCTTGATTGTGAGAGGTTCTTGGCAACCGACATTTTTATTTTGAACCGTAATAACAGGATCCATTTAACCTGCAATGGTTGCAGTTTTTCCTTTTTTTTTTTTTTTTTTACATATAGCCCCTTTAAGTGAGCCTTGAAAGGTAAAAGACACATAAAAGTTGCAAACTGTCCGTGAGCTGCACACCGTTCCAGTGGTGGCTGTAATTACATTGCGATAATATACTTCGCCACTCGGTCATGAGGTGAATGGCGTGTGTGTGAGGAAGACATTCATGTGTATCAGTGGAGAAAAATGTCATGCAACTGTGTTTTTCCCAGCTCTCACTACCTTCTGTAGTCCCTTTAATTCATTCGCTTGATGGGACACTTAACGGATTATAATGATAAAGGGTCCTTTCACATCCATCTGTCGCTCCCTAAACATTTGGTTTATTTATAGCCTCTGAGGGTTTAAATGTCCCATCCAGAGCTATAATGTTATTCAGAAAATTAGTTTAAAGTTCCGGTGCCATCCATTCACAGAAGACACACACACACACACACACTCTAACTCTTAATCTCAATGTGATTTTAGCATTATGCATACACCACCTGTCATCATCCTCTGCCAGGGCCACCTTCTCAAAGTGAATGTGGAGCCGGTGGCCTTCAGGGACCTCGAGGACCCAGTGGCATGTCAGATTGTTGCTGTAGTTGCCAGGGAAACCAGGAGAGACGATACGTCCGTAGGTAGCATTTTTTATCATCCCCCCACAGGATGCTGTATGGGAAAGAAAAAGTGAGAGGGTGAAAGACAAAAAAAAGTTGAAGGAGAGATGAGGAAAAGTAATGACACCAGCTCAGCTATGGTAGGGGTTTCGGAGAAAAATCCCTGTTCGAGCACAGATACCATCAATATCCAGTGGACTGTGGCTGGGCTGCACTTGGCGACTCATCTGGGTCTATAAGAGTGTGTGACTGTGTGTGATGGACTTGTAAAGAGCAAACCAGCAGCACTAACACTATCAGTTCAGAGCAGCTGCAGGCAGACACACGGAGAAATACTGAAAACTGGCAGATGAGCCTCTACCAGCAGGAGAAGGATAGTCATGCAGCCCAGTTCTAATTAAGGCAGCAGGTCCAACGGCCTTGTTTTGCTCCAAAGAATAACCCCCGTGCGCTGCTAATCACATGCACACACACTCATCTGCCCTCAAACTGTAAGTAATAAATGCACCAAGAGACAATGCAGCAAAAGCCTCTGTTAATCAAAACCACCTGTACTCCAGAGGAAAGCCAAAGAAAGGTCTACCCACAATTTTTCAGTCGAAGGTTTGTGCAAATTTTAATTTGAATGAATTTGTGCTCTTAGTATATGATAACAACTTTTTTCAAGTTGTTAAAAACCTGCTGAACTAATACAGCCTCATGTTGGTGATCCTATGTGGCATATAAGTATATATTTATGGCCACTATGGTGCTAAATATCGATCTATGATTTCTTATTTGTATGTTTATGTTTTTTGTACTGTTAGTCATTTGAACTCGTATTGTTGTTTTTGTTATTGTTGTTTTTGACTCACAGATGGTTCATGGGAGATGGGATGTACAATTCATTTACAGAATATTTTCCAGGATTTTACTTAAGATTTATATTCATATTTCTTCAATGAAACATGAAAACTGAGAATCAATGAATGTTATTTATTTGTCAGAGATGGCAGAAGGACTCGGACAACTTGACTACTGGACAAGTCCTAATGGTGGTTGATTCTCAGCTACCCTGGGCTCAGTGGCCAATTGGCAAAATTGTCAAAGCCTGTCTGGGCATGGATTATTATGACTGTGTCAGAGCAGCGGAGGTGAAGATCAAAGGCCAATCTCACCTTCGCCCTGTTGCATGACTGGTGAAATCGCCAGCTTGTGAAGATGAAGAAGACACTAAACCAAGTAATGGGTAGACTTCCCCTTCTGTTATACAAATTTAATAGTTTAAATTTGGGGGCAGCTTTGTAGGAAAGTCTATTTTTCTGTGTGTTATTTCTCTAGCCCATTTACACTTTGAGTTTTTCTTAGTTTCTCTTAGGCTTTCCGTTTTGTCACCTTCTTGTCCAATCAGTGCAAGTTCTCATTGTCCCAGACTCCTCCCCTTTTATAAAAGCAGAAGACTTCATCACCTTTCTCTCACCACCACTTGTAACTTAGTGCAGTGCCCTGTCTTTTTTAGCCCTAACCAATAACATTTTTACCTTTCAGTTGGTCGGACAGGTTGCACAATTCCCTACCAGACCACACACCCTGCACTGTTCCCCACTCTCCCTCCCTCCTCCTCTTCCTCATTCAGGTCTGTTTTTTTCAAAATCAGTCAGTCAGCTTTAGAAAAACGAGTTTAGATACCGTTTAATAAGTGAACATGCATCTTACCCACACATTGGGGCTCCTTTCCGCTCCAGTAAGGTGTAGTTGCGTTGCGACAGGTGAGCATTTTAGGACCTTGCAACCTGTAGCCGGTGAAACACTGGAAATAGGCTTCTCCACCGGCATGGAGGTGCGTCACTGAAACCTCTCCACCAGCAGGCTCTTTGGGGAATGCACAACTCAGGACAAAGGCTAGACAGGAAAGAGACAGAAATGCAGAGAAATGAAGGTGGAGAACAACACTAAACATAAAATATATGTACATGCTTATATATATATATATATATATATATATATATATATATATATATACATATATATTATTTTCTTTTTTATATATATTTATTTAGTTTAAGAATGATTTTCTTTCAAAATCAGCAGGCGCTTTCTTCCTCTTGCTCTGCTCTGGAAACACTCCATTATTTCATTATCATCGCTAATAATCATGTTGTGTTTTTCATGGAGGCATTAAGCTTAAATGAAAGAAAACAATAACACCTGTTGTTGTTTGTTTTGATGGGCTCTTTGAAACTATGTTGTTCCATTTGTACTAATGAAAGATAATGGGAGTAAATACATCTGATAATTGAATTATGGATCATTAAATACACTGCATTCTCAAAGAAACATGTACATGAATCCTAACCAAGGCCAGATATAATCTGAATTTGAAATATGCTATATCTGAAATAATATATATATGTGCTACACTGGTTGTATTAGTGATGTTAGTAAGATATATATAATAATAATATGGTGCTTGTTGCTTTGGTTGGTGCAGAGGGCGTGTGTGTGTGTGTGTGTGTGTGAACTTGTGATGCTAGGCTGTAATTAGACACAGAGAGGGAACTGCGAGAGAGCTTTAAAAACTGAAAGCATGTTTGTGCTGTAATGCAGTTTAATTAGACGCCTGCACTATATCCACTCTCAGTGAATTATCCTGATGATTTTCATAATAAGTCACCTCACCACCAGATCCACTATGGCCAGCTTCATTCTTTCAAAATGTCACTTAAATGATATTTATGCGTCAAGTCCTGATTTTCAGGAGTCGAACAGTCACTCTCTTCATAAAAATGTAATAATTGTTTTTCATATATTCCGAAATAAATATATCATGTTATATTAATATTTATCTGTATAGCACATTTCACATAAATATTGAACATACCATTATTTACACAGGCAAATACAATCAAACAAGGAATCAAACTGAAATAAAAACACAAAATTTAATCAGTAGAAAGTCATCTATGTTGTTGTATTACCAACATACTTAAACTTAATTTAAATACATAAAAAAACATTATTATATTATATTATATTATATTATATTATATTATATTATATTGGTACCCATTATTTACATATTATTATATTACATTGGAACTTGACTCAAAACAATGAGGACTTGACAACAAACATGTATATAATTATATATATAATTTCCCAGGACTTTGTTTGGAATGTTTAATTCCAAACAAAACTCCAATCATGGCCAAAATAAACAGTCATCAGAGCAAACAGGCTTCATAACATAATCCTCCATGTCCTGCGTTGTGTGTAACTCTTTCTGATTTGTTGTGTTGTTGCCATCGTGTCATCGCTCATCCAAACAACTGCTGAGCAGCCCACATGCACATTGAAATATTTGCACAAATAAATCAGATGCACAAACACACACACACACACATGCTTTATAAACAACCCTAAGCTTATAAACATGCCCGCTATTATTTAATTGGAGTTTACGATATGCAAATGTACACAAACGTGTTTGCAGCGCAGTAATTAACATCCCTGCAAAGTCCACTGTGGGGCTGCTGCAAATACTTTGACAAATAGAAATGTTGCACATCAGCTGAGCATCAGCATCGGTTGTGTAATGAAATAACTGGAAGAGGAATGGCCTCTGTGCTGGTTGTCAAAGAGTCGTGATTCCTGCAGGGTAAGATCAATGTTCCTGTTGTTGCTTTGCATTGTTGTCCTGTCCCTGCTTTAAATCAATGGGCTATGATGGGATGCGGTCCACACAGATAATGGAGTGAACTAACCAAGTCTGTAATGGAAGCCATTAAACAACCTTCTCTTCCTTTCTAATAACCACACGGTTCTACCTCATTAGTGTAGGCACTTTAATGACCAAACTAAAAGTTGGAAACTTCTGCAAAATGTGCAAACAACATCACAAGCAACATAATTGGACTCACTACCACGGCTTGTGTTACAACCGTGTGTGATTGTCTTGCAGCTAAATTAAAGAAACCTTTAAAATTCATGGCTTTAAATCCAACTTTGGCAAGTTGCATGTCATGGTTCACCCTAATGGAGTGCATGGGAAGCCTTAATAGCAGAGGTAAACAACAAGCAAAAGATTTGTCTGTATGGAAATTGTATTTGAATTCCCAAAAGCAATTATGATAGTAATCAGGCATGAGCCATGTAGTGGTAAACATCTTAATCCACTTATGTAAATATGATTGAGGTTATTTGGTGTTAACAGAATCCCTGTTACACCTTCAGCTGTAGTTGTGTTTGGTCTCAGCCTGTACACAACCCTGATATTCTTCGCTGTCATTACTCAATTCCTACTTAACTGAACTGCACCATAAATCACTGCCAGCTGTGCCTCTGTTTGCATGAAGCGATGAGGAAGGAATAGTGACATCTTAGCAGCATCTTTAAGTTAATATTTGCAAAGGAAATTGAAAGTTGCAATGCAGGTTTATTTATAGGTTGTTTACAATATCCCTCACCCAATGTAAATTGTCCTGACAAAGCAAACATTTAGTCAATAGCTTTTAGCACGGGCTCCTCAAAAAAAGAGCTGAAGCAGCGGCTACACTTGAGACATTTCCGACAGGCTTGTTGTTCCACACATGTGAGTGCACGGTCTAGGCTGACCCACTTTACAACTTACCTAAAGCTTAAACATTGTGTTTATTTTGTTCATTATTATTATTTTATTCCCTCAAGACAAGGTTTGATTAGGACACAAACTCCCCTGAAAGCTTCCTCTGGGACACTGAGGGCAGCTCAGTCTGAAACATTGTCCATTTTTGTGTCTCATGTTAACGTGTTCAATGAGGTTCCTGAATATATATCTGTAAGTGTTTATTTGCTCATTACATACCAATTTCCAAAGATTTGTCAATGCTTTTCCTGCTGTTGCCACACAGGCATGGTGGTGCTGCACTCAAATAGGCCTCACTGACAGACACACTGGTGCCTGCTTGCTTCTTGTAGTTGTAAGACAGTAGGGAACTGACAGGATAGTGACGTGATGTGTGGGAGACAGAGAGACACATATTTTTTCATAGTACTCTGCAACCGACCACGCTGTCACACTGTGTGTGTGTGTGTGACATGCTTAGTGCCACCTGATAATAGGGCTCCCCCAAATATCACAGTGTCATTCAAACACATACCTCAAGACATGATGATATCATCCTTGCTATCTGAACTTTGCATGTTTTATTCAACCTTGTCTCATACCTTTGATAATACTGGTCAAATGAACGATTACAACTTTTTATCCATCCAAAGGATTGGAAATCACATATACAGACAGTGCAACTAATGTGGCGTGATATGCAGAAACTACTGATTACATATAGAAGACAATAGCGCCAAGCTTGATAAAGGCAAATAATAAATTGCATAGGCTTAATCAGTTTCTGACCACTTTAATCTCACATAAACTGAGTAACATTGGAGCCAAGCTCATATGAAAGTAGTGAAGCATGGGACGGTCGCTAAATATAACCAACGACCAGTATTTAAATGCACATAATGCAGTTTATTTTCTTTAATATACACATTGTTTTTTGTATTTGTAAAATCTTTTAATGTCATTATATTGTTTTAATGTTTTTTTTTGTGTTAATATAAGAGCAGTAAAAAGACACTGATCACATTAGGGTGAGGACACTGGAAATAGATTAATATGATTAGAAACAGAAAAAATAAATGTACAAATGTAGAGCAAGTGGTTAAACTCATATTATATTGATGGTGAATTGGATATTCAAAAAAATATTGCATTCGAACTAGAACTCAAGGGAAAGAAGGCTTTAATGCCGTTGCGCCAATAAAAGCCTGTGAAATGGCCCCCATCGCCCCATGTTTTAATCTTCCGGTTTAGGTTTTTCTTTTACACAAGCCATTGGTTTCCACCATAACAAAACAAGCCATTTTTTGCAGTAAATCAGTGAGCTGCAGGGACGAGGTATGCCGCCCCTGGGTCAGCCATTCAATTTATAGTTTATCACTAACTCCAAGGAATCTAGTTATTGCCATTATCATGGCGGCATTTACATCCCCATTGAGCATGCAGTGCAAGAGCCAGAGGCAAAAAAAGAAAAAAGAGAAAAGTGGAGCCAATTCCTGAAGTATTAAATTACACGCCGCTTCCATTCCAGTGGATGTGGTGTTGGGCCATAAAGACTGATTGTTTTGCCATTACAAATAATAGATCCACAGCACAGGCAGTCGAGAAGATTAGCTGCTGGTACTGTAGGGCCAAAAGGAAACAGATGAGGAGCTTATGTCTTCACTTATTATTTCCCTTTCTGAGAGGAGACCAAACAGCTACATTGGTGATACATTAGTGCGAGTAAACCCTCAGCTTCAAGCCTGGACCAACGTTTCAGATGAATTTGCAGCTTTTTTCAGAGAGATTTGGAAAAGCATATCAAGTATAGAAGAGTTTTACTGCTGAATACATCAGAATAAGTTTTCACGTACACCAATAAAACACTTACACTGTATGGTCGAAATTATATTAGACCGGCAAAATAAAAACAGATCAGTATCACGTTATAACGTGACAGGTTTATTGTAAAAAAAAAAACTATACATACATTGTTCTTATATGTATATTGCTATAAAATTGAAAGCTACTCCAACACCACCTCCTCAAAAAGACAATAAATGAGACAAAACTGCCAGGAAACACCATCAGCACCGAGGAAATACTGAGGATGGATACACACAACTCAAAGTAAAAAAATATCAGAAATACAAGGTAGGGTATTGAAATAAGAGTAAATTATCAAAGCAAGATACAATGAATAAAAAAACAGTATAAAACAGACTAAAAAGGGAGGTCACTAAAAGACACAATCTAGAATAAGAGCAATACAATGGAACACAAACTGAGAACATTAATAAAACAATTTAATACAATAAGATACATACAATTATTAAATAATGAAATTTAATTAATCTTGAGTATCTTGAGTTCCTTCAGGTGTTTGGGGAAGCTGTTCCACAAACATGAGCCATAGGAACTAACGGCTTTCTCTCTGTGATAAAATGTGTGTTTTTTAATATATGAATATATTGTTATATTATTTATACCTCTTCCTATTCCTCTTTAGACATGTAATCTTAATGGTTCAGTATTTAATATATGAAGGGAATATATATATATATATATACATATATATGTAAATATATATATACATATACATAAATATATACAGTATGTGCACGATAAAAAAATATTCATCCATATGTGTATGTTTTATAGTTTCACTGTTTTATTTGTTGAAGTAGAGCATCATGTGGTTAACACTGGAAACACATAAATACTGCAATGTCTCCTGTGCAAATGTTCCAAAAGTTCAAGGGTTTGTTTACAGAGTATAAGGCTTGTCATAACAAATATGCAATCAAAACCTGAGCATGAGCTAAGTTTTTTTTTTCTTTTTACTTTATTTTTGTCATTTCACAGTTTTTCGTTGGCAGGAGTTCAAGAGGGACACATCCTGTCTTACTGTCTCCGTCTGTCACTCTCTTATCTGTGCAACAGCGATGGATTTTCAAGCATTTTTATCATTTCTTTTTATATTGCTCCGTGCCCCTTTCTTTCACCTTTCTGAAATGATGACATTCTGTGTCCTTGTTCGAAATATGGAAATATTTTGGATTGAGTAATGATTGGCTCCTTTACCCGGATGTCAAACGTGACTGAAGACCAATTTAGGACATCAACGTGACACTATTCACTCACACCTCCGTCATGATGAGCATTTTTCATTTGATTGAGTACATCTAAATGAAAAAGCTGCCCTTCAACCATGTAATGGACACATATTGTTGAGTTGGGCACAATATACAGTGCTGTGCAGAAGTCTTTGTGCTATATAGCTACCACTGGCTTTATTGTTGGCCTTGCAGATGTAAAAAAATATATGATTTTATGAGATATTTGGTACTTTGAATGGAATGGTGTGAATCCAAGTTGCTCTTACAGGTCAAACATACAGGTTTCACCTATTGCATCAATTAATGTTCTCCTCCATTTATGTTTAAAAGAGCCAGGATCCTGCTATTGTTTAATTGTAAGAGGAGGTCATACTTTTGACAATATTGCTTGATTGGTGGTATATGGAATGAATTGTATCCAACATGTTCTGTATTGATATTTATAGGATGGAAAAAAACGTTCACAAAGGTCATATATCTCGTCAGTAGCTGTTTTGAAGCACACATACAGTATGTGAGCGGTCCTGCAGTTAGCATGTCCTGACTGTACAGCCACACATTTCCTTTTACAGGAAGATCAATAGTGTTGTTGTCTCAGGGAAAGTGATCCACTTATACAAAGCCAGAACAATGCACTACCCTGCCCATTGATATTTATACGGTCGAGCTGAAAACTCAATTTTTATGGTCATTTACTCAATAAAGTCTATTAAAGA
The DNA here is from genome assembly GCF_958295425.1 of Solea solea. Taxonomy (NCBI): domain Eukaryota; kingdom Metazoa; phylum Chordata; class Actinopteri; order Pleuronectiformes; family Soleidae; genus Solea; species Solea solea. The sequence goes on along the minus strand of NC_081137.1, from coordinate 11,324,028 downwards.
GGAATAAATCGGGACTCGAGGCGGCATCTTATCAACACCACTGAGAAACTGTGGCAAATTGTGGATTACAGCCGGTGGCGGAAACTTTCTCCGCACCTCATTTATCAACCCAGCTTATTAGTTACAGTCAGCTAATATAATCTGTACTTTTCTTTTCCATTTATATCACAGAATCCTGAAATAATAATTTGATTTTTTTTTTAACGTTAAATGTTAAGTTGTCAGATATAATCATTATTGCATACATTTTTAATTACTTAATTTAATTTAATTGTTATTATTACGGCACACAGTGCTTGTGCATACAAAGCAGTTTCTTTCTTAATTGTATTTATTTTAAAATGATGAAACAAAATGAAATGTATTGTAAAAATGAAAAAAAAAAGGATTAAACATTTACTTCATACTGCAAATGCAAGTGCTGCAATAAACCATGTTTATGGTTTAAGAAAAATAATAAAGATTAAAATAATTCACTGTTCCATATTGAGTTTGCTCATCTGGGAGCTAAAACCTTAGGATGAAGTATTTTTCTAAAATAACTTGCATGAACTATAGCACAATAATTCAGCTTAATTGTACTGTAATTGTAGCTTTTCTCCAAAAAAAAGGTCCATAGATTTTAACAAAGCAAGTTGCAATAAAACTATACAGCAGGAATATTTGTCAGTTTAATTTGCAAGATACTGAATCTGTGCTGTAAATATCATTTGTTCTAATTTATTTATCATCTGCATTCTGTCATGAATAATATTGCTGACCCAGACCTTCCCCTGACGTTTTTGTAACTTTCCTAAAGCATACATTTTGTTGTTGTTTTTTTTAATCATCTTATTGCTTCAGGACCTCATGATATCTTCCACAGATGGTGGTGGTGAATCAATGCTATGAAACATGCTCAAGAAGAAGACAAGAAACAGACTTGGTGGTTAACTCTTGGTAAATCATAGACTCAACCTATTTACCAAGAGCTAGTCTGCACAGCAATATTAATACAACATTACACTGCCCGGTACTAATGCTAACATGATGCTACGTTATGCTAAAATGTTTTGCATGTAAACAAATATGAAATTTGAGTAGTTTATTTAATGTAGACAGTTCCTTACATTCTAAATTGAATTGAGTCTGTATTGTATTCATCCAATACATGGAAAACTTTCCAGTACACACATGCACCCACTGCCACCCCACTCCTACCTTTTCATATGCTCAGGTGTCCACGCCCCCCATATGAACCACTGGTATAATTTTGAACACTTGTTGTAGAAACCTATCCTTTTCTAACGCTTATGAGCCCAATCAAACACAAGTGACTACAAATGTACTATATCCACTTGTATACTCCAAATAACAATATAGAGCTCTGGTAGCGGATGTCACGAGACCAATGTAATGCCATCAGGCAGGAAATTACACTGGCCACCTCTATTGACGTAAGTAAATTAGGCAATTTGTCAGACAACTTGTCTGTTCTCTGGCTGATTTCATCATAAAAGTGAAAATGGTGGACAGACATTGTGCCAAAACAGTCAGATACAGGCTAACAGGCTAACAGAAGAACATCTTAATGGATCCCCATAGATTCAGAGAGGCGGTGGAGGTGAATCACTGCAATTAAACATGCTCACTGCGAGCAGAAGAAGACAGAGCGAGGGGAACAAACACAAGCAATGGGTTTTGTGGTTAACTATTGGTAAATCATGGACTCAGACTAGATTTACCTAGAGATAGTTGACACAGAAACTCTCTTGAGTAAGATGAAGGGAAGTTAATTGGGAAGTTGCAAGCAGGATGCTGCAGGTCTAGAATAATGTCCTCTCCACCATCGTAAAAAGTATGCTGGGGGAATTATAAAGATCACATATATCCATTATGTCAAGTTTTGTGTTATTTTGTTCCATCTCTGTGGATTTAAAGTGACAGTGAACTCTGACAGGTTAAATCCGGCACAAAACACTTGACGTCCAGAGGTTTACTGGTCATTCTTTCCCTTTTACTCACTAGGTGGCAGTAGCTGAAAAAATATTTTCATATATTTCATATTTAATATTTTTTTATGTTAATGTTAGAGCAGGTAAAATATAACGAGTCACATTAGACCGCAAGCACTGAAATAAGGAAGGGTTTAAAGAACACTGGAGAAAGGTTAATGATTGTTGATGTCATTAATTCATATTGTGTTTGTGTTTGTGTCAAGAACACAGTTAATCTTTATGCAGAAATAAAATAGAGACAGAGAGTAAATCAATATCAATTGGAATTCTGATTTGTTTTCTCACCAAAACCTTGTATGTGCTAAACTGATCGATATCTCAAAAGCAAATAATTGCTGTTTGAACACATTCATTATGTTGTCAACTACATTTTAACATAACGCCATGTTCTCTGTGGACACTATTAAATGTACAGAGGCAATTTTAATACTTTCTGTTCCAGATGGAAATATTTGAATGCGTGTCCCGAGGGAAAAGATAAGGATGTAGAAGGGAAATGCTTTGCCCTTCTCCACTCCCACACGTCTCCCACATCCGACTCTCTACATTTAAACAATAAAATACATCATGTTGAAAGTGCCAGGCCTACTGCTGATGTTATAGACGCATCAATCAGTCTGCCATCACAGGCAGAGCCAACGCCACAGCAGATATTAATTACCCCGAGCTGAGATCCATCTCTTCACAGTCCCGTGTCCTTCTCCACACTTGTCCAATCACATTTCTCACAGCCCATTATAAAAGACAAGGTGATCTGCTAACTCTGCTTACCAAGAGGAGGAACACAAATTGAAATATCGTCTGTGTCTTCAATATGTCTTATCATCAAGAAATCTGCTGATCCAGTTGTGTTTTCTCATCAGTGTAACTAAAGTTGTACCAGCATCAGCTTTAAAAAAGGTTGATGTTGGACAAACAATTCCACATATTTGATCAGTTCTCTTTTCCACTGGTGACAACAATACAATAAACTTGTTGAGGTGATAGTGTTTTATAAATGATTTATGGAGTAATAACAATTGATATCACAAAAGTGCCCCATGCAGGGATATACAGTGTATGGCATCAGATACAGGAATGGGCACTTAATCATATAAAGGCTCCATGCTGAACAGAGTCCACGTCAAAGGAAGCCATCTTGGTATGAAATAAATTATTTTGAACTAACATAACCTATGGAGGATGATGTAAGACACTACGTAACCATGGTGCCTGAGGCCAGACATTCAGGCGCCCTTGGAAGGATCGCTATCTTCCCATAACCAACTAATTTTATGATATTGGATGTGAATTTAAAGCCTGAGCTGAACAAAACATATAATAATTTGTTGATGGGGACATTTACAATTGACGTATGGTCAATTGAAAATGTCATGGGTTTTATGTATATATTTGGGATTCGATATGGAATATGAAAATCTTTGATTTTAATTATGTTCTATCATTAATCTGGTAGATTACACAAGTAGACTAATTGCAGGGAAGAAGAGTTTAATTCTATAATCTATCATGCTGTCATTGTGTCATTAGGTATTTTAGTGTGTCTTTCATTTTAAGGATGTCCTTTTTTTATCACATTTCACATTAATTTCAGCGTGTAGATGATGATGGTAATGATAACGCATGTGCCTGGAGCTCAATAACAGTAGGTCAAACATGATCGCATACCTGTATGTGAAAAAAATGACCTTTTTCCAACTTCCCATCATATAAAAGATTTGGTACAGCCGCATATAGGGAGAGACTATGCTACTTATAGTTCTTAAAGGATAGTTCAGGTTTTTTGAGGTGTGGTGGTCTCTGAGGTGCTGACACAGTAAGCACCAAGTTTACCATACACACCGCATGGGGCCTGGAACCAGTCTGAGGTACAAGGAAAAAAAGAGAGTAGGTTCAAATGTGTCCATTTGTAACTCTACTGTTTGAAATTCTTTGTTCAGATTTATCATGGTGACACAAACTTACTAAATAAGGCAGCAGCTCCAGTGTCCAGTGTGCAGACAAGTTAAAAATGCAGATATTCTCTGTGGACTTTGGTGCAGGAAAGTGAGCGGTACACACTCAACATTATCCTGGCAGAAAATCTGTAGTATACTAAAATGTCTTTTTCCACATTTCCCCACAGGCAGCTGTGTTTTCAGTGACATATATTGTTTGTGTCTTAGGGAGGTTCCAAGAACCACGCAGCAAGCATGGAAAAAGTCAGCATTGACTTTGTGTCAATACCTCATAGCACACTTCAGAAAACATGAACCATCACTTCAGTAAAGCAGTGTAAGTGAATGAAACTTGGGACAAGTTGCAGCAGCCAGCACTATCTGTTGAAGCAGGAACAGGAACCATTTAGATGCGCCCACATTCAGTATCCTGAATGAAGTGATAAAACGTTAAATGCAAAGCAATATTTTATGAAATATTCATAAAATGCAAAGAAAGAGAGTGTGAAGAGAGTGAAAGTGAAAAATGCACCTGATTGAGTGATATATTTTAACGTTATATCACCATCTGTCCCTCTGTCTGCATTACCCTGCACATGATCTGTACTGACCTGTCATCATTCAGTCTGACCACACACACACATACACACAGCAGTGCTGGGGCTGATTTATCTGATGTCAGCAACAGTATTTTGATGCTCACTTTCATTTTCGAGCTGATGATGAAAGTGCCACAGCAACGTGGTGGGATGAATGTTTTGTCCATCGGCTTCCACCATCAACTCAAATCGATGGGGCATGTAATTGGTGGCCACTTTGTGTGATTGCTAAGATAAACAGACATTGTTGCGGACATGGAAGATCAATGTCAAGCACAAAACAAGTCAGTGAGTGTGTGTGTGTGCGTGTGTGTGTGGGGCACATCATGTTCACCAGCAACATACAGTTCAGGAACTAAATTATTTTTTACTGATAGGGTTTAACACTGTCTCCTACTATTGCAGTTAAAATTTTATGAGATTTAATGTGATGTTCAGTACTTCCAAGCCCTGCAAAGATCAGAGTGCTCCTCTGCTCACAAAATTAGCTCGAATATGTAAATTAATTGAGAGCTGTCTTGCTTCCTGTCTAATTTTAGTGCACATTCTCATGAAATAGAAACAACATTGAATGCATGTATTAATTTTGTATTTAAAAAATATGTTCACCAATTTATGCCACATTTGGTCAGCCTTTTTATGACTGCAACAGATGTTTGAATCACTTTATAATTCATGCACCAAAGTCCACAGAGAAAATCAGTGATTTTATATCATGGCATACAGGAGTTGTTGATCCAATGTTGTCTTCCCCAGTCGGTTGTAATGTATGAGTTTATGACTTGAAATCATTTGTTCAGTTTTACCTCAGTGACACAAACTTATCAAACAAAGCAGCAGTAGACCAGCAGCTTCTGGTCCCTGTGACCAAAACACACAGATTTTTCCCTATGAATTTTGGTATGGGAAAGTGAGCAGTTGACAAATGACCAAACATTCTCATGGTGAGTTAAAAAGACATACACTTGCAGGTAGGGCTGGGCAGTATGGGGAAAAAAACTCTATCACAACATATTTTAATTTTAATCTTTATCCTTACATATGAGATATATGAGGATATAAAGCTGCATAGGTTGTTTCTCTGCACTCATGAAAAGTTTTCTTTTGAAATGTTTGTGCTTCGCAAAGGAGAGTGACAATACCCTGCAAATACACTCTAAAATACAATATCTACAATTTATGATCTGTATTAGATGATCTTAAAATACACTTATTATTACCTTTGATTTCAGATAATACCTGCTTTATTTCTTTGTCTTTTTAATGTTAAATGAAGGATATGTACGCGTGTCAGAAACAAGGACATTGTCTATGTGGTCAAATTCAGCAATAACACAAACGTTGGTTTAAAATGAAAGCACTGTTATTCAGTTACTTATTTTAAACATGATTTTGTCAATGACATGTATTATTTTTTTATCAATATATCATTTACAATATGTAGTGCAACAACAGCCACACAGTACCGATCTGGGCCTTATGGAGTTTGCACGTTTGCTCTCTGGGTTCCTCCCACAGTCCAAAGAGCATGCAGAGGTTATTTGAACACTCTGTCCGTAGGTGTGAATGTAAGAGTGAATGGTTGTTTGTCTTTATGTTGGCGCTGCGATTGACTGGTGACCTGTCCAGGGTGTACCCTGCCTTCCGCCCTAGGAATGGATGAATGAGTGTTTGAAGTGGTGTGTATTAATTCATAGTTTGAGTATATGTGTGTGATGAAGTCCCACCCAGATCTTGTATATTGGGCAGGTGCTGCAGCCTAGTGGTGTGGCTTAGTGGAGCTACTGTATCATGACACCACCTTGTAAGGACCCAATACATTGAGACATCATTTGGAAGCACGTCTGGACATTCTTTTCCTTTGTTTTGTCCATTGCTCTCAGTCATTACAAGAGTGACTCACACAAATGGATTAAAACAATAGGATTCTGTGGCCACTCAAGCTTGCATCCATGGTTACAGCCATGTTTTCAGTGAGTGCAACATCCTCTATGATTTGATCTGATTCCCAGTGCCACCAGCACACTGGAGGAGCACACAGCAAAGTCGGCAATGAACTAAATGTAACATTGCTGTTGTCATAACAAACATATATTTTAGTGTTTATTTGGCCTTAAAATCCTATATTTGGCACCAATAATTATTGGATATGATTTAAAATAAATTGATGATTGTATGGTTTTATAGTATAGTTTATATTTTTTTCTTGCTATAAATATATGGTATGTGGCTACTTTATGCAGTAAGTTCTTTATATCTTCTTCTTATCTTGTTGCTGAGTAGCTGCAACACGATAAGCAGTGAAGCAGAGGAATTCCTGCTTGCCTGCATTTCTGTTGTAGTTGTTGTTTTGTTCATTTGTTCAAATGCAGCCACTGCTGATAACAAGTGTAATAACTGATTACAGCAGAGAGGATGGCTGAAGTTTTTTTTTTTTGCCCCCATGCAAAAAGTGTAAGTGATCATTTCTCTCATCCACACACAGGTAAAAGCATCATCACGTGTGCACACACATGATCTACTGCAATTGAGCTGCTGCGCCTGTGGACTTGTTTATGTGGGGAAAACAATGAAAACATCAATCTCATGTCCAGAGCTTACCCCCCCTTGCAGTGCACTTCAATGATACACATCATGACATCTCCACTTTGTGGTTCTGTGGGATTGAACAGCTCACCCCCCAGAGGAGGTGATCTTGATAAATGACTTAGTGAATCCTATTAGATTCACACACTTCAAACATTGGCACCAAAATGCCAAAATTATGAACTTATTTTGAATGTGTTTCTGTGATTCCACAGACTTTGCTTGTGTTTGTAGGTGTTTCATTGTATTTTTATGGTCAAGATTATACTGATCACCCTGTTTAAAATGGCATACATCTCGCATGTTCAGACAGTGTGTGAGCGTGTCCTTGTTACTCAATTCAGTGGGAGCATCACTGAGCAGAGGACCTGTTGGAGATAATCTAACGGCACAGTTGTTACACTGGGGCTGGCTCACCTTGGTATTGTAGCAGGAGAAAGCCAGTGATGTGTTGTTGGTCACTACGGAAACGGACTGAGATCTGGTTGCTACGGCTCCGTAGTATGAGGCCCCTCATCAACATGGACTCGTTGGCGAGGATGAAGGGTTCTCGGCCGCCTGTGTCCTCCACTGTCACCTGCTCTCCCTCCAGCACGCTCACATTTAGCACCTACAATAAAAAGAAACCGTGTCGTATTTACTCGTGAACCTTTGTACATCAGTTATTCAGAGGCATTTACAGAACTCGAGACTGTTCACTGTCCTCGCTCCCAAATGGTGGAACGAGCTCCCCATCGACATCCGGACAGCGGAAAGCCTCCACATCTTCCGCCGCCGACTAAAAACACATTTCTTCCGACTCTACCTCGACTAAGACGATAACGACGACGACAAAAAAAAAATATATATATATATATATCGCACTTATGACTAGCACTTCATAGTTTGATTTACTTGAAGCTCTTACTTACTTCTAGCTCTTATTTGTACCCAAATGTTTAAATGCACTTATTGTAAGTCGCTTTGGATAAAGGCGTCTGCTAAATGACATGTAATGTAATGTAATGTAATGTAAAGTTATTATCTCATGCTAGGAACATTCTTGGAGTAGTACACACTTCACAAAAATCTCTAGGAGTCAGTTATAAGGAAGTTGTTAACTAACATTTAGCCTATTAATTGCTTTTATGCATTATTGATATATTTATAAATTCACCAGAAAATCAAATGCTGCATTTGTAGGATTTACACGAGCAGTAAAAGCAAAAGTTTTACAGTTTTCACAGGAAGAAGAATAATTAGTTTGTCATTTATAGACACAACCGGGCATAATAAAGATAACTTTGAACTTTGCAGACCATGCAAACAAAAGCAGCAGCAACATTGTACTAGTAAAGCAAGATGGCAAACAGGTTGGTGTTTGACTGAAAAACACAAAGAAGCACCCACAAAAAGTTTCAGAAGTGAATTCTACTGCTCAAACACACAAACACTGCCAGGTCTGACAGAGTTTTTAAGATGAAATAATCAGCATACAAACATGTGACTATGTGATTATGACTATCAACATACTGTTCTTGTGTCACAATAAAGGTTTCCATTCTATTCTATTTTATTCTTTAAAAAATAGTACAAGTCCAACCACATTGCTCTTGACTCCACAGTTTTACGGAGGTACGTTTACTTGCACTTTGTTGTCATGTTCCTGCAGACTTCACTCATATCGGTCTGAGTGTTTAGTTGCTGATTTGCGGCACAACAGAATCCCCCTGCTTCTGTTCTCAGTGTGCCTGTAAGCTACAGTGACAGAAGTGCTATATCTTCAACAGGTCCGTGCAGCATCTGCAGCTAAATCTGGTGAAGGAACCTCAGGAGGATTGGATGTAGTTAAACTGTCTGGATAATTGAGTTCTGACATATTTTGGTGACTAATCAGACTAATTCCCCACAGACCCATAAAAGAAGTGTGTTCATCCAACAGTGGGTCATGATTATTATTCACATTGAGGAAAATAAAAAGTCTTTCACCGTCAGCTGTATTTGTAACTTTTATTTAAGGATGAGCCGATACGATACTCAGTGGTCCATTATTGGTTAGAAATACTGGATATCAGATAGATATTCATTTTAAATCTCATAAAATCCAAAAATCACATAATTATATCACATCCTTCAATATGCACAGACTAAAAATATAAATTAAAAACCAGCAACAGTATTTTAGCTGAGTTATGTTGTGGGCTGTTTATTTCTTATTTATGGGAGAAGAATATGAATATGAATTATGTCTTTGAAATAGCTTGGAACTGCACATATGTGTTGTCAGCAGCTTCATAGTTTAATGACTGATATCGCTATCGACAGAAACTTGTGTTTGTGATGACTGTTATTGGACACAAAAAAGTGGTATTGTGCCCATCCATACTTTAATTAACCGAAAAACTGTCAATTTCCTTTTAAATGAGATGTCCAGAGACATGATTAGCAAGGTTTTATATTTGCTAATTAAGAAGCTGAAGGTTTGGGTCCGGGAGGGCGAAATGCAGGGTCACACACCTCTGGTCAATTTGTGTGTCCATTGAAACGCTGCATGTTGTTGTAGTGTGGGATGAAACCAGAGTACCCAGAGATTCACATGCAAACTCCACACAGGAACAAGATTCAAACCTGTTACCTCCTTGCAGTGAGGCAACGGTGCTAGCCGCTAGACCGCTGTGTGGCCCACTGTAATTTTTAATAAAAAATACAAAAACCAAAAAATCATTTAGATTCAAATTGGACCCCATCGCTTCTTGAAAGACGGGTGCACCATCTGCTTCATCCTGTCGTTTTTCTGAAAACTGATGCTGTCATATGTAATGGGCTCATGGTCTCAGGTATGCTTTGAAGCAGAAAAAAGGGATTGCCATCCCATAGGCCGATGTCCCAGGGGTAATGTGTGTGCAGGGGTGTTAGTGTAACAGCCTGGAAAATCTGAAAACAGTGGACAGGATGAAAACATTGCACAACGGTGGCAGCAAAATGAATTTGGTCACACAGACAGGCTGTCACTCCGTCAAAGGGGAGCTGACAACAGACACAGAGACGCTAATGGACACTCTGAGCCTGAGCTCAGGAGCGATTTCTTCCAGAATGATCCATGAGGTCAGCCACTTTGATCGATAGTGTTTTTTTCTCATGACCAGACTCAACCATTCTGTAGGTTTTTCAGACAAACTCGTGGCCGAGAGTCTAACATCCGTTCAAATAATCAAAACCGTAAATATTATGTTGTGGACATGTGACAAAAGTATGTATTTTTATTGGCAAAAAAGGTGTTTTTATTGCAGCTTCTGTATTTTAGTCACACCATTTTCAAACAGCATTGTCATAGTGAGTGACAAAGAGGTGTTTCATGATTTTTGATGCACTTTTTCTCAAGGGCAACAGCAATGACAAAGTCTTAGAGTTATGTTTTAACGTTCCCTTTCTCTCCAAGTGAATATATATAACCTAACTTTGCATTCACCCATCAAGCATCACATGTAATGCTTGATGGTGGCTGGGGCTGATGTTGTTGTCACGTGCGCAACTGTTAAATGTGTTAACAGCATTAAAGCATGGATGGCGTTAAAAATAATTTATATTGTTCTGCTCCTGACTACTGACCTATTGACCTTGGCTCCTTCAGTGAGATCTACTTTTACCAATCTAGGGGTGAGAATAGACTGTGATTCAAAACTTGACAAACAGATCAGCTCTGTTGGTTCATGCTTGTACGCAAACTCCTCTGGACTGCTGTAATGCCCTTGATGTTGGGGTTAGCCAGGCCTCACTTTATCGCCTTCAGCTTATCCAGAATGCTGCCACTCGCCTTTTAACAAGGACACACAGGCTAGATTAGACATCTCCCTAGAGCTGGGCAGTATGACCAAAAGACTTCACAGTATATTCAACAATTTCACAGTATACAACGGTATTTATAGAGGGTAACCCTAACCCTAACGATATATAGATTTATACTTATGCATGTTTTTTACGCAGTTTGTGTGTGTGCGCACCAGTGGTCGAGCACCCCGAAAGACGCAACGTGAGTGTGAGTGTGTCTTTGCACACTCGAGCTCGAGAGAGGTAGCTGAATGTGTGTCTGTTAACGTTACTGCAATCATTCTTGTTACTCTCAGACTTGTTTGCTGCTAAGGTGGTGGAATCAATTGATCATTCATGCTGTTACTACCACAGTCACTTGTTTAGTTAAGCCCCGAAAACTGTGTGATGCACCACACAATGAAAATGTGTGGTGCAGCAGTGAAAAGGGTCCCTCATGGAACATTTCCCCCATTCTTGCCTCCCTCCTTTGGCTCCCAGTGCGTTACAGAATAGTTGTTAAAATCCTTTTATTTGTGTATAAGTGTCTGAATGGCCTTGCTCTGCCGTACCTCTCTGACAGTGAAGTTTGTCTTCACTGTCTAATTTTAAATCTAAATATACTGCATTTGAAACAGTGTGAGTCTGCTGTTCTGGACTTTGTAGGTGAGATGTCATTGTCTGCACATGTTTGTTTACGTCTATTTTTAATTTTACTACTGTACAGCACTTTGGTCAACTGTTGTTTTTAAATTTGCTTTAAATTTGGTGAAGGAATGAACAGCACATGCAGGTTCATATTGGTTTTAATATGGATGCAGTGTGCAGAGGGAAAAGCAAGGCGATGAAATAAAACACCACAAGTAAAAAGAGCAGTCCCCTATCTAAACATTTTAAAGTTAAAGTATTTAATCTGTAGCAAACACCTGATTGCTGCAGATACACCACCTCAGGATGATAAGCAGTCTGTGATATTGCAGAAACGTATCATTTATCGTGTGGTCAAACAGATTGCAGGTCCATGACCACTGCTTGGTTTACATATACCATGGAGGCTTGTGAAGGACAGGTGAGCAGATAGTGAATGGTGAACATTTGGACTGATAGATAGTTTGGCCCCAGAGGGCCCTATCATCCGTCATCCACGCTGGGACCTGTCAGTGCAGCCAGCAACAGCTGTCCTGCCTCAATTATGAATCATTGACCATGTCAGGGGACATCAGACTATTCTTATCTTCAGCAGTGCTGCAGCCAAACCCCAGAGGGTCTGCTTTTCTCTCTGTCTCTTACTCTCTCTCTCTGTCTGTCTGTCTCTCTCTCTCTCACACACACACTCACACCCAGACACACACACACACATGCATATGTATGTACACACACATGCATGTTGGACTGCAATGAAAGCAGGCTTCTCTGTCGTCTTCTCTGGCATCTCTGCCTCAGCACACACAGGCTGAGGATTTGGCTGACCAAGCACACAACTGCACCAAAAACAACATTATCAGAGGCTGAATCTGTACACTGTGTTATCCCATTGTGTGTTGACAGGAGAAACATTGTCTGGTTAGTTTGTTTTTTTAAGGTTATGGGGGAAGCCTCGAACAACGCAGAAGATGGAAGACTTCCTCTTTCAGTTTAAGCATTCAGTTTTTTTCTACACTCCTGTTGCTATAAAAATGGTAAAATAGGAGGAGAGGCTGACATCTCTCTCCTACAGCTACTGTCTTTCAGAGTTTTCAATCAAACCTACATAATGAACACATCCTCCTGCCAGCCTGCAGTACAAGTGACAGTCTCAACACTGCGCACAGTATATATAACATTGAAATTCTGGTTTTAGTGTTATGGTAAAGTGACTGCATTTATCGTGCTTTTGTAGTCTTGACCACTCAAAGCTGCTTTACGGTTTTGCCGTTCACACGTATTCACATCCATTCACTCACACCTTCATACAGTATTTTCTTCTATCACACATCTATCATTTACACACTGCTAGCACAGCCATCAGGAGCAACATGGCAGCAAGCACACCAGCATGTAGACGAGATGAACCAAGGATTGGTCGAATGTATTGTCTGGTCCTACATACACATAAAACCTCTATTTACGCTTTACAGTTTGAAGGGATAGACATTTCTTGAAGATTTGACATCAGTGGGAAGAGTTATACCTAAACTTAATGGAAACAAACTTGGATGGTCACCTACCCATCAGAAAAAAATCTGATTCATCTGTCTATATCGCCAAAAACCCACACTGATAGAATCATAACCTCCTTAGTGAACCTACAAAATAAGATTCATGTCACAGCATTGATGGTTCACACACTTGGGTCTTCCAATGTGCTTACAGCAAGTGTTAAACTATGAGAGTGAACAGTGGGCAGAGGTGAACATACCTCTTATCACACACAAACAGAGGGCAGCCTCACATGATGACTTGATTTAATCTGTGACTGCAACCACTACTGATACACTCACTCCCGCCTATGAGATAATCTGTATTATGCAATTGAAATGTTTTTTTTTTTTCTTTAAATGGACACACACACAGAATCATCTCCTGATTCTATTTGTACACAGATAGTTTTATGTAGTCGTCTATTAATGTATCTGTAATCACACAGGCGTTTATTATCCTCGGTGTGGTGTTTTAACTGATAAATTTACTGCTGAAAACATCTGGTGGTGCTCCGCAATGAACATTTACACTGACTCGCAGGAGCCATTGCTGATGCAGAAATGAGCAGTATGTAATCAAAACGATCCCACTATACATGGAAATGAAATGACCCTGCAGCTGGGGGCAATAAATCAGCAGCCATTGGACTCACCAGCTGCAGGTTCATTATTACTATGATAAAACCCACTGATTTGTACACTGGAGCACACTTGGCACTGTTGTCTACCTCATCAGCCAAATAGTCTTGGTGGTGCATCACTTGTTTTTTTTTTTTGTTTGTTTGTTTGTTTTTTGAGTCGCACATGCCCTGATAAATTCATACAATAACAGCCATCTTCCACTGCTCGTTATATGAAAAACGTTATCTTAATTGAACATTCACCTCTCTATAAAACAGACAACAGTCATTTCCTTTTTGCCGTGCATGCTGTCTAAAACAATGGATCCTTACCAATCAGCAGAAGCTGAATGTTAATGAGAATGTGCTGGAGCCACTGGCAGAATACAATACTGGCCCCATTCAGAACCTCGGTATGGCATTCAAACACATCCTGGATGCATCTCCCTTCATTACATGTGATTGGATCTCTATAGAACTGTGGTAGATGACGTCATATGACCAAGGTAACGCCCTCTGGCAGAAAGCAACCCCGTTCACCTCTATTGTAGGTATTATAGGTGCATATATACTACACAACATAAATTAGGATAGATCTTATAGGTAGGTGGATAGATGTTGTGCCTAAACAGTCAGAGATAGTGTAACAGGCTAACAATATAACAGGAGGGCATTTTACCAGATTCCCACAGATCCAGTGGAGGTGAATCACTGCTATGAAATGTGCTCACAGCGAGCAGAAGAAGACGGAGTGATAGATTATGTGATTAACTCTTGGAAAATCACGGACTCAGACTAGATTCACCAAGAGCTAGTCTGCACAGCAACTCTCTGGAGGAGGATGAAGAGAAGTTAATCAGGAAGTTGAAGATGCAGATCTGGAATAATGTCCTTGCCATCTGCTTACAAACGTGTGTGTTAAATGAATATATTCATTCAGTCAAGCTTTGTGATATGTCGGTTGATTAAAGTGACAATGAACTCTCACAGGTGGAATCCAGCATTGGTCCTGATGGTGGTTCATAGAAACCAAGACACATGTTGTCCAAAGTTATTTTCCCGGTGCTGTATGCTAATACACTCAGACAACATGTCAGCTTTTGAAGATTGTAGTTTCAAGATTGAGTTTCCATTTTCAATCTCCTGTTTTAGATGTATGTGTTTAGACCTTTGCACATCAATAAGATATTAATTGGTAACACTTTACAATAGTGATACATTAATTAACATTAGTGAATGCTGCAATGAGCATTTTCTAACTATTTATTCATGTTTTAAGTAAATATTCAACAATGTCATTCAGGTTAATTAAGATAATAAATCATACATTATCCAAGAGCTTATAAAGCTACTATTAACATCACTTAACACAGTAATAACTGGTAACTGTTTATAGAGGCAGTGAATAAGCATTACTTACACATTACACATGTACACATATACACTTTACAAAGAGGGCCACAAGGAGCATTAATAAAGGTAAAGTATGCTCAAGTAATGCTTATCAAAGGTAAGTTTATTTAGTGCTATAATACATAAATTAAGTGTCACTTAAGGTAAACAAAGTTTCAACTTTACAGACACAGAAAACTATACATTTTAACTAAAGAAAAACATTTTCAGTTACTTAAAGCTTAATAACTTCATTAAGCTTAATAACACATATATTAGTTAAAACATTGATTAACTGTTAGCAAATGCTTATAACAGCATAAATGAATGTCAATTAATGTACCCTTATTGTAAAGTGATACAGATTAATTTCAAAGGATGCTCTCAGCAAGTGTGACGCAATTAAGAAAAAGTAGCTCAGTATCTAGCAATGATGAGGTGGCACCTTTTTTTATATTTTAATTTAAAAAATGAAAATATCATAAATGCATGAGCTTCTTTGGTTCAGGAGCTTAGACTTCACTAATTTACTGCTTCATAACAGACTTAAAGATGTCTGACAGACAGTTTACAGATTAGAAGGTCCATGTTGTTACACACTCGCAGCTGTGTGTGTTTGCTTCTTTTGACTACTTTTAATGTCACATCATCATCATCATCAACACACACTTTGATTGTAGAGCTGCAACTAACGATTATTTTCATAATCTGTCAATTCATCTGTCAGTTATTTTCTCGATCAATCGATTTATCGTTTGGTCCATAAAATATCAGAAAACCTTAAAAAATGTTGATCGGTGCTCGTCAAACCTGGAAATGATCTCAAATGTCTTGTTTTGCCCACAAACCAAAATGATTAACTTTTAATGATTTCTTTGTTATCCAGAGCAACGAAATGAAGAAAATATCCACATTTACGAAGCTTAAACAATCGGAAATCTCGTTTTAATCATGAAAAAAGCTTCAAACCGATTAATCGATTATCAAAATAGTTGATAGAGAATAGAGCTGAAACAATTAATCGATTAATAATTGCTTAATCGATTAATTGTTTCAGCTCTATTTGATTGTATAGCTGATTGGCAGGTGAAAATATACCTTTCAAAATCATGGAAAATAGAAGCAGCAATCATCATTGAAATTCCATCAATGATGAGAAAGCTGCATTGACTGAGCACTTGTTTGAAAATATTACTGATGTGCAAATTAATTGCATGCAAAAACACGTGTGTGTGCGTGTGTGGGCACCAGTGACTAGTAAAGAGTGAAAAAAAAAAGGTTAGTAGTAGCTGAGTGAGCTCAGCAAAGCTCCATGAAAGCTGCTATAATGTGTTTTCCTTGGTACAATAAAATGTGCATTTTTGTTTTTCCTTCCCATGACACAAATTAAGAGTACAAGTGGCTGTTGATGCCCGGTGGCATTTTGTTGCTGCTTCCAACTATTGGAGTAAAAGTTGCCTCTTGCACTAAGTAGAGGAATGTTGTGGTTTCCTCATCAGTCTACACTCATCTTTGTCACTTTCTCAGAGCAGTGAAATGTATAAACTGAAGTGATTTCATCCTTTATTCACTCTTTCCATACATTTATTTACATATTTATAAACCATCTTTTCAACCTCCTCAAGCACATAAATTATTGCTTTTTTTTTTTTTCTGTTTCCTTTCTGGGTTCCAGATTGAAAATGTGCATATAAAACATGACATACTGTACCCTGAAAAGGTCATCTTTAATGTTAGCTTGGGCGTCATTTTGGTCACACGTTCAGAAGAATAGGGCCACATGCATCCACAAACCACCTCTTAATGTTGTTTTTGTGATCAGACGTGTTCACGCTGATTCGAATGCATTAAGACCTGCACAATTGCTGTCTGAGTGTGATCAGATTACTGTACACTTAGACACATTTAGACATTCAGAACAGAGAAGGGATCAAATAAAAGTCAAGGATTGAGGTTAAGGTTAGGGCCAAGAAAAGTACTGAGGTTAGGGTTAGGCTTAGTGAATGTCAACCGTTGGCTCACTTTCTGATCTGAGCGCCTAAATGCACCACCCAATGTGTCTCTTTCAGATGTGGAAGGATTGTGCATCTGTAAGGTAACGCTGAGGGACAGTGTCAGAGCGGCAGTATATGGACTCTGATTCCGAGTGACTCAGTTCCGTATTTTTTGAATTACAATGTGAACAGTGCAAGTCTAATGGAATCTGACCCTTTTCCAAATGTGATTTGGGCCACTTCCGTAAGTGGTCATGAGTCTGACCAGCAGAAATCAATCTGATGAAAGATCATATGCCATATAAATAGTGCTATTCATACGTTCATGAAAAAAACAAGAACAACTGAAGCATATATGAACAAAAATAATAATTTAAAAAATAATAATAAAAATATTTCAAATCAAATCGATCACCAAATTCTACCACCATAGTAACCATATTCTCAAATATGTTTTTTTACCCTTCCATAAGCTTACCCTCATTCTCTCTCTCACTTTCTCGGTTGTCTCTTGGATTTTGACGTCTTGCTGTCGTGTGCAGTTTTTCACAGATTTAAATTCACGCATTGCTGATTATTCCTCATATTTGCTTTCCTCTCGCGTCCTCATCATGATGCTGAAGGAGCTGAGGAGGAACATGGCCCCCCCCATCACACATGTGTCTCCTCCCTTTATGACAGCTAGCTGGGTGGAGGAGCAATTAGTGTCACCTGAGTGTTTCCCTCACGATGGCTTGGTTGCATGAAAACTCATCTCAGCAAAGACCTGACACCTTAAAAAAGCTCATCAGGATCAAGCTGGCCTTCTTTATGTCCTGCCTTACTCCCCTAAGGCACAACCTGATAAAGGCTTCCCTCTGCCTCATCTCCAGTAGATTAAAGGCAGCAAACCTGTCTTGGCCCCTATTACTCTGTCAGGCTCATTATCATATGTCTTATCTGCTACGTCTTGTGCCATTTGTGCAACCACAGACCAAAGTCACATAAGGACAAAAACATGAGCATTATATTTATTTATTTTTCTTCTCCTCATGCTGTACCATTGTACATGGTGAGGCATGTACCTCACTAGGTGTAATGCTGCCTTCCACACTTCTTGATTTGCAGCACTTGCACCACTTCTTCTCAATTCTTTAGCATGGGAGCTCAAATCCTCCCATCACAGTTTAAAGTCATTTTTCTAAGAAAAAAAAAAAAAAACGCCACACACATGCCCACAGACCAGCCACATTTTCATCGACGCAGTCACACTCACAAAAGACAGATGTGTCACTCTCATTTGCAGTTCTGATTCACACCTCATTTCAAATGTTCTTTTAATTGATCCATATAATGGAAAAATAAAATTTGGCTGAAAACATTCAATGCTGGAATTTGCATTGCTGCTTAAAATTTAGAATTAGAATACTTATTTTTGCACACACACACACACATGGTGACAGTGAATTTGACCTCTGCATTTAACCCATCCTTTTTACAACACAAGCTGGGCGCAGGAGCAGTGGGCAGCACTTTTATATGTACAGGGATAAATGGGGATTAGGTGCCTTGCTCAGGAGCACGCAGCAAGGTCTTGCATTCACACAAAACCCAATCTGAGTCTGATAAAAATGAATTTATTACTTTATAACATTTGGCGGATTTACCTGAGATTATTGTAACCTTTGTGAACCCAATAAAATGGCTCTTAACACCAATGTGGTGTTTTTTTCACACCTAAATTTGAACATCATGCGCTATAAACCAAATGATTGAGAGAAAGAATGAAAAACAACAATGACACTTTGGAGCTCAGTGACAATGTTATGTTGCAGACTTTGCTTTAAACGTTTATCGGTATCAGTTATGCTATCAGCCAAAAGATGAATGTGCTGTATAATTGCACCAGAAATGATGCTGGATTTTGCATCACTGATGAAAAAGAAAGTATTAAGTAAGTATTTGTTTCTTTTGTACTTTATTGATCCCCATAGGGAAATTGCTCTCTGTATTTAACCCCTCCTCTACATCCTCGAATGGGGTTGGCTACCTTGCTCACAGTACCCAAACCCTTTACCCGAGTCGGGAAGTTACAAGCCAAGTTGCCATAGGTTACCCAAATTAGCATGTTCAAATGGGTGTTGCTTTCACAGAAAGTTTTTTTTTTTTTTTTTTTTTACCAGTGGGAATGGGAAGTATAAGTGTGGGAAATAAAGATGAAAGGATTACAGGCACTGCTGCATTCTACACTTTTTTCTCTTTTTTTAAGACAAGGTATAAAGATGTGCCTTTCGGAGAAACTTCTTAACACTTGTCTGTGCCTTTTCATCTAATGAGAGAACTGGCTGTCACTGAACACCAACACAACACATTTAATTACCTTCCTCTTGAGCCACACGCTGCCACGGTCAGTGCCATCAGCATTTTTGCTCCTTTTGTAAGAAATACTGAAATTAAAATGAGGGTGCGATGATCAATACAGCAATTCAGCCGGCACTAGAGGAGGCTGTGTGTCAAGTATTGTTGCAGCTTATTAACATGACTATTGATTGGAGTCAGAGGAGCATGGGTGCAGAAGCAGCATCAAATACCAATCGTTAACCCGAGAGCTGGGGTTAGCTTTAAACACTTTGCAAACTCTGGAACGTCTCAATCTTTAAAGGGCCAGTTCACTGATGCACCCGGTAGTGCTTCATTTGTGTTTGAACTCATTAGAGTCGAGCTCATTTATTTGTTTGACCAAGTTATTGTGGTTTGTTTGAAACAATATTCATGTGAGGATGAAACACTTGGAAGCTGTAATTTCCTCCCCTGAGACTCAAAGCATTTGCTATAAGCTTTAATTGGTGAAACAGCCACTGCATGTCTTTCACTTTATGAATAATTCGACATTTAGCAGAACTCTGACTTTGTAATCCACCAAGCATGTTTTTAAAAACCATATCAATATTCTACTTTTTCACATATACAATTATATTTCATATAAATAGAACAACAAAATAAAAACAAAGGTGTGAAAGAGAAGTCAAATATATGGCAAGAGAAATTGTAGTCATGTTAATTTGTACCTGTGGTGTCATACCCTCACTAGCCACTGTATTAGATAAACCTGATCACCTGTTTGATAATGCACATATTTATCAGCCAATCACATGGCATGAAATCAAAGCCTGTAGACATGAAGACATGGTCAAGACAACCTGCTGAAGTTCAACCGAGCATCAGAATGAGGAAGAAAGGTCATTTAAGTGTATTTAAACATGGCAAACATTGTCAGTCTGATTATTTCAGCAACTGGTGATCTAATTGGCTTTTTATGCACATTACACAATTTTCTCTTTACACAAAAGAGAAAATATCCATTGAGCAGCATTTCTCTGGGACAAAACGCCTTGAATAACCAGACTCGTTCAAGACAATCGAAGGGCAACAGCAACTGATGTTGTAAACCAAGGTATGAAGAAAACCCTCTCTGAACACATAGCACTTCAGAGGACAAGCTAATGGACTACAGCAGCAGAAGAACACATTGGGTGCCACTCCTGATTCCTCATTTGGTCTCCTATACCGTATAAAGTAGCTAGTGAATGTTCTCTGACTGACTGCAAGAGCAAGATGTAAGCATAGAAGAGCTGGATAAATAGAAAACCTGATAATATAAGAATACAAGTGGGTGAAAGAGTTTGAAGAAGGATGTTGAACAATACAAGAGAAACAGTATTGACCTCAATATTCTTCTGGTCATTTTCTTGAATGCTGCTGCTTTAAACCTGTCAAAAAAGAGACACACATCTCCAATCAGCCTTTGTGGCAGTGGGAGAAATTGACTCCATCTGGGCTCCTAACCTCTGAAATGTATCATCCACTGTCTGTCACTCAATACATTCTCTTTCAGTGAGGATGGAGGATGATGTTGCGTCCATGAAACAGAGCAGGGACAACCTGTGCAAAGCTTGGGATGGTAAAACTCTTCGAGGCCCAGGCAGGTAGTAGATCACTGAGCAGAGGAGATGGAGAAATTAGAGTGGGACAGATGGTCTGGACAGAGCTGATAACTTGCCAACCCACCAGATTTATTTG
The DNA here is from genome assembly GCF_958295425.1 of Solea solea. Taxonomy (NCBI): domain Eukaryota; kingdom Metazoa; phylum Chordata; class Actinopteri; order Pleuronectiformes; family Soleidae; genus Solea; species Solea solea. The sequence continues at coordinate 11,302,878 of NC_081137.1, read as the reverse complement.
CTCAAAAAAAAAAAAAAAAAAAAAGCGTTATAGATTTTTAGCACTTTAATGCCAACAAAAACCTCTGTCTGTCCTCTACTGAAATCTCATCACCGTGGGCAGAGTAGAGGATGGAAATGGAGGGCTGAAATAAGATGTGCTTGTAATATTGCTACCTTACCAGTAAAGTATCTCATCAGAGGGGTTACTGTATATTTAAAATATGCAATTAGCATCCAAAATTGGCACTTCAAACCCAGTTCAAAATACAACTTTGCTCTTTGCTCTGCAGTATTTAGGTTGCCAGATATAGATTTTTTTTAATTATTTACAGTACATCTCACCTATTTTATCAGCAATAGGGGGTGATCAAACAATTGCGATAGATAGATAGATAGATAGATAGATAGTGCCTGTGTAACACCTGTATCAACAAAATGCACATTTTTTATTCATAATCAATAATCAGTAATGCAATACATCAAACCCAAACAAATACTAGCCTTATAACACCTGCTGTGAATTTATCACATAATTAATATACAAACAACAAATTACACAGGTGTGTTTTTTTTTTCCCAAATACATTAGTTGTTTGTTTACTACACTATTCCTCTGTCCCGAAAGTGGCTGTTACATCAGCCTCCTAATATTTGCTCAATTATCCTGCAAATAAATCCTAACGTGGCCTGCGTCACCAGATGGGACGATGCGTTATATGCTGTTAGCCGCAGTGGCAGCGGGGGTTGAACAGTCAGGCTGAGGGCACTAAATTCTCCTGATACATTTTTCATCCTCCCTCTCCATGCAAACTGCCAGACTACTAAAAACGTATGGCTAAATAAAGAAAAGTCTTATTTATAACTCCCCGGTCTGTGATATTCTTTAATGTTGGTGAAAATCTGAAGAATTTCTGATGTCTATTATGTTTGTTCATGGAAGTATAAGTGTGTACACCAACATAAATATTTATCATATTGCCTCTGCATCTGTCCTTCACAGTTTTCCCCCGCACCCAATTTCCCTCCTTTGCCCTTGCAAACTGCTGGTCTGTCTGTTATAATGATGACTCCCTTCCATAACGGCGGCTGGCTGCCAAAACAAGAACAGGCACTTCAACCATAATGTCCCCTCCCACAGCTCAGTTCTTCTCCTCTGAAGTGCGCTGGGGCACAAGTATTTTCCCCTATGGTAATGCTCAGCATGGTAAATGGTATGAAAGCCCAGCTGATCAAAGTGGATACTGTGACATATATTTCTCTCTGTGAAAACATATGCGGTATCACAGAAAAAAAAGAAATATAAAAAGAGTCCATAATCTGACCAAATAGTTTGATTCCTCCAGATTCTGTGTGCTTAAAAACCAGGGTCATCAGAAAAGTGGGAGCAGTCTATTTAATGGTGAAATCTATCTTATGATTTAGATATTTAGATTGGCTACAAATGAAATATGAAAAAAAGTGGACTCTGAGTCATAAAACAGCGCATTTATCGACAATGTTTAATTGGCTTATCTCATGAAGCATTTTATGCGAGGAAAACCACTGTAATTGGAAAGATAGTCTCCAGTATATGCTTTGTAAGCATCCAGCATCTCTTGGAGCATCTCATGTGTTTTTATTGCACCACAGTGCAGTGCAGTTGAATGATGTACTTTTAATAACTTCCCTTTATATCGTATGTACTCCTATTGTCAACAACTGACTGAGATGCGATAAAATAAAATAATAAAAACAGCATTGCTTTTTAACCTTGAAATTGAAGGATTATAAAAAAGCACGTTCCTTCAGGTCCAAAATAAGTAACAGAAATATTTGAAATATGCACTCTAGATGCACAAACACCTTTAAATGACTACTTTTAGGAAGCAAAAGTAAAAAATGACTTCCCTTTTATCTTTTTTAATAAAGTCCTTCCTGATTTAATCTCTGTTTGTGATGTCTACTTTTTCTTGTTCCAGGTCACGTCATGTTAAGCTATTCTCTAATGTTTGTCTGTTCCCTTTGTTTCTCCACGTCGGTCTCACTCACTGGCTCCACCTCTGAATTCACTGATGTGATTGTAAGTGCTGAAAAGGCTAAAAAAAGGCTTTTCGTCAAAAATGTGTGAGTTAAAACTCAAACATTAAAAACATCATTCAAGTCCAGCAGAGGGCGCTGTGAGTGTAGCCCTCTTGGCTCATCAGAAAAATTAGGTAGTGATATATTGTCCTCATGAGGTGAAAATGCTGACACCAAAGCATCTGAAAAGCCGTGTGTGGAAGTATGTCTACGCCATAGTTTTAAGTAACAAACAAATCTGCTGACTAAGCTGTTAGCTTAGCTGTAAGGTCGAACCCGGATCCCAACTAATGACCTTCTTGCTGTGAGGCAACAGTGCTATCCACCATGTGGCCCTTAAATTCAATCCAATTCAATTAGATTTGGGTAGCACCAATTCATAACATGCATTATCTCAAGGCACTTTCCACGGTGAAGACCTTATAATTAAATCCTTTCACGCAACAAATGTTGCATTAAGTTTTTCCAGTTTGTTCGATTGCACAGGTGAGTGATGACAGAGTTACACATTGTTAATAGAATTTAAAGGTACAGTTTGTAGGATTTAGAAAAAGTCATTGATGAAGTTGCATGTTGCAGCTGAATATATGTATATATATATATATATATATATATATATACATATATATACTGTATATATGTATGTATGTACTGTATGTGTGTGTGATGTAAAGCTTGTTCTGAATAATATTTTCTGCACACACATGCTGTTACAGTCTACTTTGTGATCTCCAGCATCCCCATTAAAGCCCTGAGACCTGGATAGAACTTCACGTGCACCTGATGAGAAGGTACGACAAATACTTGACCTCAATTGTATCTTTCTATTGTCAGCTGGTTTTATGTCTTTGCCAAGAAGATACACTGTGGCTCCTCATTCTCTTGCACTGTGCCAAGAAGTTGTCTTTATAGTTTGCCATCAGATCATTAGAAGTTTAGCAGTAGGAGGGAGAGAGACAGCGAGTCCCATCTGTTCACATTGTAGTGCTGAAACACACATGGCTCCCTCCTGCTCCTTTATCAAGCCTGGTAGATGTTTGAGGATAAAAAAGCCTATACAGTATGTCCTCCATTTATGGTCTTGTAGTTTCTAAAGTCTTAAAAAGAAACTTCATGCAGAAGCTGTGGAAGTTAAGAGCTTACACTCAAAAGTGGCAACGTTTAAATGTGTGTGTGTGCATGTGTGTACGCATACAAGTGGCGGTAAGTATGTCTGTGCTCATAAGTGGTTCAAGATTTACTTAAGTTACCCAGCGGAAGCTTTCAGACAAAAAGACACTCTCAAACATATACTCTGCCAAGACTTATCTTAGCCCTGCAGAGGCTGCAAGACAAAGCTCACACATTGTAGAGTCTCCGGTGGTAAATGAGGCATTTGAAGAATTGCAAATGCCAGAGCACACACACAGTTAATTTTTGTAACCTTTTGTGAACAAGCAAACATTCAACCTGGAGAAAAAACCTCGTCACTGGTGCCCCTCCACCTCCTCAACTCAACTCAACTCAGCAATGTGCTGCCTGTCTGTCTCCAGAAACTCACACAAGAACAGCAAAGACTGTATCAGCTAAGACTAACTCCCATTTCTCATTTGTACCTATACATATTCCCCTATCCATTTTGCCCTTAGAGGAGGGAGTGGTTAAAATCTAGCCACCTAGAAATAGGACACTCACAAGAACATCATATTTCATCACAAAGTGGAAACCTGTAGTGATGATATCGTCCATAAGATTTGGCCGGCACAATATTTACGTTTTGCAAAGTTCACTTGGCTCCTACTGGGCGATACTAGCTGTCAATCACACTGGTGTCCACTCATATGTAGCGTGCATTATCATATATCTTCTTTTAATGGGAAATGAATTTGGGGGTCATAGGAGTCGCTGGTGACAATCTAAATATCTTCTATGTGCAGTTTATTTTTAAAAGTGTCTTAAAAATACCAGAGAGCACAATTAATTGTTAAAGGTTCAAGGTTATAATGACAGATTTAGAGAATCTTTCACCTATTTATTTTTGTTTAATGCCTAACAACTTTAATGTTTTGGCACAGTCCCACATTCTTTTATACATGAATGCAGCTGATTTTAATCGACATACCATTGTAACTGGTAACTGGTCAAATTAATGGAGCAATAAGCAGTTTTAAGTTTGTGTCATCCTAATGGGTTGATGTTAAAGAGTTGAACGAACATTATACATTGCAATTAAAATATTTGCTTGGTCTGAGACACAAATCCTATGTGCACTGTGTGTAGTGTTGACCCATATAGGCTACGTGTTTATCTGTAGTGATAGTGTTTAATATATGTGTGCTGGCCAAAAAAAGCCAAATAGACAACAAAACAAATACTATATATATATATATATATGTGTATATATATATGTGTGTATATACATATATATGTATATATATATATATATATATATATATGTATATATATATATATATATATATATATATATATATATATATATATATTAAGAAAAATGGTATTCATAGTTTTATTAAAAGGGACAATACCAGCTTTAAGAGCACTCACCTGAACCTCGATGCCATATCCCAGATAAACAGTCACTAAGTAGTTGCACTCAATTCCAGAGTCGAGTTGCTGCAAGATTTCAATGTTTCCCTCTGGGTCAGTGAAATTCAGACTGCATGGCTCTGTAGTAGACAGTGATAAAAACAGAAAAAAACAGTCATTCCCTTTGTTTCTCAAATTACTGAACTTCCTGAAGACTCACCTGTGTCTCTGTTGTCCCTGTAACCTTCTAACTATGTCAACACATTTCCCCTGCCAACACTGCTCATCTGAGCCTTCAGCCCTCGGTGGGCAGTGGAAAGGACGGGAAGGACGCATCATGGAGAAATCAGATTGTTTTTGACACATGAGCAACTTTGTTATCCCCGATGGAGAGTCAAATGGCTGTGTGCAGCATGTGAAATGAACAGCAGTGATGCTGGTGACCTGGGTGTTTAATTTTTCTTGTCCTCTGGAAAGAATGTGTTAAATATTAAGGGAAACAACTTTGAATTTACACTGGGGAAAAAAAAGGAATTGTATTGCTGCTATCATTTATTTTGAAGGGCCACACATGGTAAGGTTGCTTCAAAACCCACTCATTCAACCTGTCCTCGAACTGAAAAGTAACTATGGGTCGTTTTGGCCAACCTTTGAATTCGACGCATTGGGTACATTTTTAGCACACCAGTATTTTTCAACTAAACTACGCACAAGTGTTCCAGGATAAGAAAAAAAATAGCTGCCAGCTAATTGGACTAAAGCAATGTTTTGCCAGGAATTTGGGTTAAGTTACTTTTGCTTTTTGTTTACACCATTTTTATTTATTTATTTTTTTTGCTATTTGATTTGGCCACACTGGAAATCTCTTTGTTAAATTTGTTAAAAAAATAGCAACAATATTGGGAAAATTTGTCAACATAAAATTCAAAAAGAACTTCAAGTCAAAAAATAAGGAAAAGAGCAGACAGGAACAAGTCATTATAAGGCAGATGGGAATTGGACATAGCAGATTGAATAAACATTCAAGTGGATTATGCAATTTGTGTTAGGAGTGAGAGTGAGTGTGTGTGTGTGTGTGAGAGCGAGAGCGAGAGAGAAACGTATTATTAGCAAATGCAATACATATGAGAGTGAAAGGAGGATAATGTATAGAGGAATGCAGTGGCGAGGAGTGGCCAACAAACACTATCAAATGTGGAGACACAAAGGAGAAAATGTACATTTGAATATCTGACTAAACAGATGGACAGTAAACCTGGACCGTTGCAGTAATACAACACAAAAGATGCCAACTGCCATTAAACCCCAGTGGCCTTGGGTCAGGCTTTGTTCAGTTAACATTTTACTTGTTACCTTGAGTATAATTAAACCATGTTGACCTCTTTAAGAGGTCTATTTTTTAGTTTTAGTTTTATTTTAATTTCAATTTTGGCATTTTGGGGTCACTTAGAAAAGTGTTCATTCAAAAATAAATTCCCACGTACTCCTGTGCTCCTCCGCTGTCCTTTACATAAATCTTTCATAATCAGTGAAAACATGAGTGTGGATGACTACCTGAAGTTTGTGTAATGGTGATGGTGGTAGTTGTGGTCACAGTTGTGGACGTTCTACTGCTACCATCTTCTCGGGTTTGCTTGGGCAGTGGATGATCGGGGCTGGTTTTGTGTTTCAGTGGTGTTTCCTTAGCATCCCCTTTTCCCGTCCTCATAGTAAAGGGTGTGAGGGTGGTGCCGATAGAGAGCGCTCGCCCACTTTGAGCCCAAGTTCTCTGTGAGGATTGGTTGTGTTCACTGCCTGAACCTCTGTTATTTGGAGCCACTGGAGTGGTGAGAGAGTGTGTTGTTGGCTCTGCCATGTCTGCCTCCATGGTCCTCTCCTTAGTGGACTTTGTTTGTGGGAGAGACATAGGCGGTTTAGGTGGCGTGGGAGAAAATGTGGTGAGCGAAGATGTGGCAGCCACAGTAGCAGTTGTGGCAATCTCTGAGAAGGCTGGTGCATCTTCATGAGGAACCAGCTGAGTGGCAGGGTCTTCTGCTTCCAAGGCAGACATGGAGCCGGGCATGGTGGGGTATGCAGCCACAGAGTCGTCCCTCCTAAAAAAATGCTGGTCCCCCTGGAAGTCCCTCGTAAGGAGGTGCTCGTGAAGCAGCAGCCCCTGGAGAACAGGCCGATGGTTGGGGATGTTCACTGGTGAGGCAGTGGTGACCAGGTGGACTTCACTCTCCGTGTCCTGTGTTGGTGAGTGTGTGAAAAACTCTGAATCCAGAGCTCTCTTACTGATACCATTGTTTTCATCCAGCCCTAGAAGAAACAAAGTGGAGATAATGTAGTTATGATGAGTATATTTCAATTCAGTATACTACAAACTGAAGATACGGTACACAGCAGCAGGCAGTTTCAGCACTGCCAGCCTATAATCTAATGGAGCTAATGACGGACATTCAATGAGGAAGACCTTTGCTTACCCAAATGTGATACCCCATCAAGTTTTGTGTAATAATTCTATATCTCTAAAACCGCTTATGGTTGTAAATTAAACAATGGAGACTTAGAGGCACATTTATTAACAATGTCCTAATCACAAAATGTACAGACATGAATTTAACTCATGTTGGTAGGTTTTGAGGTTAAAAAAAGAAGAAAGAAAAGGAGTTGACATCCACAACCCTTTTAACACCCAGAAGTCAGTACAACATGCGGCTAAGTCTTTTTTTTTGTCCAAGTTGAACCACCTTAAAATGTGTTACAGTACTTTGGTCATGGTAATAATGATCCATTATATCTTTATCTCCTCTCACATATGTGCACTGTTGTCCTTTCCTGTCCTTTGCACGATCAGCTGCTGTTCATTGACTGGTCTTGTCTGGTCACTGGCATAGCAACACACCATCTCTGATAACCCATAATCTTGCGGCTATCTTTATAAATATAAATGTTCTCTTACTGTTTTGGTCTGTTCGTACTGCTGTAACATGTCACAACACCAGTCTCCACAGTACCATTACACCCATCATTCTTCATCCATCATTAACCATCATCACCATTAGTGGGTAGTGGTGGGAGTTACCTAATTGCTGCTCAGGCCAGATGCCTTTGTTGTCAAAATTTCCCCCACTGAGTCCAAGCACCAAAGATTTCGTTACAATCTAATAAATATATATTTTTTATTTACTTTTCTCCTCCAATTGAACTTTATATATGCATAATACAATCTATCTATAAATGCAAGAAATGTCGGTCTGTGAGCACCTTACTACTGGCACAAGTGTCTGCAGGGCTGACTTTGACATTGTCTGGATAAGAAATGCAAGATATATTGATTGAAATGTAATGCAAGACATGTCACTAAACAAGTCATTTCGCAGACAGCATTTCAACGTGGGTCCCATAAGGGTTATATTTGTGCTGACAATAAGGGTCCCAAGCAGGTTTCCCATGTTTGCCCACAGGGGCATCCCATGTGTATCTTTTCCAGGCTACCAGGGTGAAAGTGGGCAAATTATGCAGGCCCATATGGTTTCATTTGCATGGACTCCATATGGACAAACTTACTTGGGACCCATATTGTCATCTCAAATAAAACCCTTATGGGGACCACCTCCTCTCACACAATAATACACAAAAACATGCACAGATTGAAAGGGTACTACACTTGCTTCAAGCAATCATTTGTACTATCTAATCTTCAATAATAGTAAAACACTATTGAGTTGACATACACTATAACAGTGGTTCCCAAACTTTTCACAGTCCCGTACCCCTTCAGACATTTGACCTCCAACCATAATATAATAATATAATAGTTTATACCCCCTATTCCTGCACACTTGAAAATGTACACATGTAGACATGGACAAGAGGAACTGCTTAAGTTCAAAGCAAGTACCGGGATACTGGATTTATTGTAAAATTTGGTGCCAAAAGGGCTGGTCTGAGTATTTCAGGTATACAGAGAATGGTCCGAAAATGCCTTGTTAGTGACTGAGGCCAGAGGAAATGACCAAACTGGTTTGAGATGATAGAAAGGCAACAGTTACTCAAATAACCATGACAAACAAGGTATGCAGAAGACCATCTCTGAACATGCAAGAACATCAGAGGGTGCTGTCCAATGTAAAGATACCCCTCTTTATACTGTATGTACTATATACTGTATGTATATATCTTGACATGCTTTGCTGAACAGTTCATTGAACTGTCATGAAAAGACTGTTAAGTCTCTGGAAATCGCTGCCAACAGCGGTCAGTGGCATCTTTCAAACAGCAGGTTTATTATCAAAGACAAATTCCACAATAACACCCCACAGGCAGTGAAGTCTCACAGCTGAAACACACTGAGAAATAGACTAGTTACTTGTGGGATGCACATTTTTTCTTTCCATGGGCTACTGTTTTAATTCTTTGTGTTGTTTTAGTCACCAAGACACCCACCTCGTTCAAACACAAGGCAGGAAATGATACAATTCCCAAAGGAAAAGTTCTTCACCAGTGAATCCCACAAGAAAGTCTGATCAATTGTCATGAAAATTTATATTGGCAGATTAAATTACACTCGTAAAAAAAAAAGACAAAATGTGATTGTCCAGCAGTTTGCATCACATAAATATGGTCCGTATTTATATAGTGTTTTTTCTATGACCCCTCAAAGCTGCTTTACACTACATTCTTTTGCCATTCACCCATTCATTCACACATTCATACAGTGCATTTTCTATCACACATCTTTCATACCAATTCATATGCTGCTGGCACAGCTGTCAGGGGCACTGTGGCACAGTGTTTTGCCCAGGGACACATAGAAATTTAGCAGAGCTGGGAATCAGGCCCACAACCTTCCAGTTGAGAGACAACTGGCTCGACCACTGAGCTACCGTCGCCCTAATATAAAAAAAAATAAAAAATCACAAGTCACAGAAGACATTTTCGGGGACATGGAAATATAAAAGTCCCACATAGCATTTTTTCAGATAAAGCCAAAAGAAAATATGATTTCTGCAATGAATTTCTGACTCTTGTGGTTTGATGTTGACACTGTTGATCAATTAAACATCAATTAAACATCTAGAAAAAGTCTCTAAGCCAAATCAGTCTAATTTCAACCTAATCTCAAATTCCCATGTATTTTACAGCCCCAGAAGGACAGGAAGGACAATAAAATCACTTGCTCTGTGAGTCCATGACTACCATTCTAACCCATTATCTGCTACATTCACCATACATATAGTTGTTTGGGGGGAAATCTGATAAATTAATCTTAAAAATTTAATTTTAAATGAGAAAAGATGGCTTTACAGTGACTTTAAAGGGATAGTTCTGCTGAAATTACCAAATCTTGTCCAGTGTTGGAGTTCATTCTATCTAATAGTTGATGGAAATCACCATCATCTTAGGCTGGTGAGATTGATTCCAAGTGACACAGCTGACTTTGATTCCTTATGTTTGATCTAACTTTCAGCACTTAACGGTTCCCCATTAATCCATGGATCATGCCTTCTTTCTATCTTTAATCTTAATTGGAAAATTAAAAAAGAAAAACAGGGTTGGATGTGGAAATTTGATTTGATAATAATAATGATAATAATAATAATAATAATAATAATAATAATAATAATAATAATAATAATAATAACAATAATAATAGTTATCATAATAATGAAACCATTTTTTCCATTTTCTGATTTTACATTTTTAATTGAGTATGGAAAGAAAAAAATGATACACAGATTCACACTCTTCCAACAAATCCCTCCTCATCTTCGTGCAGCTGGACAGTGTATGGCTAATTAATCACTTCAAGGGAGAAAAATTAACCTAAAATCATTTTATGTGCTTCCAAGTATGACTTAAATAATTGCAAAATAAATAGTGAAAGGGTTGAGTTCACATAATCCTCTTATGTGTCTGCGTGCATACAGTATGTCGACATAAAACAATGCCATCTTGCTTTGACACCTTAATTAGCTTGCATTCTGGGTGACAGTCTGCCTTAATGAGGCAGAGAGGCTGCCAGCACACTTTTCATGCTCGCAGATGAAAGGATGTTGTTGACACAGGCAGCAAATGAGTGAGATATTATCACGGTGAGTGTTTCTATTAGCTACAGCGCTCCAAGTAGATGAAGGAGCCTCAGCTGGAGATCAAACCAGCTGTAAGGTTAATTTAAAATGGTCTTTGGAGGCGGGTAATTCAGTGTTTGTGTACAAGTCAAGTCAAATGTGGTCGCGTATCAAAGCTGCCACCACTCTCAAATGCTTTTCAAGGCAAAATTGGTTTTGACACTTCATTGAATTTTTCATAAAATCCTTAAAAAGTGAAAATCACCTGTGTCAGAATGACACCATTCTGCATGACGGTTCATGGGCATGCAACACAATTCAGCTTTTTTGTACCTCTACATAACATTTTAAAGGTGCCCATCAAAATCATTTTAATGGGTCACTGACTTTGACGGGGAGAATGGAGGCTCTTTCATTCCCACTCTGCACCTGAACCTCTGTCCTTGAATCATGTTGGTTTGGTAAGCAGGTGGGAACAGTGTGACAAGTGCAAAACAGTCAGAGACTCAAAATGCAAAAAAATAAATCCCAAAAAAACAAGTAGTAATGACTATCTGCGTCCTCGCTCTGACGTTTAAAGGGAGTTTGTTGCAGAAGTGATAGCAAAGTTTATTAAAAGGCCACCAAAATGAAGTTGTCCCTTATCTACATGTATGGATTTTAAGCACATGTGGCTAACATATGTACTTTATTGTACTGAACAAACTATAACACATTAGTCTCATCATGTTTATCCAATCATTTGTTTGGTACAAAGTAATCAAATTCCATGAGTTTGCAAAATGGTAATGCAAAAAAGTCATTGTCATTCTTCTTTTGGTCAGTGGTAACGAGTCATCTTTGTGGGTTTGATTCCCAACTCCTCTTGTCTATACATGCCAATGTGTCCTTGGGCAAGGCAACCCCACATGGCTCCTGTTGGCTGTGCCAGCAGCATGGAAATGGCTGTGAAAGATGTGTGTTGGAAAATGTGCTGTATGAATGTGTGTGTGAATGCGTGAATGGCAAAATGCTGCAGTGTAGAGCAGCTTCGAGAGGTGATCGAGAGTAGAAAAGCACTGTATAAATACAGCTTATTCACCATTTAAACTGCTATTTCTAAGTAAAGTTAATGATTAACTAATCATTAACTTCATTAAAACCTCTCCACACTTTCCCGCGTTCCCTGTCCACAGAGAGTTGCATCCACCTCCTCATGCATACTTGCCTGGAGTTTAATTTATACGTAAATGAATAGTAGCCTTAATAAATGCAGAACAGTATGAATCAATCTTCGGTTAATGTTTGGTGCATAGTAATCAAATGACATTATTAGGTGATGATAACCTAATGTTAATAAATACCAAATGATAAGTTAATCACTAGGTAATTGTGGAGGTGTGTGTGGTTTTGACAGTCAGCTGTAGGAGAGAGAGACGGGGCAGAGCTGCAGGAGGAGCAGCACCTGGTGAGTTGATCAGCTCGGCTGAGGTGAGTTGATTAATCAATCTCTCTTGGTCTTGGCAGAAGTAACTGGAGCAGGAGGAGAGCTGCACATGGAGAGTGCAGCTGTATTAGAAGAAGTTTGTTTTTTGTGCTTTATGCTAACAATCAAATATGTTTAAATGTACACCAGCCTGTGAGGGATATCTGCAAGGAAACCTCTCTGTGGCAATATTTGTGTGCATACCTCATTGTAAAGTATTACCAAAAAGGAATCATCAAAAAGGTTGTTGTGTTGTGTTGTGGTTTGCTTCTATGAAACCATGTCAGGCAGAACTTACAACGTGATGCTTTAACAACAATGACTAAATGTGATGTTAAAGCATTATTTGGACTGAACTGATGACAAGTGTTTGAGGAAATGTTCAGTGTAGCAGGAAGCTCGTACATTATAGCATGAAGCTGGTGTCTGAATAAATGCGAACATCAACTGTGACACAGAAGAAGCCGCTTGGCTCATAAAAAGAGATATTGTAGTATTTTGCTGATGCGGAGCACTTTTTTTTATTTTCCAGACATCCAGCATGCTAATAAAAGTTTGATCAGCCTCTTCGTGAGGAAGAGTAAACCGTTTTTGCTACAAAGCGTCTCACAGGCTGACAGAGTTGACACATGGTTTTACATTTTACTTGAGGCCGCGACAGCGTCTGCATTTATCTCTCATGGCGACAGAAGCAATTCAAAGACCTTTTGATGTTCCAAGATGGAGGAGAATCATTTCCTTGTAACCTTATTCTGTCACAACAAGAGCAGCCAAAGCTGCGCTATCAAGGCAAGCGAAACATATTTGACATATCTCACTACCGGGACGAATAAAGAGTGTAAACAGAGATCTTCATAATGATTAAAGGATATGTGGTTGCCCACAAAGACGGGTCTTAAATACACACACACAGGAATTAACCGCTTTTTACTGAATATTTTTCGAGTGAAAGTGGGCAGTGAGAATGGAGAACTGGTTTAAACCCGAGTTTCTCATCCTGAGATCAATACAAGATCAATGTGTACAGGTTGGAGACTTCACTGTGGTGATTACAGATGAGCATGTCCTGCTGACATACACAGTTCTCTTCTCGTGTCTCAGCCTTTTCATTGAAGCCTTGCTCTTAGAATAGAGATTAAAAAAACTGAACTTTGAATGCCATTTATCAAATGTACATATGTAATATGAATCAATAAATACAAAAAAGGGAAATAAGACAACAATTAAAGACAATCTACTTTCTTGAGTGGCAACCATTGGCTGCATATATAAGTTAATATCCTTTATGTAACTGATCACTTGAAATAAGGACACGGTAGAGAACATCTCCGCTGGGTTAATGCATAGCCTTCATTAAACACACTATACAAAATGCATTGTGTCCTCTTGCCAGAGGCGGCAACAGAATTTGTCAAACGCTCCCAAATCTAATTGGCTGATCGCTCATTAGGAATTTCAATGAATTATGAGTGGTAACTGAGTCACATTTGTTGTGTTCCAAACCGGTTTTACACTGGATGTGTAGTGCAGCAGTGTCTTCCAACCGAGTGTGTATCTCCTACTCACTTGTCACAGATCTGTTGAGGATAATCTGCCAGGGGTTGCATTTGAAAATCATAACACACCTTTAAATACTCCTCAACTTAAAAACCAGGACTCTTTCAGTTTGACATTGCACCTACAGTATTTCACAAAAAAGATAGTCAGGAAAAAAAGTAAATGGAGTCAGAACTGAACAGCTAGGGTGTTTTTACTTTTGGAACAGGAACAGGACATGCTGTGTTTGTGACATATGGGACAGATAGATTATGCTGTATATATATGTACACTGTAACAAATTTCCTGTAGAATTTACAGTAAAGAACAGGCAAAAAAGTTGCCAATAAAGTGCTGTAAAAGTGTTGTTAATTACTGTAAACATTAATTACAACATATTACTGGATACGTTTTACAGGTTTTTGCCGTATATAAAACACAACAATGTATTGTTTTATATGATAAACAACCATTTATTGTATTTTAATTTACAATATTATCTTGTATCCCATTCAAATTACATGAGTTACCTGCCAACTATTTTTGCCACTAAATAGCTGTTACTTGTTCATAATTCATTATTTTATTGTAGAATGTTTTTACAGCTAATATAGGTTTGCTTGTCATGTTTTGCAAATTAAGCACTGTCATTTTTTTGTAATTGTAATTATTTTCAGCTATTAACAATAATAATAAAACAAGAGTCAGTGCTGCAACAATACAAAACATTTATTAACACTCAATACCCGATGTGTATATTTTCAAACTCACACAGACATGAACAAACTCACATAAACATACACCAGACTGCACAATACTTGCAGCCACACAGTGTAACTTTAAATTTACTACTGTAATTTGCAGCAACAAAGTCAAATGTGTAAAAAATAACCACATCTTGGAACCATTGTTTTTTTGTTTTTTTTATACAAAACAGTGTGCCATTATTGTTTCTTTTGCAAACGGGCTCAAAGCCATTCAAAGTCCATTAACCTTTTTAGAAGTGCAGAGACATGAAGGTTGACATTGCTGTTCCACTTCTCTTGCACCTTCCCACTTCTTGGACTGATCCACTTTGTGGCCTTTGTGCCAGACGTTGGGTTGATCCCCAGGAAGCATCTGAAGTCACAAAATCAGGAAAAAGACACTTAATGAAATACATTGTTTACAAAAGACAAAACCCATAGATCTCCCCTGCGTTCCCCGACCACCGCTTTAGCTTAAGTCATCAAAAGCTGCGCAGGCTAGGCTAGTGACGAGTTTAAGACGAGACCCAGACTCTATCAGCGGTAGTGATTGGGTCTCGTCTTTCACTTGTCACCCAACGGTGCGTAGCATTACAGCCTCTGAACCAACCCATAGACAACGCAGCGGCTACCGGAAAAAAAAAAATCGAAATAGCAGAACAGATTGACTGCATTTTCGCGGTGACATGACACACAAATATTTAAGACCCATGGAAAATTGATTTACGACTTTTTAAGGACCTGCGGCCACCCTGAGTTCATGGACGATTCGTGAACGATAGGAAGTTTCTGACTACCTTCACCAGATAAATGATGATAGTGGTCGATATTACTGTGAAAAAAAAATGTTTTGTGCACATAACACACTGCTCCAAAGCCTACTGCACTGAAACATCTGATGTATTCTTGGTCTGAAAGTAGTTACAGAAGTGAACCAGACGAAGCAGTCAGAGAATGGCTCATTCGTGATTCGCAAGTCCTTTTAATGAACTGAACGAGGAGAACTAGTTCGCGACAAAGAATCGTAATAATAATTCCCATAATACTAAATTGTACCACACAAATCTTCATAATACAATCCAGCAGTTACAACACTCTAGTGTATCTTGCTGTTCTGTGGTTTTTGCTGGTTAACATCTTCAAAAAACAGTGCAGTTTTGAGTCCCACACCCCGTATATTCCAACTAAGGCGAATAAAATGATGCCAAATGCTGTTAGTCACACAAATAAATAAGGAAACATTATTCTTACCAAAATGTTGTTTTTGCAGCTTTCTCTCCTTTCTCTCAGCTTTCTCTCCTCACCAGGTTGATTCGATCCTGTCGGCGACACACGTAACTTTCTCACACCGAGTTTAGACAACATACAGTAGCACCTAACTACCTTAGCTAGCGGCATGTTAGCCTAACATTTTAGCCTTCCATTAAACGGCAGAGCCTGGGATTACACTCGTTTGAAAAATATTCTTGAGCTAACTTTATTTTTAGTTGTGCAAACCAGGTTGACACACGATTAAATCATATTTCATGTTATTACTTGAATCACATTTTGAAGAGAAACTAGCAAGGTTGGTTTCCAGCCATGATATGCCAGGTGAAAGGCATAGCCTCAAAAAAGGTTACTAAAGTCATATTGTTAAAAACTAAAATAATTACTGTTTAATTCGGGTAAAATGTAACATAACCATGCATACAATCTTGCCTAGTTTCTCTTTAATAGTTTAGACTAATAACATAATACTTACTCTTTATTGAGTGGATGAATGCTGGGTTCGCTCTCCTCCTCCCGCCATCAAATGCCTATCCTCTTGCAAACTGCCAATATTAGCCTAACAGTGTTTAACTGTAAATGTATCATTTACAGTCAGAACCAAGTGAAAACATAACCATGCTGTAATTTTAAAATGTGTTACAGCTTTAAATTACTGTAATTATTTTTTACCCATAATACATTGCAATTTACAGTTACACCTTGTAAAAGGATAGGACAACAAGCTTCTGTAATTTTTTACTGTAGAAATTACAGAAATTTGTTACAGTGTATGTATATATATATATATATATATATATATATATATATATATATATATATATGCTAAAACTGTTAAGAATGATAATTGTCACTTTATATGTGCTAATATGCACAAAAAGCCACATGGCTCTTGTGCAAGAAGTAAGAAAGGTCTCATTAGTGAACATGAGTTCCTAAATAAAAAGGGGAATGTGTCACAGCTGAAATGTGCACACGCATCCAGTATCAAAAAGACCTGAGAGATTATGTTCACCCATGTCTTTGTCAATAATTGAGGTGTTAACTGTATACATTCTGAAAATGTACTCATTCAATTGAATTTTGGATTATCTTTAAACTTCAGGGTAGGGACACCAGTACATAAAATACCAAAGCCAGAGGACTAAAAACAGGTAAGAGTTTGACTGAAAACACAAAGAAACATCCATGAAAAGTTGCAGAAGTGAATTCTGCTGCTCAAAAATATGTCATTCAGGAGTTTTAAATGCTTCTAGTCCCCACCCACCCCTGCACTGCTGCTGTATAAACACAAATGCTCCCTCAGTCGGGTCTGATGGTATTGCTTGACAGAGCCTGTTTCCAGATGAAGGATGCAGCACCTATAATGCAACACTGTTTCTGCTGAAGAGAACCAAACTAAGGTACCTACATTTTACTTACCTGCATTAAAATGACAGTGATGTTTGTATTTGATCAAAATGTTGTTTTCAGTTGAGGTTGTAAAGGTGATTTCAATCAAGTCAGTGTTGAGGACAATTATATAAAACACTCATTCATGTCATCTGTGTTTCTGTCACAATGCTTTTTTAGATGTGATAGAATCTGAATCCAGAAAATTCTGCGGCCACATTTTGACTGAGCCTGCATCTTGGTGTCATTGTCGTCGGGTGCAGGACTTGAGCTGGTGGAGTATCAGTGGAGTAACATTTGGGTGGATTGAACCTTTAAAACATTCAGTTCTTAGACAAGGTAGTATTTTTGAGAGAGAGAGACTGACTCTTGCAGCTGGTTGCACATGAACAAGTCATATGAAAGTGAAAACAACACACACGGTTAGACAACTACTATATTGTGTATACTACATAAAATGTTTGTTGGAAATTGTGGACAGGAAAGGACCTCATGGACCTTAATGAACCTCAGCAAGACGCAATCAGACAAGGTCCAAAAAAAGTACAAAACTTAAACTGCAATTGTGTAAAAACTGTAAGAGGTATCAAAACTTCAATTTAGGTGTAAAAAGGTTTTTTTAAAGTTTCAACCATGTCTCCATGTTAAAATATGACGACACTTTGAATCTCCATAATGGGCTGGGTTGAAATTGTTTATTGGACCATTTTCCATTCATTTGTATGTGGAAATTTGAAATTTGAAATTTGAAATGTTTGGTATTTATGTCGCCATGGTTTTCCTCGAAACTGTGGGACTTAGTTTTGCGGCAAACTTTTGTGGAATATACAAATTGCTAATATGATGATTTCAGTGGCGCAGTGGGACTAAGGAGCTCATTTGGAGTTTTATTTGTAGGATACCTCTTCTTTTTTTAAAGGAAATCCCAATGTATCTAACCTCAGTGTACAGTATATAACAGTACAGAAAAGTATAAAAACAGTTATTTTACTAACATCTCAGCTCTGTAAGTATTTTATATTGTTCTACTTATACATTCAGTTATTCTTTTTGCTCTGATCTTATTATATCTATATCCTCCTTTTTTAACATATCAAGTGTTTCATCTCTTCATAAGTTTCCATTACAAGGTGTTGTTCACTTGGTGACACACGTCTTCTCCACTTCTGCATCAGTAAATCTGTGACTGAGCTGACGGTCTACTTTAAAGAGACGGGATTGTGCACTTACCAGGATAAACCTGTTACATCTGGTTTGACCAAACCACGTCTCCTCATCCAGGTTTGATGTTTGTGCAACGGACTAAGCCAGGATAAACTTAGTAGCATAGGTTAAGGCCCACTTTCTCACATATCCTGCATATCTTAATTGTACTTGCAACAGACCCCAGGTTAGTTAGGAATTTAAAAAAGCATGTTTTTCCACATACTGTCAAGAGTGAAACGTCCAAAATGAACATAATATTCCTTATTGTAAGAATGTTGTGAATGCAGTTTAGTTGTGTGGGAACGTAATGTTCAATGTTCAGGAAAATCAGGGTTGGCAGTAAAAGTTTAGTAAAAAGACAATATTAAAAGATGTGGTGAAAATGAGTACATGATTTTAAGATTTCTATTCATAATCTGCAAAGAAAGAATACTGAACACCCTGCCAGATTAAGAAATGTTAAAAAAAAAAAAAAAAAAAAAAAAAAAACATGTGCTTTAACCAAAGCTTTAAAAAGCAGGGCAAAATAAGTAAATGAAAGCATTTGCACAAGGCTTCATAAATCATGAAGGATGTTTGAACACCTGCCGCTCATCTCTACTGACCCTTTCATAATAAATGGTGTTCAGTCACTGATTGTGTGGACATTCTTGTGGAGTTAAAAGCTCACAGTTCACTCTGATTTTCGTTCTTTCCTTTTTTTTTCCACGGATCCGCTAAAATCTCTCAGTGCAGAGAGGCGACAGACAAGGCAATCACAGGGGAATCCTCGTCAGGATGGCTACAGACAGCCTCCTCTCTTCACTTGCATATCAATGCAGTCATCAGTGAACACTCAGTGCATGGATGGAGCACTAATAAGATGGGACAAGCCACACTTGAGGCAGGCTGCTGATTGACATCAATCTCCTTATATCCAGGGGCTTTATTTCCTTATTATTACAGAGAGCCACTAGACAAGCGAATCAATAACATGCTTCCTCTGGGCTCAGATACGAAGCCTTCAGATCACTCTACACGACTCCTTCCGGGAACCTCGCTGTGCTCATGAATTCACTTCAGCACCTAAGGTGAAAATTTCCTGTTAGTGACATTTGCAGTGTTTCTTTATTCAGCGCAGGCAAATTCTACGCTTGTTTGCATGAAGAAATGAGGAACGGCGGCTGGGAAAAAAATGGAAGTGACATATGATAAATGATTCCATTATCCAACTTAATGAATTGATAATTTAATTCGGTTTCGGGGTGTGACAGGTGCATGAAAGTGGAAATCAATCTCATAAAAGAAAAAGTAGCAGGAAGCAAATGAAGGGAATTAAAATCAGTGAGCAGCGGCTTTCGATAAACAAACAAAAACACAGTGCGTCCTCATTTTTTCATTCACACAGCAGAATATGGTAAGAATTGCAAACTACTGGCTGCACAGTTTCTCCAAAATACTTGGACGAGAAGAGGGGTTTTCAGCTGCAACATGCAACCTCACCAGTACATATTGGTGTGATATTTTAACATCTTTTTTATTTTCAGTCAGTACCATTAGTACTACTGTTGGGAAATTTTTGCAAATGAGGTATTGGAGAACAGCGAGTTAAAGTGAAGGAAATGATTTGAATATTCTAGGCCAGGGGTGTCAAACTCAAATGACCTGTTGGCCAATGAGCATCTAGTCTGGTCAAGTGGGGGCCGACATAGAGGAAAAAAAGTGGAAAAAACTATTTAGTAGCCGGTGGTCAATATAAGATATTCATTATGATATTAGACAGAATTGCAAAGTAAAATTGCTTATTTTGATATAAAATAATTCACAATAAAAACATATTTATGATGCACAAAAAGAGAGAATTCAATTGAATATTTAGCAAATAATGATGAGGATAATTGTGATTAAAACAGCTTAAATATATGTTATTTCATGTTGAGTGTAATACATTAAATAAAGCAATGATTACAACCGAATGTCTTATTACTATTATAAAAAATATTGCCGGGAAATACATTTAGTCTTATATTCTGTCTCTATTCCATCACCAGTGGTTGGCGGGCCGCATGTAATTGATTCGAGGGTCACATGTGGCCCCCGGGCCACCAGTTTGACACATGTGTTCTAGGCCAATGGGAAGGCATGTACACAGCCTGACACTACCTCCAATTCTGAAGATCAGTCCTCCAGATGTATCTGTACAAGGACGTTTTACATATTTCATTAGAAGCAGGAAAACACTCTCTCTGGAATTATCTGCACTCAGCTTGTTCATTATCTATGTTTTGGTCTACACCAGGCTCTGATTGGCGTCTGACTGGCAAGTAATGAACACAAGAGCTTTCTGTCTATCTCAGTCTATACAATAACATGTTATCCTAACGAGTGGACTTTCAACTAGCATGTGCATATTCTTAATAATGCTAAAGACTGACTGAGGCTTAATCATTTTCTCCAGAGGAGAGGCCTTTTTTTCCACTGGGAACGTCTATGCACACCACTAAGTGCATTCACGAGACGCCAATGTCAAAGCTGTAGGTTTCCACTCATGAAAATGACAACATATTAAGGTGAGAGCACAGATGAGCACTCGTATCCTCCATCTGCCCTTTGACTTCATCGAGCGGAACCAAAACTTTTTTTTCCCCTTTCATTTAATGCGGTCGGCCCGTGTTCCGCTTCATCGAGCCTCGTCCTTCAGATGGGCTTTAAACAAACTGTCTCTTAATGGTGCTGGGGAAACGCATTGGACCTGACCTTTAAGCTGAAGCACTACAAAAACAGAGTTACCCAGCAGTGCCTCTATTTGCATGAAATCTACTATAAAGCACTTAAGCTGCAGAGCCAGGTTACCAGGTCAACTGTAGACAAATTGGAATTATGTGGTTTTTGAAAGTAGCTTAATTGGCAATAAAATTGTGTTAGCTGAATCAATTTGCTTCCACCATTGTTTCAACTTCCTGTATACATTTGTTGATTAATCCGTTAAGTGTTTATTTTTGTCTTTCGACAAAGAATACAGCGATGAGTCTTGGTGAAGCATTCAAATTACATCATTTCTGTAATCATGGCCAAATCTGTCTCATATAGAGGCTGGGATCCTTGTTGTATTTCAATTTACCATTGTGCTGCATCCAGAAAAAAAAGGAAGAAAAAAAATACTGGGAGGAATGTCTCTCTTCACACTCCATTTCCTTCCATTAGAGTAATTTATCTTTTCATTTTCTTCTCATTTACTCCATGGTGGAGTCAATTAGAGAGCTGCGGGTGAAACGAGACCTACAACTTGAAATCTGCAGCGGATTGCGACGTAGTGAGAAATCCACGTTCTTTCACAGTAGCTGTGAAGTAGAAAGATAAACATTTTCTACTCAAAATATTATTTTGTACAGAAGCATATAGCATATAGCATTTACCTATACAAAAAATAACTTAATTAAGAAAAAAATCACAGAAAATGTATTTTGTTTAAGATGCATCATTTATGGTTTACTTTTGTGAAAAACACAAAAAACACCAATGGTTTACTGTTCAGAATATATAAGCAAATAATATATAATGTAAACCTGAGTACATTCATGTTATGTCTCCTCGGAAGGTGCAGGTTGAGCATCTGGCTCTCGCCCTGACAGAACAGACATTAGTGTTGAATTTACAAGCCTTTTGATTGATGGTGTGCTCTCCGTCCCTTCTCACAATGATTTCCCAGCCCCCATAACAACTGCATCAGCTCAAGGAACACAGCTGCTAGAGGACGACACACGATGATTTTCAACCATGAGTGTACATGCTGTAGGCTGACAAGCTTATACGTCCACTTCAGTACTGTGGATCTCATTAGGGAGCTGCTACACTGAATCAGAGGCTTTTCATACTCAGGAAAGTCTCCCTTTTCTTCACCAGACAGCAGAGGCCATTTGAAAAGTGTATTACTTTGTGATAACGCAAACTTCTTTTGATCGAGTTGTCAGCAGGCTTTAATGCATTGCAGTAGGTGGCAAAGACTTGATAATGAGGCTAAAAAGCATTCTCTCAACTATTCTCATGACTATGTTGCTTGTTTTGTATAGCAGCAGAATGGCTAGGGGTGTAATCCAAGCAAAGCTGATATAAAATGAAAGCCAAAAACATCAATGTTACATATACAACAGCACATTTAAAGGTAGAGTGTGTCATTATTGGTGAAATTCATATTATCATGTTTTAAATCACAAATCACCTCATTGTGTGACCTGGGGTAATACCCCAGAATGAGCCTTTGCCTTATATAAAAATGTATGTCTACAGAATCCAACAGTGGACAAACTAAACATCTTTTGAGTTTTGATGCTAACTGAAGACCCTGCTTCTCGTGAACTGAACTTCCACCCCACCAATAGGTGGAGTATAAGCCCCGTTCACCAAGCAGAAAAAAAGTTTCGACAACAGCACTAGTAGTCCCCAAGGATAGTCATCTGAGCCTCGACACCCCGACTCCCCTGAACAACAGGCCTGTCATCTGTGACATGTGTGTCAGCTGTAACATTGTTCTCTTTTTCTTTGGTAGGAATGCGTCCTATTCCCTGCGTCCAGAATTGTACAGCCACCTGATGGTGAAGTGGAATACTACAGGACCCTGACGCGTGAGTATACCGCAATATGCGACGTGCACTTCACCAGTTTTCTTTGAGAGAGTCAAACTGAATCACAGTTTATTCACTGGGTAAAAGTTGCAATCATCAGTGTGTGTAGTAAGGCTGTGTTGGTACAGTAAGGTTCACAGGTCATTTTGTGCACTTTATGTTAGGAAAAAAAAGTGCCAATTAAAATTGATATTGTAGTATTTTGGAACAAAAACATTTGCCTGAAAAATAATCATATTCATTTTTCTCCAGTACTATGTTTTACAAATAGTTTTATCCAGATTTCATGTTGTGTAAATACAATTGCTGTGTTTTTGTTTATTTTTTTTCTTTTGACTCCTCCCCCTCTAGGGGCCGCCGCAGGGGATGAGCCACATTTTCCTGATGCAACACTTTTGCAGGCTCAGGGCGATCATGAGGAGTATACTGGATGCGCAGATATATGCGGCCAAAATGGGTTTTCTTCATTTCTTGATCAGTGAGAGAGACTCAAAATAAAGCTGCTGCTCTTATGAGTGGAAAGGAGCTAGATGGGGTGGTTAGGGCATTTGGTAAGGATGCCACGGGGCGCTTCCCCAAGGAGGATAAGCCATTGGCGATGGATGGATGAATGTATTATACTTTTATTTTATTTTTTTTTTGAGTTTTATTATGCCTAATGATTTAGTAGTTGACTATGGAAAGGAAAAATCACTAAATCATTCAGAACACATTGCTCTCACCTACATGAAAGTACATTATGATGCTTTTATGACTAAAAAGTATCCACATTTTGTATTGTTTGTATTATTAGCAAAACTGACCATGTATTTATTTATTTCTGGATGAAATACAACATTTTGCAGTATCGTACACCACGGGTGGATTCAGAATGCATTCTAAGCAACAATGTAGTGGATAGTAGCCTCAATCTTACTCTATGTGGGATTTATCTTCTGTTGAAATAAGCCTATTGGTATTAGTCAGAGATGGTCTCCTACCTATTTATTGCAAGTCCACACTTAAGCCCCAGCACCATTTACCTTGTA
Source organism: Solea solea (assembly GCF_958295425.1). NCBI lineage: Eukaryota > Metazoa > Chordata > Actinopteri > Pleuronectiformes > Soleidae > Solea > Solea solea. The sequence goes on along the minus strand of NC_081137.1, from coordinate 11,279,014 downwards.
TCTGAGCAGCTGTTCCATGTATTCCCTTATAGTATAACAGCACCACACACACATGCAAGTAACACAGACACAGGCTTCACACCCTGTTTTACCTGTAGTTCCCTTTTTATGTGACAGTCTTTCTCATATTTGCAACTCATTAGCCAACACCATTTTATTTTGTCTTCATTTGACAACCCAAAGGTGGACAAAGCAGGCCATTAAAATAGTCATGCTGAGTCATGTTTCAAGATTGTGGTGCTGTGCTTTACGGTACTTTTCTCTGAATATCATGTCAAGCCGTTTTTGTGACATAGTGCATGTTTGTGGTTTCAGTGTTCTGAACTCTTGCTTTAGGCTGGTGCTCCCCATTACCGCTTGTTAGATAACCATGACATTAATATTCTACTGCCGTCACTCAGTTCTGGTACAGTCAGTACACTTTAAAACACAGAGTATGTACAGTAAGTTATAGGAGGCTGTGAACATGCTGTGAATTTCCTAAATATTATTGTTGTGTTTGGATAGGAGACAAAAACAGTTTTACAGCACTGATGTATCCAGTGGAGATTAAATTCAAGAGTCTTTCTCAACTGGTTGGAAGGAGTTGAGTGAGCAGACTATCAAATAAATCCACTCCAGGCTTTTTTTGGCACTTATATCAACCCAGAGTTAGAGCAATGTGAGCAGATCAAGCATTTTCTGTCAACCCCACTGAAGTGAGCAAAGCAAAATAAAAGCTTAATTGGTCAAGAAAAGGGCAAGAAAAGAAAAGGGCCGAGTCATGGTGGGTTTTTGACACATATCTTTTACGGACAGCGGCTTTGACAATAAAGGGCCCACTATGAGGTTATCTTTCTTAAAGGGAGATGTTATTTTCTTTCCTCTCTAACACGACGAGACACATACTGGAAAACAACATCTCGTTTTATACAATATTCACATAGAAAATAGTATGATGATTTGGCTGTGGTCAGAAAAACAGCCTGAATTCTTACATCTATCATGTTTGAACGCTTTCAGTCACACCAGGCTATCTTTATTAGAGATCTCCTCTTAACTCTTGACTATTCGTGTCTGTCACTCACACATGCACACACACCGACACACATGTTAACATCAGACACATCTGTAAAGTCAGACTAATTAAAAAAAAAAACCTTCTCGCAAAAGTCAGTAAATTTACATGAGGAATTATTGTGTTACTCTGACTAAAACCAGACCTTTGAAAAACTGCTAACCTTTTAGTCAGACTGAAATTATACTTAATCAAATTTCCCTATGAATAATACACTTGAAATTCCGATTGTACTATGTATGGACCTGAGCTGGTCTAGGCACTTTGGGCATATTCTGAAATTCCCACCTCTGGTCTTTGACCTGGGGACAATAGAAGAAAGAGAAGAGACGAAGGTGACGAGTATTTATGCTTTCTCGGCTTAAAAAAATTAAATACTTTGAAATGAATGTATGGTAGAATATTAGCTCAATGAAGTATACTATCACCAGTATACTGGGTAGACTGTAAACTGGGACAGTAATTCAATCAAATGGTATTGTCGAGCACCAATCATCAACTCATTGACTTAACGTTTAATGGAAACATACTGACTGTTTGAATCTGATCTAAAGTGGTGACAGGAGACACATCCGGGATGCATTTTAACCCCATGTGGGAACAGTCTCTGTCTTGATTGTAAATCGAATATTGATGGAAATGACTTCTGATTTGGGGCTTGACATCAACCAAACTCAAACCGCCTCCCACTTCCTGAAATCACCAGTGTGTAAATAAAAAAAACACGGTGTGTAAGCACATGAAATGTGTGTGTAGCATTGCACAGGACATCTCCAAATTCACATAAGGACGTAGATGCAACTACGAAAACAACTCTTTTAAGGATTCTGTCCTCATCTGGAGTAAAACTTGCTCAAAATTCTAAACCGATAACTAGCGCTATAGATGTTTTTGTAGCATCAGACATGTGACCTTATTCAGTGGTGGAAAACACTGGATTTAAACATTTAATTTACATACTGGAACCACGCTACAAAATGCCAAGTAGGTCATGTCTTACTACAAAGGTGTTTCCTTCCATGTATGATAATGTTATTGAAGGTCAGTGCAGATTTAATGACCTTTACAACAGATTGCTGGACCTTACGCAGAGCTACATGACTCTCTATGACTCTTCTTTTTACACTTAGTTTACAATTGACTGGTTATTGTTACATTCATATGGTTTGATATGATTGATTTCATTATGATGGTCACCGTGTAGACAATCGAAATGGGAATAAAAAAAATAAACAAGTTATTGTGACATAAAACCTAAACTAGACATGTCCAAAGATGGCAGACCCATCTGTGCTAAAAGAGAGGAAAAAAAGATTGAAAATCAGATGGAATCAAGGACTTTGGAGAATCGTGACACCTCTAAAGTTTAAATATCTTTTTCCCCATCCTTAACATTCACACTAACCGTGGGGTGAGGCATTGATTCAGACAGTGGTAACATTGTTTTTTTTGTTTTTTTTATCATATTACCCTTGTCAGTCCCCTCTTAACAATGAAAACCCTTTACAGCAATTGGAATTTCAATCGACTGCAGTACAAATCCTGCCATCCTGTAACGGGCCCACATGTTAACAATTTTGAGGGAAGATTATATATAGCAATCTTGTACTATAAAATACAAAAGAGTAAAACAATACATAATAAGACTCGGAATCCGAGAGAGAGTGATGAGAAGGAGCAAGAGAGAAATGTCTAAGAGCAGAGGCATTTTAATAAGCTGGCTGCATGTAATGTTGAAATTAGTTTTATGCTTTTTGGCAGGAGGATGCCAGAGAGCAAAGCCAGGTGAGGGCCTCTGAGTACACAAGTCTGAAAACATAAACGCTGTGAACCAAAACACAAGCTGCCTATTGGGAGGTGAGGAGAAACAATATTAACACTGACAGTGATGGATGATGCTGCTTCCTGTAGAGGTCTGATAGATACAGGACCCTTCAGAGCCGTGAAGCATCGTCTTCCAGTCTAGTCGTGTTCACACACACAAGTGAAACCTGCATTCCAAGTTAATGGGTTATGTTGTTTTTTTTTGTTTGTTTTTTTTGCACAAAGACGAATGAGCTTGGTTTGTTTTTTGTCATTTATATTTTGCGAGCTAGACTTTCACTGTAGAGTAAATACCTTAAAGCGCATTCTTGCTGTGCAGCACAGCTTGCATTGTCATATACAATTAGAACAATAGGCTTTATCGATGTCCAGTCTTACTTATTTATGAACCACTGCTGTTTGTTTATGCTAACCCTAACCCTAACCCACCAGTTGCATGACTTATGAGCAACATGTGGTCTAAATAAACCCCCCCCCACACACACACACAATGTGTCAGTGTATGTCATTGTGTCTGGTGCTCATCAGTCATATATACTGTATTCAAACAGCTACACATGAAGTAAGCATCACTCTGCCTCTCGGATGGAAAAGAGTAACTTAAAAACAGATTTGCAGTCTTCCTCTCCAACATCAATATGAAATGACCTCCCTCTGCTTTTACACTGGAGCTAGAATTTGATTTAGTTCTCACCAAGATTGCTAAATTCAACATATCAGCTCATTTGTCTTAAGACAGTAATCACCCACTTTTTTTATATTAAGTAATTTCCTCCTCTAAGCATAGTTGTTTTAACTAGAGCTGCAACTAACGATTATTTTCATAATCGATTAATCTGTCGATTATTTTCTCGATTAATCGATGAATGGTTTGGTCCATAAAATATCAGAAAACCATAAAAAATGTTGATCGGTGTTTCGTCAAACCTGGAAATGATGATGTTCTCAAATGTCTTGTTTTGTCCACAAACCAAAATGATTGACATTTAATGATTAATTTGTTATCCAGAGCAAAGAAATGAAGAAAATATTCACATTTAAGAAGCTTAAACAATCAGAAATCTTGTTTTAATCACGAAAAAAGCTTCAAACCGATTAATCGATTATCAAAATAGTTGTCGATTAATTTAGTTATCGATTAATTATCGATTCATCGATTCATCGTTTCAGCTCTAGTTTTAACAGTGCAGTGGGTAAGAAGTAGCGACATCGAATGGTGAGACTGCAGATTGTGACAAACCGAGGACAACTCAGCTAGTATATAGAGCAGGTATTTTATGAAGTGCTGTTAATTACAACACCATGCAATTGGAGAAAATTTGTAGAACCAATAAATCTGAAGTACTGGCAGATGGTATAAACAAAAAAAAAGAAAAGAAAACAGACAATGAACAAATCTCTTAGCAAGCTGTTATTCACAAATTAAGTTAACTTCCCTTACTAATAACTTCACAAGTACAATCTAAAAAAAAAACACCTGCACTGCAAAGTTGCCGAGTAGTTTCCAATCTCAGTAATGAAAAGAATCATCAAGGTTAGGAAACTTTTTATTTATTTGGTTTGTTTTTTTTAATTACTTTACTTTATAGCTTCACTAAAATTGAATTTCAAGCCTGACTACTCTGAGAGGATCGACGAACACGTGGTGCAAGAGCAAATCTGCATGGAGGAGCACAGGATGAAAAAAATAATAAAAGAGTGAAAATTAAAGTGGTTTAGCCTGAGTGCATTAAATGACTAGAAAGACAATTTTAGTGTCTGGTTATCATCCGTCTTATATCAGTATTACTATACATTTTTTTAAGGGTTTGTCAGATTCAGCTCAGCAGGAATCTTCAAACTCCAAACCCCAAGTTATTTCACTTTCACGCACCTTCACACAACTTACACGTTTTAACTGTTTTAGTGGATGGCATTCATGTTTTTGCATCATTAATCTTGGTCTGTTAATTATACATGAATGCCTTACCAATAAAAACACATTTGTGTACTGTTGTAAACTGGGGTAGTAGTAAAGCTAATCCCCATAGGTATAGCATATTTCAAGCTATAAAACCAATAACACAGCTGAAATGATTCATTTCTGTCCACTATCAAAACACTCTTATAGACACTTCAAAAGTAAAACCTGCAATTGTTTTTTTTAGCTACATATATCTTTCTTTTTTAGTCAATGACATGTATATTTGTATGCAGATGACACTGTTATTTTTTCATGTGCAGCCTTCAATAATCCATGCTACATGAAACCTAGCTTCACTTCAGAAGCATTATTATAACTCTATAACTATAATAACCACTATGTCAATAAAACCACAACAACGTAAAGCAATATTATAAACGTGTTGACAAAAGTTATTTTAAAGCCATGTGTTGCTTTCTTTATTTTTTTTTTTTAGAAAAGAGGAGAACAATAACCACATTAGCAACAGCAATTTACAACACGGATGTATAGCCATCCCGCCAGAGTTGGAACACCACGCCACCGCTATCCTAAATATAGTGCGCCAGAGGTTCCAAGTTGACCAAAATGGCGTCCTCGCCTGCCATGTCTGAAGAGTGAAGTCAAATAGCTGGCAGACTCAAAAGGATTCATAGTCCCTGTCCTGCTCACTGCTCTGTGTTTGTTATGCAAATAGCTATCTGTGCTCACCCTTAGAATAAGAAATTATACTGACTTTGAAATGATTCCAGACTCAACAGGGTCATAACACATTGTGAGTGCAGTCTCCGTTCGGCCTTGTTGTACACACCTTTTGATGTAAATCTACATTTGCACGCAAAGCACAATGACTGATTGATGCCATCTGGAGTATACCAAGCTAAAACAAGCTGGAAAGAGCCCTGATTGGTATGTGCGAAGGAACACAGCCGACGGTGCTCTGACAATGTCGGAGATCTTCCCTCATTTGCTTCTCTCAGGTCTCTTTTATATGCTGCGTTTCGAAGCCTGCTGAGAATCTAGTGCAGCTCCTCAAGATCTTTTAAAGACAGCAGGTGGTCACAACACCCACGCCAGAAACCAACCCTTGTGCAATCACACATGCAAGAGACTAGCATCAAAAGCCCATGCTCACATCTGCAGCTGTTTGTTTATTACGTCGCTTTGCAGCAACACAGCAGCGGTTCTTGATTTTAGCACATGAGAGACATAGGTTGTCTTCAGCAAAAACACATACACAGTCTCTCTCTTAGCTTGTGCTCAGTGATCATTTCATACCTTCTTTCATGGAAATTTCAGGTTTGTTGTTCCTTTTGTGATTTTGAAAACAAAAATGCAAAGAGCACTGAGTTTAAGCTCTGGTGGGTTTAAATCCTCGTTGAAATAAATTTAGGTTTGTGAAATTCAACATCCTAAACACAATTTCTGTATTTTTCAGTTCAGTTCCATGCTCAAACTCAACAGCAAGGGAGCAATTTTCAGGTGCAAATGAAATTAAACAAAATTAAGTAAGATGAAATAAAAATATGGAGTGCAATCCCCACTTGTAAAGCGTATATGGTTCATTAAAACATTTGTGGTTTACAGCTGTCTGAATGACTGGAAGATAAATAAGCATCTTGGCACTGGAATTTGTATCGCCGCCAGAAATGAAGCAGACAAAGAAGAAATTAACATGCACGTTCCCTCAAAAGTCGATCAGAGCCAAAGCCGATAAAATCTGCATCCATTGCAGATTCATTTGATGAGTAAATGCTGATTAAACATATTCCCACTAGTCAAAAACTGTGGGAATGGGTTATACGTGGAGGAAAGTGGCTCCTGTAGCTTCAGTCATAGGACAGTGAACATAATTCAGACATGACCTTTGCCATAAAGCTGATCACATGTGAAGTTTCACAGAAAAGCTCTGGCGATAGCCAGCACTTAAGAAATCTCGATGTGACTCTATACAAATACATTCCTTATCTGTGCTCATCAGTATCCTCTGGCAAATTTCACAAACATGACCCAAAAACTTCACTCCTATCTGTTTTCAAAGTGATGTGGACTGACAATGGTAGTGACATGCATGAAGTAGGGTGAATTCAAGGATTTGTATTTATTTTTTTATATATAAGGACACAAAGACACAGGGAGAGTGACAAGTTGTCAGCAATAGATAAACTGGATGAATGAATACGACATGAAGAAAAAATGCAGGTGTCATCCACTCTACACTCTACTTTTATGATGGTTTATTGATTTACCTCTTGTTTTCTCTTTCGTTTTTTTGTTCAAAGACGTTTTCTGAACACTTAGAGCTGCTTCTAGGTTCAAGAGGTGCAGAGATGGTGACTAACACTGGCTGCCGATGCCTTTGGCCACTGAGTGACTCACTTTAGCTCCAATCAAAGTGAAGCCTGACCGTGTGAGTCCAACACATACAGCCATGTGCAGTGCTGCAGGGGCCGTACAGGAACAGGACAGGAGAGAATGAGTGCAGAGTATAACTTCAGGAGAGGCCTGGAGGTAGGTTCTGCTACAATGTGACAATTTATGGTCACTGCGTTTATCGCAAATGTCATTCCGTATTAGTTCTGAGCCGTGCCACATAGTGTGCATACTATATAGGAAGTATGCCATTAAGGTCTGGATAAAAGTGAATTGGTGTTACAGGTCAACGTTAATGATGTTTTGCTGGAGGAAATTCTTCTGTACAGACAGTGTGAGAGCCACTCAAACTAATTTTGTAGCGTTAAGTTTAGTATATGTAGTGTAGTATATGTAATACATTGTTAATATAGTCAAGTTTATGGTTAGTTTGAAACTGATTTGTGTTGGATAAAAGCATGTTATAGTTGAGCTTTACGACACTTAAATGAGCTTCAAGGCAGTTTGGTCACGTGGGCAGTAGTGGTAGGATATGGAGGATTTTGCACGCGTGGATGTATAAGTAAGTTTTTGACCGTGCGTGTGTGCGTATAAAACTGCATAAGGAAGCAAGCAAGGGTTCATAATTGGGACTGCAATATTCTGGTACCGGACCTCTGTTTTTTTTTATTGTTTTTTGTCTTCAAATAAATCGACGTAAATGTCCCGTGGAATACTTGTGAGTAACATTGGGTTTCTCAAAAACAAACAATTGGACACGAGTCAGAAACAAAACCGCTGCAAATTAAGTGGCCGTAGCAACTTGGACTGGGATGGGTGTAATGCCCTGTTACAACCGTTTCATTTATATTTCAAGAACTAATAATAATGCTTATTGTTTGATTGTTTTTTTACTTCATGAGTGCCATGAAAGGCGCCATCAAATAAAATATATTATAATCATTTTCTTGCATTATAATTTGACGGCTTCACTTCTTTTGTGTCATGTATTATGAGAAAAAGGTAAACATTACTTAAAAACATGAAATGAATAGTCACAATAACATGACTGATAAATAATATTTTCCATTTTGACTATATTATTAATTTATTATGTATATTTTATGACGGTTGTAACAGTGGAGAGACTGTATTCAAATCAATTTTGCAACCTGTATATATTTCATAAAACCACATGAATACATTATTTCAACAGTTGACAGATTGATGTTTATAATAAAACAAATTGGTTATTCCAGTGTAAATGGTTTTTGATGTATTGCTGAAAGTGTTACAACTGTCCCTGGTCTCCCTACATATGTATATATAATGTTTTAATGATTTTGTCCTGCAGACATCTTTCTTTAAAGGCAGAGATTTGTATTTTTTTATTTTAATCTTATTCATTTACTGAATGCACATCTTGCACATCAGTCATGTTGATGCTTTGACCTAAGATTAAAAAGGGAAAAAGAAATCACGATTATCCCTACTGGGATTAAGTGTTATGCTTGATGCAAAACCAGATTACGCCAGATATAGGAGCTATCAGACCTTCTGCTCTCTCCAATCACACTGCTCTTGCATGAAATGAAACATATTGGTACAGGGGGTACTCAGTAAGTGAGGAGCAACCTCAAGAACTCACATTATGAAACAGCTATTATCTTGAGGGTCAGATCATGCCTGAATAAATACCTCTACAGCATCACCTTTAATGATTGATTCATGACATTTTGGAATAAAACCTTTCCAACCTTTCAAGTAGCAGTGATACCACTCAGTTGTGTTATTCTGTGAAGGATAACAGTGGACATGTGTTCATGCTGTTCACTTTTCCTGCGGCTTTCAGCTAACTCATACAGTACGTCTCCATGGTCTCTCCTGCAATCCCACAATCACTCTGCAAAATATAATGAAATATCCTCACTTCTGTATGGGGACAGTAAATATGTGCTGTCTCAAAGTACAGCTGCTGAATGGGAATGTTTGCTGGTTAATCTAAGTGGAAACCACAGTGTCACCACAGTGCAAGGTTAAGCGGTTATAGCACCATGGAAAAATAAAACCCTGGTCTAATCCTTTAAATCTTGGCAGAGCTACCAGCACCAGGGAAAACATTTCAGGCAGCATTAACGGAAACAGATACTGTGTGATGTGCATTGTCTCTTTGTTAAATGTTTGATTAGTTCAGCCTCCTGTGAAAAAGGGCTTTCCCTGACATTTGTCCCATTTGGCAGGAGTAGGAGAAATGAGTAAATGTTGTGAACACCATTTAAGGGGCTAGTTTTTTGAAGTGAGTTTATATGAGATAGTGACACAAGTTCAGTGCTGATTGTGCTTTGAAGCAGCTTGAGACACGGACAACTGCTCTCACTGAAATAATGTCTGCCAGCACAAAGAGGAATTTCTTTTAGCCACTTATCAAAAGGGCGTCCAAATATATGTGCCTGCTTAAGACATCTTAAGAGTACATGTTTGCCATATTCTCTCATGGTTAGACATGACACTCATGGTTTTTCCAACTAGAAACTGAAGTTTGTAAACCACTCAAGCATCTGTAAGACAAGCATCTGTGTCTGAGGCTCGGTTTTCGGCACAGAGGGGTATATGACGGTGTCTCACCACAACAACACAAACCACAGAAAATATGAACTGAATACTTGGCATTCAGACAATGATGTCAAATATGAATCCAGTTCTCCAAACTTTCCGAGGTCTTTGCAGCAGCACCAGCACCAGCAGCAGCCGGTGACTTAGACACCTGAATATGACAGGGTCACTGTTTCAGGCTTGTTACACCATCAGCTGTCATCACTACACAATCAGCCTGCACCCTTGTGTAGCTCCAGCTACCTGTCTGCTTCGTCCCGCAGGTAGACGGATAAGCAAATGCTCCGACATGTCAGCGCGTCAGTGCTGCAGGCAGTGCCAGTCGCAAGGTTAAAAGGACGGCAACAACTTTCATGTGCAGCTGTTCACACAGAGTTTATGCTACAGAGTCTGAGCGGGGTTTTTTTTTATTTTGTAGCAACATATCTTCTCTGTTTCAAAGCTTCTCCTGGGGATAAAAAAAACACAAGTGAATTATAACTCATACTGACCTGGAGCCTCAGAGCATCAGACCTTGACACCGTCATTTGCACCGAACAAAGACCCATACAAACATGTGTCTTCCCCAAAGCCATGAATTGAGGCTTATGTTTGGAAAAACTAAATTTCTAAAAGACGCATGCAATAAACATAATTTACAAATGATTGAGGCTCTAACATACAGAGTAAAGTCTGATCTGTTACTGTACATCTGACTTTTTTGTTCATTCATTCAGTCATAGTCTCCTGCTCTATCCTCCACTGTGTGGGTTACAGCGAGCTGGAGCCATGAAAGGCAGGGTCCACCCTGGACCTGGGCCAGTGACGGTTGCTGGTCTTTGAAACAGGGGAAGCTCATTTCCTTCAGTAGGAAATGGCCCAATCACACTTACGGTCAGCATGTTTTTGGACTGTACAAAGTGATGTTGCCGTCAGTGTTGCTCCATTGGATCTAATTAGAATCATGTACAGCTCACCATGGAGCATTTTCTTTAGGAGAATCCAACCGAGACACACAGTTTCTCTAGTCTCCAGTAAACCTCTTCGGTCAATGCCCTCTGCCATATCCATCACACTCACTGCTGATGGCTGAGTCCCTGGATTTATGTCTGAAGATGAGGAATGTGTTGCACAACAGTGCCCTCTCACAGTGTGAGAGGGTTAAGAGAAGTTTGAGGTGCCACATTTGTAATTTCACTGATATGTAGAATCACTCTTTGTAGCTAATGAAAGTTGGGTATCATGCCTATTCCTGCTGCACACCAATGAAAACAGGCGTATGAAGTTACTTATTCTTATTTAGAGACATTTTGGGGACCTTTAGTGGCTTGTATAGATCTCCATAACAGGAATGCCAGTATTAACCATGGTCATATTTTCAGCCAAAGACTGAGTTTTCTTTGGGAGTAAATCCAGAGAGTGGTCAGGAGAGGTGAAAAAAGGCCAACCTTTTTGGAAAGTAGGGGTGATATGAGCATAAAATGATATAACAATATTTTTGACAATATAATACTACAATACACTTTTTTTAAATAATGGCCAGCTAGGGATTGGTAACATACACAACGTCTGCTCTTTTCTCCATTGTGTGCCCAAGGTATCGTTTGCCAGGGCAACAAGCTGAGAACTATGCAAAGTGGCTATAGCCTGTTCACAGAACATGGAACTGATTATATATATAATACCTCAAACTGAACAAGATGAAGTTTAAACAGATCCAAATGAAATAGATTTAAAAAAAAAAAAAATGGTTTGAAAAGTGAAGTAGGACAGAAGTAGCAGTTAGCCACCACAGGAGTCTCCACAGGTTGTACAAATAATTCATGTCTTTCTAGTTTCAGCTCTTCTTCAATAGAACATGATGTTGATTTTGAACTGATAATTAACTAAACTAAACTAAAGTTAATTGTGGAGTTCCACAAGGCTCAGTGCTTGGGCCTATACTTTTTACCTTATATATGCTTCCTCTAGGGAACATTATTAGAAAGCACAACATACATTTTCATTGTTATGCAGATGACACACAGCTTTATTTATCAATGAGGCCGGATGAAATAAATCAGGTTGTTCAACTCCAGGAATGTCTCAGAGACATTAAGTCCTGGATGACCTGTAACTTTCTACTCTTAAACTCAGAAAAAACTGAGGTCATTATACTCGGCCCTAAACACCTCAGAGAAAAACTTTCCGATCACATTGTCACTTTAGATGACATCACCCTGGCTTCCAGTTCCACTGTGAGGAACCTTGGAGTTACTTTTGACCAGGAAATGTCATTTGACTCACACATTAAACTTATTTCCAGAACAGCCTTCTTCCACCTGCGGAACATTAAGAAAATTAGAAACATTCTGTCTTTACGGGATGCTGAAAAACTAGTTCATGCTTTTGTTACATCTAGATTAGATTACTGTAACTCCTTATTATCAGGATGTTCCAACAAGTCTGTTAGAACCCTTCAGTTAATTCAAAATGCTGCAGCACGAGTTCTGACAGGAACTAGAAAGAGAGACCATATAACTCCAGTGTTAGCTTCTCTACACTGGCTCCCTGTACAGTTTAGAATTAAATTTAAAATCCTCCTCCTCACGTACAAAGCACTTAATGGTCAGGCCCCTTCATACCTGAAAAACTTAATCTTACCTTATCGCCCTAATAGACCACTTAGGTCACAAAATACAGGCTTACTTGTGGTTCCTAGAGTCTGCAAGAGCAGAATGGGAGGCAGAGCCTTTAGTTACCAGGCTCCTCTCCTGTGGAACCAGCTCCCAATGATAGTTCGGGGGGCGGACACTCTCTCTGTATTTAAAGTTAAACTTAAAACTTTCCTTTTTGATAAAGCTTATAGTTAGAGCTGGTTCAGGGAAACCTGGACCAGCTCTTAGTTATGCTGCTATAGAACTAGACTGCTGGGGGATTTTTTATCTGTGGTGCACGCACATTCACTCTCTCACACTCAGGATATGATTTTGACTTTTTATATGTCATTAACCTTGTCTCTTTCTCTCCCTAGTTTGTGTATTTCCTTCCTTCCCTCTCTCTCTCTCTCTCTGTATTCTCATCATGCAGGTTGCGGGACCAAGATCCAGTTTTCGAGGCTACCCACATCATCACCATTATTATTGTGCTATAATTAAAAAGTCGATATCATTAATTGTATTAACTTGTAACTTGATACAGTTGTTGTGTATCTGCTCCTGGTCTCTCTCTCTCTTCTGTCTCTACCTCATCTCCCTCTTGTCCTTTCTCTCCCCCGTCCCCTTTCTGTCCTCCACCTCTCCTCTGTCCCCGATTTTCCTTTCACCCCAACCGGTCGAGGCAGATGACTGCACATTTCTGAGCCTGGTTCTGCCAGAGATTTCTTCCTGTTAAGAGGGAGTTTTTTCTCTCCACTGATGCCTAGTGCTTGCTCATTGTGTGAACTGTTGGGGTTCTCTGCTCTCTCTGATGTTGTCTATGTACAGTGCCCTGAGATAATGTATGTTATGATTTGGCGCTATACAAATAAAATTGAATTGAATTGAATTGAATTGTTTTGCAACCAGAATTAAATTGTCATTTTTTTTATACAGTCAATTATTTTATAAACTACTTTTTTTTTTAAAAATATATAACAAATACAAACAAGCAAAAAAAAACATTTAAAGTGTAACAAAAACACTTCTTCTGAGGCTGACTCAACCCACTCATGCTTTAGAAAAAATGCAAAGAATTGGGCTGAGAACTAAGTGAGGGATAGAAGGAGGGAGAGCATAGGGGGCGTGGTCTGGTGGTGAAATCACACACCGAGTGGCAGCTGTGTTAGGTGATCAGTAAATCACTCACACTGACCTTCAAGGTGTGGAGAGAGAAAGATAAAGTCACAGGTCCAGTGTTTATAAAAGGGGGAGGAGTCTGGTACAACAAGCCTTACACTAATCAACCAAGAAGGTGACAAAGGCATTAACCAGTGACACAGGTGTGGACTAGGTAAGCCAATGGCAATATTTGAATGCAATAGCTGTGTTTGACCAGAGAGGCAGTAGATTTTTATCATGACATTTATACTTTCAATAATAACATTACTAGATACCAATATATACTGGTCTTCACTTTAATAATTAGTTATTGTACTGTTATTGTATTTCTAGTCTTCTTCATGTTGCACAGGGACATTCAGCAGCAGACCTGACCGACTGAGTGTTCTGTAACAGGCTTCACTTATCAGTATGGAATTTATGTCAGCACGTGCCGTGCAATGGCTACATACACAGATAAAACCATCTATCTTTCAGTCGTCTGATGGCTGAGGACAGAGAGAGCTTAGGTCATGTTGCTGTTATGGTGAAGAGATAACTGATGAAGTGATGACCCTCCGACGACACGGGCAACAGTTTTATGGCCTGTAAAAGGTCACGGGAGCCATAAACAAAACCAGGTTTGCCGACTGAGTGAGGCAAGGTTGTTGATTAAAACTGCAGATTTTTTTTTTTGCTCCTCATAACTCCACTGAGAACTTATAAATGAGACGTGGACTTATCGACCAAATGTGCCATAACTATAACTCAAAGGGCGGGTCAATACTGTAATGGAGCAACAAAAAAAAACAAAAAAAAAAACAGCTGACATTTGAGACAACAAGAGACAAAAATAGAGCAAGGATAAATACAACAGACAGGAACAGTGGCACCATTTTGTGCCATCTGAAATATGATGGTGTGCAGAGTTTGCAAAAAACTGGGTGGATTATTGTCACCGAGGATCTCTCAGTGTGCACTGCCGAACTTTGCTGAGTCACCTTTGTCATTGCCTTCTGAAAGATTTAGATAAGAAGCCGAATGTATATATATATATATATATATATATATATATATATATATGTATATATATACACACACTGTATATATATACAATGCTGACTTCAAGTGAGCTTTTTATATATGAGTGTGTAACTAAAAGGACTAAAACAAACATGCAAACAAAGTATAGGGCAGCTAATGGATTTCATGTCAGAGACTGAGAGGTGAAAAACAGCTGAGAAAACACTTTCATGAAACACCCACGATGCATAACATTTGTTTTTTTTGTTTTTTTAGCTATCAGCGTTCTACCTTAATGTGTATATGCGAGAGAAAATAGAATTCACAGCAGTAAGAGTCAAGGTCTCATTACAGTTCTTTGTTAAATATCCTGCACCAGTGTTAAATGTCACGTTATTGACTTTATCAGATAAAAACACCTTTTTTTCCCCCAAGATGACCAGAATGATGGAGGTCATCCATGGATTATGTACACACTGTCATTAGTGCTACAGAATGTGCAAAGACCACACAACGCTGATGCTGTAATCGGATGCACATTTCATTCCATTACTCACTGAGTGGAACTGTTAAGGTTTTAGACAGTGTCAGGAAATATGTCTATTTATAGATTAAAAATAAATGTTATGTTAGTTCTTTAGTTAGTCCTTTAAGGTTAAAACTTACATGAGTTTGCATGAACTGTATGACAAATGGTTGAAATGACAATAAAGTATCAACCTATCATCGATATATCTATATATATATATATATATATATGAGATATTTTTCAATCTCACTTACACTATAAAGAAACATAATGTGTGAACCCATTTCCAGCTGAAAATGTCAGCACTTATTAGAATTAATGTAGCAACTAACGTTTAATCAGTGTATGAAATTTAACACTAAAATATGTTTTTTTTGTCCCCTTTCAGTATAAGATACCAGAAGATGTTAGTGATGTTCACAACATCTGTTCATTTAAATATTTAGTCCATATTGAAATAACTAAAAACTGGATTTATGTTACACATTTTGCCAACGTGTATATTTAGATGATAACATTTTCAACAATAAATTAAACGTCAAGCACACAGTCCATTTTACGTGCAAGAAGTCAGTTAATATAATTCAAACATTTTTAACACTTCCAATAGATATTATTCTTGTTTAACAATAAACCATAATAAAATAGACAATGCACCGTGGGAAATGATGAGTGTCAGGCAGCAGCTACAGTATCAGACAGTATCAGCCCATCAAGCACTGATTTAATAGAAAATTAATAAAAGTTGATGTAAATCTTTGTCCATATTGTTTTACAATTAAATATACATAAACTATATCATTATCTGCCATCTGCCTGTTTTCAATAGCCATAAATGGAAACATGATGTTTTTCACTTTAAGATAACACAGCTACATGATCCCTGATAGGATTTAAAGCCAGGGTAAACTAGATGGCTGCATTTGACAATCTCTGCTTTTCCATCTCAAATAGAATTCTCCTGCATATCATCAACATAAAAAGGAATCCGTTATCAGGCTCAAAATGTATTGTAACTGATTAAAACTATAGTGAAAAGATACAAAAGGACAAAGAGGAGCGAGGCAGACAGTGAATGATGTTTGGAGGAGATGACGGCAGGAGGAACCCTGGCCATCCAGCAGAATTTTAATTACTGCAGGCAGCAGTGATTCTCACAGACTAATCTCCTCCACAGTAGGATTTATAGGCATTACCGATGCTGACAAAGTGATCGCTCAGGGAGAGATAAAAACATTGTAAAATAAAGCATGAAAATGGATATGAATAACACTTCCTCCTTAAGGCAAGGTTGTTTTAATGTTTGTTTCACTAAACGGTAGCGCTCATTAACAGATTGTTATGGATTATTGCGTTTGGTGGGAGTGCACGGGTGTGCGTGCAAGTGTGCGGTTGTGAGGGCTACATGCAAAAATGTTTGATTTCAATTAAGAAAGACAGCATGTGACAGGCAACTATAGTATTTATTGGGAATCTTTCTTCTAAATAAAATAAAGGCGTTTCAGGAGAATTTACACCACATTTGTGAAATTCCCTCAGTAGGAAAGGTTAACGCCGCTTTAAAGCTGGTGTGAGTGTGTAGTCTTAATAATGATTCCTCTGTGACTCCTAAAAGGTTGGAGCGAGGGCATCCTCTCACCCACCGCTGCTTTTCTCCTTCCTCCTTCCTGACATTTCTATTATTGAGAAACAGGAACCCTTGGATAAGATGCTTCTGCCTCCACGCTACATCCGCTCCAACTTAATCCTCCTGGCATTTCACTAGCCTGCTCTCCCTCCTCACACGTGCCAAACTATTTAATATTTAATCCATTTTGGATGAGATTATTATGTTATACGGGCTAGTGTAAAATGTTGGCCTCATCAATGCCTAGAATTTGTGTCATTTATATTTCTTTTATTTCTCTTTGGCTATTGAATGGAACGTCGGTTGATTGTGCTCGATGAATGTGAACAGGGATTGATGAGAGGTGTGACACTACAGAGAGTTTCCTAATGAACAAATAAATCAAACATCATCCCAAGATTGAGCCGCTGTCTCGCTGGTGTGGATTGCACACATCACACCACATCAGACTTGCAAAAGAAGATGATCAAAAGGCACCAACTGAATAGCTGAATTGCACACACATAGCATACAGAGGCATATATGCCCCGCCCCCAAACAAGCAGAGCCTTCACCTCGGTGGATACTGCCTTTAATTTCACAGCCTGAAGTCAATTTCACACCCTGCAATCCCCATATGTTTATCTGCAGAAATTTAATTTCTGTTATTAGTGACACTCCTTATGGCCACATGCTCAAGTGCTCAGATGCACATGCTGTGAACAAGACGCGCACACGTTTCCCAGACACAAACAACACAACACACATATAAGTGCATTCAAGTGTGATCACCAACATCTTGTGTAAAAAAAAAAAAAATGGCGCAAATTACATTCTTCCAGACTGCATTCATTCTAGACTCTAAATTATGCCCATTATTATCATCATCTCACAGGCTTTAACTGCGATAATTCACAATATAATACAATATCTATTGTGAAATTATTATGTTTAAACTAATTTAAAGGTTTTTCTCAAGCTACCTTTTACAGTTAAATACATCATTTATACAGGGAAACACACAGTAAATACAGTAACATACTGGTTGCCTTGACTACTGTGAAGTTTTGGTAAACTACAGTATTTATACTTGGAAATACTGCTATACTAATCAGTATAAATTATTATTATTATAGTAATTTATTATAAGATCATACAGTGATAGTGGTAAAAACAGTATCTCGGACAAAATAATTTACTGTAATCATACACTCACTGATTCACTGCATGTAGATAGGTGAAGCAATCACTGGTTGGTGTTAGAAATGATGGAGCACATGGTTTTTAAAAGAAAACACTACTTTTTATTATCGGAGCCAAAAAATAAATGATGGCTTTGTGTTGAATAATTATGTTGGTAGTGACATAGGTGCTTGTATTTCCCAGTAAAGGAGAGCTGATGGACTAAACCTGGCAGCTCACGATATGATTAATGTCTTAAATAAAGCTTTTGCCAATGTCTCTACAGTGTTGACATGTTCCCTTTAATGTCTCAGACTAGCTGTTCGTCTACAGGGAGTCTTGTTGTCGCTCTCACAGATGAAGACAGAGAGGCTGGGGATCATTACTGGAAAAATCAGGATTCTTGTGTGATCAAAATAAAAGCAAGGGTCTCTCCCTGGAGGCCCGTCTGGCTGAAAATAGCAACAAAAAAATCAGCTCATAATTCTTCTGATATAAATTGTTGTGATAAAAACTGGTTTCAAAGGGTTCCACGGTGAGACATCTAACACTGTGCTATCTGGCTTTTTCTAATCCCATGTTCTTTGTGTTCTGAACACAAAAAGCCTGAGGTTTTTTTTTTTGTGTGTCATTAACATTAACAAAAATAAAATTGCGTTCAGCAAACATAAAAAGCAGCACTACTTCATTCACGGCATTAAATACAAAGCTCAGTTTCTACTTCACTTCAGTTTGGTACATTATAGGTCTATTGACTAGGGGTGTCACAATTTGCACTGATGGGTCTGCCATTTTTTAGATTTGTAGTTTAGGATCATTGGGAACGCAAAATATTTCTGAACTGGTCATTTGATTTCAGAGAAGCAGGAGGGGGTTCGAGTTCGGTCGATGTGTCGCCCAAATCAGCAGTTGCCATGGTTACTATTAGTTGGCAGCAGCTTTGGGTTTGTGGGAGGAGGTAACCTGTAGTCAAGCTACAATGGCTACAACCACATCACTGTGTTTTTTCCCCCCTCTGGCACGCCTGCAGGACGTCACACTGGGGGCGTGGTTAAATCCCCGATTCCACCTTTGCTTTCTAAAGTCGAGATTGTGACGTTGTTTACATTCAAAGTTGTAAAAGGCTGAAATAACTGATCTGCAGCATCTCACATATTTGGAGCCTTCTGTTAGGGTTCCTAGTACAGTGGTCCAATATCTAAAGGGTGGAGCTAAAGAAACTGCAGTCTGTTGCTTGGTGGACGAAAAATAACTTCTGTGTGACATTGGGAATGTCTCAAAATGTGCTAAATACACCAAATATTATTGCGGAGAGACAATTCAAGGCCTTTTTCTTTTTAAAGAGTCAGTGAACAGCATTGTTTCTGTATTGCATTTTGTCTTCTTTGTTAAATTTTTTCCCAGGCTGACACATCTATGGCCATCGGGTTTACACACCCTGTGATGGAAACACAAGCCAGATTATGATTTATCATTCCAAACCATCCCGTGGAAAGCTCATCTGTGTGAGTCAAGTCAGGTGATCAGTGAAGATGCACATTTGACAAGTTAATAATACACAGGGGTGGAAAGTAACGAGTTACATTTACTCTTGTTACTGTAATTGAGTAGTTTTTTGTGTACTTGTACTTTTTTGAGTAATTTTTAAAATCAGTAATTTTACTTTTACTTAAGTACATATTGTTGGAAGTAATTTACTTTGCTACATTTGAAATAGCTTCCGTTACAAAGTAGGGGTGGAAAGTAACGAGTTACATTTACTCTCGTTAGTGTAATTGAGTAGTTTTGTGTACTTGTACTTTTTTGAGTAATTTTTAAAATCAGTAATTTTACTTTTACTTAAGTACATATTGTTGGAAGTAATTTACTTCGCTACATTTGTAATAGCTTCCGTTAAAAAAACGTGTCTGTGTGCCAGTAAGTGTCCATCTGATTGGCTCCGGACAACTGCAGCGTCAGAAGGTCAGAAACGTGGAGACGTTGGTGCCACAGAGGCGCTAGCTAAAAGATGATGGAGACGGATGGAGACGAGTGTATCAATGGAGAAGGGTCGAATTTGGAACATAGAGACACGCACGGAGAAGGTGAGGCCAATCCCTGGCCATACTTAAAGGACTTCTTTGAGTTCAAGTCCGGGAATAACAACAATTTCATCATGTGATGTAAACTTTGTATGCCGAAAGAGACGCAGCTATCCACCTACAAAAACTCTGCTTCCAACCTGCGCAAGCATGTACAGGTAAGATAACCTCATGTGAAGCTAAATAACGCTACATGCAATTAATCATGGATCCGTGAAAAGACTTTCGACGACTTTCACTTCAACTGAGTTTTGCAAACATTTATTTGTGGGATAATCTTGTTCTGCTTTTATGTCTTGATGAGCTAAAGACAGTTTCCTGTTGATTTTCAGTTCTTATACAGTGAGATGTGAATGAAAGCTCAGGCATGAATCAAGTCATGACTATTTTGTAAAATTTGGATTTATTTGTGCAGTTCTTGATACATGTGTATCTCTGTACACCTGAATATGCGACAGGTGTGTCGGTGCAACTTGAAAACGATACTATTTCTGATTATTATTTCTGACTCACCTGATGGTGCCGAGTCCTGAAAACCAGCTCCTGTTCAAACTAAATAGCAAGTTCATTGAATAATTAAAGAGGAACTGTAATCTGGATCTATCTGTGATCTACTGTATGTGTTTGCTTTAATAAAAAAGTGAGTTTGAGCTTTGTGTATGTTTTTGTACTCCCCCCCACTCACCCAAAATAAGTAACTAAGTAACTTTTACTCTGAGTACATTTTAAATTAGCTACTTTTTACTTTTACTTGAGTAGATTTTTACACCAGTACTTTTACTTTTACTTAAGTAAAATATCAACAAGGTAACAGTACTTTTACTTGAGTAGATTTTTTTTAGTACTCTTTCCACCCCTGATAATACATATAATAATAATAATAATAATAACGGTGCCAATCCAAGCTGACTTGTCGGAGGGAACCAGATAACTGGAGAAAACCCTTGCACACACAGGGAGAACATACACACTCCACACAGAAAGAACCGTACTGAGACGCAAACCAGCAACCTTCTTGCTGTGAGGCATCAGTGCTAGCCACATGTGTCAATTTGTAGCCCACTGTTACCCTGATAAGCTTTAAATAATTTTTGTGTGTTTAGGGTCAGTGTATGTACATTGCAGCTGTAACTGATTTAAGACATTAAACTATGTCTCAGTGAATCGTGGGCATGTGGCAGCCGAAAATGGCGTGTCCATCTTAAGAAAATGGCTTAATTCCTGTAGAAACAATTGAATTTATACTGTATATAATTGAATTTTCCGCAAACTTTCATACACTTGTGATAATTCCACTCCATTTTAGCAGTGAAACACACAGCCCTAATCAGAAGTGATTCCAGTGGTGTATGTTCATGTTTACACACAGACTGCAGGCATATGAGGTCTGTGTTTTCTTTGCCTCCAACTCCCCCAAATTCCCAAACTCATTCCTTTTGCATATACCGTGCCTCCGAGGTTTCTCCTGAGACATTTTCAATGTGGTTCAGGAAACACTGCAACAAGTCTCATGTGGAACTGTAGGAGAGAGATTTAGATTTGTCGCCAACCACAGTGTTGGATTATTGGAAAAATGCATGACAGCTCAGGCGTGGCAGCCTGAAAAATTACATTTGTAATGTGGAGATTGGGACTCCGGACGATAACAGGAAACATGGCAATGCCCACATGGCTTCCTTATTCAAGACTAACATATGAAAAGCTGTAGCTATCTTGGCTTGAGCCACCAACCTGGTGTATAACGGCATCATCTGGCCAGGGCATCAGACTATGAGATTTCACACCCACCTTCAAACATCCTTCCTCTATCTTTCCTTACCAAAGACCCTGCGGCTTCTGACATCACCGTCAACAGGAAGCAAATCACCTGAGGCTCTTTCTGAATCAACTGACACACCAACTGACCCGGTATTAACATTCATCCTCAGTAATCCGTGTGGATGGTGTGTACACTGGTACAACTGGTCACACCTGCGCCCTGGAAGTATCTCCTGAGACCGCATGAAACTCGATATGACTTCCTTTAACCTGCATTCAAATAAACACTGACATCATGTCTGGTCACGTAACAAAAAGAGAGAGAGTCAGAGAATCAAAGAGTCAGGAGAGACATGTGAATCAAAGCAGTACCCACACCACTGCAGGGCCGGTTCTAGGCAGGCATATATGAGGGGGCAGTCAGAAATGTGAAGGGGGCATCATGTGTACACATCATGCTCCAGCACTGTTTTCTCTGTGCTTATAGTAACGATGCTTTCTTCATTGAAAAGGGTCTATGTGTCCAACCCCAACCAGGAGAAGTGGATTGCACTTTGTCAGGCCTCTACCTTCAGACCTGTCCAACTTGGGTGTCCCACCTGAAGACTAAGCTCCTGCTGGTATAGCTCTTAAGGTCACTGAGGCACGCAAACCCCCTGACCACAATAAGGTGGCAATCCCTCAGTGAGGGAAACTGAAAAATAAAATAATATAAATGAATAAAATAAAATAAAATAAAATAAAATAAAATAAAACATCCTTCATCAGTCCCACGGAGCCCCAACTCATTTACACAGAGAAACTTAACAGCACTGCCCACACTCTTGACATAGTAATGTTTTTTTTCAAGTTGTGTTTTACCAACTAACAGGGAGTCAACAGTTCCCCCTGTAGCCTCTCTGCTTTTGTGCTGAGTCCATACAGTTGAAGCATGCACATGGTTGTGGCTGGATACATGCCTCTGTAGCCCCTTGTCTCGATCAAGTGCTGCTTTCCAGTTGTTAAAACCAGTTAAGGTAAAAACAACATCCCTCTCATTAACAGCGCTGCCATATTTGTGACAGGGGAAACAGAAGCAGGCGTCTCGCACCACAGAATACTCTAGCCATGGTCGTGTGCGGTACAAGGCAGGATTGAATGATCTCAATGTTGTACCAAATGCACACTTTGGGTAGCTACCCAGTATTGGCTGAGATGGTGCATTGCCATTTAAGTCATTGGGTAGCTGAGCAGGCTGACTTGGGGGAGCACTTGTTGGGAGGATGGAGGGAGCTGGTAGCATCATTGCTACTACTACATGCAGGAGCAGCACTACACTGCTCTACACAAGCTCTGAAAAACTGATGCATTACACAGTATTAACGTTCCCTTTGTGAGCTGCTGGAAGCTGGAGCAGAAAATAAGTAAGCTGGCTTTGTTAAAAAAAAAAAAAAAAAAATGCTGTAATTATAAAAAAAACAGTACAGAACTGTAACATGAAATTTAAAGATTTGTGAAGTGCATAACTTGTAAATGTCTGTTACATTCAAGCCATTGTCAATTTAGCCCACATAATGCTGATTGAGTATCAGATCCATACGACTCTGTTTTTTTTTCTCTGTATAGTGGTGATAGACCTTGTCGCCTGGTGGCATTCAGGAGTGATTCATTAGATAAGTTGAGATGGCTGAAAACAGGAGTGACTGACAGGTGAAAGGCACGTCGGGCAGGAAGTTGGGGTGTCCACCAGTGACTATCATTGGCGACTACTTCTTCTGTTGTTGAAATGGTTTTCCTGCTTTCATGCATGCGCTGTCCATGTACAAAATTTGGGCTGCACGTGCAACCTGCGCGTTGATGACACAAATTTGCGTCATGTGCACATCGAGGTATACCAGGGCCTTTAGGCAGACTCTGGTGTCACTACCTCTGATGGGAGGATAACAGGCTGCTTCAAGCAGGCCTGCTTGGAGATTAGCAGGGAATTCTCTTGCTGCTGGGAGCTTGTGAAGAGCTGATGTTGGTGTCCTTCCTCCACCAAGAAGGGTACGGGAGAGCAGAGGAGTCTGTGTTCTCCAGTGAGAAGGAGAAGAGAAGAGAGTAAAGAGGAAGGGAATCCTGTTTTTTCTATTGTTTGTGACAACTGGGGTCACATGTCAGATGGGTTTCACACTGATATGTGAAAGATAAGGGATCTTTAGAGACTGAGTTTCATGACCCTCTTTGAGCAAAGGGCCATGTGGTCTCCAGCCAAGATAAAACTGACTCCATCATGAATTAGCTGATCCCCCAACAGAGCTGAGCACTAAGGAGGACTCTCACCTGCATGACTGAGAACCTGAGAACACACATTCAGACCTGTACTTGGCAAGTGTTAAAACCACGGTCTGAATGGATTGTACTCCCTCTACCTGCTGGACAGACTTTATGCAGTGCTGTGCATGCTTTGATATAGTACCACAGACAGCCACGTTGGATGTTCTCAGTGTGCACAACAGGTATGACTGTAAAAGATAACACCCCTCAACTGAGTTTTCCAGGGCTCAGACGAAAGCTTCCTTTTTTTTTTTTCTTTTTTCCATCAAAGACATAGTTGGATGTTTGACACGTATTGTTTTGTTTCCTAGCAATGGGGCATTGGTAGCCTTAGGTTAAAAAAGAAGGCTTGTGACTGGGGGTTAGCTTGAAAAAATCTGGGTAGTCTGGGAAATTAATGAGAAACACTTTCCTGTGGTTGCAGCAGGCAGCCCTTAAGCAGCGAGTGAACACAGTTCCAGAAATTGTACATAATCCTCCTTTTCCCTGTAACTTTCTTTTGCTCAGAGGATGGGAATGGAAGGTCAACATACTTGGTAGAACGCAATGCAAATTTCCTTTGAATAACAACACCAATCATCAGTGATGCAGGGGCACCCTGAGGAGAGTTACACACTGATCAAAATACTCAAGAGAACTAAGAGGTGTTTAGTTGTACATTCAAGACCACATTTTTAAGACTGCTTTAAGCAGTGATTCCAGAACTGGTTACTGTATTGTACTGTACTGCATGGCAGATACAATTCTCAGATACATTTTGGGACCTGGTGTGGGAGAGGTATTTGTGTAATTGTGTGTATTAAAATAATACACTTGCAGAATTAATCTCCAAGTGAAGCTTTTCAAGGACAATGTAGTGTGTCCTTTAACAGTAATAATCACTTTCAGTTCTCTAAATTCAGCTGTTTGCTGCTGTTTGTCTCCACGATGAGACATTTAGAGTTGAAAGCTGCAATTGGAACAATCCGGGAGCGATGGGCTCGGGTTCAGCCTCTAGGGTTGACTCATCGATTCCCTTCAGCTCTTCGGTGTGGCTTTGAGAGCCACTAGGCAGGATACAAGGGCTCTCATTACTGCAGTGTACATGTAAAGCTGTTGCCTATAAAGCCTCAAGCTGTCTGCAGTAGATCCCTAAATTGAGTGTTGCAGTAAGGATGATGGATAGTCTTGTCCAGGATACAGATGGCTCCTGCAGGGGGCCCCGGCAAGCAGCTCTCCTTAGGGACAAGTCAGCTGGGCGGAAGACGGCATGTTGACAGGCAACTCAGAGATCATGCACATGTCTGAGATGGAGAACTAGTGTAGTGCGGGATCAATAAAGCAGTCGAGTGGAAATACTAACAGCTTCAACATAAATGTTATCCATTCTTGGCTGCTTGAAGATATCGTATGATGTCTTCAGTTCTAGAAAACACTATGCAACAAAACCTCTAAGTATATACTGCCAAAATTGTGCATGGAAAAAATGGTTGGACATACTGACACACAAATTACTTAATCTAACTCAATCTTAAGGGCTGCCACTAAAGATTATTTCATAAAATGTTAGAAGATTGTGTAAAATTATGATCTGTGTTTCCCAAAACTCAAAAATGACCATAAAAAACCCTTATATTTTCTTTTGTAAAGGAGAAAATAAAACTCTAATATCACAAAATAGACGCTAAACTCAAAACACACATGATTAATCAGTTATTAAAATAGTGGGCAAATAACTGAACCAAATAACAATTGTTTTATCATTGCAGTCCTGTTTGAAGAACTTAACTTGTGTGTTACAACGAATGTTTACATTTTTTTAAGGTTAAGTAGAACAAAAAACATTATTGTAAAGAAAGTAATAATAATAAAATATCAACAATTATAATATTGCTATTATTGTTATGATTCTTCTTCTTATCATTATTAGTATTATTAGTATATTTTATGTTTAGTATATTATTATATTATTATTATAAAATCATCACTAAAACTTAAGTAAGCAATGTATCTGTATGTAACTTGCTGACTTTAATTTGAATGAAATTATTGAATCTGGTGTGACTAACTGAAGTCATTATTTTAAGTTTGTTAGCCATTTTTCCATTTTCCAGAATATATGGTATGATACAAATTTATAAGCATGAAAATGTTTATGTAGAACACACACAGTCCATATAAATATCATTTATATGGCACAGCCGTGTGTTTGGAGGGTTTCTTCTTCATACTCCATTGCTGCAGCAAACAAATACTTAACACCCGGTGAGAGAATAACATGAACAGAATCTCAGCAATCTAAATGACTGGTTCCTGACGTGTTACTTGTTCCCTCTTCCTAAGAAGAAATGATAGACTGCATCCAGCCTCAGGAGTGCTCAGCCTTCACAGTGCAGGGCAGCCACATAAATAAAACTGAGCAAGTGCGGCTTTAGTGGTGTTGTAGAATAGGAAGATGTGCACTGTATGTCAGTTTGACAGAGGGAGCAGGAGGCTGGTGGGTGATGTAGTGCACTTGTGTGCGTGAGGTCTCCGAGGTCACGTGTCTTTTTGTGTCCTGCCCTTACAACAGGCCTTGCCCTCCTTTTCCTGCTGGCCCTGGCTCTCTTGTTGCTACAGGTATGGCTAATCACAGACTGTGGCACCGGGTCCATGCAGTCAGCACTGAATAAAACATGGAGTGAAAAATTTAATCAAGAGAGGGCATCTGCGGCTGTCTCAGGCTGCCGGTGCTAACACTCCAGCTATTCACCACATGTGTCCTCATACTAATGACAAGCCTAAAATGATGCAGAGTGCAACCTCTTTTCATAATCAAAGTGTTTTTATTCACAACATGTCTATTAATTAGTTTGGAATAGTCAGCACCAAGTGCTCAGGAGAATTTAAATTGGCTGAAGAGGATTTGCCCTTCTCCTTGTTGAGCCAACGATTTCTTGGTGAGTCTTTTTAAGCAGGGAGGGCGAGGCGATAGAAAGGGTGAGTGTCTGTCTGTCTCTCTCTTACTCATTTACTCTCTCTTGCTCGTTGGGCCTACAAATCACTGCGGGCATGAAAACTGGGTCTGTGTCAAAGTCTGTGGCTTTGTTACAATGCAGTAGGCATGTAAAACTAAATGAACATGGCCTGGTAATTGGTGGCAAAGTAAAAGATAAAGATAGACTATCAACTGATTGACGCAGCATCTTTTGATGTTATGGAGTCACACCCTGGACAGATCATCAGGCCCAACACACGACCAAACATTTACTCTCACATTCACGCCTACGGTCATTTTGGAGTGTTCAGTTATCCTCTGTTTTGGACTGTGGGAAGAAACCAGAGAACCTGGAAAAAAAAAAAACTGCACACAAAGGCCCTCGGTCATGAACCCGAGTCAAAAAAAAAGGTTGTTTCATATAACAGCATGTATGCATTGAGAGACAAACCTTATCACTGTGTTAAATCCCTGCACCATGGCTTTCACATACTGCACACACTACCAATTTGCAAAACTAAGCAAATAAAATGTCTCATCTAGCCTCTGTGTCACACCTTCACAGAAAATAAGCCGTTAATGTCTGTTTATGTGTCTTGCACTTCAACCTCTGTTACTGCACAACCTGACAAAAAAGCATGTGTTATATCAATCAATAATAGTGTCCAGTTCAAAACCACAATACTGGAACCTTAATTAACAAGAAGGCATACAGTATTGACACTTGTCAAGACATAATCAGCAGTGATGTTATAGTCATGGTGAAGGATGGAACCGGGGGCAAATTGTTTGCTAATTGCCATTTCACGCTCCCAATGTGAAATCAGGCGGGCACACATCAGAGCAAAGGCTTCCTTTATATGCACAATGGCCACACTCGCTGCAGAACACCAAATTATATTTCCCTTTGGCTTAATTATTCATTAAGCAAACATAATTAATTTAAGAAGCCCCCTTCTCTGTCTCCCTCTCTCTAGAAGGGTTTAAAATAAAGACTACAATGACAGCTTTCGGCTTAATCAATAAATGTACACACATTATGACCCACAACCTGCAAGGGTCTAAAAACATAACTGAGTAAAATCCTAATCTCTGCCAACATTTCAAATCAGTGTCAGAAATTACAAATCAATTACAAATCAATTCAACTCAAATCACTTTTATTTTTGTTGCGCCAAATCACAACATACATTATCTCAAGACACTTTACAGAGTAAGGCAGAAACATTACAATATTGTGAAGATGTCACTAAGAAAGTTTGGGGTCAGCTGATAAAGAAGGTGTTACTTTAAAAGGATCGTTCCAGTTTATTCAAGTGTGGTTGAATAACAAAATTTCAAATCAAAAAAGTCTGGCTTGTGTTTCACTAGTTAAATGCACTTAATGTGAATGTGTGAAAATATTTGTGAAAAAAAATGTTAGATCTGTGTTTGCAGTGATATGCTTCACAGATCTTGAGCATTGTCTTTTCATATGTCTCATCATATCAAACTTTGAACCAAAAAAATACATAGATGTACTCTTGATAAAAAACGCAATATTCCGAGGCAGCTTTTCTGTTTTCTGAGGCTGTTCTTCGTCTTAGCTCTGATAATTTCATCACAATTGCTAATATCACAATGTTGATCCATCACTTATCACGTGGATCGGATAAAACTGGTTTGTGGGCCGGATCTGGCCCCAGAGCTGTATGTTGCTCATGTGTTTTGTATACGGTAATGATACAGAAACACAGAGGCTTACTGTAACTGAAAACATGGCTGCCAGCGGAGACACAAGGAAACAAAGCCACTTACACAAAGGCTCACGTCATAACGATGTGGAAAAGGCCAAATAAATCAAAGCTCTAGAACTAAATGAAGGGTGAAGGTATATCTTTAGAACATGGTCAGCACATTATCTCATCCTTAGACAGCCTTTTCTGGCTGAGTTGTTGATCCACTCCATCAGTAAGTCCAAATGTGTTATTTTGTTACTTCATTGTTTGAAATCAGAATTACCTAAGTGATTTAAACTTTTTAAATGAGGCAGCATTAGACCAGCACCTTATGTGTCCCTGTGAGTTAAAAACACTGATTTTCTACATGGACTTTGCAAACATATACATATCCTCCCGGCTGCCCCCAGAACCGGGGGCAGCGAAACTCACTGCAACACACGTTTACCTTTGATCAATATTGACATGCTGCATATGCACAGAACGCTCAGAAACTCACCAAACACAGACTAAACGCCAAGTAATCTAACCAACATGAGCCAAAAACACTATAACAGTGTAAACATTTAAAAGCGGCACCGGAGAATCAGCGCCGTCATGTTTAAAAAACAACATGTCTGCTCGACAGTAGAGACTTCACAGATTACGGTACCATTTATAGCACAGCCGCAAAAAAAAAACAACGCTTCTAACAGAACTAGACTTCCCAGCATGCTTTGGGGCCTGTTCCTAGTCTGATTGGTCATTCCAGACGGCCATTAGCTTGTTTTGATTGGAGAAGGGGGAGTGTCCGTCAAACTAGACACGGCAGCCTGATTCTATTGGCTTAGAGCATAATAACGAGCTGTCAATCACCCAGATTGGCCAATGCTAGCCAGAGCTATGGCCCTGAACAGGCTGAGGCTCAGACTTGTCAAATATATACTGTACATTTTTTAATCATTTTATTTTTTTAATTAAAAAAAAATTCAAAGTTTTTATAAGACCAATAGTGACATGTAAATACAATTAAATGGGTTTAATAATTGTTTACCCATAGTAATCTTAAATGGCATAGATAGTGCCAAACTAGAGTTGCGTATGCATCTCTTCACTAAAACCTCTGTAATTTCACTTCACTTCAGCACCATCAGACAGCTGCACAGCTAATGTCCACATGTTGTTACATGACTTCCATGAGTTTTTAAGATCCTAATGCACATTTTTAAAGGTGATATTTATTTTTAAAATGCAATATTTCTTTGGGCGAGGGAAAAAATCCTTCATGGTGGGTCACATCTGCATTTACTCTGGCACAGTGGTATCCACAGTGAAACTTACACTTCTGGTGGAATCTCACAAGTGTTATATTTATGTTGAGACTTGTAATTGCAGAGATATACTCTATTTAGTTTGGGCATTTTATATTCTAACAGGGGCCCCACAAAGAGGGTCAGAGAAGAAGAGGTTTTAAAGGAGCTGTATAAAAGACTGATAAAGGATAAAGGAAACATTTTAAATTGAAATAGTAGTTACACTGATAACTATGGTACACACAGTTTATTGACAATATAAAAATATAATTCTATTTATGTCAATGTTGTGGAAAAGGAGTATAAATGTAGTTCCTCTGTCTTTCACTTTGGATTGGATTGTCCCTCAAACTACGTCACAACAGCAAGGGGAAGGGGAAGAGGGAGGGAAGAATAATCTGTAACACTATCGGGCCCTTTCCTGTACCACTCTGTGTCTCCTCTTGACCAAACCATCTTCCACCGTGCATATTTTCCATAAAAAAACACTACAATTAGACACACTGAGTATGGCATGCACACTCACACACACAAACCTGGTTCTCTCGTCTATCCTTTATTTCCCTGTCCTACTTCACTCAATCTTCCACTTTCAAACAGAAGGTCTTAGGCTTTGATCTATCATCCCTGTGGTTTGAAGCCTTCAGATCAAGGGGCAGTTTGTTTTCAAATCCTTAGACGACTCCAGACAAAGAGCAAACAGACTGAAGTGCCTTGTCCAGATCCATTTGTCTAATGACAGGAGTCTGTTAGCTTGTACAGTGTCAGTGTGTGTGTGTGTGTGTGTTTTGCATCGACCTTTTCACCTTACTTCGCCTTGAGCCATATTCTATACAACAGTACAGACTACTTTCAGTGATTGATTGTTATTATTATTATTATTATTATTATTATTGTTCCACTTTATTTTCAGTCATGATAAGACGGCCAAATTGAAGGACTGAGGCTTCAGTGATGCTTTTACCATCTTCTAAATTCACCTTATTTCTTTCTTTTTTTTTTTTGGTGGGGGGTTAGTCTCCTGAAGCCAATATCCTCCTCCATATTACCATGGAAACAACAAGATATTTTTTCCCTGGGGTTCTATTAAAACACTTATTTTCCAAGGATCTTTTCGCGAGTCGATGAGAAGTGTGAATATGACACCTCTGTGCTACTTCTGCCAGTGTGTCTCTTGGTCAATAGTTTTAGTTTAAAGGCTCCAAACAAAGCTGTAAACAAGCAGGAGTGTTTTTTTGTCACAGTACAGAGGAATACTTCAACCCCACTCTAAGTTTTTCTCAGCAAACTTCTGAGTTCTGTTTTTCACTTTAGGCCTTAATACAGTGTCGGTTGTTTAGTATCTCCATGCAGCCGGGTTCATTACTGTTGTTGTTGTTGTTATTGCTGTACTTTGCCATGTCTCATGTTTTTTCGGAACCATACACAAATGTGTATGCATAAATGTTACTCAAATCTGCCCATCACCCAATTTGATATTATGACTTAACCTGTATTAATATACAGTAAAATACAAGATACTAAATTACTCTATGCATATCACAAATTACTCTGATTTAGTCAAAAAAAGAAAAGAAAAAAACTGAAGAAACGGGGTTGAATGTTTTCCCTGTTTTCCTTACATCTGTGAGGGTTTGTGTTTTTGCAATACTTTTATTTTGTAGCCTTTCCTGTTGCTGGTTTCTGGACTTCCTGACAGGTGCTGTGATTGCTGACTGATCGCTCATTCAACTCACCTGTGGCAGCAGTTGGCTCACTGAGCTTAAGCTCCAGTCTTCTGCTCTCTTGTCACCAGGTTGTTGGTTATCCATATGTGGAGTTACTACTGCAACTCCCTCCTGACTGGTCTGCCTGCGTGTGCCATACGACCTCTGCAGGTAGTCCAGAATGCAGCAGCTCGACTGGTCTTCAACTTACCAAAGTTCTCTCACGCTACAGCGCTCCTCCGCTCCCTTCACTGGACACATCCAGGACATGATCAAAACCTACACCCCAGCCCGCCCACTCCGCTCTGCATCGGCAAACCGGCTCGCTGCCTCCTCACTGAGGGGATCGCAGAGGCATTCACCAAACTCAAGACTGTTCGCTGTCCTAGCTCCTAAATGGTGGAACGAGCTCCCCATCGACATCCGGACAGCAGAAAACCTCTTACTTGTACATCGCACTTATGACTAGCACTTTATAGTTTGGCTTATTTTAAATACTTACTTACTTCTAGCTCTTGTTTGTATCCAAATGTTGAAATGCACTTATTGTAAGTCACTTTGGATAAAAGCGTCTGCCAAATGACATGTAATGGTACAACGCTGGCTTGCTATTGAGTCAAGTGATAGAAGTTTTTTTTTTTTCCCCAATACTACGTCTGAATGTTTTCACTACAGAAGTCTTGCCATTCACACAGTACAAAAATGTGTTGGACCACAGAGCCACAGCCTCCACTGCCTCTGACACTGAAGAAAGCCTTGTCCCTGGAAGCACCTGCTCTTGTTTAATCACAGCACCAGACCCAGTCTGTACTTTGTTTTCTTCTCCTAAAGGATAAGTCAAATTTAAGGACTCCTATTTCCTGGATTTACCTGTGTGTCCTCCCGCAGATTGTGTGTTTACTTCCTGAGTCACCTTTTGGACTTTAGTGTTTTTTGTTAACCTTTTAAAATAAATCTGTTATTTTACTGGCTTGCCTGTGCTCATCCCTGGGTCCCACCTGTAAATACTACTGCAAACAACTCCATACTAATGTCTGACAAGATTGGACTTTGGTTTCAAATGAATTAGAATAAACTAGGATATTGTAATGGCTTTTACCCACAGTATTATAATTGTCCTTAACTGTATGTATTGGAACAAAGACTAGCTACATGTAATTTAAAACAATATATAATCAGTTAATCTTGATGCTTAGAAAGTTGACTTAAAAAAAATGATTCTCAGAATGAGTTTGAACTTGTCCCTTTGAATGTGTCCTCATATTTGCCTCCATAAGCGGTTTGGACAGACTTGATTTAGCAGTGAAATGAAATGTGTATCCCTTTATTTATTTTACAGGCGGACACAGTAAATGTGGAAAAAAAACATGATGTTTTTCAACCTTTTAACAAAGATCACCCTCATAAGTGGACAAGGACACAGAGACAGAGTGCTCACATACAGACAATTAAAGGAAAGGCCACAAAATGAAATGACCCCAAAATCACTGCAGACGTTTAATCCAATTTCCTGAAGCTGTGCAAAAAAAAAAAAATCACATAGTGGTTTGTCCCTTTTATAAAAGTCATGACTATATGCCATCCAAGTAGGCAATTCTAAAGCACCAGAAGCAGAATTAATCAATCTAACAAGAGAACGATAAATTAAAAGAAAAGACATTGCAGCCAAAGGGTGGAGGTAGAAATCAACAGGATAAAGTAAAAACCAGGACGAGCCGTGAGGCATGAAGCAATCTTTTCAATTTTTAATTTAACTTTTGTATTCCTGTCTTGGCTGAGATTTAAAGGTCAAATACCTTTTGGCTTTCAGAATCCTTCTCCTCATGTTTGCATAGAGTTTTGAAATGAAATTTTTCAATATCTTGTCTAAATGTCATAATTCTGGCTTGAGAGCTAAAAATATTAATCATTGCTTGCATAAAGCTATCTGTGTCACAGGGAAGGAGGATCCCAATGCAGACTTTGAAATAAAAATCCATTTAAGGAACAAAAAACTCACTAAATAGCAGAGGAAACAAAGGCTATGTTGACGTTACCAGCCAAAATGTGCAAATCTGATTTCATCACAGATCAAATTTGACGCTTCACATTCATAACTCAAGTGTCTTACATCCTAATGTTTCATCAGCAACAGCAAAACTATTTGCAAGGCCTCTCAGTAGTGAAGTACTGATACTTATAAGATAAACTGAACCTCTACTGATTCCACACAGACGTAACAAAAAAACTGAATTGATGAGTCAGACTTCCACACAATCATGACAACAATATTGTTTTTTAACACGAATGGGGACTTAAATGTATATGTATATATATATATATACATATATATAAGTTACTTCAACCTGAATATAGTTGTGGATCATCACAGAAGGGGGAAAACGAGACACGGACAGGAAGTACGTCAAGACCAAAGACATAAAGAAAGTAACAGTTGTCCAACAGGAAAAGGACCAATGAGGAATGACAAAACACCAATATCCATCAACACAATAGAAGTCAGAATGTGAAATGTATAAAACAATTACAAATGATTGTATTGTCCTATGAACTGAACTGAAGTAAATAAGTCTATTGGATGAGAAGTGAAATCATACAGCTTTTGATTTTTTGACAATGTCATGTGGAATCTGGGACACAAAGTTGTATGTGTTTCCATGATGATAATATCATTCCTCATTTTTACCCCTTGCCCCTTGAAACTGACTTATTAAAATCTTGCTCTCCCATTTTGTGGAGCAAGACTTTAAATATTCAGCAGCATCTAGTTCGACCATCGAGGTGGTGTGTCCTGGGCTCACACTATTAAAACAGTCAATCCACTGTGCACTTCCTCCTCCCCCCGATTGTCTCTACATTATTTTTCATCACTACCTCAGATGTGATTCTACAATCCGAGCCCGGGGCTCCTGGAGCTGAGCCAGTGAGCGTCCCTGCAGCCTCTCAACAGAAACAGCTTTGTCAAACTTAGTTAGCCTCCTCTGAGGGGGAAACACCTCTTTCCACAGTATTACTCCAACTATTCACATCATGCCCCTGCCTCTGCTTCAGCCACCTCATCAATCCACACAGCAACAAAGGTAAACAGCCTCGCGCCTTCCACACAGAGGCCCGGGTTGCTTTTGTTGACGGTGTTATGTGCAAACTGCCTGCGCAGAGAGTGAACCACACACAGGATAGACTGAGCTTCATTTACAGGAGGTAATTGCACTGGAGCCAAGTGGTGCACCTTTGTGATGAGATTTTTCACAGCTTTGCTGAAACCTCATCTGGATTTGTTTGCAGGCCGGACATAACTGCTTTGACAGCGACATCTAATGAATTCAGACAAGCACAAACATGTCACCTTCAAACAGGAACGGTCACTGACATTGACGGGCTATTTGCCAACTGCCCTTCTCATTGTGTGCACCTGGTCATGAAATAATATGACACTCTGCTCTGGATGGAAAAAACTCATGAATGTAAACAACAAAAATGCAGGGATCTGTGATCTGACGTCAGGCAACCAAAGCAATGCCGTTTTTGGCAAGAAATGACACTGCTCACATCCATAGACAGGTACTGTATATTGGTAGCATATATACCAGGTAATACGTCAGGCAACTTGTCTCTTCACTGGCTGTTTTCATTAAAAGTGAAGATGGTGGAGAGATGTTCGGCACCAGGTTGCCGAAACAGTCAAGGACAGGCTAAGGGAAGAGCATTTACCCACATCACCAAAGATACATAGAGAATGGCAGCGGTGGATTAGTGCTATAAAACACTCTAAAAGCAAGTGTGAAAGACATAAACCCGCAGGCCACATGATTCCTCGTGTAGAGTGATCACATTATATCAGGTATTGTCATTAATCATGATGCTGAAGTTGGCATCAAGATTCACAGCTTCTCGGTCTGCAATTAAGGGGAAGCTCAAGTGAAACATAACTTATGTCATTTATCCTTTATTAAACTTATGGTCACGATTGTGTGATATGAGTCACTTCAGCCTCGCGATCTCAATGTAGAGTAGGTGAAACATCAGGGCGGTGCAGGCAGTCAAAGAACCTGGTTGCTCATCAGCATCTCCAACTTATGCTGAGTTCCATTTACCTCAGAACTCAGAAGTGGGTTCTATGAATGTGGATGTCAACTTCAGTGTTGTTACAGACTCCAATGCTTATTAAATGGCATATCGTGTTTCTTTTACATGCTTTTATTGTGGTGTGTAAGTGTTCTTTGTAGTAGAATTAGGGGAAGTGCATCAGAAAGTTGAAGATGTAATGCTGGAGGTCTGGAATAATGTCTGCTCCGGCTCTTTCCATACTTGTGAAATGCACCTGGGTGTATTGTAAGGATTGGATATATTCGATCCTCAGTCTGTCAGGTTCTGTGATATATTGCTCGAGCTTTCCCTGCCAACATGGCGCTGTGAGCAAACTGAGTCACGTGACGTCCGGAGATCTACGTTCTCCAATAGTTTTGATAAACCACTCTACATAAAATGGTGTATGTAAAATGTTCCCTAATGTTCCAGAAAAGGATTCAAGGGGAGAGGATTTCCCTGACTTGTCTTGCTGTAAGGCTACATCCATTCCATATTTTAATTTTCAGACGCAAATGATCTGAATGATCAAACATCTCTGTACACCTAAAACATATGAAGGAAATAGAAAAACATGCACATGCCACTCTAAACAGGAAGTTGATTATCTTCTCTTCTCTGCAGTTGCTTCTTTAATTTCAAAGTATCACTAACTACAAACAACAGTGAAGAGTAAGAACAGGGATTTCTCTTATCACACCAATGATGAATATAAAAAAAGAAGGTCATTTTTAATCGAGCATTTAGTTCATAACAAATTGTCAAGCAGTGGCTGCTAAGAACTATTCTACTGTGTGAATCTCTGTCCAGACTGAAATTCTGCCCTGGAAAACTTCCATTCCATTTCTCATGTATTTCTCCAAACAGGCAGCATCCTGAATGCTGTGTACTGTATGAAGCACACCAACTACACATAAATACCTCATACACACTTAGTAAGTACACACCATTTCAAAAACAAACAACAAACAGAGCTATTCCTCTGCAGTTTATGTTCTCCTATTTTGCAGCTTTTTTTTTCCTTCTCTGAATTGAGTGGAAACAACCAATGCCAAAAAAAGTCTCTCATGTGTGCATGGATAATAAGGAATCAGTCCCTTTAAAATGGACGGTCTAACCAAGCCATTCTTTCAACAGCTGTTCTCGTCACATGTTTTCATTTCATTTCAGTTTATTCCTTTTGCTCTGATGAATAAAAAAAAATGTTAATCCGGCTGTGGCAGAATATGCCATGCACACAAAAGCCATAGAAAAAGAGGAAACGAAAGAACTTACCTTTGAATGATCTGCCCTTTGATAAGCAGGAAGATTTGTTTTTGTTCCTGCAGAACAATTTGTACTCAAGGAAATCAGAGATGTTTTTATGATTCTGATGTTAAAGCTGATAATAAACACACAGGTTTGTGCAACATCCTTAGTAAGGATGCTCATAGACATAATGCATTCTTTTGCCCCTTACCATAAGGTTAGCTATCACAACTAAATGCCTTAACCAAGTCTAACCCTCAAAAAGGCCTTTAAATGTATGCCAAAGTATCATGACAAAGTCATGGTTTGAATCAATATGTCCTCACAGCCAACTTGAAACATGTACACACACATACACGTATTATGCTGACAACAATAAGTCTGAGGTTGTTTTCTTTGGTTCTTTTCAAACTGCCCCTTAAAACCGGTTAGAATAAATTGTTCGCAGTATTGCGGGGTTGTCTATTATTATGTGAGGAGAGAGATGAAATGATGACTATGGACTATGGAGAGACACTTTGTATTCTTTGAAAAGCCAGAATGATTGTTGTTGTTGACTCACAGAATCTAAGATATGGTTTGTTTCCCTTTGTATTTTCTACACACAAGTATCTATGCTATAAATATATTTCGACAACCATTTTTTCCATCAATCCATCCATCCAGCTTCATCCTTTGAGGACTGCAGCCTCTTCCAGCTGATGTAGCTAGACCCTGAATAGGTTGCCACAGTTTTGTTTGACTCGGTTATTTTTGTTGTCAGTGAGTAACCCTGTTAAATGTGATGCTGCATATTTTGCCAGCAGGCAGTTGTTGTTTTTTTTTCCTTTTTCTGTTTTTTTTTCTGTTTTGCTTGGCGTTGATCAATAATTTAATAACAAGCTTTCAGGATAATTTGCATCAAGCGATATTAGAAATAAACTCGTCTAAACTTTCTTTTCTGAGCTCTTTTCTTTTTTTTAACACCCTCACAACTATAAATGTGTAGCTGCAGCGCCAACTGGCTGAACAGGTCTCATCTGACAGCAACAACTATGTGCCATGCAATAAAACACAGAGTGCAGTAACTATATTGTGCCATGCTTTGTTTTTGGGGTATTTTGAGCTTGTGTGTATACTTCTATTTCTAACTTTGTGAGGTCCAAAAAACTTACACACCTATCTTTGAGAGAACATTTCGACCTTATGGGGACATTCTGTCTAGAGTTGTTCCGATTCCGATACCAGTATCGGAAATGCCTCCGATACTGCCGAAAATGTGGGCATCGGTATCGGCGAGTACTGGAGTCCATGCACCGATCCGATACCACATAATTTATTAGAGCTCCGTTAGCTCTGACACGGTTCTTCTTCGCCGCTCTTGAAACAGTTGCGCTGTGCTGTTTTAGAGGTGCGAAGAAGAACTGATCACCCGACACCTGTAGACAAGGAGCTAACGTAACCCTCATCATGTCGGCGGTTTGGCAGTATTTAGCTCCGTCAGCGCGCCTACAGTCAAACTGGAGCAGCCCGTTTATTAAACGAAAAGAGCAGCGCGACAACTAACCAGCGTACCTGTGTCCTGCATATGTATGCCTCTGTTTTTAAAGTTTAGCGTTACTTCAGAGACTCATTTTAACAATCTGGAGTCATGTAAAAATGATGTCACACGCGTTCTTCTCCCGGTCAGTCGTCATGGAAACATGAAGCTCTGCCAGTGCTGCGTTGTTTGGACCAGAGTCAAAACAAACGTACAAGCTGAAAAACAAAATAACATATCACTGGTAAAAATAAATGGTGTCCATTTGCTGTATTCGTCCATGTTTTACAGAGGGTTTAACCTGAGCCAAACCTTACCACCAATGATAATCATATCACAGTCATGCAGGCGTAGTATGATATATATTTTTTTATAACACACTGGCATCGGTATCGGTACTCTGTATCGGCCGATACCCACAGCACAAGTATCGGAATCGGTATCGGGAGGGAAAAAATGGTATCGGAACATTTCTAATTCTGTCAAGGCCCGACAACGTTTCAGGACTTTTTCAGGGTTAAGACCTATAGTTGTGATGGTTAAGATTAGGGAATGGGGCTAGGAAAGGCATAATGTCTATGATATGCCCTCACTAAGATATAAAAATAGGTTTGTGTGCATGTGTTTGAATGGTCATTGTCACTATTCTGCAAGAAACGCTTTGCACAGTGTGAGTCAAGGTGGAGGTGGCTAATTTAGCAATGCATCTGTTTGGTTTCCACTGATATCTCTTGTATTTCTTATCCAAACATTGCCATTAACACTATATGCGATTTACAGAAATGCATGCATACTTTCCCTGCATTAGTAGATAGATAATAAACCTGCTGATGAAACCTAGTAATCCTACTTTG
This sequence comes from Solea solea, assembly GCF_958295425.1. NCBI lineage: Eukaryota > Metazoa > Chordata > Actinopteri > Pleuronectiformes > Soleidae > Solea > Solea solea. Next base: position 11,239,618 of record NC_081137.1, on the reverse strand, counting down.
TATGAAATGTTACGCAACTGTGTTGACAACAAATTGCGAGCATTAAATGTTTGTTCAGTACTTTTTTTGCTAATATGTGTTTGACCTTTAAATATTGTTTTTAAACTCGGAGGCAGTCATAAACCCTTTCATTCAATTAAAAAAATATGGAGGAGTGATTACAAATATGCTTGAGTAATAATCAATTAATCTAAATATATCATGCTCTGTGAGGATATGGGCCTGCAGGCCAAATCAAGCAAATCAGCCACAAACAAGTAGAAGGAAACTAACGGAGGACAAGTTTCAACGACATGCACACACACACATACAAACACATACACTCACCCCAAATACAGTGGTGTCACATTTCAAATGACACATAAAAGGCAGAACTGCAAGCAGCTAAATGAAGGAAATTAGCATTTTAATATTTGCCAGACATTTAAAAAACAATATAAACTCCTACAATTAGACTGTTATTGCAAAATTCATGAAACTATATAAACTGACACTATAAACCTGTGTTTGTAGAACTCTTTCCTCATCTATTATTGAAAACACAATTTCACACCTTCCACACAATAATAGTGCCACTCATGAAGAATGAAGCTAAAGGGAATAAAAGAAAATCAAAGATCTCTCATCCACAGTTTCTATTTCCCCCCTCTTTGACACAGGCCGGTGGAATCGTGAGAAACACATTTAGGTGCAGGCCACTTCACTCAGCTTTGTCCTTAGAGGATAATCATATTGACAGGTGACACTAGAGACGAGGACACTGCGATTATGACGAGAGACTCCAGAAATGCTTTTGGCTCTTTCTGAGGCAGCAATATCTTCCACAAAATGCTAAAGATGACTTGAAGACAATGTCACAGTGAAAATCCTGCAGGTATATGACTTTTACTGCTGCTCAATCAGTTGATACAACAGGTTTTTCAAACTAAAGTTCCACTGTTTTAGTGATTCAATACATGAATCTCACATGACTAATGTGATGCTCATGTACCTGTAGCATTTCAATGTCATTTAGGAAAAATACAAGACATTTGCCTGAATGGTTTCCATTGTGTCCATGGTTTTGCCTCCATCAATACAAAGCTGCATGACATCCCTCTATTTCGTCTGAAATGCACAGAAAAGCTTTTCCCACTAATAGCTACAGTTCAGCAATCAATGACGTGGTCTAACAGCTCTGGCTGTTCCCTGCTAAGTGTAGTCCATTCTTATAGAACAGTATCACACTGCTGTGGTAGATGCAAAGGGCCACATTGAGCTGCTCTCATGCAGCAGAGACGCAGATACAGAGAGAGAGAGAGAGAGAGAGAGACTGCCTTGAAAAGTGACAGACAATTGCCTGGCCACCCAGCAGTCGCTCAGAATGACAATGTTCGATATTTTGAAGATGGCGGTCGATGTTAGAACCTGTAAATTATACACAAGGTCCTCTGGGACATCACTTCAATACCATCTCAGTGCAGATAATGTGGCTGGCTCTCCCTCTGTGTGTGTGTGTGTGTGTGTGTGTGTGTTTATGTCAGGACAGAAGACATCAGTTGAACAAAATGCTTGGGAAATGATGCCCGAGATACACTGCCTCATGTTAGCAAATGAATTCTTGAATTCTGTGATGTTGTTTTACTGTTTTGCCCTAGGTATAATTTCAACCGAAAGTCATTTCTATGGAAACATATTGCATTCACACCCCAAAACACATTAAGAAATGCAGTTTTTCTTAAACAATATTTTCTTTCTTAAAACAAATATTCACTAACCTTTTTTCATGTAAAAATATTTGTTTTGGTTTTTTTGACTGTTTTTACAAATGAGCAGGATTTTTTTTTTTTTTGAAAGATTTAACCTTCCCTGAACAATATGTTGTGAATGAAATTTAGTCAACACACACACATTGCCTCACTTTTATAGAAGTAAGGTAGCAAATGAGCTCAATCCTCTGAGCTGGACATTATTCTATATGTGACACTGGTGTTCTGTTGAGTCAAGAGAGGGATTTCTACACAAAGAATTGAAAACATCCAATATTATATTGTGTAGGATCTCATTAATTCAGAAAAAGCATTAAGTATTGTAAGTATTAAGTATTTTAATGGAAAGAAAATATCGTGATTTCAAAAAAAAAAGTTAATTCAGAATAAAATTGCTTTTGTCTTTAGTAATGCCATAAGCTCCCATATAATTGGATATAAAATCAAGACATAAATGATGTGAAAGCACAGTGGAATGATATGCAGCTATAAAACACAATGACTTCCCCCTCATTCACACTTTCTTTCCTTGTGTTTGTCTTTGGCTGTTTCCAATTACTCACAGAGCTCCTATCCGCTTCTTTGATCTGTCCACAACAGTGTTATCTTCCTCTGCTACTTATAATATGTTTACTCATCCTGATGAATTCAATTACATCTTTTCAGGGGAAATCACTGTGGGGGTGGCTCCGCCTGCCAGAGGTCAGCACTAACTGTGAATACTAAAACTATAACCCCCTCCCCACCACTACCACATTACACAGCCTATTACCTGCTTCTTTCCACACAACACTCTCCCAACCCAACAAAAGCCTTTCCACTGCCACAGATGTAATGCTTTCTAGATGGAATATGGCATGGAGAAGAGGGGGAAGAGAGCTGGAGCTGTCCCGGGGCCTAATCGTTTCAGAGAGCCTTCCCCACTGCAACCACAACACACGCCAATGCTGATTAGGGAGGTGCGTACACGGTCAGCGAGAGCGTGAAAGGTACAGAAAGGAGCCTCGGCCTGCGGGAGCCTAACCATGCCAATTCCTTCTCTCGCTCAACTCTCACACTTTAGTGTACGACTGGTTAAATCAATAAGGTGCAAGGCCAAAGGCAAAGCGAGCAAAAAGTAAGCCAGTGACTAAGACCTTCAAAAACTGTTCGATGTAGACATTTTGACCCCATTCAGATCTGGTATTTAAACTGAAGTGTGCAGCTTATTCATTACATTCACTCCATTGTCAACTGTGTTCAGACAATGCTAAAGGTAAGGTGAAGAAAGGTCCGGACCTCATAATGTCTAAATTGCATCCAACAACTGTAAATAAATCAACTGTACATTTCCTTATCATTTGATTTATGTTCTAGGATACACTTAATATGGGAAAGAAATGGTTGTCTGTACCATACATACAATTAGTCCTGTAGGTAGCACAATGAACTTGAGGCCTACATTGCATGTAAAAGAAAACATGACCAAATTCTCGATTAATAAAATAAATAAAAAGTGCCTCTTTTTTAAGTGCAAACAGAGCTTTAAACAGCCCCTGTCTTCACATTTATTTTCTACTTCTCTTCCAATCCAATCCAATCCAACTTTATTTGTTAAGCACTTTAAACAAACCAGAGTGGACCAAAGTGCTGTACAGAATAAATAAAAGACATAATAAGTAAACGGCTCAAAATGAGATAAAACAGCTTCAAGTAAATTAAAAATCATAAAGAAAACACAATAAGAAATAGCAGCCATACAATAAAAAACAATTAAATCAATTTAAATTAAAATAAATAAAATAAATAATAATCAACGTGATGATGACCTCATGACGTATCAAAGGCCAAAGAGAAAAGGTGGGTTTTAAGGAGGGATTTAAAAACTGACAAAGACGAGGCCTGTCTTATGTGCAGAGGAAGATCATTCCAAAGATTTGGCGCTGCGACAGCGAAGGCATGATCCACTCTGAGCTTCCGCTTGGTTTAAGGCACACTCAGAAGCAGCTGATCAGCTGACCTGAGAGAGCGAGCGGGTGAATATGGGTGTAGAAGCTCAGAGAAGTAGGGCGGGGCTCGGCCATTCAGGGATTTAAGAACAAATAACAATTATTTTTAAATCGATCCTGAAGTGTATGGGCAGCCAATGGAGTGAGGCTAAAATATGCTCAAATTTACATGTGCCAGTTAAAAGACGTGCAGAAGCATTTTTTACCATCTGAAGACGGGCAATGGAGGACGCGCTAACCCCCACATAAAGTGAATTACAGTAATCCAGCCGAGTGGTGACAAAGGCGTGAATTACCATTTCAAAGTGTTGCCTCAAAAGAATTGGCTTTATTTTGGCCAGCTGCCTCAATTGAAAAAAGCTTGATTTAACAACGGACCTGATTTGGTTGTCAAGCTTCAGATCAGAGTCCATTTTAACCCAGAGGTTTGTGATAGTGGGCTTTAAAAGCTGGGCCAAGGAGCCCAGATCTATATGGGGGGTCCCATTTGGTGCCACCAAAAACCATCACTTCTGTTTTTTTGTCATTGAAATTTAAAAACTTCAGAGGCATCCAAGCCTTTATGTCATCAAGACACTTTTTTAAAAAAAATTAAAAGAGTATGCATCGTTCTTTTTAAGAGGCACTTAAATTTGACTGTCATCTGCATAGCAGTGGAGCGAGATGCCATACTTTCTAAGAATGGAGCCAAGTGGGAGCGGATAGAGAGAGAAAAAAAAAGGGGGGCCCAGAACTGAGCCCTGTGGGACCCCACAGGTGAGAGGAGCCGAGGAGGATGTCGAGTCATAGAGGCTGACACAGAAAGTTCAATCAGCCAAGTATGACCTGAACCACAATGATCACAGGACAGTCGAGACAATGTTTCAAGTAAAATAAAATAGGCAAACAGGCACCAAACACATACATTCCTACTTTTTATTTACCTTCAAGTTAAGTCTCGACGGCAGTGTTCAAGCACTCCTTCACAACTGTCCCGTCACTGAATTCCCCACAATCCATGCATTCTTCAGTGAACATTCATATGCACGTTGCTGGGCTCTAAATGACTGTGTGATGACTTCTTTCATACTGTGCTCTCAGCTAGGTTATTTTGTGCGCTCTCATGTTTCCTTGAAGGACCTGTGTTTGGTCTCGTAGTGACACTTAACATTCCCACTTTTGATCAATGCAACTGTTTCACAGCATATGAGACACAAAGGTTTGGTACTTGCTGTCAGAAGAATGAACATATATTCACTCTGTTTTCTGAATCAACTTTCCACACTTTCTAACAAGCCATGTCTTCTCATTCCTATGTCTCTCTTCCAGGAAACAATCGATTTGATTGGGTAATTTGAGTGACACTATGCTCATGGTATTAACTGGATTTGCTGTGCCTGCAGTCTGTAGCCGGGACCATCGGGAGAAAAAAAACAATGCGCCACGAAGATTACATTTTCTCTTTGTGTGTTTTATCACAAGTTGGTCACAGGGCCCAGATAGAACCTTAACCTTAAAAGTCCACCATTTGGTGATTCCCGGACTAGAGGATGAGATAACTTCAATAACCCGGACTGACACATAGCAGGCTCACATGTTACTAGATTTAGATGACAAGCAGACGCTCACTAGTCCATCAGTAACAGAACCAGGTCACCCTCGGTCAAGTTCCCCTCCACTAGAGGAACCAGAGAGTAAAAGCCACACCAATATTCCTCCTTGTCCAGCCACGTATTCTACCACTCACCTTAACCCTCTTCAGTTTTTGCACTACCTCTGCCATGACTACACTCAATGAATAGTTCCAGCTGTGTAACTTTGTCACGTCATTTTAGTCCTCCTTTGGTGCAGGATTGTGGGGAGGGCTGTTAAGTAGAATGTTGTAGTTATTTTTGGGCATGGACATGAAACCGTATGTTCCAATTCAGGCAATGTAGAACTCCTCAGGCTTTGACAGAAGTGACATTCACCCCCCTGTAAGTTGATGTACCATGACTATAACCTTGGACTCACTATTTGAAGGTTGAAATACTGCATTGTGTCACTTTAAGTCCATTAGCTCCATATGTCTCACCCTGTGTTTCTCAATGTAGCAGAAGGGTTTTGTCAAGACAGACAGAAGTAACAGCAACAATGCCCTACAAAGTGAAATGACTACAAACAGGTTGGAGAAAAAAACGCCCACAAGATCATTTTGACTGCTAAAAAATTCCAGTCGTTCAGCAGTTTGACAGGATAGAGGCTTCTTGTCTCCATTCATTCCTGCACTGTTGCTGCATAGACACAAATCAGTGGTGGTTGCTGGTCTTTGAAACAGGGGAAAATATTTTCAGGTCCAGTTATTTATACATAGATTCTTACATAAATTCTGCAAATGAACAACTAGAACAAGGAAACGCCATAATAAAGAGAAGCTCACCCATTGCTCCATTGACTTCTAGTCTGAAAAAAAACAAAACTATTTAGTGCTGCTCCATAGAGAACAGTTGAAGCTGAGCTTCAGGTGGTTTTAATGTGGGACGGGAATGTTCTACGGGAATACAAAAATGACATGATAAACAGCTGATTCTGAAAGAACTAGTGACATGTTCTAATTGGGTTCTATTGTACCTTCAGTAGTGAAATGTTAATAAAACATAAAACATATTTGACCACATTTTAGAGGAAGCTGAGCTTCACTTACTGACTTAGAGCAAACACCAATGACACAGATGTTTCCTCAGAATGGAAGGACACATGATTACTTGACAGTAATCTGTTTTTTAGATCAATGTCACATAATATCTGTTCATGAAGACCAAACAGAGACAGAAAAAGAACATGAAAACCAAAGGAAATTGCCAGAAGTTAAATATTGCAGCTTTAACATTGCTCCAGAGGGATTCCATCATAAGTATAGGCCTGAACTCTCCCAATCAATACTTAGTGCTTCCTGAGATCCGATCACACAAATTTCATTCAGAGGCGTTTACACCAATTAGGGTCTGCTCATTCACAATATCAACTCTGATCATATCATTTATTTTTATGGTGGTTAAGATCTCTTTCATATTACAGCAGCCTGAGTTCATTCAGTCAGTTTCCTCGGATTTTTATTTTCTCTCTATTTCCCTCTGTCACTTGTGCAGACACACACAAATATGCTGACAGCAGCTGTACAGTCAGACTTGTAAAAAATACTCAAACAGATGTGATATCTACAAGTATTGCAATACACGGAAGTGGATCAGTGGGTACCATATGGCCTTTGCCCACTGATCAAAAGCACACCAGGCTGGTCATGTCATAGGAGAACTTCATTTTGAAGCCGATCCAGCTGCTTTTCTTGAAAATGTCCTATAGCCCAGGATGAAGGTTGGGTCCACCACTTCAAGCCAAAGACAAAAAGGCAGTCCATGCAGTGGAAATATCTTCTGCTGAGGACTTAAGTGACCATCAGAATGAAAGCTTCCATGCCAAGGGCATCCTAGCACTGCGGGAAGAAGAAGTATGTAGACCACATGTTGTTGAAAAAATTAACCATTGGACCATTGAAGGTTACCCAACCACAGTCTCCTCTCTGAGAGTAAGAGCTTTCATAAGTAGAGGAACACAAGTGTAGCAGCCAATCCAGAGAAAACATTTCTCCTCTGCCAGGGCTGTATATGTTATTGACAATTTCATTGTAACGCTGTTGCTTTAAATCTCCAAAGAGATTGCTGCGTTGAGACAAAAACACAGTGCGTGAGAGGGAGAAACCTCTCACATGGTTATCTACGCGCAAGAACCCATTTCAGGTCTGTCCGAACTGTCAAGCTGATTAAACAAACAGGAGGGGAAATGCTATCAAGAACAAAAAGCCTCTTTCCTCTCTCAGCATTGTTATATTTTTGACCGCCTTACTTAACAACATAGAAGTCGGGTCAGAATGTACTACTTTTAAATATATTATTAGGTGTGGGGGACAGACTCTAATTTATGTATGTGTTTATGAATGTAGATCAGTGCTCCAAAAATAAATGTTTGCAACATAAAGGGAAATAATGTTGCACTTTAACTGTATTCTCTGTGTTTTAACACCTTATTAAGTGCCATTGTGAGTTGCTTATAATATTTTGGTTCGCCTTCAGTTGTTTAATTGCAAAATGGCTAAGTAGCCAGCACTTCATTAATTAACCCAGGAACATATTGGATGATAAAGTACCATATCAGTGTTGGTATAATTTCAATATTTAAGTAATTTGTTAATAAATAAATTAATGCATTATAGCAATGTCAGTGACTTAATAAACATTGCATAAGCATAATTATTAAGCCACTGACATTTTTGAGAGAAAAAAAAAATAACCATGCATTCATTTACTTGACTGTATCAGGATTACGAAAAAGTATTGCCTGATTTAGTGAATATGCAAAGGTTTATTTTCTATATAGAGTCAAACCAGGTGTTCGGGAACCAATCCAAACAAAACAATGATGAAATCTAAAAAGATCTTTACGGAAGTTGTCTTCTTTCTTTTTTTTCTTTCTCCGACAAATAAAGCACCACACATTTGATCATTTATGAGGCAATGTCTCAAATTAGGATGCACAGAACATTCTCATGGAGCGAGCGAGGCATTTGCACATGAAGGGCTGAAAATGAGACGCATTCAGCCAAGCTGTGAGCTCCACCTAGGAGGCAGTGAAAGAGAGCGAGACAGGCACAGAGAGGGGCTGAGGCAGGCAGGCAGGCGCCAAGCCTTGAAGAGGGCCACTCTGGCATAATGACTCTCATTTACCATTGACAAGCCTTGGGAAAGTTAAACTAATTATGACAGCACACAGATGCTGAATAGCCCTTGATGAAGTTAATCACAGGCAATCCAACAAACAGGTGTTGAAAGATTTCTGTTACCTCCCCGTGAATTAGAAGATGTTCCGTTTCATTTCCCAGCACACCATGATGATCTCTGGGCATATTTTTAAGAATAGCTGAATGTGAGCAACACTTTCCACTCGAGTTGTGACCTCTTGTGATAGAGAGACAAACTGAGAGACTCACAATAGAATTAGATGAGCACACACAGAGTGGTAGATTAAAATGCTGGTGTAGAAACAGGTGTCGTTATAAAAACCATGGAAATGTCAGTTCACCATCTCCGAGTTCATTATCTCAATCCATGACAGTGGAGCAGGTTTAATATTCTCTGTTGTTTGAATGTGAAACAAGCAATGCTGTATTGTGACTGTTGACATTTAAACTCTTCCTTTTACAAGCTCCACCCCCCAAACATTTGTGTATTTGTGTAAGGCAAAGACACAATGGCATCATTCAGAGCATTTAAAGCATCAGTCCATAATTAGTTTCTGGAAAACATGAAGCTGCAGTGTGTGACGTTTGTTGATGTTTTTACTTTTTTTTTGTGGTTATTGACACTTTTATTTTGCCTCGATTGGGTGTTTGTGAACAGAAACGTTGTAACATAATTTGTATGCTGCATGCATTGCAACAAGCTACTGAATGACCTGGTATTTTGGAAGTAAAATTCACTTCTGAAACTTATAAGGCTGACTAAACTCATCCTCATCTTAAGATTTCACTGAGATATACACATCTGAACTTGTTCAATGGGACTAAACCAATTTACATCTAAATTGCCGACAAATCCTTAATCTCGATCAGATGCGGGTGAAACACAGTCCGATAGTGGAGAGTCTTATCCAGCTTTCGCATAACAAATCTTATGATTTTCGACAGAGATTTTTTTTTTTTTTTTTTACAGTTTTTTTTGCCATTATAAGCGATAGAGATTTTTTGATTTCTTTTTTTTCTTTTTGATGTCACCAGTGAGTAGATTTTTATCAAACTTTAATGTACTTTGGTGATCACCTGTGCATAAAAAAAATCAGAGAGTCATCTTGAACCTCCCAGGACAAAAACCTATAAATTCTGTCATTTTTAGGCCTTTATTCATTGGAACATTTTACCTTCAAACACCAAGAGTTTATATTCATGCAAAAACTCAGACTCAGTTAAATATGATTAAAAGGCAAGTTGATGTTTGTAGTTGTGCTATGATATCAACTATATTTGGATCAGTGAGGATCCAAATAAACAATAAAAAATACGATTCACACAAATACAGCATGGTTGGTATGCATCCAACATTTTTTTTTTGGTACATTAGTACACACGCTGCAAACAATATGGTGCAACTTTGCAACAAATAACATCACACCAAAACATATTGTGTCTTTGCAATCTGGAAAGAACGCCACATGTCCGTGGGCAGATCATTTAATGTCAGAGAACACATTAATGGTGACACTGCCAGTGTGACAACTAACCAGTTGGGATTGGCTGTTACAAACACTGGCAAATGAGACAAACAATACTGACCCACTGGCTCTGTGAAATGGCAAAAGTAATGTTTCTGAGCTGAAAAGACTGCAATTACATATCCATCGTCAAGCCTTTGGAGTCTCAGATCTCTCACCATATTGGACTGGCCTTCAGCACAACAGGGACAACCCCCAGTGGACCACTACATCAGACTGTGTGATCTCCACAGCTGAAAAGACTCACCAGTGGTAACACAGCTCCTTGTCCTTGTTAGAACGCATCACTTTTAACTTTTTTGTTCTTCTGAGCTCTTGGCATCATACTTACTGTTGCGTTTGTGTTATGGAGTATGGAGCTATCAAGTGGCTAAAGTTCCTTTCTTGCACTCGCCTTAAAGCTGCAGTGCAAACCTTAAAGATATAAATGAATGTCTGTTATATTCAAACCACTGTCAAAAGAGTTCACACTATAGTGATTAAAAATCACTGATCTGCTCCACACGACTGTCTCTGTGTTTCTAAAAAATAGCATTTTTGTTGTTGTTGTTTTTTGTGTCTGTGGCGATATTCAGGTGAACAAAGCAAGATTATGTGAGACAGCTTCAAATGACAGCACTATGACTGAAAACAATATGAAGTGCCAAAAACAGGTTTCAGAAATTGACTCTCCTGCTAAAAAGAAACCTAGAGGTCCAGCAGTACAATCATAGTTTAATCAGTCACAATTTTAACTTCTCAGTGTATGTGCCAGTCACAGCCGCTGCTGTTACCTTCACCATGCAGCTCCAACTGAGTTTTCTGGCTGCAGTCTGGAGAAGTAATGCTAAATTTAGAGACACATAACTTAGTGAAGTACCATGAAGTGGAGTGGCTCAGCACCCTGTGTGCGAAAAGACATCATGGTCGCAAGTTCGACTCCACCCCTGGCTGATTGTACTCAATTCTATTATAAGTCGCTTTGGATAAAAGTGTTTGCTAAATGACATGTAATAAATATCAGGAGATAGAGTCACTTCTTGATCTTTTCTCTCACTGTCTCTGTCTCTCTCACTCATATGCTCATTGTGTGTGTGTAAATGTAAAGTTTAATTATAACATAGAGTCATAGTGACTACACTGTTTTGGCAAATACTTTTAATTTGATTCAAAAAACACAGATTTTTATGTTTTCATGCAACAGATAATTAAACCACTATGAAGAGAGATTCTATTAGGCTGTGCTACAATTTCCAAGTGAACTGGAGGCTAAATCTTTTTTTTTATACGATCTGAAATGGAATAACGGTAATCACAGTTGAACACGAATGTCAGACCAAAACAAATGCGATGTCGAGAGCTAATGCCAGTTATCATACCTATGGTCACTAACAAACACAGACATGTAACCCAATTCATGCATCACGTTTTCTATGAGTTCCAGGAGGAAAAGTACTTCTAAAACTTCTAGAGTCTGAACCCTTTGTAGCCAAAGAACAGGCTTTATTTGGAAGTAAATTGACAAAGACACTTTCAAATGGTCAAAAGCTCTTTGAATTACTTTTTCTAACCACAGGTGGCTCAATACCACTTGTTTACTGTTACATGTGAAATTGTTGAATTACAACATTGTATACATACAATATGAAACAACCTCAGGTGGCATTTAAGGGTCGAAGATGGAAAAGCGCTTGTTGTTTGTGACCAGTAATGTCTCCACTTTTCATGCTATAGTGAAGACTTTTATGTAAACATTTATGGGTCAATAAAGGGATTCCAAAAACAGAATCATAATTGCTGTAATTGAGCTGACAAAAAGTGACACAAAAAAACAAGGTCTCTGGAAACACTCAAACAGTCTCTCTTTGCTGAATTACTGTGGATTTGTACTGTGTATCTCACTGATGTTGTTGTTGTGGTGTAAATATTACTATGTATTTTATTTCTTTTTATATTGATATGGATCTATGTGTCTGACATCAATCAAGTGAATTAATGAATGTGTTCCCAGTAAAACCAAGGATTGATTTTAAAGTATTACTCATTCATCCATTCACTCATCCCTTCATTCATTCAAATGGCCAGGCTGCATCTTACATCACTGAGTATCGACATGACAGAACTCTGAGAGCATCAAATGATACGTGCCACCACTCTTCTTTTAAAAATAAAGTTAAAACATGTGTTTATCCACAATATTTTTTAGACATAATGTGGTATTATTTATTTCTTTATAGTATATGTATAGTATAATATATGTTTTATCTCAAGCACACTGAGTATACACCTGCTCTATTAACTGTGCTAAATAAAGAAAATTGCTCAATTGATTGTATTATGTGTGGGAGAATGTAGTATAATGAACCCACAGAGATAATTAGTATTTGTCAAGTCAAAGTAATTGTTTAATATGAAACCTCGCAGATAATCTTCAATCTGACACAACCAAATCACACTCTTCCTGAAATAAATTCTGAAGCTCTTCCTCCATCTTTCAGATATCGTGTAAGACTTCTCTCTCAGGCCACAGAAAACTCCCCACACTGAATGGATGCATAAATGTCTGTCTGTTTTTCTTAGTATTTTATGACATGCTCATTTGAGTATTTCCATATTGAGACTCTAATAACTTGTTTGGTTGGGAATGAATACAAGTGAAAATTGTGTCAATACAGTGATTTTTGATTTTTTTTCCTCCTCATGATTTCTTGTCACAGCCGCTAGGATGATTTATTTGGCGCGTGCTCCATCAGTGTTTCCTGTCCTCTCGTACCAACTACTTTCAATAACATGCTTTTGTGCGTGGTGTAAAATAGAATTTATAGCATTCCTGACACATTGAAGCTGTTGCTTTCAGGTTGCCTCTGCAAGTTAACATTATTAAAAAAAAAGTTCCATCACTTTGTCCCTCAGAGATTCACAGCGAGATAATGAAATGCCTGTAGCATTCTCACATCGTGCTAATGACTTTTTGCAATCTGGAAATCTCATCCTCAAAGCACATCGCTCAACATATACTGCACAAATTAACATATACTAAATCATATTTTTATTCTGATGAAGTAAACACTGTTTTTTTTTTTATTTACATTTGATTTACATTTTCTGTTTACCACTTTAAAAGGTGGTAAACATGAAATGAAGTTAAAAGGAAACGCTAAGAATCCAAATGACTGAGTTCCTGTGATATTTTAATAAAACATAAAGGTTTGAGGACAATCTAATGAACGTGCCTTGTGAAAGGCATCACTGAGATTTAGGGTCTGTCCATTTTAGTTTTAGTTTTGTCTGTTTTAGTTTCGTCTGTTTAGTTTTTGTCTGTTTTTGCAGTGAGAGTTGTAAATAAATACGTTTAAAAGAAATTACCTCCTCTTATACTAAGGACGAATAAAGGCAACAAATGTTGGATCAATGAATTTTCAAAGCAAAATTAAATAAATATAACAAAATGCCTATTGTCTATTATTATTAAAGATGTAATTAATGAATTCATAATTTTTTTTTTAAATTTAAAAATGTATGTGTTTTGTAAGGAGTAAAAAGTCAATGGATGATTGCTATGCATATTTTCTGACTTAAAAAAAGGCCTGACTAATATAAGGTCAGAATAATTCACCAAATAAAAATAATTAAAATAGTTCAATACTCATTGTCATAAGACAGCGTGTTGGGCATTGTTGTAAAAACAAAGAGCCTGAATCTTTCTGTTGAATTGCACATAATACATGCATTATTAATTATTGAATACATACATTTTATGTTATATTACATAAAGCATAAAAGTACATAATTATTTATCAGACACACACATATTTTTTTGAGACCAATGCGTGTTAAGGAAAAAGCTGACTGTGTAAGAAACAACACAACACGATTGCAAAATTAAAAAAAGAAAAGAAAAGAAAAACTCATTTGGAAACAATCAATTTGTTTGCAACTTTCGACGTTTTGAGTATAATGAAGAGAGCAAATGAAAGGAGTTTGGTTTTTGCACAATAACTTGCTCCCTGGGAAGATAATGTCACGGTTCCGGCTAAAACATGAAGAATGGTAGTGAAGTACGGTTATTTGTAACAGACTGAAGCAAGTTGACGACGACAACAGACTGCACCACATATGAAACCTCCTCTAAAGCTAAACTTCACTCACCGCTGCTGCACATTCACACACTCAAAACTTCCGACTCGTGGCAGAACTTCAAACCTGTGAGAATCAAAAATTGAAATGCCCATCTTTGGTGGATTTACAAAGAGACTGAATTGTTTTTTCTAGGCAATGGAGAATTCACTAATAGATGATGTTAAACTCAAAAAAAATGCACTGTGCACTTTTTCCTTCCTCCTACAGCATTTTGAGGAAACTGTGTGCATGTCCTTGTGATATCTGGGAGAGAACAAACAAACAGACAAAAACTATCACACACCTTCTGCTGTTGGTCCTACTTCACAGCACTCCACTGCTGAATGTGTGTGTTTATTTAAATAAAGTTAATTAAACATTTAAACAGCGTAAAAAGCCTTCTGGGAGTGTCACTGTATATAACAAACTCACACATGAGGATGCTTCACATCCTCCATGAGATATTTGTTGATGGTGTAACATGTTGTTTCCGACATTGGGCCAGAAAAGCACACCGGTGAAGTAATTCATTTTCAGTTATTTTTAGTTATGTTTAATAATCACTTGGACCTCAGAACTAGAATGTTCATTTTTAACAGGAAACAGAGCTTTCAAGAAAAAAAGTTCAACGAGAAGAGAACGCAGAGATAGAGAGACATTCAATCTCTTAGAATGACATTTATTTGTCCTCGCGCCAAAACAATGTGATATAATACTGTGTGTGTTACAGTGAGGTGATGATGTAATGACTTTTCTCTATCAATAACTGCCACTATTCTTATTTTTACAGAAATGTTTCATACTGCTTGGATAAAAATGAAGACATAAATATTTATCTTATATTTCTATTCCATACAGACACGCAATATTATTTATTTCAGTATTTTCTTTACTTTATGTTAATTGTAGTCTTGTGTAGCTGTGGACTGTTCATTTAATTTTATTTTGCTATGTTTTATTGTATTCCTCTAATTTGTATTTGCATCTATTTCATTTTTTTATGTGTTACTTATTTAGTTATTGTGCTGCTGTAACACAAGAGTTCCCCACTTTTGGATCAATAAAAGACACATGTCCATTGCCTTGTGCAATACAATTAACTCCACACTGATTGCAAAACAGTACAGACAAGTCAAATCAGTAAAAGATAGAGGTAGCGATGAAGAGCGGGCAGATGCACAATAGAGAAATAATTAGGACAAGTCTATACTGTGCTTGGTTCCGTGGCTGCCGCTTCCCACTATACCACTCATCTGTGTCAAACAGCTTGGTCAATAATCTTCCAGCAATTCCTAAGGATTAGAGTCTTATTATGGGAGCACCGTCTGTCACACAGACCTCGTGCCCAAACAAGTCATCCTCAGTGAACTCAGTTTATCTTTTTTTTTTTTTTTTTTCCACTCCATCATTTTTACTTTCAGCAAACAATATCACAGGGATATTGATCACTATACTATACAAGTATTGGTTTGTGCATAGGTTGTTTTCCCTTCTCAGGTGTGTTTGTGTGTGTATTTGGATTTAAATTAGTCTGAGAAGCTCCTGTAAGTTCTGTAACAGATTTTACCTAGTGGTCTGTTGTATTGTTATAGTAAGTTTTTAGGGGGGGGGGATTTAATAATGGGTGTAGAAGTGTCTTTAATGTAAATAACTTTTCCCCAAAAGCTATATTTTTTTTCCTTTTACATGTTCTATGTTAACACATTCTGTCCAAATCAGCTTAAAGCAAAAATTGTTTATATATATGTATATATACATACACATATATATATATATATATACATACATACATACTGTATATATATAATCTAACATATGTATAGATTAGATACCTCTGCCTTGTACACTTTGTCTGTTGGAAGTCCAACGGAACAATCCGCGTAAAAGTGCGTGGAAGCCCCAAGTTCTTACCTTGTCCGTGGATTTTGGCCACGACAGCAGCGAAAACCAAAACCGTGAGCAGGGTCTTTAATTCAGAGTCTCGTCTTAAACACATGTCTGCAGAAGTCGAGGTCGCTCTTCGCGTGTTGCTGCACACCGCGTCCTTGTGTTCGGGAAAAAAAGACAAAAAAAAAAAGAATAGAACTAATATTCACAAATAACACTTCCAGGGCTTAAAAAGGGGGACATGAATAGAATTAAAGAACAATGGAAATAAGCAAAACGAGGTTTTCAGTGTCTGTCAAATACAAACTGAAAACGCTCGAGCTGCTGTCGCGCTTCCTGTACTGTTGTCGGAGTGAAAAAGAGTCGAGAATAATCAAGTGAAAAGCGGAGGTGCCTTTGTGAGCGGATTCCGGATTTCTCTCTCTCTCTGTGTGTGTGTGTGTGTGTGTGTGTGTGTGTAAGTGCGTAAGTGTGAGAGGAGCTGCTGTGGCACATGGAGAGGAAAGAGGCAGCTGAGACTTCAGCACCGCGGACAGCTCCTAGCGTCAGCTCAGGGAACAACCTCCTCCTCAAAGTTAAACCCTCAACTCCCTCACATATAATTCCTTTCAGATTATTTATGCTCACGAGCGCGGCCATCTTTTCATTTCACCTTCATAAATTTTTCATTCTTACCAATAATTTCAAGCAGCGGTCAAGTTTAAATGTGCAGAGGAACGGGATGTTTTCTGGAGCGCAAATGTAGTGCTTCAGTTTCCGATGTTAACAAACATCAACACAGTGTTATTATTATTATTATTATTATTATTATTATTCATGGCATTGTAGGGGCTACAGGGCACTGTGTGTACTTGTAATTTTAAAAGTTATGATAAAATACGAATTACTGTTCAGAATTTAATTGATTATGAATTTACTTACTTAGTAGCCAAAGTTGTCTGTCTCATTTCGTGCATGTAATTTCTCTGGACCTCACATTAGATGTAGTTATGATTTATACCAGCAGAGGGCGCACATCAAACAAAGCACTAACGAGTTAGCTGACGAGATGCCAAAATGCCATAAAGTGAAGCTGCGTGTTCACCGGGATAAAGCCATGATGCTACTGCTTTCAGATTGAAATACCAGTGCTAAAACAAAAATTAAAATAACCTCCTCCATGACAAACTCTCTTCTCTGGATGTAAACCCAGAGTTTATTCGCAGCCTGATGTAACAGCAGGATGACACTTATTACTTTTTCAGCCTCGTTGTTTTACAATGTGTCGCTGATGCACTATTTTTTATTTAAATGAAGAAAAAGAGACGTGTTTCTATAGTTAAGGAAAATGCACACAATGTGCTTATGTTATATGTCATATGTTAAAGTTAATTTATATAATAAATGTATTTATTAAGACATACAATGTGTCACCAGAATTTGAGGAAATATGTTCAATTTAAATAATGGCTTCACTGATGACAATGGTGCAGCCGGTATCCTGCTCGCAAATCCTCAGTACCGCTTTCAAAAATGTCTGGAGGAGAAAAAAACAACTCAAAGTAAAGGCGACTGAAAGTAGAGAGGAAGCAGCTAAACAGAAAACTTAAGGCAAGGTTAATTAACTCATGACATATGTTAGTTAACATATCTCATGGTTTTACAGTCTGTTATTGTCGTCTCAAAAGCAAACAAACTTCCGCATTCAGTCTCCTTCTGTTGCTGACAAGTTTTCAGTGAATCTGGTCACCATTGTTGACACCAATGCCCCAGCAATGTTTTTAATTATTGCAGTAATGAGAAAAGTAACCTTTAAATGGGGTGTATTTAAGATATACCCCCTTCACATGATGGTACTGTATGTGTGAATGAAAATATTACAGACAAACAATGTTTAGAGCCTCAGCTGGTCCGAGGAAACCTCTTCTCCTTTTCAAGCAGGACACAAAGGTGAGTGAGGAATCAATCATGTGTGATAAATCACAGCCACCCACTATCATAACAGTGAGTTTTGGAAGACATAATTTCACGTATGAACTCACAGATGGAGGCAGCAGTGGCTCAAGAACTCCTCCAAAGGGCTAAAATCAATTTTTCCTTGTGTCCCTGTCGTTGGTGTCTCAAGGCGGATCTCGGTGCAGGGCATGGGCACAGAGATCGCAGTCATGTGTTAGTCTAGACATAAGGGTTCATGGATAGTCAAGAATACCCATGTTTCGACAAACATCAATTTCTTTCTCCATCAATGTCAGAAAGCTAAAACTTATATTTATTGTTGTTTTTATTTGTTTGCTTTTGTAAATCATTTTTCTAGTCATGCTCAGAATCTGCATAATAAGCACAGAGGGGCTGGATATTATAAAATGAGTTTGTGAGTCTCACGGGTCAGTAGTTTTGTCATTTTTTGAGGTTAATTTTATGTATCAGGTCTGTTTATTTTTGCCCAGTGTTGGAGAGGACAACTTAAATAGTAAAGGGGTTGCTAAATTAAGTTTTTAATGTGTATTTCTTCATCTGCCTGGTGATCCGTGGCCTGCAGTTGGCTATTTATTATTAATAGCAGCATATGCTATGATTAAAATTGATATGACAATCATTTTTTTTAACGATCTATGCTATTGTGTGTTTAAATGTCATTGTAGTACTATAACCGTGTCATAACTGATTCAGAACCTCTCCTCTGTCATTGATTTTTCCTCTCATCCCAACCGGTCGAGGTAGATGCTGCACATGTTCTGTTAGAGATTAGAGATTAGAGAAGTGAGTTTTTTTCTCTCCACTGATGCCTAGTGTTTGCTCATTGTATGAACTGTTGGGTTTCTCTTCTCTCTATAATATTGTAACGGTTTCTGCCTTATATGTACAGTGCCTTGAGATAATGTGTGTTGTAATGTGGTGCTATACAAATAAAATTGAATTGAATGAACCTTTATTTAACCAGGAATTAAACCAATTGAGATTTGTTCGCAAGAGTGACCAAGACAGGCAGCAGTACATGGCACAACTTTTTCAAGCATACAACGTACACAATACAATGTCAAAAAACATTACCATATACATAAGTCATTTAAAAATACTTTTGTACTTTAGTGTACCAATGCCACCAGATCCTTCCATTTCAGACAATATTGTAGCTTATTCCAGGGAGAGGAAGCCCGCTATTTAAATGCCTATTTTGGAACTGACAATAAATTCCTGTGATAAAAGACAACAACTCCCTGTACTGTTCTGTAAACTAAAAGCATGGCAAATAAAGCACTGTATAAATTCTTAAAGGAGGCTCTGGTGTAGTCTCCTGTGTAGGCAGGAGGACAGCACACATGGAGCAAGCGTTGAACTCCTACAAGCTTTAAGGGCCTCAGTTATACAACCTCTGACCTCGCTGTGCAAGTAAAACGGTGATTTTGTTTGGAGAAAAAGAACCACAATAATATCATTGTTCTTGTGAGAGGACTCAAACAGAAAAAGATCAATTATCAAGCAGACTGTAATTTAAAGCTGCAGAGTGTAACTTTTAAATATGTGCAAATGTCTGCTACATGCTAATAGTAGCTGCTAATAACAGCTGCTAATAACAGTAAAAATCCAGCAAAAGTTGCATACTGCAGCTTTAAATTGATTACTAATCTCATCAGCTAGTCGGAGTGATTAATCAGATGTAAGGAGTCAGATATGTTGGAATAAATATTCTCTCCCTTTATGACAGTGCAATAAGTATTAGCAGATAGTATCTGCTATGCTTATCATTCCACTCCCTTGAGTTATCTAGGTCATATTAATGTGTTATATCAAAAGAGACTTAATATAGCTGCTAAAATAATTGCTATGTGCCCGCATTCACTTCATTAGTAATTTCCACATAAAGTGATGCATTCAGAAACAGTTGAGAGTCTGTGGGGATGTTGTTCTGCTGCACTCTGTCTCCTGATCAGAGGACGATGCGGCAGCTTGACGTGAATTCACGGGTCTGTTTTGCGAGACAACACTAAAATAAAAGCAATTAGAGGATGAGAATCAAGGTGGAGGAGTGAGTGGGGGAATGTAACATGTGCTTTAAGAGAACCAGAGTCAGAAGTTATTGCTGAAACAGTATATGTAAGCACATACTATTTCAAAACAAGACCACTCTTTCTAAAAATAGAGGAAGCACAATAGCGGATGTGGTTGAATGTACACCTGCTCTTTGAGGTCTACACGTGCAGTATTATACAAAATAAGACATGTGGGCTTTGTTATTATCTGTCCATAGATGGATTTCTCACTTTTCTCTCACACTTCTTGTCCTCAAGACTCAACTGCTATGGATTAGCAGAAAATGTATTCCAGAAGATTTTTGTCTATTTCAGTTTCATTACACACAGACTCACATCGCTCCGACTCATTATCTTTTGCAGATTTCTTTTTTTTTTTTTCATGATATCCTTCACTCTAAGCATCTCAAGAAATATAATTTTGTATTTTTTTTTTCCATCTTAGCTACATGGTGTTCCTAGTCAAAAATGACCTCTGTGTATAATATGAACCCATTTATAAAATAAATGATTTGGACAAGTGGTTTCCAGACCTTGGGTCTGGACCCACAGATAGGTTGCAGGATATTTATTTCGGGTCACCAAAGACATTTACAGAATGTTCCCAACCTTTAAATCAGGTGTATGTGTGTATGTTGTTGTTTTTGTTTTCTTTTCTTTTAAATCCAAATTGTACAAAAAATAAGTTTAAATGAATTGAACCAAAAAAAAAAAAAATTTAATTAAAATTAAGTGTTACAGGTATGGCTGTAAATTAGTCGCTTAATTATGCACAATTTCGCTCTCCTCATGATATTGTGATTTGTTTGCTAGTTTGCTATCTGTAAAAAGTGGGTCCCCGTATAGAAAGTTCGGAAAGCTCTGGGTTAGCTATGCTCATCCAACAGATGGAAAACATCAGACATAGTAGGATTAGATTTGACTTTCTCACACTGGGGACATTCAATTGTTATAGCAGCAGGATTGGGACAAATGCAGAAATATTAATATAACAGTATAAAAAAAGTTGCCCAAATTGCCTTTCAATTTTACAACTAAATGATACATGGCATCGTAGTTGCAATAGTTTAAAAAAAAAGGTAAAAAAAACAAAATTGAAAGAAGTGATGATGTATTGTGATGTTTGTGTCAATATAAAAGCAATTTAAGTACAATGGTCACATTGGACTGTAAACGTTAAAATAAGGGAGGGTTCAAGGAACAAAAGGGAAACCTTCCTCCACTTCCTTGGTTTTCTTTATACACTATGTGGCTCTAATACCCTAAACAAATACAATTGCTGATCACCACTTTTAATAAACTTTAGTTTATTACATTTTTATTTACACCTTTGGTGGTCTTGGTCAATCACCATAGGAAATGAAATGGACAGGTAAGACTATATTATGTTCACCCTATAGAAAACTTTCATAACATCCTCTGTAGTTAATCCTCTAAGAACGATTTAAATACCCCTGCCACATTAGACCACAAATTACTGAAATGAGGTATGGTTGGAGGTACACTGGGGAAAGGTTAATGTAGACTTTTTTCAGGTTTTATTTGACTTTGTCTCATTGTGTTGACCTCTGTCTCCTCCATCAATGCATCTTTCTTTTCCCTCTAAATTTATCTCTCCGTGTCCACCCCTTTCCACATTCCCAAGCATGGGACACTCTCTTTGCATCACTCCCGTAACCCCCTCCGGCCTGACTCAGGAAACGATTTAATAGTGCAACTTTCCCTTTAGTGAAGCTCAGTGGAGCCATAAAACAGCCCTGAGGTCTAGTTGGCAGCCAGATGGCTGCAGCCGAGCTTTCATTCTGCTAATGGGTAGGGGGGCTGAGCATTTAATGAAAATCAGACTCTCGAAATGAAATGACCAATGTCCCGAGGTAATGAGGCACACATCAGCAGCAAGCCTTTACAAGCATTAAGGTAATCTTAGATGGCAGGATTATGGAAAACATCGTATGATGACTGTTCATTAGATAGCTAAGGACTGACTGATTATTATACAGCATGTTTGGCTAACAAACACACTCCTATAGTGATTCTGTGCGGTATTTGATATTTAGATAGACTGGCTTGGCTAAGTGCTTCATCCGATCATGGCTGTGTGCCAAATGCTATCAATGAGTCTCTACCCACGCAGCATCATAGCCTACAAATTGCAGTCACAGACAACAACATCACAGTTACAGAACTCATAAATGCATGCAGGGCTAATCATTGTGCATTACATTCACAGTGCAGACCCATGACCCCTTTCAGCTGGCAATCCCGTTAACAGGGCTGTCCAGAAATCTGTTCACAGTTCACTGTTATTTACCACTATTTATTTTGTATTATCTGATGCCAGACCAACCTCAGCTGTTTTAGAAGAGAATAATGCGAAGTTCATGGTGTATTTACTTATCTGACTGGATCAGATTGCTGAGTGTGAAGCAGCAGGGATGATGATCAGCACCTCTAAATCTGAGGCCATGGTTCTCAGGAAGGAAGGGGGTCAGGATGGATTGCCTACTCCGGGTGGGGAAGGAGTCTTTGCCCCAAGTGAAGGGGTTTAAGTATCTCAGGGTCTTGTCTCACGAGTGAGGGGACAATGAAGCATGAGATTGGCCGGAGAATCAGAGCGGCGGGAGCGGTATTGCATTCATTCTGCTGCACCGTTATGACGAAAAAGGAGTTGAGCCACAAAGCTCTAGATCTACCAGTCGAACAAGATCACTAGTACAAGTGGCTCAAAGGTGGCTGGGGTCTCCCTTAGAGATAGGGTGAGAAGCTCAGTCATCTGGGAGGGACTCGGAGTAGAGAATCGGCTCCTTAGTATGGAAAGCAGCCAGGTTGGGTGGTTTCGGGTATCTGGTAAAGATGACACCAGAGCACCTCGGGAGGAGCAGATGAACCTCAGAGCAGATGAAGGACCAGGTGGAGAGATTATATCTCTTTGCTGGTCTCGGAGCACCTGGGGATCCCCCAAATCAGATGTGGATGATGTGGCCAGTTCTCTGCTGCAAATCAATCTCAATGGAACTCCATTCCTTGTTGATCATTCCTGTTTTGGAACTCAACAAAAATGTGCACCATTAGCCCAGAAGTGCTCCAAAACTGTTTTAATGACTGAACTCTAGCAACCACTCCGATTTCTGTTCCATCACAGAGATCGGAACAGCGAAAAGTGTTATTGTGCTTTTTGTTTGCTCAAGATTGTCAGAAGAATCTCTAATAGTATTGATTTCCTCCAAGAGTTTCTTTTTCATGATTGCTGGAACCTGTGTTATAGAGAAATTTGCCTCAGAAAAACACAATTTATGTTTTTAACAAAAGTAAAAAAGATTGTATTTTCACAGAGTGGCACTGGGTCTCTGTTAAGGTCTCTTATTGAATAGTGAATGTTTTCGAGTTTCTGTCCTTGTTATTGTCAGTTTGTTGGCAGACAATGTAATCATGTATTGGCTAAAATGATACCTGTAAATAAATCATATTGACTCATCCTCCTGGCCATTTCCTGTTCAATGACAATATATTATGAAATGTTTTTAAACTCAGAACAAGAACAAACTGAACTTCTAGTTTTGTTGTTGTCTTCTGCTGTATTGTATGTATGTTGTGTTATATCTGTTATCTGTTGGCCAAATTGGCCAGGTCTTTTCTTGAAATAGAGGTTTTTGATATTGATTGGACTTTTTCAACTAGTTAAATGTTATATAAAAAAGTATTACTTTTAATATATATATATATATATATATATATATATATATATATATATATATATATATATATATATATATATATATTCAACTAGTTAAAAAATGTATTACTTTTAATACATATATATGTATATGCATATATGTGTGTATATGTGTATATGTATATACATTTATATATACATATATATTACTTTTCTTATTTCCTTCTTAAAAAAAATACTCACACTAAGCCTAAATAGTTCAGTGAAGTTTGCAGTTTTTTAAAAAGCACCCTCCCCCATCACACACACACACACTGGTAGAGCCCACTTAATTGCAAACTCCTCATTAACACTGGAGAAGAGCTCCCTCTGAGCCAGTCAACTGTGCCGCAGACAGTTTTTTCAAAGCTTTCTGTACAAATCCATTTTCTCTAGCAGAATAGAGAAGCCAGGAGGAAGGGGTGGAGGGTTGCTGGGACATTACCAAGCTCCATCTGACCTTTGACCTGAAATCATGAATTTAACAGGTGGGAACAAGAGCGTCAGGAGGCTATTGGGGGGGGGGGGGGGTTACGATTTCTGTTAGCAGCAAATGTTCTTGTTTCCACAGCACAGACTGCACACACGCATGCAGTGTAGGGTGGCTGTTGTGCTCACTCTGCTCTGCTCTGAGTCCCAACAGTGGGAATAGAGTGGAGGTGACCCCAAAGACTGAGCAGCATCTGTTAACCCCCTGATCATTGCTTCTATCTGACAGCCAGGCAGGAGCATCGTCTGCCCAGTCATGCGGGGCCCTGCCAATAGATTCAGCGGACTATGGTAATGAGTCTGAAAGGATTCCCAGGCTCAGTGCTGTCACTTTGATGACTCTAAAATTAACTAACACTGGACTAGAAATTCTCAACACCTGCTGTAATACCATGCAAGATAGAAGGAATATGTCCACGGTGACACAGGTACAAGAAAATTAATGTAACCCCTCTTGTCAAATGTAATTATAATCTTGGTGGCACGGATATGGCACACTGAATGTTTTGAAAGGGTGAAGTGAGAAATGATTGCTGCAATGAGAAACTCTCTTAAGACATAACAGTATTCACTATGCCACTGCAGAGACATATGTCAGGATTTCTCTCTATAAATGGTCCATTGGTGTATTTATATAGCAGTTTTCTAGTCTTGATGACCAATTAAAGTGCTTTAAATGACAGAGTCGTTCCCACCCACATTCACACAGCGCATCTATATGCAATGCTGTCTATCACATTTCTATCATACCCATTCACACACTGCCAGCACACCATCTTGGGGTTAAGTGTCTTGCCCAAGAACACGTTAACATGTAGACATGCAGAGCCAAGGATCAAACCCCGACCTTTCGGTTGGATGGAGCCCCACTCTACCACTGGTACATGGTCGTGTAAGAGTAGAGCAATAGGTTGTGGGTTATACATATGTAAGAAAAGTATGCACTTGCACGCACATTCTACAGGTGGAGCCAATCTCAGATGAAACACGGCAGGGTAAACCCTGGACAGGTTGCCAGTCCATCGCTGGGCAACACACAGACACAAACAACCATTCACTCTCACATTCACACCTATGGTCAATTTAGAGTGTCCAATTACACGTAGAACATGCAAACTTCTTTTTGCCGCTAGGCAACTGTGCTACGTGTTACCCTGCCTTGTGGCCGGACTAAATTTCGAAATCACTGTGATTTTCTGTCATACTTTTCCCGCAGTATGAACTGCTTTTTATGACTCAAAGACAGAAAATGCAATGTAGACTTCTCGCCCTGTAGTTGGTGTGAGCAGTCAGCTGTGTGTGATGAAGAGTTGCTGCTTAGCTCGAGGATGATTTCACGCACAGGAACTTCAGCCATCATTCTTTGCCAAATTCAAGGTAAAATGCCTTAATAACTAACATTGCAACCAGCTCTACGACAGTTAGCATGTCTTACATTGGTGAAGTACTACAGGCTCACAAAATCAGTTAGATCATGAAACGGTTTACATTTAATCCAATATTATATATTATATATATATATATATATATATATTATATATGTTAACTTATAGTCATTTAATACAAATTTACCATTTGAGGGCGGTAATCACAATTGCACAATACTGTGAAACCGTGACCTTTTTGTTTTCACTTATAGTCAGCATCTCATACCAGCTCATGGGTAAAACAAACATTGTCATACACAAGGGCTCCAACTAATGGTTATTTTCATAAGCATTTAATCTGTAAATTGAAACACTCAAACCAATTAATCTTTGCAGACCGACATGTTACTTTGTATGATGATATGACAGAGACACACATAAAGACAGACTTTTCAAGGAGTTTGTGACATGTTGTCCTGTTCCTTTCACATCCACCTCTCTGTTCAGCATTTCTCCTTCTCCTCTCACTGTGTACCCCTCCCTCTCCTTGACCTTCTCTTTTCATTAGTCAGAGTGTGTCTCATGCCTCCAAGCATGCTGATAGTGCACTGCTCCAAGGCTGCATTTATCAAGATGATAAAGCACTCGCAGACAACAGCCCAGTATCTCAAGGCTAGTGGCCACGCTACCTGACAAGTGACAATGAGTCACACAAACTCCACCTCGATGCTCCTGATCTCCCCTCATCGCCCCCTGATCTTATCCTCCCACCAGCATCACCCATATACCATGCCTAGTTGGTCACAGGTTGTTGCCTTATGTCACACAAGTCCCTAATGAGAAGATAAGTGTGGATAAAGGCAGGTGACTGCACACTTCCCCATACACACATACAAACAAACTTCTCCCAGCACATGTGTCCAATGTCTTCACTCAGTGACATCCTGTTACACCACAGAAATGCAAGGCTTTGCCACTTTGACTTCACCTTTCATCTCTGCCGGCTGCTCACCTCACTTTCCTCAAATCGCTGGCTGTTTTCCACTTTTAGCCATAAAAGCACAGACTGCCAGGAGAAAAAAAAAAAGAGTAGGGTCTCCAGCCAGCAATCAGTGTTGAGCTCTCACAAACCTGACAGCCGCGATGGTGGAAAAATGTGTTTTTCACTTCAAAGGATATTAGCAATTACTCTAATGGAAAGCAGTGGGTGAATATGACAATTGTTTTTTCTTTTTTGTCACCATGCCATTTCATTTAGATGTCATTATTATATTAAAACGAATGTTCAATTAAAAGGAAAGGGTATATTGTTCATGGAAAGTCATTATTAATGAAAAAAGCTCCAAAGGCTGTTGCAACGGAGTTTGATTTCTTTTGTTTCTTGCAGCTAAAACATCTCTCTCTCTCTCTCACACACAGAATTAAAATAATTCTCAAAACCACCTTCAACCTCCACATAATCACTTGTTCACAAACAGAATTTCTCAGCATTTTCAACAAATTGCAAATACCTTGGTACATCACAATGCATA
Source organism: Solea solea (assembly GCF_958295425.1). Lineage (NCBI taxonomy): Eukaryota > Metazoa > Chordata > Actinopteri > Pleuronectiformes > Soleidae > Solea > Solea solea. The sequence continues at coordinate 11,212,508 of NC_081137.1, read as the reverse complement.
ATACAGCTTATCTGTTGAATACCCAAACTTCCTAAAATATCCAGGCAATAGTTCATCTAAGTTGTCATTGGCAAAAAGCTTGACCCTGTTCGCTTTAGTTGTCAGAAACATTAGCATATATCGCCAGTTTTTCTTATCACTCATATGTACATCTACAATAATCAATGTCTCCTCAAAAAACAACAAAAAAAACTGTTTGCTGACTGTAATTCTTCATATTATGGTATATTTATTTTATTTTTGACAGACTGAAAACCAGAGCATTATTGACAGAACATGTCAACAAAATGGAAAACGTATGCCGCGTATTCTATTGACGACAAGAAGAAGAAAGCCCATCACTCATTGCAAAACACTTCAAGTGGCAGCTGGTGTTAAAAAGAATGTTGGGGGGAAGAAGAAAAAAAACGCTGAAATTAAGGTTTATACTTTGTGCTGGAGGGGGAACTACTGTGCATGCACCATTTATAACAAGAGTCTATGGTAAAGATGTTTGCACACCAAAGGAACAGGAAATATGTCACTTTTTAAATTGGCACTCAGTTTGTAGAATGAATAGCTCATTTATTATTGAATTTGTATTTTTTTGTGAAATTATTTAAGTGATTCCGATCTTCTTCATGTGAGATAGGTGGGGGGGGACGCCGTAGAGCCCTCTGACAGGTCGCCATAGTTGTTTCACGGAATAGTGAAATGCTTGCAAATGAAGATCAATGTCTGAAATATGGGTTTCATCGCGAATTTACAGCAGCTGGACTTGCTTGAGTTGGCCGAGAAGATACAATGACCTGGATGACTGAGAACCTTCACAGACAAGTTGCTAAAGTAGTGATGATGTGATGTCCACCATTATTCAGTGCTTTTTGTGACAAAATATAGGTAATGGTGAGAACAGCTTTGAAGAGCTCAGCTTGGGCTGTGTAGTGTTTGAGCCGAACGTGATTTGATAGTGCTTGTTGGTATATTTGCACAACAAGTTTTAATTGGCAGACTCTCATGCTCCTGCTTGGGAAGTTGAACTTTTCTCAACTTGATGCAGTTTTTGATTCCTCTCCATTTAAAAGGGAATGAGTAGCATTTCAGTCCATTCATACACTGCTCGCTGTAAAAGCCTTCATCAATAAGAATTGGAACTGTGGAAAACAACTCTAGAAGTAAACTTAAAACCAATTGCACAATTTATCATGAAATGCAACAAAAACCAAGGTGATGCACTCTTTACTGTTGTTGCGGCAAACATCACTCACCTCATTCTACCACCAGCACATAAGTGTGGTTGGGTGTTAAAGAGAGGGCAGATGTTCTGAAGGGAACATTGCAGATGTTCAGGACAGCTACAAATACCTAGGGATTCCACAGGCAAATGGAAACCATGAATAGGCCACTTGAAAATCTACAGAGTAAAGCAAAACTCGGACAGGCTAAACCATCAACGCATACACCCTGCCAGTCAGCAAATACCCTGTTGGAATAACAGTATAGACAAGGGAGCTCCTCAAAATGTGTGTACTGTTTCACCCCAAATCCAGCATTCTGAGGCTGTTCACTTAGCAGGTTAAGGGAGACCGAGGACTAGTAAGCATCCGAATCACTGTTCAGAATGAGACCAGTAAGATCCAGTAGTACATCAGAAAGATGGCTGCAAAAATGAACTGCTCAGTGAATACCTCCGACAACAGGAACCCAAAAAGAAGAGGATAAACCATCATTTAGGGACAAGCCTCTACACCATAAGTACCACCACAGATTGAGGAAATCCTGCCAGAGGCTGTACTGAAGGACCACACATGTGTGGCAAGGGCAGGAGATAAGGTGAGATTACTAATATTACAAGCTCGAAAATGCCACCCTGGGAATTTCACCCAGGGAACTACTGTTAGAAACACAAGGCACACAGTTCAGGTTACTCAGGGGGCAAGAGACGTGGTTTCAAGTTAACATATAATTTTTATTAAACATTAATGCTAAAATTTCAATAAAACTCATTCATACAAACAAAAAAGGGGGGGGGGGGGGGGCAAAAAACCTAATCAGGGCTGAGGCCAAAGTGAATGGATGAAGGCTAGGGGAGGGGGGATCCACCAAAGAAAATCACCAGGCACACGTGGCAGACACTCTCAGTGATGAAAAACCTGCTCCCAGGGACACAGCAAGACAAGACAGGAGGATGCCACCACCAGACCACCAGCACCGCCACCACCAGCCTACAGCAACTGAAAAAGGGAAGGATAACAACAAATTAGTGTGGTTACATACATTCAAAACCAAAGAAAACAACTCCAAAGCTTAACAAAACTATAACAAATGGGCAGTTCACAGGTGTAAATAGAGCATATAACTGAACAAATAAAAAATGAAAGGCCCAAAACAAAACCCAATTACAAAACCTCTAAATTAACTAAACAAACAAAATCCCCAACACAAGGACACGCGCGCACGGGGGAACAATCCCCAATAAAAGCAGCCATGCGGGCCTGCGGCCAAATAATCGTCTTGGTGCAGCGTGTACTTTGGGCTGAAAGTCAGCTGTGAAGCCTCCGACGACCACCGGATAACGCCGCACAGGCACGCAGCAGCCGCAAACACGAACACTAAATACGGTGACTACAAAGCAGCAGCAGCAGCCCGTTAGTTGTGGTTAATAACACCTAATCAAGAAGAACAGAATTAGAAACTGCCACGTACGTGACAATTAATGCGACTGCATTTTACAATATACGTACAATATATAATGTACCTTTTTTTAGCAGCAACAGACGATAAAAAGGGCTCCAGGCAGCCGCCAGCATGTACCTGTGACCACACTAGCATTAGCCACCTAGTAGCACCAACCAACGACCAGAGAGAGATGACATTTACCACCGCCGACCAAACCACAGCAGCGTGAACAGGGAGCACGGAGCAGCACCCAATCAGTCGCCCTACAACACAACGCCCAGGCCTAGAGCATTAAAAACTAAACTAAACTAAACAACCAGCGAAGTGAAACGCGGGAACATACCTGTCGGGGATGTGACCTTTACACCGGAAGTGACATAGGCGACAACGGGAGCACAGGAAGAGCAGGCGAGCGGACTAACGCTATTGTACCGGCTCCCTCAATGATTACCGGAACTGCAACCATGGCAACCAATAACAAAAATGAGCGACGGGGAAAGTCAAACGAAAACGCTCATACTGCTACACATGCAAAGATCATTGTTACTCAGGAGCTCAGGTGTGGACTCTGCAAAGGTGCCCCTGGAACAGTTTAGCACATTAAGCAGACAACACACATGGAATGCAATAATAATTATTGAATAATTATAAGCTGGAATAGTGAACTAAAATATTTGCACTTACTGGCCTGGAAATCCCAATGTCACACTTGAAGACATGGAGTGGTTAAGAATGGCCAAGCTAAGAGTCTTTGGGACTTCTAGGTCCAGGTGATGGTTAAGTGACTGGACATGATGTGGTTTACAAACCCACAAGATAGCAATATCAAGAAGACAGAATGCAAGAAGCTTGAGAAATGTCATTAGCTGAGCGAACTCAGTGTGGTTGTGATAAGTCTTGCAGGACACATTAAGCGATCATAAACCACAAGTTTGTCCTTTTTCTCTTCCGTCCACTGGGCTCAGGAGACGATCTTCACATTCATCCTCGTCCCACTGTGTGGGACAGGCTGCCCGGTCAACTCGCTCTCATTGAATACTGCAGGGTTCTGCTCACGACCAATTTGTTGTTCAGTTGTAAATATTAAACATTCATTTTATGCTTATGATTTGAAATCGGGAAGACTCTGACTCATCCATCTGTTGACCTCTCACACTATAGGATAATTTGGCCAGATAATCTGTTCAAATCAGCCTAAAATTGGAAGGCACCCACAATAGTTGGAAGAGCCAGATTCGGACCAAAATCTGGCCAATTATCCTCTATCCTCTGTGTGGGGGCTGGCTTTACATGTGAGGTCTCTGTCCAGACGGTATGTGTCCACAAATCAGGTCAGGTGGTAACCTCAACACACTGAATAACTAGGTTTTTCAGAAACATTCCAATATGACAATGTCAGGATTTGTCTGGCTCAAATTAAAAAAGAAGAGTTTGGCGGGAATGAGGCTATGATATACTATAATAAATCATGGTCAGTGCCAATTTTGAAGAAAACCTTTCTTCCTATTGAAGCCAACTCATTTATAAACGGAGACAGAAATACCACAAGGTTTTGACTGGTGAAATAGCAAATGTCTTTTCTGAGCATGAAACAGCCAAAACCAATGTCAACAAGTTTCAAAAAATATATAGATTTCAGATTCTTTTTTTTGCTTTTGCCTAAAAAGAAAATAATAATAATTTTGTTGTGTATGTGTGTGTGCTTTCATTGTAGTGGTGCACTGGTTGAAAATATCAAAGATATAACACAATGTACAAGGTCACATTTGCTATTTAGGGCTGCATAGGGCTACATTTATTGGTTTAAATTGTTTATAAATGTTATATAAATGATAACAGCTCTTATGCAAGAGGCACATTGGTCGAGGTTTGAATGGCCCCTCAAGAGGAAATATTGTGTGCCCTTGAGCAATTCCCTTCACAGCAAAGCAGCAAAAAGTGTGAATTGTGTTGTAGGAAAAGAAAAAAAAAAACGGCTCAATAAATAAAACATTTTGAGGAAAAAAATAAGAAACTGCTATTCTAGTCAGAGTAATGCTGGTATAGGCTATGACCTGGTGCAGGTTGACTTTGACCTCTGTGAAAGGCTTCAGCGGTGGAGTGATTCTGAGTGCTATTCAGCCAGGAAAAGCTGCTTATAGTTAACTGTTCAGGTTTAGAGGTTTCACCTCTGCTCTAAAGGTTGGAGACGAACTGTGTGAATGTTCTCCATTAATGTTCTCCGTTTTGTAAATGGCTGAAATGAAAACAGATGATATTTTCTTGAGCTTTCTATGATTTCTACTGACAACTTTACATCCGTTGGTCATCCTGAATTGTTGAAACACATCAGCAAGTGATTTAATAAAGGACATTTCAACACAAAGGAACATGGGATAAAATCACTAATCTTTGCAATCCGTGGCCAGCCCTCTTCAATGACAAAAATCACTCATTGTCTACTACTTTATCCTCCACTGGGGGGTCAGAGGGCTGGAGCCAATCCCAACTGACAACCTGGACAAGTCACCAGTCCATCACAGGGTCAACATAAGGAAACGAAAAACCATACACTTTCATATTCACACCTATATGGTCAGTTTAGAGTGTCCAATTAACCGAATCACCAAACTGCATGTTTTTTTTGGACTGAGGAGGGAAGCTGGAGAAAACCAACGCTCACACAGGGAGAACATGCAAACTCACACAGACAAGGCCCTCGAGCAACCGAGATCCGAACTGCTGACCTTCTTCCTGGTAGGCAACAATGCTAGCCACTGCTCTGCCGTGACGCAAAATTCAAAAAATTCTGCCTGACCTAAATGAACCAGTGTGCTGCAATGATTTCTAATACCTTAGTGATAGTGCGCGCCTGCTTATGAATAAATAAATGTTGATGCAGCATTGTTTATGTCATCTAAACTGTTTTCACCAGTATTAATGCATCGACACTCTTCGGTCATATTATTCATTGAAATGCTTTGCAGTGTTTTATGTTTTCGCTGAGGTCTCATGGGCTTAATTCTACCTCACCTATAATTCACAAAAGCTCAGATATGTAATATCTTAGTTTTTATATATATTTTTTTTATTTATGTACTATTGGCCATTGAAGGTTTTTCATGTATAACCATTTAATTTCTACTGCAAATACTCCATGAGCAGCTGCTTTGTCAGAACTACTATATACTGTAATTGGCAAAACAATTTACAGTGTGTGTTTACTCACAGGCAGTTTGAATCCAGACTGGAAATGGTCAACTCCACTGCAGACAATAATAACCGCTATATAGAGGAGGTATTTGCAGATTGTATTGCAATGTGAATGTCAACACACAAATCATATCAGAAATATGAGTTCATTGCCAAAAGCTTATTTTGGAGAAACAGAGTGTGATGCATTCACTTAAACATACAACTCTGATGGTAAATAAATGATAAAGGTGGAGATTAAACATGTATCGTGAATGTCAAAGAATCCTGCTAAGCCTGTTTGACAGCCAATGGAAAGAATTCAATAAGGATGGGGACAGTGGCATTTGGATTTCAACACTTGGTGGCTGTGAGGAGGAATGGGATGCGGTTAAAGAAGGCAGGTGGAATAAAGTGACGGGGGGACAGGGGGGCGTGTAATAAGGAATCCATGTGACTGACTCAGAGTGATGGGCTTACCTGGCTATGAATATTTCAGACAGCAGTGGGGTGTGTTATTACAGCTCAGTGGGGGCACTCACACCGTGGGGGTAAGACATGTGTCATCACGAGATACGACTGAGCACAAAGAGACACACACAAACAATGCAATTTTCCCCCGGCTTTCAGAAAAAAACACATTTGAAATTACTCAACCGTGTTGAATACAGCTGCGCAGCAAAAATGTTTTCATCAACAAACTAACAATGTCTTCCACTGACATGCTCCCTTGAATCGATGCACCAGCTAATCAATAAGCAGGCAAAGTTTTACACACCATCACACGCCTGAGTAAAATAAATCCATGTGCAGCAATTTGCTGGAGTTGAAACAGTCCCACATGCCAAGATGTCGATTTACCTGCCTCCAGTGTTTGATTTAACCCAAACTATTTTAACTTTAATATGTGTTTTTCTTCAAAATATTCCAAGACCTCCTGATATCCTCCACACTCCATGACTGTATGGAGGGAGTCTTAACAAGTTGTAAAACAAACTCCTGTTGTGAAGCCTTGAGATTTGGGATTTGACTGAGGCCATGTCAGTTGTTCAAAGCAGAAATTCACAAACATCACCTGCAACCAGGCACCTATTATAACGTGTTATTGTAACGTGTAAAATATACATAGTGAATCTTATAATGAATTTGGACATTGATGGGGACATAAAAGTGCTCCTGAGAGTTGATTTTTTTTTTTTTTTTTGCATTTGCAATCATAATAAAAAAAAAACAATAAATCATGAATAAATAAATCAAACATCCTTAGGCCTAATTGACATGTTTATATCTAAAGATAATATGCATTCTGTAATGTTATAGGTTAAAGCAACTAATGAAAGACAAGGAGGCAACTTAGAAGAGTTCTCATCTTTACTCTGTAGCGCAACTGTGCATCATACTGTATATCCACACTGGATCTATGATTAGCCACGCCCCCTCATTTGCATACACAGATTGGAAATGAAAAACAGCCTGGAAATAAATGTGGCCTTCGGAAATAAATGTGCCACTTCAAAATAAATAGATGTGACGTAACAAAATAAAAGTATCCGGAAATAAATAAATGTGATGCTTGGAAATAAGTGTGTCCTTAAATAAATGTATGTGGCGTTTGGAAATAAAAGTCCCCTGAAAATAATTATTTTATTTATTTATTTCATAGCCATATTTATTTATTTATGTTTTTATTTATTTATTTCATTTTGACTGAGACTGGCTCTCCATAAGAATTTCCCATGGACTTCCATTCTAAGTTAGTTATTTTTTGAAGGGTACATCCATTTGCATATACTTTCCATGCACATGTGGAATGTGAAAAAATAAAATTGCTGTTCAATGCTTTCATTTAACTTGGAGTGGTTTATTCAATTTAAGCGATCAGTGTAGTGGATAACACTATCGCCTCAGACAGCAAGAAGGTTACCTGGAGCTTGCATGTCTTTCCCGTGTGTTTTTGTGTGGAGGGGTTTCTCCAGTTTCCTTCTAATGGACCAGTTGTGAATGCGACAGTAATTGGTTGTTCGTCTGGTGACCTGTCCAGGGTGTACCCCGCCTTTTGGCCCTATGTCATCTTTGGTGTTCCCGGTCAAAAATGATCACCATAGCAAATGAATGGTTAAGATTATATAATGTTAAGTTAACAGATGGAAAACACTCCTCTACACTCACACACTCATCCACACATCCAAAATCCCAACCAATCCACCTCCCTTCCTCGCGCTTTAGTGTCCATGATACATTAACGAAGACGTGTGAAAGACACTTGTTATGCATGTGAACTGTCAAATCTGATATGTAATCAGAAGTGAATGATATTTAAACAACGTTGGTGGTAATGTGAGTGCAAAGAGATTTATTTGCCCCTTGCATGTTGCATATTATAGATCGTACACATTCCATAAATTTTCTATATCATGATGCACTTTATCAAGATGGCTAACTAACTGTTGCGACTAATTTAAAACCATATCTATTTCCTAATATAATTTTGAATTGGTAAGTTTTCCAAGAGATGTTTGGAAAATTAATTAAAATTTTATGTATACACATTAATTTGCTTGGGACAAAATGTAATGATGATTTATGTGTTTTTTTTTGGTTTGGCTGGGGGGGTTGTTGAATAAATGTGTTTACATGGACTAGCCAATGCGGTCATCCACATACTAGTCCAGATAAAGCTGCTTCACTCAGCCAGTGAACAATCCACAGCCTGTGGCTCATGCTCAAATATTCCCTTCATTATTTCACTCACTTCTGCCTCTCAAGCTGAGATTTCCCTTTACAAATCTGTGTCTAGAGATAAGACTCCCATAACGTGACAGGGAGGCATGTGTTGGTTTCCAGTGCACTCAGAACGGTGGGAGTAACATTAACATTGAATGCCTACAGCGTAAACACTGTACAGCAATAAATGTGGACAGAAATCATGAGCAATGATGGTATCGGTTATATACAAGTTATAGCATTGAATAGATTTTATTTTCCTAGCACAAACCTGTATCACAGGCCCATAAGCAGTTGATTTACTTTACATGCAAGAAGACAAAGCTAAATAAATAAACTAGAGCCCAGAGACTTCAGCCGAAGCTGCTCAGTTCCCCACAGTGTCAATACAGATCCAGATATGGAATTTGATGACACTACAAACCAAAGTAAGGCACAACTAGTTCTTTCAAAGTAAATACTTTTCACAGGTTTATAAATAGAAATGTCATAAAATCCTTTATCTTGCATGGTTAAAAATAGTTGCAGAAATAGAATGCGGATTCAGATCGTTTCCGGGCCACAATCTGCATCCACAGAAGAATTAATCAAAATCCTTATTTTCCTTCAGATATGCAGCACAAACAGACAGGTGGCCAAAACCATAACCTGCCGGCAAAGGTAAATATTACAGTCCTACAGTACTTCATGTTAATCTTTCTATTACATTTAAATAAATAAAAACTAATCCTCCTCCCGATGGTGACTTCCAACAGTTTCCAACACGGCCCACCTGAGAAAACGACAAAGCCCTGAGCAGAAAAGCAGGGCTTATGCATTATACATTATCCTTTAGTTATTCATCATGAAGGGACGCATATTAACCTGTGTGCAACCTCGAGAGCACATTAATATTCAGCAGATAGCGCAGTTCAAACAGGTCCAAAAATAAACACTGTGACTTAAGTGAGTTTGGGTCTGGTAATTAAGACATGGAGCCCCAGTGGCTCCACATGTGACCACAATGTTAACCTGCTCAGTTATTGCACTGAATTTACAGCTGGGTTTTTAAACTTTTTGTACAAACATGTTTAAAGGTTTACATTTTTGTATGCAAGTACGCTTTGAGTATTTGGACTGATGGGAGTAATGCAGTAACAGCTGCCAGGAACGAACAAGACCTGTCAGCGTTTACTATGACATTAGATTCATGGAATTTTTACAGTGTTATTTTTGTCTTTGATTATTTGTAGTGTCTTTAAAAAATGTTGATCCGCCTTAGTTCTTCATTGCACTGATGTATGATAATAATTAATGTAACTGTAAACTGTGCAAAAACCTACAAAACAACACTGTGGGTACATCGTGGAACACTTCCGTTCATTTGATGTATATTTAACATCATCAATCTTATAGGTAATAACAGGTAAACACTTTTGTGTATATATATATATATATACATATATATATGTATATATATTTGACGTAATACTTTGAAGAGTATGACAAAATTTCTCATAATGTTTGCATATCAGTGTTAACCATTTTCCTGGAATAAAGGACGTCACTCAGGGAAATATGATTATTTTCTGGGCTTTTTTATGGCGTTTTACAAAAATTAAACTCCATGAATAAAAAAATATAGAATATAAAGATTTACAAATGCCTATGTCCATTTATCGAGGTGTCCTGTGAACAGTTTTACTATCTCTTTTACTACTGTTATTTGTCGTTGCAGTACCACAAGTGGCCACTGGTAAAATTAGCTGCAGCGGGCGGTACTCTATCCAGTTCTTATAGATCCATGGGTAAGACACACTTTTGGAACAAAGTCATATAAGCTAGCTAGCAAACCAAAGGCAGTAGTGTCGGAGCAGGTGCAATTACACATGAATTAACGGGTAAACCACTGATAAAGTGCACTGAGAGTTTCTATATGTGACAGCATTTGGGGAGGAGCTATGCCAACTGGCTCTGATGCATCATCAAGCCCTATTTTCAGACATGTCTAAAAGATTCTGAACAAAAAACTGTAGAGAAACCATATTTCGTCTTTACGCCACAATTGTATTTCATTTTCTCAAATGTTTTCAGCTACTATTTATATATTGTATGAAGAAGACACACGTTGCATTTGCTTAACATTGACTTCCATATCCTCTTTCAGTTTAAACATTTATCTCATGCAAAGTACAGATGGAGAATTGTTATGTTTCTGTTGTTAGGTCAATAAAAATGTGATTGATTGTCACAGAAAATTAGAAAATTGTGAATACATTGAAAGTAATGCTCCTGCAGGTTACATAAATATATTTGTATGCCTGAATCTCAGTTTTTTTTGTTACTCTGGGAATTGAAATATTTCCTTTTTCATGGAGACACAATTGATGAGTGAGAATCATGCCAGTTCAACAGAGCAGGCTGTTAACAAAGTCCACCTTTCTTGTAGAAAACACAATTCTACGTCCAAAACAGTTGGCAGTGAAATCAACATGATTCACTCTCTATCATGCATGGCACAAAAACCACTGGTTTGAGACGGAGCAGAGAGGAAGCCACTGTTCTTACTGGTGGAGAATACAACCTGTAAAATAGCCAGGCAGGTGTACAAAGCTGTTCTCGCAAATAATGGTTTTACACCTGCCAGAAAGTCATTTTAGAGGAGTAGCAGGTTGCCTTTCACTTTATATACAAATAACACTAGCTTGCATGTGTGTGTGTGTGTGTGTGTGAACAGGGGAGAGACCTTTCGCATTCAGAACAAAGTGTTGTACATAACCTATAATACTTCATCATCATAAATCATAAAATGTGAGTTTGATCTAATCAAAAATATCTTCCAGTATTTAATACTTAGAAGGTATTGTTGACAGACACTGAACATACTGCACTAACCCATGTTAGATATACAGTATAATCACTTTAAATTAAAGATAGTTTGTTTTTGTAGCCTTAGAATAAGCCTTTATGTACTTTAGGCAAGGACCTTGCTTTACAGAGGCAGCCATCTTGAGTGAACATGTTTCTACTGAAGCCTAAAATGGACATTTTACACTTTGAACTGAACAGAAAAGAGTAGGAAAGTCCTGTGAGAGTGTAAAAGGCGACATAGAATGCTTGTATCACACATATATGTTAGTTATGGAGGTCTACTTACATATATTAACTTGTTTTCATGGTTAAAATCCTCCTAATCGCTGCAAACGAGCCGATCAAAATATCTCCTCACTGACGCTCTCGTCAGCCGCGCTGTTTCAGACCACCCAGAATGTGGACTGTGTTGTGATTGGCCAGCCAACGAGAGCTTTCCTACTGTCCTGTGATTGGCCAGGTACCTGGAAGTGACGTAATAGATAGGCCAGCTCTCAGATACACAGCTCCCCCTCTGGCACGGTGGATGCTCTGCATCTCAGCAGCTACAACGAGAGTAGTTCTTCTTCTTCTGCGGTTGAATGTACGCAACCGGATGTGCCCGGACTAGTGCCCGCACCGGGAGGCGCTACGGTGGTGAGGATTTCTGATGACGACATCAAACTACGGAAGTGCCGATCCGCTTCGCAGAGCCCAGGAAAACAATACAACACTATTTTCTCAGCAGTGGCTGAACTGTTTGTTCTGGAACTTTAGGGTTTCATAAACGAGGTAATGACGCAGATACACACACAAACGCAGCATTAATTGGAGCTTCCGGTCTATGTGGCCTTTAAGACTTATGTTATGTAAAGGCCACCGTAGTTCTCTGACATGCTTCTGACAGGGAGGGGTGAATGGAGGAGACCTCTGCTCGTTGCAATCGTCTGTCTCACCAATAGATCACTAAATCCTACAAAATGGCTCTTCATTTAAATGACATAATATGTATTCTTGGTCACTAGGGCTCTCTCAAAACAATAACAGAAGACCTAGATTGACGATGAAGCAGCGTGGAACCATGGGACTTATTAATAAATACACACAATGAAACAAAACAAAAGAGAACACCCTGGCTAAGTACTGAATATTTGCTTTCTCATATTTCTAATCAGGTTTTCACAATAGCTTGAAAATGAAATCCTGCATTTGCTGTGTGCTTTACAGTAGACACAACGGGAATAGGAAGTCAAGCAGCTAGCACCATGTAGTACACATGAGAGTCATAGAAGAGTTGAGTGTGTATGCACTGTACATGTTGTTGTTGTTTGTTCTTTCATTTACAGGGAAAGTTCTGGAGAGTTCTTTTCACAATAGCGGACAAGGTGACCAAAATAAAGCAAATCTGTAATTTTCTGGATTTAACAAGTGTTGGAAAGGTTTTGGCTAATGTAAGTACATTGCTCAACAAAATACATAACTGAGTCTTTAGATATTTTAATGCAGAAATGTTAATGTAACTTTGCTATGGGTATCATTTGGCAGGAGGATCAGCAAGATCAGGCCCTAGCAAGTAAGTGGAAAATAATTAACCAACTGTCCTCATGCATTTCTGAACTTGAAAAGAGGATTCCTCTTGACAAAGTTTTGTAGGGCTTTTATGACAGATATTGACAGAGGTAGATGGTGAAAAAATAAAGTATAAAACATACAATAAAAAACACATTTAAAAACATGCAACATTAAATACAAAGACTAGATGCATGCAGGTCTGTTGCTGAATCAACCAGGATATGGTTGTGAAGTTAGAATTATTGCTAAGTTAACTAGAACTGGAAAAATGTTTTACCGCTGGCTGTTTTTTGAGTATTCAAAAATGATAATTCGCATAAATGATCTACATAAAGTACAATTACATTATATAGGATAAACAGTGAAGTAAAGGCAAACTCCGTAGTGTTATCTGTTACCATGTTCACATTTGATCATTAGCTCTGATGATGAACAACAGCTGAATTATGGGTAATGAGAATGCCATTATAATATTAAAGGTATTTGGAGAATGCTTTACACAACACATTTTAGTGGAGTCGTCCTCAGTAAAATGATCAAGTTCCTCTTCATCATTCCTATTCAAGATTGTTTATTGTGACATGCATCATTCATTCATTGTCTATACCACTTTTCCTCCACATGAGGGTCGCTGGGGCCACTGGAGCTAATCTAGCAGACACAGGGCAAAAGGCGGGGTCACACCCTGGACAGGTCACTGGTCCATCACAGGGTAAACATAGAGGCAAACAACCATTCACTCTCAGAGTGTTCAATTAACCTCTGTATGTTTTTGGACTGCAGAGAAAACTCGCATACACACACACACACACACACAGGGAGAACATAGAAAAATGTTTAAACGTTTGCTGTAAGGCAACCGGGCTAGCCACTCCTTGACATAATAATTACATAAGTAATTAAATTCTTAGTCCCAGTGCCATCTCAACTTTGCTTAATGAAGAGATAATAAAAACAGCAAACTAAGTACAAACCATAGCAGTGAGCAAGACGCTGGCTGTAAAGGACATGAACATAATTGTGACAATAGAGTGAATCATTTGTTGTTTAGTTATTTCCATGTGTCACAACTTGAAACCTCAAAAAAAAAACATCTGAATTCCGTTGCCCCAGGCAACTCAAATGTCAACCTTTGTATGTAGTTCATGTCAACTAAAAATAGAGCTTGGTTTACTGGAGAAATGAATCGTGTGGGCATTTGATCAACTATTGTGTCACATGAAGACAAATACTGAGGAAGATTGTCGTCACATGTCAGCTGCCACACACACACAACATTCAACTGATGGAGGTGGAATTGTGGGAAAATTGGCATAAGAAGTGCTGGTGAATATGAAGAAGAGCAGATTAACCTTTTGTATGTTCTCAGACATTTTTGGATTTTAAATAGAATGATGATCACAGATGTTTTTGCAGTGAGAGCAGCATGTGTTGAAGGAAGGACTGGGTCTTTCCCTTCACCGTTACCAAGGGAGCTGCAGTGGACATACATGAATAATCTGCAAGAGCTGTGAGGAGGACTTTATCCCCCAGCAGTGCCACTGGCTCTAGGCAAAGTTGGAGGTGAGGCTAATGCCAGTGAAATGCACTTGAGCAGTGGAGCAAAAGAAGCAGCAGCTCCCCGGTTTAAACCTCAGCTTCAACTCAACCACCTGCCATTATCTTCTTTACACTGCTTGACCAGCAGCAATCGGGTTTTTATCAAATCAAATATGCTTTATTGTCCTAATGAGAACATGAATACACATCTATAATAAGCATTTAACCAAACTCAAATGTGCTCAGAATTAAAGGTACTATGTGTACACTTGGTAACATGTTGTAGCTGGATATCCTGACCCTTCCCTTCCAAATGTACTGCAGAGGCTGTATAGCATTCATTAAGCATCAAAACTCAAATAATATTCAGTTTGTCCACTGTGGGCTATCGTAAAATAATAATTAAAAAAGAAAACCTGTGTTAAAAGACTAATTCTGAGATGAAAAAAACAATTCATACGATCAGAACATTGTACACAATATAATCATACATATAATGGCTGGAATTGGAATGGTGCACCGTCACCTGCTTTTTGATGAGTGGGTGACATTTCATGCACATTCTCAGGAGCAATAGCTGCTGTCTAAAATCTGAGGAGGTTAAACGAAATGGTCATGTGAAAAATATTTGGAGGATTTCAGGTGAACTGTTTATTTTGAGCTGAAAAGAGTAGAAAGATGGAGAAAAAAAACACTGCAGTCACATAGTTGCACATCCCATGGGGGGGAGAGTTGAACGACCTGCCAAATCTAATTTCTCAGTGTGTGTACCAGAGATGCTATAGTGGAGGGAAAATGTATTGTGTCAGCGCCTAGCAGTTTTCTCTGTTATGAAAGTTCAGTGACCCATTATTTAGTGGTGTGGTGTGGTGTGCGACAGTAAAAGTAAGAATCAGAGCATTAGTAAAAGGTACGGCTCTCGTGCAATTTACAGATTACATTTGTCCTTAAAGTTCCTATAACTCTGCTCATAGAAAATATTTGTCCTGTTGTGATAAATTAGGTAGAGACTTAAAAGTGTGTCTTTCAATAAAATGTTATTGTTATTGTTAAAAGTAATGCTTCTACCAAAAACTAGCTACTTAATAAAGGGCTCATCTAATGAAATGTATGTCCCACCCCAAGTTTAAAATATCTTACAAACTTAATGCTGCAGTTTTGTCACCGAGGTATTTGTGATCAGGCTTTTAGCTAGCAGGGCGTCCGGGCGTCCTGGGGACCTGTACTGTAAATAATAAAATATTAGACGCCCTAAAGACACCCTATTTTTTCCTCCCGTGTTCCCTGAATGTGATGAAAATGTGCAGATTCAAGCCTTGAA
Organism: Solea solea; assembly: GCF_958295425.1. Taxonomy (NCBI): domain Eukaryota; kingdom Metazoa; phylum Chordata; class Actinopteri; order Pleuronectiformes; family Soleidae; genus Solea; species Solea solea. The sequence goes on along the minus strand of NC_081137.1, from coordinate 11,196,694 downwards.
AGGTCAGAAAACCATCACAAACACATACATACTGTATAAGTGTCTTGCATAATTATATGAAAGATTAACAACATTGAATAAGTCGATAACAAATCTGGTAGTCAGGGAAGAGGGAATAAGAAATGTAAAAACATTCTTTTGTAATATTGTAACAAAGAAAAAAAACGTGGCTATATTCCACAAAATGTGCCACTTAAAATGTAGGAAACAGTCTTTCATAGAGCTATGAATTTGAAAATTTTACGGAGGGTGGGGGGGAGCCCCAAGACCCCCCTACGATACTCACTCCTTCGGCACTCGCCGAGTGCCTTCGCATCATGTGAAGGTGTTAACAAACAAAAATGGAAACCCTCTAAACAAATCCTAGCTAAAAGCCTGGTTGTGATGTTCAAATTCTGGAGTGATTATTTCATTATTTTGCCAAATGGTTTGGAGCCCAGATTAATACAGACCCGTGTTGCCTTCACATCACTCTTGTTACGGCATTGCATCTTGTTTTTATGTCTCCAAAACCACCCCTGTGGCTTTCTTAAATTATAAAAGCTGTGCTGCTAAATTAAAAGTCCTTATTTATATTATATTCCACTTTTTCTTAAGTCTGCTTGTACATGCGATTTGTAACTATTCCAATGTGTTGTTTAATAATTAGTGTTCCTTTTTTTATTTTCTAAATTGTGCTGTTCTGTTTCAAAAAAATAGAAAACAGTGGTTAGGTTTTTTTTTATTATTATTTTGTACTGTTCACACATTTCTATTTCTAAAATAAATAAATACATAAATAAAAGGCTGTCTATCAGTGAGAAAAAAGTAGTCAACGTATTCTTGAGCAGTAGACTAGAGCAGTTTCATATAATCTCATATAAATGCTGGAGGTGCATGCATTCCACATAACACCATTTGCAGGGTAGAGCAAAAAGTGCTGGAACAAAGCAACGAGAATCAGATTTTTCTACCACAGACAATGAGGCTCATCCTTCAGCGTCTCCCATGTCTTACAATGGATCATATTTACACCCAGACAACCAATGTGGGCTCCAGGGACAAGCAGGATTTCACAGGAAGTGGCGACCACTTGACCAAACGCAACCCAAGCAGCCCCCACGGGAAGACAGCACGAGCGATGCATCACACCAGAGACCATCCATCACCCCAACCGCTCGATTTGAGGCAGACTCTTGGAGATCTGCAGCAGCCAGAGCTCATTTCAGGGACTATGTGGTCGCACAGTCGCCTACATATACCCTATATACAGTAACTCTGACAGCCTGTTCAGAAATAAAGAGGTCAACTGTCATCACACACATTTAATTGAGATGGTGCATGTACTTTATTGCCTGGCCATGATTCCTTTATAGCAATATTAATATGATGCAACTGTAGAATGTGACAAAAGACAAACATGTGTAAGAATTAGGAGAAATAATAATGTCATGTGTACAGTCACCTGATTATATGAATTGTTGTTTTCCATTACCCCACAATAAGCTGATTATATTTACATCAACAGCAGGGTCAACTCCACAGAGGCCACCATTCTAGAACTCTGCAATGGCCGAACTTAACATCTTTTGAGCTTTGACGCTAACCGAAGTCTTTCCAACACACTTTGATGGAAGGAGTGACGGATATTCAGCTGCAACATGCAATGCCAGCATTAAATGCTGCAAACTTTTACACACTATACCTTTAACACAAAACAATAGAGTACTTATGTTCCTTTATGGAACCATGTTAATGCTACTGGTTTAGCATCAATGTCTAGTGTTGCCTATAGATCTGTAATAGCTGGAATATAATTGGATGGAAAGGACTTCAAACCCTGAATAAAAACCTTACCAAAAAGTGAAGTTTTGCTGAAATAAAACTAAAACTTCTAAATATAGAGCTCAAGAATGGCATTAAATATGAGATGTTATGAATGAATGTACATACACATTATCAATATCTGTCCAACTTTCAAGTAATAAATAAATGCAAACTAAAACATATAGGTGAAAAAATAATTAGGTTCCCCCATACACCATGTTGAATGTTGTATACTGTACATAATACTTGTTCATTTGATGCAGATTTCTTGCATAATCCAATAGATGCCATACGAGGAAAAGATAGCCAAATGTCTAAACCAATTATGACAAATAAAGGACTGTGAACCTAAATCTACTCATTGTGAGAGTCAAGGTAAGTTGGCACTCCACGAACCATCCGATACTGGTCAAAATCACTGGAATAGATATTAGTGATTAATGATGAATGATTAATAGATAACCATGTAAAATTCAATATAAACCAAAACCCCTACATACACTACCAATGTGTTCTGGTCATGTGAAAATGGCAAGCAGAGATCATGATCTTGATGTTTTTATCAATAAAATAACAAAAACAAAATTGAAAGAGGTTGTAAAAGACCTTGTGGGACTGATTTTGGTAAGGTTGTGGTATCTGTATGATACATGAAAACATAGGGTGAAAGGCAGGGTACACCCTGGACAGGTCGCCAGTCCATCACAGGGCCACATAGAGAAAAACAACAATAGGAGAATAAAATAAATATGTAAATTGACAAATCTATTGATATATAATTTGCATGTATTCTTACTGCAGGAGACAGCTAATCAATGCTAACTGGCTCATGATTGGCACTCTTCAAGTGTTCAAAGATACAGCCCAGGCAGATCTGAGCTGCTAACAGCTAAAGACACTGCAGCCAATCAGACACCATCATAAGATGGTGGCAGCTAGAACCCCAACAGGAATACAGCGGTTCAAAGAGAAGAGGGAAAGTAAAAAGACAAACACAGCTGCTGGGAAAAGTGACTCACTTTTAGGATGTAAGGTTGGAAGCTAAAAATTGAGCTTGGTGCATCGCCTTTGTCACTTCTGGCATGTTTCTGTGAGCATTTTTGTAACGACACATGTCAGTCAGCTGCTGCACCCCAATTACCGGTCACTCACAGCTACTGCAAAGACTCATGGCAGCACAACAGATTGTGTAGTGTGTGACTTGCAGCAACCCTTCAACTCGGAGACATGGAGTGTGAACTTGGCTTCTGGAATCAGAGAATGCTAGCAGTTTTCTGATTCCTAAACTGTCAATGACGATGCTGGTCTCACGTGATTTAATTTGACGTTGTGTGTATTGTTTACTCTCCAACTATCCTGGCAGTCAAAGTAGGCAGTTTAAATTTGAAAATTCAATGATATTACCACTGACTTGAACCATTGCTAAATGGGTATTTGCAAGTAAACGGTGAAACACCTTAAAAGTCAAGAAACACTCAAATACAACACTTTATTTACAGTGTAAATGTACAGAAATGGTCTATATCGCCGAGCAAATAACACACTACCACCAGCTATTTGTCTCAGACTTCCCTCAAAAAGGCTACGCTGTCAATCAAAAACTGGTTCCACCTTTCAGACAGTTCATCCAATCATCTTGCAGAATCCCGGCGCCCGTGACCATAGACCCCCTGTGTTGTCCCATAGAGAACAGTTGAAGCTGAGCTGAGGCTGCTACGGGAATATGAAAATCACAAAAGACAATCCGTGATAAACAGTTGAAAAATAAATACAACACAGTACATGGTTGACAACACTGAGCTTCACTTACTGACTTAGAGCAATCACCATTGGGACAAATGTGTAGATATAACTCAAGACTGGAAATAATGGAGACAGCAGTCAAGCAACAGCAACAGAAGTCAGTCTAAATGAGGGAACATCACTCAGGGGCAAAACAAATACATGCTTGTTCACTGCAAGGTACATTCCCCTGTACTTTTCTAAGCAGTTATCCATACTGCACAATCGTAATATGCTATAATATGCCCTCTAATTATTGTGTAGGTGAATGTAGGGGCGTTTGAGTTGAGGTTATGTCAATAGCATATTTGTCACTGGAGCAATCAGAGTGGGTTGGGAAGACAGAGAGTGGCAATCAAGTTTTTTTTTCCTAAATCCAACCCTCCATCCCTTCAACAAGTATTTTCGCCTTCTCCACCTTTATCTGTACTTGCACCGACTAAACATAATAACTACTTTCAGACATCCCTGGACCTCAAACAACCTCTTAAGCTGTGTTTTTTTATGTGTCTGCAGTCGTAGTTCCCAGAGAAAGTTCTTAGTTAAAGAAACTCACCCTTTGGTAAACCAGCATTTTCGTTGCGATAAAGCCAAATAAAACTAAATATAACAAAAGCAGATGCGTTGTTTGGATCAAGTTGAAGGATCTTGAGTGAAGAACAATTAGCATAGGAAGTGGAAGTGAGGAAATGGAAATACAGGAAATATCATTATCTGCTGCCATTGTTCTCCACACATGGAGACCTTTCTCAACATCCATACAGTACTTGTCCGTACTTGCGTACTTCAGTACTTGTGAAACGTCATCAGCCTCAGTCCAAGTTCTGTTCCAATTCTCAAGTAGAAGCGTTCCCAAAAGAAGCAAAGCGTGGTTACAGTGATTACAGAGGATGACAAAAAAATCCACTTTGAGATTTGAGCATATGGTTCATAGAAAAGCTGTAGCCAAGAATACAACAGGCATTGAGATATGACAACGTTAAATGACATGCCTCTGTATGTTTGGCCTCACAGAAAGAATGTGACCTTGCACTGTATTGTAAGGCCTGTTGCAGGTGAACAGTCAGAGTTGATTAATGTGCTCCAAATGGGAAGGTTTTGTGCACAAACAAGAAAGTATGGGTTGTGCAGCGGTCTGGAAAAAAAAGAGAAAACACAGAGGAACTTCTGACTTCATGCCCTTCAATAAACACTGCAAAACAAGGCGGTGGGGAAATTATGCACGAATGGATTCGGCAGAACTTCCAGCGATGTGGCTCATTTTTACAGTCTCGGGAAGAAAATAGACCTTTCAAGCTGTTACAACTTTTCCTTACAGCATCACCTCCAGAGCCGTGACTGAATTATTCAGTGCCTATTTGTCTGCCATTTGCCTGAGCATTAAGTCTCCTAGAAACGTTGATGGAGTGTGTCGTGATGTAGGTAAAATGTCATAAAGAACACTGACTTTGCAGGAATGTTAAATATTGATTGGCAAATATGTAGGACTCCCTAAGTGCAAGAAGGCTATTAAATGCTGACTTGCCATGACAGGGAGAGGCCGTTGAATCCAAACATGAAGGGTGAAAGGGGATCTGAAGACAAAATGCTGTACTTGAGACACATGAATGGAAAAAAAAAGGCTCAAATACAGACATGAGTATACCAAAGAGCGGATGACCCAGCACAGAACACTGAGACACAGTGCAGGACAACAACTTTTGAGTAAACACAGGTACACATCCAATGATAATGTAACTAGCAGTGCAGAAAATAAAGTCAAAAGAAAGAAAAAAAAGATGTGATGTTGAGGTACAGAATGTTTTTGGGGATGTTTGACCTTTTCTTTTTCACCTACTGTATGTCAAGGGTGTTTCAATTCTACCCAAACTGACTGCAGCAGTGATTTCATTCCAAATTGCCAGAATAGTTGGTTTCTATGACAGTCTCTTAAATTAAGAACACTGTACCAACAGGCAACTTTCAAGGAAGTAGTAGTTTAAATCCACACATATTTGTGTGTTGTACTGAGAACATTAAGAACATTGTATAAAATACTGTATATATGTAAATATTTGGTGATGGGATAAAGTAGTCTATAGATTGAGTTGTTTGTAATAGGAATGGGGTAGGTTCATATAAGTTTATACTTCTTTCTGTTCCTTTTCAAACATGTGGCAAGATGAAAATGGAAATGTGTTGTCATTGTAAATGTTGAACGTCCATCCATTCTCTACCGCTTTATCTTCCACATAACCCTAACCCTAACCCTAACCCTAGGGGCCAATCTCAGCTGACATGTTTGTTTGAAATAAACTATCTTTCTATTCTATCTGATCAAATCGCTATTGTGTTACTCCAGCAGATAAAGCCATGAGTCAAATAGACTTTGCACACTATCAAGAAAATAAGCAGGAATATAATGAAGTCTGTGCAAAATACGTAGAAGTCACAGATGATGACTCAGACCCTCCGCTGCACTCTTGCAGTTTGAAACTGGCATGCTTTTTTTTGGACACTTGGAGGGCGAGAGATTGTAAATGTCAGTGGCTTGTCACTCAGACTCAGTTCCACATGAGAACTGAGATGGACCGTGCGAACAGGGAGGAACAAATGACAGAGAAGACATTAGAGTCCTGTCTGACTCACTCAGTGTCCGGCTGTCAATCTGTGGACATGTTTAAGGCACCACTTTATCTTTTTAAGCATTTTCACATTTTTATTCAGTGCCCGATCATCACCATTCAGTGCCTCACTGCTGGACGTCGATTGGATTTCCTCCTTCAATAACTAGTTTATCTCTTTCCTACAATTGGCTGGAGCTTCAAATGACTTCCCTCTATTTCAGTGAGGTTTAGTCGGAAATAGAGAAGAAATTATGTGAATTCAGGGAACAGATTTGAGAGGAAATGCCTTTTTTTTTCTGTCCCTACAGAAATATAAATGTAAAGACTTAAAAGATTTGAACATGACTGAACCTAAAAGCCTCACTACCCCTCTCAAAAACATGTTGACCGGGGCAGAAGAAAAAAGATCTGAAGTGGAGATGAGATGTGTGTGGAATTTGAAGAATTAGAAGACAGAAGTGAGTGAGGACAATTTTCTCTTAGACGAAGAAGCAATTGATGTTCTCTCTATCTCTGCCTTACACTTTGTACGTGGATATTTAAAATCATTGTGAAGCAAATGCAGAATTTCGCCTCTTCGCAGTAAAAGGAAGGGAAATTCAATTGAATTCAATTTTATTTGTTTATCATCAAATCACAACATACATTATCTCAAGGCACTGTACATCGTAAGGCAGAAGCCTGGAGAGTCGGTCTGACTGCAGACAGACACACAGAGAGAGAGAAACCAACAAAAACACTTAGTCACAGACAAGACTGAGCTGTGGATGTGTCGTGCAGCTGACCATGTGTGCAACAATCACTCATCTGTTCATTCAAGTAAAAATAGAGTCTGTGAAAATAGGTTTTGCTTTCTTTCCCTTTATTTTTTTACGATTCAGTTTGACTGTTAATCTTCAACACTTTTTGTTTTCACTCCTGTGTCTGAAAGTCTCTGAGGACAGGACATGTTCCAGTGATATCTGGCATCTTCTCAGGCTGACTTTAGTTGACAATCACAAATATGATGACGACAACAACGACCAAAATAAGGACAGTGAATGCCAGCGCATAAGAGAGGTGGGACTATGATACACTTGTTTTCCCAAAGGATTTATTGTCTTTGAGGTTTGCCCATTTTGTAAAGCTGAGGTGCAATATCCTCGGGTTTTTAAGGAAAGTGGCTTGAAATGCACAAATGACTTCCATCTGCTCAATGAGTAATGCTTATACACTGTGCAATTAAATGCATAGTTAATTCCTGCTATTTATCAGTTTACTGCTGCCTGTGAGTCCTGTGGTATAGACCACCAAGCTGTCAGCTGCTGGCACTAAGATGAGAACATTTTATATACCATGGTGCGAAGACTCACGCCGTCACAGACCTATACTGGGCCTGTGAATTTTTCTAAAAGTCAAGTTTGAATGAATATTAAGTGACACGCTATTCCTTGGAAGACATTCAGATTCCCACACATGGTGTGGAACCCAAAACAAGTCTAAACTTTACTTGCAACTTTATGTTGATGGCCTGCTTAGGAGGATGGTTTAGTTTGTCAACCGAACATCTCTGTTTGATTATTCTGATGTGTAAGAAGTGATTTGAAATAGAATAGAGTCCCCTTTACTAGACAAGGGTTTTTTTTCAATAAAGTTTTATTCCACTAAGTATGTATTAACGTATACAAACACAAACAAAGAGAAAATGAGGAAATGCAGGGCAACTAAACAAGGAAAATAAAGGTTATTATAAAGTGAATAGTTCAACAGTCTATTTAATGATGTAGGAGCAGAGTAAGAGAAAGTGGATTTGGTTGGGGTCAACCCTCCATCTAACCCCCGAAATTTTGTGCAATTACGGTTGTATAATGACAATAAAGATGATTCCCTTTCCTTCCTTTCCTTGAATAAAGCACACAGAAAAAGTTAATGGTAAGGCTTTCTTTATTAAATATACACTTACACAAACTATGGGTAAAAAGTGACATTTCTGCCAAGTGAACATCCTACACTGCTAAATTGTAAACACCGGACCTGTAAGAGTTCAGTCAAGGAAAACATTCACACACTAAGTGAGATTTTCACACGGAATATTTGAAATAATTAGTGACAGGTATCTTTGGGACAGCAACAAACTCCTGTGCAGAATGTAACACCCATGAAGTGGAACCCAACAGCTTGGCAGCATGCTGTCATAAACAACATGGCCGCCTGGTTGGTAAGTAGGATCTGGAGGTTCAAGGATCATTAGAAAAAAAGGGTTAAACACATGAATGAAGCTGCAGAGGAAAAACCGGGAGCAGAGCAATTGTTTCACAGCACCGCGGTCAATAAAATATGCAGTAATTGAGAAGTTTGGTTTCTTGGCATATAGAGCAAGTACAGCCTCCTACACAAGTCTCTGTCTCCACCCCCGCTCATGTCAACCCTCCCATCTGTTTGGACACCGTTTGACACAGACAATAAAGTTGCATTTTTCACAACAGACACAAGCTGCTGAGAAGTGAAATCCATGAGATGAAAAAAAAAACACTTTTGTTATGAAACCACTTTGTCACGGGCAACTTAGCCTTGATAAATAAACCTTTTAGGTCTTCATAGCAAATGCATGACACACATATTCTCTAGCTGGTGCTGTTCTCTGCCCATGGGCAGTTAACACGTTGGTTGGGTTTTGAAATTGTACCAAGTGGATGAGTGTCAATCATAAATTGAGAGTAATCTCAGTGTAAATTGATCATTAATCATGCACAGGCCATACAGCAAGCAAATGACATTACAGTAGCAAGTGCTCGAGATGTTTGTGAAAAAAGGTAAACACTTTCTCACTGAGAGAGTCCGTGAGGAAGGACCATTTATAACACTTATAAATCCCTCAGAAGTCATGGCCTAATGTTAAGTACATCCCTAAGCCTTCATTTCCTCCTCACACACACACACACACACTTAGCCAGCAACTCTCCTTTGGCAGGGACACTAAGCACTGAACAGCTCTGAGCACAGCAGGAGTCTTTGGCCACCTACATACTCTGGAGTGGAAATGGAAAGACAAACTACCACATTGAAATCAGTGATTGACATTGCAACATTTTCTGTCTCCACGTCCACGGATTTTAAGGATTTATTATAAAGGTTTACCATATTTACTTCAGTGTATGATGACTATCAATCAGTTAAAATCCATGGTCCATGAAGGTACATGGTCACACTGTGTTTTGGGATATTTTGAGTTGAGTGTTTGAATGTTTACGTCATGCAAATATGTTTTTTGCTATTGCCATGTTAAAAAAAAAGATCCATTAATGTTCAGTATATTCTCCACAACAACCTCAAAGACACTGCATGCTTGTGTGTTGTCGTTATCTTGGAGGGACAATGACAAATGTTGAAATGTAATATGAAGTCTGAGCAATTCCAATGTTTCCCTCCTTTATAAAGACTGCGGTGGAGAACAGGGTCGCTGCTGAATCTGAAAGAGTCAGGCCCAGTCTCAAACTGCCCCCTTTTCCACTTTCGCCCACAGCGCTACCCCCTCCATTTGTGCATTCAAAAGGAGCATCACCTAAACAATTATGTGTGGAGTGAGAGAGAGGACCCTTGTGATGATCCTCACAGGAAGTGCAACAGGAAAATGAAAGAAACAAAGTACAAACAGGAGAGATCTGTCTTTCATATTTGTATTCAAAATCACACACACACACACATACAGTATGTATTATGTATAAACAAAAGAAAACAAATGAGCATATAAATCATCACAAACACGCAAACGACAGCTTTTCACAAAACAGGCACCATGCATCTTGATTTTTACATTTGCTATTTTTATGTATGCTGTTATGTAAACACAGCATCTTTAGTTTCTCTTTCAGTCAGGAGTAAGTTTCTTTCATATTTCATGTTTCCTGTTTTATTGTGAAACTTACCTCTCCTCCTCGCTGCAGATCGCTTCACTTCCTGTCCCTGTGTGTTTTCCCTCCAGTCTTGATTGCCTGCCCCGCCCTCATTAGATTCACGTGTGGCTTGTGCCGCCGTGTCTAACGTTCCAGCCTTCTTGTTTAGCTTTATTGTGATCTGTTTTTTTTTGGACTATTGCCTGTTTACTGACTTCCACCTTTGCTTTGCCCCTTTTGGATTTGTTACTTCACCCTCTGTGTGTGTGTGTCTGTGCTTCCGTACTTGCGTGCAGTTGCCGATATGAGAACAGAGGCTCACAGAACTTGTGATAGACACACACACACACACACACACACGTTTATGTACGTTGCCCAAGAAATTTGACCCTGATGTGGATTTCAGTCAGACGCCACAGGGTCTGTTACACATATAGGGCAAAAGAGGCTTGTTGCGTGAATGGGGTGAAGTCTGCCATCTCTGATTGCCTTGTTTGTACTGAAGCAGCCTTTTGAGACGAGTAAAGTGATTTTGTTTTTTGAAATCTTAACTGTTTTGAGTCGTGCTTTTGTGGAGTCCCAGTCTTATCAAGTGTAACCTGATTTAGAAGGACACTTGGTCGTGAAGTGGGAGTGGTTTGGGTCTCAGTGTGTGGAACATTCAACTTCACACTCAAGTATCATCTTAGTTTGTTTCTTAAGAGTTTTATCACATCATTAGCATAGAACATGCGTCCGTTAAACACATATTAAAAAAAAAAAAGTGTCATTAAGAGCAATTTGCATTAGCACGTTGTTACTGTGTCAACTTTGACAGCCCTAGTATATGCATGGTTATGAGGAGAGGCATGGAAATATAATAAATCATGGATTGCTGAGGGCTAAAATAGCTTCCCTTATATAATGAGTTCTACACACTTCTACACTTTGACTGTTCCTCCAGCCCTGCAAAGACCTGTGCAAAATATTTGAGGCTACCTTTGAGCTTTCTTACAAGAGCCCCGCTACTGTGCAGTGTTTATTAGAGTGGAAATGATATGTGCAAACAAAGATGCGCCCAAGTCACACACTCCGCTGCGTCTTTTCATCTTCCGAATTGCAAATGATCGCTGCCACCTCCTCCTCCTCACCTGGTGTCTGCAGGCAGCGTCCCAGTGCCTCCAATCAGTGCTTTATTGACAGCAGGCATGCAGCAGAAAAGTGGGAGCGCTAATGGCTCCGGATGATGCCAGATAAATACATTCTTCACCTTCTAACTGCTCCCACACACGTTTACTGCCTGGCAGCGTGGCCTTTAGCCAAGGTCAAAATGTGCGGTTGCATTGTGAATAGAGCAGGTTATGTAAAAATCTGGCACTCACACTTATTTAAAAACAGCTCTGACTGGGGTTGACTATTCTCCATCTGCTTTGTTGTTTATAAAAGGTACATTTTTATCCACATTGGCACCGAGAGGTGTTGGATGCCTCCTTGAATATGGTGAAAGGGAAAAAAATACAAATTTGAATTTCTAGGATGGGAGCAGCAGTCAGCTACCAGGGGGTAACTATGCAAAAAAATGACAAAAAACAAGGTCTATGGGAGAATGAGCTTCTTCTTCTCACTTGATTAATAACAAATTCCTCTTTTTCAATGGAAAGTTAGGTCAGTTTTGAAAATGATGTTCCCATTTTGAGGAAAATGAATGATAAAGCATTGCACGCAGGTGGACCACATGATAGTGGTCCAATTGCGACTGTCTTGGCTTTCAAACATCTCAAACAGACTTTGTTTTGAACCCGGAAGACTAGCTCCATGTTTATAAATGCAGTGGAACCACATGTAAAGAAGAGGAGGAAACAAAAACTGATACATTCTACTAAAGAGCTCAAAAAATGTGTCTTATTTATGGCGACATAAAAGATGGTCTACTGTGTATCTCAGTATAGTGAATCTTGTGTCACCCGGCAATAATTTACTTAATTTCAAAACAAATAGAGGCAACAGCAATGCTAGTAAAGTGAAATGGCCACAAACATGTTAAGAAAATCCAGTTGATTTGATTTAATCAAGTGCAGTTTGATGGAATAAATGCTTCTTGCATTTATTCCATCAAACTGCGCGATAATACCGTGTCACTTTTGTAATAAATCGAAATTATTTTTGGTTCCTTTTAAACCCATGAGGTTTTTCTGCATGACTCATAAACAAACCTATAGGAAGCACAGCACCAGGCTTCGAGTGCAGCACATTTCTGTGGCCAAACCATTCTGTCTAAATAACAGGGAGGGTGGCACCGTAAACACAGACTTGCTTGGCTTTGTCGAGCTAATGACTTCCTGCTCCACTGGCTTGTGAAACAGTGTTCGAGCCAAAATAAGTAAAATTGGGAGCAGAATTTAATCTGTCACTCAATGGAAAAGCCTTTAAACAGAAACATACAGCCACCCAGAGGGTGAACACAAGCGAGGTGAAATTACAGCGAAAAAGCTCCCCGGCAGAGAGTGAAGCAGCAGAACAGTTTGGGAATGGGGATTACAGATTGGTTGGATAAATAGTGGATTCTTTAAAGCAAAACACACAGTGTGAATGTCACCCAAGGTGGTATGGTCTAAAACCATCAATCCCTTTGAATCTAGGTGAGCTTCTCCTACGTAGAATGAGGGATTGATGCGGGGAGGAAGACTGCGCTTGCTCTCGCTTTTTGATCTTCCTGAATTTGCCCCGAGCTTGGTTTTGAACAGTGTAGCTGTGCAGCAGTCATATTAACAACCCAAGTGTTGTAAGGTAGTGTGTGTGTGTGTGTGTGTGTGTGTGTGTGTGCGAGCACAACCTTCAGTCTAGGTTTCCAACTCAGAATTAATCATTTCTGCAAATTGTTTGTTTCCTCTATAGTCTCCTGTGGGAAACTGGATGGTTGTGATGAGAAGCTTCTCTGGGGTAGATGAGCTGAAATTAATCAAAAACATCAATGGCTTGTTTTTTTTTTCTGAAATTGCCCTGCCTCTTTTCTAACCTCCTCTTCTCCAGCTGTTTTAACAAACAAAGCCATATAATACCTCAGTGCAGTTATATTTCCATTCATTTATTTCTATTATGACTCGTTTTACAAATACTCATCTGATCAATAACGAAAACCGACTTTTCCAAAAGATATGACATGTACTTCGCAATGTTTTGGAAGCATTAAGTCTAATGACAGATGCTTGCACTTGTACGTTTTTTTTTTTTATTGAACGAGTATTGTCTAAAACATCAAAGTTCCCTATGTTCCACATTAATATTCATGTCTGAAGAAAAGGAATAAAAAAAAACCCTGCGAAAACAAGACATGAAATGCAGATTAGCCTCTTCTGTGAAGATATGCAAATGAAAAGCCAGACCTCCAAAGCATTTCTTTGCACATGAGCAGATTTCACATGCACACTATACTTTATATGCCTCCTCATTCAAATCTGCACAGATATAATTATCATTCTGTTCAGCTAAATATAGAAATAGCCAGCAAGTTTCATATGAGTGTGGACAGTAGCGTGTATAGCCTTGAACTTTCAATAGCATGAGTGATCTGAAAAGTAAATGGAATTCATGAAAACAGCAATGGTTGGCTTTTCATTTAAAGGAGGTTCTGGCAGAGTTTGAATGATTAAAATAAACCAGAGCCTGGAGTCACTGGTGAAAAAAACATTTTCTTCATAATGACTTCATAAAAAGTCACTCATTCTGTGATATACTGTATGTTATGAAGGCCATGAGGGCACAATATGATTCCAAGGGCTGCCTCGTGATTGCTGTGAAGCACTGAATCACAGTCACCATTCTCACAATTTTACTATCATTTTGAATAGAATTTAATGATCAAATAATTATAATTTGCTTAATAATTGTTTTTGCGTTACCCCAGAATGAGCCTTTTACATTTATACCAGGAGTGGGGTCTTGCTTTACAGTGGCCCACAATGGACAAACTATCCTTTGAGCTTTGATGTTAAATGAAGACGACACAGGTTCTCCAACACACTTTGAAGGAAAGCGTGAGGTGCAAGATATTCAGCTACAGCATGATCATAAAAATATTGTAAAATGTATAGACTGTACTTTTAATGACCTGGTTCTATTATTATTATTATTATTATTGTTGTATTATCATCATTTGTATTTTTTTCTATCTATCTATCTATCGTTGTCATCACTCTCCATCTTGTCCTTGACAGCAGCATGCAGGTCACCTACCCTCTTGGATGCCAGCTCAAGGCAATCTATCTACCTACCTACCAAAAATAATCTATTTCATCTAAACAGTCCCAAATGGGATTCGTTCGAGTACTTTATGTTCAAATTGTGTGAAGAAGCTTTAATTTCCCATTTATAAGAAACACCCAATGTTGATGCATCACAAACAACGCCATACATTTCTGCATCAGTGCATCCGACACATCCCAAAAGCTCCAAAAATCCTTTATAACAGCAAACAAATACATTCCTGTTTAACTTTTACAAATACTGTATGACACAAGGGGACACATTTATGACTGAGCCTCGAAAGAGTCAAACCAAACATGCACTGAAGATAAAAATATACAGAAATATGACATACATTTTCTTAACATCCTTTAAGGAAATCCTTGTATATATGTTTATGTAAAGGCTTTGACTCCACATGGTAACTATGTAGGCTTACTATAGAGATGTAGCTTTAAATTCCCAGCATTTCAAATATATAAATAGGATTAAAAATTCAAAAAAACATCAAACACTGTCGTAGAAATGTATTTCCTGAAATGCTTTTACTTTCATGTCAGCAATCTTGACCTATAGCATCACTTCACTCAAACGACGCGTATCTCAACATGGAACAAATGCCACATGTAAACTTACAGCCGCGATAATTAATTGAAAGTGGGTTAATTCCTCCCACCACAGTAGTCCACATTAGCAGGGAAGCGATAAGGAACTGCTTTAATAGTGGGTCAGACCTTCACGGAGAAGTCCAGCTTGAGCTGAGTGAAGCTTATCTAAATCCTCTTGGCGGAGATATCAGAGGAGAGAGCAGAGGAGTGCTTAAATTTGCCTGAAAAGAAGCTCTTAGAAATACAGCAGCGGCAAGAACTTCCTCAGAAAGTGCTTGACTTTACTGCTCAGTGTTGACTGCTTTACTCAATACATTCTATTAAATAGAAGGGGAAAAAAAAGGGAAGCACACCGACTATGACAGCAAACCACTTTATAATGTGAAAGGGGGCACTATAGTATGTCAAATATGATTGAAAATGGCCAGACTCCACTTTTTCCATCCTCAGCAGCCGTGCAGTGGTGCTGGTCCCTCTTCTGTGTTTGGTGTCAATGAACGCACAAGGTCGCCTGCGCGGGTTACGTCGCGCTCGCTGCCAATAAACCTTCGCTGTCGCTCTGCTTTAGCGACTGCCCGCTTGAGCCTCTTTGCACTTCCTCCTCTTCATCAGATCTGCCGACGCTCAGGTGTCTGCGGCACACAGGAGGACTGTGGGGGTCAACACACACAGGCACAAGATTATATTCTGACTAAGCGACATATTAGAAAAGACACGCTGTAAAGAGGGCAACATTGGAAAACACACATGAAAACATGCATCATTTATGTGTCATGACTGCGTCCTCATTTTTAGTTTGGATTAGTAAATGCATCACAGAAATCCATGACCAGGTTTCACCCACATTTAGTAAATAATGTGCAGTTAGTGAAGTAAATGTCAGAGTTGAGACAATGCAAGAGATCCATTTGGAGCTGTTGAGCACAGTAACTGACACACTGGAAAGGAGACAATAAAACTGTTAGCTAAAAGCAGTAGAGACCTGAAATCAACGGACTTCCTTTCTTTCTTTCTACATCTGCTCTACATACTTCTGAAAACAAGCAAAATATTCAGTGCTGGTCTTAATATGTATAAGTCTTAATATTAAAATGTCATAATATTCCTAATGCAATGGACAGACAGAATAAAAAAGGTTTTTATTATGGAAAAAATTACAGCAAGATTACAACTGAAATTAGAAAAAATGTTTGTTTTTAATTTGTATTCATTTATGTGTGTGTTGCTTTTTGGTTATTTATTTATTTATTTGTTATTATGTTTATATGTATCTTCGTTGGTGTGATTTTGTGTACATCTTCATGTGTTTTACTTATGTAGAATAAATAAAAAGTTCTAAAAAAAAAAGTCATAATATTCCAAGAATAAAGCCATAATTTATGAGAATAAAGTCGTAATATTATAATATTCTTTTTTATGATTATCTATGTATTATTATTGTTATTAATATTATTATTATTATTATCAATATATATATATAATAATAAAGAGCAAAAGAACACCAATGTAACCAGTGATAGCCTGCAGTTGACCGCTAGCCATTTCGTTCTCCAGTCCGCAAGAGAGGATTCTTTCTTTCAAACAGACTCAGTTTCTTGCAGTCTTTTCAAAGTCCTGATGCTAAAGATAATGTGGTGCTGATGTGCCAAAAATATTAAGTATTTCTTTATTTTGTGAAGCCCCTATCAAAATGTAACTTCACGAAACAGGTGGCAGCTGATCATCTGAGAGTTTGCTTTATTCTCATAATTTTATGAAGTTATTCCAGAAAAAGAATATCAGTTTGGCCCTAACAGTCAGTCGTATGAGTACACCCTAAACCTTTACCAACTTTAATTTACTTCACATATCCCAATGTGTAACACATTGTTCGCACCTATTCTATGCTTTGCACCCCAGCTTGAGACGCAGTCACTCACTGAAAACATGGCTGCCAACAGTGACACAACAAAAAACTTCTCAGCCACCTCGTAAAACCTATGCAGACTTAAGTTAATGATATCTGTTATCTTGCTGTCAGACAATCTTTTTTGACTGAAAACATAACATCGTGTCACTTTGTAAACCTAGTACTTACTGCACCAAAGTCTATACAGAAAATAAGCAATTTGGCTTGTTGCTGAGTCACTGCTGCCTTCATCAGTGTATTCAAATGTGTTGTTTTGGGATTTGATGTTTAAAATCCTTCATTTAAATTTACCTATAAGACATAAACTTTCTCAACAAGACAGCAGCAGCTTCTGTGTCTCTAAAATACTAAAAAAACTAAACAAAATGACTCTTACAAAAAGGCAGCCAGATAAAGCAGTGAACATTATTCTTTACATTTAAGCAATTTTCTGGTGAGCATTTTGTGAAGTTGGTCAAGTCTCTTTCTCCTTGTGTCAGTGCTGTATCAACTACTATGTCCTTAATTACATCACTGATAATACCAGTTCATTTTCAAGTGAACCTAGAGCCAGTGTTGAAGTGGAGACTCATATTCTTGTTCTATTGCAAACATGAAGCAGCTGTCTTGCCTTCCTTTTTTCTTTGTCTTTTTTTTTTCAAACCACACAGGAGCAAGAGAGAAGCTGTCAGTAAAATTACTCTGAAAACACATCGCTTCTGAAGCTGAGAGATAATTTTAGACATTTTAATTATGATGCAAAGTGTCTTGCAATTCTCTTTAGACTCCTCTCAGTTAACACATCTAGGAAAAAAAAATGTGTAATTTCATTTCATCCCACTGCCAACATCTGTTTGTGTTTTTTTTGCGCGTGGAAGAGAGTCACCTCCATCAAGCAGAGACACTCACATTTGTACAGATATGATCCATCTGTACAAACAATAGAGAGGGAATGACAGAAGCAATGTTCTGATGTCAAGTAATAACAGTCATGATTACTGTATACAGGAAGCAAATAACAGCGTAATAAAGTATTTATCCTGTAAATTTAGACAAATGTTGACAAGAGGGAAGATCTTATTAGCGAGTACACGTGTAAACATTAAATAATTAATAGAGTATTTGTGTTGTGCAATAATTTATATCAGTTAACTCTTTCTTCGGGGAGTCAAAAAACAAAGTTGAGTGTTAGTGTATCACAGGGATTATAGTAAATAAAAAACCTTACACACACACACATACACACACACACAGAGCAATCTTTTAGTCGTTTGTTTTGCATCACCGTGCATCCCCTTACTGTCAGTCACTGCCAGGCCTGTACATATACTTCATCACCAAGTTATCCATCTTCTTTTGCTTCTTCTTGGATTCCTTCTTCTTAGGTTGTGCGCGACCTGTGACCTCCTTGTCATCATCATCGTCGTCATCCGGGTGTTTTGGGGCTCGTTTAATGCTGCTTGAGCTGCGGTAGGAGACGGTGGAGTGGGAGGAGGAGGAAGAGGACGATGACGACGATGACGACGACGACTCAGAGGAGGAAGAGGAATCCTCAGACTCACTCGGCTTCTTGTTAGATCTCCTCTTGGACTTCTTGTTTTTCTTCTTCCTTGAGCTCTTCCTGCTGTGATGATCATCTGACGAGTCGTCTGATGGAGAGACTCTACTCTTTTTATCTCTGCGACTGCGGGAGCTGCTGGTGCTCAGGGTGCTGGATGACCGATTACTGTAGTCCAGAGCAGAGCTTGATGAGGAGCGTAGCAGGCTGGATGAACTGCAGCCAAGCCCCTCATCCTCCCCCTTCTTCTTCATTTCTTCACTTCCCATTGTCGTCTTCTCATCCTCCTCCTCACCACTAGAATCACTGAGTTTGCTGCGCTTGAATTTAATGGGTTTGAAGCTCAGCACCTCGTTGATTGCCGCCTCCAAGTCAGGATCGAGGTAGTTGCGGTGTGTGACTGTTTTAATGTCAGATAATTCTGTCGCGTTGCCGTCTGAGGACCGTGGTTGAGCCGGGGTAGAAAAGCTGCGACTCCCTGAGCGGGGACTATAAGGTGAAGTCCCCCCTTCACTGAAAGCTACACTCTGGGCATCATCGTCATCATTGTCACGTAAACGCAGTCCAAATTCGCTGAGGCCGCAGCTTCGGGCAAGGGACAAGCGTGAACTGGTTTGTCTCTCATCTTTCCAAGAAGTGCTGCGATGCAGCGATCGGGGACTGGAGCGGCTCACGCTGCTGATCGTCGACTTATTGTCATCCTCCATGTCCAACATACTCCTCCTGGTGGACATCCTGCTGGGAACCACAGATGACACCATGGACTCCTTATCAAATTCAGGGCTGCTGCGGGAGGTCCAGCGGGACTCCAGGCCCTTTCGGGCTCTGCTGGTGGCCTCAGAATACGCCAAGGAGATGACAGAGCCTTTGTCATCTAAGTCTTCCTGGGCCTGGCTCTTCTTCCTTTCTTCCTGGAGCTCTCCAGACTTTGACTTGGCTTTACGAAGCGAGGTATGGTCTGGCATGTCAGGCTGCTCTTTGAGAGTGCTAAATAAGGAGTTTTCGTCGCCCGTCCCCCCAATGGAGTCTTTCAGGTTGGAGCGTTTCCTGTAGCTCAGGGAACTCATGACAGACACTGATCTGATTTGCTCTATGTCTTTCCCATCTTTGCTGGTGTCACTCATCTTCTCCTTACCTTCTTTCACCTCCTTGGTATCTGCATTTGCTGCGTATCTGAAGGGTTATGAAGTAAATTTGACACTGGGCACAATCAACAAAACAAACAAAAGATACTCAAAATAACTTCTTTTCTGCAACATCCACAGCTCATGTGTGGTAACTTCTTGGGAACACAGAAGCCTCTGGCTTGTGATTGGACAATAGAGACATGACATGAATATGAACAGCAAACTCTGTGACTCTTTGACTTTCTGGGATGTATTGCTCTGCTGCCATAGATACATTTGGCCAAAAAGCTTAAAATAAGAGTCAATGGGCAAAAAATCCTGAAAGAATGCATCACCAGCTACTAATTTTAGACCACAGACTGTATTTCATCTACTTTGTATTGTAAATGTTCTTCACCAGCTCTAATCGAGTTACGATTATTGATACAATTAGGGTATATAATAGTATACGATTTTAGCACAATTGTATTATATCAAATCTTATGATATGACCTCAAACCAATCAAATTGTACTGAATCAAACTGAATTGTTGCGTGGTGCCATGGTGGTACATTGGCTAGCCCTGTTGCCTCACAGCAAGAAAGGCACCAATTCGAATCCCGGCTCAACCGAGGGCCTTTCTGTGTGGGGTTTGAATGTTCTCTCTGTGTGTGTGGGTTTTATCCAGATTCCTCCCACAGTACAAAGACATTGACTGTCGGTGTGAATGTGAGAGTGAATGGTTGTTTTATCTTTGTATGTATGTTGGCCCTTTGATGGACTAGCGACTCGTCCAAGGTGGGCTCCGCCTTTCGCCCTACGTCAGCTGGGATTGGCTCCAGCTTCCCACTACCCTCATGTGGAGGATAAAGCAGTACACAGTGAGTAAATGAATCATAGCATAATACAAGTATTGTTCCTGAATCAAATGGAATTCCATGTATTGACATCCAATATGTCCAATATTTTAAAATCGGATTGTCCCACATGTTTTAAACACTAACATTTAGCTTCTTAAAGCCTATTTTTACACTTATTGCGTTAATATTGTGAATCCAAATTATTTTTGTCCTTTCTCTGGCTAGTGCAGACGTATACAGTATCAACTGTACGATGTGAGACAGTCAACCAGTGTGAAAATCTATCAAACTGTAACAGAGGTGTCATTTAGCAGGTGTGAGAACTGGCCCGGGGCCACTTAAATATATTTGGCAGCAGCCGTTCCTCCATTACCGCCTCCTGTCATTGGACATAATACTAGGAAAGAGGGATGACACCTAATCACAGAAAATACTCATCTGTCTTTTGCAAACTGCCCTGAGTAATCCTGTTTTTTTTTTTTAAGGTCAGGGGATGTGGGTCGTTTCATGTCGATGTCACCGCAGGGATACACTGTCATGATACAAAAGGACAAAATAACTAACCTGGTGTTTTTCAGGCTTCCTTCATCTGAGATGGTCTTAGTGGAGCCTTTGTTCTTCGAGAGCCAAGACTTGACACCGTCCACTCGGTCCTCCACCTCCGAATCTGTCTCTGTATCCTCAGCACTGTGAAGAACCAAATCATGTTTGTGAGAATCAACTGCGACTCAATATTCATCGCAACAAGTGACTATGAAATCTCTTAATCAAATTAGATTAATTGACATAGAAATTCTTCTTCTTAGTAAACTGAATCTGCTTCGTGCAACACCTCAGACACAAAAAAAAATGACGTCTTACGTAAATGGGTTTTCACATCCCAGCAGCTTGTTGTTAGCAATGATGCACAGCATGATGCACAGCAATCCAAAGCTTACAGCATGACTATATGATGCAACAATATATCCTGTACATATCCATTTTCTTTGAAACAACAGCTGTACATGACTGTAGCAAAGGCAACAGAACAAGACAAAACAGGATACAAGTTAAAAAGAAAAGGTAATAAATGGTAAGCATGCAATATTAACATCAAAAATAAGCAAAAAAAGATATCATCAAAAGTGTGGGGAACCGCACTGACGTGCGTTAAATGGCACAGACACATGAGATGTGTTTCGTGTTGTCTACTCAGAAGCAGAAGGTAGATGAAGGTCTTAGAGGCATAATTAACTTGTTTGGCTGGTTCTTGGCTGTGAGCATCTGTGTGGCGTGTCACCTGCTCCTGGTGATTGTTATTGGAGAAGAGCCACCAGGAGCCCAGTGGCCCTATATGCTTGACAAAACAATCAATAAACAGAGACCTGGGGATCACAAGAAAAAAAAAGAAAAAAGAAAAGCCCAGCAGATTCCACCTGCTTGAGCTTGCCACTTTATTTATTCGTTTCAAATCGACAATGCATTTCCTGGATTATGCCCACTGTTTCCTGGAAGCTTAATGTGACAGGAAATGGGGAGGAAGATGGGGCAAAAGAGAAACAACCTGAAGATTGGCGGGCCATACTGCCATCATTTGATTTGCGACTTTTGTGATCTATTACTTATGTGATTTATGTTGCATGTTTTTTGGGAGCTGCTCAACAATGACTCCCATTTCACACCTTTAAAGCAGTAGTATGTAACCTTTAAATACAGATGACTTTCTGTTACATTTAAACCGATTTTGAAAGCATCCAAAGCATCACATATCCACTACGTATCCTTCATTTAACATGTGCTGCCATGGTAATCTCTCTCAGAGAAAATTACATTGTCTCCAGTATAGTTTTTGATTGGAAATAAAACAAACTTCCGTGTATCTGAAGATATTGTTGAGAGTGAAGTAACTATTTCAATTTTTTTTTTTGATTTAGAGAAGACTTAGTTTCATCTCCACTGTTATTCATGGCTTCGCATTCTTGGACCTGCGCTCCATCCATCTAAAAGTTTGCCTTGTATATCACAACACTGTCGATGTATATTTCATCTACAGGGAGCCGGCTATCATTAAAAAGAAAAAAGGAAACGGTGACGCAGGGGTAACAGCTCCTGCGTCTCGCACAGGCTTATCCGTCTAAACCTTGGAACGTGACACGGAATGCATAAAAGCAGCAAAGACAGAGGAGGTGTGAGATGACAGACAGACTGCTGAGCTCTATCATTTGTCCACATTGCACATATCCATCTATGCAGGTCTCCCAGGGAGTGGTGCACCATTTATTTTCTCACCAAAAGCTTTGTGTCACTTTTTATGTCATGTTTCCTCAGAGAACACCATGTCCTCTCTTCTATTTCACTTTTTCTTTCGGGGGGAGGGGTGTTGGATCTGCCTAAAAGCTTTTTTTTTTTTTTTTTCCCCTTCACACAATAAAGGTGCTGCTGCTGCTGGTGTATGAGCATTATGAGCACGTCAGCACAGACAAAAACAAAGCTCAGATTCTCAGACTAAGCAACGTGCAAGCTTTCTAAGAGCTTTCCCGCACTCAACATTCCCTCCATCAACTTCACAGCCAGGTTTTTCTTAGGGGAAGGTGATACTAATGATAATCCCAGAGAGAATACATGACCTGATATATTTATTTCCAACAAAAACACGTTCATCTTGGAGTTTAAGTGGAATTTCATGAGGTAGCGAGCTAAAACTGTGACTCCAAGTGTATCTATTATACATTATGTGATTATTTTATACCTCTCTTATTTACAGAAGTGAATTGCTGCGACACCAGAATTTTTTTATTAATTAGTATCACGAAATAACCTAAGTAAGTGTAAAGAATTACGTTATAACAGTCCATTTCCTGTTAACCGTTGACAGATAAAACAAATTAATGTTGCACTGCAACACGGTTAATTAAATAGTGAAATAACTAAATGTTTTTTTTACAGAAAATTAATTGATATTTTAATTAATTAATGACACATTTAATTAATTAATGACACATTTAATTAATTATTTAATGGTGTATTTATTTATTTAATTTTGGCACTTTCCATCCTCCAGGAGTCCTGTATGTAAGGCCTGAAACTATGCACTGTCAAGTACTAAGTAGATGGACCTTGGAGAGAGAGCGAGGGCACCGGGCCTCTTGGTCTTGTGCACCGTCTCAAAGATTGGTGTGATTACATGTGTCAACTCTGGCAAGTTCCTCATCACAATCAGAGATGACGCCCTGCAGTTTATGTCTGGCATCGTCTCTGTTCTTGGTACTGAGCTGTCTTCAATAGATTCTTCCAACTTAACTCATCACTGATTCCAGAGATCTAATCACTGATCCCATAACCTTGGTGACAGAAATCTCCCCCAACACTCTGGTTGTGATCTGGCACAAGGTTTTCTAACATGAACTGGCCCAAAACATGTTTCACTGGACAGCCAATAGCCAATTGGGCTTGTAACCAATTCCCCATGTGTCCGGTTTGTGTGTGTTCACTGGTGTATAATATCACTAATTGGTGGTTATCAAATAAAATGAATGACTTCATGTTGACATATTATAAGTGAGCACATTATTATATAATGTGATAATTGATCATGTTATAGATTGTATATAAAAAGTAAAACGTTCCAAGTCATTGACAGGGATTGACAGGGATTGACAGGGAAGGCAGTTCAGTGCATTAGTACAGGGGACTTAATTACTCTCGCTGCCCATTTGTCGGCTCTATGATGCTTTGACTTTTTAACATGGTCTATTACAAAACAGAACACTGGAGCCAGCTCACGCAAAAATCATCACCCACACAAACATGAAATAAAAGGTGGCTCGCAATTGAGTGCTGTGCAAATGGTGTCACAAACGATTTGTCCTTGGCCTCCACACAGCGAGCTAACCAGTCCTGAGGCTCACAGATACAAACAAGCCCCAAGAATTTAGCGGTGAACGCTAATCGCTTCTGACAATCAGTCTGAGCTGGTTGTAAATCTTTGTCACAAATACTTAAAGTCAGAATCGACGCATGTGTGGCTGGTGTTTTTTTAGCAGTTTAGCACTTTTAAGGAAAACATATTTTCATGACAGATACACTGGCAAAAAAAGTCAGACCAGACAGTGAAGGAGATGGTTGACAAACACAAATGACTTCAGTTGGTAACACTAAAATAGATTCATTCAAACTTATATAAGAAATGTGTCTTCATATAATTAATATTTTGTTTTATTTTTGAATTACCTACATAAAAATGTAAAATTATCATAATCATGTCAAAACTTCAAATTCAGGTTATAATAAGATAGTTTTCGCTTTTTTCTTACAATGTGATATGGTTGTATAATAACACGAAAATATCTCATAGAGTGAAACTTTTCACGTAATTACATGACTATGATTTATTTTATTTTTTCTGGTGTGGCAACAATAAGCTAATGTTTCTATTTTTTTTTTTTTTTTTACATTATCTTCGACTTAAACAAAACAAGACATAATGCCATTGTAACCTCTGTTTTGAAACACGGAGTACACAAATGCAGATTAATAACGCAAATCATCTGGAAAATGCACTTTGTGTTTAGAACGCCTCCGTTATTGCTCATCCATGCTGCTAATGCAATGATGTCAAAGGAGGGAGGAATGCAATTAAGTCAACATGGTGTATCATTGTTCACAAGAAGAGAAGCAGAGCTGTGACACACCCAGGTTCACTGATGACACATGGATAACAACACACACACACACGGAGCAATAAAGTGTGTGACACCATGTGTCTTTAAGGAAACAACTGGATGCTAGAGTGGGATATGAAGTCTGTAATTATGTGCAAAGAACTGAAGAAATGAAAGTTAAAATTATTTGACATGCTGCAAATTAAAAAAAATAAAGGCACATGCGTTAACCCACTTGAGTCAAAGGGAATTTAGGGCTTGTAACTGGAGGGTTGCAGGTTCGAATGCCTGCCAGGTCAAGGGCTGGGGTACCCCTGAGCAACTTGAACTTGGTGAATCAACAGAACATAAAGCTAACATCATTTTCAAGCCGTCAGAGTTCACTGTGGACTGTAAATCCGTGAAGATTGAACTAAATATCACAGAACCTGACGGACTGAATATATCACAACTATAAAACCAGCTGTAGTGGATCTGTAGTATCCCGAAATACTTAAATACTCTCATCTTACTCCAGAGTACACCAAGACATTGTGATAAATGTGTGTTCAATTCTGTTGCTCATGTGTTCCAATCACTCCATATTCTGTACCTGCTTTTAACCCATTTAATGGCAGTGATCTATAGCTCTGCTATCTCTTAGGATCTTTGGGGATCCAGTAACGTTTGCTTGTCCCCGTTTGTTTTGGCACAACAGCTACTATTATACACATTTTACAGGTATAAAGGTTTCCGTTTTGAAGAGCACAGCTTCCTGCCAAAATGGCATTGTGTTAGTTCCAAGTCTTGCAGTGTATCTAGAGTCACAATCAATGATTACACATTTCACAGACAAGTCAACGCTCACTTTAAGGTTAAATATTTCACAACACTATGGAATGTGATTGGATCAGTGCAGCATTTGCATGCATGAAAAAAAACAGCAGCGGAGTTTTTGAGTGAAGAAAAACACGTTAGCTGTGCGTTGTGCCGTCATCGTTTTACACCGCCACCGCCTGACTGTGCGGCCATTCACATATAATCACATTTCATAGTCATGAGCATCACTCACACAGTCACACATACGGCCTTCCAGAGCATATGTAAAAGACTCCCAGCATGCTAGGTTTGCGCCACAGGTACAAAAGCAGATCAATTCAAAATCAAATACTTTACATCTCAATTTAAAATGGAACGACTGGTAGAAAAGAAATGCAAAATGATGTTCTAGAGGATGCTCTGGGAAATGTGAATGTACAGTATGTGCTTTAGGGACTCTATTTTGTTCATCATGTACCATATTGTCTGTTTTTATAGTAAATGTCTATGCTAAAAAGTATGTGATTTTTTGAAAAAAAGAGCACCTGCTCTCAATGGCCCTCAACTGTTTTCAATAATAACATTCTTATTCTCTACAATGTCCTATACATGTAAAAATCAATGTATAATTCTTGAAATAACATTAAAGATACTGTTATTAATTCACAGTCAGTCAAAATCAATCCCTTTTCAAACCATAAATGGTTTGTATTTATGTGTGCAGCACATTTTCTATTACTCATCTTTCATACACAGTAGACTAGCAGAGCTGGCAGAGCTGGGAATCAAACCCACAACCTTTGAGTTAAAAGACAACTGGCTCCACCACTGAGCTACCATCACACCAAGGTGACAAAATCATCTATTTTCCAAAAGCATACATTATCTTTGGATATATTTAGTTTGCTTACTTTAGCTTAATATTCAGGCCTTATTGAAATGGTTTTAAGTTTTGAATAATATAACAAATCAAATGTTCTATTAAGATGTGTAATTCTTGTTAATAGATTTATTTATTTATTTGTTAAATACAAAATGGAGGTAATACTCAAGATGAAAACAGACGAGAGAAGACAAGAAATATACATCTCAGTGAGTGAGTAGGATTATTGGTTAATTGATGATCATGCTGCAAATGAAAGCAGAGGATGTGGTTTAATAAGATTCATAGAGACAATAATGCAGTATTACTGTACCACAGGTATAAGAGGAGAGTTGTTTTTCTTTTTGGTTTAAATTTCTTTTTTTTTTTTCATTTCCTCCAACAATATACAACATATCCAATGTGTCATCACTTTTGTGTTTTTTCTGGCTCTGACAGAAGACACTTCCCACAAAAAAAGAAACTGAATGAAACATCTGGCCCGTTAAGCATAGCTTCTTCTTTTTGTTGTTGTTGTCACATATGTTTACCACAGACATGAAATGTCCATTCTCTTTAAAATAAATTCTCCTCGCTGTGTTATTGTGAACAACACACCCTGAAAGGATGAGGAATACTGCGTTACTCTCCTCTGTGGTTGAAAATGAGTGAGGAAACAAAACAAAACAAACAAAGGATGCATTTTTCCATTCTCACGTTTTGTTCCTTCTTTTCTGATATTTTGTCACCGTGTCTTGCAAACTGTCCAAAAGTGTGAAAAAACGGGGAGAAAAAAACGAGAAGGTGAGATACACAAACAACAGAGTAAAGAATAGTACACAGCAAATGAATGGTTTTACACTTCCATGTTCACACGTGGGGAAAAAGAACTATCCTTTGCGAAATCAGTGACTTCACAAATCAACTCCTGCTGTTGCTGGCCTCCTTCTCACACACAGCCAGTGTATGTAATGTCTTCCTTTCAAAGATCCTGTTTTACTGCAGACAGTGTTTACCTCAGTGTGCTCAGAGCTAGTCTAACCCTCAACCTCGCTGCAAAGAGGGAACGGGGGAACCAAACGGAGAAATCCAGCTCTGAGACAAGAGATCAGAAGCAGGGAGCTAAATTAAACCGTGTGAGAGGTACCTGGGGAACAGACAATGTAGAAAGCCTCACTCAGTACAAAAGAGGTGAGAGAGAAATAGATGTTGGAAGATGTGGGAGACTGAAAAAAGAATGAGGAGATGTGAGCCGGGATTGACAGACTACTGACAAACAAGCTGTTCCCATTTGGTAACTTTCTTGTAACTTATGAGGAAAACATGCTTTCACTACAGTACGTCATCTCCCCGATGCTCCAAACATACATTACGGGTGTAATTTATTTCCTACACTAAAAAATGTTTCATTTTATAAATACTTGGGAGTAATGGTCGTCACCGTTTCTCTGGGAAAAGAGCATTCATAATTCATACATACTGTGGAATTTGTCCGCAAATGGAAGTATATGCGAGCGAAGGTTGGAATTTTGAGTCGTTCGCTTTCGGTTGAATTATTAGAAGTCGAGCTAATAAGTCGGCATGACACCATGTCAGTGGTGAGATGCTGTATCGCGAGCAAGCAAAACCAGACGAAGGAGAAGAGGGAATTTGCATTGTTGCTTTTAGTCACATAAGTTCAAATATGATCCACTTATGATCCAGTTACACAAATATTTGTGCGAGTACTGTGACATGAAATTTGCTTTGCATCTAGTGCGAAGGCACCATTAAAATCTTGGGGTGAGAAGACAAATTTGTTTTGTAATCATTCAGCATTCTACTGAATTATGAAATCAGATGATGGTAGAGTTTGTCCACTTGTTTTAAACAGTAAATTCAAACTGTGACTGGTGATACGAGTGAACTCTAACAAGCCTCTGCTTCTTCTTCTTCTTCTTCTTCTTCTTCTTTCAGCATCTCCTTTAAGGGGGCGCCACAGCAGATCATCTGCTTCCATCTTGCCCTATCCCCTGTGTCCTCGTCTGATACACCAACTGTCCTCGTGTAACAACATCCATGATCATTCTCTGACTAGTAAACTCTACCAAGCAACACATCCCTATGTCGTTTTGTTGAGAAAATGAAGGAAACATGAGAGCATCAGGCTCTCTACCATATATGATGATGTATTATCTATCTCTATCTATCTGCCTAGCGAGCCACCTATCCAATTTTAGACCAGCGAGTTCCAGTACCTGTTGATTAAGTCATCATTGTCATCACTCTCCATCTCGTCCTCGATAGCAGCCTGCAGGTCACCTATCCTCTTGAATGCCAGCTTAAGGTCCACTTGTAAGCTCTGATTTGCCGCCTCCAAGCTCTCGATGTCCATCTCCTGGTAAATGGATCAGAGCACAGAAGTGCGGGTTACCTCCTGTGGTGCAAGCTGAGTCACTTCCAGTCTCCCAGCACGGAGGGCACTTACCAGCTCGTGCTTCTTGCGGCTCGCCTCTCCCTCCTTCTTGGACAGCTCTGCCATTTCTTCTTTCTGGTCCCTTATCTGCCTCTGCATCCGTTTATTCTGCTCCTTCTCCCTGTTTTCTGCAGCAATGTGCTGGTTTCTCTCCTCCATCAACTTCTCCAGATTCTCCTTTAGGCGACCCACCAGACTCTGAACAAGAGAAAGAGAAGAGAACAGAGAATAACACAGTCGGGCCATACTAAAGAAAAATAAATATTGCTATAGTTGTAATATTACGCAGTCTCAGATGATCAGCTGCAACCTGTGACAAGTTGAGGAACGTGGAGCATCTTGTGAAGTTATACTTTGGTTAGGGCTTCATTAATGAAGACTAGATAATCTTTTGGAGTTGATGTGCACATCAGCAGCACAATAGCTGTTCAGAGGTTTGACAGTTGCTGAAGTAACAATTAGATTGACAATTAGACGAGTGTGGGGTCTTTATTGCATACTGATTCTTATGAAATAGACAAACTGAAAATGGCATAGAAGGAATTAGCTGTCACATCATGTGGATGGAGGTATATACCACTAAAAAACTGAAGAAAAAAAAGTAAAGTCATGTCTTTTTTCTCGTACTATCACAACTTTTATTTCAGAATATTAAAACTTAATTCTCGAAAGCTTTTTGTTTTCCTCCAGGCCTTAATACTCCTTCATATCATAAAGTCCACACCGAAGCAGAGATAAAGTTTAAGCCCCTGACCCAAGTAAGCTTTCCCTTCTTATTCAGTATTGGATGAACTCAGATATTTCTTCATTCTTTTTTTTCCTGAAGTAAAATGTGCACCAGCTTGCTAAATCTCGCGAGGTGATTTTATGATTCAACTTTAGTTCACCTTGAAATTATTTTCAATGTTGTGCAGTTTATTTGCATTGCCATTGATGTGAAAAGGCCTTTTGATCAAAGGATATTTATGGATGTTTTTCTTAATCAGTACCTCAACAATATCAAACTATGCAAGAGGTGCCATACTGTACCCTCACTTTACATTATCTCACTGTCTTGATCAGTGGAATATTAAGGATTGAATCTGCATACATAGGTTGACAAAGCGTGTCTTTAAAAATCATCTCACCTCCAAGCGTTTGATCTGTGTCCTCTCATACTCCAGCTTTGTCTCCAGCTCACGGATCTTGGCCTCCTGACGGCTCACAAGAGACTTTTCCACCATGGACTGTTCCTGAAACTCCAGCTGACTCTGCAGCGAATGAAGCTGGAGGAAGGACACACACACATGCATATAAACAAACACAATCACTCCCTAAGGAGAGGCAGTTCCTGCACACATCCTCCTCGACCTCTTCTTCTTCCCCCTCTTCTTAAGTGGGTACTGTGAAAGACTTTTATGCTGATGTTATGTGTGCCTTAAAACAAAATTAGCGTCCACCTTTTCACCCTTCATGTGTAAATTCATTAAATCTCAGTAAATGGAAATGCTGTGCACCCAGTCTGAATAATGAGCTCTAGATAAGCTCACAGTTTTACCACAGTCGGTCAGAAGAGGAGCTTGTGGTTGGGGCTCAGCAGCATTGGGACGCAGTAACGTCGCAGGGCTGAGCTTCATGCAAAGCACGTTCCCGTTCCATCTGAATCGTTTTCTCATGACTGATAAAAAAAGAGGAAAGGTACGTCCCAATAACACCAGCCCACAAGGCAACGTGGCACCTAATGAGGGAGTTTGCATCTAAGACAAGGAGGATTTGGAGCTCTCCTTTGATATTTCTACAGAAGGCAGATTTCCCTCCCTACTGCTCATAAGATAACCACTTCAAGGTCAGACGCTTTAGATGGCTATCACTACCTTCCTTGGCAGAATTTAACAATGCCTCACAGCTTGTGAGTCTCTAGTGAAGCCAAAAATATTCATACGATATGGACCAGTAGCACATGTGACTCTTCATACAAGAAAACCAGGGTATAGATATGAGGAATACTAGGAATGAGCAGATATGAAACTCAGTATCTGTATCATACGGCGGCATATTAGGGTATGAGAAAAAAAAATATTTACGGACCCAGGGGAGGGGGGTAATATTTTGAGAAATAAGTTGCATATTTATAAGATTTAAAGTGGCAAATCTATGAGAAAATAAAGTCGCAGATTTATGAGATTTCAAGCGGAAAATCTACGAGAAAATAAAGTCGCAGATTTATGAGATTTCAAGTGGCAAATCTATGAGAAAATAAAGTCGCAGATTTATGAGAAAAAAGTCTTATAAATCTGCCACTTTTTCCCCAAAATATTACCCCCCCTCCCCGGGGTCCGTATTTTTTTTTTTTTTTCATACTTGGCTCTAATACGCCGTCGTAGTATCAGTATTGGTCAGAATCCCTTCAAAATTACTGAATCAGATATTTCAAAAAGAAAAACTTAAAAATATGACGACATTTGACTTTTTGCTGATTTATGATATGCTGATATATCAGGAGCGCTTGGTCTGATAACCAACATATTTTTGAACAAATGTTGCAGCCCTAAAATAAAGAAAAATAAAAAAATAAAAAAAAATTTCAGTCATTAGTCATATTAGGGGATCTTGGTGTGTTTCACCCATTTTAAAGCCAATATCAGCTGATACTGATAACAGCATGCGTCCCTATTTTTAAAATATTATATTGTCCAAAAACCCTACATTTCACTTAAATGCTCCACTAAGCACAGTCTGTAACGTGTGTGCTGTTTATCTCTTCTTTAAGGGAGCAGAATATCAGTAAATGCATGAGGACGGATGTGTTGTTCACATCTTCGTAGTTAAGAAATACAAAAAAAAAACTGTGATATCAGTATTGGAAAAAGATAGATATGCTTAGATATAACATTTAAAACTATAATACAGCATTTGGATAAAAACACAAACCAAAGGTCCAGCCTGAGTGTGTGCATGATAACAAAAACGCACTAAAGTATGGAATATAATAACTAAATTTAGCTGAAATTCCTTCTGCACACAAATGCATCAAAAGACAAGGCACACATTAATATATGACACCTGACATGTTATATGGTGTCCTCTGAACAAACAACCACTCCAACAGAAAATAACACTTTCATTATAAAAGCACTGTTACAACTGTAGGCCGAAATCACATGCATTATGCATGATGAATACACATTAATGCTGAACCTCAGCCATTTAACTGACAACTCGGCTACAGTAAACAGTAACTAAGCCTAGAAAAAGATTACATCATAGCTAATGTCTGTGTTAACCTACACTCAGAGTGCTGATTGTTAACATGTACTGTTTAAGTACCGAGTGAACTTCACATGTAAAATGTCAGATAGTAAAACAGATTTTTGCTTCGGATTGAAAGTTGAAGAAATCTGTTAAATATGGTTTAAATAGGACAGAAAGCTTCAAACACTTGATAAACACAGAAACATTTAAGGAAAAACATTCATTGCAACAATGTGTCTCAAACAATGAATAACCAAAATAAATATCACTATGAATGGCCCAGCCCTAATGAGAACCATGTGTTATGGTTTTCCATGTGGTATGGAAATTAAGACAAAATTAAAATGCGGGTTATGATTCTGTCATATCTTTGTTGCATTGTCAGATGAGCATGGATTAACTGACGTGATTCATATGTGACAGATGACGTGAGGAAATCTCTTACCAGATCAAATGTTGCACATCCTCCATCATGCACACGAAAGACACAGCACAGTGCATCGATGGAGGAGCCAATATGTCACATTCACTCGTAGATAACTTGATTTACATAATGCTAAAAGGTTAAAAAAAAGTCTTCCCTACCATGATCTTATTGCTCATAAAAGGTCATTTTTGTCCTTGGTCGAACACACAGAAAACACACATAGGGTATGTGTGAGTGAACAGAGGAATAGGAGTCTGCCATTTCAAATATGACTCAATTGTGAACACTGGCTATGAAGAGAGGAAACCGTCAGGGTTTTTCCAGTTGATTGGAATAATGATAGGATAGAATGCATAAAATGACCAGTGTGCAGTTCAGGTTTTGCTGCTGACTTATCATGTGTAATCAACATCAGCAGGTGAGTCACTGGATTAACAAACACACCACACTGTTTTCATACTTATTTCAAATGATAGCTTTTTTTGTTTACCTGAATACTTTCTCATCTTTTTGAAATAACACGACGCACTTGCAGTGGAACTGCAGACACAACCACACTTTAAAGAAAGTCAGAAGATGCTTCATCAAGTTCATCATTGATAAAAAGGGCTTCCATTTTTTTTTCCTCCCAAGTGCTTAAACCGCCTGAAAACGTGCTGCTGAGTTTATGTGCACGGCCCCTCGAGTCGAGAAAAGGCTAAAGAACAGTTTCTCACCCTGACTCTAAATCGTCACTGATTCCTGCTATTTAAATGCAAATCGCTTTGCAATTTTGAGAAAAAAGCTGCCACAGAGACGAAACACTTTTTTGGTCACAGTAATCAGAAAATCTCCAAGGTCTAATCAGAGCGCAGAGTCGAGGCAGTGGGCAGGTTCCTGATAGGCAAAAAAATAAATAAAAAATCTTCGTACCTTTTCTTGGATCTCCTGTCTCTCCTTCGTGGCCTCTTCCAGCTGAGCCTGCAGGTCAGTGATCTGGCTCAAGTCTCTGGCAGACTATCAGACATAAATACACACATACAGACACACACAAAGTCAATCATCAGAAAATGTGTGTCTGTACGTGTGTGTGTACGCGTGTGTGTCAGATACAGAGTGATTGTCGGTTAATGTTTCAATTATCTGTTAAAAAAAAGGACAAACAGCTTTTACATAAATGGTTAATGAATATCTGGTCTATGCCAAATAATGAGTCATGTGATCTGCTGTGGAACAGATTGCATCTCCCTGACACACACACACACACACAGATTTCAGAGGGGAGTGTGTCCTCCAAACCACAAAGCCTCTCCACTTCAACACACAGAGAAGAACAGAATATTAATGTTGATGCCAATGTCAGAGGTAAAATCCCACAACGTTTCAAACTAAATTAGAATAAACAAATACTAGACAATAATTAAACTTCAGTAAAAAAAAAAAAAAAAAAAAAAAAAAAACAGAAATACTGTTGAACTGCTGATCCTGGAACAGCACTTTATTTTAATGTGCTCTACCCCCTAAAGTATTATGTTTACCATCTTTTTATTTTTCTTACTTACTTTACTACATTTTTAGCTACTTTTATACTTGTATCTTCACATACAGTATATGCTCTGTTACTGCATCATATGCATTTGACACCTTGGACATACAACTGTCAGGACATACACCCAGATACAAATACTTAACAATAACCCGTGTTAGACGTAATGATGTTCCTTTGGTTGAGCAAATTGTCTCTGTCTGGACGTATCAGAATATTAATTTGCTACTTTTGGATCATCATGTTTTAATCAACCTGTAAGACCTGCGACACAAAATTATTTAGATACAAATGATACAAATTAATAATACCGTTTTTGCAGCAAAAATAAAATGTATAATAAGAATAAAATAGAACGATAGACTTGAATTTGATTTAAAAGAATAATACTGTCAAATCCTTTGCTCTGTGTCATGTTGGTTCTTCAGATGTTTTTTATCAAATGACTTGTGTCAAAGGAGCTACTTTTCTCCTCCTCTTCTTGACAGTCTAGCAGAGCACAGGTTACACTCTGTTCTACTGTTGTCCTCATTGTTTATCTCAAAGTGTTTCCAAACTGCTGACACTGCGACACACACTTATTGCTGCACAAGTGCTCAACTTGTAAGTAAAATATACATACCAGTACATGAAGGCAGCATCAACCTGATACTGGTATCGGTACGGCAGGTTAGATTTGACACCATACAACTTTATTGATTGGTGGCAATAATGTGAGGAGGTTTACTTCAGATAAGCTAAATAGAAACCACATGTTGACTAAATGAATGGGAAAATTGTGACATAAATCACTTAGTCATAAAGAAACTAACACCACTTTCCGTCGATAGGTATAATAGCGAATACCTGGAAACATCTGTGGTAGTTTCCCTGAAATTGTTAATTATTGGCCGTGAAACAAACTGGAGACAGGTGGATGATACATTTTTGTAACAAATATTATACAGAAATGACTACGGTCCTTGCATTAAACATAAATGAACTGGTGGTCACCAACCAGGGGCCTGCAGGAAGTCGATAAGTTGTAAAATTAGACACCTGAATCCAGACACTCAGTCTAAACACTATTATTTACTATGACTTATTTTTAAATGTTCACTTTGAATAAAGCTTATCAATGCAGCGATATCATTTAACTCATGAGGGATTTTGTTAAATACAGTTGGTTTCTCTTAAAACATCAAATATGTATTGACTAACCTTGTTATTATTGTTCCTTATTGGTTAAATATAGAAAAATTATTAAGAGAAAGCACTAATATGTATGCAAATATATAACATTCTGGTAAATTAAACAAATGCATAATATTCTGCCACTTAAAATCTAAATGACAGCCCTCCATATTATTCTCTGCCCTTGTTGTATTTTTTCCCCCACTTTTCTAATGTCCAAGTTCCTCACTTAAGGGTAAAGTGTTGGCATTGATAAAGGAGGCAGTTCTGATTCATTACCAAGGCTTTTGATGAGCAATGCTGAGGTGCGGAGAACAGATGAGTTACCTGAGCAACTGCGGCCTTGTGTTTTTTCATCAGCTCGTTCATGTCTTCCTGATCCTCCTCCATGCGCGACTGCAGGTCATTCTTCTCTCTCTGCAGCCGACTGACCTGCTCGTCCAACTGCGGGACAAAGAGAGAGTGCGCACTTTAGTTTCCAGTGACAGGATTTATTCATGAGCTATTGAATATGATAAATGGTCATTAACTGGTCAGGCCTGTGGCAGCGCAGGAATCTCATCTAATAGCAATGAAACACAATCTGGACAGGCTTCTGGCTGCAGGACGAGACCAATTGAAGATAATCAATTGGCTCATTTAGGCTGGGGAAAGTGCAGCCAGTGTCGCACATACTGGTGATGTCCTATTTAGAGTTCATAATCCACGTTCAGAGGCTCAGGCCCTCAATATGCATTCTATAAAGTGGGACATTTGCAAGACCTTCCTTTTTCCATAAATGCAGCAATTAACAAGCAATTGTGTGCGTGTGCGTGTGTGTGCGTGGGTGTGTGTGTGTGTGTGTCATCCCCAGAGACACAAAAATCCTCAGTCTTCACGTCTGAAATGTAGGCAGTATTCTCATGAGACGACCATTAATGAGCAGATGGAGGTGGAAAACAAAAACGACAAAGCTTATTTATCCATTAGCGCAAAATGTTGAAATCAGACATATGCCAAAGGCCATTTTTTATTTTAATATCCCACCACAGCTTGATGATGTATGCATATTAATATTGCTGCATTTTGAAGAGGCGGAGTTTGACAGGCACAAGCTCTCCATTAATTAAATGTTGTTTGTGTGCTTCTGGTTTAATTTGCTCGCCAAAAGACGGGAATAGATGCACTTACAGAAACAATTTCTCTCTTATCGAGAGTGTGAAACGGGAAGGAGGGAGGTCTGGGGTATTTCATTATTCATTATTTGTGTGTCAAATTACACACACTATTGATTCATGCCACCGACAAACAAGCACATGTGAAGATGATTGGCATTCAAGCCCACTTGAGTGAATAATTGAAACATGCAGCTAAACAGATGTCAAAACTCACCGACATCTTGACTTTGACCATGTCGTCCATTTGGATATGCAAGTCCTCAATTTCAATCTCCATACTCTTCCGAGCCTTCACTGCCGCGGCGCAGGTGAACTCTGACTCCTCCAGCTGTGAGGAACAGAAGGAGGGGAAAGGTGAAGGGCAAATGGAAGGAGGCCAAGATCAAGGGCCACTACTGGATATGCAGAGGGCAGAGGATTCTTCAATGTGTGTTTTCATAGGCCAGAGTTCATATGCATGCTGTATGTGGTTATCCCAGATGGTGTTTGGACAAGAGGCATTAACAACCTCCTTTCTTTACTCTCTTCTACCAGTCGAGACAGATGTTTGTACACTCACTCTCAGTGATGTTTTTCTCTCCACTGTTGCCAAGTGTTTGCTCTTTGTCTTCATGTTGAGTTTCTCTGTAATAATTGTAAAGCTTGACCTTACAATTACGGCGTGAAGGGCCTTGAAATAATGTATGTTCTGAATCGGCACTATACAAATAAAACTAAACTGAATTGTAAGCCCATCACTGGAATCACAGAACAGAACCCCTGCTCTGCTGAGGCACAACACATTGTAACACAAGAGATCCAACATAAGCCCACAGATCAAAAAGCTTCTGCACATGTGTGGTTGCTCTCAGAAAATGTCTTTATTACAGACCAGGTGATGTTTCAAGCCCTTGAAATGCAGCACCTGCACCAAGTCATTTGACCCCCAAACCTGTCACCTTTGAGTCACCTATCGACTATCATCGATTCAAATATACAGTTCAGCACTCAGCTTGCTTGGAACCTCGCCAGAGCAGGTACTAAAAAAAGTACCCAGTACCAGGTACTATCCTAGTGGAAACGCAACTTAACTGTGCCGAGGCGAGGCGAGCTGGTGGAAACACACCATAATTAACTAGTGTCACAAAATCACAAACGTGGACTAGTATTAATTTGCACTTTCATACTAAGTGTGGTGATACTGACCTTAAAATTGAAAAATAACAAAAAAAACAGCAGAAAGAAAGAAAGAAAGAAGTAGGAAACACAATAGTTTTCCCGCCCTGGGACTGGTTTTCAAAAAAATTCTGCTTCAGGGGTCAAAGCCAATACGATTACAACTTAAAACACTTGAACAGATTCACCTCGACTCTTTTGTGTGGCCAGCCCCTTACTCTTTTTACACGCCTGTGCATGGGTGTTATGACCCTCGGTCACAAGCTTTGGGTTCGTTTAGCACTTTTATTTCCAGTTTCTCTCCTCCTATGAGAGTGTCTGTGTGAGTGTGGTGTGGGTGTGTCTGTGTGACTGTCAGTCTCTCAGGTGGATCTCAGCAACCAGGTGGCACACTGTGAGTGTCTAATTGGAAGGGGATTGTCTCACCATGTGTGGTTGAAGAGAAGAGGGCCTGGACTACAAAAACCCTCCCTGATGTGCACTCTGGGCGTCCCCCTCACCTTCCCAAAATAATCCTATGCAATTTTCGTAGTGTGTGAAGATTTGGATAAGTTGCTGTATGGATATGGTATTTAAGTTTATTTTTGAAAGCTGCAGTAAATAGAATCTTTGCTTTTGAGATTTTTGTTTATTTAAGATAAATAATAGTTGTAGTAATGTTATTTTTTAGGGTTAATTAAAAGGTAACAGTAGTAGGAGAGGGAAACCATTTAGTTTCATCCTGTTTTCAATTAGGAGCTTATTTTCTGTTTTCTATTTGCAGGTAAGATTAGGTTTGAAAAGATAAGTTTTGGTTTGTTATTTTGCCACTGATCCTCTCCAAAAAAATAATAAAACTGTTGCACTTGTTTTCAGAATTTGGATTTATTTTGGCTTTCTTTGGAAAGACGAGGTGGAAAACACACACACATGCTACCCATGGTTTCCCTAGGCCAGGGATGTAACACTAGGTTTTAGGTGAAATTCATTGTTTTCACATAACTGCAAGTTACTGTAATTCAACAACAACAGATACTCCATAGTAACAAGATTGGGGGCCAAGCTGTTTAGGACATTCCTGGAAAAAACAATTGTCATGTATAATAGAAACAATAATAAATACACACTACAATGATATAATAATAGAGAGAGCAAGGAGCACATGTTTTGGCTGACCATGGATGAGCATGTGTAGAAAAACATACTTGATTTTTGATTTGGGCGATCTCCCTCTTGCTGGGGGCGTTACTCTTCAGGTGGTCCAGCATAATCTGAGCATCAGCCAGAAGGACTTTGGTTCTCTTCAGGTCCTTCCTCAGTCTCTTCTCTGTCTCCACATCCCGCTGACTCACCTGAAGGACAAACCAACCCGCTTTAAATGGTTACAATAAATGAATGGTTTCATTCAGGCTCCTCCAAAACCCAATTCCGTCTCTTGGTACTCACAAGCAGCTTCTCTTTGAATTCAAAGAAGTGGCCAACACTAAATCACACACACACTTAATTGCACTGACAGAGACCAGAGGTGGAGTGCTGAGTGATGACAGTACCTGGTCCTGGGCATTCAGCAGTTTAGACTCCAACTCTCTTCTGTCACGCAACACTTTCTGCTTGTCTTCATACTCTTCCTCCAGCTGCACCTCCATCTGTTTCAGCTGCAGGACACATGCACCGAGTGTCAAGGAGGCACCAGCAGATGATCAGTGGCAAACAGAGTCAGATTGAACACATCGTCAAGCATCCAGTTAGACACGGCTGCTCTCTCACACACATCAAAGACAAATGCATCCCCCCTGAGTAGATGCAATAGCCTCGGGATCCACCAAACACTGCTTTGAAGACATAGTGTTGTGTTCCATCTTCACTGTTGAAGATGTTGAACATGCAGATGTGAATGCAAACACCGTTTGGAATCTTGTTTAAATTTATTTTTGGTTTTTTGAAGTGTGGTTGTGGTTGCAGCTGAGAACCTGCACTGAAGGCCATCAGTGAAAATATGGGTATCAGCAGGGACACAAAGAAAAACTAAGTAATAAATGATGACATTGTGCTGCCTAATGAATGCTTTGCTTTACTGTCTGATTATTGTTTTTGTTATTGTGATTTGTAAAAGATTTTAATCTCAATGTGACTTGTGTGACCTGGTGTGCAACCAGGACAGTGACGCTATGTAAAATAATATTATGCAAGAAAGGGAGATTATTAATAAGCAGCACATAATACCTTCTTACTGCAGGAGCGCCTAATCTCATCCACTTCTTCGTCCTTACTCTCAATGTCTTTAGAGTGAGTTTGCCGCTGTCGCTCCATCTCCATCTCAAGCCGCAGCTTTGCCTGAGTGAATGATGAGGAAACAAACATATAACACATTTCGAAAACCCATCCATCCAAAATGAGAGGAAGACTTTGTACATTTAGTTTTAAAATGTAGACATTTGGAGGGAAGCTGGTATTATGTTAAGGTTTTTTATGGTTCACAATATGAGCAGATTTTAGCAATAAAATAAAATCAAATCTGCACACCGTACCTGCTCTAGCATCTGGATGCTTCCAGCCTGTTCATCCAGCTCTTCCTCCTGGTCTTTCACCTTAGCCTCAAGGTCATGAAGCTGCTTTTTCAACTTGGATAGAGAGGCTTCATCCTTGGACTCCTGGGAGGCCAGATCCTGCAGTTCTGCCTCCAGCTGCTGCACCTTCATACTTGCAGTGCACAATTCACCGTCCTTGTCCTGCAGACGGATGAAAAAAGGGTGAAGCACACGTGTGGACCCGCCCGCTTATGTCATACAGAGAGCACAGAGATCGGACATATATAGTCCCCAAGAGAGGACACCTGAGTATGTGGAGTATGTTCTCTAAAGTAGCTTGACCTGCAGCTGCTGACGGAGGTTAAACATTTCTCCAGTCATCATATCTTTCTCTCGAGCCAATTTCTCCCGCTGGCTCCTTTCTCTTTGCACCTCGGCCTGAGCCTGGTTCTGCTCCAGGTCAAATCTGAAACACACATGCAAGTGCAAGTGAGTATCCAGCACAACAGTAACTTCAAGTCACATGACACATGCATTATGTTGTAAAGGTTTCGGGAAGTGATGGATAAAATAATAATCAAACTGAATATGCCTCCACTAAGTAGTACACTTTCAATGTACATATATATGTACAACAAGCACTTTATGATGTGACAGGAATTTCAAGTTCAAGACGCCAAAAAACATGTTTTGTGATTTTTGACCTTGTAAATCAAAATCTCGTCAATCATGGCATTTAAGCTAATGCAATCAAAATGCAAAGTTACAATTGTGAGGTCATGAACAAATCCAAGTGAACGGTTGAAAATATCTCTCCAAGGCATTCTTCAGATGTTGTCGTCACAGAAATGGGACAAATAGAAAATAAATGGACAACCTGAAAAGATAATGTCTACTGCCACTGACTGCCGCCAGGTATGAAAGCAAACAAATAATTATATTGAGACTACTCACTAAATACCTAACTTCAGTTAGTTGGAAGATGTTCAGCTTATCCTTGGCACAGAGCCTAGAATAGGCTGAGCACTACCTCTATTTTCTCCTCAACGGTTTTCCACTTCCATTAGCCATCAATTTACAATTGGGTTGTAATAATGTGCAAAATGTTTTCTTCAATTGTCTAGGGCAGAAGCACTTATGGTTAGTGAACTTAATAGCTGAGTGTTTCATGCTGTCAGCTTGTTGTAATTCCCTGTTTTTCTTTTTTTTTCTTTCTCTCTGAAGCACAGCTGAAAATAATTTCACCCACAGAGCGTCTTCAATTAACC
Organism: Solea solea; assembly: GCF_958295425.1. Classification (NCBI taxonomy): domain Eukaryota; kingdom Metazoa; phylum Chordata; class Actinopteri; order Pleuronectiformes; family Soleidae; genus Solea; species Solea solea. The sequence continues at coordinate 11,155,188 of NC_081137.1, read as the reverse complement.
ACAGGGGAGAGATCACATTCTGCCACAGTGATAGCTTCTCAAGTGCTTAAAGTCGGAGTCATTTTCTCAGCTAATGCAATTCCACAGATTACAGAACATCTCAGTCACTATTCAAATTAAAGGAAACTTTAGTGTTCTGCCGAGTACGAGCACAGACACACAGAGAAAAGAGTCATGTGCTCCCTGTGTAGACTGTATGTAAAAAGACATGGGAGCCTTCTGGTTTGAAAAGTGGAGGTTAGGAAGTAGTACTAAGCCTCCAGGGGGCGACTCTGCTGATTAGGTTAAACATAAAAAAAAAACAGTAAACATTTTCCTGAGGAATAAATGGTCTCAAACACTTATTTTAGTTTTTCTTCAACAGACAATGATGTCAATTATGTGAAATATGCTTCCATTTAGAGGAAAATAGAATGTAAACATGGAATTTATCATCCAAAAGGCGTTGTTTTGTAACCGCAGGACTAGGTCCACTTTTTACATAATCTATGATGTGTACAATCACAGAAACAGTGAGAGAATGAACCAAACCAGGGCGATTAAGGAAGGAAAATACAAGTCATAAAACGAAACAAACAACAAAGATAAGTGACAATGAATGCAGGTGCAAGCCAGGTGGAACTATGACATTGTGCATCTTGGATGGAGACCATAGGGCCCTTTGATTCGTAAATTATTAATCATAATACAAATTGGTAATCAGCTACATTCATCAGACTGTTTTTTTGGAGGTTATGAATTAATGGTTCATTCAGAACTGATTGTTCTCCTGTGCCCTAATTTGAGTTTGACTCAATTTCTTAATAAGTAATTAACTATTCTATAATGAATTAATTACTAATATTCAAAATTCATAACAATAACATTGGTTTCCCCTCAAATGATTGTATATTCAGTATTGGGAACACTGAAACCAGACCGGACTAATGACAAGGTTAAGGTGAAACTAAAAGTAAGTATAACCTTTTCTCCACTGATAAGAACCAATCAGGAAATGAAGTGAATGGTAACTGCATAATGTTTCCAAAGGTCTATGTTTTCACCCTTCTTTACTTAAATGCAGCCCTGGAGTTTTCAAACAAAAATGGCGCCAAAAGTGTTTTTAAAGGTTCTTTGTCTTTGACACTACAATAAGTTGACAGGTGTATCTGGAGCAAAAGCCGTGCACTTAGTATGAGTAGTATGAATGTAGCCTGTGGAAGACTTAAGGACAGAACAGAGAGATTCAATAGAAGGACAGACAGGAGGGCTGGAGAATGATTTGAAACTTACTTCCTTTGTTTCTTCTCCAGCTCGTGGTTCCGGCTGTGCAGTCCCTCCAGGTGAAGCTTAGTGTCCTGTAGCTCTGCTGTAAGTTTCTGACACTTTTTCTTCAGCTGCTGCACAATGCGCTGCACATCCTCGTTATCTGTCTGCAAATCAGCCACCTGCAGCACACACACACACACACACACACACACACACACACACACACACATTTGCATTCCTCTTTTAGTGATAGTTTAATGTATACATTGAATAGATTTTTGTATTTGATTTAATAAAACCAAAACCTTCTTACCCTTCTCTCAAGATGTCTTTTGCTCTGCTGCTCTGTCTCCAGCTTCTCATCAAACTCCTGTTGTAGCTTCTGTTTGGTGAAGTCCATTTCACGAATGGCTCGGTTGTATTTTATCCGCCACTCCCCTCCTAGACAGAAAGACACAGAATTTAGAAGAAGAAAAAGTATGCGTGACATGTGGGTGTCTCTTGCCTTTAATGCAGGCCTTACATTAAAGGGTATACACAGAGGAAGAGGCTCAAGAGCTCAGGAATGATTGATGCTGTGGATTAAGAAGTGTACTGTACTGGCTGCAATCGTTATCACGTTCAAGGAGTAAAATAATACAGAATCTGTCGGGAAGTAAAACTCTCACTCGTCATATCTCGACCTTATGGGGTCAAGACAAATTCCGACGGGAAACTAAGAAGCAAGCCTTCATTTCTAAGCTCTAATCTTGGATAAACCTGAGGTAAGGATTCAGAGCACACCACAATAGTAGTTAGAGAAGGACATGTCTAAGTGGCACTTTCCACAGTTCTTAGCCGACCCTAATTCTGGAGCTGTCACAGGCTATCAGACGTATAACAGTGGCCATGCAGGCGCACATTCAGGTTCAGATTCATTTCCAAGCCTTATCATTTTAGAGGATGTCCATTTCTCCTTCACATACCAACACCGGCTCTTCCATCAGCGCCGCTCATTAGCATATATATAGCATAATGACAACTTGCGGGGCCACCGGCTCTGATCCTAATGATTATTTTCTCATTCATCTAAGAATTCTGAAATGCTCTGTAATGGCTTGTCTGCTGAGGTGGGTTGAAGGAGGTAGGAACACAGGAAAAGAAAAAAAACCTCATAGACAATATGCTCGATGTGGGGGCTCTGTTTCTATCCCAGCAGGGGGACACCAGTAAACCACAGGCATTAGTGGTGTTCCTGAGAGCAGGCATCTTCATCCCTAAGCAATGCAGTATATCCCAAAGTTGTAAAATACACTTAAGAACATTATGTGAGATGTCTCCTGCTGAAACAGTCAAACAAAGACAATCATTCCCTGCTGCTTCACTTTAAGTGGGATTTAGAAAAAAAAAGAACACAGAACACACACATAATGCTGATAAAAGCAGTTTCAGTAAATTATGCTTTTGACCTGAAATGACATAGCCATTAGACATGCTTCTGAAAGGTTGTCATGAGGTATAATTAATTCAGGCATTTAAAACAAATGTTTCAAAACACTAATGGCTAAAACTGGGACAGCAAAGACCCAGTTCAGACATGGTATTAACATCCGCACTGAGAGATCCGATCACATATGGTAAGCCTTAACTAGGACTGTTCACACTTGGCATTGAATTATGTCCTGGATGCATCTCCTGACCACAAATATGTTCACATGTGAGTTGGACAGGGCGCTAGAATCGAAGTCAAGAAGGTAGCAGCCTACTCTGCCTATTGTTTAAGCCATTAGTCATATGGGGGGGATCTTAGTGCATTTGCCGATATATAGCAATACATTTAAAAGCCAATATCGTGCCGGTAATATCATACATCTCTAGTTATCAGTGTTAATATTATGCTGCGGCAGATCGCTTGTCATGAGCTGAAGAGGCAGTCTCTAATCTGTCCTCTTGTCATGACCACATGTGATGTCAAACCATGACAGAATCTGAAGATGCATTCAGGGTGGATAAGGAGCATTCCGACCTGAACTTAATGCGATCTGTTAATTCCAAGTCTGAAAAGGGTCTTTGAGACATACGAGACCACACAAATCCATCCTCAGGACGCATTACGGCAGCCCATGGCCGAGTACCAGGCTGGTAATTGGGCTTGTAACTGAAGGGACACTGGTTCAAATCCTGAGACAGGTCAAGGGCTGAGGTGCCCCTGAGCAAGGTACCCAACCCCGCATTGCTCCTCCGTGCAGAGAGGTGCTGCCCACTGCTCTTGCACCCAGTTTATGTGTGTTCACTACTTGTGTGTAAGGACGGGTTAAATGCAGAGGTCAAATTCACTACCAGTAATTGGTGTGTGTTCAAAATAAAACAATTCTAATTAAAGACCATCTCCCCAAGTGATATATATATATATATATATATATATATATATATATATATATATATATATATACATATACATATATATATATACATATATATATACACATATATATATATATATATATAGATATATATGTGGCTATGTGGCTTTTCTGGTATATGAAAGCCACAGTGATTCACTGACTCACTCAGGAAAGGGAGGGGTAAGGAGAGGAGTACTCCATTTGTTGCACTCTGCAGTCTAATGATTAGATGTCACTAAATCTTACACACTGGACTTTTAGTGCCAGGTGTGAACAGTCGCATTTAACGCTGCTCCCTTTGGCTCTCTCAGGACAGATGTTAATACCAGATATGAACAGGATATAATCACATCCTCAATGTCTGCTTTGGTCCTATTCTATATCTTGGACAGACTGCATGTGATTCTTTGGTGACTGCAATGTCACAAATGATGACTCGCAGTTTCTGCCTCAACTCACCAGCATCATCATCATTGTCCATCTCCCCATTGAGCTCTGATGTTTTCATGAGTCGAGCTTCCATCAACTCCATCTCTTGTGCTTCTAGTTTTTTCTTCATGGCATCAAACTTAGCCTGGAACAAAAACAGGGGGAAAAAAATCAGCCCTGTTGCATTTATTTTTGAAACATGAATCTATGTTGTGCATTATATTATGTGCCTGTAGATCCTTCATGTCCTTCTCCAGGTGAAGTCTCTCTGAAGTCTCGGTCTCCAGCAGCTGTGATACTGACTCACTGGTGCTTCTCTCATCAGCCAGCTCTGCCAGTAAGTCAGTGATCTGAACAGAAGCACAGAAACCAACACATCAATACTTGCCAAAGAACAAGTGAGACATCAGATCCTGATGTGAAAGAAATGACTACAGTTTAACTCCACTGCCACTCTCAAACACCAGGCTCCCAGCATGCATTGCCACAGGTGAAGGGACCCACCCTGCTCTCCAATCGATCCGTGTTCAGTCTCAGCTCATTTCGCTCTTTCTCCACCCTCTCCAGTTTGGATTTCTGCAGCTGCAGCTCCTCCTGTAGCACAGAATAAAACAATGTGTAAGATTTCATGTTCAGTCACGGGTAAATTATTAAGTATTACAAGACAAAAAAAAAAATGTATCTTTAATATCACGCAGTGCCATGCCGGTGCAGCCAGCAGTGAGTTTTGACAATGAATCAGAGGCTGCACAGTTGAGTGTCTCAGACATAGAGGTGTGCGCTCACGTCTTTGCTTCGCATCTGTTCCTCACTGAGTTGGACCTTAATGAGGGGCTGCACTGTGGTGAAGAGCTTCCACCATGGCCAGTCCTTCACGCCACGGTTCTTCTTGATGTTTTTCTGGACGCAGCGGATTGCCAGATCCTGGATCTAAACGCACACACAGAGAAGGAATAGCCAAAGACGACCATAAACAGAATGCGGATGTAGGCGTTTGTTGTAGTGTGTGTGTGTGTGTTAACTCTGTCACAATAATAGTGCGACTGTAATTACTTGTGACTGTATCTGTAATTCATAATTGCAGGGCACACTGACATAAATGAAAAATTGAAGGGTGAAAAATGTATAAATTAAAGAAGTGGCATTCATTAAACCCATCTTATCTATATGCAACATGCATATTATTTACATTTTAAAAGCAAAAAAAAGAAAAAAAAGAATTTTCCATTTGGCTGTCAATATTTCAAAAATAAAACTAGTTTAATGCTATTAAAGTGAAGGTGATAAACGGATATGTTTCCACTCTTGGATAAAAACGCGATATTCTGAGGCAACTTCTCTGTTTCTGAGGCTGCTCCACATCTTAGCTTTGATTCTGTCATCACATCTGCAAAATGCTAATGTCACCTTGAGGTAATCTGTGAGGATGTTGCAGGCCGGATAAACCTGGGTTATATGTTTCCCATACTGTGTTTGTTTTTCAGGTATTCATACTTTTGCTCCTATTCTGGCTGTTCAGGGTGATATGGGTTGTTTTCCTGGGTCATTTGGACCTAAATGTGAAATCAAACGATTGTGGAATTGTTGGCTTCATAGGCCAGAAAACAAGGTGAATAAGAAGATTTCCCTTTGAAGCAAATCACAAAATTCTCCATGGACTAAAGAGTTGTTGGTTTACAATATATAGTATTTAATGTTTATATAACTTACCATGTAGCATGAACACAATTTGAAGCAAATTACTGGCTAAATCTGAGGGAAAATGGCAAAAAATGACATAACACAAATCATTAATGACTCCTTTACAGAGCTCATTTGCTGTTTTTCAATCGTGTGTTATATTGCCTGTGTGTGTGTGTGAAAACCTGCAGGCTCTCTACACAGTGCTTTCCGAAGCTGGAAGCTAATTTTTGATTAATTAAATCAAACATGTTGGCAGCTAATTCAAAGTATTACACGATTTCCATGGTGCTTATGTATGAGGCCCTCTACAAGCGGCAGATTATGGGCAAACCCAATTAGAGCAACACAGTTCTCAGCATCAGGTACATTTCGCCCTGAAGGTACTCTCTATGACCAATTAGGATTTGTCACACAGTGAAAGCCTCACCATGGACTGAAATGCAGCAAATCTGTAACCGAATGTTTAAACACTTCTCGCTTGTCATATTTAGTCTAACATGAGGAAGAAACAAACAAAAGCTTATAGCGCAGGAGCGCCGTGGATAAACATTTTGTATTCATATCACATTAAGAGTGTGTGACAACTGTGAGACAGCATTATGTGAATTACGTGAAATCCTTCACAGCAGTTTTCAGGGGAATTCTTCACCATAAAATCAACTCTCACTATTAAGATTTTCATGTAGGGCCTCATTAGGAATATAATGATGATAATGCTTGACTATTTATAAATATATTTATTTGTAAAACATGACATACGCGTCTTAGAATTAACCTCCATTTTGAAATTATAATTTAAAAGGCAGATAAACATAATTAAAAAACATAATTTTTTACACAAAATGACGTACAAAACCAAAGCACACTTTGGAAGGGGGGCGGGGCTGGGCTGAAATGGTCTGTATTTATAAAGCACTTTTCTAGTCTTGCTTGATGACCACTCAAAGATGCTTCACACTACAGTTTGTGCCATTCACACCCACTCACTCACACATTCATTCAGCCCATCTATATGCAATTTCTATCACACATCTTTAGCCATTCAGTCACCCATCCATCAGGAGCAATGTGGGGTGTCTTACCACAGGACACATCCCCATGTAGACTAGCAGAGCTGCAGTAGAATTGTCCCTCAACTAGTTCAATGTTGAGGGTATGTACAGCATATACACGTAAAAGTTTACTAACATTTTAATTGAATTCATAATGATTGAAAAAAAAAAAAGTTGGAAAATTCAATCATCAACCCACACCCACTGTGAAGTCTTGTGATCATTGAAAGCAGAACCTTCAAGAGACATTTACCATCATGTCTGTACATACTTTACATGGACACATTGTATTTATTATTCAGCTTTAATTATGTCATAGAATTTAAAGCTTATACCAATTAGCATACATGTTTATTGTTGTGTCCGTGTTACTTTTATTTTGAAGGAGCAAATGCAATGCACCAAGTTTCATTATATACTAATGTAGAAAGAATCGGTATCATAACAGTGGGAGGTATTCATGTTTCTCTGATATCAAACTCACGTATGCAGAATAAAACAACTAAAAAAAAGGTGAACTGCTGCAATGAATGGAAACACTTCAAATTAATATGATTAAGTAGTGCTGGACTAAGGCTGGCTAATGCACTCTGTGTATTGTTGTTCTTACAAAGTAGATTACTAAAAAAAGATATCCGACGGACAGAACTCCCAATGTGAAAAGTACCAGCTGAGCCAAAATAACAGACTTTTAAAATGTCAGGTTGTCCCCTTGAGGAGTAAGTTGAAAGAATGGTGAAGGGGGAAAAAAATCAGGGGAAAAATGTGTTTTTGTCATTTTTGCCATTTAATGTCACCCAGGCTTGGCACAGCATCGCAAGGTTAACATGCCAGAGAACATCAATCAAGGGAACTGGTGACTTTCTGTCACATCCACATATATCAACCGACCAGCGAGTGTCTGCGAGGCTTCACCACAACTCTCTCACACCTTTCCACAGGCAAATTACCATCTACTTGCTAATGCTACATTCTTCATATGGACCAGAGTGACATCAAGGGCACGCGTGGTTGTTATTGATTAAGCTAAGACTCAATGGCAACACACTCTGAATGTTATTGGAGAAGAAATGTAAAGTTGTTAGTAATCCACTCCAACACAGCTTTGAATCCGTAATAATACATAGAGTGGGAAAAAAAATGTCCTTCACATCTTCATCATAGACAAGCGCATTATGAATGAATAAATGTAACATCTGAGGAGTAAAGCACTTTTAGATCTACTACTTCTGATTTCTCTACACTGCAAAGTCATCCCATGACTGCAGACACTGACTGAAATCATTCTAGTGAAAGCTTGTCTTAAGAATTCTTTTAGTATCTGTCTTCAAAAGCAGACAATAATTGAAAGGACAGGAGACTTTTGTTGTTGTTGATGTTCGAATTCTGCTTCCGTTTGGTCTTGGGGAACATAAACGATGGAGGCTAACATTATTTATTTGCTGCATCCTTCATCTGAAAGCAGCCTCTGTCAAACACAACTATCCGAACTGACTGAGGGAGTGTGTGTGTGTATACAGCAGCAGAGTAGGGGCGGACAGGGAAACTGCTGACTGACCGAGTTTTTCAAGCAGTAGAAATGTATTTTATTTTCTAAACACCACTACACTGAAAAAGAGAGAGCCATGTGGAGACTTACTATGTACATTGCCTTGAGATCATGTATGTTGTGAGATTACCTGCCTTAAATTACCTAATTAAAAGTGATTCCAACTGTATATTGTATGAAGTACTACTGTGCCTTGAAATCGTGCTTGACTTTATGTGTGTTATTATGTCGCATTATAAGTCACTTTTTAATAGTCCCGCTGAGGATGAATGAAGTTCATTAAAATGAGCTGAAATAAATCAACATGACACATTGACTTTACTATTAGAAACACCTACATTAGTTCACCCTGTACTCCTTCATGACTATCACAATCCCACATCACGCCTTGTCATGCCAATCTGAACTGAGTTTAAGCAATAAAGAATTACAACATAAAGTAAAAAAAAAACCAACGTCTTAAGTTTATTTATTTTTTTATATATACACATTTGCAGAACATATGGGGACATAAAAGTGTGGAGGGAAAAATATGCCTTTCTACTAATGGACTTTGTAAATGCACAGTTGCTTAGCAATTTCTGCAAGATTACCCGCTGTTGATTTTCCCTCTAAGTTGCAGCACTTTATGAAGCATTACGCTTTTAGTCTGCTGTACTGTATAAATAAGGACCTTAGTCATATGGGGGCACAAGATATATAAATAACCCATGCCCCATTTTCAACCAGTATCCATTACTACAACTCTTATGGTAAAATCATTTATAGCAGAAAAGAGGGGGAAGTTCAGCAATATAAAAGGCCATATTGATTTACCTTAAAGCAAAGATGACAATTTAATCGTTGCACGGGCATTACATGCGAGTGAACAAGATATCTACTCACTAACAGCATGTCAGAGTGGATGGAGACCAGTAACATTGATTCTGTTGCTGTGGATGGGTTCATCAGCAGCTAACTGAAGTGGCACATTCACTTAAACAATAATTGCAGAGCGGGCAGAAGGACTGCACGGCTCCATATATCACGAGACAACGTGGATGAGATCCAGAAAGATGGACCCATCACACTGGGAGAAAAATGGAAGAAGGGTGGAGCGTGTGTGTGTGTGTGTGTGTGTCAGCAGCACGTCTGATATGGCTGCAAAAAAAAAAAAAAAAAGCAACAGGAGTGGAAGTGTCATTATCTAATATCCCCTCGGGAGAGCTGAGTGGATGGATTACAGTACAGGAGAATGAAGGGTAAAGAGCAATAGATTTAGAGAACATATTTGTAATTAGCTGAAGATTTACAGCAGAGCGTGTTAGATCTACCCCAAGAGCAGAGCAAACAGACACTAAAATTAGCTCTGAACAAGGAACTCTCAACTCCTGGTGGACTCCAAGGCAACATGGCCTCTGGAGCTCAACATTCTTTAACTGCCTTATTAATAAATAATAATAAAAAAAAACAACCTAAGCAGCAAAATGGACTTTCATACTTACTTCTTCAACCTTACAAGCAAGTATTAAATCTGTTTATGCTCTGCGCCTGAGAATACATCTGAATCCACTTTATTTTGTATGTCTTTGGTGAGCTTAGACCAGAGGTGGGTGGGATTTTTCTCCAGAGGGTCATGGTGACAACATGGCCGCACATGAAATTATGACAACAACCATTCTTTTACTGCTTTATCCGCTCCATGATTGTTTGGGTCAATTGTCTGAGCCAATCTCAGCTGACAGAGGGCGAAGGACGAGGTACACTGTGGACGGGTCACCAGTCCATCACAGGGCAAACACACAGAGACAAAACCCACATGCACTATGCTGCCTGTTATGACAACATATCCGACTGATTTTTCATTCTAATATAACCCATCAAATATGCACCATGCATCACTGTTTTTACATTTTTAAAGGTCCATGTTTGTATAAAAAAATAGATTGTCATGGCCTTTCTTTGTACTTTTGGCAAAGCTTTGTGGAGGCCAACAATGTGCGCTGCCATGTTTTTACAGCAGGCCAAATGGTCGTGCATTTTGCATTTTAAAGCAGATGCTTACCACATCAACCTAATGCACCAAATCCTGATGCTTTACTACTGTATACATCACACATGCTGGTTCTTGCACCTTCCGTCTGACCACAGAACATGTTTTGTCTTTCAGTCCCTCTCAGATAAGTTCCAGCCCAGAGAACTCTGCTACTGCAACACACTCACAAGCTCATGTGGTTATGTCATCACAGTAGCATGACTGTTTACATACAATACCTCCTGAGGGCTCGCTGTTCATGCATATTCAGTTCAGCAGTTTCCATCCTGGGTGGAAACTGCACTGAGATTTCCTGTCTGCCTGAGTCTTTTCACAGAATTATGTAATGTAGATGGTGAAAGACCCAAAGTAAACTGTTTGCAATCTTGGACTTAGATACTGTACACTCTCTCAAGAAGTCTGGCACAAAATAATCGGTCTAACTTGCAAAGACTAAGCCTTTGGTTTATCAAACCCTCGTCTGTTCACAGTTAACCTGTTAATCGTGGAACGTTCCCACATAGTGTTACATGTATAACCTTTACAGTCTTTTTTTTACATATTTGCAAAAGACAATTAGGTCTGCCAGCTGTACGGTACAGTAGTGGCAAACAATGTTGCCTCACAGCACGAAGGTTCAGGTTTGCGACCCCAAAACATGCAGAGGTTAATCGGACACTGTACAGTAACTGTGTTAATGTGAGAGTGAATGGTTGTTCGTCTCTGTGTGTTTGTTTGCCCTGCGATGGTGTGGTGACATTTTCCAGGGTGTACCCCGCCTTTCACCCTATGTCAGTTGGGATTGGTTCTCGTTCTCCTTAAACAAGTGCTGAACAATGAATGAATTAGATCTGCCAGTGAAAACACAGAAAATCTTCTTTTGATTTCTTCTTCTTTTGAAAGATTTTCTTCAAGTTCAAGTGACACAATTTTTTTTTACAGAAATTAGTTTAATATAGAGCTTCATCTCAACATCTTCCCTACCTTTCTTTTTTTGCAGGCTTGCCGTGCCAGGAAGCCTCTACTGGCCGCTTGGAACAGGGTCAGATTACGCTTGGTCTGCTCATCCCTCTGTTCCTCCAACTTTGCCAAGGTGCCAGCTCTGAAGAACAACTGGAGCAAAACACACACACACACACACAGAGAAAATCAAATTAATTTATTAGTAGAGGATAAAGTCATTGAGATATTGTGTGATGCTCATTTCAGCCGTGGGGAAATGCGAGTTCAAGGCCGTTCTTTAATGTGAAGCCCCAGCAGGAAAATAGACAGAGGAGTTAAGAAGTAAATAGGTGCACTGAAGCAGTAAATCAATAAGAAACAGTGTAATCTGTGGACGAGTGGTCTTATCTGAGTGAGAGAGCTGTGATTAAGGCATTATCTCAGACAATCAGTCCAGTGTGTCTCTAAAGGGCCAAAGGTAAAACACAGGTAAACCAGCGCAGAGAGATCAGGAACTGTGAATGTTTTCCATTATTAATGACAGCATGCCATTAATTAATACATTATATATTATATATTATATACTAATGGCTCGATACCACTTTTTTACCACTGTTTTTGATCACTGCATCCCTCCCTCACTCACATCCATACATGTGTATTCAGTGTGTGCTTAGTTTACATGACATTTTGGGTTTTTCAATCATACCAGATGACATGCTTTTCTTTTAGTGAGGGATTTTGTGCTGTATTGGCCTGACACTGAATATCATATCGAAGGCAGATGACATTTTCAACCCAATGTCTGTCTAAATATAGGTCCAAGTGCTTTATGAATTAGCACATCCATGATATTTTAACAAAGCACAAGATGGAAACAATCAAACAGCTTTGGTTGGGAGATCTGATGCATTCAGTGAGTCATATCGGTAAATGTTACAAGAAATCGTCACGTGTACGTATTGGTGTAAAGTTATTACTAACAGGCTTTGAATCCATTGCTGCGGGGTTATATGAGGTTGGTGAAATTACCATGCAGGGGAGACAGGTTGCTAAGACGCCACCGGATTGCTCTGGGAACGGCCAAATGTGCGACTCAACTCTGAGCCCATTTCACACTCCAAACTTGTGGCATCATGTGAAGCTCCTCCAAATCTTTACTGTGTCAAGTTCTTTTTCATATCTGGGAGCGTAAGTTCTACTCTTTGCTGCGTGATTGCTTCTTTTGAATTCTTACTTGGATGGTGGCCACTTTTACGACTGATAGGATTAGACAATCTGTCTGCCAGGCTGTGTTTACTGTGATTGCTTTGCAATGGTTGTGGTGAAAAACAAAGAGAGACATCAGCTGGGAGAATTTGCTCCCAACTACCTGAAATGAAAGAGTGAGTTATGGTCATGTAGTGAGGCAGAGAAAAGACATGCTTCTTGGGTAGCAACTGGTTAAAGAAGAGGCCCGATTTGGCAACTCTCCCGTAAAAACAAAAGGGTGGCAAACAAACCCCAAGGAGGAACAAGTGTAATGAAAGACACACTCCCCCAGACAGCAAGTGTCCTTTAAATACATACAAGAATAAAAGGAGCTCTGTGCTTCAGCTCTGTGCTTGGAGCTTTAAGAAGGAACAAAACTGGCAGTGGTTCACAGCAATGGTTTATTTAGTTATTTCAAAAGCTGTTCATTTGTTTGAGGTGTGGTGAAATGACTCACCCTGCTCAGTCCCATGTGGAAGCTGCTCTTCTCCAAATCCAAGGACTCAAGTAGCTCCTCCACCGCCTGGAAAAAAGCAAAAACGTACACATACACAAATGAATACACACACACACACACACACACACACACAGGTTGGATCCAGTGTGAAACTTCTCCAGCTCAGATGTCCACAGTTCCCTAAAGATGCTATCCTCAACAATAGTACAGTCCTTCTTATCTTCGCTGACTGTATTTTGTTTTTGGTAGTTTAGAACAAATATGTTTGACCCCACAGATTTAAAATCTTCCAACTACAACAACAAACAGACATTTGACCCCCAGAATCAACTTCCTTCAGACATATTCCTTTTGATTACCCTGTTGCAGCACTGAACTGGAGCAACACAGAAGTACACTACCAGTCAGTGCAGAGCCTCTTCTTTCCTTGTCCTTCTATGAATCTGGGTATACTGTAGGTGTATTACTGTGTCAGACTTGTGTCTCTATTTGAGCCTCCAGGCTGAAACACCACATCTAGATTAGACCAGAGGAGGCTTGTCGTGAGCACTGAGGGGCTTTTGTTTGCCAGCGTTTCCACAGAAACTTAGCCCTACAACACTGACACATGGGGAAACGGCTTTTCTCCCCCTTAAGAATGGGGAATATTTCATTCTTTCTCTGATTTCACTCTTTTTGCCGTCCAGAGAGCGGCGCTTCGAGAGGAACGACGCACTAAACGAGCTCTTTGATAGTTGATGTCATAGGCCTTGTTCAGACCTGATATCAACATGCATCCTGAGTGATTCAATCACCAGACAATGTTGAATTTAAGTGTTCACACCTTTTATTAACATGGATCCTGTATGAGTCTCCTGTGACCACATGTAACCGGATATCATTTACCCACGCAGGATGCAAATTTGATTTTAGCATCTGTTCAACTAAACAAAATTGTGTTTTTTAACAAATCTGACAATGTTTGTTGTGTGACTGTGTGTGTGTGTATTAAGATGGAGAAAAAACTATGTGGATAGAGCTGAATCTAAGAAGCTGTAACATAAAATCTGATTTTTTTCAACATTAGATAAAACTGTTGTGGGTCTAAGGATGGCAGCTGAGAGGGCGGCTCTAATAATTTGCAAGTTGCATTCACGCTTGTTGTTTCTTTAATTTAATCAATTTAACATTAAACACTTTTGATTATATGGCTGTTAAACAGGATTCCTACTAGTTGTTTAAAAATCGTTATTCTAATATAAAGGTCCAGTGTGAAATATTTAGTTGGGTTTGTTGGCAGAAATTGAGGATACTACCATTCATGCAATTGTTAGAATAAGACTATTACCTGCACTTTAGGCAAAGGCCTCACTTTACATAGGCCACTATCTTGGGCTGCCATGTTTCTCCAACAGCCTGAATGGACAATCACACCAAAGTGTGCATTTTACATTTAATGGTGGAAGCTTACTACACAAAAGGAAAAGAACGAGATATTTTAAGGCCACCGTAGCTCCCCGTTGTGCTTGAGAAAATGTCTCCAAGATCATTTTGATGGTACATCAAATTACTATAGGGTGAATGGCACCGATGTCAAAGCCTGAGAAGGTCTGCATCATCTGTATTGGCATGATGGGTCTCGGGTCAGCACCATGACACAAAAAGAACTGCAAAATGTGACTTTTTGCATAAGGAATATGTCACAGTTGAGTTTGCGGTGTGTCAGGCCATGCTATTGATGTCCTCTTGTCCTCTGTTTATGTTCATAAATCAAGTGATTCAATATGCATACAATGAGCAATAGGTTATATAAGATGGGTTGAAAATGCTAACAAAAGTACTATTGCCTTTTTTTTCCAGGGTGAGTTTTCATTTATAATACCTTGCAGAATAACATAATATTACTGTAGCTGCTCTTCACCAGTATCGTAGCCTGGTCAACAAATACACACGTTACTGCAATATATATTTCACGACCATTGCAACAGACAATGCCATTTACCAACTGCAGGGGGCACCAGAACTGCAAATCCTACATTATGAGAGAACCTGCACCTTTAAATGCCCATGGTTGCAAAAGGCGATGAGTACTTTTACTTGTATATTATTCTGTAGCTTTAAATGCAGTGAAACATTTTCTGATGTTCCTCTTTCCCAGTCAAGATACTGATGAGGTTAAGTTGATTAGATCATTACAATAGCTGTGATGAATGGGGGTTTATTTCTCTGTCAGTCGACTGCTGACAAATCAGGGGCAGATGTAATGAAAGTGCCTCCTCACAACATTAATCTTCACTGTGCTTTGGCCACTGGAGGAGCTGAGTGTGTGACTCCCTCCCCCCCTCCCTCCTTCCCTCACTGATTTACTTACTCTCCTCTCGTCCTTCACTATGTAATTCCTCCCGTGCTTCTTGGTGAGGTGCGGCGCCAGCACATCAAAGCGCCGCCGAAACTCGGAGAACACCATGTGATCGGGGTAACCTGTGAATATCATTATAGGTAATAAGGTAGGTATAGTGTGGGTGAGACAAGGAGGTTCTGTGTTTCTTTATCTGCCCTTGGTACGTCATTAAAGCAGCTCCTTCACCTTGTCTGTATATCCGCAGAGAGTCGAGCAGCTTGGAGCCACGCAGCTGAGCGCGGAGAAGCGCCACATCCAACTGCATTAGGCCTGAATCTCCACTCTCCCCTTGAGTCTCACATTCCCCTCCTCTGTACATGGATCCACTCAGAGCCTTCAGGGCATCGGCCTTGGGCAATATGCAGTGAACAAAGTGAATCCTGGACCTCCGCACCATGTCTAGAAGAGCATCCTGAAGAAGGAACAGGGACACCACATTAGCTCCTGAGTCATGCGTCAATGTCACCACCATATTGGTCCAGGCAAGACCACAATAGAATCAAACTATGACTTTCTGGATAAAAAGCCTAATAATGTTTACATCTAACAAATGACTTAAAAATGTTTTGTTCATGGATATAAATGATCTGTGGGCAGGCCTGCTAACTAAAGCTGCAATGATTGAGCAATTAATGATTAATCAACGACTATTATTAACTATTTTACTGGTAGTAGCAGTACTTTATTCACTCACACACATGCAGGCAGCTTAGACAAAACACAATTACACACAGCAACGACTGAAACACACAGACAGAAGCAAAGTGCTTGTGCATGCTTAATGTTTTATTTTCTACATCTAGCGTTTTAAATGGTAGTAGTGCACACACATATTTGTACTGTAGCTTGTCATATTTTTACCATGTCATGTAAATAAGCTTTTCTATAAACTGGATTTCCAGTTTTAACAATATAAAATATTTGACTTGATCACTAAATATGTATTTGATTATTAGTAACTGGGATAAAAAGCAATTGTTTAACAAATGGTAACATTATCATGATTTAATCCAGAACAAAAGAAAGAAACAATGTCTCCCCCTGTTTACTTCTATTTGATTACATTCTGCTGTTGCCTGGATCAATATGGCAGCAATAGTGAAGTATTGCTGCACTTGGTCAAAGCGGTGTCTACATGCATCAGTATGTCTAGGAATGCGTCTGCACGTAATCGGCAGCTTTCCATCTTCACCTTAAACAATCAATGACATTTAATAATGTCTTTTTTTACTTAGACACATGTAAAATCTACAATCTATTCTGGATGATTGTGGATGCAAGTACTTCATAACACTGACAACATTGGGAGACTGATAATAAATTTGACTGCATCGTCTAAAACTTTACAGCCTACCTTTAAGTGAATGTGTGCTGTATAAACAGCTGTATGTCATTAAAACTTAATGTGGATTCCGTATGTTTTGCTTTTTTTTTTTCAATTCATGGCTCATTTTCAACCAACTCTGGTTAAAAATTACACATCTCTAAAAATAAAAGCCAAAAATATGAATCATATGTAATCTATACATCACTCTGGTTACTGTATTACTGGATATGATGGTATTCTGTAGTTAAATTATGTTTGGCTACTTTACTTTAAAGCACACCACCAAATTTCTTTATTGAATAAAATATATATAAAATTTCTTTGGTTGTTTTGAAAAAAATATTTAGTATTTATGCTATTTCTCAAATAGTGGATTTGAAAGCAAACTAGCTGCAGAGCTGTTCTCAGTGCACACCCACACCAGGCCTAATATCATTTTCAGATTGATTTCAATCTCTGGGTGCAGCCTTCAATCCCATCAATTTTGTATAAAGCTGCAATATGCTGTTTGTGTCTGCCACGTACATATTCCAAAACAAATTAAAAGCTCTGAGCCTTTACATGTTCCATCAGCCTCTCAGCTTTCACTTTAAAACTGTTAGTAAAGATGAAACTAAAGACTGAGGTGTTGATTCTCAGAGGGCATTGGCAGCAGAAGCAGCACATCAGTGAATTCACTGTGAAATCAACTATGTTAAAAACACCTGTGATGTTTGCATTGTAATTCAACTTATATGAAAGAGAAAGTACCTGCTTTATCTACTCAACACACACTATATGGACAAAAGTATTCAGACGCCTGACGATGGTCCCTCTTTTGCAGGGACCTTCTCCTCCAGATTTTCTGTGTTTTGTGGAACATTTATGAGGTCAGGCACTGATGTTGGACGAGAAGGCCTGACTCAGAATCTCTATCCCTATACACATACATATATATATATATATATACACATATATATATATATATATATATACACATATATATATACACACATATATATATATATATATATCATAATTGTCATATGGTGTATGTGTACATGCTTTGGGATATGTCTGCGGTGATGAATTTCCAGGTTTTTTTTTTTATAATGTATTTGACAAACAAAAGCCCAACAAGGGGCTGGAGTTGTAAATTAACTTGTTCAACTGCATTGTCCCTATAGAATAAATAAACAAATACATTAAAAAACACTTTTACCCACCTCTTCTATTTAATCACTTGATTAGTCTATGTAGACACTGATGAAAACTGTTCACTGGTTTTTGGTAAAGTTCACCGGTATACTCACATAATAATAAAGGATTAATAAAGGCTACTTTATGCAGTCATTATTGTGACTTTTGAATACACAGTATAATGATTCTCTCCACTGGTCCTCTCCACTCACCACTTGAAGTTTTATCTGGATGCACAAGGACTTCTTCTTGATAGCGGCCACGCCTGTGGTGAAGGTCTTTCTCATGCTCGTGGCTCGTCGCAAGGACAGCTGCGAAACACCTTCAAAGCCTGCGATGGAACCGGACAGAACGGTGGCTCCACCCGCTCGGCTCATTACCAGTGAGCTGATGATCTTCCTGCAGGAAGTACAGCACCTCAGGGTGACGTTGTGTGTAGTAATCAGCTAAAGTGGCATTTTTATGTCTTTGTCACAAACAGACAGATTTCTCCTATACAGTATGTTGGTGTGTATAGTATGCCGCTTACTTCTGGGAGTCGTGCAGGAGGCTCGCAGCATTGGTAGAGGCAGGATTCTGCTTGGCGTAGTTCAGCCACCCACAGACGTTATACTCCACCCAGTCTGTCCCGTGACTGTGACCCAGCAGGAAATTATTTTCCTTTTCACTCTTCAAGAGGAAAGTGTGACCTGGTGTAATTGTAAGAGGCACCATGAGATCCAGTGTCTCATTGTACAAGCACAGAGACATGACAACATACAGTATATACACACACAAAAAACAGTATATGAAGGCTTCGTCAGCCGTCTGAAAATAACAGATACTCAACTTCACCACTGTGTCCATTTTTACAAACCGTGTCGATGTTTGTAAAAAGAAAAATCCACAACACTCTATTCTCATAAAGCAATGCTCTTACTCACACATAATCTGATAGGTGGTTTGTGAGGTCCACACATAGAAGATCTCTTCAAACATCATAATGTTGAAGGTGTTAAAGAGATAAGTGAATTATCAATTTAAACATGTGCATGCATGTCTATGTGAAGTCAACAATCTGCTTTCCTGTCAAAGAAAGGAATTTTTTCAACAATAGGTTTTGCAAGTGTTCGCATTGAATTGAAGCAATTATATAAAAGAACTTTGGTCTCATCAGTTCAAAAGTAAAAGAACATTTTAGATCAGGAATGTCAAACTTAAATAACCGGGGGCCACATGTGTGACAATATCTCACACAATTTCAAAATAAATAATACAAAACTATATATATAGATATATAGATATATAGATATATATATATATATATATATATATATATATACATACACATATATACATATATATATAAATATACATATATTCATATATATACTGTATATATACACACACGTATATATATACACACATAAATATATATGTATGTATATACCTGTTCACAATAAAAAACATATACTTATGACACAAAATTAATTAAAGTAATGAATATACTGGTTGCAAAACTGTTATCAGTGAAGCCATCCATCCATCCATCCATCTTCTACCACTTTATCCTCCATGCCAGTATTTTATTTTAACATGTTTCCTTAATCTTTTATGAATTAACACTGGCTTTTATGTCTTGATATAATAAGGTTCTGATATATAGCACCTTCAAATTTAAATCTTTTTTTTTTTTTTTTTGCCCTTCCTTGCCTTTACTCTCGCCCTCAGCAGGTCCATAGTAGCTAAAGAGACGTCCTAACAGTGTTTGCTCTGATCCACCAGGCTGCACTGCCTCCTCCTCCATCAGCCACAACAGGCCCCGGGCCTCCTCTGTCCGAACTGTTCGTACCTGTCAAACAAATGTGGAAATATCAGAGACATGTACCACCATCATTTAAAGAACAGCAGAAAAAAGGAAAATAAGCATTGGGTTATTTGAGGAATAACTATTTTCCACTAAAGAAGGTGCAATGAAATGCTTTCATCGTTTTATCCATAACCCTTTCACCTCCGTTTCAAGATTGTTTTGGAATTTTCTGTTTTTCCATTCAGATTTTCTAATGTACAAATCAAAAGTGCACACATAAAACAGGCTGATTTAAACTCACCTACTGTTTAGAGCTGATTATCTCTGTGTTAGATATCCTTTTCCTGGACTTGCAACTAATCTGCCATAAATCCTAATTAGGGATTTCATGTGTGTCTAAGCAACAAAACTGTGTGCCTTGATGACATTTATTGAATTTCTCTATGGACTTCTTCCTCTAGGGACAATGCAGTGAGCAGTTTACAAAGTGACATAAACATCAGTTTTCAGAAAAGTCCATCTTATAGCGAGATAAAATGGCAAATATATTCTTAAACTATCATAGATTTAAGATGGCATGGATCTCATTAGTGGAATCTTTCGTCATGAGGCAAAAATCTGTTTTTCCCTGCCAAAAGCTACTGTTTATTTTCACAGAGAGTGAGCGTCTATGTCTCAAGCGTCCTGTCGGCACAAGACGCGAGTACAGCCACACGTAAAAAAAATCCTGAACTACTATTACTCCCTAGTATTAACACTCAAATTTGGAGTTTCAAAAGAATTTGTGGTTTCTATGGCCTTCAGCAGTTGCTGCAATAATAGCATCATCTATTTAGCGCTTCCCTTATAATCTAAAAGGAAATAAAAAAGGGAGTTCATGAATGTGACAAGAGGCAGGCGAGAAGGAATTAAAGCATAATACAATTAGTATTTTAATTAGTGTGAACACAGGGGAGAAAATAAAAGCCACCGCAGTACTGGTGATCCTGAGAGTATGAGGAACGCCTTTGTTGCCCTCTTCTTATGATACCAGCGACAAAAATGTCATTTTATTGGCCAGTGCAGCTCATATATTAGTATTCATACCATACGCTTAACCTGATACACAATCCCAAACATAATGTAGCCACAATAATCAGGTTACTGTTCTTCAGTCCTTGTCATCTCAGTCTGCTCTTAAGATACTAAACCATAGTTACAAATCCATAAACAGGGTATGTACTTCAGTTTAGCTTTGCCAACTTCTAGTCTAAAAAAAGGTAATATAATGCGAAAGCTTTGGTTTTTTGGGGAGCTTTTATTTGTGGTGTATGATGTACTTATGACCTATTAGTGCTCTTCCACATCCATAATATCTTATACATTTTTACAGCATGCCCAGACTGTTACAACTTTAAGAAGCAATGTGGATTTATCACACTATTTAAAGACAACGTAAACATGTCCAATATAGTTTGGAAATTTGTATCACTAAAGTTACCTTAAAAGTCAAGGTTTCCCCTTGAGGCAAAGGAGCTGGCTTATTTCTTATTTCTAGTAAGTGACACTCTGATTTCAAAAACCATGAGACTTTGGAACCTAAAGAATATGTGTCCAATTATTGAGGTCTGTGATTACAACTGACGAAAAAAAACAACGTCTAAACTGAGTGATTGACATGTATAAATCCTGACTCCACCCTGGGAAACCTGCCATGGAAACTTAACCCACAACAGGAAAAATGTGTCACCATAGTGGAGATGTCCTGTCATGAATTGAGGCAATAAAGCCCTTTATAACAGAAAACTGGACAACACAAAAAAAGAAAACTATGACAATAAAATGATTTTTTTTTTCTTTCTTTTTTTCTTTCTTGTTTTGTCTGTGATGTAGCACAGTCCACTGCCTCTGTTGCCACCATTCCCATTAGAGTGGGGGGCATTTTAAAAGTAAAGCACTCAAACCTAACACATTGGAAATTCTACCCAAAGTGATCTATGACTCTCTAAACTCTGCCATTTCTGTTTCCATGGTGCAGATCACAGGCCGCAAAGGCCAAACATTGATTTTCTTCCTTGGAGTCAATTGTATAACCTTTCTTTTCCTGCTGCTACACTCTCTTTCTAGCCGCTACACACACGCACGCACAAATCCACAATTCAATAAATGAAAACTCACATTAAGCAAAAGATCTGATGCAGACAATACCATGTATATAAATAAATCTAGTTAGTGACTATGCTGGTGGGAAAAACAAAACAGAAACACAATAGAGTTGCATTGATCTTACCAGTGCTTGACTTGAGGCTTGGTCTACCACTGCGACAGAGAGAGAGGTGCTGGGCTCTGGGTCATCTAAAGCGAGCTCGATGTTCTCCTAAAGAAAGACAGATAAGGTCTGGTGAGTCTTTAGTTTTTAAGTGTTTTTTTTTTCTTTAAAGTACATCCAGGAAGTTTGAAGCCCTGGCTTTATACGTTTCTGTGGCCATTGACAAACACTGGAATTTTAACCAAAAACCTTCTGATATCAAGTAAATCCATTTGTTAAGTCGATCATAAATATGTCAGATGTCGAGGACAAAATAAAATAAAAAACTTAATTCCAGTGTGGTGCTCAAGAGGATGAAAAGGTGGTAACACACGATACAGATCCTAACGCCCAACAGTGCAGAAGAACCCTTTGAGGTACATTTGAAACTCTGAATCAACAGTTGGACCAGGTCTGTGAAGGTCCTCGGTCACCAAGGTCAGAGTATCTTGAGGAGTGTAGAAACAGCGAACAGTGAAGAGGCTTCCTGAATTCTGAACGGAACTCACTTCTGAGGTGAACAAGTCTCTTGGAGGAGGTGAAAATGTTTGGTCTTCAAGAAGTAATCCAAACATGCCGTCGTAAACAATGTGTTTCAATTGTAACTGGTCCAACTCCACACAAGTCAAGTTCACTCAATCAATTGCTCAGAAGTAGTCAGGGTTTGAACCAGCAACCCTCCCGTTACAAGCCAAGTTCCCTGTCCACTTGGCCATAGGTTGTCCTGATACTGGCTTGTAAATGTAATCTGTTTATTTCAATGTTGCACTACATACAGTATATGCTAACGTATACATCTGGACATACAAGAAGATGTTATGTTTTGTCACAGCATAATGTAGTTGCAGACAACTAGAGTTCCGTTGTTTCCTAGGTTTATTATGGATATTGAAATAATATAATAGCATTTTATAGAAAATAATAGCATATTAAATGAAAAACTAAAAAAGCATCAACACATTTATTATAATAAGAACACTTGGCATTTACAGAGGCTATTTCTCCTATAGGCGAATCGAAAGGAAAATGTCATTACTATTACAGATGATAGCTTTTCTGGAACAAAGTGAAAATAAACATACTAGATTACCTTCACTAGAGCAAAACAGGAATATGGCAGGTCAGGGTGACAAAGTGTGAGGTGTGGATAAATATTAGCTGTGCTAATAGTTTGGTGTGACGGATGCCAGTGTTCAAATTGACTGAGAAGTAGTCAAATTTTTGTTGTTGTTGTTGTTGGTTTTCTGCTGTGGACACACAGTGGACACACTATGTGTCCACAGCAGAAACATACAAAAACTATCCACACAGCAGCCGCTAAGAGAGATGGATCATTTGACCTTCCTTCGGTGTTCCTTGAATTCTCCTGTATTTCAGTTTCAGTGGCTGAATGCAGGACTGCTCAAAGTTGGCCCACCAGAAATAAGAAATGTGCTAGGTATAAACTTAACTCAAATCAATGTCAGACTTGCTGCTTAAAACTATTACTGAAACAAAATCTGTGTGAAAGACATCGATGTAAAGCAGGGGTGTCCAACTCATTTTTAGTTCAGTGGCCACTTACTGCACAATTTGATCTCAAGTGGGCAGGACCAGTCAAATAATAGCCTCATAACCTACTAACAACAAGCACTCCAAATGTTTCCCTTTGTTTTACATTAAATTAAGTAACATTTTAGAAAACAACCTGACATTTCTTGAGAAATATATAAAAAATTGATGAGCAGTGTATTCTCATGTGCACTTCAGATTCTGACTCTTTAAAATGAAGCTGATATTTAATGTCATGGAAGTTTAGTGACAGAAAGATACAGTCCAAATGTGTTATTTAAAGAATATTTACTGAGGGAACCTGTGATCCCAGTACTTGAATACAGCAGGTTAGGGTTTGGACAACCCTGGTCAAATGTGACCGGTGCATTTGAATTGCTCTTTGATGAAAATCTGAAAGGGACAAAGATAAATAGAAAGGTTTGTGAATGTGTGGGTGGGTGGATATGTTTTACCTTCTGTTGGATTTTTTTCCTATGATGGTCATTTTTGAGCGGGAAAATTGACCAACCCACTCAAAATTAAGTGAAACTAGTGATCAGAAATCACATTTGTTCACATGCTTAGTGTATTTATGCTTTTAGAAAGATGTAAAATTGGTCAGATTAGACTGCACACTGGAGGAAGTTCAAAAATATAAAGCATATTCCTGGTGGTGTGTGTGTCACACGTTCACTTGTCTGTCACTGCCATTGTTGATATCGTGGGCCGTTTTAAATGAGCGTGACCCACTTTTCAATGACACTTTCACGGCTTCTTATATTTATCGAGATGCACAGATGAAGCAAGAATTACAGCGACACAATTTTATGCAAAACTTCATTTCAATCAAAATCCCTTTTCCTCCCATGCAGGGAAAGGATGTGGGTGGGAAAACCCCAGAATGCTTCCTCGCAGCGGTGTTAAAAGTAATAAGATGATTAATTTTAGTGTGCTTTCAGACACATTTTAAATAAAAAGAGCTTTTAAGATTACAGTTCAGGCTGCAGTGATGATCACATGCTTTAATAACAGAATTTCTCAGGGATAACTATGGTCAGAAACAGGAGGACAGAAGAAGAATAGTTCCTTAAATCATGGAGAAACGGCACTGCTGGGCTGTGCATGTGAGTTTGTCTCCCGACGGCAGCTGTGAGTGACTTCACTTTGATGTCAGCAGAGGAGGTGAAGTCTGGCATCGCTAATGAGAAAGTCTAACATGTGAACTACTTTGGCTTGTCACGGCTCGTGACAGGTGGGAGGGATGGCGTATCTGATGTGTGAACACATACGATATTGAAGTTGATGTATTAGTGAGAAAGTCAGAGACAAAGGGGGAGAGAGAGAGAGGGCTAGGGGGAAGAGAGGGGGAGAGAATGACAACGCTGTGCGTTCAAAGGTTTTTCATACCCTTCCTTTTCTTCACGTGTTTTTGTGTTGCAGCTCTAAAATAATAATTATTTCGTCATTTATCAGTTCATATATTCAGTATTAGAGATGAGCCGATACGATACTTGGTATCAGTATCGGTCCAATACTGGTCAAAATCAGTAATACAAAATCCGATACAATCCAAAAATCCGACTTTTTGCACACTTTACTATGCACACACTGTAAAAATGTAAATAAAAAAATCAGCATGAGCATTTTAGCTGAGTCGTGTATTGGGCTGTTTATTTATTGGTATTGATTGATTGATATCGGACACTCAGAAGGAGTGATTCCACTATGATTGTCCAAGGGCTACAATTATGTGATGCATCTTGATTTATCCAAATGTTCTTTGAAAACAAATAGTGATTAATGATGAACTAATCCAATAATGTATAATGTATTTACTTGCATTATCATTTATCAACACAATACTTTGCACGTCTATTCCAAGAGACAGGTGTGTAGGACTATAGCGAGAGGACTAAACAGCAAACACAAACTGCTGCACACTGTCTCACTTTATAGCAATGTTTTGCGTCTAGATGTTTATTAGGAAATGTTTCTTCAATTAAATGACTGTGACAACTGTGGGCTGTAGCACATATAGGTACTGCAGGTGGGCCACAATAATTCTGAAAAAAACTAACATATAGTAAGGATTTAAAAATTTGGTTTTGTCTTTAATTTCCCAAATCTTTCTTTTTTTATCACTTTGCAAAATTGCCTTTAAAAAATATGTTAATTAACTTGGCTGTTAGTAAGTTGTGAACAACTACACAAAATTAAGTAAAAACAGTCTTCTTATCAAAGTATCCTATGTGATGTAATTTTCATCAGGTATATGCGTTTATATATCACATTAAAAAACATGAGGTCAATGTGACCTTGAACTATAACTTTGAAAAATCCAAATCTTCGAGTCCAAGTGAATGCCAAATTGGAAAGGATTCCCTGAAGGATTTGCTGAGATAAAATGTTTACAAGGCACAGTCACAGTGGCCTTGAACTTGACCATCAGAATTTATTCAGTTCGTCCTTGAGTGCAACTGAACATGAATACCAGATATTATGGACATTCTCTCAAGGTGTGGTGAAAATATTGTGCTCCCAGGAGTGATGTCTGGATAGTTTCTGCATGGAGTGTACACATGTGCACGGTGCACAACAGTTCACACGTGTTTACCTCTTTGTATCTCTCCAGCTCCTGCACAAAGGTGCGTTGGTAGAAGAGCGTTTGTAGCCGTTCTTGAGTGTAGTTGTGACAGAGGTCCTCAAAGGTTGCACCGCACTCACGCTTCCCCAGCCTGGGGTTCTGAAAGCCTGGTGTGTCCACAATGAGAAGAGAACACAGGGAGTTCTGGCTGGACTTCAAGGCCCTGCAGCACAACAAGACAAACACACAAACTGTTGATACTTGAAGTAATTTCCATTAATGACATTCACTGCATATAACAAACATAATCCAAATGCTAAAACCTAACCCTTGAGTCCTGATTCAAATATCCTCTTATCCTTCTTAACTATCTAATGCATTTTTTTTAATTTTTTGAACAAAAAAAGAAAAATAAACAGCAAAATGTCCCTATAAAAAATACATGTAATAATGTTGTAGGATAAAGTCATGAACTTCTAATAGTCAAATCAAATCTTAAGAGAAACAATTAAAACAACACAAGAAGAAAAAAAGTCAAATAAAATCTGAAAATGTTTTGCTTTTTAACATCTGTTTAAATGTATTCAGTGTTCAGACATCAGAGTTTCTCAATACAAATCCCAAGAAGCACAAAAAGTGTCCTTAAGCAAAAGGTCCAGAACATCATAATGTCTAACCATGGACAGTATTTTTAAATATTAATATGTGTTGTAAACATCTGACTTTCAAATCAAATGTAATGAAAATTATATATTTGACATTTTACGGAAATTGTGACACGGAATATAAAATATAAAATATCCAAAACAATGTTAATATCTCATGTGAGATGAAAAAACAAAACAAAAATATATGTATATAAAACAAAACTAGATGAAACCTTTACCTCTCTACCATTTATCTTCTGAGATCACATCATGTGAAGTTCTATGATTATCACTTCCTTTTTACTCCAGTATGAAGCTGCATTTTTGCGATCCTGCAAATATTTCACTATGAAACCTTCTAGGGATCAAAGAAACTGATATATCAGAGTGCTTTTAATTTGAAATGGGGAAAAAGACGTGTTTGTAGCACATTTATAGCAGATGTAGAAGTAAATATCATTTTCTCCATCTGAGATTAGAGCCAAAATGTCTCTAATCTCAAGAACACATGGAGATGCACCTGAAAAGCATGTCTCACATGGGCAGTGTTAACTGTCCTGAAATGAATAGCAAGACGTTCAGTGATGCAGATGTTCATGCGTCCAGTGTGGCCCCAGTTCACTTATATAATTGGCAGAGCGTCGTTATTGTAGTAGTATGTTGTATGGAAAAGTACAGGGTGTACAACATTGTCTTGTCATTGTTAATCCCCAAATAAAATAGGGTAAAGCTAGTTTTACTACCCTACATTGGTTAAATTCAATTTGCCACGTCATCATCAATGACAATTAAAAGGAAATATGGGTAAAAAGAGGTGCAAGGTTGCGACACATGCTTTTATACCCCATGCGTCATATGTCTTTCTTGCTCCTCCATTGACACACATATAAGTACCACACATAAACCTTGCCTGTGAAAGAAATGAAATTGTTAAATTGGACTTTGAAAACACAGAGCCGGAACCAAAGGGCTGGCTCAGTCCTTCATTTGTATCTTTTACATTTTTATGTATAGTAAATATTATGCAGCAAATTGTATGTGCTGTTCTACTGAAATACATCACAGGAAATCAGGTGAGACAGAGAGACATTGTATTTCTATACTGCTGATTTCAATGGAAACCCATTCAAAAATCACACAGTATTTAAGGCTCTTCTACATTTATGTCCTATTGTGAGTACTTGTGAGTACCACTATGGATATTTATGTTGTCTGAGGCTAGTCCGTGGGTAAATCAGTAAATTTTTTATCCATGTAGTATCCATTGCGTTCACTAATATATCTTTACGTGACACATCTTTCATTTTAAATTTGATCTCTGACTTGTTTCTTTATTTAATCTAAAAGCTTGCTTTTTCTGAATTTTGTTATTTATGTTATGGGGACCTCATCTTGTCCTCGACTTGGACACAGTTTTTCATTTCTGTAATTGAGTTTGACTGTCGTGTATTATACTATATAAATGATGCAACCGGAACCATGACGTGCAGCTTATACAGTTTAAACAACTGGAACAGAAATACTAACCGGTTTATTAGAGAAATAAGGACAGTGAAGACTTCAGAGTAAAGTCCTGATGCCATGGCGTCTAAACAGTCCATGGCTGTAGCCTTAGATCCTGAAATAAAAAAAACAGATACGGAGCAAATCAGAAAGAGCAAACTTACCACAGTCTCCATCTGCATATAACCCAAGAAGTCTTCAAACTGGGTCTGAAATTATCTCCATAAAGCAATGTCATTTAGGGACTCAGGTGTTTCCGAAACGGTCAGATCAAACAGCACATACTTATGTCTGTGCCTGGCGGCAATGGCCACCTGTTAAGCTCTCCGAATTCATTCCACAAAATGTTGAGTCTAGAGTGTTCGGGGGATATTTTTACATCTATAACTGTACATTCATATGTGATCGCAGATACAGGGAGGGTGAAACAGAGGTCAAGTCTGTCCATTGCTGCTGTGATAGAATTTGAACTGTCTCCTCCTGCCCTTCAAAGTATGCCTCGGACAAGATGGAAGTCAAAGGACCTGCACATGTGCAAGAAATCAATGTGAGGCAATTATGATTTCAAGGACAATGAATAAAGAGAAGGACCAAAATTGCTTGTCCCTACGTAGTGTGTGTACTTATCTGTCAATAGGCATTGTAAAAGCTGCGGTATTCATTACTAAGATAAGCTTCACTTTCTCCGGAGCGTGCAATTTCCCTCGGGTGATGAGGAGCAGAAGCGAATGTGTGTGGAAACAGAGAGAAAGTGACAAAGACAGGGAAAGAAAAGGTTTGTGTGCGTGTGTGTGTGTGTGTGTGTGTGTGTGTTAGTGGGTGGGGGAGTTGTGAGGAATGGAGAAGAAAGAGCATGTCGGTAAATGTGGTGTGAGGAGTACCTGCGTCTGCCGAGCCATTTTCCTCAGAAGCCTGTCGACCAGCACCACCTCCTCTGGGCAGGCTGCCCTTGGCCTGGTGCTTGAAGATGGCGGAGGAGAGCTCTTCCAGGGTGCAGCCCAGCAGGTAGGCTGCCTTCTGGGCCCACTCATGACGGGCAAACTGTTTCCTGCCGGCTAAGACGCAAGCATGAAAACATCCATTAGCCCGTCTGCCAACTGCCCCTGGGGCACTCTGCCACCATGGTAGCTTTGTGACACACGTCATGTTTTTGACAGGTTATGGTTATATTTCTGGTCAAGCTGACACTAACACAGCTGATGAGAATGTGCACTAAAAGCATGATGCTGTTTGCCAAAGATGCTTGTGGCTGGAAAATTCAGCCATTCTGTTCTGTCCTTTGTAACATGTATGCTACTGCACAAGTGAATTTCCCCGTTGTGAGATCAATAAAGTACAATCTAATCTAATCTAATCTAAAATATAACTATTGATAAGAAAGAGGCAGCTACTTCTACAATTTAAACACTATTGTTTTAAGGCAGGGGGCATGTGGCCCTCCAATCGATTACATGCGGCCCGCCTACCACTGTACTGAGGCACATCTGCCACTGAGGTGATGGAATATAGACAGAATGTAAGACTATATGTATTAGCTAGCAATATTATTATTATAATAGCAATAAGACATTTGGTTGTAATCATTTCTTTATTAAATGTATTACACTCTTAAATTACATATATTTAAGATGTTTTAATTTGTTTCCCTCGTCATTATTTGCCATGTTTTTTGCCATTGTTGTGCATCATAAATGTGTTTTTATTGTGAAGTATACATCATTTTATAACGCAAGCACTTTTACTTTGCAAATCTGTCTAATATTATAATGAATATCGTATATTGCCCACCCACTACTAAATAGTTTTTCCACTTTTTTTCTATAGACCGGCCCCCTTTTGACCAGACTAGATGCTCATTGGCCCCCAGGTCATTTGAGTTTGACACCCCTGTTTTAAGGGATAGTTCAGGTTTTTGGAAGTGTGGCTATATGAGGTACTAACACATAATCAGCACTGTCTTTGCTGTGTGACTCCAGTGCTGAGAACCAGTCTGAGACACAGACCAGTCCTCTCCTCTTGACCACTTAACAAAAGGCTAATCTACATCGTTTGCCACTTTTCTGTGCAATTAGCCTTTTACGACCTGAAAATACAGGTTTGTGCTGATTCGTAAACCATTTACTCCCTGCAAATCAGCAATTTTAAATCACAGCACGCAGGAGTTATAGATCCACTGCTGCCTCCATCAGTGAGTTATTTTGTACCAAACAAAGCAGCAGTGTACCAGCAGCTCCTGTGTCCCGGTCAGCTAAACATGCACATTTTTCTACGGACGTTGGTGCAGGAACGTGAGCAGTTTAAAACTTCAAAGGCTATCTGTGTGTTCCAACTGACAGCCATGTGTTCATTAATGCAACCCTCCTCGTCTCAAGCTTGTTCCTGGAGCAGGGGCCAGCAGGGGTCGCACACAAGCGCTGACAGTACCTCATATAAACTCTAAAAATGCTCAATTCATTGTTCCAACAATTGCCTCTTTTAGCAACTTGTGAATAAAAGCATATAATTGGGGCACATCATTAATTTATTTACATAAAAAAGCTGTTGGGGAAATACATGTTTCTCTTTAATCTACTGGTTGAGTGCTGGAAACATGCAGATATGAGTGCAAACTTTAATTTTAATCCACCGTGAAGTGGAATCTTCTGAGACTTATAACAGAGGGATTTCACACAGAGAGTGGTGGGCTCTATCTGCTTCATCAGTGGCTCTGCATTCTTTTCATGACGATAACCACAGAAACTTTAAGACGAGCAAAGACCTACTTGCTTTGATGAAGCTTAAATTCTAATTAAAAAAAAAAAGTCAAAAAGAGGAAATTGCGGTTGCCAATATAACTGAGTGTTTTTGGAAAACATTGAGTGTATGTCTAAAGCAGATAGAATAAATCCACATTTGTACATTTGCACTTAAATAGCAGCCTGAGTACATGCTATGGCTTTTTTTTATCTACAATTATCCGTGTGACAATAGTGTCGACAGTGCAGGAAAGATAGAAAAGCAAGTTCATTTCAGACGGTTCCTTAAATTAGTGGTAGTGGAGCAGAGATCATTGCTGCCCTCTTGTGTTAATCTGTGAAACTGCACTACCACCAGAAACCTGTTTATTTTATTTTATTTTATCCTCGTCTATGTCTTCATAGTCTATGGTCTATATATTGCTATATTCTACATTCATAGATGTGAAAATGCATGTTTATTATATATTACCGTCACCTTGATCGTCTTTGCTGTTGGGACATTTTCCCATTGTGGGACTAATAAAGGAGTATCTTTTCTTATCTTATACTATCTTACTGTATTTATTTTATTTCTATTTAATTTAATTTCATTGCATTTGGTGGCCAAAACACTCCTTCATAAGTCCATATGTCACCCAGTGATTTGCATTTCGGTAAAGATGTTTAGTTGCTGTATTCCGAACAGCAGATGCTGCACAGGGCAATATTATTTGCCATGAAACTGACTGGCAGTTAGCTGGAAGGAATCACTGAAAATGGTTTGGCAAGCAATTCTGCCTAAGTGACTAACAATTACAATGGACGCAGGGGGTGGAACGTGATCAAACATATAAATCCACAAATACTGCCACTATACAGCCTTAAATATGTGCTAAGTGTTCACCAAGTAGGCTTTGTTTACTCTACAGCTCCCATTGATCAGGACAATTCATATACATTTTTTAAGTGTCCTTAGTTTAACATTGTTAAATCTTTAAAATCACTTATGCATCACCAGGAAGAAATGGCATATGATGGAAATAAATAAAAAGCTATAAATCTCTGTATGGGAAGGCAACTGTGTCCTTAAAAACCCAAAGTGTCCTTCATATTTAGGAATAAAATATGACTAAAACTCACCTCATCCATAATAAAACAATCTTGTGGGCAGCGTCAGCATTGTAAATGGCAGATATCTAATTTTAAAATGGAGGTCACATGCTATGAGAGGCAGATCTACTACTTCAGAGCTGAAACAATAAAATCAAACCCTCTTACCTCAGATTTCATCATTTAAACAGCTTCAAAGACAGGAACCTTTTTTTTTTTTTTCTCACGTACAAGAGGATTGTTGATCCCTAATAAATTCTTATGACAAGACAAATGTTCGGACCTTAGGGTCAGAATGAGATTCATGATTTCGATGTCGTTGATCTGCAGCTGTGTTCTCGAACAATGACTCAGTGAGTTTGACTGGGGTTCAAGTAATGTTACAAAAACAGCCCTTAGTTTAATTCAGGTACTGCCAGATACTGTGCCAGGACCAACAGATGGGTCACAGGAGGCCTTTTTCAGCCTCTGAATTTATATATCCACAATTTAGCAGCAAGCCAGCTAATATGTTATCATATCATATGTAAAGTAACCTAGCATGAGGATGGACATGAACTGATCCCTGCAAAAACTCAGTATAAGAACAGATTGCAGTTAAAGTAAACCCGACTTAAAACAACAGGTCATTTATAACATTCTTCAAATTGTAGTGCTAGCTTTGAAGATCCTTTAAAATAGACCTAAATATGGCTGTAAATAGGTTAGAGTATGACTGAAAACACAAAGAAACACCAATAAAAAGTTTCAGAAGTGAATTCTACTACTGACAAAACCCCAGTCGTTCAGTTGTTCAACAGGATAAATGATTCTAGTCCCCACCCACCCCTGCACTGCAGCTGCATACACAAACGCTCCCTCAGTCAGGTCTGATAGTATTGCTTGACAAATCATTTCCAGATGAAAAAATCAATAGAAGTTACACACTGCAACTTTAAGATGTATGTATACATTTATCAGATATTCTGTTACCTCTGGATTAATTTAATTAATTTTGTCTCATTTATAAAGTTTTCATCATGTGTATATGTTTCCGATAACATAATATGCATAAAGTGAAGTGGTGATTTACTTTTAAAACATATCAGTACAACATTGAATTATAAAACCCTAGTCTCGTCATCTTATGGAAGAGGTTGTTTACATGTTTATAAGAGGAGATGATAAATATTTGTTGTGCTCATTTAATAACCCTGTGTACATTATTCATATATTATGTATCTAACAATTTAGTTCATCTTTTTTTCGCCTCCTTGTTTGTGAGATTGTTTTGGTAACTAATTGTTTTCTTGCTAATGTTACGTTTTTGTTGTCACAAGCAAAAAGGTTATAGGAAAGACAAAATAAATGTTTGTGAATTGAGTCGCAGCAGATGGGTATCATCAACAAGTCCATGCTCCTACAAAAACTTGTGAAACAAGATAATTACATGAGGATTTAACCGAAAATAAGTGTCAGTCCTACTCAATTAGGTTCAATCTGTGTTAAGGTGTCTGTGTCCCCAATAATTCCAGTAGATATTTTGAATTGCTTGTCCTCTCGTCTTTCAAAAGCAGACGCCTTTGGTTCCGTAACCACCAGGATACTGATACAGTTGACCTTATTTCCTCTTACCAATCATCTTTATTTTGAAGTTTGCATGAGTGTGGGGGAAGCAGTCCAACAACCTGATGCTTTTAAGGTGCAAATGCATAACTCAGTGATCAGACTTACAGCTGCCTTGCATCACACACACACAGAGTGTTACCTACTGTGACGTAACGCACACTTTATATTTATGACATACAGAGTCACTAAAATGATTTCCACTGGGGAGAATACATGTCATCTCATTTTCAGTGCTGTACAAATCAAAGATGATGTCTCACCCTTGGTAGCTCCTGCTGCTCCTAGATGGCAAATGGCCCCGAGGACGAGCCAGAAGGCCTTCTGCTCGTCACCACTCATTCCCAGAACCTTCATTGCTGCTTGAAGCTTGGAAAACTGCTGAGAGGCCCGCTGCTTCTCCTCAGTCTAACACATATGACACATATATTCAAAATAAAAATGATTTCAGCGCTGAAATAAAGATAAGAGTCATTCAAAGCATGTGTTAAAATAATGAGTAAAACCAGGATTTGCAAAATCGACTTTGAAAATACAATCTCTGATCTACTTTCAGTTCTACTGTAGATATGTCATTTTATAGCATTTGCCTTTTACAAGGCGGGGTACACTGTGCTGAGGCAGACTGATGTTGGTCTGATGTTTTTGACCTCAGGCAGATGTGAAGACAGAAAAGACAGATGTTACTCCATGTTCTTTAAAATGAGGCTCAGAAAAAGACCAGCTTATAATGACACTGTAATATAATATTATATGTGGCAAGCATCATGTACAGTGAAATGACTGAACACTCAAAACACTAAAAACAAACAAAAACAAATGTTAATAAATGTTGGAGCAAGTGCACACTCGATATAAAGGGAATCTTTTTTGCTGCCAGACAAACCAACTACCAGCATTCTTATAAAATTGCTGCAATTGTTGCACATTCAGCTTTATAAATGGTATAATAAGTAATAACGTTTTTACGTGTGGCTGTTGAAAGAGGTACCTTTGTCTGAGGCATGATTCCAAATGCATTGTTTTCAGCAAAGTGGTTGAGATGCAGCTCCGTTCTGATGAAATGAAAAAAAACAAAGACAACATCAACATTGCTTCTGTTTCTGTCCAGGTTATTAAAAGCATCGGGAAGACAATGGCCATTCAATGAAATGGTGTAGTGTACTGTGTGATTTCAAACCTGACCTCAGAGAGCTGTCCGCTCCTGCCATCAGGTAGTAAAAGACGTTAAAGGTGGACTCTCCTTCCGGTCTTCTGGTCACCCTCACCTTCTCCAGAAGCATAGTCTGAGAGGCAAAGGAAGGAAGGATGGGACACTTGCAGGATTCTCAAAAAAACACGAACGTACAAATTGTCTAAGATCATAACAGTAAACTAAAGTGGTAGTTTAGTTAAGGAAGAGTGCTTGTATGAGGTACTGACAGACATACTTACATACTTATGCTCATAGAAACCATGGCTGCCAGCAGGGGCACGATGAAAAACCTATTACAGCCACTTAGCAACAAGTACATTCTATACATGCTTAAGTCTATAATAGCTGTAGAATATGTTCCCCAGTTTGTGTCACTTGGGTAAATCCTAAAAAAGGATTTCAAACACTAACATAACTAAATAAGATATCTGAATGATCAGATGGAGGCGACATGTGAAATCGCAGATTTTCTCAATGGGGAAGGGAACTGTACACTTCAGTTTACAGCTCACAAAGAGAAATAAAACATATGCTTAAGATATTGTGGGAGTTATGTAGGTATATTTTTATTAAATCAGCATTCTTTTGAGTGTATTATGCTGGTTCTGGGAAAACAGGCTGAGTGTGCACATCTCCAGCAGCACTTACAATATGTCAGTTCCTCATACAACTACTCTATTACTAAAAAAAAAAATGGATTCATTTTATAAATGAACATGTGTTTGATTATCATATACCTGGATGGAGGCTGAGGTCATCTGACCCGCCTGGTCAAAGTCCAAAGAAACAATGTGAGAGAAGCGGCTCGCATTCCCGTTCATACAGGTGGAGGCGTTTCCGAAAGCCTCCAAAACTGTGTAGACCGCCTGCCATTTCTCTGCTACAGACAGACAAAGAGAAACAGAGTCACTCGTAGGACGTAACAACAGCGTGCAATACATTTAACTTATGCTCATTCTGCGTCTGGATCCTTTGTAACCCACTGGAGAAGGTTTTGTTGGTGCTGCCAGCAATAGTGAGCAGATATTGGATGATGTGTTGACAGTTGGTGGTCTTGCCACTGCCGCTCTTTCCCAGCAGGACAATGGACTGATCTCGGCGAGTTGTCAGGAGATTTCTATAGGCGGCCTGGGCCATGCTGTAAATGTGAGGGGCAGTATCCTCCCTTCTACAGCCTTTGAACATCTGCATTACCTGGATCGTAGCCAAAGAGGCAGAGAAGCAGTTGCGTATATCAAATAGCACCTTGACTTTTATTGCATGGTGATTACAATCTCACAATCTGTTCATGTGAAACAGATGTGTGATTATACACCACAAGCTGCAGCCTACCTTCTCCGAGTACATCGAGGGGGCACTAATGGGGTTAATAACCACCATGCTGGGTCCAGCGTGTGTGTGCACCAGGTTGCCACCGTATCGCTGCCGCAGGGAGTGCATCACGCTCGACTCATTCAGATACTGCAGAGAGGCCAGGTCCTCCACTCGGTCAGACACTGGAGGGTTTGCCTGCAGTTCAAAGTCAGAGGTTGCTCACACACTCGCCCAGTGCCACCCGTAATTGATGAGGATCAGAGTTGATTCGATGATTAAATACCTTCTCTACATCATCTTCATCCACGTCCAATAAAGATCCATCACTCTCCAGGCGGATTTTCACCTTCCCCTCTGGCAGGCTGCCCGCCTCCGTCCTCAGGAGAGTTGCTGCATCACCACACAGAGTGAAGTTAATTTATTGTGACGTAGGATTTCACCCTTCGTGCAAATCTTCTCATGTCTGATAATGTGAGGCAGTTGCATATAATGTTAACGCTTTAGTGAGAGTTCAGGTTTTTTAATTGTGAATTAATGACACAAATTCAGTGCTGGGAGAGCCTTGCACGTCCCTGGCACACTGCTGATGTGAGTAGCCAGACTGAAACATAAAGGCACTCTCACTGAAAACATGACGGCCAGTGGGGAGACAATTCAAATCAGATTTTAACCACTTATCAGAAGGCTCGTCTGAAATAATGTATGCCTGCTTCAGTCTATGGTATTTTATTTTAAGAGTATGAGTACCAACCTTTAAGAAAGCATTTTCTGGTTGGGAACTGTACTTTGTAAACGACTGACTCCAACGCCAAATTCCATTGGAAAAATGTGTGTTTTTAGCTTGAAGGGGACACAGAAACTGCTGCTCTACAGCATTGCTGCCTCATTTGGTAAATCAGTGAGGTAAACCTAATTGAAGGATTTCAAACACTGAGGTCATAAAATAACACATTTGAACTTACTAATGGAGGCAGCAGTGGCTCAGCAACTCCTGTGTGCTGTGGTGTGAAATCCATGATTTTCTCTATGTACTTTGGTGTGGGAGACTAAGCAGTTTCCACACTTCAGTTACCGGTCAGAAAAAAAACGGTCTAACAGTGAAATAAAGAGGCAATCATATTCTTAAACGATTGCAGAATTAACAGGAGCAAATATTTCCTTAGGGGAGTCTTTTTTAAATGAGTGGAGTTTCCTTTTGGAAGCCGTATTTCCAGTCAGTCACTGAGAGCGAGTGCAAGGGGCATGAAAGGCAATATGTCAGTACCGCATTCAACTAAAAAACAAAACTATCCCTTTAAAAATGAACATTTCAAAATCATTTTCTATGTTTAAAACATCTATTTCCGTAACGGTGAAATCAAATATTATCCACACTGGCACTGAACCGAGCTGAGGATTCATTTTAAAACACTTAAAAATAGACAATTAAAGAAACTCACCCAGTGAAAATCCATCCTTGTGGACAAGCCATACTTTCTCTGTGTTATACCAGGCTCTCTCTGCTGTGATCTGCTCCTCAGTCTTTCCCTGTTACAAGAGGTGAACCATCAGTATAAGACAAAGCTGTTTGCACAATGTACAACTACAAATATGTAATACAAAATAAATAAATTAATGTGTATGCATATGATTTTGAATATGTTGGTTCATGTTTCCCCACACCTCTTTTATTAAGTACATCACAGACATAAGGGTTAGGGTTGAGTGGTGCATATATGTATATATATATATATATATATATATATGTAGTTAAAGGTCCAGGGTGTGACATTTAGGAGGGTTTATTACCAGATGTTGTTTGTATGAATATATAATCGCTTTTTTTTCACCTTAGAACAGGGTGTTTTATTGACTTACAAAAACCCTTATCTTGTTTCTATAGCAGCTTGAACAGTCAAACCAGCCAGAGAGTGTGTTTTGAAGCAGAAGCGAACCATTAGATGTATTCACTAATCTCGAGTGATACCACACAAAAAATGGCTATTAACACCATTCCCATCGCCCATCCCATTGTGGTTGGTTTGTCCCGTGGTGTTTTGTTTTTCATGTTTTTCATGTGAATGCATGTCTTAGTGTTGGGCTGGAGGTGTTGCAGGAATTTGCATCTCTGCCGACTTAACACATTCCACCTTGGTCTAAATTTGATTTGAATTTAGGATTAAACCAGTTTTTAACCAGTTATAAAAACGTATAATCCTTACACACTGAACCTTTTACGCTGCACAGCATTAAAAAAAACTGCAACACAACTGCATTTGATTCTCTCCCACTGAGATGTGCAGACAGCAGACAGTTCAGATAAACTTATCACATGTGCTTCAACAGGTAAAAGCTGAAGTGAAGACAAATCCTAGTGGTTTCTTTGTGGTGATATTGCCACAGCACTGGACCATCCTCACAAGAAACTTCACTAGATCATCACACATGGATACAGAACATACAAATCATGCATCAGGTTGAAACAGGAGTATGACTACTGTCAAGTGTCTCCATGGCCAGACCTTAGTTGCAGCTGAGTGTGCTGCCTGAAGGACGGCCACAGGGTCTTCAACAAGTTTGGGCTGGAGAAGGAGGAAGCAGAGGTCAGCTGAAAC
Source organism: Solea solea (assembly GCF_958295425.1). Classification (NCBI taxonomy): domain Eukaryota; kingdom Metazoa; phylum Chordata; class Actinopteri; order Pleuronectiformes; family Soleidae; genus Solea; species Solea solea. The sequence goes on along the minus strand of NC_081137.1, from coordinate 11,116,415 downwards.
TTAGATTGGATTCAAATGTGTGAATCCAAGCACAAATTGTGGCACGGTGAAAAAGTTATTCTTAATCATCACGTTAAAAAAAACACCAAACAACTCTGTAGCAAGACACGGAGCAGTTAAAAATGCAATATTAAGTCAAGCAACGGTAGCAGAGCGAGCTGTTCAGCTAATTCACCAGAAAATAACTGTAGCACTGATGCATTAATGAGCAAGGTTTTCAAGCTGCCTTTAAAATTCAGTGTGATGGTCTCTGGGCAGAAAATGAATAAATAAATAAATCATGTTCCACCAAATTAGCAGTCACAGTTAACAAGATCTGTAGCACTGATGCCAGACACTGTGCAGCCAAGTGTGACACAGTCGTAGTCAATGCTAATTACTGCCGCCATAGAGATGATATGGTGCTGCATTAATGCAAAGATATTATGAAATGTAATATTAAAATAAATAAATAAAGTCTCACACAAGTTTGATAGGATTTTTTTTTTTTAAGTATAAGGTAGATGAGAAACTGTAGCATATGACAAAACTATGAGAAGATAATTTATGATTACATCACACATCACCAAGTATGTTGATCGTGGTGAAAGACTACTTTTTATATACAATCTGTGTTGGGTCAATGTTTGCAGCAAACCGAAAAAAAAACAGAAAAACATTAAAACTTTATACTAAAGTATTTGTCTAGTTATCGCAAATCATATCATCACCTCAATATTCCATAACATTATCATGCAGGCCTACTTCCAGGCTAAGGTAGTAGGGCAGAGAGGGTCAGTAGAGGAAAACAAGCTTAGAGTCCAGTGTGGTGAAGCCACAGTAGAGCAGGCTGTACCTGAGAGGATTTGTGGCCTTTGGCACGCTAGCACGACAGCAAAGAGGACAACAGCAAAGTCAGGATGCAGAGACCCACAGAGAGGCAAAACAAAAACACATCAGTCATCAGTTTGAGCATTGCACTTCTCTCATCAAAGACCATATAAACCAGACACAGTCAGCCATAAAATCCAACAAAAACAGGCAAAATAATCACAGAAGTATATTGAAGAAGGCTCTCCCATTGACCTGATGAAACAAAGCAGTTCTATAATAATATAAAGCAGGGACGTGCCAATATCAGATATCGAAAAAGAGAAAAATGGAAAACACGATACAATCCAAACATCCTTTAACATATCAGGCTTCACTATGCACAGACTGTAGAACTGTAAATAAAAATTTAAACAGCATTTTAGCTGAGTCACGTTGTGCACTGTTTATTTCTTTTTTATAGAAGAATATCTGTAAGAGGGTAAAAGGATAAGAACAAATGTGCTCCCGAGTTTAAAAAGTGTGAAATTATTACTGTATCAGAGGTGATATCGATATCTGTTTCCCAAAATGAAAAAGTGATGTTGAGCCATTTCTTCTGCAGAATGACTGAGAGGAAGACAATAAGACAGAAAGACACTTGGAATAAAGCTGTCACTAAAGCAACGTAAATACGAGTCTGCTGCACCAAGAAGACATAACCGGCAAACAGTTTAATTCATCCACACTGTAAATATAATTATTGTATGTAAATGGGATTAATGATGACAAAAAAAAAGATCGCCATTCCTTTATACTATTAACAAAACCATTCCCGCAACACAAGTTCTGTTTTTACTCAAGTCCTTTTTTGCCTTTACTGTCTCCTGAACTAAGATTTTACACCAATGAGCCAAAAACGCAGGTGACAAACCCCAGCTGTGACTGGCCAGCAGCCCAACAAGGACTTGGGTAATAATATTAAGACCCTTTATCTCCATTCTGAAGATTCAAGCATGTGATTCAGGGTTTCTTAAGCACAACAGGCGCAAACCAAAACAAACAGAGGGCAAAAGATGTTACGTCATTGTCATTGGTGGTGAAGATCCTTGTGACACGCTTAAAATCTTCCTCAGTGGGAATCAGCACTGGCACCTACAGTTACAGCACAGCAAGACTGGTGAGTGCAAATATATATGATATAACTGAGGTGAGTGTTATGATGATATTAGATTGTGTTGACGATCTGTCAGAGAAATTGTAGTAGGAGTATGTTTTAAATTAAAATAGTCTTAGACTGAGTGTACTTAACTGTCCATTCGCATGTGTTTCAACAATATTTCCTTTAAATGTTATTGATCCTGGAAGTTTGAATCTGTGAATATTTTTCCAACTTTACTTTAGTGTCACAGTTTCAAGCGCCATGTGCTTGCACGGGGGTCCAAGCTGTTGATGTGAACGATAAACCTGCAGTTTTACTTCTTTTTCGTGGTCATGAAATAGTCTGTTCCCCTAGTCTGTTTTTTTTTTTATTTTAGGGCTATGTTTTTACAAAGGGAAATAGTTGGGTTGCACTCTTCAGCAACTTAACAATATTTAAAAATAAATGTAAAAAAGAGCTCTTTGGTTTGCCTAAGCTGGAAAGCAAAATCCGTGACCCACCAACTGTGCACTTCAAACTAAATGAAAAATAACTGAACACACAAAAGCATAAGTGAAAAACCATCTAGTGCTTTTAAACGATGAGAACCATGCGAGTACCTGCTCATTTGGTGTAGTCTGAGCCTGGGGCAGAGCAACGGGGGACCGTTTACCATTGGGAGCCACAGGGGGGCATGATGTCTCATTTACCTTTACACAGTGTTTACATATATATTCACAAACACAGAGACAGACATGCACAAACACACACAGAGAGATGAGATTGCAATGGGAGGATGAAGATGAGCATGACATTTATGCACATTACATGGGATGTTGCCTCCCACTGATTTAATTTTCCTGTTAATTCAATGAAGAAATGAGTAAAGGAAAATTGCCATTACAGAAAAATTGGGTCATTAAGCATTGCAGCTTACAAAAAAAAAGCAGTGGTTCAAGGATTTTGCAAATCCTCTGTAAATGTGGTGGAAAAATACAGCATACTTGTATTAAATCTAATTTGGTATCATTTTGATTTGATTGCATAATTAATTTACTATTTTATATTAATATTATTAATATTATAATAATAATAATAATAATAATAATAATAAGTATATTCATCTGATTCTGAGTTTCATTTTAGATGATAATGAAGGTTAACATAGCTATTTGAATACTCATTGATATGTACATACACATACACATATAAATGTGACATAATATATAATGAGGTTGCCTGAGGACAATGATTCCCAAAGTGTGAAATAAATAAATAAAAGTTGTTAACAAGTTTAAAATAGCCATAGCATTTGAAATTAATCTGCCAACTCTAGGCTGGATCTATTGTAACAGGTTTCATATGATTTGCTGTGCCCTGGTCCCTAACACCCACGCTGGAACATACTGTATCTCTCACAATTGGTGGGAACCACATTTCATGGGACATTTAATTCTGTGCTGATCAGGAATGGTGGAGTGATGGCTGTAAGGTGGAAAACAGTGATTTGAAGTTTTTCAGAAGTTAATTTGTGCTAACCCTAACACTGCATTTGGAAATGGCTCAAGTTAGAAGCCAACACAACACACAGGTCATATTTTTAAATGTCACTGGTGATGTCTGTGAACTCCACAACAGAAAGTATAGCTCCTATAAGAGCTGAAAAGTAGAAAAAAGGGTAAGGGGAAAAAAGCTTGAGAGCACAAACCTCAAGAAATCCTTAGTCAGCTCACACAATACATTTCCAAGTTCAGCTGAAATCTTAATCCTGCTCTTAACACCTAAAAACCTGACTCTCTCCCCGGAGCACAGAGTTAAACCCTTTGTCCCTGAGCAGAATCACCTGGAGCTTTACAGAATATGTCTGATATCCAAACATCCAGCTGTTCACTAGATTTCATGGACATCCCATGATGTCCATGGTGTTCAGAACACCAAGGAAATGTAACCAAGGGAAATATAACCTTGTCGAATGAAAAAATTGAAAAGGGAAAATTAAAGGGCTAGTACAGGTGTCTCCAAAGTGTAGTTGGATGAGATACTGACACATAGTCGGCGCTGACTTGGCCCAAGAGGCTTAGTCTCAGTGAAAACACGGTTGTCAGCAGAGACACAGGGACAAACAGATTTAAGCCACTGGACAAATGGCTCAACAGATCTACTTATGTCTACAATATCTTAAGTGTGTTTGCCACTTTATCTCCATTTACCTCATACAACGATGGCCGCTTTTGCACTATACAGTTCCAGCATGACAAGGCTCAACTCTACACCAGACTCCTCTGGTAAATATTGGGATTTTAGACATGTTTAACGCATGTTTTCAGGATTTTTAAATCATTTTAACTGATCTACAGTTCGGCATTGTTCGGTTTGATTCTTGTGTCGGACATCGCGCTCATGACTCTTGACTCTCTGACTCTCTGACTTAAAAATGTGACAAAGCGATTCTGATTCTGAAAAAAGCCCCAGGTACCAGGTACTATTCTACTATTATAAAATAATGACTTGAGTCGAGTACCATTACATTTTTAACTGAAGCTAAATTGAATCATTTACTTCTTTTGATTCAACCAAAGTGACAAGCAATAGGGACGCTGGTTCTCTGATGAACCACTTCTAAGAAAAGGATGTTTAAATGATAAAAGTGATATGTTGTGTCTACAAATTCTTGTCCTGATTCCTTTTGACAAAACGTCTCCCAAAGGATCCTGAAAGCTGGTGCCTCTGTGGTCCACACAGCAGACACAGACAGAGCACGACTTCAAAGCTGTGTGTCTGCAGAAAGTGACAGTAATGAGTCCCAGCTCAGTGCTCGGAGACATCTCCAACAGAGCGGACTAACAGAGTGTGGGCCATGAGCACATTCTTATAACCACTGATGGAGTCTGATCATCAGCTGCTGCAGGCAATCTTTTTTCTTTTTTTTTTTACTTACTTAGGAGAAAACGTTTTTAGAGTTCTATTTATTGTTTTAATAACAAAGATGTATTGTTAATTCTGATGTGTTTTAAAATAAAAGTCCCATTTTCAGGCCTCCTCCACACTGGTGGGTATTTTTGAAAGCCAAGGTTTTCCTCCACCAGTTCTGTCCACACACACCCTGCGGTCTCAAAAATGTCTTTGTCCTCACGAAAACACAAAAGGCCACCGTTAAGTGCTGTCATAAGTATGCCAAGTTAATAGATGGCGATATACCCTTAACTTTAAAGCTTTGTTGGCCAAGCAGAAGGCACATATACTACATGTCACTTCCTGTTGCGGCAGACAAAACCATAAAATAAGCAAAACAATTGTGTATGCTAAAAGTCTAGTGCTAACACTAGCAAAAATTTGGCTGTGCCTGATGCCATTAAACAACTCGCCTCATGTAAACAAATGCAATGACAAGCCAAAAACTCTCTGTCTACACATAATGTGAATGGAGCTCGTGAAAATCTTCACCCTGGCAGGAGTTTCCAACAATTTTTTCCAGAGATCTGACCCACAGTTAGCTTACGTATGAAAGGCTAGCGAAAAAACAACATTTTCAAAAATACCCACCTATGTGTGAACTGGGTCTGGGATGTAAAACCATGTTCTATTTGAAAGTCTCCCGGGGGAAAAGATCATGAGGAGGTTTCATGGATATGAAGAGTAATGTCTGGTTATTATCACACATCATGCTCAAACCTGGGGTTTATTTGCAAACATGCACTTCTGTCACACTATACCTCTGGTTTCTTTACACCGAATGTGCGAGGTTTAGGGATGAACCCTGCTGGAGGAGCCAGTGGGTCCGTCTTTGGGATGGGGATGAATCCTGGGGGTCTTGGGAGGGTATTCTGTTTTGGCGGACCTGGACTGGTTTTCCTGGCAGGAATAAAACCAGGTGGAGGAGACAAGAGATTCTGTCTGGGGGCAGGGATGAAACCAGCCGGTGGTGCCAAGGGGTCAGGCTTGGGTTGAGGGATAAACCCAGCAGGAGGAGTGAGGAGATTAACCTTTGGTGGTGGTGGCTTTGGTGATGAAGGAGTAGATGTGGATTTGGATGTGACCTCCTCTGCTTTTTGCACTGTTTGCTTTTCCTCCTCTTCATCTTCTTTCTCCTCATCCGGCTTCCCATCTTCCTCTTTGCGGTCCTGGGTGCGGGTGCGTGGTCGGTGCTCCTTGGTTCGACTTCTGCCCATCAGGCTGGTCAAACCCATAGAGATATCATCCTTGTCCACCCCAGGAGCCTTAGCAGTTTTGACCGTCACCCTAGCTGACTCAGGAACAGCAGGCTGGTTCTGGTTGTGCTCTTCAGTCCCAGCAGGAACCACTCGTCTAACAACCCTTCGGACAACCCTCACCACCTTCTTACTGCCAGAACTCTGCTCCTCGCCTGGACCGGGCATCGTTACGTTCCTACAGGGCACTTCAGCGGGCACTGCAGTTGACCGTGCACCACTTCCTGTTTCTAGCTCAGGTTTAGCGCTATCTGCATCAGACTGGATACAAACAGAGCAAGGCAGACACCAGTTTGGATTATTCCCACAGCCAATGTTGATAAAATGTCAAAACACATTAACGGCAAGTTTTCTTTATCGAAGAGCATTTAAATATGTATATATTAGCTTATGTTTATACATTTGGATATCTTAAAACCCTCACTAAAGTTAGTCAACGCAAGTGCTGAAGTCAGTGTCGCCCATGCAGTCAAGTCAACAGTTTTGAAACTGAACTAAATCTGCACAGTGAGACGCATGCAGCTTGTGGCAAAAGAGGAAGACGTTAAGCAAACACTGAAAATGCACAAATCCAACCTTTTTTAGACCGCAAGATATAGATAATGCTTACATGACGTCAACTTCATATTTGTTTGTTACAAAAAGAAGGATTTCAAATGATTCTTCTGGTTTTGAGCTGACCATCCTGAGACATGGGCGCTTGCTTCACCTAAGAAGATATATGCTTGCAGTATCTTAGGGATATGCTTATTCCTGTTAGACAGCCTTTTATGACTAGAAATTCTCCTGCATCAAAGTCCATAGATAATATCTGTGATTTTAGCTCGCTGGGACAAAGGAGCTGCTCGTCTACTGCTGCCTCATGTGGCAAGTTTGTGTCACTTGCATAAATCCGAAGAATTGTTGACGAGGGCAGCAGTGAATCAACAACTCCTGTGTGCCGTATATAAACTATATTAGTTTACATAATCATCACACAACCACAAGTCAAAGAACTGTACTCTCCCTGTTAAATGTTGATTAAGACTACCAAGTGCAAAATGTATTTTAACTTTAAGTTTAACTTTTAAGGATCCTGGTTAGAAAATTGCCTTTATCTGGCAGAACGTTGTGACCATGATTAGTAGGTGTTTTTGTTTTTGCATCATACTGTTTAAAGACATGCAGCTGACTGAAGACTTACTTCTGGCTTGTTCTCAACTTTAACCTATATGACATAAAGCAACACACATACATGTAGACACACACAATAAATAAAACCACATATTCAGGACGAAGCTTTCTTGTATCAATATATAGAACAATATCAGAAAATTGACAAGCAACATGATGCAGATATGAACTGAAGGGCTGGGGGAAAAAATCCAAAAAAAATGAGACTTCCCTTTTGCTCCCAGAAAGAATAGCGTGATTTGTATGCCATGGTGAACAGCCAAAAGTCATGGAACAAGCTGGATGGCATGGAGAATAGAAATATATGGAATTATAAGAAAAAATACTTGAAACAGCCAGGGAGAGGAGGAGGTTCTGTGAGGAACAGTGAAGAGTGGGAATTTATGTGTGAGTGGTGGAATAATGTGATGTTGTTTCAACAGGTCATACACTGACAGGGCAGTTGGACCATGCAGTACTGAGAAAAGAGCACATTCACAACATCGAAGAAAATGAATTAGAGACACATGGAAAACAAGAACATGAAGATCTGACAAGACTTAAACATCACAAACAAGACTGCAGATCACTGTCAGTAGTGTTATGTATAACAGTCATTCCAAGAGACCGGGTCAGGACCCACAGATGAGATACTGGAGAATTTATTTTGGGTCGCTTAAGATTCACAATTTTGTCACTTGCCTTTTATACATTCACAGTTTGAATGTCAGGCATGATTATGTTTCTGGGAAATGGCTGATTTACGGATTCAAAAATATTTACTTAGGGTTAAAATTGTCAGAAAAATCATAGTATGTACATATTTGTCAGTTATATGTCAGTAAATATGTGCCTACATAATTTCATGGCGGTCCCAAAACTAACAACTGACCACCATTAACTCCATTAAAAAAGTTTACAGATGTTGTCGTCACACCTTGGTGGCTGATTAAAATATGTTTACTTCTTGATTTGCTTCACTGGTAAACCAGAAGGCTGTAGGTCAAAAACAGTGTGTCACCTTATTTAAAGTGGGTCCTCATACAAAGACTTTGAAAAAGTGATCATCACATGGCTTTCACTCAGTTCTTAAGACCCACAAACAACACAAAGATATTGTTTCATTTGTGGGGACGACACAAGTGATGACAAGAGCAAACAACACAGAAGCACACCACTCCATTCCATTGATCATGCAAACATGCAACCTGCTAAAATGTGTAAAACCTGTCATGATGTCTTTCCATTAATGCTAAATCGGCTGCGCAGCAAAAGTGTTTCACCATCTCTAACCCTGCTTTCATCAGTCAGAAGCTCCCTCCTATAAATAGTTCCAGCAGGAGGCCATTCTGAGAGGCCATCACAGCCGTAATGGAAGAGCTAACCAGAGCATGTTCACCACGAGCAGATCACGCTGCTCACCACACACAAGCTCCACCAAAGGTCCAAGCGGGTTACCTTCTCTCTGAGCCCGGTTAACCTTCCAGTCTTGGCTCTGTCACTGGGACCACAGCAGGACCCGGGTCTGCGAAGGGCACACGCTCACTACTCCTGAGGGAGTGGGTGAGCAACAACGAGGGCGGGGTGACAGTTGGCACCGTGTGGAGAGGCTGAAGAGGTGGAGGGGGGCGGGAGGGAATGTGAGAGGGTCCAGGGCAGGGGGATAGAAGAGGGACAGCTGCTGGAATACAGAGGGGCTATAAATAGAATTTGCAGTCACATTAATATCCACAGACACGTTTCACTCCCTCTCTCCTCATGGGGACAGAAAATCAGAGAGGTCGACTCTCTCATCCGCTGCGAACTGTTGTGCTCCCACAGTATTATTTCAGCAAAATCCACAATTACAAAAAAGCCAAACCCTCAGGTGACACTTTGAGGGAGGTTGAGGCATCAAGTGCAGATTGCAGAACATATTTCAACTTGAATAAGTGGTTAGGTTATGTTTAGGGTTAAGTATTAATTGGTTATGGCTAAGTTTAGAGTTAGGATAAGGGGCTATAGGGAACACAGACTAGGAATTTTATACAAGATTGTGTATAACATTCTTGGTATACAAGAATGTGTGTGTGTGTGTGCGCATATTATGGTGGGCAGTGACATTATGTGACAAAGTAATACTACTTCATTACTGTACACGGAATTTATTTTGAATTTTTATTGAGGCTGCCAATCAATTAAAAAAAACCTAATAACAATGTTTGATCTTTTTATGTTCATACTAAAGCTTGTTATAACTAATGTTACAAGTGAAATTACAGAATTAATGTAGAATTAACACAAAGGAAACATACCTAAAAACAGGTGTTATTGTTGAATACCCCCTTTACAGGAAGTAAACAAAACGATGACAGCACTGATTTTGACAGCACTAATATTCCACTGTCACTGCACTACACTTTCTAAATTGCACACTTTTACACTGACACATTTTCCCCATGAACCTTCATTACATTGTTTAAAAAAAATATAATAATACAGCTCCAAGACCCACCAAGTAACTAAATCAGCATGTTGTAAAAAGACTCACACTGTGCACAAGCACATCTCAGGTGACAGAGACTAATTTGTCGTCATGGTAACAACAGAACTAGCACAAGCCCAGAGATTACACTGTTTAACTGTGTGTTTATTAGACTAACTGAACCAGCAGGAGAAGAGACTACCTAAAAAACTACCTTTATGTCACACAGCGACACACATACTTCCCATCTTACCTTTGCCGTTCAAATTCATGCAACATGTTTGAGGTGGTGAATTGACTTCATAATTATCAAAATTAACTTGTACTTTCACTTGCAGTACTGAAGTACATTTAAATGAAATCACCTTTATCAAGTACAGCAAATGTTTGTTATTTTTCAGTAACTTTCATTTCTACAAAATACATTATTTGGTGAGGTGCCTGTTCTTTTACTCAAGTATGGATTCCAGTACTCCATACACCACTGATATCGCCAATGTACACACAAATATAGCTAAGGACTGAGGCTTCACACACCTTTGAAGTCATTCCCTACACCACAAGAGGGAGCTGTTACACAATCTATCAGATTTCTCCATTTCACAGAAGCAGACTTACTGCTCTCTACTGACCTAAATCAAGATACTGTATTGTTCAGTTGTGACCACTTAGAAGAATGTAGCACCACTTAATCAGTGGCTGTGAATGAGACAATCAACACTGATTAAATGTCATCTGCAAACAGGTACATATATATATATATATATATATATATATATATATATACACATATACATATATATATATATATATATATATATATATTTATTTATACACATACACATATATGGCCCTTATTACCACAGGTTCACATATTATTGTATTAACACTACAGACAAACAAAGAGTATTAATCCCTCAGAGTCAGTTACTGGGACAAAGGACATCATGTCGACTCTTTGTCACACTGGAGAATTAATGTGGATCAGAAAGAGCAGGGTTTATAGCAAATGGAGTTACCATTTGCTATAAACCCTGCTCTCCCACGTTAATTATTTGATCATATGCAACCAGTTTGAATTGTTTTTCCCACAGTTAAAATAACAGAAGAATACAAAATGTAATCGAAACAATATTTGTCATTAATATAAGCCATTTTTCAAATGTAACTACCTGTCAATTTAAAAAAATAAGACAAATATGGAGTGGGATAGCTTGGCTGTACTTAGCATTCACAAAAAAATGTATGCATAGTTAAAAAAAATTGTCAATGTGTACATTTCATATCCAGAGCCATTTGCAACAAGCAGCAAACAATGATTCATGTAAATTTATCTTTTCATTGATATTAATTCTATATGCACCTAAAGCTTATTTGTGCATTTATAATTTAAAATATATACAATACGAAGTCAGAAAAAGTATGTCCGACATGTGTCCCTACTCTGGGACCTAAAACCAGAAATGAATTATGGGATCTCACTCGCTCTGCAATCATCCATCCTGTATGTGACCTAGATTTTGATTCAGTAAATAGGCCTGAAAATCAGAACATCTTCTCTGAAAGTGGGCCATGTGTGTATGATCTAAGAGCAGCACGTTTAAACTCAGGTGTGTGTTCATCTGCATCTTCTGTCATTGGACTGAAGAAGTAAATTAAAAAAAAATACTGCTGTGTTACAGGTAGGGGGGTTCTACTGTACATGTTGTATAAAATAAATGTCAGACTGACTGTCTGTGCAGTGATTTTGGGTGAAATACTCATAGGTTATTGTCTCATGAAATGTATAATTTATGTTTGCATAAAAAATTGCAAATGGAATCACAACATAAGCCCTATTATGTATCAGGCAAAGACAATTCTCAGCTTAAACAAACACATGTACACACAAGACCAGCAACTGCGACAGTGATCACCATGTTAACAGCAAACATGCTTTGTCTTATCAAAACAGCACAAAATACAGCATATTTACTACTTAATACAATCAAAATGGCCATTCCTTTGAGTTGGCAAGATAAGGGTGTGTTTGACATGTCTCTGTCCCACTGACAGACATGCTATCAGTGACACACCTAAGAATGTCAAATATGTCTGTCCTAGCAAATAGTCCTGATCCCTCATTTCAGCTGACCACATTACATGAGATATGAAGGTGTGAGTTGTGTCTAATGTATGCGCCAAAACGTCTTACATCATTAAAAAATATGAAAAAATATACATAAAGATACACAAATATAAAGACACATAAAAATATCAACATTAACAATGACTTTAAGAGCAAAAATACAGCTTCATCCTTGCCTGGATGAAGGAATGAGGATGATGTGATTTAAATGGCATCTCGGGGAGGTTATTTGCTAATGTTAAAACTGTGTCTAAAAGAGCAGGACGAAACGTATCGAATAATGCCGAGACTTTTGAGGAAACATTTGGCAAGAAACTGAGAGCCTCGGTTAAGGCTGGGCAATATGGCTAATATATAGTGTCTGGATATTTTAGGTTATATCCAAATATAAAGTAGGTGATATATGTGCATATAAAGCTGCACACAGGTTATTTCTTTGGACTCGTATAAAGTCTGAGATGTTTGTGTTTCTCAAAGCAGAGTGACAATACACTCTAAATACACTCACGTAAAATATCTACTGTCTAATCTAATATCTTAAAATACACATATTATTACGTTTCGTTTCAAATAATACCTGATTTATTTCATTAGCTTTTTAATGTTAAATGATGGATATTTACGCGTGTTAGAAACAATGCCACCGACTATAAACATGGTCAAATTCTGCCATTCTGGTATTTCAACTGCTTTAAAAATTAAAAAAAGAAAAAGTAGAGCTGCAAGTTTGGTTTATTCATATTCAGCCAACAAAGGCCCTCACTGGTTACTTAACATTTTTTGTGTACCTTGATGTAAATTGCAAAAATACAGTGCCTACTCTTAGTCTAAACACGGAGGTAACATGTTATTGATGTTGTATGATGAACAATGGCTGCCACCCTGTGAAACACAATGCCCATTTGTTTAAATGTTCTTCCTCTTATTAAATCTGTGAGTACATTTATTTAGTACCAAAGTCTGTACATTGGTAGATTCTACCTTCTTTCGAAAAGCCAGACTGGTTTGTATGTAAAGTTGAGGAGTGAGCAAACCCTCTGACAGTAGTGTAATCGGAAACCATATGAGGGAAAACACAGCAGGCAGATGGAGAGCAGGTGTTTAACTGATACTATTATGTATTATTGTACTCTAGACTCACAGCAGTTAGACAGATCATTGCTGCTCCTGGCCAGGAAATAATCCAGCACATAAACGTCCGCAAAAACCACAGCAGTTTAACTGACATTAAATGGTCTGTGTTTACATAGCACTTCTCTAGTCTTGATGAGCACTTAATGCTGCTTTAAACTACAGTTTTGCGTTCACACCCATTTACTCACTGAATGCATTTTCACATTTTCTATCGCACATGGGGCTACTTTTTTTTGCTCAAAGACACAGCAACATGTAGACTAGTGGAGCTGGGAATCTAACCCACAACCTTCCAAGTTGCTCAACCACGGAGCCACTATGTGTTAGTACTTCCAAAACTACACTATCACTTTAAGCTAAGCTAAGTATCCTGGCTGTAGCATGCACAGACATGAGAGTGTAACATTGATGTATTCACTTGCATCACATATGGTGTCTAAGTGTGTTGCAGAGCTCTACATCCAGACTCAAGATCTTATTATAACCCCCTATAAATAGTGCTGTTGGTTCTAGGTCAACCTCACTTGCACTTTTTCTGCTTTTTTTGTTTTTTTTTCAAATGGCTGCCACTGATGATTATAAACGAATTGGAGAATATAGGACACAGTAAAGACAGGGAGATAGTGTGAGTGACTGTTCTATAGAAGCAAAGCAACTGTGACCTGACTGTGTATATAATCATCCAGATGGTCCAGTGTAGAATTTCAAAGGTAAACATAAACAGATACACATTTGATCAAGTTGACATCAGATGTCTTACAGTGCAAAGCGGTCAGTTTAATGAGTGGTCAGTTTCCTTCCATGAAAAAAACCCAGAAAATGGCAGTGGTGTTAGCATATCGTTTCAACTTTGTCATATATCCTGTTTTTCAACACAGGCACTATACCATATTAGGTATCTACCCTATTCATATTATGGGTCAAGGCCCAAACATTTACATCATTGTGAATCTGTAACTGAACTTGGCCCAACCCACAACCGACCGACTTGGTCACTCAAAGACATTCCATTTCATTACCTTTCTTTTTATTAGCCACCAAATACAAATTCAACACTTGCAGTGTTGAATTTACAGTTGAAGTTGAGACCTATAAATGTATAGTATATATTAATCCAGCTTGAAATATTTGTAGTTTTTTTTCCCAGACAACCTAATTTATTATTGACTATCATGATGTGAATAGGATTTAAACAGATAAACTAGATAAAAATAGTTGAGACTATGACTTTAAACTGAAATGACAAGAGTGTGAGGTCATGTTTAAATGTAAATGTTTCTATAATATAACAGTTGAGTCTATTGTACTCATGATATATGATTCAGAAAAAGCATTTAGAGAGAGAAAAAAAGCCACTACCAGCCTGGTTTTTGACCAAAACTACAAACACTGTCACTACCACAACCTTCTTTGCAGAGGTTTAAAATCTACACATTCAAGTTTAAGACATACTTAAAACACAGTGAAGATGATAAGACACTTCAGGTGATAAACAGTTCCACTTGGTGCTCTTCTACTTATTGCACATTATTATCTGAGCAAGAAGAGGTTAATTAACGGCCAGCTCACAAGTCTCACAACACCATATGGTCTATTGGCTGCTGTGACGTTTAGGTCATTGTTTCCTTCAGTATCCCTTTGTTACTGGAAAAGCAGGGTTAGTGTGTGTGTGTGTGTGTGTGTGTGTGTGTGTGTGTGTGTGCGAGAGAGGTATACACCCAAGAACACATTTCTTTCAAAATACACTCATTACCACACACATTAAATGAAAGAAGAAATTAAAAAAAACTATTGACATGACTGGGAAAATGTAGATTTTCTGAGAGCACTGTAAGAGCCATATTTAGATTGCTTACAATGGGTTAGTAGTTTTCCTTTAAAAATGTTGAACCGCTCCTTTAATCACACTGCTGATGACATCATGATGACAGTTTTTGCCAATATGCCAAGAGTTGTTTTTTTTTAACAGAGTTACTGCCTCGGAAGATTATTTTCGTGTAAAGCTTATTGCCAAGAAGACTGCTTAATAGTAGTGGTAATTTGGAGTACTAGGTGAACGACAGATTGCCGTTACAATCTGTAATAGCAATCTTTGGGTCAAGGCACGTTTGCACTTATTTTCCCATGACAAATCTCAAAAAACACAGATCAAAAAGCAGCTTTTTACCAGAGCAGCACAAACATGGGAAAATAATTGTTATAATTACTACGGAGTGCTCAGTGGTGTGCATTGCTGAGCAGGCACTCTAATAATCATAAGATCTCACAATGGGGCGAGGTGTTCAAACTGCAGGTAAAAATCTGATATTTTCAGGGAGACTATCTGCACTGTTAACTGCAAGTGGTCAAAGTGGATCAGTGTGTCAAGACATAACCAACGTACCTGCATGAGTTGCTATGGTACTTGGTACTAAAGATATAGGGGTACACACATATGTGACATTGCTTTTAATTGTGGATGTAGGAAAAGTTGGAGTTGCATTATCTCAAGCTCTAAACAATCAAGTTGCTGTGCAGAATTTGTCACACATGACATGCTTGCTGCATGTGAGTGATAAAATACACTTTAATCCTATTTGAGCTGCCAGAGTGTTCAGGCTGGGATCTTTAGAAAACAGCATTTCAAACCATGTGGTTGACAAAATCATATTCCACATGTTTTACTCTCTATCCAGAATTCTGGATGCCGCAAAAATTCAGCTTTTTTTTTCAGGCAGCCTGAACGAAGAATAAATCAATTTAATATAATAATTAGCTATGGTACAATATCACTTTTTTGTGACCGATATCAATGAATGAATAAATAAATAAATAAATAAATAAATAAATAAATAAATACCAGTATTATCTCTGATATGTCTACATCTGAGCTCTTAATGATGAATTGACCACCTAATTGTTACAGACATAGGGCCGGGTCTAATATTAGTCACACTTGTACCCTAAGTAAGATATAAAAAATATGATACATTATTATATTCTACTTTCATTGAGCTGATTTTCTTTCACCAGCATCTGACCTAATTATTGGCATAAAATACAAATTAACTTTTAAAGATTTTAAACATTTAAATGCTAGATTTTTGTCATGATGCCACCATGTTTTTAGATGGAACCCCCCCCCAGGAAATATGAATTATTTTCAATATACTGGGTGTACCGCGCCTTTCGCCCTATGTCAGCACCACCAGATTGGCACCAGCATCCCCCGCGACTCTCACATGAAGGATAAAGTGGTAGAAGATGAGTGAGAGAGTGGCTACGTTGAAATGCTTCTGCTGTTCTTTATATCTAATTTTTTTTCCCAAAAGAATGGACTCTCACCTGTTGTGCTTTTTTTCGGATTTTATCTTTGACATAATTACTGCAGCGAGGCAAGTGCAAGCGGCCCTCACTCCCATTCTGGTCAAATGACAGCAGCGCACCTCCCTCTTTTGATTTTGTGAAGTATTAATATGATATTCAATCATCAGGGGGCATATTCTATTTTTATTTTTCCATCATCTAATCCAATGATTTTGACTAGTACGAGACCTACACAATAGATTGGCTCATCATATAACATACAATAAAAGCCAGTTTGTGCACACTTATAGACTTATGGAGCTGAAATCTCAATACAGCTAAGCAACCAATAGTTTTCAGACAAAAACTGCAATGTGATTAATAAAAAGGCAAAGGCTATATATATGTATATATATATATATAGCATATCTGACCCATGTTTTATACCCACTGTTGATGGTTTTCAGTGATGGTAATTCATCCATCTATTATTTACTGCTTTATCCTCCTCCAGATTGGGGTGCCAATCTCAGTTGACATAGGGCAGTAGGCGGGTACAGCCTGGACAGTTCGCCAGTCCATCGCAGGGCCACTCACAGATACAAACAACAATTCACTCTCACATTCACACCTATGGTCAATTTAGAGTGACCAATTTACCTAATCCCCATATTGCATGTTTTTGGACTGTGGAGAAAACCCACGCACACACAGGGAGAACATGCAAACTCCATGCTTACCCCTGATACTTACTCTATATTAGAGTGTAATTTCATCTTTTTTACTTTTTACTTTTTGTAATTTTCTTACTATTGTATTGTATTTTATTTTATTTTATTTTATTTTATTTTATTTTATTTTATTTTATTTTATTTTATTTTATTTTATTTTATTTATTTATTTCATTTTTATTCTATTCTCATTTCTTAACTGAGCTGTTGTGAATGTGTGTTTCCCCCCTGGGGGAGGAATAAAGTCATTCAATCTTCAATCAATCTTCAGAAAGGCCCCGGCTCGAAACCAGGTATTCTGGCTGCAAAGGCAAGAGTGCTCTTGCCTTTGCCCCATATGGGCCACACACCAACCATGTGGCCCATAATATCAAGTAGTTAATATTTTAGTGATAAAATCCCACTCATCATCTTGTAAAACTGCAATTAGATATATCCTTAAAATCCTTCAGTCTTTTTTTTTTGTGAATAAGTGAATACAGACCTCCACCAAAGCTTAAACACTTTGTCACCTTCGTTTTACATACAGCACCTGAAATGTTTACATTTTGATGCACTGGATCCAGACGACTTTCTGGATCTGTATAGAACTTTACCTTCTTATAGCATCGTACACAAACGTGAAAAATTCAGCCTAATCTGTTAAAATATCAGTGAGATATACACATCTGAACTTGAACTTTTGACTGATATATTTTTTCTACAGTTTTGCCCATCATAAGAGAAAGGAATTTCTTGAAAATGTGATAAATAATCCAGTGGCTAGATTCTTACCAAACTTTACGGGGAACATACTTGTGTATGTCACAAAAATTGTTAATCTGTCAAAAAATATAGACGGGAAGTTGCTAAGAAGCTAACAGAAGAACAAACTTAGTTATAGGGAAAAACAAGGGACAATGGATTTATCCAATCACAGACAACAAATATATATGACCACTCAACCAACCCTTGTGAAAAATGTGTCTACGGGTTGGAATCTGTTTATTTAAAGGACTGAAAGTAATTTTTGAAAGTACTACTTACATCAAAGACCTCCTTGTGCAGCTCTTGAGTGCTCCTCAGCCAGCTGCGGTTCAACTCGCTCAGCTCCACAATCGGCTGAACCTTTAGCCGAACCGACTCTCCAGACTGATGGATCATCTCCACAATCTCATCCCTGCTCTTGTTCTCCACATTAATCCCATTTATTTCCACCAGCCTGTCTCCTGGAACCAGGCCCACAGCGGGATCCTTAGTCCCAGCACCTGGTTCAGCAAAGTGAACCACGTGTCGACTCATTTTTCCGTCAGGGCGCCTGTCTAGCATTGTGATCCTTCGCAAAGAGAAGCCAAAGTCCCCCGTGTTGCGACGTTGCAACTCAAGTTCTCTTGCGTCTGGTATTGGTGGAGCAACAAGCACGGGCAGCTGAAGGTCCAGACCAGGGAAGGTCTTCTCCACCATTTCAGGAATGAAAACAACATTGGTGCTTTTCAGGTTGGACATTAAAGATGTACTCCAATTCTGACTAGAAGTATTCAAAGCTTTGTCCTCTTTGCTTTTGTGATTAAAAGACACATGTTTCTGCCCCACTGTATAATTCAGCTTGGCAAGTTCTCCAAACTTAGCAGCTCTCTCTTTAACAGAGCTTTGGTGACGTACTAGTTCATCTCTCTTCATGTCTTCACCAGAAGTACTCGCTCTTATTTGCTGCACATCCTGGTGCTGCTGCTGCTGTGTGCTGTGAAGGTGTTCGACCTCCAGGTCTGTTAGGTTGAGCTCTGTGTTGCTCGCAACTTTAATGGGGATGGGACTAGAGATCTCCAACCTGCTCCTCACGTCCCTCTTAGAGCTCCCGCGATTGAGATGGAAAAAGCCTCGTCGTATGCTCATCTCTTCCAGGCTCTTCAACTCAGCCGGGGACATACGCTCCTTCTTTTCTTTTTTGTCTTTCTTTTCTTTCTTTCCAAAGTCCTTCTCCTTGTCTTTCTTAATTAGATGAAACATGCTTGCTTCCTGCTGTCATTCACCAGTATGAAATCTTTTGACTGATTTTTTAACTGTTTAATGGAGAACTATCATAGAAGCACCAAGGAATGTGAACAGTGATGTGATCTGTGGAGAAGAGACATGAATAAGAGAAATTTAGAATCATATTTTCCAGGAGAATAATAAATCAGTGGAATCTTTTCAACTCAAAAATCATCAAATAATTCACTTAGGTGTTGGAATTTGATTAAAATATCAAATATTTTCAAATGTGTTAATTGATTATTTATTTTCACCAGACAGCAGCAACTACACACAACCTTACGTTTCCACTTGTAAAAGATATCTAAGAAACCAAGATTTTGTGTCCCTAATGGCAGCCATGTTTTCACTGAGAGCGAGTGTCCATATCTCAAGCTGGTTCCCCACCTGGGGGGGAGGACAGAAGCATGCAGTGTAGTCAGCTCTGACTATGTGTCAGTACCTCATACAACCACACTTCAAAAATCCTCAACTATCCTTTAAGTGTCATGCTCTCATGCCATATAGTTTGCCTAAAGCGAAGCATATCTTCAAAAAGTCATTGCCTCACTTGAAAACAAGGGACCTCACTCTCATTTTCAGTGATGCGGCATCAACAGCTCCTATGTGGAGGCTCAGGTGCTACTTCAGCCTTCACTCTCATCACCTCCTTCCTCTCCCTCCTTATTACTTCACCCCATGGAGTGGGAGTGAAGTATTGTTTTTGGTGGCTCTGTGTGTGCGTGTGTGTGTCTGTGCTTCCACACTTGCGTGCAATATGAGCCTTGTCTTCAAAAAGTTATTGGCCTAACTTGAAAACAAGGGGCATCGCTCTCATTTTGGGCCAAAAAGTTAAATGTTTGTAAAAATCCTTTGAAAATCAGTAAGAGACAGGGAAACAAAAAAGTGAAGTTGAAGCTGAAGGTAACCTAACCATAGTGCTGTTCAACTTCCAACTGTTTCCCAAACTAAAATACCATCATCATTTTCAGGGTGATTATGAAGGTCCATGCTGCTAGGGAGTATCTAGGGGCTCAACATGTGACCTTCTGCAAAGCAATAGCAAAGATTGAAGTGGTCTTCCTGAACAGATTCATCTTTGTGATGCTGGATCGTCATAGACAGGGCAGTCTTTACTCTGCACTACCAGTCTTTTCACCTCCTTCCTTGTTTTAAAGGGGACATATTATGCAAAATCAACTTTTTAACCATTTTAATACTTATATTTGGGACTCTGGGGGCCCTACCAGTCACCAAAGTGTGGAAAAAGAATACTCCGTCATGTTTTCGTGGTCCCCCTTAGTGTAAGTATAGGCGATAAAACACTCGATGTTGAATTCCCTGCGCTTATGACGTCAGCATGCGCATTTCACCGCGAATGTTAGCGCCCCACCAGTAAGTTTACTTCGAGAGGTCCACCTTAGCTCCACCTTGTCCCTGCGAGAGTGCAGGCGAGGGAGGAAGAGCGGTATTATGTCAACGCGGAGGGACAAGTGTGCTGTTGGTGGCTGCACAGTGGAGCACAGTGTTTTACACAAACCTCCAGCCTCAGAGGATTTTATATATGAAGCTAATGTTCCGGATAAAGTCAGCAAACGTGTGTTCGCACCACTTCGCATGAGACTGCGGCCAGCAGTCGCCGTATTTAGTCAGCGAACGTATTTCACCGACGTACAAACCCACACATTTTTAAGAAAAGGTCACATGGAGCTCATAACTAACCATTCTGACACGTCCTAATTAAAAATATTTGTTCAGTACGTCCTCCATGACCGGAGCACAGACTCAGTCTGATCACATACAGCGGCCGTTTATGCCGCTCGCCACTGGCGATCAGCGGTAGCGATCAGTGGTGCTGCACTCTCTGTGCAGCATCGCTGCACTCTCTGTGAAAATCAGTTAAAAAGACAGCACCGCTGATCGCCAGCGGCGAACGGTGAGCTGCCTAAACTGGCGCTGTATGTGTGAGTGGCGTCACAGGAACAGACCTCTGACACATGGATACATAGGGACAGCACAGCTGATCGCCACCACTGATCGCCAGCGGCGAGCGGCGAGCTGCCTAAACTGATCGCCAGCTCCGGACCATACAGTCACCGGTCTGATACAGCGCCAGTTTATTCAGATCGCCGCGCGCTGCTGGCGATCAGCTGTGCTGTCCCTAGGTGTATTTAACTGATTTACAGTTCGGCACTGTTCGGCTCGATCCTTATGTAGGACGTCTCTTCCTTTGACGGCACTCTCGCTGTTTTCTGCGCATGCTGCCATGTTGATATTGTCAGAGAACTAGTGGAGGGAGGGGGAGACGAGAAGCAGCTGAGCGAGTGAGCGCTGTAAAAAGGACAAATCAGAAACCCCATGGAAGAAGTGGGTGTGTGTTTGCCTGTGTCTCATTTGCATATAAAGGGACCATGCACGAAAACCGAGCGTTCTGAAAGGGGCGGGTTTAGCAGGGTTATTGAACTGCTATTGTGCTTCATCCTTATGGTATTTTGACCAAGGCATGTCACTGACATGTTCATTAGGACACCAGGGAACTATTTTAATGGGGGAAATAGGGTATAATAGGTCCCCTTTAAGATTTGGAAAGTCTGCCTCTAAATACAGCAGCATCCTCTCCTCTGAGATATTTTAAAACTATGCTTTATCTGCAACCTCTTATCGCTTGGTGATTCTCTCAAACAACTCCATTATCTCAGTCCCAACCTTCAACGACAACCTGAAATCATTTGTGATTGAGCTTTTTTCCCCCTCCTCTTTGGTTCCTCACTGAACTACTCTTCCCCCTACTTAGCCCTCTGTTTATCTTCTGCTCAAGAATATTCTTCAGACAATTTCCTCTATCTTTTTCTGGTTGCATGGCCCGTATGCAAGCCTTTCTTCAGTGTTTTGCATTCTCTTTAAACACTTGCTCTATAGAGCATTTGGTCATACTTGATTACAATTGTGTGCACCCTCTCTCACTGAACATCTTGCCATTCTCTCTCACTCTCATGTGTCTTAAGCTCACATGGCTTGTTCACTCTGCAGAAGGCTTTTCAGACATTCCATTTTTCTTCAAAGACTTCCCCTGCATTGTCCTCAGTATTACCCCTTACTCTTGCTATCCATTGATGTTTTTTCCCCTCAGTGTGCATTGGAGCTCATTAAATACAACACGGTGAAACTTTTTGAATTCATCAAATCAATATCTGGAGCTCATTAAGCTGAGAGCGTTTAGATTAAGTTGTCCGTGTGCAAGTCATTTTGTTATTTGCTGTGTAACAGTCAATCATCAGTATTTCATATATTCTGCTACTTGGTTGTCTGAATTAATTAGGACAGCTGAAATGTGCACGAAACCTCACTGAAAACATGGCTGCCTGTAATGATTACTTATCTACATCTTACATCACCTATTTCATAAGTCTACGAATATGTTTGTCTCTTTATTTCGCCAATGGACAGCCTCTTCAGACTGGAAACTGAAGAAGCTATCACTTTGTAAACCACTCAGAAACCATTGAAAAAAATCTATTATTTTACTTCATGAACAAAAAGGTGTATTATTTGTTTGCTGTGTCCTTTACCTTAAAACAGGCCCTGTCAAGCAATACTATCAGATCTGACTGAGGGAGCATTTGTGTGTATACAACAGCAGAGCAGGGCGGGGATTTATCCCCTCAAACTGCTGGACGACCTGTTTTTTTAAGCTGTATAATTCACTACTGAAACTTTTCGTGGGTGCCTCTTCAGTCATACTCCAACCACTTTTCAGATGTCTCACTCACAAATACAATGAGATATATATATTTATCAGCCTTTATGAAAGGCTTCAGAGTACAATAAATTGTATTATGTATTCTGAAATAGTTACTTAGTAATCAATTAATTTATGGTCAAATTATTGCAAGGAAGCACAGGTGGAGGTCCTCAGAATATTTCTTTATCTTGTAAGGATCCTTGGCCAGGACAAAATTAAGAACCGCTGCTCTGGGGATGGCACGACACCACTTTTCGAATCCACTACCACTACTGATATCACAAACTCCAGTATCTGAAGATACCAATATCAGTCCAATAGTCCATTTTAGATAGAGCTGTTTACAACACATTATTGTGCTAACCATTTCAAAGTACTTCAGAGACATAATTGTCCAAATGTGTCACAAATATTCTTCTCAAATAAGGAAAAAATAAGCATGGCTCTGCTAAAATTCTGTTGCTGAGTGCTATTTACATTTTCACAATCGTAGAGAAGTATGCAATATAACCAGTACTTTTACATTTTTATCTGTCCGATATCTGATGCAGTGATCAATTGTGTCCCCTCAGCCCATGACCTTGACACATCAATACACTTGAAGTTGTCCTGCTGTCAGATGTTCAGCTACATCCTCCATCAGCTCAGCTTAGTCAACAGCCCTGCTTTTGTTTATGTGAAGCCACAAACACTCAATTCGCACTTAATCCACAGTTAATCACGTGTTGACAGAAGCTGAGAAACATTTACACTGACTTTACATTATTTGCATATTCTGAACATGCTTTAAAAAACCGCTGCTAGTTATTAATTTTATTTATTTTTAAGCTTGTATAATTAACATTTCTTATACACATGGTACACATAACTAGGTTGTCGCTGCCACTGTTCCACAACCTGACCGTAATGCTCTCTCTTTAAGCTGCTTTGCCCTCATTCTCAAACAACGGCGCCCTCAGCACAGAGTTTAAACATGAAGACAACAGCAGAGTAACACATAGTGAGCAAATATGACAGTGACTCACCTGTGATAGCCCGCAAATCACAATGTTGTTATCCTAGGAAGAAGTTTTCTGCATTTTTCTTACGGAATAGTCAGCAGGTGCACGGAAATGGTGCGTTCAAGTGCTCGTGGCAAGCTCCGAGTTTTCGTAAACCAACCGTGGTCAGTGTGTTTGTGTTTTGATTTAAAAAAACAACAACAACAAAACATGTGAGTGATGCAGCAGACGAATAAAATATGAATATACAAAAGAATAATACACAAAACATTTTTTTATACAATACTAATATGTAGCACAAGTGTGTACGCTTACAATTGTAATTTACACTGAAGCAACCGTTGTTCAATCACAAAATATATATTTTCAGTGTCAAAAGATGTATGTATGCATATATATGTATATAAGATATGTAAAAACAAATTTATTTTAATTTTTAAACTCCTATTTAGGTTGCTTGTGTGTAAATGGCTACTATTTAAAATAATTCCAACAGTATGTGAAGGAAGCACAAATAGAAACTGGACAGCAGTGACCCCTCCTGGTGTTTTTACTTACAGTAAAATGAACCAGAACACAGGGGGTGCAGTTAAAGATTACAGATTAATGCAGGCAGCCACATTTTCATTATTACTGACCAGCTACAGGTTAAGATTAAGATCCAGATAAAAATAAGAAATTAAACGTAACCAGTCTTCAAATCAACCAATGATCATCCAGCTTTCTCATCAATCACAGGTGCAGAGAGTATACACATCTGTGTTGTAGAGTCTAGTTACTGTAATGCTTCATATTACTTTTGTCAAGTCTCTTATTTATCAATCTCCTTTCATTAAATTCTGTGGTACTAATTACACATGATAATGTGTTGGTGCTGTTGTTGCCATACTTCTTTCAAGCTTGTGTGTTTTAACATTTGATTCATGCTGTAGATTAAATTTCCCTCAAGATAATAATAATGATAAATAATAAAGTAGGAAAGAAAATGAAGATTTAGAGCCATAAATGTTTCTGGTGCCCTGTATTTGCCATACTGTGCAGTCTAGTTTTGATGTGGCATTTATCAGCTGGGTTTCTCTTGGATGTTTGTCTCAAAGGAGAAGGCCTGGTTTAACAAACATTCCCTCTCACATTCACACCTATGGATAATTTACCTAATCCCCATATTGCTTGTTTTTGGACTGTGGGAGGAAGCCGGAGAACCCGGAGAAAACCCACACACACGCAGGGAGAACATGCACACTCCATGCAGAAAGGCTGCTTGCTACTACTTTCACAGTTTCCTGCTAATGTACTGTCACAATAGGTTACTGTTTCATTATAAAGTTAATTGCTGTAAACTAACAGTGTTTCACTCTAACTTCATAGTTATACCATGTAGTAATATTGTCTTATATAAATGCTGCATTTGACACTAAATTCACATCATATTATACAGTTAATTACTGTACATTTCTGGTATTTTTCTTTATGAATGCTATATAAAAAATATATGTATAATGTAAGAATTTAACTGTGCAAATAACACTTTTCCGTAATAGCCAGACCTAGAGTAATTTTACAGTAAAACACAAAAATACGGTAGTGTATTGTGAGTTATCACAGTTGCCTATGAAATCCTTGAAACAATTCACAGTGGAAAAGGTGTGGGATTTCAAATCCAAACAGGTAAATGAGGAACATTATCTCCATAAAGGAACACAGATAAAATACTGTGGTCATACAAGTATTTCTGATGCTTTAGTGTAGAACAATAATAACAATGAAAGTTATATTCTGCACATCGTCTGATATCTGATGCAAATGTAGGCCCTGATGCTTTTGATGACATCATTATAGGTTGATCACTAGCTCCAGACAAGGGTTTTTTTTGCTGACACTTAAATTACATCTTAGTTACATGTTTAACTGTGTGTGCGTGTCTTAGTTGAGGAGACTTAATTACCTATTGTTTCAGGTAGGCTTTCCTGGCCACCAATATGGTCGACAGTGTCATGTTTGATTTGTGACAACACATCCGCCTGTCATTGTCTTCCCAAAGTTGTCCAGCTGTATTTAGAAATAAAACTGATTTGTTTTAATTAAAAATTCACAAGCATGTGAAACATTAATACAAAATATCAAGATAACACAATCTAAACCATGACCAAGAGGAAAGGAATTGGGTTTGTGACAAGGGGTCACCAGCTCAAAACCAGGGTCAGGTCAGGGGCTGGGGTGCCCCTGAGCAAGGCACTCAATCCCCCATTGCTCCCTGGCGTAGATGCTGTTAAGTACTGCCCACTGCTCCTGTGCCCAGTTTGTGTGTGTGTAAAATGGATGGGACAAATGTAGCGGTCAAATTCATTATCACTGATTGATGTGTGTGCAGAAATATTTAATTCTAAATTCTAATTCTAATTGAGTGCACAAGCATTATCATTCATCATATATGTTTAAGGATAAAAAAACAAACATATACTGTATATCATATCACAGTAAATGAAAAACCTGTATTTGGTCCTGAGATTGATCATGAACAAGCCCACATGTGACTGGATGTTTGTATTATTAATTATTATAATCTATGGCCTAACAAGTAACTCCATACACAATTTATACTCTTAAAAAACAAGTAATCTCACAGTACTACAAATGTGCCATCTATTGGACTTCATCAGGGTCCCTCATCATTTAACATATTTTATTTAAGAGGTTAGACTGCAGATTAAAGTTAGAATGAATGGATGTTATTTTGGTTCACTGATGCTTTCAATCACTCAAACCATGGACGACCATATGCTGCGACTCATGGGAGTCATCTTCTGCTCTGTTTGGACGGATATACTTCTCAATTGAAGAGGGAAAGCTAAATATTTGCAATGCAGACCACTTTTTTTTTAAAACAAAAATGTCTTTATTGTCCTTAACTTGAACTAGTGAGAGCATAAAGAAGTTTAAAAAGAGATTTAAAAAGTTAACAACGATATCATAACTACATTACAAAGATACTAATTGACTGCAATTCTCAACAACTTTACAAAGTTTCATCACAGTAAACAGAACAAAGTGAAAATGTACAAGAGATTAAAAAAAAGTTCATTCAATGATGAGAAAAATGGTCTTGAAGAAAAGGTATGCCATACTATAGTCTGACTTTTAAAGGGATAGTTCTGTTTTTTTTAAGTGTATATGAGGTAGTGACACATTGTCAGTGACAAAATAACACATTTGAACTTACTAATAGAGGCAGAAATGGATTAACAACCATGCGTCTTGACGTAAAATTCCTCACTTCCTCTATGTACCTTGATGCAGGTTGTGAGCAGTTTACAAAGTGACACAAACTTTCCAGTCAGGAAAAGGATACCCAGTGATGGGATAAATTGGCCAACATATTCTTAAAATGTCAGACTTAATTGGGTATCGATATTATTCAGTGAATGAAAGTGGCTAAAATTTGTTTTTACGTGTGTTCTCACTGACAGACATTTTTTTTTAGAGAATACATGCCTATGTCTGAAGCTGGTTCTTGTTATAGGGGCATGCACGTCGATACCTCATCAAACAAAAGTACAACTGAACTATCCCTGCAACAGACAATAAAACAATACAGCATAGACCCTCCAACAGTACATTAGCATTTCATCCAAGCCTGCCACACCATCTCCTCCTGTCAGATGGATTTTTATCAAGCGTTCGGGACCTTGTCCTCTGTTGTGGACGTGGTTTATGGTGATGATTGGGGGGGGGGGGGGGGGGGGGTGAAAAATGTCTGCCTGAAACTCATGCCTGCGGTGGACAAGCTCCATTTCCCTCCTGAAGTGATTCTCTCATGCACTCACAGCGTCCTTCTCCTTCTTGTCACTGTCTTCATGCCAGGTCAGACGTTCCTCATAGAAGGCTATGACAACCTGTGGGCACTTCTGATTAGCCTCTTTAGCAAGCACAAGATCGGCATCATCAGAGTCTTTCCACTTCATAAGAAACATCAGGTCCCCACTGGAGTCAGTGGCTCCAATGATCTTCTCTGGCTCGAGTCCTCTTTCAAAGCCACGAACAACAACACTGTCATCGTCTTTCTTCTTTTTGGGTTTACCTCCACCTTCTCCTTCCTCCTCCTCCTCCTCCTCCCCCCCCTCCTCATCATCTGAGCTCCTTTTCTTTGAGCTACCAGACTCTTTAGGTCGTTCCATGGAGCTTGAGCTTGATTTGCTGCCAGGTGTGGAGCCTCCACTGCTGCTGCTTTTCTTGTAGGTTTTCATGAATTCAGCAATAAGCTCGGGGCAACCCAGATTCTTCTCTGGCTCCCATGTGTTGTGCTTCTCAGAGTAGCCTTTCCACTTCAAGAGAAACTCGACTCTGCCTTTCACCACCCTCCTGTCCAGAACCTTCTCCACGGTATACTCTTCTTCCTCAGAGGATGAGGACCCATCTTCGCGAGACTTTTTGCCCATTGTACAGTTTGTTGTCGAACACTAGGCTGTAGCAGATCACAGGTATTTCACCTCTGGATGCGCAGACCGTGGACTGGCGGTGTCGGCCGCAGCGATAATATGGCGTATTCTACGAACCTGTAGTCGATACGGCCAACGTCAGGGTTGCTTTGGCATGTATAGCATGAACTACATAAAGGTGCTGCGTTTCCTCATTAAATTAGACCGAAGCTTTACGGAAATTCGACGGTAAAGCCTAACGCAAGCGACAGTAAACTATTGTAGCAAATGGCCCTCGAGGAACCAGCAAAAAAAAACACAACGGGAGGGTGATGAAATTGTTTTTTGATCATTTGATCAAATTGTTCTCTGAGGTCAAGGCAGCAAGTCAGGTGGTATTTTGAAAAAATAATTTTTTAAGAAAGAAATGAATTTTCACACTTTATTTAATTTATTCCCCGAATCGTGCAAACGCATTTAGCAAACTACACTTACACTCGCACCCCTACATAGTGTGCAAAGTGGTTCCGCCCACGAGGTCACCGGAAGTTGTTTCAGCTGCCATGTTTGGTTGCTTTGTTGTACGCTTCTACCAGGTTTCCTACAGAATTAGTAAGTGTGGAAATGGAGCCGAGCTGGAGTACGTTTCTTTTTCAAGTAAGTTCACTCTTCGGGAGGCGAACCGGGTTAGCTCATTAAACAACCGATTTAAACGCAAACAATCGCACTGTTGGCGGTTAAAGCCATATTTTTAAACGACTGCACGCTAATCTCAAGTAACCAAGCAAAACAATGGTATATGAATCCAGGCGTCCAGCTGTGAGGCTTGGGAATGACGCTAGAACAAAAAAATCAATTCTTCTGAGCGAGTGTTTGCAAAACGTGGCTTTTGTGTAAATCGTGCGGATATTTTGGATATAGGTGTACGATAACTCGACAAGGATTGTGATTTTTTAAGTTAGTTTGCCAAGTCGAAGGCAGCAAAACATGCGAGATGATTTGAAGTAACGTTAAATCTGGAGAGACGCCACCGCACCGTTACAATCGAGACAGACCTGTTTTTTTTTTTTTTCTCCACTGAAGGCTTTGATTAGCAGACCCTGTGTGATAATGAGATGCAACACGAGCGAATATTTTCATTGATAATAAAACACATGCGTCTTATTTTGAGGTGGTTGGTGTTAGTAATGTTGAATAAGCGTGTACTTAGTTATGAGCTGCTGAGATTTACTGCCAACGAGTCCGCGGTGAACTTTCCGCTTGCCCAAAGCCGGTTTCACTGTAGTTAGCTAACGATGTTTAGGCTACCTCCATTTAAAAACTCGCTAGCTCACTTAGCCACATATAAATGGAGCATAATGTGGACGATGCTACTGTGAGGAGCTTAGAAAACACGACTTGATATCAAGCGGAGCAGTGCTGTGTTTATTATGTCTATTTATTCCGGTGACCGCGGCAGAAAGGCATTTGAACTATGCACATATCAGTAGCAGCTAACACTAGCAATGAAGAGGCAGAGTTGAAATTAGCAGCGACCGTACGCAATTTATAAAGTCCCTTGTTTTTTTTCCGCCAGAAAGTGTGTTCAGCGGTAGGCGGTGATAGTCTGCTTTATGCCACCGCTTTCTCCTCAGTGTACAAACATGGAAGCCTGTTGTTCAACAGCATGAATGAAATGTTTGATTCCCTATGGCCTTACTTAGCTTAAACTAATTAAACCTAGCTTGGCCATGACAAATACACGACCCGGATATTTTAAGTAGTACATTTCAAAGAATGTAACATTTTCCTGCGAATTCGAGTGGAATTTTTCTTATGTTTTGTCAGCTTTTGATCACTAAAATGGACGTACATCACAGGTGCAGTTTTTGCGTTTTAACAGGTTATTTTTCTGAATATTATCACTTAATTAAAGCTTAATGTTTTAACTCATAAGCGGCTTAAATTATTACTTAAACGTGTTACCAAACTTTGCAAATGGCAACATTTGCAGCCCTACCCCCCAATTAGTTGATGTTTCCCAAAGTTCTAATAGTTGAAGTTCTCAAATGTTTTTAATTGAAGAAAGAAACAAAACAATATTCACATGAGAAGTTGAATAACTTGTTATTGTTTTATTCCTACTTTGAAGTGGTCACTTTGAGTACTTTGCCCTCTTTTAAATAATTTATGACTAATATGTGCATCTTTTGGCTCAGTTTTCAACTTTAAGCGCTAATTATTCCTGATAAAACAGGCAGATAGACTTTGTGGCTTGTTTTTTTTTTCAGTATTTTGGCGTTCAGCCAGAGGCCCTGCATAATATAATGTGCCTCACACAGTTACTGTGTAGATGTGTGGGCAGTTCATTCTCCATCATTTGGAGAGCAATATTTCATTCAGCTATTAACAGTTGGTTTGCAGCAATGTTGTTTTTATGGGATCACCACCACTTTACTGTTTCTTGAATTGAACGTATTCACGAAAATTTACGAAAAAAGTGTCACTTGACAAGGTGATGACTAAAATGCTTTATTTTAAATGGTGTGACAATTGTTTCAAATAATCATTGTTTGAAAATGACTTGATTATTAACATGGGTAAAGTGAAGTCATAATTAACAAACACTGTCAAAAATGCACTGACAGAACTGACAGAAGATTGCTATGCCAGTAACAAAGTATATATCTTTTCAAAATCTTTATATTTTTTATATATATATATTTATTTAATTATTGATTACTAAATTAAATAACATCAACTATTTTGATCATCAATTAATCAGTTAGGGTGTTGTGTTTTTTTAAATAATTAAAACAAGTTGTCAGGTTATTCAGTTTCTGAGATGTGAATATTTTAACTATAAAGGATCAAACTGGTGGCTAAACATCCATTAATTAGTCATGGATAAGATATAATTTGCCACTCACTCATTCAATGAACACTCACCATTTGCTGCAATACAGGTAAATATTAGATCCTGAAGTCAGTCATAATAAGGAACCATTATAGAACTACACATGCAAAGTAATTTTGGTGCACTGATTATGTAAAATGCAGTGTATTGTTGAACCAAGCTTTACCTCAATGTTAAGCTTTGTATTAAATCCCTATAGTTTTCTAAGCTCAACACTGTATGCTTAACAGTACCAGAGAGACATACAGTATTGAGTCGGTGTCATATACAAGGCAGATGTTAACTTGCCATAACACGCAAAAGCTCAGGTGAAATAAAAACTTATCATCAATGGCTCAAACTCTAACCACTGAGCCAGCATGTGTGCACAATAACGAGGCTCTGGAAACAACTTAACTAAATGGAATGTAGTAATGTTATCAGTTACACATGTGCCTTTTCCTGCTATAACAAGCCAACCTGTCTACAGTGGATGAGAAGTTTATTTACCATCCAGCATTGTAATAGAAAAGTAGATGGCAATTGAATGAAAGGGAATATTGCTGTGTATCATATATTTACATTACTGATGGGCATATTGTCACTCTGTTTTTGTATTTATGCTTTGGATATATATTGGCAAAACAAAACTTTAGGTATCTGTTAAAAATGTGTATGTTTGCTTGACATAAGTCTGGGTGTTCAGTTTTGGCCTTGGACTTTAAGGGAAACATCCAAATCATCCAGTTGTAGAAAATAAGTCTTCAGTGGATAAGCAATTCCTGCTATATGCTGCATGGCATTGGTACCAATATGGAATCAGGGTCTGAATCAGGACTGTTTGGCATAGGATTTATAGTGTGCATTAGGTTTTTTGAAGACTGGTTGTGATCAATTTATAAGCAGCTGATATTGTCCACTAATATCATCTAGTCCAGGCCCAAGTGACGGAATGAATATAAAATAATATATATAAACATTAAAGTTTATCAGACAACTATGAGGTAGTAAGGTACACAAACAATAAACAAAACTGTTCAACCAATGCCCTCAGTTCAAATCTGCAGTGACCTGTGGAGCCATCAGGAGGACTCTCCCTCCATTTTGATGTTATTTATTAGGGAGCAGTCCCAGTTGTCAGAGCATGTTTGTGTCAAAATGGTCAGAGCTGCACAGAAAGCACAGCAGCTGACAGGCCCTGCACCTCTGCCTGCTTGTCTGTCTGTAGTGATGATGCCCACCGTTAACAAACTTCACAAAGAGGTTTTCCTGGCTGGTATCCCCCACCCACACGCATCCAAACATAAAGCCCCTACTCCACCCAACCCTGGTGTGCCAGTGGCAGGGCAGCATTGGCATGATGATGACAAATCTTGGAAGGTGGCAAGTGTGAGCAGGTGCTTAGACAAATGGATGAGTGGGCTTCGGTGGCATTATCTGTGAGTTTCCGAGGTCCCTCTGTGTGTAAGGGAACTGTGGATAGTTTAGCTGACTAGTGTGCGCATAAACAATGTCCCTGTCTCATGAATAGATGAGCCAAATCAATGAAGATGACCATACAAAGATCCCCCGCTGAGGCCCAAGTGCGTCGCTGCTCAGATTTGTGTCTTTCACAATAGGCCAGATGACATAAGGAGGACATTGTGTGGTTCATTTTTCTTTGCTATCCCCCTCCTCCCTTGGCTGGCCTTCTTCGATGGATGATTGAACCTCAAAGGGCGAGGTCAAGTATTTCACCTTGCCCTTTCTTGCTGGTAGTTGACAACACAGTTGTAAATGTTTTTTTACTGGAACAAGAATAGTATATACCATGTCATGATATAAATGTTATGTTTGGGTATGATAGGAGAAAAGAAGCCTGAATGGTTTAGGGACATTTTTTTTCTGTACAGTACAGACAGCACTGACTGTCAGTACGTCATACGACCCCACTTCAGATAATCTGAACAAGCCCTCTAACTGCTAAATCTTCTAATGCAAGGAGGAGAACTTTAAGTTATGAATAGCTATTTGGAAATCATTAACAGAACCCCAGGTCAGATTTCTTGCATAACATATTATTCTAAATTTCAGCCATTGCATTATTTGAAAGTTCAGTGTGAAAGCAATTTATTGTTTAGCCCTTAGGCAAACCTCCGATGTCTTAAAAAAAAAAGAAGGTAAATCTAACAACCAAGGAATCAGACTAAACAGTCATCAGTGAATGTCCCATATATTTTGCAATGCTTTTTACTTTCTTGGATGATGGCAGAAATAGTACAACAGTGATCTACTATATGGCAACTCATTAGGGCTGATACAAGACATTTGTCTTTTTGATTTTCTTGCAACTTTTTTTTTTTAAGTAACTTTGCAGTCTGTCGATTGTGTCATTTACCTTGGTACCCAATGAAAAACATACCTAAACAAGATTCACTATATGAGTTGGACCCTACTGGTTTTGCTGCTGCTGCTAATTGCACCCCCACCACTTCATTCTATTTCTCTACTGGTATTGGGAACCAATAGTTTGCATCTGAAAAAACCACAACACAACCATGAAATGTATTTTGCCAATATGTGGTTGTATCACTGTGGTCCCCTTTACCCTCAGTTAAGCTTCAACATGTCCCCTGATCTTTGTTGCTGAACTAATGGCTCGCTCTTCAGAGTTCTCTTGGAAGTTAAAGTGGATTCTTTAAATCAGCACTGTCATGATGGAGATATTTTTTTTATCCATCTGGATAGTGTTATTGATACGTTGCATGACTTGCGTCAGCCTCATAAATGACAACTCTAGAGCACATTTTTTCTTGTTTAACATCTGTATTCTTGGACTTTGCTGACTTATGGGGTGCTGGTGCAGCAATCAGTAATGCTTGATTTATTGTAGTAATTCTCATGCAGATCTATAAAAGTAATGATACAGTTGAAGTCATTGCTTTAAAGTTACAATCTCCACTATTAAAGTACACTATTAGACATCGGACTATTTAGTAGAACTACTGATTACCAGTAATAATGCCAAGATGGCTGCCCCCATTCAAACACTGCCACTTCTACTGTTAACTTCTACCGTGGACATGTTGCTGCGCTGTTTGTGTGTGCCAAATACCACGAGGGGTTGTTATCGACTGGTATTGCTAGCAGTAGCTAACCCGGTAAATGTTTGCGTCCATGTTTTTTTCCGGACTTCTCTCAACGATTACCCTTCAGTGTAATTAGCTGCTATAGTGCATGTATGTATAGTATAGTGCATAGTAAATGTATATCATGTCTGGATGAATTACTCATGACTGTATTTACTTTATCAGCAGGCCAATGAAGCCCTCCACCACCAGCACCAGATGGCCCAGAACAGCCTGCTGCCACTGCTCAATGCAGGAGCAGAGCAGATTGACCAGAAGCCTATTCTGCCCATTCAAATGGACCAGAAGCCACCTGTCAGTGCTGCTGACCTCCTCAAAGATAATATGGCCAGTGGAGGTGTGCGACCACCTGTGCCCGTGATAAAGAAGGAACACAAGGGCAAAACACCGTTCATCTGTGGCTACTGCAACAAGGCCTTCCGTGACAGCTACCACCTGCGACGCCATGAGTCCAGCCACACCGGTATTAAGATGGTCTCACGGCCAAAGAAGACAGCCCAAACAGCCCCCACCATGGTACCCATGATCTCCTCTATGCCACGAGACAACCACGGCACCCCTTCCTACATCTCCACGGTAGCCGGCATCCTCTCCACAGCAACCACCTCGGTTTCCTCAGGCACAAGTATCATGACATCATCTGCAATGGGCAACATGCCGCAGCAAAACGTTGTCAAGAAACCCCCGAAACCCGTCAAGAAAAACCATGGGTGTGAGATGTGCGGCAAGGCATTCCGTGACGTCTACCACCTGAATCGCCACAAGCTGTCCCATTCAGACGAGAAGCCTTTCGAGTGCCCCATCTGCCAGCAACGCTTTAAAAGAAAGGACCGGATGACCTACCATGTTCGCTCTCATGACGGGGGAGTGCACAAGCCCTATGTATGTTCTGTGTGTGGGAAAGGATTTTCCAGGTAAGGATCATTTTGTGGGGCTTTTATCTATCTAGCACTGGCAACTTTTTGTTGACCCCTTTGGTTCATCAGCATCCTCTCTCTTTTCCTGCTAACTTTACTGTGAAAGAGGCATTATATCAAAACGCTATACACTTCTATATTTCTGTAGTTTACAGTAGAGAGGGCAAAATACCACTTTGTCAAGACCGGCACCATTATCACTTGATGTAATCTTTTACCCCTTTAAAACAACTGAACCAGTGTGCTGCTGCCTTTACCCACTCGCTATAACCAGCCAAAAACATAAACAGTTTGGCAGACAGGTGCAGCCCCCACTCACATCCTGGTCACATGATGGTGGTGCACATTTCTCTGTACAGCAGGTCACCCATGCTTAGTGACGCATTAAAGTGATATTTAGGATTTACGGATCATATCAAATTCAACTTGTTAATTTTTCTTGTATCCACTTTTGACCAGGATTGGACCAATACTGAGAATTTGATGAACTCATCAACTGACATGACTGATCATTATAGCTTAGACGTTTTTCACCAATATATATCTGTATTAGTACCGTAGGCAGTACCGTAGGCAATGCTTAACTGGTTAATACACATTGTTGGGCAAAATAATATCTGTAATATGAAGTTATTTGTCTTCATACTACCAGACAGATTTGTCATAGGGACACACACTGAAAAGTCCTTAGCCTGTGAACTGCTGGCACAAGATTTCATGGGGAGATTGTGTTACTTGTTTCAAATGTCTCTGTACATTCCTCTTATAGCTCTTAAAGTGGTGGAATAAGTTTCTGTGTTGGACCCATGTGATCCAGCTGATTCAATGAATGTACTCTTGGAGACCAACTCACAAACATTAACATTTCCAGTTGGGTATCATGTCCAGGCTGTGATCCATAAGTTGTTTTGCTCAGTTGCAAAAAATGGCAGCTCCTTTGTGTTGAAGCTGTTTTGTACACAATTGAATGAGCAACATGAAGAATAAGGTGTGATGACAATGGCAAATACTAAATCAGTGAGGAAATAGCTGCAAATGTAAGAAAAGACTTAATTGCTGCTGTTTTTCCCATGTGCTTTCTATCAATAACTAACAACTCTAAACAGGACGTATGCATGTGAGCGCTTATGTTAATGGAGACAGTGAATAATTCCACCAACTTATGGTTCCAATCTAAAGAAGTGATTTTAGTTGTCTGGGTGTAATTTAAATGGTGATAAATCTTTTGCTATACACATTATTTGATCTATTCATTACGAAGCACTCAAGAATAAGCTTTTGTTATCTCCTATTTAGTTATGTTCAGGTGACTTATGGTACTGCAGGTGTGCCACGCCAGAAATTATATTAGAGGTGCATGATTTTGGACTTTGTGCCGATTTGCGGACAGATTTGGTGTGCTTGGACCAATAACCAATACCAATATTTACGGGTCTCCCTTTGCCCAACTTCAGAGGTTATTATGGCCTCCTTTACATCTGACATTAAAATGCATTTTCTGTGATCAGATAGATGAATTTACACCTTGTATTAACATGCTTCTCCCCATTAACTCATCTTCTCCTCTATTTGCTGCCAACAATGTTCGCACCACGTGAGGTTGAGCGATTGTTATGGACTCCTCTTTGCTTTTCGAAGCAGGGGAAGATGTCTTTGACAAGTAGAAAACTTACAAAAGCAGATGAGACAGTGCAGTTTTCTCGCCGTTGTCACATTAGCTGTACTCAGAGCCACCAAGTACCTCCGCTGCACTCGGTTGTTGTGGGTGGAGCAGAGATGCATCGCATTTACACTAACACTCAATCCGATCACAATGGGACCACCTCCTGCAGTGGTTTGGCAGATCAGATAACAACCTGTACTTACAAGTGGTCAGGCACTGTCCGAATGCAATCCGATGACAGGAAACACATTTTAATGTCAGGTGTAAAGGGGGCCTTAGTCTCTTCTTCAAGTGAAATTAACACAGTATTTTATGTACTCGTGTCTCAGCAGATGTAGCTATAGGTTTTCTTTATAACAGTTGGAGAGGTGACAAGGCGAGAGCAGCATATTCAGCATACTCTTTTAATCATTATAGTTACGTTGTTTTTGCTGATATCTATTTTAAAGCCAATATCGGACGATATTATGCACCCTCAATTTAAAATTTTGAACATAGCATAATTATTATTTCTGTTTTGTAATCAAGTTTCAAACGGTCCTCAAACAAAGGCCTGTTTTAAAGTTATTTATGAAACCAGTAATACTAATACTGTGTGTTGACCAGGTTTGTGATTTAATGTTTTGTGTGTTTGTTAATTGGCAGCTCTAAATGTATGCTTTTACTGCCATTTACTGATCATGCAGCAGCACAGTGGCTGCCTTTTCATTTGATGGTTCTACACAGTTTTAGATTTGCACTTGCACTGACCCCCCAACTCCAGTCCAACCACATGTTTAAACAGTCACACATGGAGGAGCACCAGTGGAAGGGTATCGGGGGAGGAGGGGGGAGGCGTCACTTGTCACTTTGTGGTTCCCGCCAGCATGTCACAGTCTCTCCCCCCCAGGAATTCAATTAACCATGCGTTCGGGTCAACACATTTGCTATTTGGAGATTAAATATGTTGTTCAGGAATGTCTCGAGACAGCGATTTATCAATACAACATACATTATCTAGTCTTTTAAGGAGAAAATATTTCGTAAAATGAACCATCGAGTTTGGTCAGGAAATAAGAGTTGTGTACGGCAACACAGTGTGATCCCCGGTCAAGCTGTAACACTATCACTGTGCTGTATATGGCAGTTTCAGGCGTGAGTCCAACACAGTGACGTGGGGCAGGGATTCATCAGCATACTGGAAAGTGAGAATGGGGACTGAATAACAGGCCACTGAGTCACTGCCACTCGGCCAGACGATGTCTGGAGGACAAAAAAATAAAAATAAAGACTTAATTCTTATTCATAGCACCACTTTAGAGAATCCTCTTCAATCTTCTCAGTTTTTAAAGAAAAAAAACTTTGGGTTAGTGAGAAGCTGCCAGTGTTTGCATCATGTCCACCCTGACATGATGCTGCACTCACGTTAACAAGACGATGGAAGCATCAGTGTAGATTCTGGAGTTTTACTAGAAGAGGTCAAGGTCTTCCTGATAATGTGGGAATTTTAAAACAAATAAACCGTGCTGTGGGATTTTACTTAAATTCTCTTAAATTCTGTGGTATACCTTTTTTTTATTCTGTGGCACAACAGTCCGAAATACAATAATTAACCCTCACTTTGTGGTATTAATGATATTAAATCAATGTTATGGCCTACTTACGCTGCATTTAATCCTCTGTGAGCGCGATCGGCCGACAAATTTATTCAGAAAGCATAACTGACATTCTCTTTATTCTCAGTTTTGGTGACTAATAGTAGGGTTGCTAGAAAATAAATACTTAATGTCATCGTGGTATGACTCGTCTTATAAAAAACAAGGGAACAATGACAGGGGAAAACCACCTTGTGTTTTTTTTTTTTTTTTTAAACTAGGTCAAACTAACCCACGCACGGGTGATCTTGGAGAATTAAATGCCATTGACAAAATGTGTATTTATTTTCTCCAATGCCTGTCCCCTCATTATCAAAGTAAACGGAGCACATCAGTATGTTTTTGCAGATACCAAGCAAGAAGAGAGAGGTCCATCTTACCGTTTTATATAATGTTTATGCCCTTAAATTATAGAAGTTTGTAAACAACACTTAACTTTATATCTGGTTATATCAATTCAACTGTAAAGTGACTTTCAAAAACATTCCCAGAGTATAAAATATATTAGAGGTACATTTTCATCTTCCAGCTGAAATGGATTTAAAAAGGGAATTACCTCATAATATTGCATCAAGCATATGTCTTGCATTTGATGGTCCGTATGCTTTTAAAGTATTGAGTTGTTCTCAATTCCAGAAAACCACTATTAAAATGGAAATTTCAATATAAACGAATGTGCTGAAATAACATGGTCTGTATGTGGAACTAGATGTTCTGATAGTACGATGGCAAAGGGCCTCGTGTGACTCATTGACAGCTCATGTAACTCACTGCATCCCTGTCCAAAGATTTAAATGTGCCTTTTGTTTTGTCCTTTCATTTTGATCAAATCTAGGCCAGACCATTTGAGCTGCCATGTGAAGCATGTGCATTCCTCAGAAAGACCGTTTAAATGTCAAGTAACGGTAAGAGCCATGACAATAAGCTATAATGATTATTTCTATTAGCATTATTGATTTATTTGCTGTTATTGTTGTTTGACCCTGTCTGCTACGCGGTTGCAGGCCTGTACCTCTGCTTTCGCCACCAAAGACAGACTCCGCTCCCACATGATCAGGCATGAGGGCAAAGTGACCTGCAGCATCTGTGGGAAGATGCTGAGTGCGGCCTACATCACCAGCCATTTAAAGACTCATGGACAGAACAACTTTAACTCCTGTAACAAAGGTATGTTACACTGGGAAAGGCACAAGACTTATGCCACATTCATCTCATTATAATTCCTTTTGTCTAGTCTACTCAAATTTACTGCTAACTTACCACTAACGGAGATGTCATTGATTAAATAAATGAAGGTAGAAAAGGATCCATGTTTTTAACACTACATTTATCAAGCCCTTGATATTAAAGATCATCTGCCTCTTCTAATGTTATTTGTGACAATATTGCATATGGCTGAGAGTGAGGACATAAGGAAGAACAGAGTTTAACCACTTAATGTGTAAGTGCTCACCTAATAAAATCTGCACCTGCTAAAGACCACAGTATAGCAATAGTTTTTCAGTTTTATCTGGCCATTGGACTGCCTTTTCAGAGTGGCTATTCAAGTTTTTTTCTCATTCTTTGACCACACAGTCCATAGAGAAAATGAGAAATTTAACATCAGGGCACACACAGGAAGTGAGTCAGTGGTGGGCACACTGCAATCAGTGCCTCATACAACCACACAAAATCTAGACTAGCTCTTTAAAAATAAACCCTAACTTATCTCCTTCCTACCACATCAGTACACTCTCATCTTGTGTCTCCAGAAGGTAATGAAGTCTGCAATTCTGCCTCAGTGACACCTGTGACCGTCTCCGTCCCCATCACCTCGGCGATGAACCGGGGCAACAACCACCCTGTCACCATAGCCGCACAAATGAACATTAGCACCAACACGGTGAACATCACGTCTCCAATCAGTCTCCAGCATCCGGTCACCATCACCGGACCCCTCAACATCGCCTCTGTCAACATCCCATCTTCGGCATCGATGAATATTGCCCACCCAGTCGCTATAACGACCCCCATGTCTATGAATATACACGGCCCGCTCAACATCGCTATGAGGCAAGTGGATACCATGCCTTTTCTGTCCCAAGTCTTGCCTTCCTCCCCGCCCTGGTAAAAAGAGGAATAAGAGGAAAAGGAGATAGAGAGAGAAAGTGAGTTTTGAACTGGCTAGAAAGAAAGGGAAAATAAGGCAAAACTAGAGACTCCCCCGTACTCCTGATTTGCTCTTCCAGTCCAGCTCTTTCTCACCCAACACCACCCCCACCCCCCCCAAAAAAACCCTCTTTGACTCATCAAACCATGAAGTGACTATTTCCACAAGCTGTGCAGGCGGCCCAGCAGGAGAAGTCGCAGCCACTTCTCAACCAGAGATCAGTGACTGACACCAGATGCAGGACACTTGAGTAGGAATCGAGTAGGATTTATCTTTAAATCAGGACAAAACCGTAAGGCTTAGTGTAGTCACTTAGAATGATGAAACTGTGATATTTTGTTTGTTTTGTATCATGACAAATGAGAGAAGAGGATTCCTCTAGCACACTCGAGGACTCTGTAGGAACACACACACACACACACACACACCAGTGCTTTTGTGAAAGGGAGATGAGAAATGGACTGAAGCAATAATTAGAAATTGCTTTTTTGTTATGTTTTACAACTTCTCTCCCAAAGCCTCTGGGTGTTGCTTTTTATGTTGGTGTTTTTTTTGTTTTGTTTTTTTGTAACTATAGCTTGCTAATCACTATTTAATGTTATAGGAAAAAGAGTCTAGTCAAAGGGACAGCAGCTTCCACTTGCATGGAAGAATATTTTTTCACAGTGAATGGCTTATTGTTTTCTTCTCAGATAGTTGGTATGCTCTCGAGGTACAGTGACTAACTTGTACAGTTGACATAGTAATGTATTTTCATGTCAGCATTTTAATTTTTGCTCCAGTCATTCGAGTAGACGTGTCAACACCGTCCTCTCGATGATGAAATGCTTTTGTTTTCTCTTTGTATGGAAACACAAAGGTCTGTTGTTGTTTTTTTTTTTCTTTGCCTATTTGTAATGTTTTTTTTCTTTGAAGTCAGAATGAACTGAGTCTTGCACTGAAAGCATATCCTACATACAGGTGAGCAGCAGCAGCAGTATTATTGTCAAAGATCAAATTGAAGTCTTAAAAGAATGTTAGTGAGCCAGTCTTCACTTGTGGGCCATCTAGTGGCTGTAAATGGAAAGTCCTGGCTGTGTAGTGAAGCTTTTTCAGTCTGTTACTGTCATTAGTTTTCTCTGACTCTTCTGTACACGCGTTTTATTTTGAATCATTTATCTGTAATTGCCCCCCCCCAAGATGATACTAAGGATCATTCACTCAGGAAAAAAACATAAAAGTCCATTATGCATGAACATGGTTCTTTTTTTAAATTTTTGGCATTTTGGTGTGAGAACACTTAACCAGGCTTTTTTTTTTTATATATATAAAACATAACCGTCCATTTAAATGATTAATTGAGTACATGCTGTACTATTACACATTTCTTTTAAATTCTAGTTCAGTCTCTGGCTGCATGGTCATGTGGCTGAGAGCTGGATGACTATGATGAAATGCAAGTTTGTGTCCATTAAAATAATGGGGAAATAATTGGTGTTGCATGAGCCCAAACACTAGATGTTGAGCGTCAACTCTTTTTAATGAATGCCATGTTATTTTGACTGTGTTGCAGTTCGTTCCACTTTTGGCCTGAAAAATGGAATATGCATGTTTGTCATCCCGCCCCGCCCCCCCCCTGCCCCGCCCAAAGTTTAGTTTGAAACTAAATGTTACCGTAGCTTCTTTTGTTGTTGTTATGCATTTGCGTAGAAACACTATGATAACCTGTTTGCCAAATTTTGATACAATAACAATGTGATAACCTGAAACATTTCTCATGAAATTGAACATCTCTTTATTTTTAAGGAAAAAAAAAAAAAGGAAATTCCAGGACCCTTGTGAAAGCAGTTGAATGTATATCTTTGTAAAAAAAACAAACTATTTTAGTTCTGAGAATATGGTAGTTACAATAGATGTGAAAGATAAGATAACCTTTTTTTATAAATCTTTTGTATTAGAACATTAACAATGGTAATTTTGTATATATGAAAGGCTTAGGCTTTCTGATTAGCAGAAAGGTCAAACATTCCTACATTTTTTTTAAATGTATGTTTGTCAGATTATTACATAAACATGCGCAATGTTATGTGCCTTTTATTTGGGTTGTCTAAATAAAAGAAAATTATCAAATGTGTTTATGGTTTAAGTACTGTTCAGTATGAAGCGCCACACATTACATCACTGGTTTCACGTTTCAAGCGTTGAGAATTAAACTGGATAATAACAATAATAAATAATTATGTTATTCAACCATAACTGTTTGATGGTTAAGACCAACTCATGCTCAGCTTATCAAAATGTTTGACATTTCATAAAAAACAACATA
Organism: Solea solea; assembly: GCF_958295425.1. NCBI lineage: Eukaryota > Metazoa > Chordata > Actinopteri > Pleuronectiformes > Soleidae > Solea > Solea solea. The sequence goes on along the minus strand of NC_081137.1, from coordinate 11,073,565 downwards.
TTGATAATTAAGAAAGTAAACAATCCGTTAAGAAAATAATTTGCGTGTTACAACCCAACTTTAATTAACTTTCCCCCCCTTAATGGGAATTTTTTTTGTAAACAAGTCCAATATACCATATTTAATTCCTGTCTGATATGAATATATTCACAACAATAACTCTGTGCCAGTATTACAGAACACACGGATCATTTCCATAAACGTTTATAAAGTGTTGTTGAACAGGAAGATCATGGCACCGTGATGCTCCACTGATTATTTTTCTTTTACATTATCAATGATTTGCCCTGAAAATCTCTAAATATGTTGTTCTTTAATCACAAACGCCATTATCACGTGCCTTGAGCTGCCTGTTGTTGCAATACAGAAACCGTCCAGCAGGTGGTGGTGGTTATGCACATTTCACTCTTCCTGCCACTCTCTTTGTTCATTAACCCTTGTGATGATGCAGCAGCCAGTCAAAGGTCAAGGGGAAACGTGGGTGAAATTATTTTCATTTAAGTCATATTAATGACAAATTAGGTCTATAAATGTACAATCACCAGATTTTATGAAGTGTTTTTCATCCCACCAAAAGGAGCGCTACACAGGCCACCATTTTGAGCCACCATGTTTTTACAGTAGCCCACAATGGACAAACTAAACATCTGAGATTAGCACACTTGGAAAGGAAGGGTGAGGTGAAGGAGATTGAGCTTTGACATGCAACTTCATCAATAAATGTTGCACACTGTACATTAAATGTATACATCTATAAGCAACTGAGGGTGTTTCACCTCTCATCCAAGAGGCCTCCTTCCATTTACAATGTGGTTAAAAGTTCATGGCTGCAGCTCATGTCTCCGGAAGACCACCAGTGATTTTTCTTCAGTGCCCCATAGTTCTTATGTGTGTGTCCCAGCTGTGTGCACTCAGTGACAACTGTCATGTTTGGAAGATTGCCCTGTACTGTGAAAAATAAAACACAAACACACACACACACACACACACACACACACACACACTTGGCAACTCTTTAGGGTGGAGAGTTCAGTTCAAGTTCACATGCACGAGGTCTGCTCTATCCAACTTCCTGTTTTCATATTAACGCAACAATATCGAATAGACACACATTAACACTGTGGGAATTGCAATAATATGAGTTATGGAGCTCTAAATGTCGTCTTTGATTTTAAAAACATAGGATTTAAGAAAGGGGTCACGCAGTTGGTGTAGTGGTGAGCATGTTCTCCCTGTGTGTGGGTAAATTGGACACTCAAACTGACCATAGGTGTGAGTGGGAAAGTGGATGGATGGTCGAGTTTGTTTGTCTCTATGTGGCCCTGCGATGGACTGGTGAACTGTCCAGGGTGTACCCCCGCCTGTAGCCCTATGTCAGCTGAGATTGGCACAGATTGACCCTCACGTGACAGAGGATTAAGCGGTAGAAATAATGCGCAGCAGGCTTTTTTTCTACAATTCATTTTCACTGAAAAGGGATACATGATTACTGTGTTAATATTTGCACTAAATATTGACCAAAGGGACAAAGATTTATGACTAATACCGTGCAGTCAAGTGACTCAGTGTTCTCCTTGTGTGCTTTGATTACACAGCAACAAACTTTACCCGCCACCAAAACAAAAGTTGACATTTAAAGTTTAATTTGTGCCAGTGATCAAAAGCCGACATATCTAGCAGGTTCTCATGTTGTGTGTGTGCACATGTTGTGCAAAAGGCTGTAGTAATGTAATATTATGAGCGACTGCACGACATGAACTTAAACCTATTCTATGCCCTTTTGGTCTGAGGGAACTGGGAAATACTGACACATATTTCACCTATAAAACACATTATTTATGACTGTTGGTGTGGGTGGAAAAAGTTCAGTTTTGTGTATGCACCCAGTTTGAGATACAGATGCTTGCCACACACAATACATGGGGGAAAAAAATGTATTGTGACCACTTTACAAAAAGCTCATATTCTAGATATCTTTTTAACTGGATACTGAGGCTCTTCACGCTCCTACACCAAAGCCCATAAAGAAAAACAGTGTTTTTATCTCACAGCTTATTGGGAGCTGCTGGTCTACTGCTATAAGTCTATAAGTTTATGTCACTTAGTTAAATCCAAGGAAGGATTTCAAACAGCAACCTCACAAGTGAACACTTTCAAACTCAATGGAGGAGACAGCAGTGGATCAACAGCTCCCGTTTGCTGTGACGTCAAATCGCTGATTTTCTCTATGAACTTCGGTGTGGGGGAGTGAACGGTTTACAAAACAACACAAAATTCAGTTTCCATTCCATCTTATGATAATGCAGTGAACATATATATTCTTAAGATATTGAATAGTCTTTATGGAAATGTTAATATTTGTTTTTTTTACCTTTATCACACAAGTTAGTCATTTTTTTTACAAGTAGAATCTTTGGAAGGAACAAAGTAGCAGAACAGGATTTTGCAGCAACGAGGGAAAAAAACCCCGTCCTTTTGAAATCTTTCTTCAAAGATCAACATTGTTCACCATTTGAAGATGTAGCACGTAACTTTGTTTATTCAAAACCAGGTCCATACACGGAAAATCCAAACAATGAGGTTAGAAAAAAGCCAAAAACTGGTCGACGCAGAACCAGAATCTACCTAGAGAAGGACAAACTGACACAGAAGGAGAGGAGAACACTTTACTGTGGGGGAAGGGGAGCCAATTAGAAGCAGGTGTGACACATTAGGGCAGGTGCGGGTAATCACAGGAGGGCAGGAAGTGAAAAACCTTTCAAAATAAAACAGGAAACAAGAATAAATAAGTAATATAAGAAACAAAATGTCACTTCACTAAACAGCAACTCTTTTGGTGTCACAAGTTACACTGGAGTTTGAATTGTACACATAAATACTTTTGTGGTAAAAAAAAACCATACCACATTCAAAAGCTTTGCTTTGAGCTCAAGATTGCCTTTTTATGTTGTTATAGTATAAATGGGCTCATGGAAATCCCTGCCACCAAAGACGATGGAATCAGATTGTCTGCAAGTCTAATTTAAACTGAAGCCATGAGCCTCCACACGAGGCGTGGTGTCTTAACTGTCCTGTCGTACAACAGGTTAAAGGGCTTAAGTGGCTGCCAGGCTGCGCTCTGATTAAGCACCGTCAGAAAGCTGTCAGGTGCTTGCCTGAACATTACAGGGAGACGTTCTTGTGTGTTTGGATTACCTGCATGATGCACGTTATGGTGGAGAGCAGTGCAGGAAAGCGTGAGTGAACAGAGAGTAACAAATGGTGAGACCCGCACGTATTTTTCATCACAGATCAGATCATGAAATGACTTTGGGATTTCAGAGAACACTGACTTCTCATATTTCACCTTTTTCCTCATAAGCAGTCACAAACAATGAGAGTCAAGGTGGTGCATTAATGTTCTAGAGGGGCAATTTAGGCTTTTTGAAGCGTGACCGTATGAGGTACTGACAACCAACAGACATGGATGCTTTGTGGCGGTCAGCAGGGACTTGAGGAAAAACTGATTTAAATCAGATTCTGAATACTTCATTAAGACCTGGGTGAAAATTAGAATGCACTAATATTTGCTCCCTCAGAAATAAAATACTATAAGGTAAAAGAATGCCAAAACGCAATATTAGCAAACAGATAAAATAAGCAACATTTTGCATGAAGTTAGAAGTAAGAAATATGACCCTTTCCATTCTAAGAAATATAAATAATGTGAATGTAATATGTACAGAAAACAACTGTTATAGGGAACTTAACTGTTTAAAATACTTTTTTTTTATTTAACAAACTTGCCAGGTGACTTACTAAGGGCACTACTGTGTTCAGTGTCAACTCTGTTTGGATGCAAAAGATATTGGAAAAAAAAAGATAAAATAAAAAATGTTGGTAGTTTCAGATAAAAACAGCCACTCATGACTGTTAATTTGCGCCTGAAAACACCATTAAGATGGATATTTAAAGCAGGTTTTCAATCCAATGGATTATTATCATATTGAAGGGAACTGGATGGAAACGAGTTGCTGCACTTGAAGGCAACTCAAACTAAATGAAAACAAACACCAAACACTTAAAGTCATAATTCCAAACCACTAACTCCCCACACCAAAGTCCATATAGAAAAAATCAACAATTTAAAACAGGGCATAGAGAATGTTGATGCCCTGATGCCTCCATCAGTTCAGATTTACGCAGGCGATCTGAGAGTGACCACTCCACAAACTTCATCTTCCAGTCAGAGAAGGCTGTCTAACAGCAAAGATATTCTTCTATATTCAGGCATATATTCTTATTCAGCGAGTCTATTGTTACGGGGGTGAAATCTGTTTTTTCCTTGGCAGCAATGTTTTCAGTGTGAGACAGCGCTCGTGTTGGCACAGTCAGTGCTAATCTATTATCTCATTATCTAGTGTTATAGTCTGTCATTAGCTGCCATCAAACTGAACAAGAAGAGATAACACAGATCTCCCTCACTTTTGCAGCGTTACCAGGCTCTGTTGAATAATGAAGTATTATTACACGGTTCCTCTCGGTGTCATATTAGTTTGACTGTTCACTTCTGTATAGGGTGATCATATTATATCTCTTCTTCTTTATTCGGGCCCCACTTTTGCTTCTTAGTCACTTGAACTTGAAAGCAAAGAAGAGCTTTAATTGTCATGGTGTCCATCTGGCATGTCCCCATCAAAGCTGTGCTGTTAAGACAACAACACCAGACAGCAGCAACACTCAGAACTGAAGTTTTAACAGAGAATTGTCAGTGTTAGACACACTCACAATTCTCTGTTATATTAATGGCAAACTCCATAGTCCATCATGAGGACAGTATATTGCTAGTTTTGCTCAGTGGTTCATCAGCATGCGTGAGGCACGAGTGAGGTTTTGTTTAGTTGTTCACTTTCGGCACAGCCCGGGCCTCATGTGTTACCGCACAAGGCTGGTGAATTGTGCTGGTGAATGTGTGAAACACAGAAAGACGGACAGATGGAGGGTAAGAACACACGGCTCCACGAAAAAGTGACTCACATATCATTGTATAATCAGGGTATATTAAAGGAAGGAACATCACACCCTCATTCCTCCAGTGAGCCACGTGTACGGTTGCCTCAAACCTGCACCGTCATCACACCCTCGTACACATGATATGCTCCGCGGATAATTCACATGGTCTTGAAACGGCATCAACATTTGATGCAGACATACAGAAAGACATTTTTTTTTCACAGTTTTTGCAGTTATTACAGCATCTAGATCAGAGGTCTCAAACTCAGAAACTCAGGGCCTGTTTAATATAATAATAATTATAATACATTATGTTATATTTACCAAATTACGTAAAGAGGCTATCATAATAAATGCAAAGTGCAAAAACTATGAAAATTCAAGATGCTCATAAATATGTTCTTTTGTGAAAACACATATTGTTGTATATCAAAACTTTTATTTCAAAATGGTGTGCAGTGTCAGCATAAATATTTTTAGTCCATTTTTTAATTGTTCCCTCGCCCACTCCTGACCAGCCTAGAAGTTCACTGGGCCCAGGTTATTTGAGTTGGAGGCCCCTGATGTAAGTGTACAAACAGCAATAAGCACATGCCTCATCAGCGTTCTCGTGTGTTAAAGCCGAGTTCACGCCAGACACGTTTCTGGCAGATAATGTGGTCGGCGAGTGTTTTTGCAAGTCGCAGCCACTGATCAGCACGTGATCATCAGTCGCTGGGTGTGAAATATTCACAGACACAGACAGCGTTTCGTGACTTAATCTCAATAATTGCTTTGAAACTCAGGATGAAATAACTGGATGTGCATTCCCAATGATGTCACTATTTTCATTGTTTTAGTTGAGCTTGTAATGAAACTAAATTTTGCAAATGTTTTTTGCATTTTTTTTTTAATCCTCTGTTGTCTTGTATGTCTGTCACATGGTATTTCATTTGTGAAGTCTCTCTTTCATGCATCATATCCTGTGTCACTTCTCATGTTGGGTTTGGTGGCCACATGTTTTTGCATTTTTGTGACACATTTGTTGGAAAAGGGTTGTGCAACGTGTGGTCACTCATGTAGAATAAAGACTGCAAAGACCATAACACAGCATGTGGTGTAGTGAGGGACGTACAGTGATCCTGCAACTGTGAAATTGTCTCGTAGACTGAGACGGATTGTGAGCCAGAGGGCCCCTGGGCACAGGTGGGAATCGTCTGTATAAACCGAGTTATAGGATTGAGGGACTATATTAAAATATATCACATAACATAACCAGTGTTAAGTGGCTTCATGGCCTCATTAAAATATCAAAAATGAATAACATAGTAGCTAAAATATCGGGATAGTATGGCCCAATAATCCATCCTTGGCTGTAGTCGGAGATGCCATGACAACAGCCTTACTCCCCAGCAATGAACATTTTGAGAAAACCCTGTTTAAATTAAATGCAAAGAACAGCTATTTTATAGAATGAATTCTGCCTAAAGTCGGTGGTAGTGAGTGAATACGATTTTTTTTCTATATGAGAAAACTATAAATAATGAATGCACAAACAGCAAAGTGTATAGTTTCATATTTGGGTGTGGTGAGGGAGGTTTGATCTGGTTTGATATAGGATTGAAACATTACACTGACATCTAAAGCATTTAAATGGGATTATAAAGTATGTGGATCCATTATTAATTTTATTATAACCTCTTTGAAGAGGTTACGTCTATTTTTAAAGGTCAGATTTTGATGACAATGTCCAGGGATGTAGATTCAAATAATGGCCCAAGGAAGAAATGGTTAGATTTGGTTGCTGAACTGGATTTACAATTTCGAATTTGTTTTATTTCCTTGTAAAACACATTATTATTGTTGTTATTATTACTAATACTATTATTATGATTATGATGATGATAATGATTGGATAGTATTTTTCTCTTCATGTGTACGGGGGCTGGGCAGGATTGAGAATGCGAATGACTTCATTTCCCAGACTGCACCGCGCCCCATGATGTTCCCAACAGCTGACAGACGGTGAAAGCCTCTGCCAGAGAGCTGTCGGTGGAGTATCCACTCGTCGTTGTCCTGAGCGGACTGGAAATACTCATCGAGCGTCTGCTGCTCTGGAACCTGTTCTCAGTCCGGGACTGGTCACAATCTGAACATCCATTCAGAACCGCAGTCTGCATCCTCTCCAGATTGGGACCTGGGGGACATTTGGTGTCAGCGAACTTCCACAATAGGTCGCTGCGTCGCTTTGACGGGCTGCATATGTTGTATTCGAGAGCACCCGTTTTTGACTGCAGCCCTTCCAGCCGTGCCCAATGCTGAGGAATGGATAGTGTGTCTGTGAACGGTGGGAAGATGGTGGAGAGTGAGGACCAGCAGCCCGAGAAGAAGAGGGACAGTGGCGGCGGCGGCGGTGGTGGTGTTGGTGGCGGCGGTGGCGCAGCGATGGCCGCACTTCATCAATGCGAACTCATCCAGAATATGATTGATATCTCCATCTCCAGTTTACAGGGGCTGCGCACCAAATGCGCCGCGTCCAACGACCTCACGCAGCAGGAGATCCGCACTTTAGAGGTAAGGAGCTGCAATTTCCACACGTATGTCAGAGCAGCGCACACGGCAAACTGCGGAGTCATGAAGCCCTAACGCTACGTCCGCCTCATATTTACGCTGAAAAATTGGCCGCAAACAGAGTATCAGGGAGCGCAGCACACTGTACTCCACCTACTACACAGCCCGTGAGGCGAACGATGAGTCTGAAATAAACGCAAGTTTATGTTGGATTATCAATGATGCCTGATCAGCGCGCGCGTGTGCGTGTGTGTGTGTGTGTGTGTGAGAGAGAGATAGAGGGAGCTCTGTCTGTTGGTGTAAATGTATTCAGTCAGGAGCCTCTTGTTGGAGCAGCACCATGCTGTGCAGCAGAAACCAGCCTGGCCTATAATATGGCACACATTCAATAATGTGACCCTGCTGTTATTTATGATCCACTCTCTGCACGGCGGTTTTCGGGCCTGCAGGACAAACACACAAAAAGAAAATGTACGACGTATCCATGTGTCTCGCAGCGCGCGCGCTCGTGCGTGCGTGCGTGTGCGCGCGTGCATCTGGATGCAGATTCAGCTCAGTCGTGATAGGATGACTTGACATTGCTTTTTAGGGCCTCAACGTATCACACAGTGTCCTCCCAGCCAGTGCAGCACAGAAGTCATGCCTGCGCGAGTGGTAACACAGCGGCGTCACACAATCATCTCTTACTCTGCAGCAATTAACTTGTATATTTTGTAAAAAATGGTTTTAAAACGTAGATGCAGACTGGAGATGCCCTTTTCAACATAGGTGTGTTTTTTAAAGGCACAGTGTTTAACATTAAGGAGCATGTATTGACGTTTATTAAAATACGAATATTTACATTTTTGTTGCTTCGGAGTAATGGTACGTTCCATTTCTAGTCGAAAACTCTGACTTTCCAAGGTCATGAACGACCCCCGGACTCTTGATTTCCAACTTGGAACAACCTCACATACCGATTTGAATACCAAGATGGCTGCCGTTGTAGGACCATTGCTTCCGTCAGATTAGTTTCACAGTAAATCAGTCGTACACATAGTACTGTTTAATTTTTAACCATAGACATGTTACTACTCTCGCTGTTTGTCTGTGTCTGAGTGTTGTTATCAACTGGCACTGCTCACAATGGCTGGCCCTAGATATGTTGACATCCATGGTTTTTTTTTTATACCAATTTCTCAATGGGGGGGGGGGGGGGCGCAGTCAACTTGGGGGTGTAAATTGAAGAAATGACCAGGATGTCCAGCCAAGTGCAGGGCAGCTGTGAGTGCAGCTGTGCCGTTAACATAATATGGAAGTATTTCTGCTTCTACACCATAAATGACAAAGTAACTCACAAATCTACAGACTCAGCCACTAGTTTTGCTGTAATCTCCAGTGGATCTTATCAGACGTGTGTGTGTGTGTGTGTGATGGGGACTATCTTTGATGCACTAGCATGTGCATGTAATCTTAGTTAGAGTATGACAGCCCTCCTCTGGAGCCTTGAAAGGTGCAGTGTGGATGATATGTTTTCTGCAAAAGAGGATCATTCAGATTGATGAGTGTGTTCACACCAGCCTTGTTTAGACCTTGGAGCTTTTCCACCCCTGCTGTGTTATATTTGTGGTTGTTGTGCATGCAAACCAAGACCAGGATCTCTTTGCAAGCGAATTCTGGAATTTGGTCATCACTGTTGTGAACTTTGTCTGCACCAGTTACACGAAGTGTAGCATTTATGTGTGATTTCCTGTTGACGGGAGAAGTTGGCATGGTTAGCAAAATGAGCATTTCAAAGAGGTCGTAATGAGATCTCCTTTGAACATCTTCCATTTAATATTTTCTGCATTGCGTAACAATCTTTTATGACAATTTGCATATAAAACATTGGCTTGTGCTTGATGTCAAAGCATATGCTCAAATGTGTCGTTCGTTTGTTTGCTGTAAGAGACTCTATGTTGACACCAGCATGAATATAACCTGCTGATTTTCCATGAAATCATGAGAGTGGCCTTAGTACCTACCCAAATATCTGAACAATATTTGCATTTTCATGACTTTTCTTCACAATTTATAGTCTGTTTGTGGTTTGCCTTTGTGAACATGACCCAAATCAGCTGAAATAAAAGTGGTTATACTACTCTTGTGAGTGCAGCACAAAAAATACTTACCAATAAATGCAATAGAATGTGTCAATATCAGCAGGGACTTTCACAGATTGAGAGATTGTCTTCTGTCGTTTGATGAGAGGAGCTCAGGACAGAGATCCACGATCCCTAAACACCAATATTTGAGTAACCTGCAGATGAGCAAACTCAAGAAAAAATTCTGTTTCCAAAACCTAAAAATGATTTTGTTCTTAAATGTCTTATTTGGTTGACAAACCAAAATTGATCAATCAACACTGAATATCAAAATAGTTGCAAGTAAACTAACAACAGTCTATAAAATGATGTCCAAAGCAATGACTACTTATAGTAACTGTCATTATGAATAAAGATGTTGCTACTAACTCAAGACACTGTTAGCATCACTTTTAAGAAGTTTTAATTTACATTATGAAAAAACAGACATAAAATCTCTTTACATCATTTTCTGCTCAAAAAACAGATCAAAGTATCAATAAGAGCATCAATAAGCATATCAGTATCATTATTGTGCCACAGCTAAGCATCACATCATTGTAATAAATTGCTACTCTCTTCATCAACCTTGATTGATGGTCCCTTAAGAACTAGTTCAGTCAAGCTACTGCATCTGTGTGCAGCTGAAACTGAATGCTCGGAGCTTTCTGGAACATTAGTTTTTAGGGGCAACAGCACAATTGTTCATGGGGTGTTGGGTTATCCCTAGCCAGGGATACTGTCTACTGTTGCTTTAATCATCATTCCCACAATGTGAATTCTGTAGGAAATGATGATGATATAAGCCTTTTCATAAGGGTTAGCATAGCTCGGGCCTGCATGTTTCCACTAATTGTTTCAGTGCAGTCCCACACTGAGATTACTGACGGAATCGTTTCATGGAAAGTATTGCTTCATGTTGTCAGTTACAATGCAGTGAGTTGACAACGATCCCACCTTCAGCTGAGGAGCATTGGCCTACAAATATGAACTTGGAGCAGGTGGATTGTTGTATCTTTGGAAAATGTTGCAAAGATACTGACACTGTGGAGACAATGGTAAATGGGTTTTCTGTCTCATGCTTTATTCAAGCGTTATACCGTGGATAAAAGGAATATTCACTCCTGATTGGCTGCAGGCTATCAATTATCCATGTCTGTTTTATTTCTGTATAACCGAACACCCCATGAACAATTGTGCTGTTGCCCCTAAAAACTAATGTTCCAGAAAGCTCCGAGCATTCAGTTTCAGCTGCACACAGATGCAGTAGCTTGACTGAACTAGTTCTTAAGGGACCATCAATCAAGGCTGATGAAGAGAGTAGCAATTTATTGCAATGATGTGATGCTTAGTTGCGGCACAATACTGATACTGATATGCTTATTGATACTTTGATCTGTTTTTGAGCAGAAAAAATTGATTTTATGTCTGTTTTCTCATAATGTAAATTAAAACTTCTTAAAAGTGACGCTAACAGTGTCTTGAGGAACATCTTTAGTCATAATGACAGTTACTATAAGTAGTCATTGCTTTGGACATCATTTTATAGACTGGTGTTAGTTTGAGTGGTTTTTTTTATAATTAAAACATGCTCGCTGAGTTTTCAGCGTCTTACGTGTTAATATCTTCTGGTTTCTTTGCTAAAATGTTGGCTTGTCAACCAAATAAGACATTTAAGAACAAAATCATTTTTAGGTTTTGGAAACTTCAACTTTTCCTTAAATGTCATGGACCAAACAACAAATTAATTAAATGAAACATAATTGTCAGATGAATTGGTAATTGGAAACTAATTGTTAGCTGCATGCAAACTGCTGCATTTTGACAAAATTTAGCAAACTGAGCACATACAGGGCGGCGTGTCAGACACAATGGCTTGACAGCTGGCAGCTTCCAAATCATTAGTGGGTGGTTGGAAATTGGAAAATACCACTAAAGTTGGAATAAACGTAATGTAACAATCTATAGTAGCAATGTTTTTTCAGGCTTATCAATAAGTTGCTAGCACCATAGAGGAACCAGTAGCAGTTAAGGATGAGCTCTTGATACTTATTCCTATTCACCATGTTCCAGTGAATCTGTAAGCTTACGTTACTTCCTGGCAAAGAAACGACACATCACCTGCTCAACACATGTATTTATAGTATCAAAGTGTTCAAACCCCAGAACAAGGCAGACATGACAATGCAGTCTTGTACTTTGAAGGTTTATTTTTTATTTTTATTGAAGTGGAAGGTATGAACGTTGGACAAAATAAGTTGGTAGCTCCCTTGCTTGCTGGCAGGCTTCAGGTGCGAGTTGGCAAGCTACTGTGGGAACACATTTTCACAGGCTCAAACAAAGACGCCTGGTATTATAGGGAAAATTCAAAGTCTTAACTTAAATAGAAACCAGACCACATTGCTGTGCACACCGTCCATCTCAGCTGTCAAATCTATTGGGTTTTATCCATTAATTAACTTAGCATTTTGTCACATCTCCAGCAAAAGAGTCACCCAACCATAACATGTATGCCTGCTTCAGTGTACAATATATTAAGAATATGTTTGCTAATTTATCTTGCTGTTAGACAATATAGAGTTTTATGGAATGGAAATAAGCAATTTTACATCATGGGAGTTGTTGCTACCACCACCAGTTTATTTAAATGTGTTATTCTGTAAATTCAGTGTTTGAAATCATTCATTTAGTGATGCACACCTACCAAAACGAGGCAGCAGCAGACGAGAAGCTCTTGTGTTCCTTTAAACTAAAAAGATGCAGATGTTCTCTATTGATTTTGGTGCAGGAAAGTGTGCACTTCAGTTTCTAGTTTCAGGAAAAGGCTGTGTAACGGAAAGATGAAGCGACATACATATCCTCTAGATGTTGTAGACTCAAGCAGGTGCAGAATTTTGTGGAGCGGCTAAATGAGACCTTCATTCACCCCCCCCCCCCCCCACACATAGGGGGTGCGTACAGTGCAGTCAGCACCGACTCTGTGTCAGTACCCCATAGAAATACGACCAACCTAACACTTAATCGTCTCTGTATTTGTTGTCACGTGTGCCTCGTCACTGTGTGGAGCAGGATATGATCTGGCAGAGAATACTTCCTGAGGAACGCTGCAGATGCTTTTCACACCGGCATTGTTGTACGTGACAATGGACAGGCCGTGCTCACACATGTCGGTCCCCCTCTTGGGTCTCTTTCCTGTGGTTATGAGGCGGTTTTGTTGCCGGGGCGGGGTGGGGGTCCCTGAAAGTCACAAGTGGGTGTTGTTACCTCTATTTAACTGTTGCAGTGTCGTGGGTTTTGCAATGTTCAGCATTGCATTGAGCAAAAGAGCGGCAAACTTTTCCAGCTTCTGTCATGGAAACCACCTTGTATAGTAATAACATCCTCTGTCAACACTCACTGGCTTTTAAAGCTTCATTGATAACCGGTTGCTGACAGCAAACTCCTTTTTCCTGTTTCTTATCGATTTCTTAGATCCTTACTCATTTTCATCATTTTGCATCCGCACTTGAAGTTTGGCACAAAGTTATCAGTCAGTTGCCTTTTTGTCTTGTAATGTTTTGATCATTTTGGTTACAGTTATTCCTGAGGCTCTAAATAGATCTAGATACTTTTATTTTAGGTCAGGAATTACCAATTAAAATTCTGGTACGTTATTATTATTAATGTGTCTTTTGACAGAAAGTCATTTCCTGCCGTTCAAAGCAGTCACATCAGAGATGTTAAAGCAAACAATGGACAAACTGTGAGACATGTTTCCAGCTCCCAAGGTCAAGTGACAGTATAACATCATTTCTTTTCAAATCTATATGCCATTTTAAATTGACTTTATATGGATGTGGTCAAGTCTGCCAGCTGCCTTTGAGCATTCTGTGAGGGGAAATAAGATACACTTTATTGGGTAACAGTGAACATTAACAACAAGAGATAATCCTACTTTATTTCGCAAGTATTACATGTATATTCAACCACTACATTAACCTATGCTTTAGCAGCACTTTCAATATGATACGCAATTGTTTAAGTTAAGGAGTTTAAAGTGACCAAACGTGAGCTGTAGATGCTCAGTCTACACGTCTTTCAAGTGTGAGCTGGCAGGGCATGATTGCTCCGTTGATCAGCAGTCTTACTTCCTATGTCCTTGCTGGCACACTGTGTGGAAACCAGCGGGCACTTTCACTTCTTGATTTAGCCCTCCTTCAGATTTCACATGTATCTTGTGTTTTAAGTGAGCAGAGCAGTCTGTAAGTAAGCAGAAAACTATACACAACTATGAAATCATCTATCAAAAGCTTGAAAAATGCTCGTGGTGGAAGTATTGGCTTTGCACTGCACTCATCCATCAGCCTTATCCACGTGGAAGCAGAACTTTCCTTATACAATCACTTTCTTTTTTCGTTCTTTAAAGGTTTTACACGGCATGTCTTCATACACATGAACCCACACAAATCCTTATAAATTTGTATTTGAGTAACCATTTGACTTTGGAGGCCTTTTTTTAACGACGTCTCAGCTTGAACCTCTTTATTCCGCTTTAACCTTTTATTCTAGTTAGCCTGCGTGTCACCTTGTTTGTATTTATTGTGTGTGTGTGTGTGTGTCACTTATTGTAACTACTCATTGCCGGTTGGTGCGTGTCCTGTTGCCATAGCTCTCCCCATAAAGTGCAAATGCACAGCGAAACCAAACAAGACAACATTTTCATAATGTCATGCTGCTTCCTCGTGTAATCACACTCGGTCTTCTGTTTGTGTTTTGACTAAGAGACACATCGCAACCAAAGTGATGTAGTATGTGCTCAAGGCCTGCACAAGTGCACAAGTGATGGTGTGTTCACACCTGACACTGTGTTTCTGTTGGTTTGTTCCTGATGTAAATTTGATACATAGTTTACTTTTTAGCTTTGGTTCACGTTCACAAAGGCAAATCTATTGTCGCACTATAAATTGTGAACCAAAGTCATGTGATCAGGCATAACTTTCAGCTATTGGTCAGATATTTAGACTGTAGGTCAGAGTTCATCTGCCTTGCTACTCTGGTGATTAGAAGTGCCCTGAAGACCAGCAGATGGCCGGCAGGTGGCCGGCAGGAGGGCGTGGTGGCCGCAGTGTTTTCATCCACACGAGAATGGAAACTGGGAGGAGAACCACTGAAAAGTCTCCAGGATATATGCTGCTAAAAGGTGTTTATCGTCCTGCTCTGTGAGTAGCCAACCCTTCCCCATCCACAGGTAAGCAAGTGCATTTAGCCCGAGCTAGCATTGTTAGCCTGGAGCACCACAAAACCGGCAACTTGATGCTGTTTCTCACCCCCTGACAGGAGGGTGCTAAGCCACACGTGTTGCCCTCATCCTCATCCTACGGGGGGCCAGCTAAATGCGCAAGTTTCCCTGTGGAGGTGGGATCTAGCAGGTTCTCCTCCCGGTTCGCTCTTCTCCTCACTTGCGGATGTGGATGAGACCACTGAAGCTGTAGCCTTTAATACTACGCCTCAAGTGAAAGATGCAGAGATAGAGTTCACACGAGTTATGAATCACTCCAGAGTTCACTTGCAAGTGGTCCAAGACCATCTCTTTTCAGTGGACCAGGGTTCGGTTCGGTTTGGACCACGTTCCCACCGATCCAAACTGTACTAAGGGGGGTAAACGCGTTGGCAAACAAATCTCTTTGACTGGGGCTTTATCATAGATTTCAAATGGTCCTTTAAATCTGGTACAGTTGTAATTCCAAAGTACAGTCAATATGCCAGGGGGTTCATTTCAGACCTTAATCACTGATGTCAAGAGTGTGGAAGAGCCCCAGTGGCTCACTATCCATGGTCTTGAAACTCTAACAAGCAACTCTCATATCAGTGTCCAGGTATTCCCGTGTAGATCATTCTGACATAGATGTTGAAACCACTAAAGTCAAATTTGCGTGACGAATCGTATTGAGCTGTGTGAGGTCAAAGCAGTTGTCGCACACTTGGTGCAAATGGGTATCACTCCCATGTTGCACTGGAGGGCAATCGAGAGAGGCTCAAACACACTCTACACTTTCATCGAGAGAGCTTTATTATTCTACTTGAACTGTGTGTTTTTCCAGCCTTGCTTGTGAGAGGATAATGAATACTGGCCTCTCAAATGGAGTGTGAACTGGTACTTCACTTTTCACATGTTAATCCCACTCAGCCTGGTCGCTGCCGCCTCTCCCGCTGCCTCAGTGTTAATTTCATTGTAGCTTGTTGTGTCTTTACTGTCTTTGGCCTCATCATATCCACACTCACACTGCTGCTCTAGCTGTGACGACGTTTTAAAACATAAGAGTATCCAGACGCTTCATCACACAACATGTGTAGAAGCGCTTTGCATAATGTATACGAGCTGTGTTTTACACATTGTTTAACATTTGTCAAGTATCCCTAAATATTTGTTCATTGCCGTTAATCCAACATCTTGTCTTTGTTATCATTGCTGCCTGGAATGATCAGCAAACAGCAAAGTGTCACTCTGTTTTGTCTCCTCGTGGCGTTGGGAGGGAGGGAGAGAGAGAGAGAGAGAGAGAGAGAGCGTGAGTGTTGTGCTGTGCGCTTGTGGTGCGAGCTGTTGTGGCTGCAGCTATATTTAGACATCTTTCTTCCTACGCGTTTTCAGGGTTGGTTGTTAAATAAGAAAATCAAATGACGCGCAAGGAGCCTGTGCAAGAGGGGAGAGCGGAGAGGAAAGGGGAGGGGAGAAGCTTCGACCAATCAGCTGGCCGGCTTCTAATGACATGACAACGAGTGTGTGTGTGTGTGTGTGTGTGTGTGTGTGTGTGTGTGTGTGTGTCAGGGTCTAAAGAGAAGACAATGGAGAATGTCGCTCACACAAGAGTATAGAGGAAACTCAACTCTAGTGACTGTAGCCACACTGACCCTGCCTCTGTTTCCTTTTTTTTTTTATATATTTCCAGCTCTGGTGGTGTTGTCAGTAAGAGTGGGCTGCATGATGTAGGTTAGCGATGGCGACCTGGCCTAGTAGTTTAGAACTGATCAAGACTATTCTTCAGACAGGATTATTGATATATATGAGTCAGTCATTTGATTTCACTGGCTATTCCCTTAGTTATTTGTTATTAGTATTATATTATTAAAGTGTTCTATTCACTTCATTTTTCACTAATTCAGACTTGCTTTATTGACTATCAAGACATTACATTGATAATGGACAGTAGCAAACATTCTTGACAATAGTGTTTATCTAATATTTACAGTACATTCAGACATCGAGGGTAAAACTAAGTGAGATGAGGAAGAAAGGACAAAAAGTCACTATAAAAAAAAGAAAGGTTGTAATCTAATAATTAGTAGCCCATTCACCACAAATTCCAAGCAACTGTGCACCTATACAAACATACTTTGCAGAACTTTATTTATTTTCTGCCAATTTACCTTCTTAAATGTTACAATGTTACATACTAATTCTTTAAATTTAGAGTTTTTAATGTTTTTATTGGTGAAGTTACCCCAAACTTGTATTTGAGTAATGACAATAAAGTTGAATCTCATCTCATCTCATCAAGAGATATTTAGTTTGTCATTTGTGGACTACTGGAGATTCAACCAAAATGGTGGTCTCTGTAGAGCTGACCCTATGCTTTAAAGAGAAACAAACTACAAATGTTTATATTTAAAATGGAATTTAAATATAAAATATATTCAATTCTAATTTTAAATGCATTTATTCTTGCTTTTGTTTCCCCTGATTTGAGCATTTTTTTTAAACTGGCCCCACTGACCTCGTGTTCTCCTCTCAGATAAGTCTCGGGATGAGCTTAAACAAGATTTTCTGTCTGTCTATGTGTAGGTTGACGAGTCTTAAACAGACACTAACCTCGCACAACCCTGAAGCAGAGCGCTGACAGCCGCTCTATCCCCTCCCCTCCTCTCCACCCTCACCCAGCCCACTGCTGGGGGTCAACTCACAACAGCGATAACAATGATGGAGGAGGGGCAGCATGCAGGCCATTGTCTGGGACTGTCAACAATGTATATCCACCTCACCACTCTAAACAGTCGACATGACGTGACCTCTGCATAATGAGGCCTGCCCTCCTCTATTGTGCCGTTCTCATAACTTTTTATGTACAGATGAAATTGTGCATCAGCCATAAACCATATGTCTTTTCACCATAGTTTATTTGCATAATCCACTGGGTTCTGTGTGTAACATTAAAGTGTAAAATGTATCAACATGTATTGCTGAAGCTGCATGTTGCAGGTGAATATCCCTCACTTCACTCTTCCCTTCCACGTGTATTGTTGAACCTACTGTATGTAGACTTCAGTTCCCATCAAACCTCAAACAATGTTAAAACATCCGAAATGGCTGCCGCTGTAGAGCTAACCTGCTTCTATTTCTATAAGAGGCTCATTGTGGAGTAATGAAAAACAACTATTTATACCATTAGGTGGTTGAACACTTGTATAAGTATGTATGCATTTTGAAGAAGAAGCATGCTTAAACCAACAAATAAGAAAGAGGAAACAGCACAGAGCATTGTGAAAGAGCGTTTACATCCTTTGTGGTATGTGAAGGCCACCGTAGTTCCCTGAAACACTTGGGGGTCAATTGTTGTTTTTTTTCGCACTGCATTAGATGTCACTAACTAAAAATGTACTTGTACAATGTACTTTTTACATCATTCAATATATGTATATATGTATATATATATATATATATATACATATACATATATATGTGTGTGTGTGTGTATATATATATATATATATATATATATACACATATACATATATTTATATATATATATATATATATATATGCACATATATGTATGTATATGTATGTATAAAAAACATATCTTGTGTCATGCCACTATTATAAAGATAAATATTGATATATTCCCCAGGCCTAATTCTTACACACTGGTCCTTTAAAAGAAATGTACTCTTAAAAGTGATGTTAAAATTTGCATCCACTTTGCATTGTGTCCCAGCTCGACTGCTGCAGTTGTTACTGTTCATGTTAACATGTGACTATGACACAGACTGTGGGTGCCACATATTACAACAGACACTTTCAAGCTGTAACTAAAAACAAAATCAGACTCTTATTATACTTTTTTTTTTCCTTCGGGCCAAACAGACATTATGTATTGATAGACATGAAGAGGATTTTACTAAATGACAGTAAAAAAGGTGTCACAGACACAAATTACCGACTCAGTCTTCAAGAAAAGGTTTGTCCATTTTTGGTTTGACGTTCCCTAAAAGTGAATACATTTTACCTTTGACCCTAATAGTTCATATTCAGGGAGTTTGCTGTTTGGTTTTAGTTCAGGGAGAAATGAACTGACCTTCCTGAGCAAATCTCATTTTAGGGGACAGAACATTATTTCTCAGTACTCAGATATAGCAGGTGCACCAGAGAGAGTGGCTGTGTCAGCAAGAGCCTTGAGAAAACAATTGGAGCAGTGGGATCTGCTCCTGGGGTCTGCTGTGTCAGACGGGCTGCCGCCGCCGCCACCGCCGATGCTACTGCTGCTGTAAGGGCTCCTCCCTCCTCTTTCTCTCTCTGCTAGCTGACACACCGGCTGTCACTCATCTACTTGCAGCATTAGGCCGTTGCCATGGTGTTGTTTAGCTCTGCTGACAGGTGGGCTTGGATGCCATTTCTCCCCCACCCCTACCCCCTCCTCCTCATCCTCCTCCTCCTCCTGCCTCTAGGCCACACGTCAAGCACTGCTTTCTCCTTTCTGCAGCAAAAACAATCTGCATGGGGGCCTGTCCTTATCTCTGGGTTTGTTGCTGTGCTTCACTATGCTCTCTGCACAAAGACAAACATCCCTGATATCACTGAGGGACTTGGGGACTTTTGTGCTTGTGTAATCCAGGCCATGTTCCTTATTTAAGATAAAAATAGGTTAAAGTGACTGCGCAGTGCGTGAGTGCAGACAGAAATGTTGGTCATGTTGGTGAAACTGCCATAGTCACTATCCTGTGCAGACCTACGCGTGCATGTTGAGATGTATCGTGTCTCAGCTCTGCGTTTCACATGTATGGGGAAAATCCCACTGAAATGTTGCTGACGACTCAGAAGAGGGGTTGCTAGGTAACCTGACGTCACGGCACTGCACTGGTGTATGTAGGTAAAGCAGGAGGCTAGCTCATTAGCCACACTGAGCACACGGCCTTTGCTGCTGGATGTGCTAGATCACACTTAAATCAGGCAGGGACTGATGAGAGCATGAGAAACTGTAACTCATGCAAAGGCCAGCAGTTTACATGTGTTTATATCTTTTAGTAGTAGCGTGGCTAACGTCAGACTGCTTCTCAATCTCATTTGAGATTTGAGTATGATGCTGTTGAATAGACCTGCAACCAATCAGACCAATGATCTGGGTGACGTATGTAGAAACAAACGTGCTTGTTGTCGTTGCCTAGGAGTGATGACTATCTAGTAATGGTGTCTAACGTCTTTTTCTTTCTCAAAATGGAAGCATCAGCCGGATCGAAAGACACTTGCTGTTTGGTGACCACCATGTCAGTAGTTTCTCTGTCGTCATCGCTCTAATGGAGTTGGCCAAAACGTCGTCCTTGCCAGGCGTGTTTGCAGAGCAGAATCAAATCGCTGGCAGACGTGGCCGGGTTCACCCAGGCTATCCTAGTAGTCAAGTCATTTTTATTTATATGGCCCGACATCACAGACATGGTTTCACTCGAAGGACAATATTCTTTTTTCGACGGCTCTCTGTGCAGATTATAATTGATGAGTTACTGCGGAACAATAGAGCTGCCGTCAGAGTAGACGCTGAGAGCATTTACCTCCTTTCCATCCTCTTTTCTCTCTCTTTTCATGGCTCTGTCATACCGCAGGGATGACTCTGTTATCCGCCACAAATCGACCATTTACATCCCAAGGCCGCTCTTTCTGAGAGAGGCTGAATGCGCGGCTGGAGAGCCGACGTGTCGCAAAGGGAGCTGAATGAGCAGGGAAAGACGCTCGGTGCTCGAACAGATACTTGTCACTCAGATACTTTAGAGGCGTGTGGTGGGTTAACAGCGAGCTGGTGTCGCGCGGCTCATCTGAAGGTGCTGCCTGTTGTAATGGACTCTTACAGATAGACTGTGAGATAAGGAGACATTCTATAGGGCTGCGCTGAGCCACTGCAAACCAATACCATAGTGTTCTTTGTAATACTTACTCACAGGAGCGCTGTGCTTGTCATTGACTTAGAAAAGGTTGGACTAGCCTCACATCTTTAATGAAATAAATGAAAGAATCATAGTGTGAAGGTTTTGTTATTGCTCAATTCACACCTCTAGGAATAGCACAGTGTGAAACTGGTGGGGATGCTCTCTGGACAGGAGAAAGAAAGAAAGAAAGAAAGAAAGAAAGAAAGAAAGAAAGAAAGAAAGAAAGAAAGAAAAGAAAGAGGAGCTATATTGGTGTTTCATCCACATGGAAATGTTTTTGGAGCCCTGATACTCTATTTTTTCGGGGATCACAATCTCGATTGTGTATCGAATATCAATCAAAGCGACGTCACAATCTCGACCTTCGAAAGCAAAGGTGGAATCAAGCATTTAACCACGCCCCCAGTGTGATGTCCTGCATGCGTGCCTAAGGGCAAACACACATTGTTGTGGTTGTAGCCATTGTAGCACGATTACCTCCCCCTGCTAATCTGAATCTGCTGCCGACTAACAGTAACCATGGCAACTGCTGAATTGGGCGACACAGTGACCGAACGCAAACCCCCTCCAGCTTCTCTGAAATCCCCGGTGTGGAAATATTTTGTGTTACATCAACATACACGTTGTGGACCAGATAAACCACGGTGTGTAAGCTTTGTTATGCAGTTACTTCTATACTAATATACAGTTAGTTTCCAAGTGACCGGTTATTGTCACATTCATATTGTTAATAATAATTATTTAAATTTGACAATAAAGCCACAGTGTGATACACTGCAAAGACATGATGGACATTATTATCGCCATAGACAATCAATATGGGAATTAAAAAAATAAAATGAGTTATCATGACATAAAACCAATGACTAGACTAGAAGTCTAAAAACAGCAGAACCATCTGTGTTAAAAGAGAGATAAAAGATACAGAATCGAATGTGACCTTCCTTTGTCATTGTTATCGTCAAACTTTTATGTCGCTGCTGTGACACAATTATGCAGCCTCACCAGTAATTCTTACACACTGGACCTTTAAGCATGGAACAATTCAGCACCATAGATTCTTGGGTTAATAGTGATGATGGTGTAGCATAAAATAAAAGACAAATGATGTGTCACTTTTGTCAATGTTGACGTCACTAAGCTGTTTCCTTGTTCCTTGTGCCAGTAGCAGCACAGATGCTCTCATTACACGACCTGCTCTTTTTCCCTCTGTATTATAATAGCTGTTTATATCTAATTAAGAGTCTTGTGCACTGGGGACTCTGGGAAATTGGGTTAAACAAACAGTGGAGTCATTACTGCAGGTATACTGAGTTTATAATGGGGGGGAGGAGTCATTTACATGTTAAAGCGGCAGTGCGTAAATGTAGGTGATTATTTTTGTTGTTATTATTCGGCGTCGGTTGGTCGGTTCGGCTGTCTCAAGCAAAAGTACATCAGCCCTGACTGAGGGAGTGTTTGGGTGTATACAGCAGCAGTGCAGGGGCGGGGACAAGAAGTGTTTATCCCGTCAAACTGCTGAATGACGAGGTTTTTGAGCTGTAGAATTCACTTCTAAAACGTTTCACAGGCTCTTATTTGTGTTTTCAGTCAAACTCCAACCAGTTACTTTACTAAAACATATGTAACAACATATAAACACTGCTATACTGAGAAATGGAGAGAGCTTCCAGGCAATGGTTTGACTGTCACTGACATTTCAGATGAGATGATGATAATGCTGTCACTTTTGGTGAAGCAAAAGTCACCAGAGATTGAATCCAAAATTACACGTGACATCCCAGTAATATTAAAATATATGTACTACACTTTTAGTGTCATGTGATGAGACAGTTTCAGTGCCCACACAGAGGTGTGACACGCATCCTGAGTCCTGCGAAGGCCTGAACCGTCAGCTCTCTGTGAAGTCTCCCCTCTAACCTGCTCCTCCCATCTGTGCCGTGTTCTCTATTGCTCCCTGCAGGTGAAGCTGATGAAATACATCTGTAAACAGCTGCAGTGCAAACAGAAAGTGCCAGAGACAGAGAGGCCTGAGGCCCTGGACAGCTACCCACACTTACGAGATTGGCTGCGCACCATCAACCTGCGACCGGAGCTGATCGAGGTAGGGGATAGCGCTCGTGTGACCACACATCTGTGTCACGTGTAGGGTTGCAATGATTACTCGACAGTTTTCAGCTTCTTAAATGTGATTTTTCTTTTGTGGTTTCCTTGCAAAGACATATTGAAAACTGAATCATTTCTTTTTGTGGACAAAATAATGTGTTTTGTTTTTTTTTGAAGTACCTGATGAATAATGACAGTTTAATAGCTTAGAATAATCATTAGTTGCAGCCCTAGACACATTTATTTTTAGTCATTTAGATTTTTTTTTAGAGGTGAAATTATTTTTCCCAATGTGTGGATTTACATGGTAGTTTAAAACATATTTCACATGGCAGTCAAAGTGACTGCTCGCTATCACTCAGACTAGATATACTTGTCCTTCTTTAAACAAACCCCTCTGGTTCCCAGCCAACTGTCATTTGTATCCCTATGTCATGTTTGTGAAAGTGTGTGTGAGCTCAGTGTAGAGTAAACTATTTTCCAGTGGAGAACAAACTCTGGGAATTGGTCTGTCAAACCAAGGGTTCTCAATCCTTTTGGTTTGCTTGTGGCCCCTTACAGAGGAGAACGTACTCTGCTCAAAATCTTACAGCCATTTGTACTCCTAGATGGTGTAAAGCCCCAAAAAAACGAATTGCAAGGTTGGGGTTTTCCTCTCTTGTTAACACTGACGTGTGTGTGTAGCTCAAGCATCTTGTGTGATACAGCAGTGCGTCATGTCCAGTATCTGTCTTCTGCAAAGTTGTCCAAACAAACCTGATTGCAGTGTTCTTGATTTCATTTCAAAAAGAACAGCTGTTTTCCAAATGGAATGCAGATCTAGTTCCATGTCTTTGAATGCAGGTGTCTGTAGATGCAGCACAAAGCAATAAACTAAAGGTTAATAAGACATGAAAACATCCAGAAATCTCAATGTTTACTGTGCCACCGAGATCATTTATTGCTCATATATTTCAAGGACACCAAAGCTATGTGTCCCCAGATCCCATTTTGAGAACCATTGTATTAAATGGTGGTACAGTGGTCCTAATCTGTGTTCAACCATAGCTTTTCTGTGTGAAGCTTGCATGAGTGGAAGGGTTTTCCTATGGGTATGAGCCAATATGATACTGAAGCTTGAAAATGGCTAGCACAAATATGCTACAAACAGCTTCATAGCTTAGAAGCACATACTGGAGTGTGTGATATCAAAAAAAAGCTATCCCTATCAGGGTACTTTAACTTCCTCCTACTGTCTGAAGGCATGCATAATTGGGTGTGAATGTTGGTCTTGTTGTGTATGTTGGCTGGCATCCCGCACTCTGCTTCTCACCCACTGTCAGCTGGAATTGGTTCCAGCTCCCTCTGAGACCCTCAAATCATGTCGGATGGCTTGGAGAGCAACTCTGTTCGCCCGATTCCCAGAGCCTTCGTTTAGAGTCAGTATATAATGTGTAACAAACGAGTATCACGGTGGCTGGTCTGGCCAGTCGTTGCTTTGTAAGAGATTAACTTACAATTGAGAGTTCAGCAATATGTTTAATTGTTACTACTGTAATATTTAACAAGGAAAGCGGAGAGTACCTTCCCTTTTAAAGACTTTTGCAATGCCCTAGAAACAAAAGCTGTTTTCATTAGCCTGCTAAAAGCACTCATTTGTATGTCATGTACACTACACATTGTCCAGAAGATTCAAAGCTGATGGTGACCCATTTTGATCAGTATTAGAACAGTATTAGATTGTGGCTTCTTCACTGTAGAGCATGTCTGTATACTAAGAGGCCAATAATTATATAGTAGATGGTCTGAAAACACAACTCAAAGAGAGAGTGTAGTATTTTTTTTAATAGTGGAGTACACCCTCTCTTCTCACATGCTGCAACTGACAATGAGGTATTACATAATGTTGTACAAGCATGTGGATGCCACGTTGGCAAGCTTCTTAAATAAGCCTGTGTCTTTCTGTGAACTAATTAAATTTGTCTGTGGCTTTAGTAAGTAACCCTATCACTAAATGAAACAGGGTGGGTCTCTGAGAAAGGGACTTAAACCAGGCCAATGTGTGACCAGAAGCATTCCTTAAAGGGATAGTTAAGGATTTCTGATGTATGGTTATCCAAAGTACTGGCACACAGTCAGCAGTGACTGTGCTATGCACTCATCCCCTGCACCAGGAACCTGCTTGAGATATATATATATATATATATATATATATATATATATATTTATATATATATATATATATATATATATATATATATATATATATATATATATATATATATATATATATATATACATATGACTGATTTTAACTTCCACTGATAAAATCAAAGCTTGCTTAAGATATCTTAAAAAATATGTGCACCTTTGTCTCACCGTCAGACGGCCTTTTCTGAGTGGAACCAGTAGTTTGTGTCACTTTGTAAACCAAACCTCTCTCCACACCAAAGTCCATAGAGAAAACACACACGCTGCTGCCTCCATTAGTAAGTTCACATGTGTCATTTTGTGACTTTTGTGTTCCTGAAATCCCTAATTCAGAAGTGACACAAACTTACCAAATGTGGCCGTAGTAGAACAACAGCTCCAGTGTCACTGCATTCTGAAAACGCAGATTTTCTCTATGGACTTCGGTTCGGAAGAGTTTTACCAGATTTACCAGATTCAGTTTCCAACTACAAAAGGGAAGCTATTCTAATGATATCTTGATATTTTACTAGATAAGCCTGTGGTTTAGTGGTTAAAATCTGCTTTTGTGTTCTTGCTGGCAGCCCTGTTTTCAGTAAGAGTGAACGTCCATGGCTCAAGCTGGTTCCCACTACACAGCACAGTCAACGTGGACTATGTGAAAACCCTGAACTAGCCCTTTAATAGCTAATGTGTATATTCGTATTAATTGTGTTCAGCAATACAGCACCAATGAGACCCAGATATTAAAGCTTAGTTGTTCATGGTTGTTTATGGAGTGGGGATGAGAGCAAAGGACCCACATCCCCTTGAATATCCTATCACTAACCCTTGTGTTTGTATGCATTTGTGTGTGTGTGTGTGTGTTTGTCTTTCCCTTTGCTTCCAGTGTGTATATCAGTGTTTGCCCTCTCAGAGCAAGGGTTTAACCTAAATGATAAGATATTGCGTAGTTCCCACGTCAAAAGAACATCCTAAAATCACAGTACTATCTCCTGCTCCCATCTGCGATCTATTTGCATGCTCTCTTATGACTTCATACATGGTGTATACTGGACCCATACTGGACCTCAGTTTTGAAGTGTGTTTGTGTGCGTTACATGGTTTTTAGTGACTGCACTGTGCAACTTCTGCACTGGGAACTAGCTTGAGACACGGACACTTGCTCTCACTGAAAACAAAGCTGCCAGCAGAAAGAAAAACTGAGTTTAGCCACTGAACAAAATGCTCACCAAATGCAGACCAAAGTCTGTAAAGCACTAAGCCTCCCACACCAAAGTCCATAGAGAAATGTGGTGTTTGTAGCTCACAGGGACACAAGCGCTGCTGATCTACTGCTGCCTTGTTTGGTACATTTTTGTCACTTCGGTAAATCCCAAATGAGATTTTCATACACTTTAGCAAAACAATAACATAGTTAAACTTACTGATGGTGGCAGTTTAGAATCAGCAACACCTGTGTGCCATGATGTTAAACCTCAGATTTTCTCTCTGGACTTTGGTGTGGGGAATGAGTGGGTTGAAAAGGGACATTCCTGTCAGAATAGACAATGCAAAGCAGCAAACGCATTCTTAAAATACAAATACAGCATCATGGTCATGATGCTGAGGACTCCACACAAATGTCAGCTTCGTTTTGCCCACACTAATGGTGGTAAGTTTTAGATTTAAGTGTGCAGGGATGGCTTAATTAACTCTTCTCTCCTTTTTATCGCTGGTTTACAGGCGGTGGAAGCAAAGTTGTCGCTGGATGCCTTATTGCAAATGACAGGTCCCCAGGTGAGGGATACAATGCGAAGACTTGGGTCCAGTTCAGAAGAATGTGCAAGACTCAGTGCTGCCCTCTCCTGTCTAAAGAGTGTCACTGAATCAGGTATGTGTGCAGTAAGTGTGACTGACTTTGATGACAATCAAACTTTTTTTTTTTTTCAGGCAGAAATTTCAATTTGATTTCAATTGTATTTAGTTACTGTTCACTATTGACTGTGTTAAAGATTTTAAACGAGACCAACTGTTCCATCAAAATATCTACTATACTCCAATGCAAGGTTGAACGCTATGAACTGTTTCTATTACATTTTTAAAGAATAATCACAAATAGAATGATTAAAATTCACCCTATAGTTTTTCATGAAATAAACATACAATATAGAGGCAAGTTAAGACAATATTTGCTTTTTAATCATAATTGTTATTTAATAATTGGCCAATTATGGCAGATGTTACATGTTTTTCTCAGAAACTTATGCTAAAAAGACTTTTTGAATAAAAAGTCACACATTTTTGCTTCAACTTTTATCTTTTTAAAAATGTTTTTATTCTTTTATCTATTGTATTATATTTCATATTTAGTTCACACACACACAGGCACTAAATACACAAAAATAAGAAAGTTATGTTAATTAAATAATTTGTTTAAGTCATGCAATTTTGTGTGTCATTTGTATTTTATCAAACTGTTTTATCTAGGGCTGCAACTAATGATTATTTTCATAATTGATTCATCTGCTGATTACTTGGTCCTTAAAATGACAGAAAATGTTGATCACTGTTTCCCAAACCTCAAAATGATGATGTTCTCAAATATCCTGTTTAGTCTCCAGCCCAATATTAATGTGGTTTAATGTTTTCTTTGTTATATGAAGCAAATGAACCAGAAACTATTCACATTTAAGAAGCTGAAAAATCAGAGAGCTTGTTTTGATTATTAAAAAAAGAACCTCTCAAACCATTTAATCAGCAATCAACATAGTTGATTCATTTAGTAATTGATTAATAATCAACAATAAGAAACACTAAGGAATATAAACACTAAGGTATATATGTATACATATACATATATATATATATATATATATATATATATATATATATATATATATATGAATTATTGATCGTAGTCTGGTGTGTTGATCAGAGTCGTGATTTCAAATTTTCAAAGTGGGCCCCGTCACTCTGAAGTTTGGAATTGGCTGCTCTACATGGTCTTCCGTAAAGACGACCTACCCCCAGAGATTCTTAGTTTCCCCAACTTCTGCAGACAAGAATGCTTCTTTACAGGATAACAATGCCCTTTTTTTCCTTGTTGGTTTTCTACTAATGCTATTTCATATCTCCTTACTCCTGCGCAGGAGGTGAACTAAGGGAAGACAGCAGTCCGTGGCAGTCAGAGCCCACCAGGAGAGACAGCGGCTCTCTCCTGACTGCAGACCTGCTCACCAACCTGGGCACTCCCCTCCGCCCTCACAGTCCCTCACCTCTCGCCCGACCATCCACCATCCAATCTACGCCATCCACGCCCTGCGCCACCTTCCCTCACCCCCGCTCAGGCTCCATGTCAGCGGCGCCCACGCCTGAGGCCCTGGCAGCGCACCTCCACGGCGATAGCCCACTCACAGATCCTTTCCCATTTTCCTTAGCACGCACGGCCCGCCTCCACGGACACACGTCCACCCCACCCATAACTCCGCCGTCAAAGAGGCGTCACCGGCTGAAGCCCCCCTGCACTCCTCCGCCTCCCTCCCGCAAAGTGCTGCATCTGCTTCCCAACATCACACTGACACGCAGCAAGAGCCACGAGTCCCAGCTGGGCAACCGCATCGAAGACCCTCCCACCAACAAGTAGGTGCTCACGTCAAACTGTAGGGACTAACGCTCTCACAACGTTCACCTTGCCAAACGCTTTTCATAAGTAGGTCAGAGTGGACCTGAGTGGGAATCCTCACATCACATTGTTATTGTAACAGACTGCGACTGCTGGCTTTGTTAGCACAGGTTTGTGGGCTCAGAGGGAGTGTGGGAAAATGTTCAGTGAGAGCACAGCTGCACTTGTGCTATTGTTTGCTTACACTTGATTCTTTGCCTCTCTTTGTAGTTCTTTCATTAGGGTAAAAATACATTATTACAGCCTGATAGTGCACTTTTAACCAACAGCATATTCCTTATGCAGAATCTACAATTGAAGTCATGACCAATAGCCACTGAGGATTTTTTATGTTTCTAATAGCAGTCAGTTCCATCACGAATAAATTAGGGAATCATTGTAGCACTGACATGCAGTATGTTGTAGGAGTCAGCCATTAACACCTCTGAAGTCATTTTGTTTTTTCTGCTGTGTGAAGACTCTGTGAATACTGCTTTTTTCCACTTTTATTCCGTCTATACAACAGAGGTGAATGTCCACACAGATGAATTCAATCTGTCCTCCAGCACTGTGAAATGAAACATTGAAAATGATGGTCCACGTTGTATTAACTATTGAGTGTGCTGTGCATGTCCCTGGCTCACCTTCACTGAAATCATGGCTGCCAGCAGCAGGGACACAAGGGAAAACAGATTTTACCCACTTAACATAAGGATCCACACCTGCTTTAAGTCTACAATATCTTTAGAATATGATGATTAACCTTATCTCACTGTTAAACATCTGTTTGTGTCACTGAGGTAAACACTTTCAATTACACATTTGAATTAACTGATTGAGGCAGCAGGGAATCAACATCTCATGTGTGCTGTGATGTAAAAGAAATGCTGATTTCTCCGTGGACTGGTGCTGGGGGTGAGAATCATATTTGTAAGATAACCAAAACCAAATAATATATACATTTTATTTTATTATTAATCTTTTTTTCCTTGTGTCCCTTTTGGCAGCCATGTGTTCAGTGAGAGCAAACGCAGTTTGTGCAATGTGAGAGCACCTCATACAACCATACTTGATAGAACCTGAACTGTCCCTTTAGGCTTTCAAAATACCACACAGTGGGTACATTTAAGGAAGTTGTAAATGGCAGTAGAGGGTGCTGTAAGATAAATGTAGCATCACAGTAGAGTGATTGCCATAGTTTTGGAAAAGTTCTCTCTCTCTCTCTTTCTCCCTTTCTCTCTCTCTCTCTCTCTCGTGCTCTCTCGCTCTCTCGCTCTCTCTCTCTCTCTTCCTCTTTCCCATCCTTTCACATCCTGCCTGTTGCTCCTTTGCTCTCACTGTATGCATGGAGCTAATCCCGGCATAGATTCCCAGAGATTATGAGTCATGTCAAAACAGGAAGTATTTCCTAGGACTAATGCTCAGTGGTGGTAAGACAAATACAATCCCTTTCTCTCTCTCCCCCTCTCGCTTTCTGTAACGTGATTGGATGCACACACTC
The DNA here is from genome assembly GCF_958295425.1 of Solea solea. NCBI lineage: Eukaryota > Metazoa > Chordata > Actinopteri > Pleuronectiformes > Soleidae > Solea > Solea solea. The sequence continues at coordinate 11,043,333 of NC_081137.1, read as the reverse complement.
ACAATCAAGCTACATGTTTATCTATAATATCCTGCCTGTTTATGGGAAGCCTTACTGAGGGGCATAAAAACCCTGTCAGAGGCAGAATTAAATGTGCTCGGCACAGATTCAGGGCTTCTAAGGCGCATTCAGACAGTCCTGCTCCAGGTCACAGGTCTGACAGCTGATTGAAGAGAGCTCAACATGATATTAGTCAAGTTTATTGTTTTGCACTGTGTTTAAGCAGACCAAAGAGGACAACCAGGTGGCTCCGTCGAATTCAGGATGCCTCCTTCATGGAAATTATGAACAAAGAACTACAGAAAGATTCAAACACCAGTTGGGGAGCACCCTTACCTTTTAAGTGTCCACGTCAACGGCTTCCCAACAGGCCCCAAGCACTGAAGCGTCTCATGTCTCTCAGGCGCAACTTTGAGAAGAAGCCTGAAATGAAAGACCACTTCATCAGCTTCATGGACAAGATGTTTAAAAATGGGCATGCTGAGCTAGCCCCTCCTCTCAGGGAGGAAAAAGAACATTGGTACTTGCCAACATTTGGTGTGTATCACCCAAAGAAACCCAAGCAAATCCGAGTCGTGTTCGATTCTAGTGCCCAATACAACGGTGTATCGCTCAACGATGGGCCTGACCTGAACAACACACTGCTTGGTGTACTGATCCGCTTCAGGAAGGAAGCTATTGGCTTTACAGCTGATCTAGAACAGATGTTCTATTGTTTTTTGGTGAAGGAGTCTGACAGGAACTTTTTACGTTTTCTCTTCCAAGTCTCGGATGAGATAAAACCTTACACTCGGAGAGGTGTCTTCTTCTAAATCTTATACTTTATTAATCCCCTTAGGGAAATTATTTCTCTGCATTTGACACATCCTAGAATTAGGAGTAGTGGGCTGCCACACTGAGTAGCGCCCGGGGAGCAATGGGGGTTGGGTACCTTGCTCAGGGGTACCCCAGCCCTTTTGACCTGGTGGGGACTTGAACCAGCAACCCTCCAGTTACAAGCCAAGTTCAGTTTCCACTTGGTGGTTGGTGGGTGTTCTATCTACCATCAATAGCCTCTACGATCCTCTTGGATTTGTAGCGCCAGTGACAATACAAGGCAAAGCTATTCTGAGAGAACTCACTGCTGAGAATGGCGACTGGGACGGGCCATTACCACAAGACATGGAGGAAGCTTGGACGAGCTGCAGAGCTTCTTTGACAGAACTGTCCAATCTTTCCATTTCCAGACCATATACTGAAACTTCACCTTCAACAGCTGTCAGAAGAGAATTGTGTGTCTTTTCTGATGCCTCAACCAAAGCTGTTGCTGCAGTGGCATATCTGAAAGTCACAGATGCTGCTGGGAACAATCACGTTGGTTTTGTAATGGGTAAAGCCAAGCTGGCCCCCCGCCCTGCGCAGCAGGGCTTGCTGTTGAGTTGGCAGACTTGATTTCAGCAGAGCTAGACCTTCAGCTCGAGGCTATAACCTACTACTCAGACAGCAAGGTTGTTCTGGGTTACATGTGTAATGAAACTAGGCGATTCTAAGTCTATGTCAGTAACCAGGTGTTACATATCCAAAGATTGTCCCGTCCAGACCAGTGGCGCTATGTGCCAACAGGCCAGAACCCAGCAGATCATGCAATACGTTCTGTCACTGCAGGCCATCTGAAAGACACCAACTGGCTGGCTGGGCCCAAATTTTTGTCCGTACCAGGGCCAAGTATCCTACGGTCAAGAGATCAAATGCATCAAAAAGCACGAAAAGATCCCGAAAAGTAGTCCTCTAAAAGATCTGGATCCCTTCGTTGATGCACGAGGACTTCTGAGAGTCGGAGGCCGCCTCCATCATTCGAGCCTTGAGCAGAGGGAGAAGACTCCTTTGATTATTCCTGGGAAACATTACATTGCAACTCTACTCATCAGACAGCACCACAAGCAGATCCACCATCAAGGTTGTCTCTTTACAGAAGGGGCTGTCCGTTCAGCTGGCTTTTGGATAGTTGGTGGGAAGAGAAAAGTGAGCAGCATCATCCACCAATGCGTAACTTGCAGACAGCTTAGAACTCCATTTAGTGTCCAAAAAATGGCAAGCCTTCCAGCAGATCGTCTTTCTACGGACCCCCCCTTCACAAATGTTGGGTTAGATGTGTTTGGCCCATGGAGTGTCTCCTCACATCGGACCAGAGGAGGCCTATCACACAGTAAACGGTGGGCTGTCATCTTTACGGGTATGAGCGCCAGAGCCGTTCATATTGAAGTAGAAATAGAATCCCTCGACCCATCAAGCTTCATCAATGCGCTAAGGCGTTTTGTTAGCATGCGTTGGCCAGTCAAACGTATATTTTTCGGACCGTGGCACTAACTTCGTTGGTGCCTGTAAAGATTTGAAGATACCTTCAAACATTGACAGCAAAACTGTGAGGACTTACCTGTCAGACGAAGGTTGCTCTTGGACCTGTAATCCACCGCATGCTTCCCATTTTGGTGGCACATGGGAAAGAATGATTGGTCTTGCCAGGAGAATTCTGGACTCCATGTTTCTCCATCTGAAAGACAACCTTACCCATGAAGTGCTGGTGACCTTCATGGCATAAGTAGCAGCCATTATCAATGCCAGATCTCTGGTTCCTGTGACAAGTGACCCTGATGACTTGTTCCTACTCACACCAGCTGCTCTTCTCACACAAAAGGTGAACATTGTTCCTGCACCTGCGGGTGAGTTTGACGCTTCGGACCTTTTCAAGCGTCAGCGGTGGCAAGTTCAACACCTGTCCAACACCTTCTGGAACAAATGGCAAACAAAATTCCTGCCGATGCTACAGGCACGCAAGAAGTGGATGTCCATTAATCCAAACATTAAGCCAGGAAGTGTTGTTCTCCTCAAGAACAGCCAGGTACCAAGAAATGAATGGCCTCTTGGACTGGTAACACGGACCTTCCCTAGCAAAGACGGGAGGGTGCGCCAGGTTGAAGTGAAGGTCATCAAACCTGGAGGAACTTAACTCTTTCTTAGGCCTGTTACAGAGACTGTACTTCTTCTTCCCCCAGATGCCTAGATAGATGATGTGTCATGGATTTGTGAAGTGTAATCACACCAGGCGGGAAGTGTTTTGTTACAACGTAATGGTAAAAGTCATTCTGTTTCTTGCTTAAGTAATTTCTTTATGTTTGTGTATTTCATTGTGGTCACTTTAAGAGTCACAAGATGTCAGTAACAGGAAGTTATGTTGTGCATGTGATCAGTAAACAGGAAGTAAGTGAGCATGACTCTGAGAGCTGTTGCTTATCATATTCAAGCTAAGCCAGTGCCATCTGCATACATCTTTGGTTGCATCTTGGGTATGTATATGTCATTTTATGTGTTACCTACAACCGTAGATTATTATTTTTGGGACAATGTCACATTTTGTGAAGTTTGATGGTAGAAATCTACCGGGTTACATAAACACTGTTCTTAGGCCTTTGGAAGTTCATAAGAATAATAAATATATGAGTAGACATGTTAAAATACATAAAACCATAAAAACAGTAAAAATATGGGTTTTGATTCACAGTAAAGACTGAGTTATGTTTACACTGTGTATTCATTTAGCATAAAGTATTGATTATGTTTTTTGTATGTTTTAGTTTCACCTTTCCTTGCAACGTCATTAAACCTGTGGACTAAGGAACTATTGTCTTCAGAGTCTTGATGTCAGGAAGGCGTTTATCTAACTGTCAAGTTATATACAGTGCATATACCGAGGACAGCATATAGCTAGAATATCACCAAAGTTCACCAAAGAGCTGGCACTGCCTCAATCTGATTTGAGTTCAATCTTGGTGTTAAGGATGTGACCCTGGCTGTCTAGTGCCAGGGTTATTTGGGTTTCTCGGTCTCTTACATAACCAGCAGTGATGATGTGGTATTTCTTAGATTATTTCAGTGGAGTAGGTGTGCAAACATGTACTTGTGGTTATGGTTAGTGGGCTGTAATCACTGCTGACATCTCAATACCAACAAACCTGTACATGAACATCACTTCTAAATATAATAATTAATAATAATAATAATAATAATAATAATAATAATAATAATAATAATAAAAATAAACACAATCAACAAAGCAAATTGTTTCCATATGTTTCTATAGAAGTGAAATCGGAAATTAACTATTTGTTACTATAATTTTATATATATGTATATTCAAATCAATTAAATTTTATTTGTATAGCGCCAAATCCCAACATACATTATCTCAGGGCGCTGTACATAGTAAGACAGAAACCTTTACAGTATTATAGAGAAAAGAGAAGCACAACAGTTCACACAATGAGCAAACACTGGGCATCAGTGGAGTCAAAGATGTGCAGCCATTGGCCTTGACCGGTTGGGGTGAAAGGAAAAATGGGTGACAGAAAGGGGGGAGAGAAAGTGAAAGAGCGAGGTAGAGACAGAAGAGAGAGGTAAAACTAGGTCCTTAGGGTATGATGTGGCCTGATCATTAAGTGCTTTGTATGTGAGGAGGAGGATTTTAAATTGAATTCTTAACTGTACAGGGAGCCTCTCTTTCTATTTCATATTTCATTCTGCAGCATTTTGAATTAACTGAATATTTTAACTGACTTATTGGAACATCCTGATAATAAGGAGTTGCAGTAATCCAGTCTAGATGTAACAAAAGCATGAACTAGTTTTTCAGTGTCCTTCTAAGGACAGAATGTTTCTAATTTTCATGATGTTCTGCAGTTGGAAGAAGGCTGTCCTTGAAATTAGCTCAAATTACATATCCTGGTCAAAAATAACTCCAAGGTTCCTCACAGTGGAAGTGGAAGCCATGGTGATATCATCTCATGTGTCAATGTGGCCAGAATCTTTTTCTATAAGGTTTTTTGGACCGAGTATAATGACCTCAGTTTTGTCAGAGTTTAAAAGTAGAAAGTTCATCCCGGACATAATGTCTCTGAGACATTCCTGGAGCTGAACAACCTGATTTATTTCATCCGGCCTCATTGATAAATATAGCTGTGTGTCATCTGCATAACAGTGGAGGTGTATGTTGTGCTTCCTAATAATGTTCCCTAAAGGAAGCATATATAAGATGTGATCAATTTTTTTTCACAAAGAAGTTCAAGAAGTGGTCCCTGCTCGGTGTTAAAGAAAGGGATAGTTCAGTAGAGCAGTGACTCTGTCAGCCTGGCTACAGTGATGAAAATACATTTATTTATTCTGTTCACTTAAAGAAGAATAATAGGCAGGGCTAGCTTTGTGTAAGGCTTTTTTGCAAGCTACAAAACCGTCTCTCCAGGCTACATGAAATTCCTCTAGATTAGTTCTAGATCATCCATTTTCTTTCCCATCTACGTAAAGCTTTGTGCGAGTATGGGAGTAAAACCATTGTGCTACCCTCCTCTGATTTAATACTATTCACTATTTATCCGACAATTTATTAACTGTTAATAATTATCTGAGATTTATGATGATCAGGTGAGATGACAGGTGATGGAAGATCTGGAGTCAGTGACTAGTTAAATTGAATGCTTTTATTGAAGACAGCTCAGATCCGAGGAGAACTGTGACTTTGTCTGATATCTGAAAAGTGATTCTGGCGAGCAGCGTGCCAGGTCTGATACATATAGTTAGTAAGCCTTGAGATAGTGTATCAGGTCCAGATGCCTGGCGCCTATGGTTGTTTATATTGAACACCAGGTTTGGTTATAAGAATATGTGAGTAAGTAAACTTAAAGATGGTTGAAGATTAGAATTTTCCCTCCTACATTAAGCATTGAAATTTGATTGCACTAAGATTCTACTATAGAATGGGTAGAGTGAGTCGTCTTGCGTCAGCTTGAAGGTTGTGGGTTCGCTAGTCTGCATGCCCATGTGTCCTTTGGCAAGACACTTACCCCCATGTTGCTCTTGATGGCTGTGCCGGCAGTGTGTGAATGGGTATGAACGATGAGTGATAGAAAATGTGCTGCACATAGATGCACTGTATGAAAGTGTGAGTGAATGGGTGTGAATGGCAAAACAGTAGTGTAAAGCAGCTTTGAGTGGTCATCAAGACTAGAAAAGTGCTATATAAATACAGACCATTACTATTTACTATACTCATTTGTAATATACATGATGTTGCTCTATCCCTTTTTGTAGCATTATTGCACTTTACAATGTATTACTCTACATTTACTGTATATGCCATACAGTTTATGTGGGAGCTCACTATATCGGTTTGATTTCAGTGATCACAGTCGATCAATCCAACTGATCTGCGACCGCAGACGTGTTTTGCAGATCTACTCCACATGAATCACGAGCCCTTGTAAATGGGCTGTGGCTCAGTGGGTACAGTGAGTCGTCCTTCAACCGGAAGGTTTGGGGTTCAATAACTGCCTGTTGGTCTACAGTAGTCAATAGACAAAATATACAAATACATACAGACCATTTAACATTTCAATATAAAAACAACATTTTTATATCCCAGTCTTACCTGGACCAATATGCAATGTTGATGATGAATCTCTGCAGTGGACAGGGATCTTTTTATGTATATTAATCTAGGGTTGCCATAATAACTGTAAAATCCCTACCTTTTCATTTATTTATTTTCACTTCTTTGTCTCTGCAGATGTGTTAGAAAGAATAAGCTGTTCCTAAATATGCAAGTCAACGGGAATGGATGTGAAGAGTTACCCTCCCGCTACCCGGCCATAGGTGCACGCACTCCTGGAGTCACCCCGGCTGCCACCACAGCACCTTACACCCTGCCTGGCACACCCACACTAATGGAAGAGCACAGCACCATCAAGAGTGAGTCATAAATGTTGATATATAATAAAACAAAATAACCCTTTTTTTTTGCTGAATTGGTGAATATGCATATTTTAGATTAGACTGCTTATGTGAAAGTTACTGGAATGTTGAGATAGAACAAAATCTAGGCCACATAGTCTAGGTAATGGGTTCTTATACTTGCACATTATTGTGTGTGTGTGAAATGGTATCACAACTGCAAATGATTAACCATTAGGGTGACTTTATTTCCTCCCCTTCCTCCCTGCTCTTTTTGCTCTCACCAGATAATGTAGCAGGGCATCGCAGCTCCCCACAAGCAGTGAGGAGGGACATAGGCCTTGCCGTCACACACAGGTACACCTTCCTTCTGCAAACATCTTCTGTCATAAGCTTATTTAATCATCCAGAAAACACACGGCATTTGTTGTTGGATTTTCTCTCTCTCTCTAGAGTCACTGATCAAACTTACAATTCTTTTAAAGACGACCCGCTCTCAGCGTCCACGTCATGTAGACACTCGACACGTCGTGTTTTGCAAAAAATGCAAATGCTTTGGCTCGTTCATGCTAATCATTGTGTGCAAATGCCTGCTGTTTTGTTTCTACATGAACTGCTTATGTTGATCAAAATGTGTCATGGTAGTTTCCTGTTGAATAGCAGACATGTGCTTGATTAATATCTCACATTCTGTCTATAATGTCTCGGACACTTTTTAAACAATTCTGGCAGCTTTAATACCCACTCTATGTATGATTCTATTCACTGCTGTGAAGTGAATACTGAGTGTTAGTTCACTATGATTAACAGTAGGTGGCACAAAGTGGGTCACCACAGAAGACAGCTGAGAAGGCCAGCTCTCCTCTGATGATACAGTTACTGTACTATAATAATAATCATAATAATACACTTTATTTGTATAGCACCTTTCATACAAGGATTGAAACAAGTGCTTCACAATAAAAGGAAAACAACATTTAAAAAGAAATAAATATAACATATAACAAATACAACAATAGAACACAACACAGGATGGAATGAAAAGGAACTAGCTGAGTAAAAAATATAATTTTTAAGTCTTCTTTTAAAAATGTCTACTCTACTAGATATTTCTATCTACTATGAATTGTACTGCAGTAATATTGTCCTCTTTCACAAAGTGGAGGAATGTTACAGTTCAATATTCTGAACTCACTTTTACTTTTTATCAATACAACAGATGTTCATTTGACATACAGGTTTAATTTGAGAGATGAACCAAGGATTTCGAGCAAGTTGGTGTGATAATCCGTCTTTGTGAGAAATGCTTTAACTGCTTTAGATACGTTAGATATGTACTTCAGCAAACTGCAATTAAATATGTGTAAAAATAAAAGTAGTGTACGTCTTAAGGAGGAGTTCTTTGTCTTTGTGAAGGTTTTCCACCAGGTCCTGGTTGTCTCAGACATGTCAGGTGTGCCAGAAGAACATGATGTTTGGGGTTAAGTGCAAACACTGCCGGTGAGTTGAGTACTTTATTTTTAAAGTGCACTTAAATCAGTTTGAAGAGATTTTTGTCATTGTTTGACATTTCCAGGAGTAGCATGAGAAAACTCTGTTTGGGGTTAATTCGAGATCACTGGGGGACGTGTGATCTGGGGAATCTGAAGCTTTGAGTAGAACCTGATCAAGACTTGAAGAATGTTTCTTATTTGCTGATCGTGACTGAGTCGCTCATGTGTTGTTTTCTGTCTGTGCCGTCAGGCTAAAGTGCCACAACAAATGCACAAAGGAAGCCCCGTCCTGCAGGATTTCGTTTCTACCAAGTAAGTTATTTATTTACTCGTCAATCTGCGGAGTACATTTTGCTTACGTGTACATCTAATGTGAAACTCCCGCTTTCTGTTTCAGTTGCCAAAATTCGGAGGACTGAGTCCGTCCCGTCTGATATAAACAATCCGGTGGATCGGCCGCCAGAGGCGCCGCAATTTGGCACACTACCAAAAGCCATTACAAAAAAGGTTCCATTTAATGATTTTCACATTACAGCACATACTATGTGTATGCGGTTATTTTGGACAGTGTCAAGTCATGGCCACATGACAAGCACATTGATACCATTGATAGGCGTCATCTCTTTTTAGATGCATTTGTCCTGAAAACAAAAACGAATGATTTTGCAAGAGAGTAAATTGTGGTTGTATGAGCTAGTGAAACATAGTCAACACTGACTTTATCCAGCCTGGGACGTGGACGGTTGCCCTTTTGAAAACACGGCTGCCAAAGAAAAACACATTTTAACCACTTGTAAAACTAAACACTGACTAATTAAGTCCAGGCCTGCTTAAGTCTATCTTATGACTACAACTTAACAATTTGTTCACCACTTCATCTCACTGTTAGCCGGCCTGAAATTGTCATTTTTAGCTCACTTCTGCCTCTTTTGGAAGGTTTATCTGACTTAGGTATGCATTTTAAACACTGAAGGCACAACATTACACATTAGAACTTACTGATGGAGGCAGCAGTGGATCAGCAACTCCTGTGACCTGTGATGTTAAATTGCATCATTTTTCATCAATTTCCTGTCAAAAAAGGCTTTCATGAGAAAATGTGGTGAACACATCATAGACTTAAGCAGGCACAGAGTTTATTAGAGTGTTTAAGTGGGTGAAATCAGTTGTTCCTTGTCCCATGTGGCCCCACATGTTTTCAGTTAGATCAAGCATCCATGTCATAGGAGGAACAAGCTGTAGAAAAATTCCAATATGACCATTATCTGTCAGGTCCGCTCAATGTCGTGTGCTCACGTCCCTGCTCCTTCAGGATTATCCACCTGTACTGAACCAGCTGGACTCCAGCAGCAATCCATCCTCCACCACTTCATCCACACCCTCGTCCCCAGCTCCCTTCCAGCAGAGCAACCCTCCCAGTGCCACGCCGCCACCCAACCCCTCGCCCAAAGGTCATCGAGACAGTCGTTTCAACTTCCCAGGTAAGCTCGGCTTCACAGGGGCAAATACAGTCACGCAGAGCACACACACTCAAATGTGCATGCTAGTATTATTCTCCTCAGTATGCAGTTATATGTTCCTAACTCTGTTACAGATGCTGTATGATATAATACTGGACCTCACTAACACTCCTTTTTCCTGTTTATACAACATTAACACTAAAGAGCAACTTCGCCTTTTTACCAGATCTGTTCATTTACAGTCTTGTTAACTCCCTCTATGCTGTGCTTGACAGTCTTTCCCTCTCTATTTGCAAAAGCTGCCTGTTACTTTCAGCATAGACAGCAGTTTATCTTCCCCGGTGAGTTAACAGTCCCAAAAATGTCTTTTGTTCATTTCTAGTGTCCCAATATTCCACTCTGTCTTCAAACCTCAGATCTTGCTCTGCCCTCTGTGTTTTGCTTTGAGTGTCGTAGCAGTTTCACTGTGTGCATGCACTAGAATTGCGTGTCTCTTGGGCAGTGTTTTGTCTCCATCTGCTGGTAGTCGTGGGGAATTGCATGAGGTGTTTCCACAAGGGAAGAAGCACTAGAACTTTTTATCCTCTTATTTCTGCCTAACATTTCTTATATTCCGTTGCAGATGTCTCCAGTCCCGCTCATTTGCACTCTGATGTCCTACAAGACACTGTGTAAGACATTTTAAAGCTCAGTTTTATTCAATTAGAGCGACAACAGTCATCAAAAGATTACGTTTTTGTCACATTTGACCTCTAAATTCTCTGTGTCACAGCACTGAGATAGAGCAATCAGTGGAAGACATGCATGCTGAGCTGGTGGAAGACGAAGATGAAGAGGTAAAGTAGCAGCGTGTGTGTGTGTGTGTGTGTGTGTGTGTGTGTGTGTGTGTGTGTGTGTGTGTGTGTGTGTGTGTGTGTGGGTGGAAAGGACCGTTAGCTCAGAATGCTTTTATACAATGTGCCTTGAAAATGGAACCTCTGCCAAACAAGAAACAACAGCGTTTTTTTTTTTTTTGTCATTCTTCCTGTTACACGTCTGAATGAAATGTCGTTTCATATGAACCCAGGACAGACAAGTATTCACAGACAAAATCAGTGAAATGAAACAAACATTCAATAGACATCATATCATATTCTTCCATCCTATGTAGTCATTTCTAATAATGACAATAAATGTACAGTAACTAAATTAAATTCAATTAAATTCCCTGAAATACTGATTTTCACTCACAAAATTATTATGCCGATTAGCACCAAATTTGTGATTGGTGTGATGCATTACTCAAGAAAATGAAAACCCTACTAATTGACCTCCCTACTAATCAGATCTGATCAAGTTTAATGTCTTCTCCCTGAGCTCATGCCCCCACCTTCCAGCCATTTTCATATCTGTTAATTGACAAGTAACGTGTATGTGACAATGAACAAGACAAGACAGACTGTTGTGCAAAGTTTAGGGTGTAGTTGTTCGAGATGTTATGGATATTGATTGAAAGAGATGACCGAGAACGGTTACAGGGGAAGACATTTCATAGGATATAGATTTATGATAATAGAAACAATGGTGGTATTAAACCCAAAGTAGTGCATCTACTGATCTCCACTGTCCCTCCCTCTTCAGTCACTGGGCGGAGTTGACCTCAGAAGACAGGGTTTAGTTTAAAGACAAACATAAGAAGAAGAAAAACCCATATTAGTCAACCTCTTAACCTATCATCACCTTGGGTCATAGTCACATGATCAAAATAGTCTGAGACTGGTGACGCCGACTCAGACTCGCATCATCACAGTAGAACATCTGGAATGGATGTATTGAATATGATCTGCCAATGATCAGAGCAGCATGTGCCCCAGTCACCTCTGTCAAAGGTTCAGTATGTGCACCGTTACCACAGCATAGATACCACAGTCTACTCTACTTATTAATGTAATGAATTCTGTGATATGATGATTTTAATGTCTCTGAAATACACGAATGACTGATTTCTTGTAAATGGAACCTAGAATTAAAGAAAAACAACGTCCCCTCTGACATTTGTTGACTGGAACCAGACTGACCTGTTTGGCTGGGATTATGCTGAGCTTGTGTTGTTATTGTGTATTTCACCAGCATGTCTTGCTGACATGACATTTTCCAACTGAAGACAAAGAGTTTATAAACAAAAAAAAAAAAGTGGCTTCCATTTCACAGGATACATTAAAGAATGACCCAGGTGTTAAAGATTAACACAAAATATGATTCAGGGCTTTAAAGAACTTATTTATTTCTAGTAAAATAAATGTTCAATTAAAAAAAAAAAAAAATAATAATAATAATAATGAAATATATTAAGATTGATTGATTAGATTGAAATCCTGAAATCTCAAAATGGGGGGGATGCAGATAAACTTTTCTTTATTCATATGGATAGAAAAATGTGTCAGTCATTGGGTTTTTGTGGGTGGAGCCTATATTTGTTTTTATGTTGTGTTATGTTATAAATGGGCATTTTATTATTGTTATTATTTTAGTTGTTGTTTTATTTTAAAACATGTATATCCTCCTTAATGTTGTGTAATGGTTTAACTTAATTTGTAGACTTATCCACAGTAGAATTAAAAAAAAAAGCCATCACTACACTCTTGCAGGAAGGGGACGACGACATTGAGGTTGAAGATGAAGACCCCGATGCGGAGGATGAGGATGATGAGGAGGAGAACGAGGATGAAGGTGAAGATGAGGAGGACGGGGAGGACATGAGGATAAACATGGGCTCAGATGGAGAGCTGGACGGCGACGAGCTCGACGACCTGCCCAACTCTCGGGGGAACCAGTGGAAGGGCCCCATCTCCCGCAAGGGGAGTCAGACCAGTGTCTACCTGCAGGAGTGGGACATTCCCTTTGAGCAGCTGGACCTCGGAGAACTCATAGGAAAGGTGAGGGATCAGGACACACGTGTATCTCATTCTGAAAAAAAACAAAAAAAACATTTTTGCTGAGTTTATCTTTGTCCATGCAGGGTCGCTGGGGTAAAGTGCATAAGGGCCGGTGGCATGGCGAGGTAGCGATTAGGCTCCTTGAGATCGACGGGAACAATCAGGATCATCTGAAGCTCTTTAAAAAGGAAGTGATGAACTACAGACAGACCAGGCATGAGAATGTGGTGCTCTTCATGGGGGCCTGCATGGCTCCACCCCACCTGGCCATCATCACCAGGTGAGACCAGAAATATCAAACACACCTTTTTATTTACAATTTGAACACAAATTCATTTAACGTACGACCTTCTCTTTCTCTGTCCACACAGTTTCTGTAAAGGGAGGACGCTGTATTCAGTTGTTAGGGACACTAAAAACACTTTGGATATTAATAAGACGAGACAAATCGCTCAGGAGATTGTAAAGGTAAATGTTGCTCTTGTATCTTTTGTAAGTGACACAAGGTAGAACTCATGTCAGGCCACTTAAGCAAAGACTCATCTAAGAAAATATATGCCAGCTTAAGTCTATGATTTTTGGAAGCGCAGGTTACAATGTTAAAATAAAATTGTCACTATGGACTTTGGTGTGGGAGAGGATTTTTATTGATTAAGTGGCTACAATAATGTTGTATGTAAGAGAGATTGTCCATGTCTCAAGCACACTTACAGTGTGTCAGTACCTCATACAACCATATTACTTCATGAAACCTGAGCTATCACAGGAAATAACTCCCGACATAAGACGACCCTGACTGACCTGCTGCCTTCTACCTCTCTGTGCAGGGAATGGGCTACCTGCATGCTAAAGGTATCGTTCACAAAGATCTGAAGTCCAAGAACGTTTTTCACGACACCAATAAAGTCGTGATCACAGACTTCGGGCTGTTCGGAATCTCAGGAGTTGTTCAGGAGGGGAGGTAAGAAGCAACGTCAGCTAAATGGCTCAATTACTGCGTCTCACTTCATTTACAAACCTGCCTACTGGTGATTTGTAGTAACCACATGAGTGTAAAGTATAATTTCCCGCACATTCAAACACACAGCTCGCTTGTTCTAAGAAATGAACCTGCCAATGCAAATTTTGCTCGTCAAGAATATCTAAAACTAAAATGAGCTTGTAAATCTGCAGCCACTGTCAAACACTAGACAAAAATTTGACAGCTTAATATCTTCTGACATGATGCATCTATTTCATATATACCTTATACATTTATTTTATTCCAAATATATAAGTTAATTGTAGTGAAGGCACCAAATGCAGACAGGAGGGACAGACTAGCACAGACTATGTGTTAATGTTAATTTGAGTACAGGAATTTTGTGTATATAAAAATTGTTCTATCAGCGTTATATGTCGGCCAGTGGCTGCACTGATTATTGAAGATCGTCCGTAGAAAAACCTTGATAGTCGACCTTTAATTTAAAGGTGTAATTTAAATGTGTCTGTTTTTTTTTTTTTTCCAGGCGTGAGAATAAACTAAAACTGCCACATGGCTGGATTTGTTATCTCGCACCGGAAATTGTGCGGAGGATGAGCCCAGGTAACGAGGACCGCCTTCCTTTCTCCACAGCAGCAGATGTGTATGCCTTCGGGTGAGTCCTTCACACTCACAAATAAGATCTGAAGATTTAGATGAGCTTTTGCTACTAATACAGAATAATCTTACTTCTGCCCCCCCCCCCGCCCCCCCTAAAGCACCATTTGGTATGAGCTTCAAGCTAGGGACTGGCCAATCACCAACCAGCCTGTGGAAGCTACCATCTGGCAGGTGGGGAGTGGAGAGGGCATCAAGAAGGTCTTGGCCGAGATCAGCCTGGGCAAGGAGGTCACTGTGAGTTGAATGAGAAAATAATTTAATTTTTCTTCTACAAGAGGCAAATAATGAAGCATTTTCTACTGATGTACAGTTATTATAGGAACACTGTGCAATCATCGTCATCATCATCCTCATCGTCGTCCATAGTGTCCACTATTTTGTCAGGTGCATTAACCAAGAGTGGTTTGTCTCCCCAGGAGATTCTGTCTGCCTGCTGGGCGTATGACCTGAGAGAGAGGCCCACCTTCACCCAGCTGGCCGACATGCTGGAGAAGTTGCCCAAACTGAACCGCAGGCTGTCCCACCCCGGACACTTCTGGAAGTCTGCAGAGTAGGTATCCAGGATGTGAAGGACGATGTGAAGACACTGGAAAACAAAGACATAGTCCTTAATAGTCAAACTTCAGATTCCTTGTTGGTACAAAGACCTGTCACTCACAGTGCTGATTCTATGAGTCATCAACTCCACAGTCGACAAGTTGTAAGAGACGGAAGCAGCCGAGCAGTCTTATTTATTCCGTCTTATTTAAAAATGTCATTCATACTGTACGTGGATATTTCATTTCTATATTTTTAATACATTTCAACTTCATATTTAGCACCACTCATGACCAAATGCCCCTGTCACTGCAGTGGGACATGTAGGACATCCTCGCAGCCATACCTTCAAATGAAATGTGAACATTGTGGTTCATATATTTTGACGACATATCGAGATTTTAGTTTAATAAAGCCTCCGTTGTCACATGTCACATGAGATGATGACACGTGACAATGACTGAATGAATCAGAAAAAAACAGTAGTATAGTTCATCATAGTCTCCTAGATATAGTGTTTAATTTCATTTAAGTGTCACTCTATTGTAGTCTGTGATTGGATAGTTTGTCGTCATGGCAATTCTCAGTCCCCTCAAGATCCAGGTTGCACTAAATGGAGGATGGTTTTGCTCACCTCCCTCTCTCTCTCTCTTCTAAGTGTGTCAGGAAACCACAGTGGCCTTGGCCAAGTTTTCAGCTGATTAGGTTCCCATAGATACACACAAGAAGATGCTTAACGTACATTTAAATATAATATATTAGTGGCATATTGAATGTCTGCCAATAAACCCTCCTTCATGTTACACATTGGACCTTTAAAATAATCGAAAGGAAAAATTATATGACAGATGCACAGTGCTAAGAACCTGCTACATTATGTGCTATGACAAAAAAGAGAGCATTTTAAATAGGAGGAGTGTCAACCTCCCTTTTATTCTACACCCCGAATAATTTCATTCTTTTTTTTCCTCGTAGAAAAGTTTCCATGTCACTTTCTTCAATTGCACCTCCATCGCATGATTAACAGCTTCGCCTTCACACCGTGTTTCCTACTGCTTTTCTGCTTCTTGCTTCTCGCTTTTAACACAAACGTGTCTTCTTTGCTCAAAGACTAAATGTGACCAATTTTCATTTTATTTTTTATCACAAACTAATCAGTGTAAACCCAGTCGTCAAGTACTATAATACTGATTGTGCGCTTAAATGTCAGTTTTGTAGCAAGATGATGGAAGATGCGTTTTATTTTGAAAGAAAACCTTTTGGACAGGTATACAGGGACACGCGGTGCACACCACCGCTTCTAAAACACAAAGAAATCAGCTTGGAGGCCTGTTGCACTTTCACTAACCATCTAATGTTTGTTTTCCTTTTGCTCTTCCCTCTCTTTCTTGTTCTCTTTCCCTAATCTAGGTTGTAGCCGTTGCACTGAAAAATATAAGCAATGCACAACAAAGCCTGGTTCTGCCTTGCATGCTCCTGAATCCTTAACTCTTACAGGATTGATCAAAGCATTGCCTCTGCCTGAAACAGACGCTGCTTCCACTAATCCCACAGTCTGATCTTCCACGTCTAACCGCTGCGTTTTGTCACTGGGGAAGAGAGGATTGGTGGACGGAGGTGTGGGCGGAGGGGACGGAACACCATCGTCCTCCACCACTGGTCCCTCCCGTCGTCTAAGATCTCCTTGCCTTCCTGTGTTTTTGGTTGTGTTGTGTGATGTCGTTGGGGACTGTGAGGCTTTGTGGTGTCTGTGCTGAGACTGACCGGTGCGCTGTGGTCTGTGCCTGTGCTGATGGCTGCTGCCCTGTTCTTTGGCCTGCTCACCTTCTCTGTGCTGCTGTGCTGCTATGATGATGATGATGATGATGATGATGATGATGATGATGATGATGATGTGGTTGTTCTTGCCGGGAGGCCCTGACCAACACGGCCTCTGTTTCCTCTTGAGGAAAACACACCTAGGCGCACACAAACAAAACAAATCACGCATCTGGAACGTGAAATGAACCCTGCTACCAAATGGACCACCTTCATTTATCTGTCCTTCCGTTTTTCCCTGAGTGTTTGACACGTGTGACCGGCTGCTTTAGTTACCTTCTCAAAGCTACTGTCTGTTGTTGTTTTTTTTATTTTGTGCGATGGCATGTGCTGAGACGTTCACCTGCTCATGTCGAGACACAATATGCAGTTTTCCTTTTTGTTGTTTAGTTTTCCGATAGTTCCATTTGCAGTGGTTTCTTTTCTACTTCAGGACGCTCTCGGATGAGGTTCAGACACACGCTGATGATAATATATGCTCACTTGTGTTGTTGTCGTTATGGAGTTTAACCTGTTAAAGTCACTGTGTATTGGATGCATTTGAAAACTGGGCACCTGGTGTAAATGCTGAATGACAGCTGAAATAAAAAGGAAATGTCAGGAATATTCCCGTCATCATCCACAATCTACATGGGAATGGAAAGAATAATGCTGGCTGTTTATGATTAATAGTAATGTCCATCCACTGAAGTGTAAAGTGCACTTTATAAGAACACGAGTTCCTTAGAAAGAGCCTTCTTTCAAGAGGTCAGACTACAAAAACAAACAAAAAAAAAAAAGATAAATCAGGAACCTGGCGCAAAAGTGTCCTATATCTCTGTAAAACATTACCTCTTGTGCGCGCTTGTGCAAACTGTTTGTGGTTGCTGGCTTCAGTTGGTGTGCTTGTATTTATATGTGGTGTGTGTGTGTGTGTGTGAGGGTGTGCACGGTCGACTGAGTGAGCGTACTGTGTCGGAACACCTAGGGTCAGTTTTTGTGAACGGTCGCAGTCAAACTTTGTGTTGCAAAATCCAACCGTATGTGATGTAAATACATTATTTAATGTATAGCAGATTAACAGGATTCTTCTAATATTTGTACAAACATTTTATATGTAAATGACATCACAACATTTTTTGAATAGGTACTGCTATGGCGATGACAGATGTGTATATATTTATATATTTTTTTCATGTATAAAATACTGTGTAAAAAGCTGTACAATTTTTAGAATGGGCCAATACATGTTTTTTATGTTACTGTAAAAAATTCATATTTTTGTAATTGCATGTGACTACCATTCTGTACACACAGTTTCTGTTTTCATCCATGGAAGACAATAAAATGAGGCTTGTCATGTAATTACAGGATATATACGCTGTTCTTTTACTGTTTGCACTGGATATTATGTTTTTTTCTGAGCCACTTTTGTACATATTTGGAATCATCACTAGTATTTGCAAAAAAAATTTAAACATTATTTTGGCACAAACAGCAAGCAGCACATTGTGGATTACATGGAAAAGTGTGTCAATTGCTCTCACATGCTCAAAATCCTTTAAAGAAGTAAATGAATATGTCGGCGTCACCACAATAAGAGGTTGCTGAGTCATTGTTTGATAGTCAAACGTTATTTTTCATGGAAACAATGGCTGAGGTTTTTTATGACGGTGATAGTAAATGTAATTTCTCTATGTGACATTATAAATGTTAACAGTGCAAGTAACGCTACTCTTACTGTATTCATTTTACTGTAATTGTTGCCAACAATTCACAGGACTTTGTTATTACAACACGGAAAATGAAGACAAAAGACATGTTTTATGGCACTGCACTCGAGAAAGAAATATAGAATTTGTTATGAAACTCAAATGATGTGTATAAAACTTAAAAACACAAGACCAGGACATTCAGTGATCATTTAAAAGCCATAAATAAGCATAAACGTCTTTACAGTGCATTTATAGTGCATGCAACACTCAAGCTCTGTATCCCCCTTAGTGTAATGTATTTGTTGCTTCATATAGTATGTTATGCAATATTGTAGAAATGCAGTATTGGTGAAAACAACTGCAGCAGCACAGATGTGTATTTGACATTTTTAATGCTTTATGTATAGTATAGTATAGTATAGTATAGTATAGTGTAGTACAATGCAGGGACATATGGTTGACAGATTATTACATCTGGTTCAACCTCTCTTTAATAGAGAAGCAGTATAATAGTTTGACACTTATCATTTGCATGAATGAGTCTCAAGCTTTTGCAATTTGGTCAAAAACGCTGAGAATGTATGACGTGAACAAGTGACTAAATGAGTCTGATCAAGAAATAGTTTGAGAATTTTAGAATACAGATTACCAACAAATATTAAAGTGGGAAACGGTGAGCATGAAAATAAGCTGCTTGTTTTCGCCCCTGCAAACGGAAAAACAGTCAAAAAGAAACTTTACTCATTCTCTGGTTTATAATGAAGCCTGCGAGTACTGTTGTGTACATGGTTTTGGAGAAGAAGCTGCTGAAAAGTAAGAATACACATCCTGCTCTGCCTCTAGGTGGCACACTGACCCCACAGAGAGTTTTTTACATTCGGAACATTTACATTTTTTTTTAAGTTGTGCACATTTTACATCATTTTTCATGACATGTATTCTTTTTATTCTGTATTGTGTAAACACTCAAGTGTGACACACTCATGTTTATAGAACTTGGGACATCTAATTCAGTTTAATTTATGTAAAAAATGATGGAAACCAAATGGGCATCTGTAGTTAACACGTCCAAATTTGGTGTGAGAATTTTGTTAGTTCATTTATACCGGAGGACAGTTCATGTAGTCAGTGCTTTATAAGCCTCAAAAGAAACAGTTTGCCTTTTTTATGCCTTTCTGCTGAGCCAGCTTTTCAATGGTGAATTGATCAAAAGTATATAATACGAGGCCTTGGCTGCTGCCAGTGAAATGAGAAATACTGCTCGGATTCAGACCTTGAAGCCTGTTATCAGCGAGGCTGCATCCTAAGTGTGGCTTTGACTAATAAGAATGATGGATGGGCTCTGAATACTGGTATCACTCCAGCAGAAAAGAAAGGACCTTGTATCCTCAACTGTAACTAAACGCTCTCTGACTCCAACTGGTACTGAGTCACATGACCAGGATTTGGTGAAAAGAAAACTGTTTCCTTTACTGCCACACAAGACACAAAATGTCCTTTATTTCCTGGTCAGTCAGTTTAAAAATACCACAACCATTTGTTTGTTGATGTGCCATGACCAGATTCTCAGACGCACTTTATTAGAAACACCTGCTCAACCTACTTGTTAATGCAAATATCTGACCAGCCAATCACATGGTGGCAAGTCAATGCACGCGCTGAATGTCAAACCAGCAGCAGCCAGATACCACAATGGACACTTCATTATCATTTATTTGTTATTTCTATTTTCATTTTTGTTCGTTTTATTGTATTTTTTATAGCACTTGCCTCTGTATGCTTTGTTCTATATATCGATGAGTGTGTGTGTGTGTGTGTACTTTCATCTCCACAAATTTGTTGTGAAATCTGGGAGACAGACAGACAGGCAAATGAGAGACTACAACTATCTGATCTTGTCTGGTCTTGGTACTTTCCTTAAAGGTGACATAGAATGCTTGTATCGCACATATATGTTAGTTATGGAGGTCTACTCACATATATTAACTTGTTTTCATGGTTAAAAACCTCCTAGTCGCTGCAAACGAGCCGATCAAAATATCTCCTCACTGACGCTCTCGTCAGCCGCGCTGTTTCAGACCAAAACCACACCCCCAGAACGTGGACTGTGTTGTGATTGGCCAGCCAACGAGAGCTTTCCCACTGTCCTGTGATTGGCCAGGTACCTGGAAGTGACGTAATTGGTAGGCCAGCTCACAAATACACAGCTCCCCCTGTGGCACGGTGGATGCTCTGCATCTCAGCAGCTACAACGAGAGTAGTTCTTCTTCTCCTCGTGAGAGGAGTGGTGAGGATTTCTGATGACATCATCAGCATAGGGAAGTGCCGATCCACTTCGCAGAGCCCAGGAAAACAATAAAACCCTATTTTCTCAGCACTGAACTGAACTGTTTGTTCTGAAACTTTAGGGTTTCATAAACGAGGTAATGACGCAGATACACACACAAACGCAGCGTTAATTGGAGCTTCCCGGTCTATGTCGCCTTTAATGACACTGCCCACAATCACATCCAGTTATTCATGATGGATGACGGTAAAAAAGATGACACACGACACTTCACGCACACACACGCACACGCACACACACACCCTGGCTGTGAGGGTAAATATGCAAATTGTCATTTGAACAACGGAACAAGTGGGACTTTCCATTACTCAAGAGAAGGTCTTTTTGAGATGAAGTCATTTGTCTCCCTTCTGTTTTCATTTCCTCTTGAAATTATTTGAAGTGGAAGTTTTTTCTAGTGTGGTCTGCATAAGGCCCTGGCACAGAGTCAGCACTGACTGCGTTGTGCACGTCCCGGTCTCATCCCCTGCACCGAGTACCAGCTTGAGTCACAGACACAAGCTCTGAGTGAAAACATGGCAGCCAGCATGGACACAAGGGAAAAAGAGATACTAGCGACTTAACAAAAAGCTCACCTATTGACATCTAGGGCTGCTTTGGAGTGCAGTACCAACTGTTGCAGGGTTTGGTAAGTTTGTGTGATTTGGATCATTCTGGAGGAAGACCAAAATCACAAATGACAAATGTGAAGTTGCCGTTGGAAACACTTCATGTCCCACACTAAAGTCCATAAATAAATTCAATATTTCTAGCTTGTGGGGACACAGGAGCTGCTAATAACAAAATAACACCATTTAGAGTCACTGTTGGAGGCAGCAGTGGATCCACAACTCCTGTGGGTTAATGTTAGGAGGTTAAGGTTAGGGTTAGTGTAAAATTGTTGGAAGGGAGAGTTAAAACAAGTGTAATTTATTGATTTATTCATTTATAATCAGAGCAAGAGCTCATGTCTCAGTGTAGTCACTGACACACAGTCAGCACTGACTGTGTGTTAAGCTAATACTAGCAAACTCATTATTATTTACAGCAGTGACTCTCAAAGTGTGGGCTGCGGTCCCTTGTGGGCCGCGCTTGTACTGCAGGTGGGTCGTGTAAGGTTATTAAAACTAAATTAAGAAGTAATCTTGCCGTTTCTTTTTTCTTTTTTTAAACATTGGTGTTAGACCTAACAGCTGTTTATTTATTGCATTGAGACATGAGGTCTCATTCTCAAGAGAGAGACCATATAAACACTGAAACATGTCTCTCCTGTCGTGTTGGTTTAAGATAAGATAAGATTTATTTATATTATATATATTTATTTATCTCACAGTGGAGAGAAAACGGCGCCACATTAGATTTTCACATCTTACAAGTGTGCTGCTGCATATGGAAATGGATGATTTACGATATTATTTACTGCAACATTAGTTTCGTACATCGTTCCTTTCATCTGAACAAGAACGACAAGAGACTATAGGACGGCTCGATGACAAAAGACCAAGAAGATGCTCGCTGGAGTCTTTGCTGGTGGTGGAGCGTGCAGTGTGCTAACTACTGATGGCTGTGTTTGGAGGTCTTGTGTGTTTGCTGGTGTCACATGCAGGGGTGAAGCAAGTTGCCAAATGAAGCATTTCATAGAAATTGAGTTACATGTGCAGGTGCAGATATGAAACAAGTGACAAATAAATTCCACAGGAAACAGAAACATACGATGACAGAAAGGAGGAAGTGTACCATTTACACACCACTGCAACACGCAATGTTACCCAACAATAGCTCTTTGTAGTTTATCTTAGTAGTCATTGCAAAAAGATCAAGTGTTAACTGTGTCTTGTTACCTTTTTTTCCCCCCATAGATTGTATATGAAAAAGGACATGGGACAATTTTTTTTATCATATTCTGTTGAAAAAGAGGTGGAACTAGTGATTGAGACCATTTACTGATTTTACTTTTAGAAATCAAGTGAGAAGTTGTAGTAAAAGTTATTTTCGCTACCAGTGGAGTCGCGCTCTGGTGGCTGAATGCTACTTCCATCCTACTTCCTACGCTTCACTTAGCCAGACTGTGTCCGACTCCAATACTGTGTATAGTTTTCCTACTTTCCTGCTCCTCCACTCTGTACGCACACACCTGCTGCTCATCTCCTGAATGCTACTCTACAACCTCCTGCAATAAATACCAGCTCTTCAGCTCCAGTCTCCAACAGAGTGTCATTAATCCTCAGTGGTAACATCAAGGCCGAATTCTGCTTCAGTTTTTACTTGTTTTGTCTCTTTTGTCTCTTGCATCGTCTTACCTGCTCTCTTCTGCTCTGCCGCAGATGTTTACCTCACCGTCTTTGTTCCATGTAAACCATCTCTCTTCATATCCACCTGCCTGCACACTTGACCTCTGGATACCAACTTTGCTGCTTTGGATAAATCCTTTTTATTTCTTGACTTTTGCAATTAAAACTGCTGAGCATTGTTCTGTGTCTTGGGGTCTGCATGACTGGGTCCAGTCTGCAGTGTAAGCTTGCAGTCAGGGACCACAATTGTTTTTTCCTACTTCTGAATGCACTCTTCTTGTCATCTTTCCTTAACCTCATGTAGTTATCCAGTGAGGGTAAGGAATAAATGATAGGATGGACTATCCGATGGCAGCCTGAGGTCCTCAGCTGATCAACAGTTATGAAACAACCTGGATGGTGATTGGCCTGCTTAGGATCTTTGGAACCAATTGACTCTATGCAGGGAGCGTCATTTACAACTTCCACTAAAATATAAGCAAGTTCCTTCCTCGCTAAGGGGAAACTAAGGGGACTTTTTACGGTACTGTTTACATTTTTAGTAAACGTCTTCAACTCAAGCAAGTCCAGTCACACACAGCTAACTACTGTAGAAGATTATGAGAACCTTCACCATATATGGAAATTTAATATATGGGTGTGCAGTAGCTCAGTGATATAGCATGTCATCTTTCAACTTGAAGGTTGTGGGTCTGATTCCTGGCTCTGCTAGTCTACATGCCGATGTGTCCTTGGGCAAGACACTTCACCCCATGTTGCTCCTGACGGCTGTGCCGGCAGCGTGTGAACGTAGAATGAAAAGTGCTGCATATAGATGTGCTGTATGAAAGTGTGAGTGAATGGGTGAAACTGTAATGTAAAGCAGCTCTGAGTGGTCATCAAGACTAGAAAAGCACTATATAAATATAGACCATTTACGATAATATAAAGGTAAAATCATGCTGGTCGTGAGCTTCTCAGTGACTCATTGTCTTCTCTCTATTCATCTTTCATGTTTCACAGATGTCTCTTTGACCAACTGACTGAACAACACCAAAGCCACTTCCTTTACTTTTAATAGACCAAAATAGAGAAGTAGAACAAGACAGCGTCATGAGTCTGCCACGGATTTGGATTACTGTCATTCTCTCACCGTTCCTCAACAAACACAGCGTTCGTTTCTTTTCACTGGCAGCACATTTTTATTCAGACACCAAACATTGTTCTTCTGGCAGCTAGAACAAGAACATCAACAGTGTAAGTGCCTGTGTCTTTTCATACATACTTTGGCTTTTACCTCTGTTACCACAATGACCAGTGCGTCAAAGATGAACTGTGATAATGGAACATTTAAGAAGAAGAAATGAGTGTTTATAATAATAACCTTTGTTTCTGTTCTAAATGGTTATCATAATCTAAAGGTGCAAACAAATTGAAAGGATTCTAATTTTGTATTTTGTTTTTAATCATCAAATACTTTTTAAAAATGATTAATTATTAATTAATTAATTAGTCATTTTACAATAATAAGCAGGTTAGGTTAAACACCCCAGCACATTGGGTTATTATTTCAACCCAAATAATTGGTTAATATGACAACTTTGTTGTGTTAAGGAGACCAAACACTGGGCTAATAAAAAATACAACCCAAATTCATGGTTATTTATGGAAATGTCTTTTACTGCTACAAACGTAAAATACATTTGCATATTGCATAACTGTGTTAATAAATTCACAATATCTTTGTGAATTTATTACAAAATCAAGTTAATTCAAATCATATCAATTTTTACTTATATTTTCTTAGATTTTTTAAACGCAGCACATTTTACAGTAGATTTTCATAATTTAAGATCTGTCACATAATTTACTAATAATTTTATTATAATATAATAAGGTTCTTCACCAAGGGGCTCCCTCGAAACACTTCTGAATTCACACTCTAAACAGAAAACCTGTGAAGAAATATTGAATACACATATGTTATTGTAAGAAATAAAACTATAATTTTTTATTAACACTTAACTGATACTGATTACACCATATTGTGATTTTATAAATGACTCATCTTCTACCACTTTATCCTCATGATGGACGTGGGGGGGGGGGGGGCCGTGTAGAGATACAAAACCATCCGCTCTCACATAAACATTAAACATACAAAAACACACTATTTCAGCTAAGACCGGAAAACAGAGTTTTTTATCACGAGTGAAAACGGTAAGTGTGTGAGTCAAATCATAGTTCAGAATGAGATTGTCAGTTGTCATTACACCTCTCTGGTTGACTCCATGTAGTGCCACTCATCTCACTAAATGAAATTACCCAGTAAATATCATACATACGGCTGAATATGTGAAGACAGATGGGCAGATAACAACAATACACAACAAACAAAACAAAACACAAATACACCGACATTGTGGAATAATCCACAATGTCGGTGTATTTGTGAATGCGTTGTTTTGTTTTGACAGCTTTTAATTTTTAATTTAATAGTGTGTGAGATTCACTAAAATAAATGCATAGAAAAATACAAAATACACAATTAATTGATATTTTTGTTGAGTTGAGTTGAGTTGTGGACACCGACATTAAATGTTCGGGCAAAACAAGCTCAGTCAGTTTGTTTGGGTTGAAATAAACTCTGAGAATGAACGTTAAAAGACATGAGTAGCTCTCCATTTTCATGTTGTCAACGTAACCCTCAGAAGAAAAAGGTTGGATTTAGTGTCCAATTTGCCTAATCCCCAAATCTGCATGTCTTTGGTCTGTGGGAGAAAAACCATGCACACACGGGGAAAAATTTTTTTTTTTGTTATATATCAATGTTTATATCAATATTCATGATGATATTCCACAGAATTGTATTTGTTTCAAAATAAATCAATACATAAGAAAAACAGAGATTAATAGCTCCGTGTAACTTGATTTTAAGTGGCGGGCCGCATGAAATTGATTTTGGGGATGCAGTTTGAGACTCTGTTTAAAACAAGACTGGTCAAGACCTCAAGTGACCTATTTGTATGAGTCATTAATATCACTGGATGGAAAAAGAAAATCTTTAAATGCAACCATGAACATAATTAGTCAGAATCTTTAGTTATCAGTAAGCCAGCCGATGCACTTCCCCCCTGCCCCCTTTATACAAAGGAGGAGGAGGAGGAGTTGTATGTTTGTCTACTGTAAAGTTTGATCGCCTAATCCACACAGAATTCACTTGCAAAACAACATCTATAAGAAAAGACAGCGAACACGACACACTGCTGTATCACTCCCTCATTTGGGAAAAAGAGCCTGAGATGTGACAGCAGAAAATGGAGATTGATGAAGGCACCTGCAATTCTATGGGAAAAAAAGAATAGCCTATTAACTTGGCTGCTTTGCCTAGGTATGTATGAGTAGACAGGACATTATTTTATTATTGGTAATTTTGAGTCTCAGTGCAGAATTATAGATGAAATATACGATCTTGTCAAATCCCATAGTGTGTTTTCAGAGTGTGAGTGGGCCCCCCATCTAAAACTGAGCTCTGTACTTTGCAGAGAGAATATTACAGATACAAAATCCTTATAAAAAATGAAAACCAATATGTTCCCAGCTACAGAGCACTTACGACTTTATATGCATGTATATGTGTGTAATTAATTAATTACACACATGCATATGCATATATATGTGTGTGTAATTCTTCAATTCTAAGTAAAGATTTGTATTTCCTATTCTATTCTAATCGTTATAATTATTAATGTTTTGATCTTTTTTTTGTAAGATCTCATATATTTATGATGGCGACAGGTTTGTCAGTTTGGTGTGTTAAGTCAAGATTCTCAAGGGTAAAAAAAAAAGGTGTGGACTCTGTGGTGACCACTCCATGTGTGAAAATGATGATTCATGCTCCGTCAACCATTGTTTCACAATTTTAGCCTGATTTAATCCTGTCATTGTCGTCATCGGCTGACCTATTTTTTTGTTAGCTCCTCTGAAACCCAACACACACTGACTTCTGAGGCTCTTTTAAATATCATGCCCCTCCCATTGGCTCCGTCACACATTGGTGAACCGAGAGCTGACCAAACGCAGTGACTCCAGATTATAACACTGGCCCTACAGGCTTGTATGATATCTGAACCAAGAATTAGGAGTATGTGCATTTTGGGGGGCTGGACAGTGTATATAGTGCACTGGATTTGGTCATGATGCTTTCTGCCTTAATGTTTTAATCATGGATTGATCGTGGCTTGGTCTTGGTTAGCAGGGTCACAGGCTCATATTTATCAGCCATCTAAATTCCAAAATGTATTTAAAACTTAAATGCCTTTCCATGTTTTCTTAGCT
This sequence comes from Solea solea, assembly GCF_958295425.1. NCBI lineage: Eukaryota > Metazoa > Chordata > Actinopteri > Pleuronectiformes > Soleidae > Solea > Solea solea. The sequence continues at coordinate 11,016,084 of NC_081137.1, read as the reverse complement.
CACAACATGAACGGCGTCCTCCTCCTGCTCTACTGTGTATCTGCCCTATTGTATGGAGCTGATGGTAGAGACCAAGATGAAACTTCAAACAACAGTACAGCAGTCAATTCCACCAGCAGTCCAGAATTCCCTGCTAGTTTCACCAAAGCTCCTGAAAACAGCAGCATGATGACCAGTGAGACAAGCACACCTGTCCTCTCAGCCTCCAGCAGCCACAGCACCACGACTGCACCTGTCTCAACGCACAGGACCACCACAACCGCAATCCCACCCACCAAGGAATCGACCAAAAAGGGATGTGGGGTGGTGTACCTGGTGAGTGGAGTGCTGATCCTAGTCTGCACTGTTCTGTTGCTCTCCACTTTGTTGTTGCTATGGAAGGTGTGTCAGCTCAGACAACGCCTCAAGTCACTGAGTAGCAACGGAGACCTGATCAGCAACTCTGAGTACTGGATGGGAACGGCCAGGAAGAACAAAAGCAAACCAGAGGTGGAAGCCGAACAGACTGCCGTGTTAATGAGCGATTTCAGTGAGACACAGGAGGACGTGGGCAATGATAATAATGAAGACGAAGGCGGGAAGGGGGAAGCCAAGGAGAACAAGGACGGGCAAGTGGGAGAAGAGAAGAATAAGGAGGTGGCAGATGCTGTCAGCAGCAAGGAATTTTTGTCAGGTGAGAAAAAGAAAGAGATGACTGTGACTGAAAATTCTCTCTCCTCAAAGCAGCATGAGGATGCCACTGATTCCCAGTCCAGCAACGCTGTAGCTGCTTCCTCCTCCTCTTCCTCTGAGGCTGCAGAGAAACCAAAGGATGCAGTGTAGCGCTGTGTGCATGTGGAGTTTCCAGAGTGACTGCCTTTCACTTGTCTGTGGCGTTTAAAACCCCTTGAACTGTGATTTACTCTGTACTCACAGACTTTTGCTTTTCCAGACTTCCTAAATGGGTCAAACCAGAGTGATTCAGGATTGCATTTGTTCAGCTGAGGCTGTGTTTCTGTCTAATTTGCATGTTTGAATATTATATTATATTATAATATTTATTTCTGCAGATAAATGTGTGCATGTTTTATACATTCATTTTGAAGCATTATTTGAAACAAGCAGAAGAATAAAACTCCGCTAACAGAAAACTGTGTGTGTGTGTGTGTGTGTGTGTGTCCTCATGGAGACCAGAACCTGGCCCTAATGAAGTGGAACCTCATTTCCGAGGAACTGGTGAACTTTAGGCGTACGATTTGAATTGTGAAACTGAAGTGACACTGAGACAGCCACCTGATGTTTATTTGACAATCTTAAAAGTTTACTAGACCAGGGTGGTTATGCAGGAGCTGTTTTTCTGGACCTGAAATTAGCTTTTCATACCATTAATCATGATGTGCTTCTTTCAAAATGTTCTTTTTCTTCTTATTATTATTATTATAATAGTTTTTTACTTTTTAATAGTGCCCTCTGCCAGATTAAGTCACATCTGTCAGAGAGAATACAAACTGCACATAATTATAGGAAACTCAAAATCACCGTCACTCAACTACCCAGCTGGAGTTCCACAAGGTTCAATACTGGGCCCAATCCTATTCAGTCTCTATGTCAATAATGTACTAAATGATTATAGATCTGAGAATTCAACTCCACACGGTACTTAAATATGCACATGCACAAACAAAGCAAGAAACTCTTTTCAATGTTCTCAATTGAGAGATGTGGTGGTAAAATTGAAGGCTCTTGGTGGGGTTTTTGATTTAAATTTCATTTTCAATGAGAAAAAAAAAAAAAAAGAAAATATTATGATTTCCATCATATAAGACCATATCTTACTATAGAGGCAGTGAAAACGAACATGCATGCAATGATCTTTTCTTACATAAGTTAATGTTACCCAGCATGGCCACTTACAAGTGCAAGCAAGGCCCTTTGAGTCTCAGCAGTCAAATTTCTGGGCAGGAAACTGCAGGGGTGGGGTAGCTCAGTGGTAAAGACCGGTACTATGGTTGCAAGTTCAACTCCACCCCTGGCAGGTTGTACTCAATTCCCTTGTAAGTCGCTTTGGATAAAAGCGTCTCCTAAATGACATGTAATGTAATGTAATGCAGTGTCATTAGTAACATGCTAGACATTGACATATCAGATCATTTTGGATGTCTGTTTGCTTTTTAAATGGGCTTGCCCACCACTATTAAATGATTTTGTACAGACAAATATAACAGTGTATAACTACCAGAGTGAGTGGGGCCTGTAGTGTGCTCAAGAGCAGGACCACATGTAGTCATATAGTTGTGTCAGTCAGAGGCTCACATTCATGGACTCACAAGGACTGTGGACTATTTAACGTTAAAAAAACAACAACCAGTCATGCTCTAGCTCTCATACACTGTTTATTATACATTTTAATTCTTTGTTGTAGAAAGGCTACGAACTGGATTTTTGAATGGAATGGTAGCTTTGACATCGGCCTAACATTTGAGCAAGCAGAAGGGTGAATGCAAGGTTTTTTTTTTTCTCTTTCTTTTCTTTTAAAAGCAGCTGCACTAGTGCATGTTTAAAAACCCCAGCTACAATACTGAAAGAAAGACTACTATTAATGACAGCAAGCTCAAGACCTCTTTAAATAAACAGACGAGGGTTGAAACATGCAGGTTTCATAAGGTCAATAATCTAATTTTAAAGTGGAGGGGTTGACAAGCTCAGACTGAATAAAGACATGACAGTAGGGGACAAAAGTTGTTGTAACTTTATTAACAGAAAAGTGGAGAACATTTTTTTATACACTTCAGTAGAGGCTTCTGGACCTGTAGATATGTTGCATAACAGCAGAATCACAAATAAATGCACATTTTCTTTACACAATTTTGTTCAAATTTAAGGCAAGAGAGAGAGAGAGAGAGAGAGAGAGAGAGATGGGGTAATCAGCACGCAGAGACTGTGCTTTTTTCCGGGCAGAGCCACTCAACTCAAAGGGAATGTTCTCTTTTCAGCCCAGCCTGTGCTGACAAAGCAACACAAAAACTCTTTTCAAAAAAACAATACGGAGCGGCTTCCGCACGTCTTGTGCAGATATTTGTCCACCTTACTCGTGACGTCGTCATGGCTGTGCCCCCCCGGTCCACAGCACGGCTGAGGTCAGTCTGAGAATAAGCCGTCAAGCAGAAGAGAGAGGTAGAGCGGTGGAAAGAGAGACGTACGTGACTGAAGAAGTAACATGAGACTGTAATCAGTAGAATATATTATCGTGTCACATTGTATACGTTTAAACACTGACTAACATCTGAATCACCACTGATCTGTCCCACGGCAGTGCAGTGTGGGATGGAGAGTTGACTGTATTGCTGATGACATGTAGGAAGCTGCAGTAAAGGTCAGTCTTCTGCAATACATTTTTGTAGCAGCAACTACTGTATATATATAAACAAACACAATGAAAATTACAATGAATGACAATATAATCATACTTTGTGAAGGGCAGTGGTTAATGGAGTGATGGAAAGCCACACTTGTTAGTAAATTAATGGGCAGATTTTGAGAATGAATATGATTTTTGAAAACCTAAGCATTGTCTTCAAAGCCTTTAAGATAAAAAACAAAATCAAATTTCCCTTCCCTTTTCCACTTCTCCCCTCCCACCAAGCACTCTCCCTCCTGACCCCTCATTATCTGAAACTAAAAGTACTGGCTTGTCCTTCTGGAGCTGCAGTACTGAGTAGTCTGTCACATCCAAAAAATGAATACAGTGTGCGACTGAATCTGCAACTACAAGCTCTAATATTGGTAACTATACACATTATAAATACCACTTTAGTAACATTTTAGTATAGCACATCTATTAAACTTCATTACAGATATATTATTATTTTGTATTTTATTTTAATGAGGATTGAAGAAGTGGATTTGAATGTGTCATTTTAAAAGGGGATTGTTACACTTTAATGTGTGTTAAAATGGAAAATTTAGGACAAAACTAGCTTTTTAAAACAAACAAAAAAAATGTGCACACCAATGGTGAACACTCAAACCACTTAGGATTTTGTGAAAACCATTGTTGTAGCTTGTTACTGGTAATTAAAGCTCAATGTAAGCCATACTAACTTATTAAGACACAGTTTTAAAATGAGATTATTCTTCTTGGGCAAAATTTGCTTGCCAATATTTTTTTTCATCAAAAAACAAGAAGAATGGGGCCCCCAGACAATTGCCTGGCTTGATGTGACATCCCTGAATAGAACTGGTTCATTTAGGAAATGTATTGGAGTGAAAGTTGTTTAAAAGAACTTGAGGTACGTACATCCCCCCCACCCCCAAAAAACATGAATTAAATAAAAAATTTAAGTACAGTTACAAAGTGTTAAGATTACATTAGGTCACTGTTGTTGGGACACTTTGGTGAAACATCTAGCAGTTTCATTTGTTTTGAATACAAGCTGGAGTGAAATTAATGAACCAGTGAATACATTTAAACACAATAACAGCAGTCAGTTTGAATACAGAATTAATTCTTGGAAGCTGCCAGATTTAAAATGGACTTGTATGCAGGGGAAACCTCCTTACCCCCCTCCTAATACTTCCCCACACCATCACACCATCACCCCACCCATCCCATCCCATCTCTCCCCTCTACAGCACAGAGTAAAGCACACAGAGCCTGCAGTGCCTGATCGCGCTAACCCAAAAGATCCACATAAGAAGCTGCTGTATCCACTCCCAGCTACTCTAAAGAGGACGAAAGGATTCCGACCACAAGGCAAGTGAGGGCACAACTTCAAAACCTGCACTGGACAAGTGAAGTGAGTGTCCAATTACATGAAGCGACTTCAAGCATAGGAAGAAGAAAAAATCACCTTCAGCAGAGCAGCAGCTGGTCCTTAGCTTAATAGCACGAGAGCAGAGAGAAGAGGTACTGGACAGCAAGAGAAAAAGGGAAGGAGCAAGGAGAGAAAAGTGACTGGAATGACAAGATGAGAAGGTAAGTAATGAACAAATGTAAAGACTGTTTCCATGCACACAAATGCAGTCACACCCTGGTGCACATACAGTACAGTGGATACTGCTGTTTCAGCAGTGCAGCACTCCTGGCTGCTTTTTTTCTTTTTTTTTCTACCAGCTGATGCATGAGTCCTCTGTGGAGTCAATATTAAAACCCATCTATTGAGCTAGTTCTCCTCCTCTGGGGACTGACTGCAGTCTGACAGCCGCTGATGACTGAACACACAAACCCATGCCAAGGAAAATGACTAGTGGGATTTCTCATCCTTTGTGAAGAAGGGTGTTTTTTGGGATAGCCCAGAATATCCTCTTGTACACACACCAGGTCAATTATGTATCAGTGGGATGCATTTCAGTTTTCAGTGCAGGAATAAATGGTGCATGAATAAATGGTGATGATGATACAGCTCTAAAACATGCCAACAGAATTGTAGGGGAGTCAGTCTGGCATCATATCAATGTGGGTATCTACAAGGACTGCAGTGCTATGCAGCAAAACCTGGACAGACCGTGTGTGTACATACACTGTGCATGTAACAGATATTCTTGCAATGGGTGGAGCTATTATGAAAAAAAACTTTGGTCCCTGTCAGACCAGAAACCCTGACGTGGACACCGACAAGAACATGTCCGAGCAATGTGGGTAAAATTGCCTAATTGTGATTTTATATACAACATACGGTATATTGTGAGTAGCAAAATAATGCATTTTAAGTCAAGCTTCAGAACAATATTGACAGTCTGAAACCATTGTCAAATTACTTCACACAACGTCGATTTAATCTATCAGCTCCACACAACTCAGTATAGCAGTGTTTAGATCTCCTGTTGTGTTGCCGGGCAACTTTCTTGCAGACGGCAGCAACAGCAACTTTGTGCTAGGTTGGAGTTTTACTGAAAATTAAAAGAAGCATTCACAAAAAGTCTCTACTGCTCAAAAATCCCTGGTCATTCAGCAGTTTGGCAGTATAAATGCTTCTTGCCCACACCTGCCCTTGGCTTTGCTGCTGTATAAACATAAATGCTCCCTCAGTTAGGGGTGATAGTATTGCATCGTTTCTGTTCATGAAGGTGCTGGCCATTATGACCAAACAACATAATATCAACAACAACACAATATCAACAACAAAAAAATCAAATGTCACACACTGAAGCTTTCATTTTTTTACTCACAAACATTCATGATGTATTTGAATACAGTGCATGTGGTCACACTTGCAGGTGTGAGCAGTTATACTTAGTTCTGTCTGCACACGATCAGATCTCGGAGGATAGATATTGATACCAGGTCTCAATGGTCTAGAGAGTCCAGAGTGGAACAGTTCAGTATGGCACTTATAGTTTTGCGTTTCCATTAGGAAGAGTATCAAAATAATCAGCCCCTACCTTAATATTTTTTTGGCACCCTTCCCTTCGGGTACCAGAGTAAAATGATATGGTAGATCAGTGTAGAGCTAAACTGGCTCCACCCACAACAGTCAGCTGATTAGGTGACAGAAAAACGACACAACCATACCGTACCATGAAGGAAACACAGCATTTGTGTCTTGTATTCAGTGTAGATTGTTTGAACTCACATGTAGCTAGATGATGAACTGATATTCTCATCTCCCTGTCTTTCTTTAACCAGACATGTGCTCCTGAGGCTTTCTCCCAAGCGTGTCCTCCTGGGACTACTGCTTGTGTCATTGCTTGGGTGGCACGTCCTCGCCGTGTGTCCCTCCTCATGCTCCTGCAGCCGCAGCCACCGGGAGGTGGACTGCTCCTGGAGAGGTCTAAGACAGCTGCCCGATGGCTTGCAGCACAACATGCGCTCCCTCAACTTGTCCCACAACCGATTTCACGACCTGGACAACCAGCTCACCATGTACACCCACCTCCGCATCGTTGACTTGTCTCACAACCGGCTGAGCCGCCTGCCCGTTGGCTTGCCCCGGTCCCTCTGGCACGTCCATGCTGCCTCCAACCGCCTACAGCTGCTGGACAAGAACGACACAGCCTACCAGTGGAACCTGCGGACACTTGACCTCTCGAGGAACAAGCTGGAGCGAGCCATCTTCATCAACAACACGCTCATCAATCTGTGCACCCTTAACCTAAGCCACAATCACTTCTGGACTTTGCCCACCAACATGCCCATGCATGTGGAGGCCATTGACCTGTCCCACAATTTGCTTGTGAAGGTGCTGCCCGGCTCCCTGGACAGACTTCCCAGGTTGACTCACTTTTACCTGCACGCTAACCGCTTTTCCACTCTGCCCTCTGGAGCGTTGGACAAGATAACATCACTTAGAGTCATCACCATGGGCAACAACCCTTGGGCTTGTCACCTTTATTCTGACATCAGCTACTTAATGTCCTGGACTCAGCAAACATCTGCTCATGTCCTGGGCTGCCCCTGCCATACTCAGTCAGTCTGTGGAGGTGTGCACCCCAGCAGGACTGGAGGGTGGCACTTCGCTTCCTACAACCTGCCTCCACTGGAAGCAAATGCCCAGGATCTGAGCTCCATTGCTCCTGGAGTCAGTGTTACTGGGTGGTTGCTTATCCCAAATACCCGTAGACAGCACTACCCTGTCCCCACCACTCCCTCCATCATCTCCACCATGTCTATTATTAATCACCTTTCTGCAACTGCCGGCGCAGCTGCCTCCGATCACATGCTCCACACTGACTCTCCGGTCCTTCCTGCCACTGACAAAGACTCACCCTCTGACTCATTCCACGCCACAGACAGATCCTCTTTTTCCATCAGCAGCGAAACACCCAGCAGGGCCGACGTGACTCTGGCCGCAGACCGATTCTTTACAACAGAGAGCACCTTTAGCCAAACAAAGAAAACAACAACACTTCGTACCCGGAGTGTGAGGAGGCAGAATCAGTCCCACCCCAGGGGCATCGGCAGCAGCAGCACAGCTCTCACTTCCTGTCCCTCAGTGCTCTTTCTCTACAACCTGGGGCTTCTGCTACTCACTCTGCAAAATGTCCTCTGAAAATGAACATGATGACACTGACAGCTTAGCGATTGCTGTGTGTTTCAGTTTACAGCACTGACTGGTGACGGATGTAGTTCCTACAGAACATAAAAAACAAGACCATTTACAATAGAAATTACAGGCACGTCTTCTAATTCCTGCTATGCTGAATATGATATGATGCTAATTTTATACAGTACTGTGCATAGGCCACCATTAGATTTGTTGTTTATTTATTTAATTTTAAAAATAAAAATTTATTTATTTAATCAGAAAATACAGGAAATGTGTATGCAGAATGAAAAAGGAAACAATTTCAGAAAAAAATAGCTTCTACAGTAGCCTGGGTGTGTTTTCTCTCTGCAAACACCTCTGACAACGACTTCAGAATCTCCTCGAAAAAGGGAACCAATCACAAACCCCTGGCACGGTAGAGACGGGTTTGATGCGACGATGACAGGGAAACAATGTCTAGCAGCTTTTGTATACATCCAACATGGCAGCCACTGAAGAGCAGTTGACCGTTGCTTCGATTTTAAGCGGCTTGCTCCACCTAGCTCCCCCCAGACGCCAGAAACTGGATAGAAAAACTACATCAAGCACATTTGTTGACATGTTTTCTGTCGCTCTGCATACGTCATCCCGATCATTAGTCTGATTGGTTGTAGGTCTAGCCAATCTAGTGTGACCTCTTTGTACTCATGAACAGCAGCAGGACTCTTTCAAAATCTAAATGGAGTAGAACCTTAAATAATGCAATTAGTAACACTTGTGTTTGTTCATGTTTAAAATGGTCACGTTCCAGGTCTATTTAAGACATGACTTGAGCATTGTTGCATGAGTTTAACTCCCAAGAAGCTTCTTAATATATAAGACCAACATTCAGTCAAATCATTCCATTGAAAATGCCAAAGATCACAGGAGGTATTAAAAATCGCTGGACAGAGAAAGAGCCTAAATCTAAAAGAGAACTCTAGAAAGTGCTGAAAGAAGCCTGGTATAATTTACCAGAATAAAGAGAAGTTCAAGATGTGCAATAAGTGCCAAATGAGTTCACACTTAATATTGACTTTTGCCCGAAGAAACCATTTTGTTCTAAAAATGTTGTATGATTTTATTTATTTTAGTCCACATATTTAGTATATTTTCAGTTTCAAAGATACAAAAATAAAATGGATGGTCATTGAAACTTTGCTGAAACAACAAAGTTAGTGGTGGCTTAAGTTTTTTTTGCACAGTACTGTGATTATACATTAAAACAAGTACATTTTCTAATAATAATGCTTTTTCTATCCCTGATGTAATGAGCACAGCAAAGCACATGATGGCACTATACATCCAGGTAACAGTTTACTCTCCAACTGAAGTGCTCGTCCACCTCTTCAGTCTCTCTGTTTCAGTGAGTTTTCTGCTCAGTGATAAAGTGCACAAATTACTTAGCATGTTTTAACTTTGTTTTCCCATTTTTATTTAATCTGTAAATGTCATATTTTCATTTTTTCTTCCTTTGACTAACATATGACACTCGCACAGTCAATTCTACAGTGTTTAAGTCACACCAAGCGAGTTCATTTCAAAAATTGTTGAATTAAATTGCTCCGAAAGAGTCAAATTTAACACTACGCCAGGGTGTTTTAGTTTTGAAGTAATAGTTTAAGAGTTAAATAGACTATTTTAGTGTTATACTGCAAAATTGACTGTGCAGATAATTTATTCATCCTCATGCTTAAGCCTATGTTACTATAATGGTCACCTTCTTGTGTCGTGTGACAAATCATATCACTCACCAGAGGAGCTTCTGGGGAAAATAATGATGTGAGAACCTACGGTAGCCATAACATGTACAGTGTATAATAACAGGACATGACGCTGTGGAGCAGAGGGCAAACAATGGACAGTGCTGTGTCACTATATCTTCAACAAACTCCCATGTGCTTGCTTTTGCATTTTGATCACATCGCCAACTTAAGTGTCCTTCATGATTCAGTGGCGCTCGTGAAAATTATCTGCATGGTGATTGAACGTTCCAGGAATGCTAACCTACTGGTATATTGCTGCAGAGCATTAAAGCACAAGACATTTTCAGCTTATTTGTGTGAAATGTTAAGATATTCAAATTGTGATTGCATTTTAAGTGGAAATGGCAGTGATGTGGCTGCCTACAGATTTTAACTTTTCGGTAATGCATTCACGTTAGACGTGCCAAAATGGGAGGAGATGCATTACACAGCCAGCGGCATTTGATAAACTAAAGTTTACTTTTGGATACTTCTCCAAGATGATCTCTGTAAAGTTAAATAAAATGTATGTAGTTACTCACATATTTTGATGAATGTGTGGATTTGACTCTTCTTTACGCCACATGTTTGTTTGATTCCACAAAGTGGAAGTGACTGGTTGTTTTTGCTTTCAAACTGTTTGCAGCGATACGTGTCTCAGAGGAGACGCAGTTTTATTTTTAGTATTCAACGACTACATCTCCCATGAGTCTTTGACACACAGTTGGTGTCAACTCTCATGAGGGCTGTAGTTGCTCAATGCTCAGAACACATTTAAGAAAAATAACCAAGGTTATGTTAATGAAATGCATCAAACTGTGGCTTATTCAGATTCAATTAGCAGCAAATGTTGTGTTTTTTTTTTTGTATTATTTATCAAGGGAAGGTCACCTACATTTATTCCGGCTAGACTTTGCCTCACAGTTAATCGCACCTGGAAACTACCCAGAACAAACACAGTCTTATCTGTTGGTCACTGAGCAAGCATTCTAAAATATCCCTTCCAAGCATTTTCTTTTCTTTTCTTTTCTTTTCTTTTCTTTTCTTTTCTTTTCTTTTCTTTTCTTCTCTTTTCTCTTCTTTTCTTCTCTTTTCTTCTCTTTTCTTTTCTCGTAGAAAGGAATAATCCGCTCTCCTCGAGAAGACTTTGTGAGACACAGACTATCCCAGGAGTGTGTGCTCTCTGTATGACCTTTATTGATGCCTGGAAGAGAAGTGAGAAAATCTCTCATGCTGAAACATCTGTGACACAGAAGCCATGGCTGCCTCCTGGCACTGTGCTGCACAGGAACAGTGAGAGGCTGTGAACAGGTGACGGCGTGGCACCTCCTGGAAAAAGCAATATGGAGTCACTGTTACCACCCACACGGTGAATGATAAACATCTGATGTCATGGCAGTTGGGCCGTGCGTCTTTCTTGAAGAGCTTGCCAAAAAAAAGGCTTGATGACTTGAAAATGAGTTCTCCCGTATATATAGATACTGTAACTGACATATCATAAATAATGTAGAAGTAGATAAATAGTACAGTGCAGCGATTCTGCGAAGAATAATACCTTTTTTTTTTAGATTTATTGACTGTAAACAGTACAATAAAAGTCAGAGAGGGTGAAAAACAAATGTCTGATCATTTTACAGTCTTCACTCTGCAAAATAAAACCCCTGCTCGATAAATTCTACATATTTATAGACTATAAACAGAAGCTAAACCAGGCAGAAACATGTGGTTAACAATATATATATATGTGTAAGTCTAACACAAGGGTTCAAAGAAAGTTAACTAAGTCTTCATTTCACACGCACATTCTCAACGTAGGTTCAGCTTTTAACTTAGTTTAATAAATTTGACAAATTATAAGGTACATCTTTGCTATATTTTGCCAGCTTGCTCACAGGGGTATAGTTTCATACACTATAAACCAAATTTATGAGGCATGACAGGGAAAATTGAAGATGAATTGTAAACTGTGACTGCAGCATTTCTCTTTTATTCTTTATTTATGGGTCTTTGTTTTTATCTTTCCGTGTGCCTTTGGCTGCACAACTTTAAAACATCTCTTCCAAATACTGTGTGTGTGTGTGTGTTTGTGTGTGTTGAGTGTGTGAGCTGGCCTCCTGGCCAATTATTTTCTCTGTGGACAACACAAAGTAATGTCAGATTTTTTTCCGCAGGCCTCTGGTGATAACTGACAAGGTGTAGACAGCTAGCATCATTTACTGCTGCCATGCCTCCCCCTCTTCATCTCCAGACCTGGCCTGGATTTTAGAGTGAGCTGCCTTCCTTCTTTCAGCCACATCACACTCACCCTTGGTGTACTTCTTTGTAGCAAGTAACCCCACTGCCCTTGAGTTCTTGTACTTTTAATCCCCCGCCAGCTTCACTGTGTTCCAGCAATTGCACATACACACATAAAACCTTTAAAAGCATACACACAGTACATTCACAGTGAATTACTGAATTACTGGTTACTAGTTTAAAACATCTCTTCCAACTACTGTTACTAGACTTTGTAGATCCATCTTCTACCGCTTGATCCTCCACATGAGGGTTGGGGGGAGCGCTGTGCATCTAGTATGCAGTATTTTACTGTAAACGTGTGTAAAGAATACTGCATACTAGATAGTGAACTTTCACTTTTCGTCATTATTTTATAGTAAACTACTGATTTACAACAGTTGACTGTAACTTTACATTTATCCCATATGTTATCTTCACAGTTATTGTGTCATACATTATATTTTCCTTGCTAAATGTTTTTTTTGTTTGTTACCGTTACAGTTGTGTGCATATTCTTTCATAACCAGAGCAGAATTTGTGTGTGGTTGTAATTTTTCAGAATATGAACAATAATACAACATCTTTTCTTTCACGTGTTCTTGTTCATGTCATAACATTATAGCATGATTTGGCAGAATTTTACTGTTTAAATATTGTAATTTCACTGCAGATTCACATTATGTATGTGTGTTATACTGTGCCTTTACTATTTCTTTGTATAAATAGTGTATTTAATTGCATAATAGCTTTTACTGTATTAGCCTCACCTATGGCATTTACCAGGAAATCACAATCATATTGTATTATATGTATCACAGTTAATGCTTGTGAAATGATAAATATGAAATTTATTATGAAATTTGCAGTGAAAGCCTATGCAATCCTGGACTTCATTTACAATGTATAGTGTATTGCATTAGGTCAATCTTTTTGAGTGTGCACAAATATTTTTTATTTTACCTTTTACATCTTTAACAATTAAAAAAAAAGAGAAGAGCTTCTTTTATAAAACTTCCAGTGAAATAAAGAGATTCTTGTTGTTAGTTCGATATTCCCCTTTTCTTTTCTTTTCTTTTTTTTAGACATGTGAAGACAGAGCAGCACTCCAACTGTTTTTCTTGTGGAAGCAGGTGAGAGTCACACAATCTCTCTGTGAAGTTAACAGAGGTCAGCAGGTCACTGTAGCATGTGAACCTGGGGTTGATTTTAGACTGCCCGCTCGATGAAGGAACACGGATGAGTTGTCACTTTGGACTGTGTCTATGAATACATGAGTAGACCGAGTCACATAAACACAAATGACACTTCCCTTCTTTATAATTGCATGTGCTCTATGTGCCCTCTTGTGGTGAGGGGACAAAAATGAATGTTCATCCAACACATTGCTCATCACCAGGAAACATCATGCCCTTGGCAGAGACTTCCTCAAGAACAAATGTAGTTTGCGTGGAGAAATTACAATGACTCACCACTTTATTAGGTACACCTACAGTGCATAATGTTGATGATTTGTGTTATTGTTATTATTATTATTGTTGGGTCTTTGTGAACAGATTCTTAATTGTCCTTCATCTGAAAACAGGCTCCGTCAAGCAATACTATCAGGCCTGAGGGATCATTTGTGTGTATACAGCAGCAGAGCACGGGCGGACGGGGACAAAAGGCATTTATCCTGTCAAACTGCTGAACAACTGGGTTTTTTGCTCTGCAGAATTCACTTCTGAATACTTTTTCATGGGCACTTCTTTGTGTTTTCAGCATTTGTCTTTGCATTTTTTTTTTGAGAGTCGTGTGGAGTTGATTGAGTGAACTCGTTTGACAAGGGTTTGAAGACTTTTGTATGTATTTTAAGTTCTGCACTGCAGTTTAAACTCAAATATCTAATTAGCCAATCACATGGCAGCAACTCAATGCATTTAGTCATATAGACATGTTCATGACAACCTGCTGAAGTTCAGACCGAGCAACAGAATTACCATTGAGGTGACTTTGAACATGGAAAGGTTGCTGGTCTGACTTTTTCAGGAACTGCTGATCTACTGGGATTTTCACACACAACCATCTCTAGGGTTTCCAGAGAGTCGTAATAAAAAGAGGAAATATCCAGTGAGCTTGTTGATGCCAGAGGTCAGACAAGAATGACCACACTGCTTCAAAAAGGCAACATGAACCCAAATACCAGATTGTTACCATCTCTGAAAGTACAGCACATGAAATAAAGTGGCTGATGAGTATATCTCCCTATACCAAATGTGATATACTATATACAGTAATACGTATATAGTGGTATATTAGTATCACTTATAATTATCCTATATGAAGATGAAGGTTTAAAATGCTATCGCTTATTGTATTAATTGTATTGTATTTATATGTTTTACCATATATGAACATGCACATCATATGTGTACATTTTCATGTTCGTTCATACATATACGTATCTATATATATATATATATTCATATATATACATACATATAAATCATCTGCATAAGAACTTGATAACTTAATATGACTATTATATAAACAGTAAATGCATCATAACCGTGTGTGCAATTGCTGGTAGTTGTTTGTTTCCAATTTTGAATATTGTTGGTCTCCTGGAAATTCATATTCACACATAATGAATAATAAAAATAAATAAATATAAAGACTAAGAGGAAAAGAGGAAAATGGAAAAATTCTCATGGCACTCATGGTACAGTAAAAGCATGGCAATTATTGCTGATAACCAGCAACGTATAGAAGCCAACTTGCCTAATGTGACAGCCATTATCACTGGGCATCATTGCAGACTGTGTGGCTAAAACAGTGGCAGCCAAGGGTGACCTCCTCTGATCCTGCATCACAACATTCTTTGACACCAAGAATCGGCCGGTGTCCAATCAAATGCTGCAGATGAAGGTTATCGGATAAACCTGATCTGTATTGGAAGTGGCTGTGGCTGAGGAGATAGGTTGCTGGTTCAATACCCAGCTTCTCCCATCCACTCTGTTGGTCTCTGTAGGACTCAGAGTTTCTGTTTATTTGGACTTTTAGTTCAGTTGTTCTTTCATGGGTTTGGTGTTAATGAGGTTTATGATTTATTTTGTGTTTTTCTTTGCTTTGTATTTCTGTTTTGGTCTGATCTTTTTGTGTTCCCTATTCTGTGATCACCTGTGTCCCCTTCAGTATATCGCTGCCTCTCACCGTTACTAGGAATGGAATAGCAGGTGCTGGAAACCAGGTAACCATGAAAGAAATTTGAATTATGATTCTGCCTCATGATCTGAGGGATTTTTTTTCACAACAACCTGCAGGTAGGAAATGTTGCATCTGACATGTAAACGTCACACATCCATGTCAGTGCTAAAAGAGGACGACTTTGTGATCTAATATTTGGAGAGTGGAATCAAAAATTAAAATCACCTGGCACCAGACGTGATAAATGGAGTCAGAGGAATCGTCAAAATTTAAATCCCAAGTCCCTGCCATTTCCTCTTGCCTTCACCAGACTTTGTTTCTGCCTGTCAGTAACTGGACACTCATTCGATTGTTGTCCCATGCACTGACCATTGCCTGTAAACTCAGTAAAAAGACAATTTTTCCTTTACCTATACTTGCTGTTTTGCATTCTACCTTTGGATCTCTCAACATCACATGGATTGTCCTTGAGCAAGGTGTGTGTGTGTGTGTGTGTGTTTGTGCGTGTGTGTGAATGGGATGAATGGGATGAATGGACGTGTGAATGTGTTGTTTAGTCCAGAGTGATGAAGCGCTATGTAAGTGCAGTTCATTTACCAGTCCATTTATTGACAGCTTGGGTCTATATGGCACGGCTCACCATCTCTTTAAGCCAAGAGCAATGTTTTCCAGTCTGGGCTCTGATCAGCTGAGAAAGTGAAATGTGTAGGAATGCGGAGGAAATAACAAGGCACACTCCAGCAGCCAGAAGACTGATGAGACAGGCAAAATTCAGCCCTGCAGCATAGCGGGGGGAAGCTGAGGATACGCTATCTCTCGTTCTCATCTCAATGGCACAGACACGGCAAGGTCAGTGTTAAGGTCAGTGGTTGCAGAATAGGAAGTGGTTGGCAACTGAGAAAATATATGATGGCAGCCAGTTAGGGAAGAAAAACGGAAGTAAAATGGAAAGGAGAGCGGGAGGAGGAGGCTTATAGGAAACAAAGAATGATGACTTCACTGAGTCCAGAGAGGCCTGCTTACCATTTGTATTTAAAGAAATAAAAAGTGCACAGCATATGCACTATATTAACACACTTAACGGTGGTAAATAAGGCTGCATGTGTGTGTGAGAGACTTCTGCAGACAGTAGTCCATAGGTTTGTCTGGATAGCAACAACACTTGCAGCTGTGTGCCTGCATGAGGGTATTTTTAACAATGTGATGATGATATGGAAATCTCAAGTGTGTACTGTAAATGTTCATGTTAAATCTGCATACTCAGAACATGGCGCACAGGTGTTGTGGAAAGGGCTATTTTAAAGACAGTAGTAGGTAGTCGAGGTAACACATAGTCAGCTCTGTATTTGTAGATTTAGAACACTCACTTTCTCACACCAAAGTCTGTTGAGAAAATCAACATTTTCAAGTGGTGTAAGTAAATCTGAACAAACGATTTCAAATACAGAAGTCAGAACTTGTTGTTGGGGACAGAAGTGGACCAACACCTCCTGTGTACTGTGATGAAAGTGTGGATTTTTCTCTATGGACTTTGGCGTGGTAGGGTGAGCAGTGTACATAGTGACACCGATGTCAGTTTCCACTCAGAAATGTTTGTCTGGTAACCAGATAAAGCAGTGACCATATTCTTAAGATATTGTTGACTCATGCGTGTGTGGATTTTATCAGGTGAGTCTTTTGCTAAGCAGCCAAAATCAGTTTTTTCACTGAGCGAGTGTCAGTATCTCAAAATGGTTCCTAGCGCAGGGAGGGAAAACATTTCAAAAACGGACTTATCTCTGAAATGGCCCATGGCCTATAGGGAACTTGGCTTGTAAGTGGAGGGTTAAAGGTACCCAATCCCCGCTCAAATAAAATCAAATACGCGTATGACTGAAAAAAACACATGATTTGCTATGGCGCCCCCTATAGAGGGAGAGGGAGAAGCCAAAATAAAATTAAAAAAAATTATTATGCAAATCAACATATGTGTTTTAAAAAAAATGATGTTTTCAAAGAACCCAAAATTCACTTCTTCTAGATGTAGAGACAGGGCTGGGCTTTGTCTTGACAAAGCTCTCTGTGAAAGTTCAACGTGTACATCTTACTCCCCAACGCTGACTGTACAGGTGATAGGAAGGCTCCTCGCTGTGCTTTAATGCCACCCGTTGTCATCTGTAACACCCATCTCTCTCTCCCTCTCTCTCTCTCTCTCTCTCTCTCTCTTTTCGTACAAACATCAGCCGGAAAATTCCAAGGAGCAGCGGGGGCATGAGCTTATCTCTCAGCCCAATGGAGCAGGTAAATGATGTCGTCATCATCCATTTGAGTTGGAGTCTGATTGGTCTAAAAAGCCGCCACAGGAAACTGTGGGTCAGCGAGGTCACAAATGCAGATACATCTTCTTGGATTTACACTGATAAAACAGAAATGAATGCAATTGATTAAAATCTCATTAGTTTTAGGAGTATGTTTTGGGCTTTTCGACCTCGAGTTGATCTTGGGCATTTGAGGCTGTCATTTTGGATGTTTTTTTCAGCCATAATTCTCTATTACAGAGGAGTGTTATGTTTCCTTTTTAAATAATGAATAGCACAGTCACCTCTCGACTTGAAATTCTACTGCATGACCTCTGACACAGCTTAATTGAGTCATGTGTGATGTGTGAGATCATAATGGAGGGAGAGGAATCTCTCATCGCCAGAACATCCACCCCACTGATCCGTCTTCAGATCTGTGTGGTAACGAATGTGTAAGTTTCCAGTGAACCTCAAATATCATAATCAACAGCAATATTAGCTAAACATTATTAATTAAAAATCAGTTTTGGTCAATACTCAGACTATATATGGCAGAAATGGACTTTTATAGTATGTTAAGACTTTGCAGGCAAGATGACAGAGCAGGTAGACAGGCTAATTCCTGAAATAGGACTGTCAATTATGCATGTTTCAATCCGGCCCCCTCCCTGCAGTCTAAGAGGTTCTTTAACTGAGCAAAGATGAGGGGGGAGGGGGGACACTAGGGGGAGACAATTTGTTCACATCTTACAGCCTTCTTTCTGCACAGCTTTCTCCCTGATTCTGAATTTCACTGTATAATGGCCCCTCCTGAGGAAAGCAGAGATCATTCAAAACCACGGTGATCAATGAGAAATCATTTACAAAATCTGATGGATTAGAAATAGCAACATCTCAAACATCTCAAGAGTGCCTGACTAATGTCCATGACAAATTCATGTAGTGATGGATGGTATTTAGTCCGAGCTGTCTTTTAGTGTTGGATTAATATGTATTGGATTCTGTCGCGTGGAAGTGCATGCTGAAAACATTACGACATCATGTAAAACGTGTACAAGGTATCGCATTGAAGGAGTGATGTCGCCAAATATGTGATGAATAACAAATGAGGTTTTATGTGATCCAAGAACAATTTCTCCAAGGTCAAGTGAAGATTCTGAGTCTGTAAAATAATTACTGCAACAGGAAACAGGATGCCTCTTCTCAAAGCGGCATCTCATAGCGCTGTCAGTGAATCTGTTGCTTCTCTCACTTTCCTTTTTCTCCTCAGCTCTTTCACACACTATCAATTTTTACTTCTCGCTCTCTCTCGATCCCCAAATCCACCAGTCGTCACGCGAAGGTTCGCTTAGTTACAAGCTTTTCTTGGTTTTTTTTTCCCCACCCTCTGCCTCTTGCATGCTGAGTTTCCTCTCGGTTGAGAAGCCGTTCATCTTTCAGCGCTGACTGACTCTTTGCATTTTCTTTTCACCTTAGAGTAAATAGTGAATTATGAATGAAAAAAGGCGAGTTTAAAACACGTAGGACGTAAAATTTGTCTTTTCCCTTGAAAATTCTTCATCCACTCATTCATCAAAATGTCTCACAGCTGTCGCCTTTATAAATGCCACCAAACTGAGTTGTTGTGCTATGAATTTTCTTCCTATTCATAAATATATTTATATATATATATATATATATATATACATATATATATACATATAAATACATACATATATATGAACATTTTTTCATTTTTTTCGGCCCTTCTCCCTTTGCACTTTCTGCTCAGCTGCTCCAAAAGCATAGCTGTCAGAGCACCTAAAGTTGCTTAAAGGGGGATAAACATTTAAGGCACTTTCATCAGGCAGTAGTGGCGGCTCTGATTAAAGGAGAGCACCGCTCAATTTAAAAATCTATACATGTTTCTCCCTCAATCAGTGTAAAAGAGACTTAGAGACCCGAATCCTATACAACTCTTATGCCATAAATACTTGAAGGTTTTTGCTGAACAAAAACGGAGGTGCATTTTGACGAACAAATCTTTTTATATGGCGTGTGAATGCGTATGGTTTTGCATCAGGCTGTTTTAGGTTCAAATCTGGCTCACAACCTGTCGATGAGAAGTCAGGGGTCGGCGATTAAATGTGGGTCTTGAGCCAATGTTTTTCTCTTCAATTGATTACTGGGATGTCTTCATTGTTCAAAACCTGTCTTTTTTTCTACTGACCTTTTTCCTTTTAATCTAAACATTGTTCATTATTGTACAAAAGTGGCACATTTAAGAGATGTAACTTGAATTTGCCACAGAATGTTACTTGTGTATTTAAACTCAAATGCAAACAATTTGAAATTTGATTTAATTTTTCTGATTTTTGAATTCTATCGTGCCGGACACTAATGCTGGCGGGTCAGTTTTGGCCCATGAGCCGCCAGTTGCTGACCACAGCCATAAATCATCACATCTCCTGCTGTCGTGTTTGATTTGATAACAACAGAGAATAGACAGGCCATCAAAAACACAGGCCACACTGTGAAACCTATATACCTTCATTTTATATGAGCATAAGACAGAAAATGCACTTGATGTGTTTTTCTTGCACAGCTTGTGATGGCCTTTTATAAACAGTTGTTTCTCTCAGCTCATATTCCACATCACTTTATAACCTCACTCACGTCTCTCTCCCTGCAGCTGCCCTGGAAGGATGTGATTTCCTCACATTCACATTTTACGTATATTTATATATATCGTAGGCCACACAGTTGACAACTTAGAGAAAATGTAACGGTAATGTAATCATAAGCGTCGCACCGAATGGCATGAGACAGAACAATACGAACGCAAAGGAGGTGGAAGAAATAATAATCTTTCACACAAGGTGTCATATTTCCATTTTCTTTGACACTGCTGTGCTACAAAAGAATTGCCGCCGATTGCTTCTATACCTTTGTTTCAGGGATACAGACAGCTCCAGTGTCTCCCACCTCATAACAATCTTTCACTTGTTAAACTGTCAAATGTGTTATTAGGGAATTTTTATTTCAAAATGTTCCAAAAACATGCTACTTGGACAGATGACACATTCCCTGTGGTGGAGCCATGAACAGTCGGCACAGACAGACATAAGATTTGACTTATACTAATTTTCTGGCAACTTTTAACTTTTGCCTTGCTGAATATTTGAATATACACATACACATGCACTTTATTCAATATTTGTTCATGTACAGTATTTGCCTGAATGCGTTTAAAAGAAAAACAAGGTTCAAATCTTATGAGCTAAGATAAAATGACAGCATTTTTCAATATTCCATTTTTTTCAGAACCTGTTTTGGGCCAGTGACCACCACAACAGTGTGGCCCATATTCCTTCAAGTTAAAATAGTTTTGAATTAAATGCCTTCATGATCATTGCACATTTCTAATTTTATACTTTCTTAATTTACAGCTTTTGGTGCCCACTTGTGCAAGTTATGAGTGATAATAACTCTTGGCACATTGATATTAATGGTGGTGTGAAATTTTAGCAGCTGCGTTGAATGAATGTGGGAGAAACACTGATATTGTTCACAACATTTACACATGTTATTTCTGTAGACTTTTGATGCAACATGCAAACACATTTTCCCTCTGCATATTGTGCATTCTAATTCATTTCTTACTCGTTTTTTACTCCCTGGGGTCACGAGGGGGCGAGGCCAGATTATTGCCACAAATTGTGCACCGCACAGAGGGCAGAGCTGGCAGCTCATTATAGGTCATCTAAATGAAGTAATCCATAATTACCCCTCTATATGTATGGATACCATATTGATCCCCACAGGAACATTCTTGGTTGACTATCATAACGACTATAGCATTTAAAGGTCAAACCTCTCATGGACCTTTTGGTCGACTCGGCGCCTTGTTGTATGTTTTAAAAACCTGACTCTCTGTGTAATCGGAGCTGTGTTTGTCCATCATCGTTGTCGCGTCTTTTATTTCAGTTGAATACAGGTTAGCATTATATGGACATTTGAAGCTAAAAGTGTTCATTAGATTATTTAATGAATCTACAAAACTATCTATAAAAATATGTTCTTTAAACTACAAAAACGTACAGTGTTTCTGGGAATACACCTTTCATTTATTGTGCGTGTGTATTTTTTTTTATCATTATCAACTAACTTGTGGCTTATTTTCTTGATTAACTAGTTGTTTGGTCCATAAAATGTGAGAAATATTGAAAAAAGCCTCATTTTATGGTGTATTTGTTATATTGAGCAAAGAAGGAAGCTAAAAAAAAATCTGAGACCTTGATTTTTGAACTGGTAAATTAACGGCAATACATTTTGTCATTGATTAGTAATCGATTTTTAATTGCAGCCTTGTTATTACCAAGACACGGTAAGTGTTTTCTTACACAGGTAGCCTAGTATCTATTTTCCTTTTCCCTGTACATCACCTGCAATGTTTATTTGAATAAAATTGCTTCTTTAAATGTGAGCCATATTTGTGAGCCATGGGGGAAAATTGGGTCTTACTAGAAGCTCTTTTATAAACTGAATAACTTTTATTCACATATATCTGGTTGTCATTATTTGATCACTAAATCCTAACAATTTTCTGGTTTATATTGTGATATTTTATCATGTAGACTCTACTGAATGTTGTTATTTGCCTGTCAGTAACACTGCTGCTGAGACAGGCAGCAGTAGGACATGGGACAGGGTTTGGTTTGGCCCCTTCAGCTGTGTTTGCTGCCCCCTCTGTCTACGTTTTACACATCTATAGAAAACTATTGAGAGCATTATTTGATGGGAAATACACACAAAGAATTGACCACACTGTTGCACTGAAAAATGGAGTGAAGGAGAGAGGAAAGATGGGAATCACAAACAGCTGTTTGAAACTCCCCCTGCTGCCTTTGACTGAAAGTCATTCATAAATATGTTGTGCTGTGCTGCGCTTACTCCAATTAATGTTTTTAATTTTAAAACAGTACTCTATTACTATTTTACCTTTCTGATGCTATTCTTTGGTTAAATTAATTTATTTCATGAAATATGTTGCACCCTGACAATTTTACAAAGCCCCCTCTGTCACCTCACTTGATGACCTATAATATTTTTTAGACCTGCAAGCAGGTATGATGTGGTCCAAGCCTTGCCCCATCACACACTGCTATCCTTGTCACAAGTGATCAGATGTGATGTCAGACTTTAGAAAACAAGTCCCAACTGTGCAATGGCTTGTCTATTTTTTTTAAATTTTTTTTATATTTTTAATGTCACATCATCAACAATCTGTGTTCTGATTGCTTACTTGTGTACCAGCTGGAAACAAAAGCTTAAATTGTGACCTCGATCTGACAAAATAAAGAGCCCCAATGTTTCTCAGTGAAATTGATGTGAGAGCTCACATCGACGGGATACAGGGCTGAAAAATATTAGTGGTGTGTGAATAAATCATTTGACAAAAAGTGGCAAAGGCCCATGGGCCACATACAAATACACACACACACACACATATATATATATATATATATATATATATATACACACACACACACACACACATATATATATATATATATATATATATATATATACACATATATTCACATATACAATTTGAAACATTTAGCCATCTGGGAGTCAATCAATGCATGTCCATGAAATAATAATAATGATAATAATAATAATAATAACAATAATAATAATAATAATAATAATAATGATAATACTAATACTAATGTGCCCACTGTAGGGAGCTGCCCCATTTGCACTGCTTATTGAGTGTATAACAAAATAAAACCCTAACTAAACTAACTACTTATTAATATTTACTGGGCTGTTTTCTATAGTTTTCTATTTTTAACTTGCCTACGTATTGTGTGTCCAACGATTTAGAAGAGCAAATAAGCCACTTTCACCTCTAGTGGCTTATTGACTAATTAAATGACAAATGGGGGGATTGGGTTTGCAGATTGGCCGAGTTGACGTCAATTGGATTGGTTAGGTGACAGCGGTAGGCTCCGCCCCCTGTGGGCCAAGGTAGAGCAAGCGTGCTGAGAGAGAGAGAGAGGGAGGAACGGAGGGAGGAGGGAAGGAGGGAGGGAGCAGGGGGCTGAACTGATCCCACGTGTGACGCTTTCATTCCCGGCTCAGTAATATTCTCATAGCGGGGCTTTGCATATCTCCTGCCGTATCTGTGTGTGTCTGTCACTGTTACTGTAGTCCCAGCCTAGACTTTTTGGAATAGATATGGAAGGAGACGGGAGTCAAGCCACATCCGGAAGCCTAAACGACTCACAACATGACCCGGGGTAAGACATTTTTCACATTTGAATGCTTTAGGTACGTCTTTTCCCCTTCCTTCTTCCAATGTTACAACACCTTAACAGCGAGAGCGAGAGAGAGCGAGGGAGAGAGAGGACTTGACCGTGTCAGTCGCGCTGTGTTTGTCCCCTCTTTCTCTCTCTCTCCTTCAGTACGTACTTAAACGCCGCACGGGTTTTGTTTCTACATGCAGTTTTTTTTTTTAAAGAGCTCCGCTTTCTTGTAGCGAGACTCGCCTCCTCCTCCACCTCCTCCACCCCCACCTCTCTCCCTCCCTCTCTCCCTCTCTTTCTTTTTTATCTCCATAATTACTGAGCGCGAATGTTGTTTTCCATATAGTCTTCCTCTATCCTTTTAAAGGTCGCTTTTTAGAAGTAGTTAGTCGTCAAAATGGCCGAACTGACATCTGGACTCACTTCACTTGTGTTTTCCTCCTACAGTAAAATGTTTATCGGTGGCCTCAGCTGGCAGACCTCACCAGGTGAGCGTGTTCTCCTCTTTGACACCGTGTCCTGCGTTTTCCTTGTTTTTGCGTGACTGTGGTTCGGTGTGTGTGTGTGTGTGTGAGTGAGAGAGAGCGAGAGGGAGAGAGAGAGAGGGGAGCTCGGTGGTGGAGCTGCTGCTGCTGCTGCCGTGTATGTCACTGTAGCGGAGTCAGTCAGTGTATGGGATATGTGACTATACTGTGTGTGTGTGTGAGAGAGAGAGAGAGTGTGTGTGTGCGCATGTTATTTTTGCTCTCAAGTCCTCTATTCGACCCCTATGCGCATCGCGGGGGTGTTTTTATTTTTGTGACAACAGCCATGTGTCCGTATGTTTGTGTAAAAATGACCCGACATGTTTGTTGTCTTCTCTCTCCACAGACAGCCTTAGAGACTATTTTAGTAAATTCGGAGAAATAAGAGAATGTATGGTGATGAGAGACCCCACGACAAAACGTTCAAGGTAAAAAAAACAAACAAACAATCTATGGCTTTTGTTTCCTACTTCTTCTCCTTCCCACTGCATGTCACCATGTCACCATGTCGCTCACTTAGTCCGTGTTGAGTATTAATCCACTGTGTGTGTGTGTGTGTGTGTGGTTTCACAGCAAGCCAGATAAGCTTAAATGCTCGCTGCTGTAAAAAGCTGCGACCGAATGCAATTTGACATTGACTTTGTGACTGCTGCCTGCACCACCACACTGTTGGTGCTGTGCTGTGCTGTGTTGTCGTCTCTCCCACTGTAACACGGCAAATGCTGATGATCGCGATTGTCCTCAGTCTCAAGTTCAAATGTGACACACACTATAACACACACGCGCAACACACGCAGGACGTCCAACGCTGTGAATTGCACAAAAAATAAATATTCTAACAATAATAACAAGGTCATAAGAATAAGATGACCATTGATTCCAGGTTGTGCTCAAGCTCCTGCCCTTTTGCCATATCTGGCTATGTAAGGGCCACTTTTGAAAGACTGTTTTATTCATTTCTGCTTTGTATTTTTTTATTTCAAGTTGTCCATAGGATCAATTCTCAAATAAAAGTGTGGAATAATGGCAAATATTTAATTTCAGTTATAATTTCTTCAAACTTGAGCTCCAGCCCCCTAAAATGTCTGTCCACGCCACTGAAGTGTTGTCTCTCTCACACACTTCTCTACCACAACAAATACTGATTATAGTGACTGTCCTTAGTCTCAAGTTCAAATGTGACACACATAAACACACACACACACAATAACACACACAGGACGTCCAACACGGTGCATTACAAAAAATAAATATTCCAACAATAATAACAAGGTCATATAAGAAGAACATGGCTATTGAATGAATGTGCACATATAGATACCAGGTGGTGACCTTTTTGCCATCTGACCATGTAAGAACCACATTTGAAAGACATTTTTATTCATTTTTATTTTGAATTTTCCATATTTTGTGTTTTATTTTATGTGTTCCATATGATTAAATAAATTAATAATCAAAAGTGTGTAATATTTTTGTTTGAGTAGTTGAGTAGTTCTGTTAAACAACTGCAAGATTGTATGTTGGCGTTTGAAATGAATAAATACATTTGTAAGTAAACACACAATTTGGCATTGCAATTTTGTTTTTAGTTAATGATTATGAGTCTTTGCCCTTTTTTCACTTGAGCCCCAACCTCCAGAAATGTCAGTGCATGCCACTGGAGTGTTGTCATCTCACACACTGTAACAGAGCAAATGCTGATGATAGCGATTGTCTTCAGCTTCAAGTTCAAATATGACACACACACACACACGCATGACGTCCAATACTGTGGATTACAAAAAATTAAACATTTGAATATTTTTTTTCAGGCGGGGCAAGGCAAGTTTATTTGTATAGCACTATTCATACACAGGGCTTTGCAAAAGCATAGAAATATATTAAGACATTTCACAGAATAAAAGCAAGACATTCAAATTACATTAATGATGATAAGGGCAAAACATTAAAATAAACATTAAAATTAAAATAGACTTTAAAACAACAAGAGATAAAAATGTGATTTCCCAATAAAGTCATAATTTTAAGTCATTCTTAGGGTCAATTTTCAATTAAAAGTGTGTGATGATGGCTAAAATGCCATTTGAGTCGTAATTGCAGTCATTTAACAAAACAAAAACTTTAGAAGTGTACGGTTATTGAAGAAATAAATTTGTAAGTAAATGAAAGATTACTTGCACTGTCATTTTTTGGTTAGTGATTATGAGTTGGTGCCCTTTTCTTCACTTGAGCCCCAGTGAAATGTCTCTTTAACACACTGTAACAGAGCAAATACTGATGAGTGTGATTGTCCTCAGTTTCAAGTTCAGTTACACACACGGTGCGACAGTAGCTCAGTGGTAGGCACTGTCTTTAAGCTGGAACATTGTCGGTTTGATTCCTGGCTCCGCTTGTCCACATGCAGATGTGTCTTTGGGCAAGACACTTATCCCCACGTTGTTCCTGGCGGCTGTGCAGGCAGCGTGTAAATTGCCTAGAAAGATGAGCAATAGAAAATGCACTGCACATAGGCTGTATTAAAATGTGAGTGAATGAGTGTGAATGGGTGAATGGCAAAACTGTAGTGTAAAGCAGCTTTGAGTGGTCATCAAGACTAAAAAAGTGTTATATAAATACAATACTGTTACACACACTCAGAACATCCAACACTGTGAATTGCAAAAATAATTCAACAATAACGTCAAAGAGGAATAACATGGCCAATGTGCAATAACACAATGTTCCTCAGTGATGATTTAAACATTTTTATTTACCAGTTTGCTGTGAATAAACAAAGTAAAACATTACTAACATAAACACCGGACATTAGACAGGTAATGTGACATCGTAGGAGGACATACACAAAGCAAAACAAGACAAAACAAAATCAGAATGAAAAGACACTGCCATTGAATTAAGGGAAAGAAAAAAGTAAAGAAATACTTATCAAATATGGAGTTTGATCTTTTTTAGATGAATTTAATTTGTAAAAGCTTTAGAGTAACATCTATTTACATCCATATTTCCATATTAAATCAACATTTGTCTGCATTTTTAATAATAACATTCTGTTGTTTTTATCTTTGTGTCCTTCTTTTGCAGGGGATTCGGGTTTGTTACGTTTACAGATGCTGCCAGTGTAGATAAAGTCTTAGCCCAACAACACCACGAATTAGACTCAAAGACGGTGAGTTCACACTTTATTTGCACCTTCAAGCAGTGTTAATTTATTGTTTTTGTGTTCTCACTGTGGAGCTGCAGCTAACGATTGTGTGTCATTATTGATTAATCTGTCATTTATAAGGTGGCTGGTCCACAATGTCTCAGAAAGTGGTGAAAAATGATGGATCAGTGTTTCCTAAACCTCAAACATATTTGTTTTACTGTCTTTGAAGAACAAAGACACCAGAACAAATTCACAATTAAATCATAGAACTTGTTTTTATTACGCACTCAAACATTAATCAGTCATCAAAATTATTGGTATCGATTCATACACAATGAATCAGCCCTAGTTCACACTGTTTTTGCTGACAAAGCTCTTCAGTCACATTGTAACTCTGTGGCTCTCAAGGCCTCATGGGAAAGGCCTCTTAGCAGGTTAGGAGGCTTTCTGGATCAAGGTCATGAATAAGGACTAAAAGAATATGACGGTCCCGTCAACACTGTAAGCCTCAGCAATAAAACACAACTCCAGGCTGAATAAATATTATGTGTTCACTTTCACTTCTCCGGATGAATGGGGTCGACACACCCACTTCTTTACTGCAACCACATGTGCACTGTGTGTATGCACACACACGTATCTCATGTTGCACTGAAGGGCGCGCAGTCCAGAAGTGCTGCCGCTGCTGCTGCTGCTGCTGCTGCTGCTGCCGCTGCTACTGCTACTGTTTGACCAAGTACCTAACATATTGTATTTTCTCTGACGTGCTGATATGCTATCTCCCAAGAAATATTTCTAATCTAACGCTGAATATTTTTTTTTTTTTACAACATTATTCTAAACGTCTACTCTCATATAGAATAATCTGGTTCCACAGATTAAAAATAGAGTCCCTGGGGAGTATATCGGTGCATTTTATATTGCAACTGTGTGTTTAATTCTTAAATGGTGCTTCTATGAAAGGCAATTCATTCACACAAACACATACACCGAGACGCTCATTTATGAGAAACCTTGAACTATATTTTACCCGCCTTTTGAAATTTGTCAGTAGATGAATAATTGAGCATGCTAGTCATTTCTTGAGAGATGTCTGTAATGATAGATTAGACGGGCTTCAGCTGAAGTTATATTTGTCTGGGATTTCTGCACTGCAGGTGGTCGTGTTGCCAGCGTCATTCTGGAAATGGAGTAGTGCATGTTGAGGGAACATGCTGTGTGTGCCACCGTGACCAAAGGCAAATCAGCAGATTGTTTTTCTCGATTTTAAAAGACAAATATAGGACATTGTGGATACTATTTAAAGGATATTATAAGCTATGAAAATTCTTATTTAAGTGGGATTAGCACAAAGCTGACAAAATGTGCCCTTTGTCATGCAGTGGACCTTATCTACTCCTTGTTTTTCTATTGTCTGTATTAGGGAGCTCAGAATGCTTGCTTTACTTCCCCATTGGGGCTAATGAGTTCATAATTTATCCTGGTCAACTATGAGTTGTTAACCATTATTAATATTTTAATCGCACTAGGTAGAAAACACACAGAAATGTAAAAACACAAAAAGGGAGTGGAGGAAATTGCTTTCTCACCAGTTTGCAAATGAACAAACACTAGAGGGAAAGTTATAAAGTAAAAGAAGAAAGAAGAAAATACTACTCCTAAAACCCTTGTAATAACAATAATAGATAGATGAATGTAGCACCCAGCAGGCTCCATTTTTCTTTATAAACGTGGGGGCCTTTGAAAAACAATGACGCAGTTACCCACATTTACTTCCTGATTGGTTGTTGTTGGCCATAACGACTGACAGCTGTGAATAAAAAGCTCCATTAACACTTATTCAATTTCACCATGTTTTGCGACACGTGAAGTTGTTTTTTTCTCATTAGCCGTCCTTTCTAAAAACTGCAACTGCAACTGCAGAGGAGAGAATCTGTTTCCTGTTGACACCGAAACCTGAATGACCATGTGATATAAGTTGTCAGGTGTGTTGGAATGGATGCAGATATGCAACTGAAACTCGCTGTAGGTTATTAGTTTTTTCTTCAAAAGCACGATTATAAATTCACAATTCCTGGGGCCCTGCACTGGCCCCCGAGGTAGCGTTATTGTTTTCATGATTATCTCAAGGAAGACATATTAATATAATTACATTATCATAATGTTGTGCTGGGCATTGATGGATATTATATCTTTATCATGACATGAGACAAGATATGGTCTTAGATTTTTAGATCATCATATTGTGATACGGCTGTTGCATTGATAATCATCATATTTATTATTTTGAAAACGTTTGTGAAATACCCAGAGTAATATTATATATTGATAAAGATTTACATGGAATTGATAAAATGATAGTAAAACATATTTAATTCCAACACTAATTTAATTAATTTGTATTATAGCAGAATTTGAACTGTATATTCTGCATTCAGGGAAAGATTTAGTTTGGGGTTTTGAGTTGTAAAATTTGGAAGTACATATATATGTGTGTGTGTGTGTGTGTTAAATTCATATAGGGCCCAAACTTTGTAGCAGTATTTGTCACTCAAACTTGATGCCTTAGTGTCTCAGACATGTTGTGTTGTGCTCTACAGGGATAGTGGTAATAAGAATGTACACTGCCCCCTCTGTTCTGAAGGAGTGCATATAGAGAGAAGACGAGGGAAGAGTAATGACAATGCAAATCTTGCACACGTATGCAGAGGGGTTTTACATGGAAGCAGGTTAAGAGCTGCTCGAAGGGATAATGATGCAAAAATACTTTGATGCAGAAACTAGAGCACTCTGAAAATGTCACACTTTGGCATTTTGAACGTTTTGACAGCTTGACAGCACATGTGTGTGTGTTTGTGTGTGTGTGTGTGTATATATATATATATATATATATATATTTATCGGGTATTGGGTCTAATGCTGCCTTCATGTACTTGTATTTGTATTCGTAAAACTACTCCAGTACTGCTGAACCCGATACCACTTTACGTATCTTCAAGTGAGCTGAGCAGTTGTGCGGCAATTGTGCGTGTGTTGCAATGTCAGCAGTTTGGAAATACTTTGAGATAAACAATGAGGACAAAAGTAGAACAGACTGTAACCTGTGCTCTGCTAGACTGTCAAGAAGAAGAGGAGAAAAGTAGCTCATTCAACACAAGTCGTTTGATAAAAAAAAACATCTGAAGAACCAACATGACACAGAGCAAGGGATTTGGCACTAACTATTAAGTATTCATTTAAGTCAAATTCAAGTCTATTTGTTCCTATACTTCTACTCACCAAAAAATGTGGCATTCCATTACAAACCAGGGCATCTTCTAAGTTGTTTAACATTTTAAGTGTTTAGCGGCAATATTATTTAAAGTCGTATTTTGTCGAAGTGAGGCAAATAACATTTGTTTTCAAAAACAGACTGTATACATATTTTTTGCTGTAATGGTATTATTAAGTATCGGCAAGAATAATTGAAGTAATAGTTCTCAGTACTCAGTACTGGTGCATCCATATATACAGTATATGTACACACTAGAGAGAAGAGTGCATATTAAAAATACACTTCCACCTGCGCGTCGTACTGAACAAGCCAGTCTGGTACTGAGGCAGTATAAATGGAGCAGTCTTCCTTTCAGTGCCTAAAGGCATCCTTAGCATAATGGCAGCAGGAAATAGTTAAATTAAAGTTATAGTTAAATTTTAATTATTCTGCTAAGATATTCACTTCATTTTAACTTAACGACCTCCTGCTCATACCACAGTTTGAAACTTCTATGTTGCAGCTGATTAAGTCATCACTACCCCCCCCACCCCCCACCCCAGTAAGCGAACACTCTCTGATCTCTTGCTCATATATTTAAGTTTATACTCGTGCCTGCAGCTCATATACAATGTGTCATACTCAAGATGTATGATATGTAGAATTACCCTTTTTCTTTGGACTATTGGCCACTGTTTTATATACGAAAAAATACAATCCTAGTATATCTCACTTACTGCAGGCTATAGGTCATATTTGACAGACTTATGTCATATTCTTCAGCTTTGACAGCAGCTCAGTCTGAGATGTGAACGCTGACATTTTAAGGCTTGACATCTGATCATCATTGTCTGAAGTGTGGCCTTTTAGTGCACTGACATGACAAAGTTTTATAAACTTGTGCTATCCTAAATAAATCACTCCAGGCCTGTTGTAAAACACTTTATTTTTTATCATTATCATGGTTTTTTTATCATTACCTCTCTCTGGTATTTCTCTCCCTCTCGGTAGAATCCAGAAGTTTTGAAAGAGGGTTTTTATTCAGAAGAGCTCAGAGTGCAGAGCTGACAGGAAATGAGGAGGAGGAGGAGGAGGAGGAGGAGGAGAGACCAGACAGGGAATGTTGTGATTACACGGTCACTGTCTTAATCATGAAGGCCACCAGGCTGCCCTGGATAAATAGTTTTCTAATGACCATTAACATAATAATTTTGGATTTCATGATTTTTACAGCATCTGGATTTGAAATAAGATTATCCTTCATGGAGTGTAAACGTGTGTGGTTCATTTGCTTTTTCATATGGCCAGACTTTTTTGTGTCCACACGCTTAAACATGAAATATATTGATTATACTGATCAGAAATGATAGTGATAACTAATGGATTTTTCTCATTGACGACAATGAAGCTGATTGTTTGATGTCTTTGTTGATATTTGCTCAACACTGGAACAAACTTCTTCTGATCATGTTGTAAATAAGTCTTTAATTAGTGTACTTTTAATTAGTTTTAATAAGTTAAATAATTTTAGAACAATGGCATAATTGTGTTTGTTCCAATTGTTTCTTATTGACCTATTTTACATTATTGGGGGCAGCCCAAGGACAAGACGAAAAGAAATTGACTTGCAACTGGAGTGTTGCTGGTTTAAATCCCAGGATGTGTCAAGGGCTGGATTGCCCCTGAGCAAGGCACCCAATCCCCCATTGTTCCCCCGGGCAAAGATAACTGCTTGGTTTCTACGCCTGGTTTGTTTGCGTTCACTACTGTTGTGTAAAAACGATGGGATCAATGCCGAGGTCAAATTCACTTTATTGATTGATTGCTAGTTTTAACTGGAAAAATACAATATTATTATTATTATTTATTATTAACTTCTGCAATTGGTTTTCATTAGATAGAAGTGCCTGTATAGGAGATGTAGCTAAGATGCTGTTGATTCAGAAATTGATATTTCCTCACTGCAAATGGGCTGTTTATTTGTCAGCGTGCAGGAGAAGATTACAAACCTAAGCTGTCTGCGTTGTCTCCCTAACCATTAGTCACTGGGCTGTATCTGATGCATGGTTGTATATCTTAACATTCATACTATCAAGATTGCATTGCTTTGGGATCTATCATATCTCTTATGAAGTTGTACAGCAATAATGAAGAAAATGAAACCGGTCCAGCAAATGTTCATTTGGTCCTGGATGAGCTCGCACATGCTGCTTTGATACCAGCCTTTGCAGTGTTTGATAAAATCCTCAGCAGTGTTTTTGTCCCTCGTCACCTTGAACTGATGCAGTGGCTGAAGGTGCTGTGACTGTGAACAAGTTGACTCACACGTTATGAGGAGTATTTCTGTACAGGGGGAATGTATTTTATCAGTCAGAAGTTTTGAATTAAATCGGTGTGTAATGTTGCACTGCACACATTATTTCAGCTAAATAGTACATTTTCATGCAGTTTCACTCTCATACTGATTCCTCTGAAGGATTCCAGGATGGAGTGTCATTTTGGCAAAAACGTCTTATTTATTTATTTTTTTCTAAATCATTTGCTCCGCTTTTGGTCCGGTTATGAAAACACTAGGAAGACGAGGATGAATGTGAATGAGACATATGGGGAAGAACAGCCGGGGGCTTCAAAACACACATGCTGGTAATTCAGAACATATTTACCATTTTTCATGATGCTTTTGTTCAGTTTAGAAATATGCAACTCGTAGCATCTGTTCCTGAAGATGTTTCAAGGCAGACCGTTTATGAACAGGGGAAATAATGGAACATGATATTGCATTTAAGAAGCAACAGCTCAGAGCTTTAAAAGCATGGTTGATTGAGTCCAGGAAAGCATTGTTATTGTTTAACATAAAGCAGTTATGATTGAAAATAAATGATGTGATTAAGATGCATTCAAAGACCCGGGTATATTTCTTATTTTTAAGAAGAAGAATTGGATTTTGTAAATGCAATGCAAAAAACAAAACAAAACATTGTTTTGTATGTTTTTAATATTTTATGAATACTCTCACATAGTAACTGATCGACTTGTATAAGAAGGCTAATAATTAAATTAGTGAATACCCGTGCTTATCATTATTTAAGTATACACACATTTGTTTATTTGACAAAGTTTTGTTTTTTTGACGACCTCTTTCAGGTATTTAATATCTATTCTTTTTATATAAAATATACATATGTGCAGACACAAAGAGACGGACCCTGAAGTAATATTTGTTATTATCAGTGTTATATTGTAGCAGATGGAGGACAAATCGGCTCAAAATAATCAAAAGCATGCATCATATCCGCCATCGGCTGATTTCTAAAGACTTGTACTACTCACATACAGCGACAGTATGTTTTATGTAAGATAAACTTATTGTACGTGTAGCTGGTGGAATTTCAGTCTTTATTGAATGACCCCGAGGTCAGCCTCATGCACACAGTTTTGATGTTGGAGGTGAGACAGGAAATGACACAAGAAAAGGAGGAGAAAAGACTTGAACGAACAGCTGTTCTGGACAAATCTAAAGCTTGTTCATCAGAAAGGATTTGCAAGTAGAGTTAAGTCAGTGAGCTAAAATCCCGACTCGCAGGTGCTTTGTCTCCTGCAGTTAATTATAATTTCAAAGCATTATTAGCTCATGCTGTACCTATGTTTTTTGTTTGGTCTCACAGAACATAAGCTGTTGTTTGTCAGTGAATCTGGATAATACTCATAATGGTGGTGCAAATTTTTAAGAACAAAAAAAAAAGTAGTTGAGTGTGACATTGGTAAAAATGATTGATTATTGATTTGGGGGAAAAAAAATCACCACATAATTTTTATATCATTTGATCACAATACAAATCAAATCAATAGTTCACAAAAGGCTGGGCGATACAGCTCATAAATAATCTCTGGATAATTTTAGTCTATATCCTGATATGTGAGATGTTAGGGATATAAAACTACACACAGGTTGGTTCTCTGGACTTGTGAAAAGTTATAGTAAGTTATAATTATTACTAAAGAGATGTTATAAAGTGACTTTTGAAATATAGTTTACTTGATTCCATGTATTTTTAATTTTTAATCAATAACTATAATATTTAATTGATCATATTTATTATGTATTTCACAAATGTATATAATAAATATGATGATTATCAAGTCATCACAGATATGACATGATATCTTGTCTCATGTCACCATATAGGTATAATGGTGAATATATTGCCCAGCCCTAGTTTTTTGTAATTTCTGGTCTAATTCGTAGTATCACACGGGTCTACCTGTTGACCTGTAACAAGTGGAGCGGGAAGTGGACTCAAAATTAGGACACTGCAGGATGTAGAAAGTAGAAGCAGGCAAAGGTACAATAATCACAAGGCCAGAGGCAGAGTCAAAGAAAACAACAAGGCTCATACACAGGAGACAAAAATGGAAATAATGCTGAATTGCTATCTGGTGACTACATAGACAAACTGGCAGAGACTGACTGATGAGGCAAGACTAAATACTGCAGGTGTGGCTAATGGAACACAGGTGAATGTAATGAAGGTGGGGTACATTATCAAGTTGGTGGGTGCGGAATGATAAAAGGAAGTAAACGGACATGCAACAAGAGAATAGTCTTTCAAAATAAAACATAGATTATGGCATAGATTGAAACATATGTTACATACACACACAAATTGGAAGAGACAACATGCTTTGACAAGGCTTATATCTCCTTATATCTCCTTTTAGCTTAAACACCACATCATCTTGCTATATTTTAGATATGTTTTAAGGGAGTTTACCCTGGAGCTGTGTTAATATAAGATGTGAACTTAAGATATATGCCATTTCCCTGCCCTGATCTCCCACAGCCGTATGCAGAAGCAGCCCTCTGAGACCCTGCAGTAAAAGGATGGGAAAGATAAAAGATCGCGGGGTAGGGGTTGCTGGGATTCCTCTTGGCCTGTTCTCATTTATTACGCTGACATATCAGGTTGTATGATGTCTGGAGGAAATGCACTTTTGTTCTGTGTGAGGTCGCATTGCCTCATGGTCGCATAGAAGGCGCAAGTGGTTTTAAAAAAATATATATCACATTTTCATTTGAAAAAATCACTCGTTATGGTAATAAAGGATGCTATAGGGTGAACATACACATAAAAAGTGATGTACTGTGAGATACTCCACCTGCACATATCACTATTAATGCTCATATGGCCCTCATAAACTGCATAAACGTAAGATTTACCAGACACCCATATTGCGAATGACACCCATGCCATAATTGCATGGCCTTTTGATGATGACATTACATTAGCCTCCCAGACAAATGCGCTCAACAGGCTCTGCTACCATTACATGGCTAAATTAATGTAATCAATGGAAAACAGGACCTCATACATCCTACAGTTGTAGATAACACATGGTGGTAATAATGATTATACTGTGATCTCACCCCTAACAACAATATTTTTTTCTTTTCTTTCTCACAAAAATAAAGTGACGTGGAATTTCCCACAAGCCCAAGGCAATGTCCTGAAATACCTTGTTTGCGTAGACATTAAATTACTTAATTCATTCTCATTCTTGTTACGGTTAATTTGAGACCTTTATCAAGATAATTTATTTTACTATATATACATTGTGCCATCAATTATAGAGCTTGTCTTAAAGCTGCAGTAGGCAGGAATGCAGGACAAACAGCTGATGGGTAAATTTCATCTGTAGGACACAGGGCTGCCCTCTTGAATAATCATTAGTCGGCAAGATTCCATTGGTTGTTAACTCATTGTGGAAAAATAAACAGAAAAAAAACCTGAAACCAGAAACTAACCTATATTGCTGAACCATGCATAGCTTTAATTTGAAAGGGTGGACATAGGAAGTGTGGTCACACTGTGTAGTTTGACAGAAGTCACTTAAGACTACAAAGTTTATCAAATTGTATGTTGAGTAACAAGTCCAACGATTGGGAACATGGTAATGTCATTCAGTTGAAGTCGAAGTTGAATAAATGCATAAAGAATCAGAATAAGTTACTTCTTTAATTGCTTTATCAGTGTTTGAACGGCTAAGAAATCATTTATAATCACTAAGAAACAATTTATAATTTATTGTGGTGGTGTTACAGTTGTCGAAAATCAACAAAAAATATTTTGTTTTCTAGTTGGTTGATCTGACAGAGATACGCGCCATGGGTGTGCGCTACTGCGCTCGCTTGTAAAATTAGTCATTCGAAAGCTCATTATAAATTGTGTTTTTGTGAATTTCAATTTATTTAAATTAATGTATACAAATTCAACAAAATATTCAGATCCTCTTTGCTGATTGTTCCAATCCGTTATTACTGCACACAGGTTAAAATATGCGACTTGCTCTGTGCATGCGCATCTGTTTAATGTTGGCTATTAATTGATTAAGGGTTAAAAAAAATTTAATTGTTTCCTTGCAAAAATAAATTGAATCAATATTTCCATTAAAATCTTCAACGTACCGATGATTAAGAAAAAAAATATTTTTGTCTTATTACGACCAAAATTGGACTTATAACATGCATGTAAATGCACCTAATTTCTCTATCCTCTGAAAGTAGGTCACTGATTTTTTTTGTAGGAAGTTGGTGCTACCAGAATGCTCCTGTATGCAGAGTAGGTGTGATGGAACAGCTAATAGAATCACCCACTCTCTCCCTAAACTGCCCAGTGATTGATTAAAGCCTTCTGTGACACTACAGATTTAGTTTTGAGGCAGAAAAAGCTCAGATATGATGTTCTCTCTCAGATCACTTGATTACAGTATGCTGAAAGGACACCAAAACGTTCTGCCTACTGTACCTTTAATCACAATGTAATATTTCGACCTCTTGTTCCGGCCTTAGGCAACATTGGACCATTCAGGTGCAAAACACTATGATCGATGTAAGGGCGTTGCAATGTGTACAAACCCTGCTCACGACAAAGTCAAAAACAATGGGCATCCTTACTTAGTAGATGTTGTTGAACAGCGGTCAAAACAATCAATCAACCCTTAATGAGTGCTGTGGTCCAAATGACCTTCACTCTTCCAGAGTACGAAAACAATAAACAAAGGTAAATCCTGGCTTTTATCGACTTGGTAACGCGACTTTCCCTCGTTTGAGCAGTTCATATGGTAACCAATAAAACTTCAATTCAAATTCAGAGCAGATTGTTCCTACACCCCAGAGTCAGCGTTCTGATCTATGTGCTGTTTAGTTCTTGTGCTCTGTTGGTGATGTTTCTGTGATAAGTTTCCTAAAGGCAGAATAATAAAATGCGTTTACTGCTACTAAATGATAACGATACAGCTACAGCTGGATGGGAGGTCTAGTGTTCTACATTGCAGTTATGTGTCTTCAGTTTATAGCACTTAATACGTTACGGGAATTATTTTGTGCCAAAGTGTTTTTTAATATGCTTCTTGGTGCACATGTTTGCCATAATTGACCTCTCTGCTTCCACAACAGCTTGTGATTTGTTACTAAAATTCAAGCCACAGAGAATACGCCTGAACTTGTTGAATTCAAGTGAAAGCAATGGCGCAGTCACGACACTCTGCTAATGGGTTTTTAAATAATATTAAAAGTGTTTTATACGCTTCTTGGTACAAATGTTCCCCTAATTTAACCTCCCTAGAATCCAAGCCAAAGAGAAGACTTTCTTTGAAGTGTGGTTGTGTGAGGCACTGTCTGTGCTGTGTGTGCCCCTGTGCACCACTGGTGCTGGGAACCAGCCCAAAACATGGACATTAGCCACTGAGCATAAAACTCGCTGAACAAAATCTACACCCTCTTAAGTCTATGACATCTTAAGAATATGTCCACAGCTTATCTCACTGTTGGACAGTCTTTTCTGACTTAGAACTAAAGTTTGTAAAACTGCAAAATAGGTCTGGATGACTGATCTCAAACCTGGTGGTGTAGTATGTGTCGCATAACAAAAAAATATTTCAGGGACGGAAGTATCAGGTTAAACAGAGACAACATAATCACTGCTTCAGTGGTGCAGTTACATGGTGTAAAATGAACTCACTTGGCCTTAAGTATGGAGGCACTCTCAGCACAGAAATCCCATGCATGCGAATATGTAAAGTAAAGAAAAACAATTGCAATATCTCCCCCCCTCATGAATTTCATTTCTCAAAGGAGTCATTCATCATACGTTATGACCTAAAAAGGTACTGCTACAGCATTTCTCAGAAGGATTGGTTACTAAGTCCTCATTGCTTAATTTGGCTGCATAGCTCTGAGTGGGATTTAACCAATCTCTAAGTATCCGCCTTGTTTTTAACTGTCTTTGTGATAATTATAACATTTCAAACTGACAATATTGCTCGCATGTGAATAGAAGACAAAATGCAGCTTGATATGTTCTGTATAGGTTTAAAAAGTGAGATGTATCGTCAACAGGACGCTGGTATTCAAAGCGTAACGTGTTGTCTTTGTTCAATAGGGAGCACAAAATAATTGAGTTTAAATTGGTTATGCTCGGGGCTAAGTGCTAAAACAAATCTTTAAATGAAATTCATTACAAGCAGGGTTGCCATACCCAGGTGTTATTGAATTCATTTCTCATTTTGACCTGATTTAGAAAGATAATGGTAATAACAGACTGACAGAAAAGATGACAATGGCAGTGCACATCATGGTTTCCCTTCAAACACATTAAAATGTAGTCAGTCTCATTGGCTTAATTGATCCGCGCAGATGGTGTCTTTTCGTCTTGTGTTCCTTAATTCATTCTCTCTCCGTTGTTTTCTTCAGCAGAAAGACTTCACTTAAAAAAAGAAAGAAAAATCCATCAGTGCTGAAGGAGTGACTTTTACAAATACATAGAATTGGTACACTGCAAATATTCCAATACCGCACACAGCACAACATACACACAGGATTCTTTGTTAAATACAAATGAGCAATATTCTGCCAAATATTACAATTTGATCCACTTCATTTCCAAATTCATAAATATCCAAGCAAGGTCAATGTAGAATGACATTGCTCCTCTTCACTTTAAGTGTGAGGTTGATGAGACACCCTATATACCTTCATCCAAGTGAAATTAATGAGGAGAATGAAACTAATGAAATAACAAGCACAAGCTGGAGAAAGAGGCTGATCTGATGCATCCTCTTGGTTATTTGGCAATATCTGGAGGCGTCACTGGCCTCAGACTCTCATTTTCTCCCTGTCATATTCAATCAGGCATTCCTGCCTAAAAAAAAAGTAAGTCTGTGCTGTGGCCATGACCAGCTGAGCGACGGCCGTGCAGACCAGCCTCACTACAAACTAGTTTTGTGACACTGGCATTTTTATAATATAATCCACATTACATTCAGAAGCAGAATCAGGTTTATAGCCAGGTATAGTTTGCACAATATGAGGAATTTGTTCTGGTCATTGGTGCAAAACAAGACCAAAGCAACAGCAGCCAAATATTAGGAAAATAAAAATAAAATACAAAAAATAAGAAAAAAAAAGGGTAGAGTACAATTACATACAAAAGAGAAATATAAATATAAACAAAAATGTGCAGTGTAAGCTGTAAAAGCAGAAGGTTAAAAGATAATTTGTGCAATCTGAAATTCTGAGTGCAAAGTCAGTTTGTAACTTTGTGCTAAAATGATAAATACTTTCTTCTCAAAAATGACCGGTCTGTACCTTGATATGACAACACAAAACCAACTTCAAAATGTTTTTGCAAAAGCCTATGCTGTGACATTTGGCTCCCATTTTCTTAATTCTCTTTTCTACACTTTGATTTGATTCCACCCCAGATAAATGGAACTAACTGGACACAGTGGTACTCAGAGATGGTTTTATGTTGAGGCACAGATCTGAATAAAAACAATTATGCTACATTGAACTTTTCCTAAGTCAGATGTTTGGTACAACAGGTCTCTTCATAGAGTTGGTCAACTTGCCAAACTGAACTATCAGAGAAAAAGGATCTTGGTGACAGGGGTGACCATGAACCCAGTGGATGAAAACCTGTCTTCAAGTTCTCACAAATGCACCCAAAGTCCACAGACACAAGATGGTGTACAGTGATTAAACCAGAGTTGAACAGCCGATGCACCATTATAATTAATAAGGAGACAGCCAGTAGTTCAACAGTAATATAACTGACTTTTTTAAAATAGGGATGAATTTGCACTAAATAATGAGGTTCTTGTATTGGATTGTCTATTAAATGGTATTTTACAAAAAAAAGTACAGCACACTTAAAGTGGAACTTTGCAAGTCTGGATGCTTTTTTTGCCTTTTTCTCTACAGAGCTCCCCCTACAGTTTTGGAGTAAACGTCCATCTATCATTCATCACTTTATCCTTGATGTTGTAAAAACTCACCACTGTCGCTTCCCCCTCCCTTCCCTACTCCTGGCCATGTGCATTTGTTTTCAACGGAGCTGGCAAACACAAGCCGTGGAGCCGTTCCCTGCTGTTTTGCATGCTTCTGTGTTTTTCAATTCTTGCCATTAGAAAAAAAGCCGTTTGCTAGTATGTGGCCCCTCACTCGGTCAGACAGTCGTCTCCTCTTCCTCGCTTCCTCCAACAACAATTGTCTCTACTTGTTTTTTCGCCAGCTCTGCCATGACGACCGTCTAAAATAATGCTATCACTGCCTTGATCTTATAGCAGGTACCTGGCTGGGAGATGTGTTTGTAGTGCCGTGAAGCAATTTGTGTTTCTTGCGAGACCCCGACACTTCGCAAGCCTTCAGTCTTCCAGCAACAAGCCATTTAACCATCACAATGACTCTGAAGCTGTTGAATTAGGGTAACAATCCTGCATAGTTCTGCTTTATGACATGACAACATGTTTACTGGGAGGTTAAAGGGATAGTTTCCATAGTCTGTATTGACCGTGCTGTGCATGATCCCAGTGGGCCCAAGGCACCGGCTTGAGACACCGACTGAAAACATAACTTATCGCAGGGAGAAAATGAAAAACTAATTTTAGCCACTTAGCAAATAAGCTCACCTAATTAAAGGTACACCTGCTTTGGATTACGATATCTTGTGAATATTGGAAACTGAAGTTTGTGTTGCTCTGTATACTGCTGCATGTAAGTAGATTTCAAAATGCTACATCACGGCAAACGGTAGTTGCTGAGTCACTGCTGCCTCCATTGGGAACTTCGGATGTGTGTTTGTGACTTACCAAAGCTGAGAGTGAGCTGTTTACAAATGTCAGTTTCAGTAAGAAAACGCTGTCTCATGAGGAGATAAAGATAAATGTCTAAAATCTGTTTTATCTTGTGTCCCCCGCTGGCAGCTATGTTTTCACTAAGAGGAAGTGACCATGTCTTAAGGTTGCTCCTAGCCCAGAGGATGCTCATAGCACCGTCAGTGTGTATTGTCAGTATCTCATACAACAACACATCAAAAAAACTGAAAGCTACCTATGATCAGTGAAATATTCAACCAAATGTGCAACAAACTATTCTTCAGTCTTATATAATGTCCTTATAACCACCAAAGAGTTGTTCATGTGCATTTAAAATGCAATTACAACAGTTTTGACTGAACATTCTTCTCTAATTTAAAAGCAGACTGTCTCAATCGCCACAGGCTGATTATACAGCTTTTTTTTTTTTTTATCTTAAAGGCTTAAATAAATTATTATCACTGCAAGTATCAAATTCCTATAAATCTAATTAGCAGGTCTTAGTGCTCTCAAAATATGTGTATAATTTCTTGCTCACAAAGGATTTAAAATGTAAATGTATGAACGGTCTCGGCGAGGAGTGCTCTCTGGCTCTTTTATTTTCGGGCTCGGTTGGAGAAACATTTTCAACACCTGTTTATTGCTTTTCACCCTTGAAATATCACAGCTACTCCTTTAACAACATTTTTGCTATTCTTTTCTCATTCTCAGATTGATCCTAAGGTTGCCTTTCCCCGTCGCGCCCAGCCTAAGGTAAGAATAAATTGGTCACTAACCCCGCTCAAAGAAAATGATTATGTCTCATGTCACTAGCTTACCTAATTTTGTGTTCTCGCACAGCAGATACAAAGAGGTTGTGCTTGTCTGTTTTTGTTATTGTAGAGAAATACAGAGTCTGGCTCCATTGTGCTCATTTTGTCAGTGCTGTTTTGCCAAAGCAATTAAGGTTGGACATATCATACTTAAAGGAACTGTTCAGCACGTTTTTTTTTTCATTACCTCTGTGTTTTATATACATCATCATTTTTCATATTTACTTAAGCATTTCTTCCCCTGCCATTTTTGTTTAAATGGCACAAACGCTTTGAAATGATTTGTGTTTTAGTTGCAGTATATTTACTTTGAGGCAGAGGCTTCCAGTTTTGGTCTGCCATAGTTCATGAAATGAAGCTTAATTGTTAGCTTGAGTTTGTCACCAACAGCAGTCAGCCTTTAAAGATATGCAGTGAATGTTAGTGGGGTCTTGATTTTCCTTTCTTGTGTTGGTTGTTGGAATATTTTTAAAAGTGCACACAAGTGTGATCCATTTTTGTGTGTGTGAATTGCCTGATACTAGACTAAATGGGCAAGAAATAATATACAACTTCTCATTGACAGAGATTAATTACAGTTGCTGGCAGAGTAATAAGTCTGAATTGTTTTCCTGTAGCATTTGGAGTTGAATGGCACTGAATGGCACTGAATGACACAAGAGATTTAGGAATATCTTGAATTGTGGTGCATGCATGCAGAAATCACCACAATTAGCATTAAAAACAATAGTTGATTTACAAAAATACGCTGTGCTCCAATCACACAGGAACTGTCGTGTGACCTCTTTATGATGCGTATCATCTTTTTCTTTCTTGATTACTGGTCTTGAGCTTATTCTAATGACAATTAAATATTCAATGTGTGCAGACGGTGCAGTGGCATAGTTAAGGGCTTCGTTGACATGTCTTCTTACACCATCCCCCAGTGTTTAATGTGTAGAGTATAGCACAGTGCAGTGTAGCGCTATTCAGCGCTGCTATCTGGGCTTTTTCCACCTACACCAGGTGGAAATCGATAATAGATTTTCTCCTTTCCACCAGATCAGAGAGAGGCATTGTTAAAGAGTTGTTCAGGTTTCAGACGAGGAATTGGCAGTGCAGGCTTTCAAAGCCACATGACTTAAGAATATTGGCAAACGGCTGAGAAACTACCAGTGTTTCTCCACATTTTATAACATGGCAAGTATATCACTTCTAACTCGTTCTGTTCTGAGCTGTGTTCATAACTGTTCAATAAAGCAGGTCAAATTATTGATGATGTTTCCAAGTAACAAGAAATTCCTTCTGCTGTCATTGTTAATCTTTTCTAAACAGTGCTGTACTTTTTTGGCAATGACTCAGAAAGGCAAATACAGTATTTTGGTGTCATTCAGGTCTTAAACATATTTGTCATTATGCCTCACAAG
Organism: Solea solea; assembly: GCF_958295425.1. Classification (NCBI taxonomy): domain Eukaryota; kingdom Metazoa; phylum Chordata; class Actinopteri; order Pleuronectiformes; family Soleidae; genus Solea; species Solea solea. The sequence continues at coordinate 10,972,034 of NC_081137.1, read as the reverse complement.
ATTCATAACTCAGTGAAATAATGACCCCATAACAGAATGTGTGGCCTTGTACCAATGATTTATAAAATGGCTATAGGGCAAGCTTGTTAGAGTAGAAAAATGGTTGTATTGAATGTGGATTATAAAGGATTTTAAAGCAATGGGATTAAGCTTGATAGATTAACACTGCATGGGATTGCACTTTATATTTAATTGATTTAAGACCTTCAAAAAGAGGTCCCACTCTTAAAGGTTCCCATTTAGAATAAGTCCTCTTTGTTTTTCATTTGCTTTCTTTTGTCCCTGTCGCTCCTCCGCTGTCTGTCTGCTTCTGGCTGCTTATGCAGCTGTTGAATAGTCTTCGCTCTTGTTTAAAGAATCTCTTTTTGGCAGGTGCCTCATTGGCACGGGTTCCGTGGGGAGCAACATCACAACAAGACCAATCAGTGTTCATTTTCTCACGGCTAACTATGACCTCACTAGTAACCCCGCCAATGACCTCCCCTCTGCTGAATCCTGCAGTACAGCAAAACTATACAGTATGTACAACACGTAGAGTAACAGACAGGAAGTGAAGGTGAACACAGAGGACATTTCACTGTAAACAACTGAAGGTGTTTGCACCAGGATGACAGGATCACAGGAAAAACAACTTGTATCAGCAGCAATCGCTGACACGGCCCCAAAGCACAGGCAGCCCCACAGTAAAGAGACAGTCAGAGACACCCTGTCAACAGCTGATCATCAGACTATAGTAAAGTACACCGCCTTGAAAAGATTTTATATAAATCTCATGTGAAATAGATGAATAACCAGTTATATAATTTTTAAGGTATGAATAATAATGGAGAATTTGAGCATGAAACACTGGACATGTTACTCTCATGATTGTGTGTTAATAATCACCCACAATGTGCCAATTTCCAATTTCCTCTGCTTTTTGTTAGCAAATTTTGTATTTGATTTAAAAGTGTGTCATTTATAATATCAACAAATCTTCCAATCAAACCATTGTCATATAAGTTCACACAACTGATTAAGCTCCACACGACTGTCTCTGTGTTTCTCAGTATGGTGGCGTTTAGATCTCGTGCCACCCAGAGACATTACTGCGTTGCACTCAGGAAGTCATTTTAATTTATATCCGGACAGATGGAGGCAACATTGCACTAGTAAAGTGAGATAATTGCAAACATGTTGCCGTATGACTGAAAACAACTCAGCAGTTTGACAGGACTGGAACACTCCCTCAATCAGGACTGATAGTTGTGCTTGACAGAGTTTTCAGATGCAGGACACAGCCAATAATGTTACATTTTTTATGTTCATGAAGAAGAAAAGAGTTATGCACTGCGGCTTTATGTCTTTTTTTGGTGCTCCACTGCACCAAAGAATAGGACACCGGTAACCACAGGTCACTCATTCACTCTCTCACTCATCTTATACCGCTTTATCCTTCACATGAGGGTGTTGCTGGTGCCAATCCCAGCTGACAGAAGGCGAGAGGTGGGGTACACCCTGGACAGGTTGTCAGTCCATCACAGGGTCACATAGACACAGACAGTCATCCCCTCTGTAACCACAGGTCATGCCGTGTAAACAAAACATGCTAAAGAATTGCAAACTGGCACATACACTAGAAATAAATGCCACCCAACTGAGGCTTATTTGAAGATTAAACACATTTTTTCTATTAGAAATAGAAGCTGTGCGTACAAGTCATTGTGACTGTATCAATGCAGACTAAAACACAAGTATTCAGGGATTAGTCTGCATGTGTGGATGATTGACACATGAGACTGAAGGGATTAAACATCATGATGTGATGCAAAGTGCTTTGTTGCACATTCATTTATGCCTTGCTTCCTCCTCGCCCATGCAGCCAGACTGGAGATAGCCAAGGCTTTATTAGATAGGCAGCTAAAAGTAGCTTTAAAATGCCAGGAGTTCTGTATAAATGTTTCAGCGTTTCAGCATTGGGTTTCACAACAAACCACCCACAGTTTATTCCATTAAGGGCACAAGTGTTTTTATTCAATGTCACTCCATGCAGTAGGTGTGCAACAATATCTTTAGTCTAGAAAACAGATAGAGCAGATGTTATGAACTAAATTATCACCATTTGATTTGATGTTTTCCACAGTACATTCTTAATATCTACATATTAGTACTCTACAAGTATTAATCACAATAAAAACTGCAAAGCTGAAGTGTCGTGTCCTGCCAGCGGACGGTACCTTGACTGTGTGACGTCAGCTACTGCAGCTCTATACCCCCCCCAAAATACACCTATTTAATATAGAGGCACTGTAGCAAGGCACATAATGGAACTGGAATGAAAATGTAGATTTTGAATATGATAGCATGCAAAGCTATTCTTGTCACAGCCCAAAACAAAATTACGAACCTGTAAATGACACTTCAAATCAAGACAAACTGTTTCTCGTAAAGAGATTATAACGTGCACTAAAATCGTTCAAGTGTGTTTTTGAGGTCTTAATTCTGTCACACCACGTTCTTTTGTGACACTGCACCGATTATTCTTTGTTTAAACCCACATGCTCTTTTAGCTGTGTATGGAAAGTGTTAAAGAGGACAGAGAGGAGATGATGTGGTTTCTTGTTGTCCTTGTTTGATATTTTGGACCGAAGTCTCGCAGTGAAAGATGTAAACGAGGCATGCTCTCAGTTTCCTGGAGGAATCAAAGTGGCTGTTTCCGCCGACATTGCTTGAGATTTACCACTCAACTGTTGGCGTCATTACCGCTGCTGCCGCTGCTTTTGTTTCCCACAGTGGAGTCACACACTACCATGGCATGTCCCAGCATGATTTTAATTGCCAGTGGGACTGTGGCCACTTCAGTGGGAGATGAGTTCTGATAGCTTGTTATGGAAATGAAAGGAAGGAACATTTAGAGCCATGTAAATGACTGCCATCTCCCCAGCAATGGGCGTAGCCCTTGCCTTGCACCTGATAAAGGGATTTTGTCTACTAAAGGCCAATTTATACTTCTGCATGAAAACAGGTATTGTGATGCCATTGTTTGATGTGCAGCGTTCTAGAAATTCATCTGCATGCTGTGGATGGTGAGTCTCTGTATCAATTGTTTTCAACTTACTGCAAAAAATTGTAAAGCTATTGATACCACTCTGGTCACTGTTTGTTTTTCTTTATTATGGGCATGTGTGTATATATATATATATATATATATATATATGTTGACCTATAATACACTGTTCTGGCTGTGCAGTGAGCTCTATTGCTGCGGTGCAGGGAGAGAGAGAGAGAGAGACATGAAGAGAGAGTGAGAGAGAGAGAAAGGTCACAGTCATGTTCCTTAAAACTCATGTGCTCTTAAAGTAAGAAAACACTCAAAGCTGAATCAGGGAGACTACATGACAGGAGACGAAACACATGACGTGTCAGTTTCAGCAGCTGATCTGACAGGAGATGCACTCACCCATCTGCTGAGCTGACTGCAATGACTGACGGGAAGGGAAATAAGTCCTCATAAGTTATGATCTACAATAATCAGCAAAAGCTTGAGAGCACATCTTATTTTATTTATTTTTTGGTGACGTAATACTGAGTTTGACTCTGCGGTGGAGAGTATGCAGAGACCGCAACAGTCCTAGTGATTGTTCAGCTCAGTTGCATGTTTTGTCCATAATATCTCAATGTAGTATGCATATACGATGGAAGAAGTAGGATTACTGCCCCCAGCACTTCCTGTGGTGTATTGCAGTAATGGAATGTGGTTCCTGAGATGCAGTGTTTTAATGAAACAAATTGACAATGCGTAAACCACAAACTTCAACTAATCGTTGCAGCCCTAATCTACAGCATGGTGCTTGGTGTCAATCTGATGTACATAATGGCATAGATACCTCACATGCTAGTGAGAATTTTGGGCAGTGTAATTGCAGAGCTTTGAATTCTCACAACTGGTGTAGTCCACTTTTTGTAGGGTACAGTGTAGGCTCTGTGTTGTTCCTACGAAGCTATGATAATTCTGGCAGTCTTTTACAATGCAGAAGGGACTGCACAGAGATGCAGCTGCAGCAGCATGTCCAGGCAATCTTCTGTTTTGATCTGTGTTTTGACCATTTTCTCCCCTGAAACATCTCCCTTGAGGTTCAACTGCTTGCATCAGTGACATTGTGGAGGAACTGAGCTAGTCCACTGCCTGAGGTGCATCTGGACTGTCAGTCAAAAATGTCCCAATTTCAACTCCACCCTATGATGCTGCAACCGTGTGGCTTCCCACTTGTTGCTCTGTCACTGGCAGCATGTGCTCCTTCTTTCCTTCCCCCCTCTGTTTTGTCTAACTCCCCATCTTAACATGTCACTTTCTCTTTATTCCATTGTGTCTGTATTTTGCTGTCTCACACACATTTTGTGTGAATGGCAAATCAAATTGACCACTGTCCCTCCCCCTCTGCCACCTCCACCACCACCACCACCACCTCCTCCTGCTTGTCTCTCAGGGACTGTGTATACTTAATGTTCTTACCCGAAGAACAGACTCTCAGGTGTATTATCATTCTAAAGGTTTCAAATCTTTAAAACCTTTTAATGGAGTATAATAATAATAATAATAAAGCTGCATGAAGCAAACACACATTCTCAGCCCGTGTACCTTTGAACTGTGTGTGTTCACAACAACCTCATGCAAGTTCTCTCACTCTGTCTCCACCTTTCCCTCTCTGTGCTCTCTTCTCTCTTTGCTTTTTTATTCTGTTAGGATTATAAGGCCTCGTAAATCCAGTCTTACACCTTGCTCAGTTATTTGATCTAGATTTAGTATTTTGATATTCAGCTCCTCAAAACGATCCTCATTTTAAATGACACAGCTCACTGCTGGGAAAATGAAACCTCTGTGGCTGCCAGCCCCTTTGAATGTCCCTGTGAGTTTATTAAAAGTACCAGCTTCCCTGTTCCAACTCGTATTCGCACAGCTGCATGAGACTGAAAGAATATTCAAGGTCATAAGTCCTTCATGTAGAACAGAATGCCATATCAGTGTCATTTCTTCAGCTGAGACAATTTGTGGGAAAAGCACAGTCAACGGCAACAGTATTGCATTGTGAAAACCATTTCAGAGAAAGGACACAAGTCTTCTTCTGATGAGTGGCCATGATGTCAAAAGGATTTCTATAAAAAGGACATGCAGTTCTTTTTTAAAAAAAACAACTGAATATAGTGTAAATTGTTTCTGCATTTTATAACGGACACAAAATGCACTGAAATTTCACTGCGACTAAGACAGTGTGATAGTGAACAGGAAAGACCAAGGTGGACCAAGATGACAGAAGTGGGGTGATGGGAATTTTTCACTGTCATAATTCTCTCCCTTTCTCTCGCTCTCTCTCTCTCTCCCTCTCTCTCTCTCTCTCTCTCTCTCCTGAAACACAGCCAAACATAAGTTAACTATTCTTTAGGTGAAAGATGTCAAAGGGAGTTGTTTTCCCTTCAGTGGTGATGGCTCCTGTGCTGAAGCTGAAGATGGGTTTAAATCCCTGACCCGTCAGCTCCGCTGCTTTCACTGGCCTCGGTGGAACTGCTCCAGATGAAAATGGGGCCACAGCACAGACATATGAATGACTGTTTGTTTGGTGGTCAGACACAATCACCAACTGAGTGACCCAGTTTACGGCTAGTCAAAGCGATGCTCAGTTTGATTCATGCATGTTTGTTTTTTTTCTAAAAGTGTCTTGTGTCTCTCGTATTTATTCTTCTGTGGAAAGATGAATGATGTGAATGAAGTGTAGATGCAAGTGTAATTATATTTGTACTGCAGAAATAGCATGTACACATGCTATTTTGTTGAGTAATTGCCTGAGAGTGCAGAGTACACACGTGTGATGCTTCTTTCCCCAACCTCCAAGTTTTACTCTCTGGTCTCCTTGGTTGCAAATCGTGAGTAATTAGGTTTTCTAGGGGACTGAGGGGTTCTTACTTCTTCTGCCTACCAATGGCAGCAGTCAGGCAGGCTAGTGCTGGCAGGGCACAGAGGACAGAGGGCCGTGCAGGAGCATGTCACTGCTAAACCTGATGCTGACTGACAGTAATGAGGACAGCCTTCTAGCCAGGATAGAGAGGAGAGGAGGGCATGGTCCACTATAACTCTCAAGACCTCTTATCAAACTGCTCTATGGACACACACACTCACATACACACAGAAAAACAAGTTTAATGCGCAAGGTTGGTCAGAGCACATGATACATGCATCACTGGGCTCTGTTACATCAGTCTAGTTTGTTTTTACTCTTGAACTGCAGAGCAGGGTTTTAAAAAAATCAAATCAGCTGTCAAGCATTCAAAATACACTATGTTATATCAGCAGCTCCTTGAGTTTCTGTTCAGTCACTGCAAAACAGCAACACCTGACCCATGAATGTCAAGTAATAGCTTAAAGGTAGGGTTGGCCACCGAAACTGGGTCCCAATATGATACTGATTGGTATCTACAAGACTGACATTTGTTTTTAAAAGTTTGATTTGAATGTCTATTTTCACCTGGAGAAAACAGATCTGACACAAACGAGGATTTGATGCTAACATGGTGATATTCAAAAGCACTATGTATTTAACGTGTGAATATAGGTTATTGTCTAATTTGAAGTTCACATTTGTCAAATAATATAAGAAAAGCCATTCTTTTATGTTGTTGACATATATTATTATGTTCAGGGACCCCTTAACCATCAGCACCATTCTGAAAGTGTTTTTTTTTTTTCCAATACTGCTGCTAAACCATTAAACAAGACCAAGGTTATAATAGTTTTGGATTTCATTACTTTTATTTAGTTTTGACTTTTTGTTTTTAAAATTAGTTAAGTTTTAATTAGTTTATAGAGTGTGCTTTCTAGTTTGTATTTTGTATAAATGCTTAGTTTTAGTTTTTATTAGTTTTAGTGTTAGTTTGCATTTTTTGTAATAATGAGTATTTGCCAGGTGCAAGATTCAGAAAGATCATAATAACTATTGTGTGTCATACAAATCCAGCAACAGATGCCATTTTAAAAGTTTATTAGGACAGATGAACAACCATCCCTTAATCAAATATAACAGTCTACATGAAAGTAGACTGAAGTGCAAAGTGTGCATTATAGTGCTGAGTTTGGATGCAGTTAGTGTGCCAGGTAAAAATATATCCACACTAAAGACACATAAACATAACATAAATAATAATAATGATAATAAATAACCCTCATAAAACACATCACATTGATTGTTGTTTGCTCAATCTGAGGAAAAACATGAACGAAATTTAAAAAAAAAAAAACAATAAACCCAATAGAAGACTATTGATTGACTTAAATGAAGCAACTCAACCCAATCAACTACAAAATTAATGTTATGTTTAACTTGCACAGCCTTATGTTCCACATTGTAAACACAAACAAATTAAAAACATTTTTGTGATGAATGAATGAAAATGCTGTCTCAAATACAACCTTTCAAAGTTCCCGGCAGAGAAAAAATAAAAGGATTATGTAAAAAATAAATTTACAAAGATGAAAACTAATCATATTTTCCCTACAATTTTAGTTAGTTTTATAAACACATAATTCAGTTTCAGTAAGTTAGAATTTTTTTAAGTCTAGTTTTTATTTTTATTTCAGTGAACACATTTTTTTTCAATTTTAGTTTTTGTTATTTTGTTGTAACCTTGAAAAGACCCAACCATTTATAATACCTTATGTTTTATTGTATTTCCTCAAATACGTTGGAAAAATCCAGTCTGTAAACACCATTTGTTTGCATTACCATAGTAACTGTGAGGTCAAAAAAGATTGATTGTAGCAGGTAACAGTAATCAAATATTAGTGTTTGGTTAGAGGTAACACTGTGTCAGTGATGATCCATGTGGCTCCGGTCAGCATGAACTGACTTTGACACGCGAGGGTGTATGTTCAGTTTTTGTCAGATTAAATGTACACTTTGTTTTCTGACTAGTTCAAGTCTCTTTCCATGCAACGGGAAAGCAAACAAAAAATGGTTTTGAAAGAGACAAAGATAAAATAAATCATTTCTGGTTAGGGAATGAGATAGGGAATGTTTTTGTCAATGTTATTTTTTTTAACATTGACCTATTGTGAACTTGTGAAGGAATGACATACTACAAATGATTAAAAGGGAGAGAACATCTTAATCAGGGTGATGAGTTCCACAGTGGGGTTGGACACATCATCACCTAGTTGTCCAGTTTTGATTTGTCCACCTTCACTGCTGTTTCTGCTCCCAAACATGCTGTCTGCGATTTGCACAACAAAGGTGTGAGATGTGCTCTCTTCAATAAGAGAGGCTCAGGATTGTGCAATTATATGTATGATTCTATAGTGTGTAACTCCTGTGTGTGAAAATTCACTGTTTTTGTGTTACGGTTTCTCAGTCTTATCTCGGTCTCGGACAAAGCGGACTCGGGATTTTATTTCAAGACCGGTCAAGACCACAACTGTGGGGATATCAATAAATTGCCTGTGCATTTTTGGATTCACTTGTTAATATCATTACTGTGATTTTGTGTAAATCGTATTGCTTCGGGTACAACCAATAACTTGACTCATTTATTTGAAATTTTTGTCACCGTTAATGGCTGTCACCCATCCCGCCCACTTTCACATGCCCCCCACAAAAGTGCATGTGAGTGACAGGAGAAGAGGCCGTGAGAAGATGTCAGCCAACTCATCTATAATAAAATTTGGTTACCTGAACCACAAAGACTTTTTGTGCATAAATACCTCCAAAAGAAAACGCAGCGCAACGTGTAATTTCTGCAAAGCAACGCTAACGGGACCACGTCCAACTTTTATTGCCTCGGTCTTGGTCTTGTCTCAGTCTTTACCCCTCAAAGTCTTGGTCTTGTCTTGGTCTCGATACACTGTGGTCTTGGTCTCAACTTGGTCTCGGTTTAGGTAGTCTTGACTACAACACTACGCAGAAGTATACCAGGAGCTTAATGGAAGAAACATCGTAAATCGTCCAATCAGTCAGGAAAACATTGAAGAAGTGCCTATACGGAGATTTAAAAATGGCTGAAAGTTTGGAAGAGCGTCTCGAGATGGTGTGGAATTAGATCCATCTATATGATGTTCAAGGGAAGACTTTCTTTTATTCCGTCGCCATAAGATTCCCTTGCGTTTCTGTCTATTTCAGATCAAGCACAATAAAATAACCTCTTGAGTGCATTTTCACACATGGGAGTCACACACTATAAAATCATACATTGCAAAGCACTCGGCACTGCCCTCTGTTTGTCATTTTGATCCTTGAGAAACAGATCTGACATTTTGTACCTTTTCCTGCATTTTCTGGAAAAAAAAACTTGTTAGTCAAAAAAATTGAATAATTATAAAGGATGACACAATACCACGTTTCGGCGTCCGATACAGATATTTCAAACTCCAAATGCACAAACAGTGTTGGCCATGTCTTTATAAGGAGAGAGGAGAGCTTGCTGGGTTCACAATCTTAAACTTATTTGCCTCATCACAAACGTTTTTTGTTTACAGTCGCAGCTGTAGTGAGCGTTTGCTTATTAGAATATTTTTAATGTCACTCATTTTGAGTGGTTAGACGTCTCAAAACTTTGAAAAAAATCAACCTTGGTCTGAAAAAAAAAAGAATATTAATGCGTGCACAGGAAAAAAAAATCAAATTGTGTCTTGTGTGCAAAGGCCTTAAGTCTGATCATTTAGTGTGTGTCAGATTGGAGGATGGGCTGACTGGCTCACTGAAGTGTTCCTCCATGATTGGATCCAGTTGTCATTGTAGAGGAAGATATTGGAATCTCACAGGGCAGATTGCTCTTTGTCACTTTGACGTCGTGCGACAGTTCATGTCCTGTTTTTTTTTCTTTTCTCTTTTTGGGGCACCAGCCTCTCGGATTAAGAATGATATTCTTTCAGCAAGACAAGCCTGTCAGGTTATTAGTTGTGCCATTGTTGTTGTCAGATTAATGGTGATGGCTGATAGATTTTTGGCACTTTTTTTTCCCAGTTGAAATTTTAGTTTGCTACTTGTTACTGAAAACATACTTATTTAGGAGTTGAAGGAAGTAAGAGAAAAAGCAGCACAAAAAAACATATATATATACAGAGATCCAAACATACAAAACTTCCAAAACTTCACCCTTGTATCTTTTGTTTTGGCCCCAACCCAAAAAATATTCAATATTTCTTGGTTACTTGGTCATAGAGTCAATTCAAGTCAAGTCAATTGTATTATATACAACCCAACATCACAAACAGAATTTGCCTCGGAGGACTTTACACTTGGTACAACAGGGGACACCCTCCTTAGACCCTGGAAAAACTCCACAAGAACCCTTAGGGAGAAACCTCAGGAAACCTTAGGAAGAGCCGGAGGAGGGATCCCTCTTTCAGACGATACAGCAGGTCTCACATTTACAGAAACAAGTTCAGCAGGTTACAAACAAAACATCACATCGCATATAATTTTGTCGATTTAATGTATTTTTTAGTCAATATGTAATATTTAATTTTAAATATTAACAGTTTTTCAGTAATTTATTCAATACAATAAATGTGATGACTGTCAAGCAACAGCAGGAGCCACAGATACCTTATCATAATATGACCAAAATCTAAGACCATATCTTGTCAATCGATATATTGCCCAGTCCTACATTAAATTAATTGAAAAGATACTTTTGTGAGGGTTGCACAGTGGTCTGGTGTTAAGCCTTGGTTCCTCACAACAAGATGGGTCTTGGGTTGAATCTCATTTTGGCCAGAGTCGGTCTAAAGACAGTGGGTTAGGTTTATTTGAGTCTTATTTGACAGTAGGTGTGACTGTGATTGTGAGCATGTATGTTTGTCCTCTGTTTGGCTGGTGACTGGTCCTGTGTGTGTACCCTGCCTCCCATCCAGTGTCAGCTCGAACCCTAACCTTGTGCCCCTCAAACAATTAGTGTCATAGAATACATAATAGCTGGATAGAAATGTTTGCCAAGTTCTTGGATCATCCCACGTCTTATGATTGTAGCGGTGTCACATTTAGCTTCAGTAAATATCTAGGTTAATTTTAAAAACCTGTCTAATGTTTGGTTTTGCCACTGCACTCTCGGAGTTAACAGAACAACACTAGAACAATAACCAAACACGAGTGGAGAGGGAAGAAATAATCATCAGCAAATACAGCAGTAGAAATATATTCCATGCTGTATAATTACATATTTCACAACTCCCACTGTTATTTTACTTGTCACCCGTAGCAGCTCTGTGATTTGTGTGTGTGTGTGTGCGCGTGTGTGTGCTAAACCTCCAAATATCTTAAGTAGAAGGTGACAGTTGTGTGTCTGTTGTCACTTCCATGGATGAATATTGCATAATTAGCTGAAACCATTCAGAACACTGATGCTTTGTTGTTTAATTAAAGTAAGCCCTAATTATGGGCGATTTGTTTCACTTCAACAGATGTGTCTTGATATAAAGATAAAAAAGGTCAACAGGAATCATACGCCCACCTTTCAGCTATAGGGATGAATGGTAGGACTCTTCCTCTCACCCCTAGCTCTCGTCAGGGAACTACTACACTGCTACGAAACCTTTCTGTTGATTTATGGGGTTTATATGGATGGACCTGCTTTATCTTTGCTAGAAAAGCCAGTTTCTGCTTCAAAGTGCCCAATTCATGTCCGTTTGGGCTGGTGTAGAATCATAGTGGTGCAACATTGTGGCCTCTGAAGGCTTACATTAAGGTCACACGAACCAAACCAATGTTTTTTTTAACCTAATACTTGTAAAATGTGTTGTATACTCGCTTAATTTGTTGACACTGGACCATGAAGTGAATCTCAAATAAATCTAACATAAGTAACCATCACAACAGCCTTCATTCATATACTTACGTATTCCTTGGTATTGACCATTGAGGAACTGGTACCAACTTAATACTGGTTCTTGGTGCCCGTCCCTACTTTCTGCCCATTTCTCTCTGAATGCTGAATTTCTGGGATTTCCAGCTGTTATGGGAACCACTGAAAGGCCACAGTTATGCCTGTACTTAGTGCAGGAACTGCTTAATGGCTCCCAAATGGCCACAGTGGCAGAAAATCTGCATGTTGCCAGTAGGCAGAACTAGATAGAATCTGGTGGTTGAGCCATAACAAAGCATGACAGGGAGGATGTGCAGGAGTTCAGGCAGTCAGGCATGCTGCTCCACATCTATTGTGGGGAGCCTCACCTGCTTTTTCCCTGCAGGGTGGTCTGTCATTCATGTCCATAATAATGTGCACAATTTTTCATCCTAAATGGAGATGGAATAAAATTGCCTTTTTGTTATCCCCCCACCTGCTCTGAGTAGAAGTTGGATGATTTCTTTTTTTTTCTTCCTATTTTTCATACGACATGTTGCGTTTGTGTGTCACTGCCACATTGTATGAAAATGTATGGTGCATATGTGTAAGACACAAAGTCTTCAATAAGGAATTAGTGCATCTAAGTCGGCGCGCTAAAGAGCTTAGCTGTTCCTCTACATAATGCCTCGCTCCTCAGCTGTGACCTTTCTCCTCCATGCATCACTCACGATTATACTGCTGACATGTTGGCTCGTGCCAATAATTTTTCATACCAGACAATGTCAGCCACATCATATTTTATCATCTGGATAAATTTCTGTTGTGTTTTCATGTGGGCTCTCCATAATTTGTGTTCGACTGTTTATGTGCCTGTCCCAGAGATTCCATTCTATATTCAATTTAACTCGGAAAATAATGTAAACACAGATCTAAACACAATCTGCCGTCACTGGGGAAATACATGTCTAGACGTCAAATGAATGATATGTAACATGATTTGATAAGGTGTGTGCATGTATGTAAATGTGTGAATGAATACCTGTGTGTATGTGAGTGTGTGTGTTTGGTCGTCACAGTTATTTTGCACAGAAATGATTGCCAAACACATTATGAAAAAAAAGAGATTTTTCTGTTTTATTTTTCTTACTTCTTACTAAATTAGAGCTGTTATTTTATATGTTTGAACCATTTTCTAATACTTTATTTTTCTTTCCTAGGCAAGCATTTTAAAGCAAAAAAATAACTGTATTTATGCTGTTTTCAAATGCACCTAATGCAGTACACTCTGAGCTTAGCCGTCATAAATACAGCTATTTATATTTGAGCGCTTCAAATAATTAAGTAGATCTTGTAATAAAAGCAGTCAGTCTGTGGCTTTTTTACTTCTCATGTAAAATTTAAACAGCATATGCTTTGTGTTGTTACATATTCCCCCTAACAATATAGCAGTAGATGGATATGTTTTGTACTAAACTTGTGATATAACAATAATTGTTACTTATAGAAATAAAGCAGAAATTACTTTTTAATTTTTTTATAAAATCTCCATGCATTGTCCGAACATACAACGCAATGTTAATCTGCAAAAGTCTTTGCTATTAATCACAAATTAATCATCTTTTTTTTCTTTTGCAATAACGTTGTTGCCATATCACCCAGGCTTAAATAGACTTAAATAAATTGTGTTTTGTAGTCTTTTGCAGTCAATGACCTTGTCCTACAACTTTCTGTCATTCTAAATACTCTCCCACTTCACTGATCATGAACACTATGTTTTTAATAAAAGAACATTTTAACTACTGTTAGCTAGGACCATGCTCTCTATTAAAGTGAAGCCAACATGTAAGTCAAGTAATTATCCAATCTTTAAAAACATTTGGTGTCAAGCTTGGCTGTTCACAAATTTGATTTATTGTGCCAAATGTGAGATTTCAATTTCAGTACCCCACTGCAATTACTTCAACTTTAAAATTGGAAATCATTCGTCTTGGCATCTAATTTTTAATATCTAATATTTAATATTTGCCTCTCACATGTTTTTTTCAGTTTTTTTCTGGGCAATTTGTTTGGACCTTCATTTATGGTGAAACAGTATTTGGCACATGGATGGGAGGTGGAATGTCAGTGCCTTTTTAAAACTAAGTGAGAGGACCTAATTTCATAGACTGTGATTGACATGGCCTCGGATCTACTGTTAATTTATTCCCTCTAATCCAGCCTCTTTTTTTTGCAACGGCACTACAGGTGTGCCACTGCTGTGCAAGCCTCTTTGGTCACAAATCGCCAAAAAATGTTTTGTCACACCTGCAACGCTCTATGCCACAAGTTTGCATCACAGCCTGTGCTTTCACCTTGATTCATTAAAATAAGACCCCTTGTGAAAAATGCAATAAATCAAACTCACATAGAAAAAATGAGCCTTCTTATCCCCCCCGTTTTGCTGAAAGTAGTGGAAACAGTGCAATAATCAAACGTAAGCAGGTTAACTCCAGCTGGTAAGAGTTCTTTTTTTCCACTTCATATTCTCCTCTGTTATCACACAATAACGAAGACTGTTGACAGATTCATTTCCGTGCTACTATCACTAAGACCATTTTGTGATTTTCTAATTGATAGCTACATGCAGTCATTTTATAGTGTGGGACAATTTTATAGCACTTTTAATTAGACCAACTTTGACCTTCTGTTCGCTTTGCATTTATATTGCTCCAAATTATTTTCACCTTCTTTCTTCATTAACTTTTGTCAAATGAATACAGGCATTTACAACATTATTAACCGCACATACACTGCATGAAATACGGAAAGGCTGAAATGAATTAATGATGGTCTGTAAAATTAATTGTTTGATTGATTACACACAATGAAATCATCTGAAAAATGGATATCTTTTATATGCTCTTGACCCCAGGGATATGTTCAAGTGAAAGGCAGCACAGAAATACATATACTGTATATAGGAATATTTATAACATAATAGGTAAATAAAATTAGAAATAAAAAACACTGTACCTCAGTGGAATTAGGCTATAACAACCACTTAACTGTTTAATTGACTAAGAGGGAAAGCCTTTACATACGTCATTAGGGAATACAGGTGCATGATGACTCTCCACTCAGATAAATCCTTCATATGGAACTAGTTAATCTCCCATGTAATAATGAGCAGATGTGTGTATTGGTAAACGAATAAACACTAACCTCAGATGAATCTCAATTGAGAAGGTGTTTGGTATTCATTTGGACTTCATTCATCTACTGAACGAATATTAAATTTAAATGAACATGCAGCACATGCAGCCATCACCAGATTTTGTAGCGGCAAGGTCTCCTACTATTCCACTGTGACACTGAGCGATTTTTTTTTTTTTTTTACGACGTCAACGTAATGTGACAGAGCATCAAACACATCAGAAAGAAATGTCTGAGACACGGCAGTCAGCTGTTTACTGTGCCAGTGTGAAACGCTTTACTCTTTTAAAAAATTTAAATCCCATGTAAATCTTCAATCCAAACGGTGACATTTTAGGAAAGATAATTTGACAGCAGAGGAGACGCGAGGAGGAACGTTTACTCCTACTTGTAAAATAGAGTTGAATGACAAGATTCAATTCATTGCAATTGGAAGAAAACAGCAGCGACGAGCTGGCAAATGTGACTACCCAGAGCAGTGAGAACACTTTACATTTGATGCAATTCTCTGCGACAAAAGCTGACGCACGTTCAGCATTTGAATGGCAGTTTCGAAAAATGCTTTTGGAATAAGACTTGGAAGTAAAGCTCTGACTCAATTAAGAATATTTTTAGTTTTAACTTTGTGCAATTTATTTTCCTCGTAGACAAATCCAGTGACGGAAGTAAGAAATGTGCCTGTGAGATGCAGTCTGGAAATGGTGCTGTCACCTCTCGCTTCCATGAGGCGCGACCAACAGACGTAGATGAAAAGGCCTCTGTACGCAGTTTGATAGACATACAACCAATCAGACCAATGATGAGGATGACTTGTGCAGAGTGACAGAAAACATGTCAACAAACGTGCTTGTTGTAGTTTTCTAGTAGAGATGGTAATGGCATCTAACGACTCTTGCTCGGGGGAGCCATGTCGACCAAGTCACTTAAAATGGAAGCAACGGTCTAATCGAAAGATAGCTGCTCTTCAGTGGCCGCCATATTGGATGTATACAAAAGCTGCTAGACTTCTCTGTCTTCATCGCATTAACCTACCTCTAGCACTCCAGGGAAAAAAAAGAAAAAAAAGAAAAGTGATTGCTTCCCCTTTTTTATGTGAATGTGATGTATGACGTATGGCAACATGCCCACGAGCAAATAATATCACTGCACATGTGCAGATATATAGGTCCTTGCGACACATTAAAAAAACTAAGCGGGGGCTTTTGCACTGATTTACATATAAAAGTCTTCCTCTAATGATACAAAAAACACATGTCAATTATACACTTGTACAAACATACTTTGGGTAATATCGCTGCCAATATATCCTCGTGACCAGGTGCCCACGGGCACAGTGTTGGTGACCACTGGCCTAATCTGACTGTCCATGCTACTTGAATGAGTCGCTGCAACCTGCCATTGCAGAGTTGATGGCTCCACTAGATGGCGGAACACAATAATTGGTCACCATATTATTCTTTAAGAATGCTGAAAAGATTCAGGCAGCATTGACTTGCACTTCATCTGCACTAAGAAGAACCTACACTTGGTGACTGAAAACGGCAAACAATAGCATCTGCAAATGCGTTGAAAATAATTTGTGAGGAAAGGATTCATTAACGTTATTGGTAATTATGTCTTCCACCACCATTTTAATGAGGCCACCCCAACCTACCCGCAACCCTCCCCCCGCTCCACAGTGTGGACCGTTATTAGACAGACACTAGTAAAGACGGACAGCAGAGCTGTAAACACCTGACCTTTTTTTTACCTTCAGTCTGTCCTCCATCTGGCTTTCTTTTGGTTATAGCATATTTATGTTTACTTGCGTTGTGTGCAAGACGATGCGTTTGTCTTCCTGTCCCTCCGTCCGTCTGTCTGTCTCATCCATCCACCTTCATCAGTCTTCATTTGGTGGACTACCTGTAACTCTAGTTTAATTTCCTTACCAGCTCAATTGAAATTCATCTCTCTTTATGTATCTGGCTCGCTTCTTTGTGTGTGTGCGAGTGTGTGTGTAGGAAGCGGGGTGGGGGGGGTGCAGATATTAGTGGAGATGTATTTTCATTCTAAACGTGGCAAGTGATTGACAGGAATACACACACACAAAGACCCCCCCCCCCCCAAACTCCCACTCCACTACCCTCAATCTTTTTGTCTGCTGCACCTGTCTTTTAGATACCTTTCAACCTTGTCTCCGTCTTTTGCGCTCTCTATTCCCAAGTCCCTCCATCCCTGGATTGCCTGGGCTTGATAAAGCCGAAGCTAAATTTAGAGACATATTTCTCAAAGTCACCAGGACTAGAAAGAGAGGAGACCACAGACAAAATGGCCTCCCTCTAATCCATGCATATCATCTTTTATTTATCTGTTTGAAAAATGTGAGCTTTTTGTCTCTTTGTTGCCACCATAACTTGTTCTGTGCCCCAGTCAAATGTCAGTGGTCACAGTCTTGTCTCATATGGCCACATTTAAACTCACAAAGACATCATTAAGCTCAGTGAGGTGTGCTTTATAAAATTAAGAGGTTCTAATATTCTAGTAGAATATTCCTCGCCAATGTGCTTTCACCGAGTGCAGCAGGTTTGAGCGTTTATGCATCCCGCTTTAAAGTGATAGCTCAAGTTTCAAGTGTGGTTGTAAAACAAATTTCAGAAATTTAACAAAAGGCTGGCCTTATAAAATTTATATCAGCTTTGGTGTATGATATCTATGAACATGCTCGCCACTCTAGCTCACCTTTTGACTGCATTTTCTGACTGAAGAATGAAGTTTGTGTCACATTATAAGCCACATAAACCCCTTTTCCACCTATGGTCCCAGCTTGCCTCAGCATGGCACGGTTTAGGTTGGTTTTCCTCTGCAAAATAGTACCTACTCAACGTGGGCGGAGTCATCACTGCACGGCTGCATGAAACTGCTGTTACTTCGTTTTATATGCAACACAAACAAATGACTAGGGACTTGTAAAGCAGTAGTTTTCATTGTAAATGAATCAGTTAATTAAAAAAAATATTCCATCACCATTTTATATATAATATAAAAATTATTTTTAAAAAAAACTGGACGTGGTGGAGTTGATGCACCGTCCTGAGTGCATTTATCTGTGTTTTCTTAGCTTTGCTCACGTTGTCCCAAACAGCAGGTATACTCACATTTGTTCAAAAGACACCAGAAAAGATTGAGAATGCATTACAGCCGACATTTTATGTTAAAACGTTGTCTTTTCAGTAACAAGGGCAAGAAGTGTTGAGCACCAAAAACAACATTTGATATATTTGAATGACAGTGGTTCAGCACTTTCATACAAATACACTTAAGTTGTTTAGATCTTGTTCCCAGAAGTGAAATCAAAATATAGAAAAACATACGCTTCCACATCTCGAGACAGCTCTTACACTGCATATTTATTCATGATGAAGTGATTAAACACTGGATCTACTCATGCTGAGTGTTATTTTTAAAATGAATCAAACAGAAAACAGTGTTTCTCTTTTATGCACCAAACTATTGCACTTTTTAATGTCATCCTCGATTTTTACTTTGCTTATTTCATGTGGTGGATGCTGTGAAAAATGTGTTGCTTGCAGCCTTGCACAGGAAAAGACGATGCACATTTATTATGCGGGGATATATAACTTCCTGTAATTGCGTTAGTGTACTTTTTAAAGCTTGTGTTTGCAGAGAATGGAGGTTGTAATTAGAATGCAGAGTTTCTCCATCTGTTCTCTACAATAAACCAACGAGAGGGAGTCACTGTACAGTATTGTTGTGTTTGAAGAAGTAAGGTTGGCATGGACAGAAAACAAACTCGTCTCTCTCATTTTATCATGTTCTTGCTGCTTTTATAACCTTTTGTTGTTTGAAATACTTCTTCTATTCCCTCCTCTGTAGCACATTTCTGTGTCTTGTTTATGTTGAATATGAAGGAGGGAATATCTCCTTCTTGTGCAGTAAAGTGGCATCCTGCAGTGGCTTTCTACTATAATGTGCTGTACATTTTTTTTCAGAGAGAGTGAAAGTAATTATTTGTGATTCACACACTGCAGTTACCTGCTGGATCCTGGATCGTTTTAGGAGCCATCGGGTAAACAGCATCAGCCACTTAAAGGGAGAGGAAAGCTATCACACTCATTAACACACTCATTGACTTTTTAAAAGTCTCTTGCATTAAAGTGTTGTTTTTATGGGTGCACATCATCAGCATGTCATTTTTACAGTTACTTAATCTGGGAAATTTCACACACTGTTTTTACAACTACAAATGAGACATTTGATTGGATTTAAGAAAGATTTTAAGAAGACAGGATCGCTGGAAAATAGTTGATTGTTGAGTTTCTTGAGCAGTTCATTAAAATGCTCACGTTTTCGCAGCTCTCTGTCCTGTGCTTCTCTCATTAGATGACCACAGGGACACACGCTGTTTCATTGGCAAGAGATGACCCAAGGCGATCTCTCCATATCTGAAACTCTCTGCTCATATTGACACATATTGTTATTGCTCTTATTGTCTGACAGTCTTTTAGACACACTTTTAGGTTTAATTGCAGTGTAAAAATATGTAAAGGGTCTTGTGTAGTGGAACAATAGGGGCTCCTGCTCTCTCTCTCATTACTGTCCTGTAACTGGTCAAAACCTCCTGTGATGCTACAGATTTAGTTTTAAGGCTGGAAAGAGATCACTTGATTTACATCATGCTGAAAGTTTATGATTGAATTGTTGATCAATAATGACAAAGAAACACCACCAGTGTGCACTTTTGTTTTTCTTAAACTGTTTTCCAATAGTTTTGTTTTGAATGACTGGTCTGAGTTGCTGAATTTAGATCAAATATAGGGCTTTGAATACAAATGAATTGAAATTCTTCAGTTTCCGTTTTTTACGCAATAACGTTATTCAATTTGCTCCTGTTTGTTTGGAGTAATCCACTGTAAATCTGCAATTAATGATTATTTTAATGATCAATCTGACAGGGGGAAGAAAAAGCCCATTTCAAAAATGTCCCCAAATCAAAGTTAACATATTCCAAATTCAGATCCTGTCCAAAACACGTGTTAATGTGCCGTCTTTCAAACATCTGGAACTGTAGGTCAGTCATCATCTACCGCTTTATCCTCCACCAGAGGGTCGCGGGGGGTGCTGTGCCAATCTCAGCTACATCGGGCGATAGGCGGGGTACACCCTGGACAGTTCGCCAGTCCATGCAAACTCCATGCAGAAAGGCCCTTGTTCCAACCGGGGCTCGAACCCAGGTCTTCTCGCTGCAAGGCGAGAGTGCTAACCACTACACCACCGTGTGGCGCTGGAACTGTAGGTGTTTCACACAATTTATTGTGCTGTTGGGTAGTTTTATTTGACCCTCTCTTACAGTGTCGATCCTTATTGGCTTTTTCAAAAGACACAAATCTGTGGGGAGAAAGAAAATCTGACAAGCAGTTTTTCCAGTGTTGGGTTTTCTGTGGAAATATGTGAGGTTTGAGCAATTTCCCCAAACTTTCACAAACAATATGCCAGTTTTGGAGTATGTTTCCCTAAAATGCTAAATTGCATATTTTAGATGACACTAATATCTGGTTATCTTATCGTTATTTGCTGTGTCACTGAGAGGATGACAATCAGTTAATGCCTGGGTCTCAGGTTTGGGTTAAATCTAAATGATAGAATACTTGAACTTTAAAGCACTAAGATAATTAGATAATTAAAAATGTATTTGAAATAGTTGGTGTTCCAAATAATATTTATTTTTTGGCTGGACTAGATTTTTAGAGTTGGAACACCAAAGGGTGTGAAGACCATATTGAAATGGAATTATGGACTGTTTTCATTTTAATTACATTTGGCCCTCTTTCATACCGTAGGTCTTGGCCTGAAATAATACAGTATGTTGTGATTTGGCACTGTTATACAAATAAAATACATTTTACTGAATTTGTGAAGAAGTATAAATTCCAATTCACAGAAATAGCTTCTCAGGTTAAAAAAAAAAAGAAAGAAAAAAAAAAACTCTGCCTTGTACTTTGTGTCTGACATTTCCCCGCCTTTGATCGATGAGCTTGCCACTGGCTCCTTCACTCTGGGCAAGTCCTTCTCCTCCTGTCACTGAGAACTGCACAAGATGGTGGGTTAGCGCCTCCTTAAGCGAGCACAACACCTCCTCTCCTCTACTCCTCTGAATGCACTGTGTTACACGGCGAGCTGGAGGAATCCCCTGTAGAGCCGGTGCAAAGCAGGAAATGTAAAAATACCAATGTCACAAAGCCTCGTCACAAACAGTTGTGTTAACACAGGGACCCTGAGGCACCATCACTGATTACATTGAATATGTAAATTTTGAATACATGCATGATTTCCATTTTTTTAAGTCCAGCCTTTTCTTCAGTGACATTGATATGCCATGTTGTCACTCTGCATTCTTGCAATCCTTTATCAGTTGTATACAATTAATAATGTGTAAGAAATGTCTGTCTATTGGCAATAATTTGGCAATTTGATTCTAATCTCATTGTGGCACATTAAGAAAGTAAATTAAATTGTATGCTGGTGAGCTAGACAGGATTTTCAAGTCACTCACTATGAAATATTAATGTTTTTCTCCCTATCACGATATATATTGTCCCGTCACTAAGTTGAAGCACCGTGAGTGAGTCGAAATGGCTGAAGAGCCTGCTGCCAGTTAATGGATGGAGGCTTAAATACAAGACAAAATCACTGTCAAGAATATTTCCATATCAATATGCTAATGAATTGCATCAAAGAATCATACATTACCATAAAATATCACAATACTTTCTTACAGTGCAAGTAGGTATAATTTCATTTTTTTTTTATTTCTGTTCTGATTGATTGCAATTTATTTTGCATTTAGTAACCTTTAATATAACGATATATTGTCTGCCTTTTGTTGTATTTCTTATTTCTCTTAAGCTGCAAACGTTTAATATGTCGTAGAATTAAGTGGGTGGAGGTTTTATTTGGTGAGCCTCTTATTATGTGGCAAAAATGTGTTTTCAGTTAGAGTGAGCATCTGTGTTTCTAACTGGTTCTTGGGACTGACGGCATGTGTCAGTATCTCATTCAGCCTCTCTTCAAAAAAACCTGAACTATCACTTTAGCGTTAATGTCTTTGCCAGACGTATTCTCTGTTGGGAAAAGCCAACAACAATCCTTCCTCCCACACATAATAACGATTTAATCCAGAGTGTGCGTGGAGAGGAGGAATTATTGTGCTCATTTGCAGTTTGATATCACTTGTTTTTTTCTGCATGTCAGAGAGAAACAGAGACGTTTGACTGGTTAAATGTTTTGACCCCAACAAAGGTCCTAAGTACTCTTTGATACCCCCATGACAGGTGAGTGGGAACTTTGTACAAGTAAAATCTTAAAATGAAAATACTCAGATCTCACTGAATCCCTCTCACTTCTGAATACCGCTATATTTGAACATTTTATTTTCTTTAAGGTGGTTAACTGGTTACACCCATGTCTAGACGGATCCAAATAAAATGGGTGACAACACAAAAAATAAATAAATAATCCAATAAATTGAATATAAGGTACAGTGTGATAGCAATGTGTACCTTAGTGCTTTGAGCTTAATTTTGACCTCTTTTATTTATCTTAAGCCTTTTTTTTTTAACTGGAAAAAACAGCTTTGAGAATGTGCCAGGTGCAAAAACACAATGCACCAAATTTCAGTTTCCTGTAAAATGAGATAACATCATGATCACAATATTGAACAAAGCGCACCAGATTATCAATTGTGTGAGCATAACATCTAACGTCTTACAAGTCATAATGTGACCCATTTAAAAGCTTGGAGGGAAACTTGTCCACATACTGTGAAGCAACAAGCAGCTGCAGTGCACTGACTGGCTCTCTGACACAATGTGTGTGCGAAAGAAAACATTTTCCGTGTTCTTGAATCTAAACTATGTTCACATGTCCTTTTCCAAAAAAGGCAACATCACTTATTGAATTACTTTTCATCTCTTATCAACTGGCTGCATGTGTGTAAAGACAGGAATCCCAGAGTCCAGTGTTCACAACAAAAAAGGACAGGAAGTCCTTGTTGGCTCTTTTGTGGAATATTGTTTTCCCTGCTTGCTTAGATGGAAGGCAGCTGAGAAAGCAAAGGACAGTCAATTTCTTTTAGGCTCATGGGTGGAGCTTGGGGCCTTGAGGATGAAACAAGGGGGGAGGATAGGGGAAGTGAATGCCAGCACCCTGCTGTGCAACAGACATGGAGGCCTTTTGACTCCTGTTGCCATGTTACTGGCCTTTGGTAGCAGGTATTCTCTCCCTCAGGCTCACAGATGGAGGGAGACTCTCGCTATATGAGGAGGAGAGGGAAGGATGAGTGAGGTGGGGTTGGGTTGCAGTGTTTGTGGCTGTCTACCTGTCACTCCATCTTGTGGCTGAAATGATAATAATGTTAGAGCCACTGAAGCTGCGTGTAACCCCCTTCTCCAGCTGGAGTGCACGTAATGTTTGACGGGTTGAATCTATCATTGTCATATTTACAATAACTGAATTTAGCAATGTTAATGAGATAACCACATTCAGAGCCTCTTTCAGAAAAAATCATGTTGATTGTTTAGCTGTTTAGCCCCCTCAACCTAAAGTGACAGTTCAGGGGTTTTTTTAAGCGCAGTTGTATGAGTTATATTGTCAGCACTCACTGAGCTAAGCACATCCCTATTTCTCTGGTACACAGCTTTTTTTTGTGACAGGGAAATTAAGTTAGTATACTGCTCAGTCTCCTGCACCAAATACCATAGAGCAAATCTGCATTTTTAGCCCATGTGGACACAGGAGCTGAATGTCTAATGCTGCCTGCATTGATGTAGAATCACTGATATACTCAATGTGCTTTGGTACAATGGGTGAATGGTTCACAAACCTCAGTTTCCAGTCAGAAGAGGCTGTGATAGTGAGATTTAGCAGCAAATACATTTTTTAAGTTCTATTGGATGAAAGCAGGTATAAACATAGTTTAATGAGGCTTTTGTTCAGTGGTTTTTTCTCGTGTCTATGAGTAAGCGTCCACATTTCAAGTTGGTTCCTTGCAGTGGGGAGCATTGTGGCAGTATCAGCACTAGTAATGTGTCAGTACTTCTTACAGCCACAGACAAAAATGCTGGACTATCCCTTTAAGCTAAGCTTTAATAATGGAGTGTGATTTCTGAAAAGAATGACTCATTACTGGAAATCATGAGAGATTTGTGCACAAGGAGGAACACAGAAGAAAGAGAGCTGAAAAGAGAGTGAGAGGACACCTGGGTGTGCTTCTTGACTTTATAAGGCCAATGTGAAAATGTGAGAACAGAAGGTAGAAAGCATTGTAGGTGTAGATACAAACTGTTTCCTTCAGTAAACCTAGTAATTAAAACCCAAATGTCCAATTTAATAATAGTTTCTGTATGTATGTGGGGTATTAAACCTTTGTTTTATGAGCCTTTTTTCAGCTGTGGGATTTGTTTTTATGCATTGACCTGCCTCCATCAGTAAATGTCAAGCGGTATGGGATTAGATGCATGTTAAAAATGTTTAAGCTGTAAATGTTTTATTTACTCTTGGGCTGGCTACTAGTGTAAGAGTAAATGTTGTAACTGAATATTAATGTGAGCAAATGGAACAAATAGTACTCCCTGACATACAATAATGGAATACACATCTCCATCGCTCCCTGAAATATGAAATAACAAATATGAATTCTCGCTTTTGTTAAATGTTTTTTAATGTGGATGACTAAATCAGCTCACAACTCATTCTTGGTTTTCACTCGCCGTGGTTTTGGTCCATCGGTGGCTGCAAATGACAACATCTTTTTTGTATAAAACTTCACCCATACAGGCTCTGAGGAGTGAGTGAGTGAGTGAGAGAGAGAGAGAGAGAGAGAGAGAGAGAGAAGAGAGAGAGAGAGAAATCCCCCAGGGGAACACATCTGACTTCAATTCCACTCTTGTCAGGTACATACAAAGCTGAAGGGCACATACAGCACCACAGAAACAAGAAACAAACACACACAAAAAAAGAAGGAAACGCAGTATCAAGCATGAAGCAAGGAGGAAAATAAAGAAAATAGAAAATAAATCATTCATTTCTATCATCAGCTGTGTGACTTAAAAGGTTTCACATACGGTTAGCTTTTTAAACAACTATCTAATCCGTACAAAACACAGTAACATCACTATATTGATGCTCTTTAGTATTAATAACAAATATCTTAATTTTCAGTATGATGCCCATCACATCACAAGGCCATCACATCACTATAGTCATTGTCCATATTCCCACTGGTTAAAAAAACCCATTTAAACACAATCAAATCACCGATTGAAAGAGGGACCAAAGTAAAAGGTACAAAATAGTAACCATGGTAACATTATCACTGAACTCCATGGTGTCTTCTTCCAGACTCGGTTTTGTTTCTACCACTTTTGTGATGTCACAATTCATGCGCGGGGTGAAGCTGGGGGTAAAAACAAGACAAAACAAAACAAAACAAAAACACAGGACTGAAAATTGGAATATGTTAGTTACCCTTTGTTTTGGTGGTTTCACCCTGGTTGACAAATTGCAGGTATACCCAACCCAATAATTTAAGTGTGAAAGAGGCTTTATACTGGACCTTTCTGTCATAGGAAATAACTGCCTGCCACTGCTTTCACTTTACAGTCTGTCAATAAAGAGATTGATTCTTTAGTCCATTTTGGGTGCCAAAACAAGCAGGGCCATTAACCTTGATGATGTATTTATGTCCTTAACCTTTGACCTCAACTTTTACCTACACATTTCTTCCACTGCCTTCGCCCTTTAATGCTTTGTCCTGTGGCTTTGATTGTATATGTACCGTCTTTGTTTGTGTGTGTGTGAATTGTGCTGATGTGGCCTGCATCTGGAAAAAAAAAAATCTAATCAAATTACATGCACACAGCAAATACGGTGTGGTTCTTCTCTGGCTTATATAAGAGAATAATGTTGGCTGCTGATAGCAGGGGCTTTGATCCGTAACCTATTGTGAGTGTAAAATCAGAAGTGCTGGGCTTTCTCTGTGATAAAGCTGTGCTAAATAAATTCCACATCTCGGGTTTCTTATCTCATTGTATGGTATGGATCTAAAGGTGCTGACTAAGGCTGGAGAGCTGGTGATTCTATATAACTCTAGGTCGAAGATCTTTCACAGTGGATTATTATTTTTGACTGTGATCGAGATTTTGTTGGCTTTTAGCCTACGCTTTATTTATAGATGATAGTACTACCCTAGAAGTGATTGCTTTAATCTTTTTTTACAGGTCTGTTATGAGCCATGATAGGCGGCTGATATGGTTATAAGTGGAAGTTAAACGAGCCAGAGTGCATCTGCATTGAGTGTTTTTACCTCAGACTATCTGCGGGACTTGGCTGAGGTGCCCTGGGAGTATTTAGCGCTCTGCTGTTCTTGCAGGAAATATTACTGAAACTCCGTGTTCTCCATTTCCCGTAAGGCAGCGAGGGAGAAAAACGACCCGAGGGGGCGAGCCAGAGTGACGAAAAGGGTGAGAGGTAGAGGGAGTCCTGTGTTGTTGGCAACCACAGGCTTATGTCTGGCCGGTCCACAGAGACGATTACGCTCCGTCTCCAGCGTCATGTGCAGCTTAAACAAACAGGTGTGATGCAAGACAAACACACCGCCCTCTCTTCAAAGTGGAGGCAGGAAGGGGAGCAATAATGGCGAGGGTATGAGTAGCCAAGGGGAGAAAAGTGAACACGTGGACGGGAGTGTTTTTCCTCTACCTAATTTTAAAGAGACATTTAAAGTATTCTTTTTTGAAGTGTGGTTATGGTATGAGGCATCGATACAGAGGCTTGGATTTGTCTCATGTGACAAACACTGATGTCATTTGTGTTCTGTGAGGACACAGAACACATCTGGCTCTGCAGATGTGTCAAATGACTATATGTACAGCCTGCATTCTACAGTCAGTGTCTGCAGAAGTTACCAAAACTGTTTAGTGGTGAATGATGCAGCGGGATGCAGCAGTGCTCCACTTGTCTCCCCTCATGATGCTTAAATTGAAACACCTTTTTAACACCTCTTTCAATTTAGGCCATGCTGAATCCTCAGGGCTAACGACTAAAACAACTTCTAAAAAACAATATCTGTAATTTTAACTAACATTATCTCAAAAAGTCCACGTTTCCCTACACGACAACTGACCTAACACAATATGTCTTTTATTTTAAAAGAAGTTGTAAGTGACGCTCTGTGAAATAAATTGTTTGTGTGTGTATCAACGTGTGTGCGTATGTGGATCAACACAAGTGTCCAGAAAAAAAAGAGTCTGGAGTGGATGAGTCAATCAAAGCAGTACTCGGCTGCTCTTACATGAAATAACCATTAACCATTAGAAAAAATGGGTTGTTCACTGTCAAAATTCTGGTGAGCGGTAAAAAAATCAACATGGGCTCTGATTAGGTCAGGTGAGGAGGCGATCTCTAATCTGCATGACATATGTTTTCACACATATGGATGTGGCCACGTGTCCCCAAACAACCTCTAAACGTTGGACCAGATCCAAAGACACATTGGATGCATTCAGAGCTAAACTTCCGGCTGTCCACACCGATAATCCACTAAGATCACCAGACACAGACATTAATACCAGGTCTGAACAGTACCATAGTCAGCTGACTGGGCCAAGTGTATCCCTAGAATGCCCCCTGCCCTGACATCCAGCAAGAGACATGGATGCTAGCTCTCAGTTTAAGCATGGCTGCTGGGGGGGACACAAAGATTTTAGCCATTTAACAAAAGCCTCACCTAATTAAATCATTCCCTGTTGACTGGAAAGTGAAATGCTCACTCCCCTCACAAAAGTCCATAGAGAAAATTTTACCTCATGGTACCGATAAAAATGCTGATTCTCACTATGGACTTTGGTGCGGGAGAGTGAGCGGTTTCCAAACCTCAGTTTCCAGTCAGAAAAAGCTATGTCGAGATTGAGTGTTGAAGGTATTCACTGTCGGCACTGATTGTGTGTCCAACATAGTTTATAAAAAAAACCCCCACAAAACTCAACTACCACTTTGAAGTGAATCGGTGGTGTTTTCCTAAACTTTTCCTTTCTTAAACTTCGTAGGTGTTTGCCCTTTTTTCACTTTTCATTTTAGCTTTCAGTTTGGAAAATAAATTGGTCCTTGTTTTTTTTTGTCTCACCTCTAAAACTGTCTGTTTTTTTCTATCTTTCACTCTAGTACTGACAGCCTCTTACCTTCTGTACTGCTTCTCTCTCTCTCTCTCTCTCTCTCTCTCCCCCTCTCTCTGTCTCCCCCTCTGACGTTGTCACTTGAATCAGAAGTTGAGTGCTGGCTAAGTGAAGAGGTACACAGTGTGTCTGCAGGCCTGAGTGCTGCTGCACTGCTTTGCTGCCTTTCTCCACAGAGCCTTGATTCAGCTCCTGCTGATAGGCGACCCAGGCTTTGCTCAGCCTCCTTTGCCTGCTTGATGAGTAGCATCTCTAATCCCTACAGATGTTAACCCCTGAGGCCTTCTGTTCTTACCATCATCTTACCATCATCTCCATTCAGCAGTTTAGGGACTCGCGCATGTCTCTGTCCATTTTAAATGATGTCTTGTTGTCCCCACATGGCAGCTTCTTCCACCAGAGAACCTCAACACTCAACTTCTCCTTTTACATCTCTGGAACTGGAAAGTTTTTATTTGCTTTCTTATAATGTTCCAAACAATACTAGCAGAGACAAAAGTGTCTCCGTGTCAGAGGTATGTGACAAACACTTAACATTTTAACGTGCAATATTAGCGCTGTTGAAATTAACACGTTAATCCTTACAATTCATTTCAAATATTTTGGAGTTTTGTCTACTTACTGTGAGAGCAGACCTGTGGGTTGCCCATGGCCTAGTGGGGAACTGGTAACTGGAGTTTTGTCTGTTTGAATCTGGACAGGTCAAGGGCTGGAGCAAGGTACCCAATCCCCCATTGCTCCACATTGATTGGGTTAATTGGACACTCTGCATTGACCCCAGCCTCTCCCAAGCACTAATAAATGGAAGGGTTGCATCAGGAAGGACATCTGGCCCAAAAAAAAAAAAAAAAAAAAAAAAAATCTCTGCCAAATCAAATTTGTGGATGTGGTAATCCCTGTGACAGCTGAACTTTGACAAAGAATGCCACCGTATCATTCAAAAGAAAAAGCCACTATGCATGATGGAGTTGTAGGTGGAAACTCTCCAATTCTAGCAAATGCAATACAAAACACCCCGTAGAGACTCCTTTTTTACAGCTCACCAGTCTTAATGACGCAGGAGTGCATAACTTGTGGTTAGCAGGAGTGTAGTTTAAAATCGGCTCCCCAAATTAGCATAATAGAGGACAACGGAGTGAGAAATTAAACATTCAAATAGCATCAGACAAACATGTAACCCTCTACCCTCCAGAGGAACCATTATGTCATGCACACACGTGACATAACGATGATGAATTTGCTTGACCAAACACAGTTTGCTCTTAACATGAGAGCACCAGACCTCTGCGAGTAATGATGTCACTTCTCTGTTGAAGACTGGAAACTGCAGTCATTTGCACTAACTGTGAATAAAACAGAGGAGCGGCACCATATTAAAATGAAGACACACAAGAAAATGAAATTTCTTTTCTTTTACATCCTTTTAATGGTCTTGATGTCTCTTTAGTTTGGCCTGGGTTTTGTTTTTGTGTTAATGCATGTAATTGCATAGAGTGTGTTAAGTTCCATCTGGAGTTCACAGCAGAGAATCTATTATAACAATAACAATAGTGTCTTAGTTTAAATGTGCTTCCTTTGTGTTGATTCCTACATTAATTATCATTTTACATTTAAAAAAAAAAATCAATTATCACAAGCTTCAGAATTAAGATGAAATGAGTTCTGTGATTAATTAGATGATATAATATTTTCACGAGTGTGATACATACTGTACATGAACCATGAAGCTTAATGTGGTTAATGTCGTTGTCTTTATCCTCTGAGACTTGCCATACCAGATGTGTGTTATGGGGGTTTAAAATGAAATCTGGGTTAGTTTCAGAGAGGAAGGTGTGGTGATGTGGAATCATGCGAAATTCAAATTCAGGGATGAGTGCCACATAAGGTAAGCAGCAAAGACAATGTGGAGCCTGATGCAGGACCTAGTGTCAGCTCGGCTCTTTAATTATCCACATTATTACAGTATGTCCTCATTTTGCAGACACTCTCACCTGCAGTGATATATCTTAGACCCAAGATTAGACTTGCTATGAAGAGATGGTGCGTTATAAAACCTCCAACATTACTCATCCCAACCATAACGCAGACCAAATAGCAGGCAGTAAAACAACACACATAGATCACAGGCCTAATTGACGCTCTTATGTAAAGCATCATCCAAGCAGACAGATGGAGAGAAGGTAGGGTTCTCCTTTTCACACATCCCAGGCTCTTAGGCTCAGCAGAGGTTATTTTAGTGGATGTATATGAGATATAATTATACGTCAGTGAGATCTGCTGGGACAAGAGGAGCAGGTAGTGCAGTAGAGCAGAGGGCTGATTTATGGGCAGGATAAATGATGCGGTGGGTGTCTGCCTGTGTAACAGCACTATGCTCTGCACACCGTACTCTCACTCAGCTGTAGTTTATGGTGTGATGTGTGATGGGGATAAATGTCAGCTGGGCTTATCTAAGAAGATCCGATATGACTTTTAACTGGTGCCTTTCAAACACTTTGACATGTGCTCAGAGGAAAACTGTCAATTTTGGTGGGGATGGTATATCCACATTTTTAATATGAAACCTCCATATTTTCCTAGGGTATATGGTATTATAGTTACTAATTATTAAATCATGTCATAGGGCCCAGGGGAGTGCTAAAATAAAAAGGCAACAATTAAGAAACAAATGCAACAACGGCACAGTAGATACTTTGGTTTATTTTTAGGGCCAATCAACATATACTTAAATTCTTGGAATGGTTTAATACCACTTTTTGTTTGTGTCTAATAGGATATTGATATCACAGGTTTGAATTCCTATACAATAAGAATAGCACTTGTCTCACTGTGCCGATATCTCTCATTGTCTTTTACTTCTCTTTTGAACAACGTAGCTGTTTGTAAGATATTTATGTTAAAATCATAATGCTCAATTCATCACTGATGACAGGAGGAGGCTCCAACAGCTTTTCACTAATCAGTTCTAATCAATATTATAGAATCGATAGTGAAGAAAGAAATGGCCCAAGTATGTCGACCTGATCGGGATCGAGTGTGGCGGTCTTTTTATTTACATTTATTTATCACACATTTATTTGAGAACACAAATGTCTGCATCTCATTCAAATTGGCCTGCATCTCCAAGGTGCTGTCACTGCTGCGGCTGCCTTTGCCAGTCACACGGTTTGTACAGGTCACCGTCATATGATATAGTCGGGAAATCTTACAAGCACCCTCTGCTGGATCCTAGGGAGCACAATTTCAAATGGTCATGATGCTGCTGCGTGAATTTCAAACAGTTAGTTGCAGTTTGAACATGAACTTTACATCCCATGTTCAAAACAATATACAATTTTGAATACATAGTGAATAGAAAACCTTGTAATAAATAACTTTGAATCATGTATTCCTATATTTTACAATCCTCCACCAACAGTTAACACCTCTGCCCCTTCTTGCTCTGGAAGTTTTTTATTCACACAGCTCAAAGCAAGAAGGTCGCCAAATTGCCTTTGTGTGGAGTTACATGTTCTCCCTGTGTGTGTGGGGGCTTATTGGACATGCTTAAGTTAATCTCTGTATGTTTGCCCTGTGATGGACTTGTGACCTGTTTACCCCGCCTTTCACCCCATGCTCCAACTCCCCCGGGGGCTTCATGTGAAGGATCAAGCGTTTGTCGTTGGACAATGAATAAATGAATGAATTTAAGTCATCCTTTTTTTGTGCTTGACCGTCATCCACTGTGCATCTCCCTCCTAAACTTCACACTCTGGCCACTGCGCTGCACTCTTAATCTCAGCCAAAGCAGTATCATCACTTGTGTATCTTCTGTGGTAGTGAGGGTCAAGAATGGTGCATCATTTGCACATCAACTCCCTCACAGACTCTCGCTAATATTTGGCTCCATCTTGGCAAGAAATCCATCTTTTATCGACTTTGTTAACTGGACGTCTTTGTGACAACGTCACATCCATAAACTTTATTAAAATCATGACCTTTGCTGTAAAGAAAAAACATACTAGAGATAGAAAAAACTCCGTATTTGTCCATGCTGGATAAACACTGTTTATTAAGTAAGTTGTGTGTATTATTTATTATTAAATAAGGTCACTAATACAGTATATGCACAAATTAAAGTTTATTTTTATGACACAATAAAATTGATACCTTGGCTAATATCTTATACCACAGGATACTTTATTATTACATTATCACTCAGCATGGCTGTCAGTGACACAGTGGCACAAATGTGAATGTTAGATTATGAAATATTGCTCATATTGTTCTTAACAAGTGTGAAACGTGCACAACAAGGTTTCATTATGTGTTACTCATAACTTGCCATCATGGTTCCTCTCATCGCTCAGCAGGCTTAGTTATTTTGTGATGCTGTGTAAACTCACTGCAGCAGGATTTATTCCTTTGATATTCATAAGATAGAACATGCGGGTTGGGTTGAAAAATGAAACCAGCCACTACCAGAGGCTGCTGCTCTGTGTTCTCCAATAGTTACAGCAATTATTTTTTGAAAGTTGCTGTATTACCTTTTCAATCATTCTGGCTATTGAGCTAAATCTACCCCACCATGTAGGAACCTCAGCCAAAGAGGCTTATTTTTCTGTTATATGTTCAGTATGTGGCTGTACTGAAACAGTGAGGGGTAAAAAGTGGAGGCTCTAGCTTGCTCTAAGCATGATCTTACAAGAATGCACATTATCCCCGCACTCCATGCGTGGTGCTTAGCAGTTATCCTCGGGCAGGTGTAGTTTCACTGTATTTTCAACACTGACTCATGTGATGTTTGGCAGGATGTTCGTCACAGTTGTTAATGAAAACAGACAGCGTCACTGTGTTTCTAAATGTAAACTGTCTGAAGGTGTGACAGTCGCTGGTACAGGTTTTTGAAATTATGCGGATAGGGATTAGACGACACACACATTTCTGCAAATTGCAAGAAAAAGCCACAAGGTGAGGCTTGCATTTCTCCAATCATTCTAGGACTGTGTGATATATGAAGATCTTATTTAGCGCTGAATAATTAGTCATTTTCAAAATGAAATCGCAATTAGAATCAATGCAATCAGCAAATTGCAAAGCCTGCAATTTAATCTTTTTTATTTTGATTGTCCTGATTCGTCAGTTAAAAAATAGAATACATGAATGTTAAAAACAATGGCTTTATGTTATCGTCCTTGCATTAGAGTTGATATTTTGACGGTAATTTAATTGCAGTCGCAATGTTTGTCGGATAAATGATCATTCAAATATGCAACATGTACACAATGGACATAGAAATATTCACAATGTCACCATAATTATGCTCTCAATTTTGTACATTGTACATCTTTTCTAGAATGTGTTGCTTTCTAGGGATAAAATATGTATTTTTAATTGCGCTAAAAAACACTGAGAATAAATTGATTGTGGTAAATGTATATCATCAGGATAATCACGAGTGAGTGGAATTGGTATAATTTCACCTGTGGCTTGAAAATTCTTTCTTAATTGTTATTCTTACTTGTTTTTTGAAGTGCCACAACGGGGAGCTTGCATTAGTCATTCCAGAACTGTGTGGCTTATAGTGATCTTATTTAAGATTCTTGTTTTTACTATGCAAACATTTAAGCCATATTACTACACGTGAAGCAATGACACCATCAACTGTGCTGTGTAGTTTTCATATCGTTCTGTGCCAAAATGCAGCTCGAGACAGAGCAGATATTGGATGTTGGTGCACTGACAGTATAAAGGGGAAGGTTTGTGGTTTCCCCTGGGGGCTTGTGAGGATAAGCAGGTGTGACTATGGGGATTGCTGTTTTTCTTTCCTTAGGGCCTACCGCTTCTTACAATGGGCAAACAATAGGCCATGGGTTTACTTTTCTACCAGTGAAAATGCTTTACCTGGATGAGTGTAAAGAATTATTTTCAAAGATAAGCTGGTCTATCTTTGCTTCCACACCACCAACCAAAACACACCCATGCACACCTCCCAGAGGACATTGTTGCATGACACCATAACCACAACTGTGACATTTCTAATTTTACGAGTGCATTTTATCCAGTTATTTCCCCTCTCTCCACCACAATTGCCCTTTTTTGCCGTGTTTTAAGGTTAACTGGGGAGATGCATTTTGGTCCCCCCCCCCCTCGCTCTGATCACCCACTGTACACACCACTATCTCTGACTAGCGGGAAGGATAAAGAGCATGTTTATCGTCTAATCCACTCCTCTCGTTGTTTGTGCGATAATATTAAAATTAAAATCAGTGGGTGCCAACCAGTGCAGATGACCTGCTTGGTTTGCTTTCCATGCAGTTTTGCGCACTAATTTCTAGCCTTGGCCTCCCTCACGCATCCTGGTAATGAGAAAATGTGCTGTTGCCTTTGTTTACTGAGCCAGTCTGGCTGCAGCTCTTCACATTGTTTGAATGTAAACAAGAGCAACATTAGTAGCTTGCTTGGAGTGGTTCGGCTGAGTTATGAGTATACAGCATGAAGGGCGACCTAGAGCTCTGTTCACTTTACACAGGACATATAGTAAGTGGGGTTGTTGCGACACTAGAATTGCAATCTTTATACTGATACCCTGGAACATATGCTCTATACCATCCTCACTAGTGCTAAAATACAGTATTATTTAAGTGTAAGTGGGGCTGGGCAATACATCAATATTATATCTGTATCATGACATGAGACAAGATATAGATTTTGGATATTGTCATATCATGGTTTGTAATGAACTGTAATGACGAAGCTGAAAAAATGTAAAGACAGGCTGAATTTGTAATCGTGATGAATGAAACACACAAATAAGTTATAAGTAAATATAAATAATTATAAGTTAAATACTATCTATAGTGATAAAAAATACATAGACATAATTATTCTGAAATAAGTCACTTAATAACACTTTATACACTTTTATTTCATTTAAACCTAATTTGTTTTAACTTTTTTTATAGTAAATGTTGTTGTTTTCTTATAGAAAGTGCATTCACTGAATAGCATGTGATAGTAGGAGAATATAGACCGTGTTTATTGCTGTTGCTATTGTTGCTGCAGATGTAATGTCTGATGACAGATTGTAATTGTCTTGATAGTCAATACTAATAAAGCGCAGTTGAAATGTACAGTACATCAAACTTTCTTTGTATTTGAGGTTGGGACCAAGTGTGTTTGATGACAGCTTCTAGACAAACTTGCATGATTGCTTTTCTCTCCTTATTGATCTTATATACGCATATAAACCACAAATAGAGAGTCATCTCACAGTTGATAGACCACCCTGTCAGAACGAAGTGTAGAGTCTGTCATCTCGAGGAAACGGTCGACTTAGGATTTCAAAATCTTTAATTATTTGGTTTTGCATGGAGATGCCTCACTTTCAATGCAGTTGACTTTATTGAAAAGGAAATTTACCTGTCAAGATTCTATCTTCTTTTTTTTTTTACACACATACATATAAATATATTTAAGTATATCCACATCATCTGTATCTTCAGGAAATTGTCAATGTATTTATTTATTATTTATTCATTTATTAGTTTTAATAGAATTTGAAAATGAAAAGCATTTCTTGCAAAATGACAGACCCCGTCAGATTTGGCTTTATACACACTAGAGAAATGGGCTAGAGATAATGCTTGAAAAATTACAGTTCTAGTCTTGGAAGCCTTGACTGGTGGTTTGCAACTTAATTCTGAGGCGAAAGATGATATGATAAGAAATGCCAGCATTTGGCACTGACCCTCGCATCTGCTGAGCCAGCAAATCCGGAGTTGAATCTTGAAATTTAATTAGTACGGCACAGCAAGTAACCCTAACCCTAACCATCCTAGGTTTTGAAGCCAAATCCAAGATGCACAATGCTGCGATGAAAATAAGTATACTGTATATACCATAAAATTCATTCCCATTCAGTTTTGTTTTGTCACCCTTTCACCATCCGTCTGCTAAGCACAACAAGGAAGAAATCATGAGGTGGTGAAGCTGCAAGGTAAAAGAGAAACAGGTTCAATGTGAGAAAAGCTATTCACAGCACTCTTGGTTTGATAAGAAAAGATACTTGGTGCAAGTGGAAATATTGTCATCTTGTAATAGAACACAATATTGACTTCTTTCTTTGTCCAAAGCTTGGTTAAAGGGTGTATATACAAGACTTGAATCATAAACATAGATACCTTTTTTTTCTCTAAGGGTCTAAGCTTCTGCTGTTCATTGTTTGGTAATGATTGTCCCTCCATCAGCTCTTCACATGTTCACAAAGCAATATCCCCTTGCTGCAATTGCATCACTATCTTGTGGAGTTTTCCAACCTCTTGCAAAGATGATGTGAATACCATCATCATCATCACCACAGCCACTTGACATCAAACACCTGTCCAATTTAAGGTGTTCCAGCCAAATCACTTTCAGGTGCTTTGTGTGATGTTCACTTTGTGTTCCGTCATTTAGAAAAACCTTGGAAAGATGTTGCAAACTTTGTCTCAGGACTTCATGGTGATGCTATGCTAGCTACCTGCCGGGCCGCTACCTTTAAACTGTGTTTCCATCATGGTACACTCCGCTTTGGTACAGTACAGTACAGTACAGTATAGTACAGTATGGTTTGGAGTGTTCTGCGTCAGCGAGATACATAGCATGACATCGAATGTGACACAACCGACAAAATGGAGGACATCCAGCAGCTCTTTTTTCCTGCTACAAAGTCAAGCTTTGTATAGACTGCAGGCGGGAGTGATGTTTTCCTGTAGCCTAATCAGATGACTGATGTGGGCAGAGCCAGTCTAGCCCCACCCTGACCTTACTGTGCCATTTTACTCTGGTAACCCAAGGGAAGGGTTCCCAAGAATGGCATGACAGGGGCTGGTTATTTTTGGTACTATTCCTTTTGGAAATGCAAACAAATACAAACCAAACCATTCCACTCGATGGAAACATGGCCTTAGTTTACATAAGCAACACTTTGCTGAAAAGACAAAGGGAGGAGTGATGTGTGGGGAACATAGCATGTGTTTCGGTCCATGATGCATCTGATTCAGTGTCACATCTATTGGTAGTGTGTATCGTGTGTATCTAACCTGTAACACCATGTTTTGGAAGCAGAGGGAGGCAGTAAATACAATAATCCTGTGTATATGAAATAGGATCCAGCAGGTATGTTCTCCCGTGTGTGCATGGGTTTTCTCCGGGTACTCCGGTTTCCTCCCACAGTCCAGAAACATGCAGATTGGACACTCCAAATTGACCGTAGGTGTGTGTGTGAGAATTGATGGTTATTTGTCTCTATGTAGACCTGGATGTCACTTTAGTATAGACCTGGGCATCTTACGGCCCGCAGTCCACATGCGTCCCTGTCCGGCCCGCGGTATGTCAGTCATAAACACAGATGAACAAGTATTTATGCTGCGCATGCAATACAACTGTTGCTTTTATTTTGAAAAGCCTGACGTATGAATGAGTGTGTGTGCGTGCATAAGCGTGCAGGTGCGCTCTGTGCGGGGGGGGGGGAATGTTGTGGTCACTGCACTACACCACAGTAGTATAGTATAATAGTATTCATTAAGTAGTGTAGTAATTTGATATTGTGATATTGTTAATAGAGTTTGTTAGTAATTGTGTTTATTGTGTGTTTGAATGCTGCCAAATTTACACCAAAATAATACAATTTACTGCTTTTTTAGACAAAAGAAAATTAATTAAAATAATAAATAAAAATTAATTCAAATTGGCCCTCAACAATATTTTTTGTTTCTCATGTGGCCCCTTGGGGAAAATAATTGCCCACCCCTGCTTTAGTACATTAATGATGAACGAACATTATGTATGTTTCCAGGATACCCCTGCTTTCTTGTTCAGTGCAGTAAAATCTCGGCATCCACATGACATCAAATGTTGATGTCATAGCCAGTAATACCACAAACAGAGCAGACTTTATGGCTCAGTTTCTTGCCTCACTGCTCAGGATGTTTTATTTTTTTTATAGACACAGTCAACATCAGCTAAGCAATAATAATTTGGTGACCTCTGTAACACTTGAAAATTGTACATCTTCATGGAGCCACAGCGTGTTGTTTTGATGTTTCCACCCGCATCCCACGTTCGAAAATCTTTCACAGAGCGGGTCTCAACCTGTCTTCTCAGTCTGGTCGGTTCTGTATTGGAGTCTCTTTCTATTTCATTAGTCGATTCATTTACATGACAGATACCTCCATGCAGGCTACTGAGAGAGCCTTGGGGTGCACTACAGCTGAACACCACCTGTGGTGGGAGTTTGTTATTTGAACCCATGGTCTAGAGTTGCTTTTCTGCCCTTCTCATGAGCACTCATTGCTCACCCTGACGGGTACAGTCCTCACACTGAGTCTCCTGGTGCTGTTAAATTTGAGATTCTATTTAATTCTTGCACTCTTTGCTCCTCTTTTTTCCAGAGTAGGTGTGGATACGAGATTGCATGTATGTGTGTAACTGTGGTTTACTGTTACCATATACTTGTTTGTTCCATGCTGTACCCATACGATTAAACAAAATAAATACATTTCAAATCATATACAAGCGCTATGTTTTCCCAGTGAACTACAGCAGCAGCAGAGAAAGACTGCTGACGTTCATGTGAAGACAACATGACGTCACTGTCACTGTGGTAGTACGTCAAACATGATCTCTTTGAAATTTGAAATGTGGATATCGCTGATACAAGAAAATAACTGAGTGCAAATGCAGATAAACCTGACATTTAAGCAGTCTTTATTAAGAATTTGGATAAATCTCCTCTGTTATGGCTTCCCTTTCATATATAAGAAAGATATGTGCTTTGAAAACAGAATTAATTAATCTGTACCAGTACAAGCTGGGACTGTTGAAACTGACTGAATGTTTACAGTATTTTCTACATGCTGCACTAAAATTGATCTTCATTTTATTATTACACTTCCTTTTTATTTATTTGAGAACAGACATTCACCTTTAAGTGTTGTTCTTAGTAGGTGCAGCAATATTGAGAATTGTTTTGTAATAATTCTTACCTTTTTTTATTATTATTGTTCTTAAAAGAAGAATAATAAAAACACATCCTTCATTCAGGAAATTGTGGGCCATTGTGGGCCATGCACTGTTATGATCATATTTTTTCGCATCTCTTTCCATACCAAAAATCTATCGAACCAATGACGTCAAAACCGTGCTACGTCCCGAACTGTGGCATATCGTTTCATATGTTTGGGCCTTTCTGTGTGGAGTTTGCATGTTTACCCCGTGTGTGTGTGTGTGTTTGGGTTTTCTTTGGCTTCTTCCTATGTAGGCCCTGTGATGGACTGGCCACCTGTCTGCCTTTCGTCCTGTGTCAGCTGAGATTGGCTCCAGTTGCCACACGACTCTCATGTGGAGGATAAAGTGGCTGACAATGAATGAATGAATGTATATATAGTGTAATTAGTGACTGCAGTGAAGCAGTAAAGCAAAAATAGGACTTGGGGGGCTCTAATGTGCACAAACACATCTCCACTTAGCAAGGTACTCTCAAACTTTTTTAAGCCTGGGACTCCTCAGAGGGGAGAGAGTCTTCCAAGGACCCCCTTATAATCCCGTCACCAATTAAGCATATGCTTACTGCCATTTGTACTCCTACATGCCATAAAACTCTGTGGAGAAAAAAAGAACACTCCACAAAGTTGAGTTTTTGCCGCTCTCATTAACTCAGACATCTTCCTGCCTAACTCAACCACCCACTGCCAAACCTATCTACAAGAGAGCCATCACTCATAAGAGCGATACAGCGGTGCAGCATGTCCAGCGTCACCCCACTGCAACGTTGTCCAAACAAACGTGATTGTACTGTCCTCGACTTTGACTTCACTAAACGATCTGCAGTCACAGCTGTGTTCAAAACATAGTGAAGATATGCTTCCATGCATTTGCATGTGAGCGCCTGCCAACGCAGCTACAGTGTGTAGGAATAATCTTGACGTTGACAGACTTTATCTGTGCAGTAACCCACTTTTTCGGTCCCTCATTGCCATCCATACAAACAACCATACTCTTCTTTTAGCTCAGTCTCACTCTTGTCCCGCCCGAGTAGACATGATTTTACAATTTATTGTTCATTTTTTGGAAGTCCCACAAGCTGTGGGTTGCATTACTGGACCCTCAGGTGTTCCCATACTTATACTTCTCATATGCAAAACATCCCACTCACCACTGTGTCGATGGATGGATTGGATCTATCGCATCTCATAAATGCTGTACTCTTGTGTAAGTCTCTTTCTAGTCGGTTAATGCTCGTGCAGTGCCATGATTGACGGATGAGACTGACTCGTGATTGGTCAAGCAGGTGTATTTGCTGGACCTTGATACCCTTGGAGATGGAGGCAGAGGTTTCACACAGAGGAACGTGTGGACTAATATGTACTGTATATGAACATGCCTGAAGCTGATAAGACACACACGCACACACACTCACAGAGAGTATTACTGAGATGGTGTTGGCTGAGAAATTGCTGTGTTGCTGTTCCTATTTTGGAGACCTAGTGGTCATAGGAGTGCATTGCAGATACCAGTTAAATTCATTGGGTAATTCATTCAAACCAAACCAAAATAATTACTTATTCACAGTCAATCAGTCATCATATGTGGGATTTATTAACCATCTACAAAAGGTGGTTACAACGATTCTGATTACCTGTGGTTGGTCTGCCCTGTGGTGTTTATGTGTGAATTCATGATGTCATGAAAACCAGAAATAGAAAGAGGAAGAAGAAAACACGAAAGAACTCAGTGACATTGTTACAGTGATTCATGTTTTGTTTCCCTTTGGTCGCTTTTTCAATTGATCAAGTCAAGTCAAGTCAATTTTATTTATATAGCCGACCTTCGATCACAAACGCAGTTTGCCTTGAAGGGCTTTGCAGTCTGTACAGCAAGTGACACCCTCTATCCTATAGACCCTCACATCGAGTGAGGAAAAAAAACACAAAAAACCCTTGAACTGGGACAAAAAGTGAGAGAAACCTCAGAGGAGGGACGGACAAACGTGGAGTGCGTGTCACATCTACAGAAACAAGTTCAGCCAATCATAAAAACATCACAATTTCAAAGAGTAGAAATGTATTAATCACAGAAATGCAGTTTGCACAATGATGATTTTGAATGATTTCTTTGGAGCAAAGAAGCTGAAAATCAGAAAGCTTTTAAAAACAGTCAAAACGATTCATCAATTATCAAAATAGTTCATGATTAATTTAGTAATTGATTAATAATCGAGTCGTAGATTTTATACATCTTTGGCCATGACTTGCGACTAAGAAAGACATGGTTCAGGTGGTTCACTGCTTTCCATCAAAGGATAAAGCACTAAAGAGATGAATGGGCTGACGGATCAATCATACACATACAGCAGGTACATAAAGGTGAGTGGCTAAGTCTATTGATAGCCACATATGTACTTGTTATCTTTATATATGCAGGTATGCTGGTATGTGGTGGAGATTATGCAGGGCAGAAAGTTAAAAGGTTTGATGATGCTGTGGGATTTTCCTGTGAACATGTATGTAGTTTGCGCTCATGCTTGCCCACTGCATGATAGAATGATGTGTGATGTTCTGCTGAATTCTGTCTGTCTGTGGAGGGGAGTAAAAATTGTATGTTTTGATGGACCCAACAATGTGGTGAGAATGAGCGAGAGGGAAACACAGATGTTTCATGTCATCATCAGGAGTGTTCAAATGTTGGGCTGTTATTTTGTTGTACATGCACATGGACTGGAATTTTAACACTGTTAAATTCATACATTTATAACTGTAATACACATGTTGGATTACATTCTTTTCTTTTAGTGATCTCGTAAATGTGTCTCTATTGCACATTTGTTTTATATAATTGGTAAACTGTTCTAGGCAGAAAAAAACCTTTGTACTGTACGGTTTTCTTTATTAAATTAGACTGTCACATGTCGATGGCAAAAGCCAGTATATGGTCCTTCTGTCACAGAGGAATTCTGACTTGTTGTTCCATATAACTTTTTACATGAAAATGAATTGAATTGAATTTATCATCTACCATTGTCCAGGATAGTTGTTTATGAATGCCATGCACATTTTGTACGGAGCAGACAGCGTGAAACACGTCGGGCTGCCCTGTTCTATTGTAAGCCACAAAGGTCTTTAAAGGTCCAGTGGGTAACATTTAGAAGGGTTTATTGGCAGAAATTGAATATACTACCCATAAGTATGTTTGTGCAAGTGTCTCATCATACACTAAACTGCTCTGTGATTGGCGATGCCTCCTGTGATGCTACACATTTAGTAAACAGAGCCCACAACAGGTGCAGGAGGGCTGTTCTCTCTCAGATGACTTGATTTACATTATGCTGAAATCTCATTTTAAAGGAATTATTGATCAATGACACCAACATTATACCCCAAACTTCTAACTTAATTTTTATCAAGTGTTGCGAACTAAGGTAGAACATATCCTGTCATGTGATAGAGACAAATGACCAATGAATGCAGGATAGTCTCGTGGGACCTATAGGTGAACTTGCACTGCATAAAAGACACCAGTCTGTCTTCCCACTATGTGAGCTGTGTTAATGTAATGGCTGCATCCCTCCAGGGGGTTGATGAAGCTGTGCCCTACATGTATTTTCAGAAGAGTGAGTACCAGAGCTGGTGCACGGTGTGTGCTACATTTCTGCCTTAACACCCGGCCACCCTGGTTTTGCTTCATCAGCTACCTCTCTGCAATCTGGGAGCTTCAAAGCTCCTTATTGTCCTTCCCCACATAAACTCAAAGTCACTTATTTTCATGAGTCATCCCACTCTGCCTTTTGATCAGTTTTTCTTGCAGTGTGTTTTCTTTTTCCTCTTCTTCTTCTTCTTCTTCTTCTTCCTCCGCTTTCCACTGTTTATTTACACACAACTGCAGGCTGCTGTTTTCTGAAGTGCTCCCAATGATAATGACAGCTGCAAGATAAGAGTTATTTTTAGGACACTGAGTTTTCATTTTACAGAACACTGGTGGTGCTGGTGGTGGTGGGGATATTTGCCGTGGACTCACTGCACTTGGAGTACTGTGCTAAAGTCTTAAAGCACCACTGTGTTTTAAGAGAGCCAGGACTGTGTGCATCATACTATATATATCGACATTATCTGACTCAGCACAGATGTATTTAGATGATTTTTTGATGACGGTAAATATTGATTCAGAGCTTTTCAGTCACCACGCATCAAGGGCAAACATGAGCAACCACAAAAACAACTCCTTCTTCCTCTCTTTTAACTACAACGGCTGCTCCTTTCATCTCTCTGTTTTGTTTAACTCCATTTTGTTAAACCGATGTATTAAGACTGCCTTGTCCTGGAACAAAAAAAAAAAGGAAAAATAAGCAGACGATAATTACATCTCATTTAGACCCTTGAAAGACACACATTTGATAGGTGAGCCCCAAAGCTGTTAAGTATTCTTTAAAGCTACACAGGCAAACAGAGAGGGTGCTGTGGGAATAACAGCGGGGCCTACTGTGATGCACTTCTTACCAACACAGCTTAATCGTGCCAATTCAACTGGGCTATTCTAGGACACAATAGAGGGGAAAGTGCAAAAGTGGGCTGTGTTAATTGAGTGTGTGGGCTGGATGATTTTTTTTAAATGGCCGTGTTAATTGTTCTTTAAGGAATGGGTCCCCAATTGGTGCACTCGGCTGTGGCTTGTTGAGTTACCCATGGACACGGCTGGCAGTGGTTATTAAGAGGAGGCAGGGCTGTAAGAGCAGCCCTCACTTAAGTGTCATCAGTAACATTCTGTGTGTTTACTGATGCTTTCAAATGACTCGTCCTCTGCTATACCAAAGAGGGTGCACGCTGCTAAATGTAT
Source organism: Solea solea (assembly GCF_958295425.1). Classification (NCBI taxonomy): domain Eukaryota; kingdom Metazoa; phylum Chordata; class Actinopteri; order Pleuronectiformes; family Soleidae; genus Solea; species Solea solea. The sequence goes on along the minus strand of NC_081137.1, from coordinate 10,927,962 downwards.
TTATTTTACGCAAATGTGATCACAGTTTTGTCTCCATCAGCATGCAACTGTAGTAGTAGCGCAATCACTCGGCTCGGCTCTTTGCTTCATTATTTCTGTGAACTTCTGACCTCGAGGGCATAACATTTGCTCTCCTGCTTGTCCAGCAAAGCAAAAACAGGAATCTTATCCCCTTCATATGTGGAACATTGCACTCAAATACTCCATATTATTGCCCATAGTAGGGCTGGGCAATATATCAATTTTATGGTGGCATGAGACCAGATATGGTCTTAGATGTTGGATATTGACATATAATGTATATAATAATCTCTATATGTGTATTTATTAAAGAATACATGGAATTGACAAAATAATATATTTTAAAAAAAAATCTCTTTCATTTTAAGCCTAATTATTTGTGTTATAGCAGAATTTGACCAAGTAAATTATATTGTTTCTAACACATATAAATATCCTTAATTTGACATTAAAAAGCCAAATAAATAAACCATGTAGTATGTCATGTAATACAGATCATGATCAGTAGATTTTAGAGTGTATTTACAGTGCATTGTCACTCTCCTTCCTCCATCTCAAAAGAAAACCTTAATGAGTAAAATTTGAGTCCAGAGAAACAACCTGTGTGCAGCTTTATGTCCCATATATAACTTTGGGATAGAGCCTAAAAATATCCAGATATTATTTATAAGCCATGTTGGCTAGCCTTACCTTTTAGCTTGACAGAAACATTGATTTGATTCATATCATGATATGAATAGATATCGAATGATATAAAAGGATGTTGAGATAAGCCCAGCACTAGTTCATAGTCTGGTCTTCACTAACGTACAGTTTTAATTCAGTTCAAAAACAAGTGTCATATAACCCAGTGTTTCCAAAAATGTATTCAGAAATTGGGATAATAAACATTTTTGACCTTTTTTTATATACTGTATTTATATTTTTGTATTATCAACAGATATTTTTGGCAAATTAATCACATCTAATGCACATTTTTTCAAAATAATATATCCATACATCTCCATAATGCTTATAAAACAATTAACTTTGCGTCTTGATGCATCAGAAATCTTCGTTTGTACACATAGTGTATTTAATTATACATAATTTAGTATTAGGATGTATTTACTTCCATTATCTTTTATTAGTGCAAATGGAACAGCATATTCCCAAGTAAACAAGAAACAGTGCCCCTCTTACAGCTGCGATTGATACAGAATTCATTCAATCTCACTCTTTTATTTTTCTCCTTTAAACTTTTTACATCTGTACAAAAATATTGAGAACAACAAAATTGTGTAGAGCTGTAGTTCTAGTTGTATAGAGTATAAAGCAAATGTGAGACCCGCTGCAGTGGCCAGCTGTTAATTTGTCAGTTCTCCAGCTGATTTTGACAAAAAAATAATCCTAAATTTAAACTATATTTATAGCACTGCTTGCTCTTTTGTAATTCCCCTTAATAAGGTGTATTTAACTTCTTCATGTTATCATCACAACAGAGCACGAGGGAAATGGTTACAGACAGATGGGATGTTTGTTGTTGTTGTTGTTGTTGTTGCTGTTGCTGTTTTTTGACTTTTCTGCATTGATTTATAATTGTTTGAGATAGAGTTACAATGCATCTAAGAACTGGGGTAAATTTCCCCACAGCTAGTCCACACTGCCTGCTACTGTGGCTATGGCTTTTATCAAGGCAGTTGCATTGCTCTGTTCCAGCTGGCCTGGGCAGGTGTGTGCTCTTCAGCTTAATGCACCTGAATGTCTTTTGTTCATTTCATTGTTTTTTTTCAAAATGAACAGATACTGCAGCATAATATTAATAGTACAATTTGCACAACAAGATAAATACGAAACAACGAATAAGAACAGAATTTCCCAAAACAAACCCTACTCCGCCAACAAAAAAAGAGGAGCCCCTTCTTTGTTTGCATTCATGAGTTGAGTTTCTCCATTAAACAATATAATAATATTAATTTGTGGACTAGTCCTGGCACTTTTTCCAATCTCATGAAAGAGAAAGAGATTGTTGACTGTAATGTTTCCTTAGGTCTAGTGAACAATATTAGAATAGAAATCTCCTCAGGGAAGTGGCCTTGTGAACTCTGCTCTACAGATGGCCTCGCCATGGAAAAAGAGTTAAATATAGAAAGTGTGGGTGATGCTGGTAGCTCTGGTGCCAGCGTGAGCTGCATTTGTGTCTTAAAGCCACCCGCCACCTATGAATGATTAACTCCCACAGACCCAGTGCGGCACCTCAGGAAAACACAGACACATGCTCGTAAACAATGAGATCACAGCTTCATTGCTCTATTTGTTTCACGGCTCAGCATTGTTGGCACATCAGGGAAGATTCTTTTTTTGCCATAAAGGGCTTAATCACAACTCTAGTGAGGCTCTCTGTGTCAGGAGGCCTAATTATGCCCACCAAGACTCGTCATCTTAGATTAATGAATCTTTCTGGCCACTGCAGCCAGCCAATGCTCTGTATGTAGCCAGGGAGTTCACCGTTTTCTCTGACCCTTTCTTGGTAGTTACGGGCTAATGGCGCTATAAGTTATCATTGCAAAAGTACACTGGGTACCGCATCATTCATCACAGACCAATGGACAGAATCCTTAACAGCCTTTAACTCCAGCAGACCCTGTGGGACTTATCATACTTAAGAAACCCAATAGTTGAGCACTTAATATAGTCTCATTGTCTTCTTTGCAACATTAAGGGGTTATGTGAACAGGGGGGGCTTGTTCTGGTCAAAGTTGTCCTGCCACTTTGGGTTTAAATTAGCACTTATCGTCCCTCTTCTTCCTACTTTGGACAACAGTTATCTGTTGAGGAACCTTCACTGTCTATAAATAACCTGGGTATAGTCAAGAAGGCTTAACCAGTGTCTTTGATGGTGAAAGAAATAGCTCTATTTAAGGATAGAAGAAGAAAGCACAGAGGGAGGAAGGGGAGGAAGGGTTCTGGGAGAGAGAGATGGGGACTGAGTGCTTGTGCAGATGAAACCAAGTTTGTCTCCACCTTTTTAGCTATATGTCGGTATTTAAGATCTTTGTGCGAACCTCTCTGATGTCATTCGATCCCATCTACCCTAAGTGCTGATTGATTTTTTTTTTCCTCAAAGGCTGTTGCCATGACGTCTCAAAACAACCTTTTCCTTGAAGGCTACCTTAACCTTTGACTTTTTGACATTTTCACTAAAGACCCCCCCCCCCCCCACACACACACACACACACACACAGACACGAACACACACCTCAACAGGTAGGTTTGTGTGTTCATTTAGTTTAAAAAAAAAAAGACAGAGAAAAGGAGAAGTAGGTGGTCAGATAAGAGATGAGCTCTCCAGGCTTTGTGTGAGATGGTCAGATAAAGCATGTCACAGCTCTTTGAGGTGGAGTGTATAAAGGGGAACCGAAAAAGCTGAAGAGATGAATTAAAAAACAACAACGATAGCACTTGGGACGTGATGAAGAGGAATACAAGATGCGGAGACAAAAAAAATAGCGATGTTCAATGGGTTCAGTCTACTTTGCACTCAGCGAGCAATTCTAGCACTAGCACCTATTAGTAGTTGTGTTCAAGTTCTATTTCTTAATTACTGCTCGAAAGAGCTTTATGCGGAGCTTTCATTGTGTTTGTAGTGCTGCACTCTGTGACATGACAAAAGAAGCTGCGATGCCATAGGCCTTTAGAAATATTAACACTTAGAAACACACTCACAGTCGCAGCATTATTGAAACAGAGAAGTCATTTCACACCCAAATGAGGAGCAGCACATGCACCAAGGTCAGGGTGGTTAATTTGAGGGTCACAGCTATGATTTAATTTATGGCTTTACTTTTCATCCCCTCGCCATTACACTTTACACACCTTTTGTAAATATTTGAACAAAGTCAAACTGCAGGTGAATTGTGTCCTCTGACCACTCACTCATCCCATTTACCTTTATTTCTCAGGCAATAACAGTGCGAGCCGCAGTACATACAGATGTGTGTAACTTAAGGTTAAACCTATGAAAAAGACTTTAATCAGCAAAATAAATATGAAATAAGAAAAAAAACATTGTGATTGTTCGTTTCAAAACTGAGACATGATGAGTGTGACATGTCAGGAAGTATTAAATTCCATAAAAAGTTATTCTGTTTGTTCTTTACCAGCAAATTATGTCTAAAAATGTGCTTGAATAAAAGCCAACAATATATTAAAAGTAAACTTATGCAACACAACATTACTATTCTATACTAGTACATAAATCTGAATGAAATACATAACTTCAGACAAAATATTTTCTTTCAGAGTTTGTCAGTAACATTTGTTGCTTTTATGGTGTTCTTCTTGAACTTTAGATCAAGGTTTCTTAATCCTTGTCCTGGGGACCCTGCTGTAGATACAGGTGATTTTGAAGAAGACTCATGATCATGCCACGCCCCCCTCCTTGTTTACAGAATTTCCCTCATGTATAGCTTCTTTAGCTTTTTCAGAGGAATGTGTGACATGGCGCACACTGACACTAAGTCCTCTTCTTCTTATGATCTTTAGAACCTAAGTGGCTGTCAACTCAACTCGACTCAAATTATATTTATAGAGCACAATTAAAAACATCTGAGGTGGACAGTGAAATAGAAACATAAACTAAAAAAAAAAAAAAAGGACCCAAGATGGAGCCTTGGGGAACCCCAGAAATGAGAGGAGCTGTGGCTGAGGAAAATTCACCTAAAAAAACGAGAAGCTTCAATCAGTTAGGTACGACTTTTGTGCTAAGAGGATTCTTTGATCGACAGTATCAAAAGTGGCAGTAAAACCATAAAAAAAGCAGAGCTACCTGAATCAACGGTTAACAAGAGATTATTGGTGACTCTCAAAAGGGCTGTTTCAGTGCTGTGGCGTGGTTTGAAGCCAGAATGAAACCTTTCCTAGATTTTGTTGGTGGCAAGGAAAGATTGCAACTGATTAAAAACCACTTTCTCTAGAACTTTGGAAAGAAACGGTAGTTTTGAGTTTGGTCCGAAATTTGATGAGGGGTCCAGATTTTTCTTTTTGATAAGAGGGTGTACAGCAGAGTGTTTAAAAGCAACGAAAACATCTGGATCTGAGGCTGGAGATTTTTATAGCAAGTACAGTCGTCCGGTGGACTGTGTGTGTGTGTGTGTGTGTGTGTGTGTGCACGGGTTCTGGTAGAATTTACAGAACAACATATCACGCAAATCCGCTCTGAATTTAGAAGTTAGTTTTGAATTTCACGACATGCCATGTTTGTATCAGGTGGCTGCTTAGACATTGATATGAAGTGAAGCTGCGCTTGTCACACATAAATGTCCCCTCTGTCTCAGCAAAGCGTTTTGACCTCTTTGAGCACACAAAAAAAATACATTTCATAGAAATTATGACAAAAAACACACACGATTCTGCGATTTACGGTGTATTTCATTTTTAATGCTCAGTTCCGGGATTGTGTCCATGTTTTCCACATCGCAGAAATCAACGGGCCCTAATGATTGACCGTGCCTCATAGATGAGGGTGTTGCTGTCCTAAAATATACCATTCAGATCTGTGATGCCTCACTATAAGGCAAACGTGGCCAGCCAGTTTTTAAATTCACTACACAGGAACCAAACGTCTAAGGAAATCTTGCATTCTTGAAACATATTTAGTGCCCTATAATGCTAAGTGAGGCGAAAAAAGAAAAAAAAAGACAAGCAAAACAAAGGATGAAAGTGCGGAGTGATGAAAAAAATAGAGTGATGATGATTATGCAAGACTGAAGTGGTGATGGATAACAAGAGTATTGCCAAGGCTCTTCCTTTGTGTTCAGGGTTAGTAAGTGTTCTATTGATGCTGCATTGAATGGAGGAAAAATGAAAGTGAACATGGAAACACACACGCGTGCACATGGCCATACCTGTGTGTAACGTTCATAATGTGCCTCCCTTTATCCCTGTGTTCTCCTTTGAGTGTACAGTATTTGCTGGGCAACTCGTGCCCTTTAGTACATATTTGTTTGCATGTTTGCACTAAGACTGACGGAGTCTCAGGGGAAGGCTGGAAATCTTTGACCTGAATACATATTTCCACATATTAGTGATGAGCGAGGGAGCCCCCAGTGAAACGTGACATGACCTGTTTTCCTGCTTGTTTACAGGTAATAAATACTCTCCACTATGGTGTTAGAAAACCAGGTCAGGAGGATGGTATAGGTGGAATTGAAGGAATACTGATACACCTTCAGCCCAATTCATGTCATGGCTAGCATTCTGTCTGTCTGCTTTAGTGCTATTGTATATGCTGTAACTTTCATTTGGATCTATCGCTATCATTTCATGTGATATTGTATTTGTATTACATAGTCAAAACACTTATACAATTATATTGTGCTGCGATAATTGTAAAAAAAAATAATCATTTACATTTATATTTTGGTAAGAAACAAATACATACTTTCTTTGCATTACTTACAGGACACTGTCAGTATTTCTCTATGAATGTCTGGAGTGAAAATCATCATGAATCAAAGCTCATAATTTTTTTTACAATACTTGCACTTGTTAGACTTTTTCACCAGGACTGTATTTTGGAGAGCTGGGCAGCAATGTAAAGTCACTAATGTGAAATCAATTTTCCACATTCATCATTTTCCTGATTATATACATTTGCCTCAGTTAAGTTATTGTGAGAGCTTTAAATCACAATACCTGAAAAAGTTTGGGCAATTTTGGAAAAGATAGGAAGACACAGAAAACACACAGAATAATTATAATTAGTAGTAATAATTAATAATTAATAATAATTAGGGCTGCAATGTATAATCGATTGTTAATGGATATTCAATTAACCCTCGGGTCGTGTTCGGGACAAATCTGACCGATTTAAACTTAAAACACTCATAAATATTGTGTTTTACATCCGATTGCCTCAAGGCCTCATGATATCCTCCACACAATGCACTTGAACATATAAAAAGTGACGATCACCTCTTTCATTGAATTTTGAGTGTTTTAATCAACTTTGTTACACCTGTGGTGTTCCCGGTCAAAAGTGACCGTCATAGGTAATGAATGGGAATCCAGGCTATATTCATCCATCAGACAGAAAACATCCCCATACACACCACCCCAACTCACTCACTCATTCACTCACTCACTCACTCACTCATTCACTCACTCACTCACGCACTCATGCACACATTTCAGACAGAACAATGTCTTTTGTGGGTTCACATCTCGTTCCCGTGCTTATGTGCCGATCCTCCCACGTGAACCAACTTCCTGATGAAACAACTTATAGTATCTTTTCACAAACTAGACAGGTGTCTGTCATGTGAACCCCTCTTTTTCCCGCGCTTATGTGCCGATCCTTCCACGTGAACCAACTTCCAGATGAAACAATGTACCATTTTCACACAGATCCCTCTATATATAGCTTGATGTTTGCCTTGCACTCCTTTTACTCGGAGCACAATGAGTAGGCGACTGACCAAGAGGTTCTCTGTGGAAGAGGTTCTTGTCCAGCTTTTTGGACACGATGAAGAGGGCACTGAAATAGATCCAGAGGAGAGGAGGATGTCTCCGAAGTGGAAGACAACACGGATTTGGATCCAAACTATGAGGAGACTGCCCAGTCAACAGATGGAGAGGGAGAGGCACCTGAAGAACAGGCACCTAAAGAGAGTTTCCAGTCCAAGAGTGGAGACTTGCCCTGGTCTTCATCCCCCCGTGACAGAGGAAGTAGAGCTAGAGTGGAAAATGTCATAAAGATGACGCCAGTGCCAACACGATATGCAATATCTCGTTTCGATGACATCAAGTCCAGCTTCCAACTCTTTTTACCAGAGTCCATTGAGGGAATTATACTCGAAATGACAAACCTGGAAGGGAAGCGTGTGTTTGGGGACACCTGGCAAGAAATTGACCTGGTAGAACTCCAAGCCTACATAGGTCTGTTGATTTTAGGAGGATTATATCGATCAAACAATGAGGCTACAAGAAGTCTGTGGGATGACCCAACCTGGAATCAGGGGAAGAGTTTCAAGAGGAGACTTTTCATAGCAGAGCTGGGGAAAGCTTTGGTGACTCCTCTTATTCAACGGCGCCAGCACATTCCCCGCACACCAGCCTCTGCCAGTCTGGTCAGGAGTGTGCAAGCCCCAGCTCTCCCTCAACAAGGACATGGGCAGAAAAGGAAGCGTTGTGAGCTCTGTGCACCTAGAGACAACAAAACAAGCCTGAGATGCTGCAAATGTGATGCCTTTGTTTGCAAGGCCCACTCTGACCTGAGTGTCACATGCCAGTCATGTGCATGAATACACACACACACACACACACACACACACACACCTTCATGCTGAGTTTTGTCTTTGGTTTTCCATTTATTTTTTCCATTACATGTTCATTTTGTAATATATTTTCAGTGCCGATTTGTATTTTCACTGCAGTTATTTTATGTCTAATGCTGTAAATTCAAGTTAAACACTACTTTGCAACATTGTTCACAGCTAAAGAGTATGTTGAATAAAAATTTGTGGTGAAAAATGTTTTTTTTGTCGTAATTTAAGAGCAGTTAAAACAGACCGGTCAATTTTGACCGGGAACACTAAAGTAAGAGGCGGGAGATGAACACGACCCGAGGGTTAATTGTAAACTATCTTGATAAACAATTACTCAGTTTGAGTATTTTTTTTTATAATTAGAACAAGCTTTGTGATTGTTAAGCCTCTTAAAGGTGAATATATCCTGGTTTCTTTGCTCCATATAACAAAGAAATCATCAAAACGGAATCAGTTTGGTTAGTGGACAAAACAATTCATTTTTATGGATCAAACAACTCATCGATTAATTGAGAAAAGGATCAAAAGCTTTTATGAAAATAATTCTTAGTTGCAACCCTGAATAGTATCATACAGTTGTGGGTCATAAGCATATCTTCATATTCATGACATAGTTGTGTTGTATTTGCGTTCAGTCTGGTGTCGGCTGATTGAATCCCTCTGTCTGTTTGCTTCTCTCCTCTTCCTCCTGTCTGCTGACACCTACAGTATTTTAATAGTCAAAATCCCTTAAAGCTGCTCTCATTTACATGTTGTTCTGTTTCTGTTGTCAGACATCAGAAAAAAAAGGAGTGACTGAACCATATTCCAGTGGTTAACCAGCAGTCACTGTCAAGCCTTTTACAAGCTGCTGCTTTGCACTGCAAAAAAAAATAAATAAATAAATAAATAGCTGTCAAAGTCGTCCACCAGAATCACCACAAACAACAGAAAAAGTTAAACAGTTAAACTGTGCTGCGATTTCAGTAACAGTTACGGATGAAATGATCATTTCAAGAGAAAAACTGAAACAATATGTTTCTGTTGTATTTCATAAGCTTCTCCAGCATTCTGCCATTCACTGAATGTCTATTCGCTAATCTTGTAATTGTTTGACTGTTCAGTTCAGTGAATGATGTTCTGCCATTCACTGAACTGAATAGTCAAACAACTAAATTAAAAAAAAAGATTTGTTACAAAAAAAGAAGAAAGAAATAGCTTAAAGGGTCATTTAGCACATTTGCTGGAACGTCTTGCATTTGCACATGCATTCCTCTTATAAATACGTGCTCATGGTTCCAACCATACTAAAATGAAATGATTCACCAACTACTGTAATGAGCTTCTTAAGTATGAAGATTTCCTGGTTTATTTGCTCCATATAACAAAGATGTCATTGGAAGTGAATAACTTTGGTTTATGGACAAAACAGAACAATTAATGTTTGGGAAAGATATTTTAACGTTTTTCTGTATGGACTAAATTAATAATAGATTAATGGATTCTTAAAGTTATCGTTAGTTAGAGCCCCCAGTTCAAGCTCAAGTTATAGCAGGATTTAAGTGAACTTTAGTTCAACTTTTATACAATTGTTTTTCCCCTGAGTAAACACATATGATTCTGCGGCCTTGCATGGTTATTCATTCATTCATTCATTCATTCATTCATTCATTCATTCATTCTTTCATTCAGGAAAGTCTGACCATGGCCCAGCTCTCCAAAAAAAACATAATATATACCACAAGAGACATCACAGCTCTAGGCTCCTTAATTACCCAGATTGTACCTTTAACACCTCTGAGTGTTACAGAAATGGAGCAAGAACAAGAAACTAGAGAATCAGAGGAGCAGCCTTTATGATTTCCAATTATGAGGTGTTAAGTGTGTTTGTAGCTGTCTTAAGCCAACATTATATTTACTTTCAATCACAATTAAAACACATTTGTCTTTTTAGATGTCCATGTACATAATACACACACACACACACACACACACACACACACATATATATATATATATATATATATATATAGCCACCCATATATTTCAGTCCATGACACCTGATAATGTTTTGTGGTTGGCGCCATGTAAAGTCTTATCTCTTATCACTGTAAAAAATAATGTCCGAGTCTGTGTAGCCCGAACATCTATCTTTCTCTTTGTCTGGTGAAATGAAGGTGTAGTCTTTTTTTTCCCCCCTCTTGCTGTTGGAGCTGCAGGTGTGTTCAGTTGTGATTGTCAGGGATTGGATATGAAGGGGACTGCCAACTCCAAGTATGACCTCATTAATTACATCTGTCAGTGATTCCCCGCAGATCTGTCTCCTGCTCTTCACATGCTGCCACTCAGCCAGCCAACCAGTCAACCAGTCAGTCAGGACATTTTCTGCTGTGGGTTAGACAACCTGCCGGGCCTCTGCTCGAAGACGGGAGCAGGTGGGAGTGGGGAAAAGATAGAAGAAGGAAACGTTAAGGACGAGGGAAAGACAGAGTGGAACAGATGAACACATTCAGGCAGACTCACTTCCATTTGATACACACTCACAGACGGAGGCAGACACCTCTTTCGCAGTGCAGCCGGAAGAATTTGATCTTTATTTAAATCCTTAAATTATAGCTGATTAAAAATTCATGGAGAGCCGTTTATATGAAAGCCGGGTGCTGTGCAGGCTGTCCTGTGATGTCTAATTGGTCTGAAGGTTGCCAACCCTTTGAACAAGTCTGGACGCACAGTTGTGGCTGCCTGTGTGCTTAGAATCAGGATGTGAGTGTTTACCACCCACCTGCCCTTCATCTCCCTGTGTCTGTGTACTGTACACCGTGGCTTGGATGATGAAGTTTATCATGCATTGTGATAAAAATACTCACAACAACTTGATCTTGGTGATTTTCATTCAAGTAATTCATATATTTTTTTTAAAATGCTACATGAACTTGCCAACATGCCACATGGGGAACATTTTTTTTTAATGTTCACAAAAAATGTGTCCTGTCTGTGATGCAAAATAAAAAAAAAAGTTTCTTGTCCACCAATATATTGCTGAAAGTCGTGTTTTGTTATTCTTTGTTATTCTTAATTAAAGTAGTGTTTCCTCTGTATCTTTCTGAAGATATTTACAAATACTGATATTTATGGATTCAAACGAATGAAGGCATAATGTGGAAAGAAGTTACCATACATGTCAGTCATGTCTTTTCACCCAGCATGTAATTTCAGTGTGTTTTAGACACATTTAAAAATAAATTAAAGCTGATTTATGCAAGTATTACAATAACTGTGATTTTGGCTGAGGTGATTGTGACGTAAAATATTAATATCATCTCATTCATACTAGAGATGGAAAGATAACACTTTTTTCATGACTTGAGTTTGATAAACTCATTTTAGTCCTTTTAAACTATGAAGCTGTTAACAACATATTCCTGCCAGTTCAAGCTATATCAAAGACATACAGTAATTCTCCTAAATGTGTAACAAATATCATGCTCTTTTTTACAGCCTGTGCATAGTGAAGCATGCGATGTATTGGATTTTTTGATTGTATATTTTTATCTGTTTGATAAAGTGGTTTTGACTATCAAACCGATCAGCTCATGCCTAATTCCTACTCCACAGTGGCTGGTGAGCCTCAGAGAACTTAGCCTTATATGAAAAAACATAAAAACCTGCCTTATTGTTTGATATACTGTGTGAGAAAAAGAGAGAGCCATCATTGTTTTTTCGACTTTGAATTTTCAGCTGTTTCCGCGAGTCCTCCTGCCAGGTCTGTTTTTTTTGTAAGTCCTCCTCCTATTAACGTAAATTAAACACTGAGATTGTTCCGTGGCTTTCTGCTTATTGCTATTGCTGCCTTGCTTTATAATCCTTCCAAAAGACAATGAAGATGCATCTTGAATCAAGTTTTTTTTTTTTTCCCCCTCCCACTCGTCCTAAGACAGAGACTCACTGGAGTTTTCATGGGGGTTTCGGTGGGGAGGGTACCTCACTGCTGGAGATCCACTACAGCACAGCTCACACTGAGTATGTGAAAAAGCCCCATCTTTATTCCCTCTTCTCTCTTCACTGTTGTCACACGTGCATATGCAAACACACACATGCACACAGACGCTAACGCGCGCAGACATACTGCTCAATGGCAGCGCCCTCCTGCTGCCCCAAAGCATGGAATACCACATTTGTTTGTTTACGCCTCGTTTTCTTTCCCTGAACTCTATTAACATTTATATTGCAGCTGAAGGTGTTGGAAGTCCCTCCTGCAGTGGGTGGAGGGACTCAGCTTAGATGAGAATGAGCTTCAGTCGAGTCTTCCCTGGCATAGTCTTGTGTGTTTATACCTACATTATCCAGCTATTCCCGATCTGCCTCTTTCCTGTCTTGGTAGATTTTTCTCCTTTTTTCTCCCAGTGCATAGCTCATATTTGGTCCAGCTCACCTCTTATGTGACTCTTTAAGCTTTTATCTCTCTCCAAGGTAAATTGATTGCTTGAAGAAAAAAAAAAGGCAGTTGGAAAAGCTTGTGGATTGGGCCGCCTGATTGAGCATTAGCATATGAATAGAGGAGAGACAGCTCGCTATGTCAGAGGAGGAGGAAGTGTTATAGGAAACATCCGCTAGACATCTGTGTTTCAGAATTTTTTCTCTCGCAGATTTTAACACATTTCATCCCCTGATCTGTGGGGCTATTCCAAGCAGACAGTTCAAATTCACACTGCTGGAGCTTTGCTGTTCAAGCAGGATTTGGTTCCGCAATCTGTACTGTCATTTTTGATAAGCCTCGTCTTCCTCGGGCTCCACAAACGCGGACACACACACACACACACACACACAAAACTCCACAACAATTTCATACACGGTTAAACAAAGAAATGACAAAAAAAACAGTATAAATGAGCTGTGTGAGGTGCACGTGTGAGACATGGCTGTGCCAGAAAACACAGACAAAACCAAAACACTTGTCACATGTGGCTGATGCTTGTCATGTCGAGCTCTCCTGCATCAATTAGACCCTGATAGTGCAGGTTATAGATCTCTATCTTTCCGTATCTGTCCCCTGGACCAGGCCTACGGCAGAGACACATTGCTCCGTTTGATAGCTTAGCACGAGGGAAGGACAGTCGCATCAAGCCTATTATTGTGTTTTGTTTTATTTATTTCTTCTTTTTTTTTGCCTATGTCCACTGGCTGCTGCGTAAAACATGTTTACCTCATGTGCGCAACCTAGCAGTGCTCACAAGTGGCAGCGATTATCAGCGTACGGCTGTCGTTCTCTGGATGCACAAGGAAAACGACATTGGAGACGTAATTTGATTTTTGTTTGCAAGCGGTAGAGGGGTTCATTCATTCATTCATTCATTACTTTCAGTGCGTCTCCCAGAGAAAAAACAACGTCTTCCTTCAAGACTTGCATTATAGCTTTGTGGAAGGACATCCCAGAAATGGGGTACATTTTTCAAGGGGGGGGGGGGGGCGGGGATATTCTAAATGCAAGATCATATTGTCTAAAGGACAAAAGCTGTATACAAATTATATTTAGTATTTTAAACGGAAGGAATGGCTAAATTGTGATGGCTTAAACATTCAAGAAAGCTGTTTCTTTATATCTATAACAGGGAGCCTCTGACAGTCATTTCCTTTCACTCTTAACTGTATTCTTAGCATTCTTATGTGCTATAATGGAAGCTGCAGAGCAAGTAAATGTCACTGCTCTTGTGTGCTTCATAATATCATTAACAAAAGAGAGCCTGGAGGAATGTGGGGCCGGGACTGCATCTATTAAAGCGAAATTTAATGCACATACATACATGTGCACGGCGGGAGAGTTGGCGTCACTGAAATTTGCCTGCAGCTGAACCCTTCTGTTTGCTCTAATATCTATTTTATTTAAGTGTGTCAACATTTTATTGTTTCAGACGAGCAATATTCACCCCGACGCTGAATTCCCAACTCTAATAGACGGCCTGTAGCATAACATCATTTCATGTCATTGTTTGTTAAAGTTGAAATTCAAAGATAAGGAAGGGTTTGAGGTGATAGTTCTGTGACCATCCGTCACCGACAGGATTCCTACACTGATCTGGCCAGGTTGTGACCCCGCCTTTCGCCCTACCTCAGCTGAGATTGGCAAAGCACCAGGCACGACCCTCATGTGAAGGATAATGTATAACGATACCGTAAAGCAGGGAGATAGAGATTTGTGCCCATGTACTAGGTCATTACAGCAGACCATCCAATTGCAGACAAGATTCACCAGCGCGTCACACATTTGTGACGTCAGCTTTTCAGTACCGTACTCCTAAACGGTTGAATATCGTCAGATATCGAAAGTGAACGCACTCACTCACTGAACATTTTTTGACAATACTACAACCATGAAATCAATATAAATTCAGGCAGCCTTATCTTGATGGTCATAAGGGGGTTAAAGTGCGGTTGTATGAACTAAAGATGTATCGTCAGCACAGCACCAGGGGGCGCTCCCAGTGAGAGAGACATTGAGCCATTTCATACAGAAAACATGGCTGCGAGTAGAGACAGAGACAGAAGGTAAACAAATAGACACTTAACAAAAGCCTAGTCTAAAGTTTGTATCACTTTGTAAACTGCTCACTCCCCGCACCAAAGTCCATGGAAAAAAAACACACGACTATACACCATGGACATACACAGGATCCAAGGCTGCCTCATTAATGAGCTTAATTGTTTAACATTGTGACTTCTGTGTTTGAAATCACAGAAAGTGCCAAAAACTTTCCAAAAGAGGCAAGAGAACATCTGCAATTTTCCTGTCCCAGCCAGCAAAAAAAATGCAGATTTTCTATTATGGACTTTGGTGTGGGAGAAAAACCTAAGAAAATACTGTTTAACGATGAGATCAAGTGAAAATGTTCTTAAGTGGGTGTAGTTTTTTTTAGTTGGACCTAAAAATCTGTCTCATCACCGTGGTGCAGCACGTTCATTTATAGATGCATACATGAATGCATAAATGCTTCCACGTTGTCCTCTTTGTCATATAGTAAGAAATTCTAACACAAGTCCTTGTCAAAATCACAAGCAGTGCATTGCAGTCACACTCTCTCTCTCTCTCTCTCTCTCTCTCTCTCTCTCTCGTTCTCTCTCTCTCCCTCCACCAGCTGTCCCTGTGTCCTCCGCATTCACATTGGGTAGGATTTTACGCTGTCGGGCAGCTTGTGGTTTGTTCTGCTCTTAAGTTCCCTGTGGCTGAAACAGGCACAGACAAACACACGCAGGGGGAAAAGTACACACATGTGTCCTTGCACACACATACACACACACACACACAAACAAGAAAAAGCCTAGAGAGCCCTCTTGTACTTTCCTTGACTGAACCGTGCGCTGCTGCAACATTTCACTGATGATTTCCTACAGCCAACAGCAAAGTGTCACTTCCCTTCGATTTGCTAATTTGCATTAGCTCCCTCGCCCAGCATGAATCTGGGTATCAGTGCCCACGAGCTGAATGTCACTGTCTCTTCTCAGCATACAAATAACCCCCTGATATATCATGTCATGTGTACTCCTAGACATCTCTAACATTTGATAATACCCTTGATATTTAGCTATTTAAATTGCAAGTTGCCTTTTTTTTCTTCTTTTAAATCAAATACCACAATGCCAAACATGTTCTTCCGCTTAAAAAAAACAGTGCCTTTCATGCACTTTTTTGAAAATAATTACTGATATAATATTATAATAGCTATCATTTAATTTATGGCATTTGAAACAAAAATCTGATTAAATTGTGAAATGCATGGAAATGTTGTGTTCTTGTGGATTTGCTGGCAGCACTAGATGGAGCAGTATAGGTGATCTGCCATGGCCTTATCTAATCTGATTTGCATGCCAGAGAGAATTATGTAATTGGCATTTATGCAGAACAAAGAAGGATCAGCTCATGGAGAAGAAGGGTTTTCATGTAGAACTGTGTGTCTAAGCCTGTTTTCTGCATCTCTGTGCTGTCTATGGTTGGCTGTTACTGTGCAGACAGACATGACTGAACTGTTCATGTCTGTGTGTTTGTACCACACGTACACACAATATTAGTGCACGATAAGCTGGCACATTCGGTGTTGGGAGTGTTAATGGAATCTTACCAGATCTTTCTTTCGCATATGCTACTTCAGATTTTTAAAGCTTTTTTCTAGGGTTAGGTATTGTTTGGGGGTTTTCTTGATACTGCTGCTAAGCACATACTTTCAAAACAGTCCTGGTGCTTAATCAGTGCCTGAACCAATACTTTTAAGACATATTTCAACTCAATTCGGAAAAAAGGAAAATTTCCCTTATTAACACCTTAAATATATTGGTATAAATGGATGATAAATGATGATAAATAATAAACACTTTACATTACAGTACAGTAACAAGATGGTAATAATACTTTATTATGGAGGCAGTATTGTAGTAATACCATATGATTTTTTCAACTTTAAATGAATGAAATGACAATTATTGTAAATAACACTTTAGTAGTGGTAGAGCAGTATTTCAACTGGAAGGTTGTGGGTTTGATTCCTGGTCTATGCCGATTGAGCAAGACACTTCCACGCTGCTCATGACGGGTGTGCCGGCAACGTGTGAATGGGTTTGAAAGATGTGTGATAGGAAATGTGCTGCTTATAGATGTGCTGTATGAATGTGTGAGGCAATGGGTGAATGGCAAAACTGCAATATTTTCAAACAACAACAACACTTTTCACAAACACTTTTTAAGACGCAAACAACACTTCATGAATGAAGCAAACAAAAATCAAAGTACACAAATAAAATATTGATTTAATCATTCAAAAATATTGTATTTTATTTGTTAGAAAATACACTCTTTTTTTGCAATGATCGGAATTTTGTTTGCTTGGACTCTTTTGGGGCAAACAAAATTCTAAACATTGCAAACAAAAAGTGTAACAAAAAATATAATACACTATTTTTGAATAATTAAATCAATATTTATTCATGTATTTTGATTTTGTGGTTGCTTGCTTCGTGAAAAGTGTTGTTTGAAAATATTGACCAAAATCTAATTCCATAGCCATCAAGACCAGGAAAGTGCTATATAAATACAAATCATATACCATTTATTTTACAACATGTTTGCGTTGGAGCAAACTTCAAACGTATGATTGTGGATACACATGTGCATGACTGAAATCTGGTGGGCTACTGTCCCTGAAGCTGCAGCTCGAAGATTATGCCACACCAAATTGTGATTCAGTGGAGTAGATACTGACCATATACAATTTGAATGTCACGTTTAGTGTGATTAATGTATATCGTATCTCATGACTCACTACTGCCTGTGTAAGAGAGACCTCAACAATGACTCTGAGATGTGCTTTGGAAATTATATAATTTATATGTGCACATATTAAAGCCTGGGGCAAAATTGACTGCAGTATAATTATCTTGTATATAAAATGAAGCCTGAGGCTAATCTTGGCTCAGGGCAAAGCGATCAACAATTAGCATTAGCTCCAGGTCTGCACAAATGTGTTTGACGTGGAGTGAAGAATGGTTCCGATGATTTCATTTGGGCTCAGTTTTACATTAGTAAGAAGTCCTCTCTATATCTGTATTCATAATACATAATACATTCATAAGATTAGGACACAAAATACTAGTTTACTCAAGACACACACACACATATTTTTCTTTAAAAACAAGTGAATAAAGAAAGAAACTGTTTCATTTAGAGACAAATTTGTTCACAGTTTTTCATTATCTCTTCAATTTGACCCAGATTTTGGTAATTAGCCAGACCTTGTTTTAAAGTGTATAACCCTCTTGATAGAATAAAATAGGCTATGACATAGCAAGTGAGCAAGTCTATGGACACTGCAGCACTCAGAGGTTACACAAAACAGATGTTGGCATTATTTTCCATTGTTAGTAATATATTTACATACATATGTGCATTTTTTTTTTAACCTGTACTATTTATTTGATAGACTGGAGAAGCTGGGGATCAAACCTCTGACATTCTGGTTGGAAGACAACCTCGTCTAACTGCTAACTCACAGCTGCCCATCTCTCTTTCATTGTATTATCATTTTTGTTTGTAATGTAGAAATAGATTTCTGGATGAATGTGTTCACAAGAGCAAACATATTTACCTGACAGTAATGTAATACTCTGAATGAATGATCATATTTCTTATGGGAGTGGAAATTCAATTAATTACAAAGAGCTCTTTGGAAACGAAGTGCTGTAAATGAAGACATGAGTTCATTTTAAATGATGATAACCAACATTTGCCTCCCAGTAAAGAGTTAATGACTCTGATGTTCCTCTAAACTGCAGGCAGTGGATAGTCCTGTCCAGTCTCAGAACCTGATGTGTCACTAACGTATCACTATTTAAAAGCCAGGTTCCATTTTTAGCTTGTGTGCCGCACTGCTTGTGCTCGGTGTCTGCTAACCGAGTTAGTATTTAAATTTGTTTTTCTCGCTGTGAGGGAAGCAAAAAAAAAGTGAGAGTGAAGCCTGAGTCATGAAGCGGGATTGATAAACTGGATAACTGTTGCTGAGTAACACCTGGAACTCCCCAAAACCTGGAACATGGCCCCAGGCCAAATCTCCTGCAGTGAGCGTGAGACTCGTGCAATGGACTTTAATCTGACACACTCTCTCCGCCACTGCTATTTCTCACACTCTGAATTGTTGGCACTGGTTGTGCAGCTTTGTGGGTGCAGATGACATGAGACTGCAGCCAGAGAATCACCTGACAGAGAGTGAGCTGTCACATGCAGACTGGATTGTTATTAATCTGCCCGGGTCCTCCAGTTGCTGTGTTTTGCTCAGTCACGTGAGCGTATGTAAATGACGTTGCACTGTCACAGCTGAGAGAGCATCGAGGGGGAGAGACACCACTGACAGAGATTTAGTATTTTCAAAAATGTATGAGTTGAGTTTATGGAAGGATTATCCTCCGAAATTTTGATAAAGGTCCACGTATTTGCAGGATAAAAGGGCCAAAGTTTCAGATATACAGTATGTTTATGCTTTAATAACTTTTATCCTATCTTGTATTTAATTATTTCTGGATCTCAGTTCTGTTGAAAAACACGTAGAACATGTCATGTGATTTAGTATAATATTCATCTTACCGTGTATATATTTTTTTTTTTACAATCATTTTAATTGAGATTATTTTAATATCAATATCTGGCAATATTTAAGAGCTGCACATACGGATGATCCCATCAACACTCACCATGCCACTGACTGCAGCTGCTACTTGTTTCAGAGCTTTTTGACTTGGTTTTATCCAGACTGGCGACACCAAAACAATGGCAGCTCCTGTGAAACCATGGACAGTTGCTCCCAGTTTCTAGTACATGTCTTGTGTGAGAAGGGCAGAAAGAAAAGAGTGGCTGGTGAGGAATATCAGACCCTTAGCAATGGTATTGGACCTAAACTCAACAGATGACCAGAAAATGGAGGCCAAAGGGAGATCAGCTTTGCTCTGTGTCTACTAGAGGTGTAGGGAGACAGGAACCTAATATACTAGCAAGATAAATACTGAAATACAGCAGATATAAGTGACAGGAACACACAGCACACAGGACACAAAGGAAACCTAAATTCCGAAAAACCGAAAAAGCTAAATTAAACATTTCCACCCACATTGTCCACACTGGACCTTTAAGTAACATGTTAAGTGAAACAAAAATATTTGTTTATGAATACAGATATGGCTGTAAATAAGTAATATGTTACAGAAAAATTAGCTCTTGTCAGGATGTTGTGATTTAGATCATGATAGAGCGCCATCTTTAAAACATGGGTCCCCACGTAGAAAGCTTGGAGATCAATATGTTGGCACTATTATAGGCTTTTCCTTCTTCAAACCAAAGTTTATTTCACTTTTCAAACCACTCACTCACTTGCACAAAAGTCAATAGAAGAAATCTGTGATTTTAGATAATGGCGCATGGGAGTTGGTGATCCACAGCTGCCGTCAAAGCTGTTGTTTTGTGACTTCAGTGTGTTGTTCAGATTTACATAAGTGAATAAAACTTGCCAAAGAAGGCAGCAGTAGACCAGCAGCTCCTGTGTCCGCGTGAGTGAAATTTTTTTTAAATTTTTATCTATGGACTTTTGTGGTTTTTATTGACCTTGCAGAATGTTTTGTATGTGTATACTCTTGCATTCTTTGTTTTGTACTGTCATACTTTATGTAACTCACTCAACGGAAGTCATCTCCTCTCAGACTGTTGTGTTCTCATCATGTGCACACAAAACTGTCTGTCTACTCACGGTTTACAATCTTGAGTCTGCAGTCAGAGGAGAAAGGATGTCTAACGGCGAGATAAAACAGCAAATATATTTTCTAAAGGTACTCTAGATTCAAGCAGGGATAGATTTTATGAGGTGAACCTTTGGTTAAGTGGCTACAATCTGCAGGATGTTTTCAATGAGAGGGAGCATCCAGGGGCGTGCTCATAACAGTCAGCTATGACTAGGTGTCAGTATGTCATATCACCGCACTTTAAAACCCTAAATGATCCCAGTTTTATCTTTCCAATTAAAAATTAACCACACCCTGATGTCTCCATGCCAGCTTTCGCTGCAGTTCAATGCTCAGGCCAGAGGCAAGCTG
The DNA here is from genome assembly GCF_958295425.1 of Solea solea. Lineage (NCBI taxonomy): Eukaryota > Metazoa > Chordata > Actinopteri > Pleuronectiformes > Soleidae > Solea > Solea solea. Next base: position 10,907,041 of record NC_081137.1, on the reverse strand, counting down.
GTCCGGCTGTGCAGCCATGAACCTGACTTGATCTGTTGCCACTCTTTAAAAACTCTAAGATGTCAGCAGGAGCCGGGTGAAGCAGCCTGTTCTGCTCACAATTCAGTGGACATGTTTCATTGGCGTCTCACTGGAGGTCAGTAGGAACTGATGGACGGAGCTGTGGGGGTCAGGCCCCACTACCTGCCTGTAGCTGGAGAGTGAATTACACTGTGGGTGGTGCAAGTGGGCTGAGCCAAGGCCCAGATTGAGGCCCAGCAGCGTGTTAAGGGTGTGTGTGGACTGCATGCTGAAATCCATTTGACCAAAGTGTCATTTATACGCCTGATGTGTAAGTGCTACTTGGAAAACCAGCTTTTTTTTTTTATTGGAGGGGGGGCGGGGCAGATTTGTCAACCAATAACTATGCTGTAGGGTACCTGACTTGAGAAGATATATCATTGAAGGATTAGGACTCGAGTTCAATCACACAAAAAAATAGCCTGGTCAGTGTAAGATACCAATTTAAAGTGGCTGAATATTTTTTTTAAAGAGAGCCCTCCTCCTCAGAGGAAATGAAATACAGACAAAGAGTGGAGGAGCAGGACATTTTGGTTTGTTTCTGCCACCGCTCAGGGGCAGATGAGGAGGATGTGGAGTAGATTGTTAGGGAGTGAGGCAGTTGGGGTCTATTTTCACCGCAGCTGAGGCCTCCACTAGCCACAAGCAGTTTCCATAATTCCAGAGATGAGAGAAGAAAATATTGTCTAGCACACAAAGTAACATTTTACTCTCTTCCTTTCCTCTCCTCTCAGCTTGTCTTTATTTTTTCCTGCCTCTTTCAGCTTTACTCCAGTCACCTCTAGACAACGCTATCCAGGTGCATCAAGGACAATACAAGGCATTTCAGCAAAACAGGCACCACAGTGTAAACAGTCCCCTTTTTTACATGACATCTAGTCAGTATCATCGAGCTTGCTCTACATGCATCACCTGCCACTAAATGTTTGTGGGCTGAGTGGATGTGTGTCCACGTAGTTGGTCAGAATTGCCTGAGAGCTACAGTATCTACACGCCATGAAGAATAACTTAGCTGAGCCCCTGCTGCTGAGCCCTTCTGAACATGCTTAAGAGCTGGGAATTATTCCACTCATTTCTAAATTCCTGTGAAGCATTACAAGGGGAAAAAAGAAAAAAAACTGGAGTGCTTCACGTTCGCCCAGTTCTCTTCCCTGAGAGGAGCCGACTGCCTCTTGGTTTAGAAGTCATTCAGCAAACACTCACCATGATGAACATTAATTACATCAATTAAGTGGACCACGGCCAGTGTTGTCAGAGACCAAAAGCCCTTTGTCAAAAGAAAGAAAGAAATGCTTTTAACTCAAAATAGCTGCCAGATTACTAGACGCAAAATAAATGATTTTCTTTTTTTTTTAAATATGAAAATCATTGTTATTATCATTGAAATTACATAATTAATTATAAATAGGTAACTGCTATGACTTTGGGCTAAATGATTTGGGGGGAAATATATATTTGTGATTAATTTTTTCCCCAAGTCAAGCTTCATATTCTCAACGTGTGATAATATATTTAGATATAAGAATTGCCTCCACTATGCCTGTGTTAAGTTTTGAATTGGTATGCAACAATCAAAAATAGGAAGTTGGCATGAAAAACAAATGAAATGTAAAATATTTTCAAATGACAAAGTAATTAGACCTTATTTTTGATAAATATATCATAAACACTGAAGTAGACAGGTTATTGACTTCACCGTCTCAGGAGCATAGGGATCATACCTTGTGCATGAGCAGGATGATCCAAATTTGTCACACATGGACAGTAAATTGTAAACCTAGTGTCAGATGTCTACTCAATTCAAATCTTTATAAGATACATATATATATATATATATATATATATATATATATATATATATATATATATATGTATATACTGTATATTGCCCCAAATTCACAATTCACTCTGTTCTGTCAGGTGAAAAACTCCCCCTGAATAAAAAAAACATTTTAATTTTAATTGAATTTGATTTATGTACAACCACTACCAACGATATTAACACTGAGCAACACATGATTTAATTTTCCTACTGGTTAGAAGTCGTGTTTCATTTTCCCGCTGCAAGCGTGTAGCGCTTTGATTCACTCAGCTCATCCTGACTCTTTATGGTAAATAGTCTGTATATTTATAGAGCTCTTTTCTAGCCTTGACGACCACTCAAAGCTTTCTTACCCTAGAGTTTTGCCATTCATTCATTCATTCACTCACCCACACATTCATACATCGCTTTTTCTGTCACACATCGATCATACCCATTCACATGGTGCCGGCACGGGTGTCAGGAGCAACATGAACCAGCCTCCCTCCCTTTATTTCTCCCTTTGTATCTTATGAACCACATAGTAGATGCACTGTATGAATGTGTGAGTGAATGGGTGTGAATGGGTGAATGGCAAAACTGTAGTGTAAAGCAGCTTTAAATGGTCATCAAGACTAGAAAAGCGCTGTATAAATACAGACCATTTACCCGTTATGAACTATAGCTTTAACTTCAAGGATTCATCCATTAGTGTTTTTTAAATCAATAAAACTGACTCTCTGATTCTTCAGCTTCTAAATTTGAACATTCTCTTGTTTTTTTTTTGTTTCGTATAACAAATACATCACTAAAAAAATAATAATTTTGGTTTGTGGACAAACTAAGATGTGAGAGACTTTGAGAACATCATCATTTTGAAGTTTCAGAAACACTGATCAACATTTGTCAACACGTTATAACAAAAGAAAAAATATTAACATTTAGTTTTTTAGCAAAACAAACAAAACAAAACACATGTGCTTTTAAATAGGCTGCATAGGAAGTGATCCTGTCCCGTGAATGTTGCCTTGACAGGGCTAGTCCACTGCCACGGAGTGTGACGGCCTTGAGTCACCTCAGCCTCAGCAGCTCACTGCACTGCGTAAGAACCAGAGTGGTGCGCTGAGTGGTTTCCTTTCGTACTTTTTTTTTTTTTTTTAAAGAGTCCTGACTGACATCCTCCTGTGGGAAAGTTGACAATCATGACCTGGAGGCGAACAGTAAAAGCCATAAATATATAACACCCAAGATGCCGCCAGTGGCAAGTCTAATTCATGCTCCTGGAGATACTGAATGCCTGATGACCTTGGTGCCGTGCATAATGATGTACACTTACAGTTTATTTTTGGAACACAATGATCCACATAATTAACTTTGAAGTACAATGAATTGTGTTTCCATCATCTTGGCAGTTGCCTGGAGTTTGTTTTACTTATAAATGATTAACAAGGTTGCATTCAGTTAGTCATATGTGGATGCATTTCTATTTAGACAACAGTGCTGCTGCTTCCAGTGTGAGGGAGTCTGCCTAAACCATTTACATGGCGGCGTAATTAATTGGTGCTGCAACTAATGATTATTTTCATCATTGATTAATCTGCCAGTTATTTTCCTGATGAAATGATTAATCTTTCTTTCCCTCTAAAATGATGAAAAATGTCTCTCACAGTTTCCATATTCACAATGATTGATTTTGTTCAACCAATTTTAAACTTTTTAAGGATGTAAAATGGAGAAAATAGTTCAGTCTTAAGAGATGTCAGTCCTTTGAGTAAAAAGCTTGACAAATGATCGGACTATTCTGTTCAGCTATCACTAAATGAATGGAGTAATCCTTTAGTTTGTGATCGTAATTAAATGGCCCTTAAGTACTTTTATTTAGATTTTCTTGAAGACAGTTTCATGTTTTAAAATTTTGCTCCCATGGCAACCTGGAGTGTAAGTTAAAATAATTGAGAGAAAAGTTGTGAAGCTATCTTATAGACCTGTGTTTGTCCTTCAGATGTCATTGTCTGTGCTCTCATCCCTGATGTTTTTTTTTGTTGTGTAACCAGTGATGCACTTATGCCTGTCCCTCTCAGACATGCCTTAATAGAATGACCAGAAGTTGTTTTGAAACTGCACTGAAGACATTTGACTGTGGATGGAACGCATGTACCATTCTTTCCTACAATGTCCCTGTGGTAGATGCAGGAATTTGATCAGTTCAATCAAGAAAGTCATCTTTCAAGTGGTTTTCAATAATAGAAAACACACAAAAAACACTGTAATGTTATGTTTTCAATTCTGAATCCTTTATGTTGAATGCACATTGAACGGCTTTAACCTACAGAGTAGTTAAGAACCTGAAAAATGTAACAAACTAAAATGTTTGCTATATATAGCTAGGGCTGCCATTTAAATGATTATTTTTTACAATTTAGCCATTAAGCAGTTAGACATTTGTACAATGAAGTATCCAAAAAAGTAAAAAAGGATTGTTTTCCAAACCTCAAATGTTGTTACTTCCCAAAACAAAATCACAGAAAATAAACCAGAACTTATTCACAATTTGCTCAAATCAATTATCAAAATATTTGCAGATTTATCTATTTATTTCTTCATAAAAACTGCCAAGGGTGTATGTGGCTTCACCTCCTCCTGTTTACCCTCTACTCCTTTTTTCTTATCACGTCAGTCACATGACCACATTTCCAGAGAGAGATAAAGGGTTCTACCTGATTACCTCCATGTTTTTCCTACTCTTGCTCTGCGTGTGTGTGTTTTTGTGTAAGGAAAACAGAGGTGGGGGGCAAGGTACGTAGTGGAGGGGCCCTGTCACAAAAAGCCATTATTGTAATTGGAAGTTAAAATCCCATTTGTTTTCCCCTCCAGTGCTTACTGTCAGCACTAAGACAGGGGCCTTGTTACAGAAATTAACATTTGCTATCAGTGTCAAGGGTCATGCTAGAGAACATCAACTTATTGAAAAGACTGCCACTCAAACAGCAGAGGCAGGACAGATTATTTACTGGATAAAAAAAAGCTTCCGCACCCGCTGTTGCATTTGTAATGTTTTCTAGTAATGGCTGTTGCTCAGTTTCACTTTGAATTGTACGGAAGCTTTACACAGTCAGTGTCCTTGAACACGCACACTTGTTTAGCTGCGATGCAAAGCTGAATTGCCATTCTCTGCTCTCAGCATATGATTCTGCTGACCTCTAACCTTGATGTCTTTCACTTTTGTTTAATGGTATGTGAAACCACTGACACTGGACTATACCAGCCATCTTTTACTGCTTGATCCTCCACATGAGGGTCGCAGGGGGTGCTGGTGTCAGACAGGGTATACCCTGGACAGGTCACCAGTCCATCACAGGGCCACATAGAGGCAAACCGTTCACTCTCACACCTACGGTCAATTTAGAGTGTTTTTGGACTGTGGGAGGAAACATGCATACAAATATTGATTTATTTTGCTGCAAGAGTGCTAACCACTCCACCAACCATGGGGCCCACTGGAATATATAATTAAAACAAAGTTACCTGTCTCTATGTAAGTATTAAGTAGAAAGACAGGGAGTGCGGGAGGGAGAGGGGACAGCAAAGTGACCCAAAGTAGATGAGGAGGCTCTACAGTGTAAAGAAGAGATCACAGGTCCACAGATCATTTGCCATTGTTCATCCTATATAAGTACATATTTGATTAAAAAGGTTTAATTAAGTTTGGGGGGGAAAACTCTAAAAGGCACAGTAGGCTAGATTGTTTAGATTATTGATCAGTAATGCCATAATAAACTTTAAGGATGATGAAAGCAAATTGTCTGAGAGAGGACGACACTTCTTATCTGCACTTCCTCTTGGCTGTGTTTACAGCCTCACAACTAAACCTGTAGCTTCACAGGAGACCTTGACCGATCACAGTAGAGTCCAGAGGGAAAGACAAAAAGAGAGAGAGCTCCAGTTAGCTGTTTGCCTTCACCTCTGCTTACAGGAGGAACTCCCTATGTTTCAAAGAAAAAGTCTCACAGAGAGTCAGGCAATAAACTCAGTGTTTCAATATCAGCGGAGAGTTTCACATAAGAAGGGATTCCCTTGGGTCATTTATCATGTGGGAAATGAGTATGTTCATGCTCAAGTAATGAGAGAATACAGAATACTGCCACTCGACTATTTCTCTGGTCCTGGAATAAACTAACTTAAGGATACAGTATTTATTATTAGAGTCTGGACATTAACATCTCTAGAAAACCTATTTATATATTGGTATCGGCTATCGACCATATTGACATATTGGATATTGGCAAAAAGCCCAATATCGTGTATCCCTAATTATTACCCTTACTATTAGAATTAGAAGAATGCATTCAAAGTCAATCTCAGGCCAAGCTGTGCTCTCAGTGCCCTCTTCTAGACATGTTGTCTGATGTGCCTCTAGGCTGTATACATGTATGTAACTCCAACAGTTTTGTAAGGATCAAATTTGACTGTTTTCCCTCAAGTTGGATCAGACAGCTGAGATTAGGGCTGCGACTAACAATTATTTTGGTAGTCGACTAATCACTTGATTATTTCTTTGATTGTTTGATTGTTTCTTTGATTTGTTTGATAGTTTTATTAGTCACAATTATGTCTGTTTATTCAGAATAAATGCTAGTAATGTTAATATATACATATTTGTACACTCAATTAAGTGAACATATCTTATTCTATGGTAAAATACTGATTTATAAAAAAAAAAAGAAAAAAGATTCAAGCTTTAAAGATAATTTTCATAATTCTCTCTGTTTGTAGTATTTCATAGTTCAGTGTGCTCAGAGTGACGGTGTTTACTTCCTTGGTGAGACTTGTTGACTTTGTTGTGGATGAATGAGCTTATTCTGAGACATGTATGATGTGCTTTGTTGTTGGAAAAGGTAGCTTCAGTGCTTGTGGAAAGACTTGCTACTTCCCTGCACTTAACACGTTAATCAACATTACTTATTACACAGCTTGGTTTACTCAATTCTAATTGTTCAATAGATCCATTCATCAATCTGTGATTTCTGCATAACAGGCCATGTGTAACGGACTGTTGCTCGAGACTAATCACTCAAAGAGCCTTGTATGTATCAATGCGCAGAAGTCCAGTCATCTTATCAAAGTGTATAACTCGTCAGAGACATCTCTGCCACCATGGAAGAGACCGTAGTCAAGGAGCACAGAGAAGACTAATACCGCTCCAGAGCCAAAGCGATGGAAAATGTCAGGGTTACCCTAACACACATGAATCCAGCAGTCTCATTTATATCATCTAAGAAGGTTTATGTACCGATATATAATGTGTATGGGTGTTAGCGCCGCTTTTGCGTTGGCATTACTCCGAGCACCGTCACACTCATTGTTAACTTGGGACTTTTTAATTCTACTCCTTCACAGTAGTGCCTTATAACCCGGACAACCCCACAGTGTAAAGACATAAATGACTTTAGGGACAAACTGAGCCTATAGAGGCCGAGTATGTGTTATCAGCAACACATTTCACATCGACAAATTTCATTAGTTGACGTCATTGACTATGTTGACTAGTCGTTGCAGCCCTAGCTGAGATTATGATACAAACTGACAGCCCCACTGACAACAATGACATTGTAATGGTGCCACTGCTCTATTGAGGTTTTCCTTTTAGCAAGTTCTAAAACAAGTAAGCCTATATAAAACACCAAAATTGCCATAGATTTTTTTTTATGATAGTAATGAAACACTAGCTATTTTCAAACACCCTGGGATCGCGCATTAGCTTTTCTGCCATCCGACCTCAACATCGACAGCCATTTTGTTACTCAGCCACTTTTGTCACATAAAACTAAAATATAGTCGCCAATTTGCTTGCCTTCCAACTGTCCTTCTCTCCGACAAGAACACCCTGAAGACTTCTTACTTTTGTTGGACATCAGCAGGACCCAGATACCTTATATGGATTTTCCCTCTCTCTTTCTTTTGCATTTCAAAGCACAACTGGTTCATGTCAAAACAAGATTAATTTCTGTGTTCTGCATGCTAAATAGGCCTCCACAGCCACTTGAAGGCGTGCTGTGTCTCATAACCCTGGAGTGAGTTTTAGATATCCAGTCATGTTCACAATATATTGTCTATGAAATGTGTTAAATGTTCATAACGTGCTCGCTCAAACGTCCCAGATTTGGCCAAAAGCAGGCACCTAATTAGCATAATATTCATATTTCAAAAAGCTCTTAAGAGCACCTCTGGCATTGTCCATTTCTCTTATTTGCTTCTTATTGCTGTAACGTTTGCTTAATGCCTGGCCTGTGCCTAGAGATGGCATGCTGTGCTCATTTTGAATGCAGTGTGAATGTGCTGTTTGGGTATGGGCCCATGCATCTCCAGGGTCCTATAATCAGCTCTAAGCTGCTTCTATCAATCTTCATAACTGTAGTGGGTTGAGGAGGGAAGTGGAGCTAATCAGCTCTAACTGGCCCCATGTTCAGCCTGACTGTCACTGTTATAGCGAGGCCATATGCAAACACTGTCCCCTTTACATGTACATGTATGTCCCTCAGTCACGTGCTGGCCATTTCACAGGGCCACTCCACAGATGGCCAGCTCCGGCAGGAGTCGGCTTTTTGAAAGGGCCTGTGACTTTCACAGAGTAGCTGTTAGCGTAGGTTAATATAGGAGTGGTGTCCCTGCAGCGATGGCAATCACAGCTCTGATCAGAGCTGCGCTTCAAAGACGTCTGTGCCAGGGTTGTCATTAGCTTCTGCCCTGTGCTTGACAGCCCATCCCCACCCCAAACTCCTACTTCCTGTCGCTCTCCTTCTTTCTCCTTCTTACATCTCTGTCTGTGTGCAAACAGCTAGTGTAATCCTGGGTCTGGGTGCTCGGGCCTGTCACTACACATTTGCACTAAGTATCTTTCCTTCTCTCATCTCCTTTGGCCTAATTGTATTGTAATAAGCAGTTACAAATCTATTTATGCACACTAAAGCTGAGATTGTACCACTTTTTGGAAGGACATGTCGATAAGTGGAAGTGGACCAGACACGACCCCATATCCTCAACTCCGAACAGAAGATTAGAAGTACATTCATATGACTGAACAGTAGAACAAATGAATTATTGTGTTAGCCCAACTAAAACATATATTAATATTGTAATATCAACATATATTATATCAACCTAACGTTTGTTGGAAGAGTGCTAGAGACGAAGAGACGCGGTAGTTTGGTGAACAATTATGCGTAATGAAGGATTCTAAAGTTGATGCTAAATTGTCATTGTGGTTAGCTGCAGCCACATAGAGAAAAGTAAATGCATGTGTGCTTCGAGCTAGTCGCCAATGCTCATCACAGTTTACATGCATATCTGCAAGTCTGATCAAAAGTAAAATAATAACTGTTTTCTTAATGTAATGTAAAAAAAACATGGAGCTGCATCAAATCCTTTTAATTTATGTGAACATATGACACATGTACGCCGCATCGCGGCTATCGTTCTACACACGCGTATGTTTAGGTTGTGTTTACCCGCAATTGTTGTCTACTTCCTGCATTTGGTTCACTTGAAGCAAACCGAGACCTACACTGACCAGAATTTGCTTCTTTGGTGCGCATCAGATTTTGGTTGTGCATTCACACCTACTGAAACGAAACCAGACTTTCCGAGCAAACAAACTAGGATTTAATTTAGAAGGGCTGGTGTGAAAGCACCCTTATTCTCTGCTTCTGTTTTTATTATCCTGTGAACACCCTCTAAAGTATACGTGATTGTGTTGTTTTTTGTTCAGTGGCTTTGTTTTCTCTTTGTGAGTCAGCTGTAGTGATGCAAATGAGCAGAGGCAGTGTTTACCTGGACTGGCCCTGGTGTGTGTGCATGTGTGTGTGTGTGACCATAGTGCATGCACAACATCTAAGCCTTTGATCATACTACATTGCATTGACAGATGCTCTCTGGTGCTTTCAGATTGCTTATGAACAAGGACACAGACAGGATCTGAATGCCAGTAATTATATCCCCATTGCTAGAACGATAACAATTGTCGCTTAATACAAGTGCAATGGCTTTTTTCTCTCTATCTATCTGTCCTATTATTTTTAGATATGAGAAATGACATTGAAATCCCCCTCCGTCTGCTTCCTCTCTGCCTGGACCTCTGTGTTTACAGCTGTTTGTGTGAGCCTCTATGTGTAAGAGGTGAGGGCCCTGATAAAGGCTCAGCACCTTGTCATCATAGCTGGATGTGTGATCTCAGCGACCTGCTAGAGAACTGCTTCAGAAAATCATGTGCATGTAGCAGAGTTGTGTGTGTGTATCTGTGTGCATGCACAAGAACAGAAGAACAAGTCATTTCATCCAGAGCAGAATGGAATCAAGAGGTGTGAAAAGCTCTGACAAGGACTTGATGTATACCATGTATTATATGTGTTATATAATACATTAAATGTATACTGTATGTTGACAAAGAATGGTTCAGTACTTGTTTTTGCTATTATTTTATTAATTGGCCAGTTATTACTTGTTGTGTTTGTTATAGACACTCGATAAAGACTGATCAGTACACCAAAACTGTGAGTTTCTCATCCAAAATATACTTTGACAAAGTTTAGATCTTTGATAACCTGTTTATCTATTTATTTGCTTTACTTGACATTATTTGTATTTGAAATGCAGAATTGCAGATTGGAGAGATAGGACTTTAAGTGCTTTTCCATAAATGTTTAAGTTCAGCAATTACACCGTTATTTTATCAGATGGAGGATAACCCGTATCCTCTACTTTGAAGCACCTGAACTGTTTAGATTGTCATACCTCGCCATGAATATGCATTACTATAAAATAATAACACATATTTTACTCTCATAAATGAAGAAATGAACAGCCCTACATGACCCACTCAATTACTGCTGCCTCATCATAATTATAATGTTTTAATTGTTTTTTTTTTTATTATTATTTGTTTCCAGAAGCAAAATGACAAAACAGCTACGGCTTAAAATAAGTCCACATAGCATGGCGTGTCATACATGTGCAGCCTTCACTCACACATCCTGTGCTATTAAAAGTTACACGGATAACATCAGATTTTATTTTACATTTTTAAGTCCTGTATATCTGAACAACTTATTTCTAAATCATAAATCTAACCTGTTCAATATTATTAGTACGATCTGGGGAAAAAAAAGAGACAATCTGAACAACGTTAAGTGCTTGTTTTCCAGTAGTTATTGACTATTAATTCTTAATGGTTGAAAACTTGTAAATGGTTCTTAAACTTAAGACAGGTTGAAAAGATGAGCGATCGTAAGAGAAAGAGAAAACCCAAATGTAGCATTTCTAGAGCTCAGCACCTCAACAATGACAACAATGGAACTTGCTATTTTTTTGCAGGATGTTAAAAATACTACAGGAAGTTGTGACTAAAGAAATTGCAGCTATTTATTTCTGTGAGTCAATCATTTTTTACCATAAATCCTCCACATTGGTATTCCATAATTTAACCACTTTTGTTCAGGTCATGGTATTAAATTTAGCTCTCTTGTTATGAATTCCAAATGTGTCTTCTTCTCCACCAATATTCATAAACTTCTGCAATTTCCAGACATTTTTTCATTAAAACAATCCAGACTTTATTTTGTGGCACTTCATGCAAATTAGGTGAGCCACAGCTGTGTTCAATTACATCAGTGGTAACAGTTAATACCCTGCTAAATTGAAAAGTTTTGGACGTGCGGAGTTTAAGGACAGTCTGCAGCATGATGCAGTGTTTCCCATTAATTATGCGGTGGCCCACCATGTTATAGTTTGCACACCAGTTTCATAATCAGCCGAAATTGATGTGCACTTTTCATAATAACAACTTAGGGGCAGATGTACAGATGTTCGCGAGTGTAGCGTAAACAGCGACGGCATGGGGACGCGAATGCTGCTTGTTGTGCGTCTTCATTTTTTACGTTGGCTGTACTAAGCCTGCAGCTTATTGCATAATCAGCGCCCTCTAACTGCATTTTGACACCAGTGATAAGCTCAATTAAAGCAGAACTGTGCAGTATTTTTACCCTAATTGAACAGCTTCAGAGCCATTTTGATGGTTCAATGGCTTATTCCGTGGAGATTGGAGACTCGTGAAGTCTCAGGTCTTGCGAATTGCTTCACGGCACTACAAACTCACCCCCTCAGATGTTCATCATGGCAGAGCCGGGCGAAAAAAGTAGCAGAAAAAAATATTGTTGGTGGAAGTGAGGAAGAGGAAACGACTATATGACCGTGCGAGGGGTCACACACAAGTAAACATCACACTGGCTTTTTTTAAATGAGGGGAATTGAAAAACATAGAAGCATGCAAAATGGATGCCGATGGGCATGACTGTAACAGTGAGGATAATGAGGTAGATGATGGATTGGTGGATGGATGGATGTTTACGGTAGTGTTGTAAAAATATGCACTCCAAAACTGTAGGAGGAGCGCTGAAGAGAAAAAGGTGAAAAAGTGACCAGTCTTGCAAAGTTCCGCTTGAAGAGCGTGAATACTCCACATAAGCCTGATAGGACCTCGTGGAACCTGACAGGTCGGAGGCAGAGAATTTTTCCTGCAAATCGGAGATCACGCTTTAACCAGCAGTTATGTACAAGGTCACCAGCCGCTCTTTACACATGTCCTCCCATGTTTTTTTGTGTGAAACCATGAATTTCCCCCTTCCCTCCACTGAATACACATGTATGAAAAGGAAAAAGGAGGACAGTTTGCCTGTCTTCACTGGCAGGTTGACTGATATTGGTGTTGCATGATGTCGATCTGTAGAACTCATTGCAGCCGATGGCCAGTATACATTTGTTTTTCAATATTTTTGTACACCCCCTCCCCATAACAGCTACACATGAAACACAAAATTGCCAAACTTATTTAAACATTTATTGAACAAAATAAGTGGTCTGTCTCTCCAATCTGCTATTGTGTCCCATATGTATGTTTTTTTTTGTAAATAAAAATATATTCATGAACTAAATATTAAGCTGAGCAAAAACTAAACTTTGTCAAATAAAGTTTTGAATGAAAAAAATACTGACATAGCAGCTTTTATTCCTGAGAGAAAAAGTGCTCCTATTTATTTTTCATTTTTATTACTTTATTGCAATGATACAATGTACATATATATATATACAATAAAAATATATATATACACAAAAGGTGCTCTTACGTAACGCTCATTATCCAGCCCAACCACTTCATTGGTTCACCTGTGTCTGTACTTCTTACCACATCCATACTTTGTCATACTACAGTATCAGGTGCACAATGTGACTGAGTGACATCTGAAATTAGCACAGACATGTTTGTACATCAGCCCTGAAGTGTTTTCTTCTGTAGCTTTCTTGTTAAGCTGTGTGCACTACTATTTGCCTCATGCTGTTTTGCTGTCTCCCTCTCACTTGCCCTATCATGCACTCGCTCTGTTGTCCATTAAGTTTTTACTGTCCACAGTTAGAGCTCATTCCACCTACAACTGTGTGTGCGTGTGTGTGTGTGTGTGTGTGTGTGTCCACGCACCAATGACTGGCATGCTGTGTAGTGCTCTCTCTTTCTTCTTTCACTCTCTAGCCTGTGTGATTCTGTGGGAAACACTGCACTGGATAACTAGATATGTTTACATTATAGTAATATGTTGTTCAGGCATTACCATAATTATTTTGACAGGTTAACTCACAGTAGAGGGCAAGAGTTTGTACCTGAAGGATATAAAACGTTCAAGTCGGGACAGAGAAAGGTGAAAACATTGATCTGTAAACCGAGAATAAATATTTTCATCCTCTGCCTCCTCTCAGTATAAACAGTGTCAGCTTACAACCTTTCCTGTAAAGCTACTAAATGTCTTGGTCATTGTCTATCACAGCCTGGCCTTCTTGAATGGAATTTTTAAAGGAAACACACTTAGAACATCAAAGACAAAGAAAGGATGTGCATGCAGATCTGCATAATAGTTCACAATATGTGAGAAAATAAATGGATAAATCCTACATGGATAGTAAATTACGTTCACGACTACTCTTTGCAGTTTCATTTCCGTACGAATATTCAAAACCATAACAAAATATGTTTGTGTACACCACAGAGGCTGTTGGAATTGAATTTGCTGGGTATGTTGCCATAGGTAAAAGTTCCAAAGTTTCCAAAAAAGCAATAATATCGTGTTTGCCGCAGTGTGGGCTACAGGCTTCTCTTCTATCACTCAGAGCAGCCCCTAATTTTATAGAAAATACGTGCACACAGAGCACAATATTACACAATATATAAGGATTCATAATCAGGTGCATTGTTTACACTTGTGCCTTGTTTCCACACAGCTCTGTGTATCTATGCAAATCGGCCAGAATGCATTGATTCCTGTGGCATTCTCTTAAATATCTGTGTTGGTCTGGAATTTGAATGTATGTTCAAAAATGTAATGTTTGCAGTGGGATTTGGACAGACAAATGAAAACAGAGGCTATTTAAGTCATCTAAGTTACATGATTAATCATAAACTGCTTCAGTCAGTTCATTTTATTTTGATAAGAATAAATCCAACTTAAGTAATCATTGGAAATTCTTGGACATTGGGTATCTTGCTCAGACCATTTGAATCAGCAAAACTTGGCCATGGGCAGCCTGTGTGGTAGAGTCCATTATTACATTTATTCTGTATAACTTAGATACGTCTGTTAGTCGCATCACTGTCAAACAGGTCACTTGACTTGACAGGCTTCAAACTTGGCAGGTGACTTACTGAGGGCATCCGTGTGTGCAGTGCTGACTTTGACGGTGTTTGGAGGAGAAATGCAAGAAATAGTAGAAATATCACTAAACGAGCCGCTCCCATCAGGTCTCACATGGACAAATGAATGGCACCAGTGTGTGCAGTGCCCACTTTGGTTGGATAAGAAATGCAACGGAGTGGGTACAGGTGCTTCATTACTAGAATATGTAATGATGGTATTATTATTTATTTAAACATCACACTTAAACCACCAATCCACAAAACAATATCAGGAAGTGGTAGTCCACAAAACTGACATAATCCTATCCCATGGCACTGTATAGCTGTAAATAAATCTCCATATAAAATTAATAATACATAAGCAATAAACAATACATAAGTTGGACTGGAGAGTCTCCATATATCCCTTTTATATCCCACCACTATAAATAGTGGATTCACCCTGGAAGTCATTTGATGTTATACTTTCTTTCCCGATGAATTTAACATTGGCTGGACTGATTGTACAGCCAAAGGGAGTTTACACTCAACTGGACACAAACATATTGACTATACTTGATTGGAGACTACAGCTTTACATAATAGTGTCTCTACTTGGCTGTTACCTCCACCGTTCACTGGCCAGGTTGACTTTGTTTCATAACCTGAAGCAAAAATATTATATATATTACAAAATTTTTTTTTTTTACAATTACAGCTCTAAAATGTCATGTCGTTTGGCCTTCGTATCTTAAAAACCCAGCTGACTGACTGCTTGCACTAACCCATACGGGGAGAGGTCATGTCACTCAATGCCTCACACAACCCAAGTAATTCCTGCTGAGTCATTAAAAACACATCATACAATAGCTACTGTATGAGAGAACATTTTACTGGTTTTGATACCATGGCATTTCAGGAGCCCAAAATCAGCTCTGAATATTCCAGCATGGATTTAACACACAAAGCAGGGCTGTCAAACCCAAATGATGCGAGGGCCAATGAGCATCAAGTCTGTTTAAAAGGGGGCCGGTCTAAAGAAAAAACTGGAAGTTGTTCAGTATGTGGCCTGTGGGTTTGACACCTGTATCTTAAAGTGCTTACTTCAATTTCTTACTTGACACCGCCCCTGCAATGGCCTCAGTCCACTTTTTGTTCATGATCTAATCTTTACTTCTTTGGATTATGAGTAATTTGAAATAGAGACAAATGTTATCAGAGCTAATTACATACTGTATATCTTACTTTGGTGATGAAAGATTAATTTACGATATATTTATGCAATAGAAATATGTATAATGTTTTTAGATGGTTATGAATAAATGACATAGTTTAACCAGTTGTCAAGGTTGTTTCTGCCATGCTAACCTCTACAGTATGCTCTCCCTGGCTGCCAGCTGCCTGTGTGTGTGTGTGTGCAAGCGTGCACTCTGAAGGGTATGATTTGGATATTGTTGTGGAGGTGTACAAACAGAGCAGTCAGTTTGAAGTACTCTCTTGGACAGTATTTACATGACCTGAATCAGATGTTTGTGTTCACGTGGACTGACAACAGCTTTCATTTTTCATGCTGAATTGAAATACTAGCACCTACTCATATCTGCTGATTATAGAGTGCCGGTGAATAGCTATATTTTTTGCCTTGAATGCCGACTTTTCTCTAAACCAAATGTGATGCACTTAAGGTTACAATGATAATGCAAAGTTTAGTTCATAATAAATGTGTGTTGTCAGTTTGAGTTGTGTTTTATAGCGAAGATGGCAGATGTCTGTGGGGCTGCTTTTAAATCCAAACAGTGCAATCATAACTAGTGAAACTGTTATATACAGTATCATCACAGCTAATTTAAAATAAAAACAGCATCCATAGGGCTCAAAAATGTGTGTCTAAATAAATGTAATAAAAAGGTAACAATGGATTGCAAAGGCAGCAACAATGCAATGGGTATCCATTGACCTCTGAACACTTACAATTATCCTGTACAACAGGTTATGACAGGTATGGCCTAGGGTCAATTTTTATTAGGTCTTTCCAGACTAAACTTTTTTCTTCTAATCTAAGATATCTAATCTTGTACAAAAAAGGACACATGTAGTAAATGTATTGGTTTAAAAATAAAGAGTAACAAAGGCCACCAGCTGTTGCAAGTGTCTCCAAACGTCTTACAATAGTCACCTAGTGATAATGTGGACGTTGTGCATCATATTTACATTTCAGTTAAGCATCATTTCCAGCAACAGAATCTCTTTAAGTTCTCTTTCAGTTGTTAAAAAAAGTGAAAAAATCGATATTTTGAAATCATCTGCTGGACCAAATACTGATGTTGGCAGGCCAGTTTTAAACCACCTGCCGACAGCTGCTGACCACAGTATATTTTTTTACAAGCTACCTCCTGGTAATCATCCTGTTTTTACATTTCTGCTGCATTACTGTAAATCTCTCTCCTAAACTTTGGACACCGTACCTGCTACTTCCTCCACCACGTCAGGATCATCATCTTGGTTTCTTTTCCCATCATTCTCTTTTTCTCAAAGCAGTGTCATCTCTCCCATCCTCTGTGTTACCAAAGGTCCAGAAAGGTGCATCATCACTGTCACACTTTTCGTATTTGCCTCCAGTCCAGTTTATTCACCTTGTTGTTCAGGCGTCTTTGACACAGCACGACTCACTTGATGATGTGTGATTTGCTGATACCCCTCCAGCCTCTTAGCTCTGAACTCTAATGTGGAGGCCACTAGGGCTATGCTAGCTTAGCTCATTAGTGGTTACAACAAACAGTCTGGGTGACAGACTAGTTCACACACACACACACACATAAACTTCTCTGCAGCTCACTCCCTTGCATACTTCATTTACCAGAATTCCACACCAAACTACCCACAAGGCCACCCTCTTAAAAAGACATATTTAATATTATATAATTATAATATTGAAATTCATCGTTATTAAGAAAAATAATATTGTATCCAGGGCCACATGGTCAGTGTAGTGGTCAGCACTCTTGCCTTTGCAGCAAGATGACCCGGGTTTGCGACCTGGTCGGAACAAGGGCGTTTCTATTTGTGGATTAGGGAAATTGAACTCTACTATTGCAAATGAGGGTTCCCCCTCAATGATTAAAGGTTGTGTGTATATAAGTACCATGTACCTTCCTAAAAGTACATTCATTTTTTTCTTTGTTTTTGAGGTGTTAAAAACTGCTAGGTGGTGAAAAGAAGAGTGCCGAACAAGTTTCTCCTTTTAAAATGTCTACAGCATGGCTTCTATTACCATGGAAATGCACTATAGGGCAGTAATTGTTACCGGCCTCCACACTCGCAGCCTCATACACTACAGAAATTAGAAAGATTGCGTTCATATGTGAGCTCACATGCACTACCTCGTGCGCACTCATAACTCTACTTACTGTCTCTTTTGGATGTGCAAAAATAACTGAATGTCTGGAAAATCAGGTTAAGGGGAAAAACTGGGTCGAAGAGTGGTCCATTTTTAAATCTGTCACTTTGAACTGACATGTTGTCGAAAATGACTTTTAAAATACTGCAGCTGGATCCAGATGATCAGAACAATTAGTGCAGTGGGGGGAATTTTCTCTTCCATAATGGTCATAATTGCGTACTCTGTGATTTGTTATAAAAGAAAATGTATATCCAAAATCATCCATGTCATATTAAAATGTAATTCCAAAGTCATTTCATCCAATCAACTCAGCCGCTCTACTTTTATATTCTCTCTCGTTTTGCGCTAAAAAGAATGGCTGTTCTTTGAATCTTTAAATGACTGATGAATTGAAATTTTGAATTTTTAATGCATCAAACACCCAAAAAAGATTGGACAATCACTAATAGCATATTGCTCCTAGTATCTCAGAAACAATGAGACGCACAATGTAAAGCTAAGAGGCTTAATGTCTGCTGTCACCATGGAGAGAACAATAGAGACAGTAATTGTGTCGTACCAGTACTCAAGCAATCCCATTAGCTACTGGGCAGTCAAAGTAAAAAGACATGAGGGAGAAGTCGACTGCTTTCAGCCTGATGGAACAAGGCGCTGAGCATGGAGTCTCTACCAATGTCCATATCAGTCCGATACAGTTGTTTTTAAAAGCTGTTAACAACCAAGTGGCAACTGGCTGTGATGTCACCCATAAAAACCTGTTCTCCCAATTTGAAACCTCCAGAATCGTGATTTTGGCCGGCACCATGTTGAAGTTTTACAACCAGAAGTTCACAAAGGTCCACCACAATCTGGCTGCTATTGGACAAAACATCTGTCAATCACACTCGTGTCCATCATGTACTTTTTACATACTTTATTGTCCGTTTTTCCACAAATTTGCAACAGATGGACGGTTTGGTTTGGTTTGGTTACATATTTGTTTTCGCAGGTTTTTTTGAGTTTCCATTAGGAATAGTACCAAAATAACTGCCCCCAACCGCTGACTTTTTTCAGTACCCATCCCTTAGGGTATCAGAGTAATGGTACGGTATGGTATGGGTGGAGCTAGACCCACAACAGTCAGCTGATTGGTTGAAGCAAAACCTCATCCAAAGCTTGACGTCTTGTTGAGACAAACAGCCACAACCCGAGCAGGGTCATTTTCCCATAGACTTTAAGAAAGAGTTGTATTTGTATTGAAATTGAGTTGTCCTTCTAGTGGCTACGGGCGACAGTAGCTCAGTGGTAGAGTGTGTGTGTGATAGAAAATGCACTACACATACTGTATATGTGCTGTGTGAGTGAATGGCAAAAACTGTAGTGTAAAGACTAGAAAAGTGCTATATAAAATGTCATTTACTATATTTAGTATGTTCTCATTTCCTGATTTGTTTCAAAAGTGACCCACAAGACAATGCCTATTTTTTTAATATAATATACGGTCTATTTTAACAGCACATCAACAATATAATGCACCAACTGTGTAACAAATATTCAACTGACATTGAAAAAGAAACATACGGCACACAACAGAACTAAAATGCCGTTGCTGCTTTTTAATTACATTTTACAGTCTGTGCTTAGTAAAATAATAATGTGAAATTCAATGATTTTGGATTTGATCTGCTTTTTAGATTCAATCCTGAGATTATGACTAATTCCAGACCAACACATTGGGGGGGCAGGGGGAGGGGGGCGATGTGGCCCGAGGGGAGGTGGAGCAAACAGCTGTTGTAGAGAGAGACAAGCATCGATGAACATTGACTTGTATTTTTTTATTTTTTTATTTTTTTATTTTTTACTCAGATTGCCAATGATAAAAGTGATGTTGATAAATTCTTGCAAAGCCAGTTTATCTGCACTTGTCTGGCTCGGGGTTGCTGATGGCAGCATCCAACCCTGATAACCCCTGTGGCCTGAGGCATGATGTTGGGAGGAAGAGGAGGGCGGAGGATGGAGGATGATGCAGCGACTGGGTCTTGGCCAGCGTATAACCCTAAAGCACCCACTTGTTATTTTGCATATCCATTGTGAAGTGGGTAAAATAATACTCATTGCCATAGGCTTTCCTTGTGAACCTGTGATGCTCATTACACAGCAGGAAATTAAATAGTTGGATGGGTGAGACTTTGCTATTCTTAGATCTCTAACAACAGGAGGGTAGCAGTGATTTTCTGCCTGAAGGTGACACCTGAGGAAGGAAAACAAAAACTGACTTTATTTCACTGACCACTCAGTGTGTCAGGCTCAGATAACAGTCTTACTGCTGTGCTTCATTAGCTGATCATTACTTACCATGATAAAACTGCAGATGACATTAACATGCACTTGGCTCTGCATGTAATTACTAAGGTTCTTTTGATGCTTTCGTATTTATGTGGAATATGAAAAGAGTCATATAAATATATATATATATGTATATATATATGTATACATATGTATATGACTGATCTATATATTTATTGACTCATTTTGAATTGATACATTATTGTTTCCTTATTATTTCTAATTACTGCCTTAATTACCCATTAAAAAAAAACAAGTACTAGTAGTAAATATGTAATAAATACAACAATCCAGCACATGAGAGCTAGTGAAAACAATGCAGGGTCTACATCCTTTGTTGAACTAATGAACAGCTAATGAGATGCATTCAAGAAATCTGTTCAATTTGTTCTGTTCAATCACTTCTGCAAACACACATGACGTCGCTGCCACCTTGTGATAATAGATGCAGCACAAATCGGGTAGTTACTATGAATAGTATGATAATAAAAGCACAGATAGTTTTAATTATGCAATCTTTGATAAAACATGTTTTGTATCTTTTTTAATAATAATTTATATAATAATAGTCACAGTCACTGATTGACTTTTGTATTCAAATGAATAATCAAACACTCAAATAATCAAATACTCATGCCCATCCATACTCCATATGTATGAAATATAAACATAGTGCCCCCAAGTTCCCTTTTGACCTTGTTAAAATATCCTGTTTAGATACATGTATGGTGTCAAATTGGAGTAATTTTTGTTTAGTTAACAATGCTTTCACCTAGATTTGTTTTCAATTACGCAAACCAATGCTAAATGACTAAGTGAAGCTGTTGCTCCCTTTGAAATCCTTGCTCTTTGTTAATGTAATTCTGCGATGTATGATCAGAACTCTTACATGTGTCGTTACCATCACCAAGTTCATGCTGCGCACAGAACACTCGTCTTCTTTTCTACTAATTATGAGGGGGACCTTTGAAAATATACTTTATTCGTCATGAAAGCACATTGGGATCAGTCCGTCTATTTTCTCCATGAATGTTTTTAACACTGGCTTGATTTCATTTCGTGACAAAACAATATAAAAGACATGAAAATCACAGAAGCAAGGGAAAAAAAAAATAGTGTAACAAGAAAGAGAGGGCCCATGTGTGGGAGGCTGCATGCATATGTGCGGGCTATGAGCCTGTGAGACTGCATGCACCTGGAAAGCACTTGACAGATGGTTTCTTCGGCTCGAGCTGAATGTTGCTTCTTTGTTTCCTCAGTGTTATACAGAGATAGAAAGTGTTTTGGTCAGCATTTTGATTAAGCTACACTCTTTCGACACTCAATTGCTGTGGATTATTTCCTCCTGTATCCCTAGTTTCCTTTTGTTTAATTTTGTGATCTAAAAGAGATCAGAGCTTTGACTTCCTCCGCTGATGTTTTCTTGTTTACCATCACAGCACAGAGCTGTGCGTCTGGAGTCATTATGTGCTGCATATCGGTAAATCCTCAAGCTGTAGCAGGGATTTGGTCATTTGTAAGAGACAGGTAAAGATTATGGTGCAAGTGTTTTTTTTCACAATAACCTAGACAGAGAAAAAAGACAACTGGTCTTTCTCCAGCAGCCAAGAACGCTTGTTCCATCATTAGGTATACTATAGCAGCATTGCACAGGTTTGCTTTTGTTCAGTCTTCCATGTCATTAGTCATATTGTTTTCCCATAACTAAACAAAGCTGTCATAGAGGAGCCAGAACACATTCACATTAATAAGCTGGACGGTTGTGGGTTTGATTCTGGGCTCTGCTAGTCTACATGCCGATGTGTCCTTGGGCATGACACTTGACCCCATGTTGCTCCCTACGGCTGTGAATGGGTATGAAAGATAAGTGGTAGGAAATGCACTGCACATACAGGTATATGCACTGTATGAAAGTGTGAGTGAATGGGTGAATGGCAAAATTGTGGTGTAAAGCAGCGTTGAGTGTCATCAAGACTAGAAAAGCGTTATATAAATACAGACCATTTACTATTATTTTGAGGTTTAAAATAATTGTTAGAACCAGCCATGGATATCATTACACTAATGCTATTAGCTCTACACCAATTGCTCACTTAATCAACTACTGATTTATTGATTACTTATATAATCACCAACTATTATATAAAAAAAAAAAAAAAAATCATAGATATTAAAAGTTTTTGAGATTTATCAACACATTATGGATATATTTTTGTTGGTGACCATCTTGTGGACCAAACAGCCAATCTATTATTCAAATAAACAAGACAGATTAGTAAGAATTAAAATATTTAGTTGCAGCCCTAAACATTATTCTTACATTTAATTTAAGGTAGCTCTCTCTGTATCTAACATGCTGAATCATTTACTGTATTTCGTCATCTTCTGTATGTTTACAAGAGGTCACCTGAGACCAAGGGTGAGGTGAGGTGAAAGTCCTCCCTCCGACAGTGTTTGAACAGCCTCTCACTGCATGGATCAGGCCTTAACAGATAATTAATAGACATGATTTCCTCACATGTACTGTTTTACACCTTCCAATAATACACATTCATTCAGGGCTGTTTAATATAAAATGTTTTGGTTTGACTTGAGGAGGAGATGTGCTGCAATCAGGATGCAAATAAGACGTGACAGTCACGCTGGTGTTGGATTGTCACTGTGGAACCCTGAGAAATTGCCCTTCTAAATTTAGCATGTACTCTTTGCAGCAAATGTTCCTGCCCTTTGTGATACTGTGGGTAATAATCCTTACTATTTTTGTTGTTTGAAACTAAATGAGGCTTTAATGCACTCTGATTCCATCTCACATTGCTCATTAACTATTCCCTGAAAGTCCTTGTACTTTCATTTTCATTGTATTATTCATAAAGATTTAAAGACACTTTTAAGTGTGAAATTCAAGTCTCCAACATTCTGTTTTGATGTGAAAGAAACTCACAAAGCAGATAGGAGGATAAAGACACAAAGCTGTGCTTGTTCCTGACACTGAAATATTAAAGGTTTTTTTGATTCTTCATTGTGTGAACCTGTTCAGCAAATGTGTGTCCTCACTCCTCTGTCTTCCTCAGCACAGGTTCTGCACACTCTGTCTTTAAAGCCTCATTAAAGGTGCCGTACACGGCATTTGAAGCCTTTTATCACTAACCGTCTTCTTCTTCTTGCCCTTTTGTTTTACAGATGGTCACGAGAACAAAGAAAATATTTGTGGGCGGCTTGTCGGCCAATACAGTAGTGGAAGATGTGAAGCAGTATTTTGAACAGTTTGGGAAGGTAAGGCTGTTTTATTTTATTTTATTCTTTTTTTTGTATTGCTGCTTCTTTTTATTGTGCTGTCTCAATAACCATTGCATATTGGATGTTAGAGTATTTCAACAAATCAGATTTCATTGTATCATAATCATTGAGATAAACCACACACACACAGACACACACAACAAATATATTTTGATTAATTAATGCCTCAGCTGCACAACTGGTGCACAGCCCCTGCTGTCACTCTGACAGATACACTGCGGTTCACACCACATGGTCACCACTCCAGCAGTAGCCAACACTAATTTAAGCATTAAAGGGACAGTTCAGGTGTTTCAGAGTGTGGTTGTATGAGCCACTGACACACAATTAGCACTGACTGCATTAAGCTCACCCCCTGTGTGCCTCCTGTGCCAGAAGACAGCGACACTTACTTTCTCTTAAAAGATGGTTGCCAGAGGTGACACGAGCAAAAACTGATTTTATTTGGTTGTGGGGGGGAGTGGACATCCAGCCAAGGATCCTTGGCTGGATGTCCACTCCCCTTCTCTCTCTACCTTTCATGCATCTGTCCTGTTTAAAATACACGCTCACTATTAAGACAGCCTTTTCTGGCTGATATCGGAAGTTTGTATTGCTTTGTAAGACGCTCCATAGAGAAAATCAGTGATTTTATATCACACCACACAAGAGTTGTTGATCCACTGCTGCCTCCACAGGTCAGTCATAGTGTGTTATTTTGTGTCTGAATCATCACACAAACTTACCAACCAAGGCAGTGGTGTACTGGCAGCTCCTGCAATTTAAAAACGCTGATTTTCTAAGACTGTCCTCTCATAAAACACGACAATGTAGGTTGTATGCAGAAATTAAGACCTATATTTACGGGTTCAAAACCAGCGCAGTAGTACATGAGCAGTAGTAGTAGCAGTAGTACATATATGACAGCAAGCTGGTACCTTGGATGTGTCGTCATCCAGTAGCTCCGCAGAGGTTAAAAAAATATTTTTTTTATTTTTACCAAATAACCCTGTCTTTTTTGCCCTAACCCTAATCTCACTAACACCTGTGTATAGTTGAGTTGAAAAATACGCTTAAAGTGCGCTTAAAACGTAGTGATGGGTTTGGCCAAAATGACCTATAGTTATGTTTCAGTAGGAGGACAGGTTGGATATTCTCTATGGACTTTGGTATAGAAGAGTAGGCTAAACACATGGAAGGAAAGGTTGTCTAATGGTGAGATAAACCAGCAAACATGTTCATAAAATATAACAGATCTTGTTAGGTGAGCCTAATTTGTTAAGTGGCTAAAATGAGTAGCCCATGTCTCTTCTGGTTCCCAGAGCAGGGATGTGTCAGTACACCATACAAAAAAACAACCTAAACTCTCCCTGCATTTTAGGTTTTTGTCCCAACAGGTATACAAATACATTTGGAATCTGACACAAAAACAGCTGAAAAAAAATGGCAACAGCTTCACACAGCCCTTAATGCATATTCAACAACAACAACACAAGAGCACAAACGAGCAATGACAACCAGCTGCCATGACCAAAGCCCTCAGTAAAAAAATAAAACACATTACAAGCAATGTTTTTCCATATCTGTGTTGGCACAATATTAAAATCACATATTACTTGGTGTTGGAATCCAAGTTGAAATGTGGATATTGTGACAGCGTTATTCCACTGTGTTGTGCAAGGAAGACACACCCACTTAATTTAAATTCAGCCTTTTTCCCCCCACGTACACACTGTTCTCATGACCAGTTCCCCCAACTGAAAGAGGCATACATGCACACAACCTCTTATGCAAGGACAGGCATCGTACACAAACACACACACACACAAACACATGGGTGTGTGCGCACCCACACAAACAGGCTTTGATACAGTGGCATCATTTCACAGATAATTTCCCTACGCTGAGTGGAGATCCATTTCCCTCATGTCATATTCCACATCAGTCAAGGTCACCTTCAGCTGATACAGCTCCTCTAACATCATCACTTGACCTTGAGTTTAAACAATTTCACTGAGGATGGATTTTTCATGGGCACATAATGCACCGTGTCCTGGAGGAGACAAAAGAGCTGTTACAAATGAATATAAACTGACAATAGGCAACCACCTTTCGCCTATAAAAGCCAGTGTGATTTTTGTGTGTGTGTTTTTTGTGGCTGAAAGTGTGGAAGGTGAAGGACTTTGTTTTGGTCTTTTTTTTTTTATGGAAGTGGCTATGAAGACCTCACAATGGCCCGCGCTGCCGCTCCATGTAAAGATGCCTTATTTGCACAATACAACGCGGCGAGCAAATATTCAGCACGACTTTGCAATCAATTGATCCGAGAAAGGGCTTGAAATGATTTTCGACTTGATTGAATGACATAATTGACTTGATTATACAAAGTTTTTTCCCTCCTCAAGGAATCCTCAAATGCTTAGGAGGAAACCAACAAATCAGACTGATTGAGCGAGATTGTGTGCATGTTTCTGTGTGTGCTGCTTTTAGAGCCTACTTGTGCATGCTTGGATGTGTCTGCCATACTGCTCTTGCCATGCGTGAGTGTGTCAGCGATTAAGTGTATTTATGTGGGTGCATGATTAGGTATGTGTGTGTGTAGAGGTTTGAGTGTGTAGTGCAGAAAGGGGCGGGGGGGGCGGGGAGGGGGATCAGAGTAGATATGTGTGGACTGTGGCTGTGACAAGACACCGAGCAAAAAGAGGTGTGTTTCAGTGCGTCCTTCAATTCCTGCCTTGTACATTCCAGGATTTATTAAATAACCTGCCTGTCACTGCATCCTACCATTATCGCCACATACACACCACTCAGAGGACTTACTGTATACACAGAAGGGAAAACCAGCTAATTGAGTTTCCTCTGCATAGAATCCTGGTTGCAGTCATCAGTTTGTCTGTCTGCCTCTGTGCTTGTCAAAGGCGACATTAGCCAGCAATAGAGCTGCACAATTCTGGGAAATGATTTCCTTTGGTTATCATTTTTGTCCCTGCTAATAGTCTATAGGGTAGTTAACTGTCAATGATTTGATGTTTACTTGACAATAAACGTATTGTCAACATATAATTCAATAAGATTATACGTGTGATCATATGTTGACGTGATCCTGTTAACTTTCAAGTGACCAACTGATCAGAAGTACATAGTCAACCAATAAGTTGCTGACAGAGAACTAGTTAAATGATGAACACAAAAATACTATTCATAGTCAACGGGCATAATGTCGGTTGACATGATTCTGAATACCCGTTCAACAATGTCAACAATGGACTATGAAAATAAAGTGTTCCCCTTTTTTCCCCCTTTTTTTCTTGGTTAAGATGCAATCATATTACACATCACATTTCAAGCAGAGATATAAATATACATGATGTAATAACTGTCACTGGTTAATCAATCATTACCCATCGAACAACAAGGTGAAAGTGGTAAATACACAGGTTCGTTTTTACATCGTCTAAACAGCAGCATAAACAGTATGAGGATGTCCGCATCACCACACACACACACACACACACACACACACACACCTGCCCTGGTTGACCATCCAAACATCCATAAAGTTTTAAGTGTCTTCAACAGTCAGTTGTTGGACTTTACTTTAACTGTGTGAGAGTGTGTGACTGCACGTCACTACAGCCTGAGAAGCATCAGAGTCAAACTGTGAACTTGTTCAGTGATCAAACATCGACCGTCATTAATGAGCCGAATTGTTAGCAGCAGCTTAATACTTATGACCGACTGTGAACTGTGAGACCTGCAGCACAGACACAGGGTGTTTGATTTTTTTTGTACTTGTCCTGTCCAGTACCTAGGACATGCAGTGTGGTCAAACAGATTTTCTGTGCACAGGAAGAGTGTGTGATACTCACCCTGTAATTGTTGTGATTTATATTGACTGTGTGTCCCATTGTATCATTTGATTTTTATTGTCTGTGAATGATGAACATCCTAAACTTTTTTTTAAAATCAAATATCTTTTTTCTGATTGTCTGAAACACAAACTTTCTCTGCTTTTCTCTCACTCATCCATGACCTCGCCTGCTTTGTTGCAGCTGATGTCCTTTGTTTAAATGCATCAGAGTCGTTGTCATGTAGGGATGAGATCACATAAAGGTGTGACACAAGATCATCATTTCTCTTTTCTTATTAAACGTGTAACGTGTACTCTACCGGCAACGTGTCAGGACACATTGTCACTTTTTAAAATGTCTTGGTGGTATTTCAAGCACTTTCAAGCATCATGCAATACAAGCAAATGGTCTTACTTTCATGGTTCAAGCTATTTTAGCAGTAGTGTGTGCGTGTGTTTGTGTGTGCGTGTGTGTGTGTGTGTGTGTGTGTGTGTGTGTGTGGCGCAGCATAGGCCAATTAGCAGGATGTGGTCTGCAGAGATGGTGGTGGTTGTGAGGCAGTGGAGGGGAAACAGCTGGTGTGGCCACAATTGGGTCACAGGTTCTGCCTGTAACCTCCACACCCCCTCTCTCTCCCTCCCTCCCTCCTTCCCTCCATCCACCCCTCCATCATTCGCTCCCATCTCCATTCTGTCAGGGGGGGAAGAGGTGGCATTTGTTATGGAGAGACGCTGACAGCTCTCGTGCACATCAGTCTCACTGCCAGTCTCACAGCCGTCACCATTAGCAAAGAGCACATTGCTGGAGCTTGGCGCAACTTCAGACGAGCTGCTCCAGAGTCTGGGCCCTCTTTGTTTTATTTATTTCTTTTTTTATCTGCCTTCAGTACACGCTTACGGTTTGCATTTGAAGTGATTGTTATAGTCATTTGAATGGAACTGCAGTGTGGTTGTGTTTGAGTGATTCTAATGCACCTCAGATGGATCCCATTACCTGCCTAATAGTAGCCACATCCTGCCTTCCATTTTTTTTTCTTTCTTCTTAGCAGCGCACAGCACCTAAAGCCCTGCAAGCCAGATGAGACAATCTTATCACCACAGCCCGGCCTCCCTTTATATTCAAGGACTCTTCACTGCAGGCTGCTGCTATTTCTGTCTTGCAATGGAGTCAAATTAATCAGTGTGCTGTTTGTGCGGTTATGTGCAGACATAAACGTCTAGGAGAAAAAAAAAAAACAGTTAGCCTACGGAGAACACATTTTTGATTTTTACCTCCGTAGTCGACGGTGTTGCTATTTTGCCATACCATAGTGTTGTTAAGTTTGCAATACACACATTTCTAAGCATTTTAATGCATTTTCCTTCACGCCACTGTGTTGGTCTGTGGTTTGCGTTACAAGCAGAAACATTGTGTTCACAGAAGATGTTTTTAACTATTTTCCACTTATCGGCAAAGTCTGTATTCATCATATGATAATGATGATAATAATTTTGGCTTGCAACTATATACATATTTGTTCAATCATTTATTGGGTTTCACGTCATGCCAGTAAAGTGTTGCTACTGGGCTATTCAATTTCCTATCATGTGTGACAAAAAATAAAAATCATGTTTTTTTTTCATGATATTTGACCTTTGCACTTTTAAATGGCAATTTACATCATTCTAGTCTCAATATTTTTTCAGTCAATCAACAATTTTTGCAGCATTTCTTTTCATAGTTTGACTTCTAAAGAGCAACAGTTGCATGGATTTTATGTCCATGTTCGGTTTTGATGTTGTTCAGCTTTGAGGATCTATAAAACATTTCAGTGAGGAGACTCTGTATGAGGCAAAGGCGAGCTTCTCCAGTGCTTTGTAAAATATGGATTGTCTAGCACATTTTTGTTGATTTAGAAAGAATCATTTTCATGTTGGCCCTAAAGAGCCCTCCTATTTTCCTATAAATGAAACACCTGTTATCCAAACACCTACCACTTCAAACTGTTTCCCAGAGGCATGGACTTGATTACAGATGGAAGTATGTGTGATGACACCTTTATAAATTTAGATGTGATGGACCAGTAGAGCCTTGCCCAGGCATGAGAAGAGCCCTTCCTACAATTAAAGGCATAATTAGCTCGGGTGGTTAATGCTTCCTCATTGGTTTATTGGTAATCAGCTTTGAGTGCAACTTGTAGTAGCTGTATTTGGCTAAGCTAACCTGCTCAATGACTTCCATGTAAGTGGGCAGTGACGATCATGTCCAGGCTGTCCTGGTTCTCATGCTCCATTGGTATACAGCCAGATCCTGAAGGTGGGGCTGAATGAGAGGAGGAGCTTAAGCGTTTTACTGCTGCTGGGCTCAGGAGGGATAAAGGTGGAGCTGGAAAAGGTCACTACAGAGTCCTAAGATGAGACAGTGGTCTTGTGGTGTTAAAAAAAAAAAAAAAAAAGAAATTCAGTCACGGAGTGTGGCTGTGAGAGTGATGACACCTGTCGGAGGACACTGGAAAGATGAGTGAGTGTGTCCTAGTCCACCACAGCAGCTGTGCACTGTTTTTTCTTGTGTTTCACCTCTGGCCAAGGAAGCGTCTGCATATTTTGCTCATACTTTGTCTGAGAGGAAGCAGATGAGGGGAAGAAACAGAGTCAGGGAGAAAAAAAGAGATCTTCTTTTGTTAGTGCAGGAAATTTGTTCTGAGGCTCAGGTAATCTGCTGCCACAGCTGACATTTTGCATGCACTTACATTTAACAAGAAGCAGAAAAATACCTCTCTGACCATCTTTAAAACACTTTCTTTTGTTTAACCTTTATTTAAGCAGGCCTTCTTTTCAAGGAAGACCTGCATGGGCAAAGCAGGCTTCAGCACAAATACAGTGTCACATACTTTTCTTGTTATTATTATTTTGGCTTCTCCCTTCATGAGTCACCACAGCCATAATCTACCTCCATCTTGTCCTCTCCCTTGTGTCCTGTTCTGGTACACCAACTGTCCTCATGTCCTCCTTCACAACATGCATACATATACACAGACTCTGTTTTTTTTTAAAGCATTTAGTGGCAATACAACTCTTTACACCTTCTGCTTCATGCTAATGTTGTAAATTACAGACTTGAACTTGTATTTAAAAAGTGCATCTGATTCTCTGCAGAAATTAAAGAAATGCAAAAGAAAACAACAACCCAGCCATCTTTGATGTGACTTGTTTCATTCATAGTTCTTGCGTGATCAGTTTGATTGCTGAATTTAAATTTTAACCTCAAGTGACAACACATTTTAGCTTTGACATAAACAACACATAAACCAGGCTTTATTGGAATGTGTGAAATTGGACATGAAGTGTGCTTTGGGCTTGTATTAAAATTGATTGGAGCTTTGGGGGGAAAACAAAACAAGTATACAGTTGTGACTTGTTCTCTGGCATAAATGTAGATGATTAATGCAAAAAGGAAACGGTAGCAAAAAAAAAAAAAAAAAAAACTTGGTATAAACCAGAAGAACCTAATCAAAAGACTCCAGTCCTTCATTCCACTCCCTCCGCTAGTGCAGGTGCACATTTGCATGCCATTTACATGGTAGCTAACAGTGACCACCACTCCTGCGACGTCTCATGTCCATCATCCACTGACATTCTGTCATTGTTTCCTCTCTGCTGCAACTTGACTAATCAGTGCAGTATACAGTCTGGTTCCAGTGATTATAAGGAGTGATCAGGGCAGCGCTGATGGAGCATGTGCCTTACAGTGCAGATTTTAGCCAGAGGCTTCAATCTCATTGCAGTCACTTGTACTTAGTGACTGAGACCAGCCGTGAGAAGGGCAGAGCAATAGAAATGAATTGGCCATGAATGTGGATATGGCCGTGGCGCTGCAGGGACACACAGGGGGAAAGGGCCAGTTAGACAAACTATTTCATATCCCCCTTGACCTTTATTTGCCCAGTGGCCCAGCAACATTTCCAGTAGAGTACCTTTTAAATGGCCGCTGAAGAATTGAGCTACAGTGTTCTTCTTCATTTATTGTGTGTGTCATTCGATGAGAACGCAAACACGAGTGCTAATGCAAGTGTCCCCAGCAGAGGTTACTGAATTTTTTTTTACTTAAAGGATTAGACCTTTAACAAAAAAATCCAATTGATCTTTGACTATTGCTGATCCTTATAAAATACCTATCTGATGGGCAATGACGCGCTGTGCTGTATAGGCAGCTCACAAAGAGAGCAGAGGCTCAGGGGAGATTGACACCTTTCTGTATGTCTGTAGTCTCATCTCCCAGCTGTCCCTCCTGAAATGGCTCCCTCAGGATAAGCTGGGATTGGCTTGATTGTGTTATCGGTGACTGATCAGGTCACTGAATGATGGAATTTTGAGCCCCTGTTCTGCTTAAAGAATGAAATGTTTAAAGAAGATTGACTGTGATTGCATCGGATCCAGCACCTGCTCAAAGGGGTCAATCAGGTGAAGGCAAGAGGCAGCAATCTCTGCTGTGCTATTGTGACACGAATGACAGTGGGGGGGGGGGAATTAATGTGTGTGTTCAGGTAGGGTGTTGCTGGACGGGGAGGGGGGTAAAGATGCCATTCAACAGGGAAGCCGTTGAAAAATGTCATCAGAGGAAGTGTCATGAGTAATTTGCAGCAGTCTCACCATCAGATTGGTGTGGAGGTAGACGCCTCCACCTGAGCCTCGCAAACTGCAGCCTTGTCCTGAGGGAATTCTAGGTGGGAGAACACTTCCAAGATTCAAAGAAGAGTTTATTTCCCAGGTGGTTGGGAAAAATGTATTGGTATATCCCATATGTGTGTGTTCTAAAGATTGGCATGGAATAAAGGCTTTAGAAGGTAGGAGTCTGGTGACACACACATACACACACACACACACACGCGAGAGAGCCAATTGCTTGGGGAAAATTGCAATGTTAAATAGTTCTGTGTGGTTTTGAAGGATGGATATATAGATAGATGGACTAATGGATAAATGAATGTGCAGTTCTTATATGGAACTAAATAAATCACTGCGGTGCAGTTTAACTGTAAATTTACAGTAAAATGCAATATTTATGCATGGAAATCGCAAGGTTACAGTGAAACTAGTACTAGTATTGCAGTAGTACTGTGAAGTTACAGTAAACTACACTACATAGGTAGGTAAGAAGGTAGGTAGGTAGATGGGTAGATAGATCGATAGGTTTCTTTGCTGTGACTCAAGTGCATATTGAGAGACAAGTAGAGACAAGAGCATTTGAGTCGAGGTCCACTGAAGACAAAGCCCTCCTCTGAGTGACAGACCTGATGTCTTTTCCTGCTGCAGCCAAATGAGAAACAAAATGATGCTGTCAAAATTTCAGCTCTCACCTGATAGGCTTCTGAAGAGGATGCAAAACTGCTCTTCAGCCCAAATAACCCTTTTTATCTTCATCAGATATTTTTTTCTTAACAGAGGGTTGTCAGAGCCCCATTTGAAGAGCTCAGGACACCAGCGGTCATGAGACATGACTCAGCACCACCTGGAGAACAGGCAGCTGACGTGGTACATCTGAAAACGATGATGATGCATAATGCTCACTGTACATGTGAGCAACATATGCATAGTTTTATAGCTCTTTTTATAGAGAGGTATGCTAAATGTGTTTCTCTGGCCCTTTGTGTGGTTTCATCCCCAGTGCCTGAGCAGCAAAGCGAGGACAATAGAAGTGCTTGAGGTTTAGCTGCAACTCTAATGCTGTACTCGCATTTTAAGGTATACTGTAAACAGAAAATTAAAAAAAAAGTTTTATTGCAGCGGTGGATTTAACATTGACACAGTCTTTGCCGTCTCCAGCAGTTGGCAAAATAGATCCATACACTTATCTTTTGGGGAAAAAAAAAAGAGAGTAGAAACCAAGAGCTTTTCTCCTGACTGCCAATTTGCAGTAAGAGAAAATGTGTAGAGTGGAATGTTAGTTTCAGAATGAGTTTCTCTCACGGCCTTTCCTGCAGCCAACTTCAGATTGAATAATAAAGTCTCCTTTGCTGTGAGGGTTTGTTGCGACTGTCTGTTATCCCATGATAATGACAATATGTCTTTTTTTCGTCTTAATATAACAATGTGACTTCATTATAAATGTTGAGAAATGACTTTAAGTAGCTAACTGCGTGCACTTCTTCAGCCACCTACAGCAGTGTTGCCAGGTCCACAGGCAGCTCCAGCTCATGACATGAGTGCCTCCCACACATTGCGCTGCCTTCTTGAAATCACTTAATAAATGTTCTGACATTGGAAAATGTACACAATGTTCTGTGGGTTGAAGTGAAGGGCTAATGAAGTCTTGGCTGTTTCACTTATCTGAAACACTTACAGCTGTGTGTCTAGATGTCCTCAGGTATGTTCATTGTGTCAAATTATCCTCATTTAATGCCCAAACTAAACCTGTTAAAGCTGACATTGGTAACAACCAGTCATGTTTAGCTGTAGTAGAGATTACTCACAATAATCAGTACATCGAATAGTCGATTCAAAGGCAAAAAAGTCGAGTAATGTGACTCTTCATAATAAAAAATAGAGATACAAAACTAATGTTTTTTTTAATGATTGAATTGATTGAAAAACAAATATCTGCAGTGCATCTTTCACCACAAGGTGGTAGCAGCCACAACTATTGAGTTAGTGGGCTTAATTTGTGTTTGCAGACGTGATGACATTTTACAAGGTGTCTTGAATGCATCTTGAAGCTGCTCCTCTAAGCTCAATGCGTAGGTCCCTCAGAAGTGATGGCATTTACCAGGGTCTTTGAATGCATCTAATTAGCTCAACACACTGGGAACGCTGCATTTGTTTCACTAGGTCTCACGCACTAGAGTTCAGAATATTCAACACAATAATACCGATGAATATTGGAATACGTTTTTGCTTGTGTTGTCCATCCCTAATAGATAGTTGGAGATAGATTATTAGAATTAAAATTTATGGTAACTATAATAATCATAAAATATTAAATAAAGTCAGGCCAGAAAACCTGCAGACTCATCAGCAGATTATAATAGATAATAACAATGTGTTAAACATAATTTTATAAATCCACGTTCTTTCACACTAATTCATGTGTTCATCATTTATCAGTAACTTTATGAACCGATTGTGGCGATAAGACAAGCAGCTTCCCCGGGAATCAGTGGTGAAGTGACCGCAGGTCTCAGTGCATCACACGGTCACGGGTCCACAGTCCACACCGTCATTTTATTTTTGGCTTTGCACATTTGTGCAGTAAGAAAAACATAAACATATTTTCTTTAATTTTATCAAGACGATATGCCATTGGCTTTAGTGAAAATGTGACCAAGCGATGGCAATTAGTTAAAAGAAAAATCTAGAGTCGAAAAAAAAAGTGAACTCACCATAACAAAGCACCAGCCCGACATGAGCTCTTCATTGCAGCACCTCCTCCGGTAATTTGGCGACTGGAGAGGTAAAACTAGATTGCAATATTCAGAATGAATGCTTTTACTCACATAAGCATTCAACTTGTTTCATTGGTTTCATTTTGGTGAAATGCTCCCATAGATTTTCAGTCTCATATATTTAGACTTTTATTCCCTCCCACTCTCTGCCATTATTCACCAGTTCCTCTGGATTAGTGGACTAATGGAGCACAATGCTGCCCCCAGCACTTGCTGTGGTGCACTGCTACAAATGAACATTTACCTGGTTTTATTTATGTAATAATACATCATGTCAACACTAAGATTCTGTGTGAACATGAATTTTTTTTCATAGTTAAAGTTGTCGACTGATCGCTGCAGAACCAGTGTTGACTTAAATGTTGTAAAATCATCATACTTGACAGAGAGGTAGAGAGAAAGTCCAGGTGCTCTGTTTACATAGCACTGTGAGGAACATTTACTCAGATGTAAATTGACCACTGATTAGGGGGCGCACATTGTTTCACACTTTAAAATGAGTCCACTTATCAACCTATTTGAATGTGTGTTCAGTTAATAGAGCTAATCAAAATATTAATTTGATTCTCAAGTACTGGAAACAACCAGAGACAGACGGAGGCTGAAACGTCAGGCATTGCCATTAAGAATTCCAAATCAAACATAGAGTACTCATGGTTGAAATAATGTTCTTGTTTGATAGTGTTTTGTTTAAAAAAAGCCTTTTAGGGACAATTCGTTTTGGATTGTAAAGGTCAAGAGACTTGCTTGAGAGAGTCACATTATACAAACATTGCCAAAACCGAAGAGCAAATATCATCTTGCGCTTTATTTCTAAAAGCCTTTGTTGTATTTGAAAGAAAGCAAATTTACTCTGTTGTCACCTACAGCAACTTTTGTTTTTATGATTATTAATGGATGTACCCGGTGCAGAAAAAATGTATAATCTATGTTTGAGAGTTTGGTGAAATGAACTAAACTCATTTCCTTAGACAATGAACAGTAACTACGTAGCACAAAGAAAACAGACTCACCATTGCATCCTGGGCTGCTGAGCTACAGAATGAATGATTGCGAAAGTGTGCTTTTATATTTTTTTTCTATAGCATTGTGTAAATGGATATGGATATGGAAACGTATAGGGAAATTATAGAAAAGGAGCTGCACATTGATGTCCTGTATCGATGTAAATGATTAATTGATTATTTATTGCCATTAACACTAAAAGTTACCAACCATGATTTATCTTTGATTGGTCTGAAGATCTAGTCATTTTGGGAAACGCCGACGGACATATTTATGGATGAAAAAAAAATACATTTATTGAGAATTATATTAATAGAGATTAATCATAAAAATAAATAAATATTTTTTTTTTTTACGTTTACATAAATAATTAGCAGCTTGTTTGATATTGTTTCCTACCAAAGCATGACTAATAAAGAGATGTTCCCTGAATTCAGTTAAGGTTAATTTATCATTAATTGTATTATTATATGCTTTTATTATAGCACCACACTCTTACTGTGTCTACCTGAGCACTGACTGCTGCAAAGGTGCTATTGCATCCACTCTGATTATTATTTGTTTATTTTTCAAAAATATTTTCATTTTTCTTCTTTGAGCGCACATTTCAGTTCTTTGTTATGCACATTAGCACCTGCAGAAATTGCTGTCTGACCGAGTTTTAGGGCAATCTTTGTGTTCTCACGAGCCACGCAGCAGGCTTCCTTCTGCCCAGACAGATGCCACACTCACCTTCCTTTGATCTGTATGTGGTTTCCACGGCAATAGTGGCCAAAAGTATGTTTGCAGGAGTAGCACACAGCAGGCTTCCGTCCTGTTCTTCATTTTAGGCCCAATGGGTCCACAATGATCATCTGCAAAGCCTGTCATTGCAGAAAGTACGTCTTTACTAACACACATTGTTTCATCTAAATGAGGATTTCAGGTTGTGGTCTACAGTTGCTGTAGACCACAGTTGCTCTGACTAAACTACTCCACCCTGGCATGCATAGGGTCCATTCAGTGGTGCTTGCAGCCCTAGTTTATGTTCTCTCTGGACAGCAAACTCACTCCTTCGCTGCAGAAGAACAATGCAGTTAGCGGGCAGACATGTACACAATGCTAGAGAGTGACAACAGATCCCTATCTCAGCTGCCATGCCATGAATAATCGTTAGCTTATTTTCTGAAGTGGTATCTCAGAGCTGTGGTCGAATTATCTAAAAGCTAAATAAGTCTGCTTGATTGCACTAATGGCACAGAGCCAAGATCTGGCTCCCGGTCCTGTCTCTCAGCCTAATCTTTTGGTCACGGACACATTGACCAGCCTCTGTCTCTCTGTGTGTGTCTCCCACTTATACACACACACTTATCTCGCTGTCGTAGTGAGGACACTCATAGACATTATGTATTACTTAGCCTCTCACCTTAACTAAATAACCCCAGCACTAATACTAACCCTTACCTAAATCTATAACCAAGTGATAAAGGTAACAATTACAATGATTTACTAGCAAAAATGGAATATGAGTGTGTTTATATTATTGCATATAACAATAATAATATAATAAAAGCTTGTTTTTTGTAGCCGTAGAATATGTTTATGTACTGTACGTTAAATCAAGGGACACATCTTCATTTTCTGATGCACTTGGGACAGGGAGTGAAGTACTCCACTAATAATATCACTAATTCTTACACATTGGACCTCAAACCGATACAAAAAGCTTCAAAATGTCCCCCAAACGTCAATGTGTCCTCACAACCCATTCAAGACATGTGGGTACACACACTCAAGCTCCCTGCCACTCCCACTTCCTGAGCAAGACACTTTGAACCTGACATGTGGCCCATAAGTCCTGTCCACATGTAATTAGGTTTGATGGTTAGTTGAGCAGAAGCATGGATTTTATCCTCATCTCCATTCTGCCTCCTGGAGGGTTGCCTCAACTTGTTTTTGATAAGCCCACTGCCAGCTCAGCATCCATCTCCTCAGCTGAACACACATTGTTAAAGCCACTGAGGAGCAGTCATCCATTTATAAAGATGAATTACTCACTATATTAAATTTCTGGTGCCTGGAAAGGGTGTGTCATGAATAATCATGGAAAAATAAAAGGTGAACCAACTTTTCTTATCTCTCTTCCTCCACACATATGACATATCTATCTTATTTCTCACTCTAGTAATAAGAGGCGAAAGCACATATTTTGGTTATGTATATAGACGGGGATATTTGAATGTTTCGTCTCACTCTGTCAGCTGTTGTCTCAGGATAAATCATATTTCATTGAAATAGTGTGACCACATTAGTTTCTCCCATCATGTTGTGGTAGTGCAGATGCCTATGGGGTGCCTTGAATTTGATTTGAGTAGACTTTTATTTGAATGCGATTGTGATATGAGGTGAACTCACAACTGACAGGTGGGCTCATCCTCAGGTGACAGGTTGATTGCCTTAAATCATCTTCATCTCCCAGCTGCCAACTCAGTGTGTTGAATAACGGCGGGTGAGGATTCTTAGCTGCATCATTCTTTTCTCCTTAACGTTTATGAACTGATGCAGAAGAATCGATAATCAGAAAGGAATAAAATAAAACATAAATATCTCTGCTCCGTCTGTATGTGTTTGTCTTGCACTCGCTCGCAGTGATGCCATGGAATAGTCTCAGAGTTAAATGTATGTTAATCCTTCATGATGAATGATTTTCTGTCAAAATCAGCTGAAAGCTGGAGGCAAAGAGAAACAGCTGATTGCTGTAGAGCATATCTGACGTTGCGGCTCCCTCTCACATGTAGGCCCTCCTCAGCCAATAATTCAGTTTTCAATATTTTTCTATAGATGCATGAAGCAGAGCCATAAATATTTTTTTAAATCCCTGAATAATTTTCCCTTACATCACCTGGTGAGGTGCGTAGAAACCGCTGATTGCTGCTCGCTTATCTGTGTGTCCCTTTTTCTCTCAGCACAGACAGCACAGCTCGATAGTCACATGTATCTCAGCCAGTCATTTTGATGTTTTTAATATATTTCTGTACGTGTATGAGGCTGTACACATATAACAGAGAGCGGTTAGCCCTGTTAAGACGCTTCTTGGCATCAGACCCATGTGTTCCTGTCACTTCCAATCACAAACACATAACATACAACCACACCACTAGTAGACTGAATTCATTCTGGAGAGTGAGAGGCTTACATTTAGAAATATGCTGTTCTATTTGGAACAATTAAAACAAATAATGGATCCAAATTCATCTAAATAGCATCAAAACAAAATTCAGATGCATCACCGTAATTGTAGCACTCTGACTCACAGTCACAGATCTCTAAAACATGGAGATCCCCAGCTCTATGTTTTGAATGTAAGGGTATTTATGCATGGTTCAGTAACTATTAGTAAGCCTATCAGAATGAAGAAAATGCTAAAATCGTGTGTGTGTGTGTGTGTGTGTGTGTGTGTTGAATTGAGTCTGTTGTTTCCAGACTAAATAGACTTGAGGAGTAATTGTCATGTTGACCAGCTGCTTGTGCCATGTCTACTTCAGCTCAAACTGTGTTTAATGCAGAAATGTTATGTGAACACAAGTGACAGGCTGAAACCATAGCGTATCCTCTTAGACACATGGAAATGTGTCTGCTTTAACTGCAAAGCACCAAACACACACAGAAAAAAAAACATCCCAGAAGAGGCACGCTGCAGTTTCCATCATTCCATTATTCATACAAATTTGAAGTTTGCCATATGCAACATCTGTGATCACAAAATAAACACAACACCATTATGCTCCCACACTTTGCCCATTTAAAAGCATGTAATAATGTTTATGAATTTTGTGTGGAGTCCAGATGAGGCATGATGTGCCCCACTTACCCTGATTTGCCCCGGCCACCATCAAAGAACATGCTCACCATTCCATGTCGCTACTGAACAGCCTTTTCTAAGTGGAAACTGAAGTTTGTGTCGCTTTGTAAAAACCCTCACTCCCCCACACCAAAGCCCGCAGAGAAAATCAGTGACTTTACATGACAGCACACAGGAGTTGCTGATCCACTGCCGAGTCCATCATTAAGTTCAAATGTGTTGTTTTGTGACTTATTTGAAATCCATTGTTCAAATTGACCTGTGTCACAAACTTACCAAATGAGGCAACAGTAGACCAGCAGCTCCCATGTCCTCGTAAGCTAAAAATACAGATTTTCTTAATGGGCTTTGGTGAGTGAGTGACAACACAGTCAATGGAGACACATAACCACAAGGCTAAAGCTTCCCTAACATAAAAAATCTACAGTATATAAACACATGGAAGCATGAGCGTGAATGGTATTTATACAGCATTCACTGAATGGTGCAACAGATTCAAATTACCACAATGGCACATATATCTAAATGATGTTCATTGGTTGTTTTAATGTTTTGCTTTGGCAAAGTTAAGTGGAAAAAAATGTTTAATTGCACATTTTCCACCAGTGGTGTGGCTCTCCTCATTTAGAAGCATTTTACTAAATTACCGAATCGCCATCTGGTTTGCAGATAAAACACATGTGAAAGAGAAGCAATTCTCCATTTACATAAAAGAGATGAGGTAGAAGGTTGCATGCAGTTGAGGTTCATTTGGTTATCTCATTCGAGGTTGTGTTTCATATGAACATGTAGCATTTATTATTGTTCTGTGATGTTAGACAATTATATCAGTGTTTGAATAAGACTTTTTTTCTGTTGTCTTGATACAGACACAGTGCCGTCATTCATTACTACCTGCTGTCTCGCTGACACACTCCTCTTCTCTCCCACTCTGGCTGGCTGACTGCCCGGTCATTGGCAGCTCGCACATGTGGCCACACTGCAAATCAGATTCAGACTTTCCATTCAAGTGCCCTACTCGGGGGACTGGATTGGCCTTTATTCTGACCTTGTGGACCTTTTTTCATAGGCTTAGAAAAGAGCAGCAGAAGGGAGATAATGCCACAGTTCACACAGAAATGAAGAATTGAGTGTTCCTTACCTTTGATTAAAATCTGACCTCATGGCATTTTAGAAAAAAAAAGAAGCGTATGAGGTGCAACTTTATTTAAGATTAGCATTTCAGTGTGAATGGTAAATTATCCTCGGTTTAAATATTGTCTTGTTCATCTGGAGTGTTGTTCTCACAGCCGGTGTCCTGAGTTCCTCTCAGGTTACCTCATACCGACTGTTGCTCTGCACTAGTGATAGATCATTGTTGTGATATTAGCAGTTGTGATGGCGGAATCAGATTTTTCAAAGTCTGATATGGTGAAACATATGAAGAGACAATGTGGAGAGATATACACAGCATATTACTGCAAACGCAGACCAAACATCTCAGTTTCGCACCAGTATTCGCATTAATAGGATTAAAAAAATGTACTATTCAAATGTGGATACAAAGATGGGCTTAATTGTTGTTATTTCTTTATTTGTTTGCTTTATTTATGTCAGTGTTGCCCTGCAGAAAAAAAAAAAAAAAAGATGCCCACCCCTGCTCTAAGGGGAGTTTGCCAGTTTGACAAATGCCACTATTGGCTCCAAATCAGCAGTGGCAGACTAAGACTAATATAGTCTTAGTTAATGTTACTCATTGTTAATGTTAACCACACGCCACAGCTGTCCTCCATCATACATGACTGCTACACTTGCTTCTGTAAGCCTCATGCGTCGCAGGTCCTGGTGAGTGGTTTGGACATGGCCTCTGCCGTCACCGCTAACCTTTTCAACAGTGTGGGCCCGGCACATGGGGCACCATGATTCACCATGCTGAAAAAACATGCTCACATAAACTGTAATGACAAACCCAGTGGTAGGTTATGTTATTGAGACCTGGTTGTGAATTGGTTCCAAACAAAAACATCTGGGTGTTTGTTAGAAAATGTCTTTTCCATTTTGTTTATTGGTCCCTCAGAGCTACTTTATACTCTGTTGTTTTTTCACTAATGCAACAGACTGCATCTAGGGCTGAATAGTGTGGCTATGAGCATCACAAAACACATGGGCTGCTACAAAAAAATGGCACCTCACAGTGAATGAAAGAATTGTTAAGAAATATGATAATACTCCTTGAAACAATTTTTCGTCACGGATAGGAAACATGTTTGTGAACAAGAATTTCAAGTCTTGGAATGACTGGAATGATGCAGCTTCCCCTTGTGGTATTCAAAAATAAATCACTAGGACTGTATGTTAATGAGCTAGACAGCATTTCCTAATTTATGATTATCCTGATGATGAAAATTCACCATGAGTGTGTTTCTTTGGGATTGTGTTGTCCTACCCTAGTACAGATACAACTAAATGAATGATAACTCCTCCCATTTTTGATAGTTCATACTTAGTGTAATCATTCATATCAGGACATAAATATATCACAATTCCGCCTTAAAACAAGAAGACAAATGACATATACATTTTCAACACTCTTTAAATTCATAGAAATCCACATTTCTATTTAAATTAATGGGCCGTATCATTTTGGTCTGTAATGACATCATTCATTTTACTCATTCATTTTTTTGATGCATTTGTCACCAATGCATCAGAACTGCTTTTTGCCACAGAGAAGAGGAAGCAAGCAAAGGATTTGTCTGAATTTGCACTAGAACTTCATTTTATTACATTAGCCAGTTTGACCTGGGGAAAAAAAAAAAAACATTTCCTTGCTATAACTGATTATTAACTAGAGACCTTGAAAGTGACTTTGGGGAGATTTAAGCAGGGGAAAGGAACAGTGGAGTGCCTCCTACCAGGGAGAGAAGCTGATGGACTGTCATGGCTAGTGTGTCATCAGCAGGAATGCAAGTAGGGATGGCACTGTAGTCGCCATGTGGTGGCAAGGTTAGGTCACATCAGCTGCCTCCAACTCTCTTACAACCAAGATGCTGAGTTGAAAAGCAATACAGTAAGAAGGAAGAAAAGGAAATCAAATAAATCCTCTCCTCCACTGGGATGTATTTCGGTTGATCTCTTTGGAATTACTTTCCGTTTAGAGGAAACAAACTGAAGAGAGAAGAGAGAAAAAAAACAAAAAACAAACATTGAAAGTCACTTAGGCAGAGAGACAACACTTTTGCCAGAAAAAAAAAAAAACAGATAGCGTGTCTCAAATCTGTGAGCTTCCTCGTGTGTCATGCATTCTCAAGAGTGGACCAGACACTGCACTGCTGGGTGGTAATTAGAAGGCTTCCTGGGGAAGGCTGGCCACAGCTCTGCATCACCCTCCACAGTCTGAGCCTGTTCTCACTGCAGCCCAGGAAATCACCTGTCTCACACTATGCACCTTTAATGAATTACTTAATCAAATTAGAAATGTGTGATCTTTACTTTTGGCATTCTGTTGCTGTTGTTGTTGTTGTTGTTTTTATTGTCCCTGTTGTTTTAGGATAATTCCTGTCAAATATTGTAACAGTTAGGTTACGTCAGATTACATGAGTTGCATCCTCTTGCCTCAACAA
Source organism: Solea solea (assembly GCF_958295425.1). Classification (NCBI taxonomy): domain Eukaryota; kingdom Metazoa; phylum Chordata; class Actinopteri; order Pleuronectiformes; family Soleidae; genus Solea; species Solea solea. The sequence goes on along the minus strand of NC_081137.1, from coordinate 10,863,754 downwards.
ATGCTTTAAAAACAGGGCTTTATAGCCTTGAGACCTAATGACCCAAAGTTGCATGTGTTCATTAAAAACCTGTGATGGCCCAAGCTCTGTCAGCATCAGCTTTATTGGCCAAGTTTGACTGCACATACGTAAAGGATTGTGCACTCAGACATCTACAATAAATGACTTAGAAACAAAGACAGCAAATTACACAACGGGACACAAATGTTGAATAACCGTGGTGCAGGAGGTTAATTAAGTAAGGCAGATTATTTGGATTGTGTATAGGCAAAGAGAAAGTAATAGTTAAAGTAGAGAGAAAGATCTCCACCATATCTCCACCAAGGCCACTCAGTTTCCCCTCATCACCACCAAAATCCAATCATTTCTTCCATTCTACATAGCCTGCATCCCTAGAAAATTCCATCCAAATCCGTCTTTTAATTTTTGAGGTTAACTGTTCATTGACAGAGAGAAAACGTACAAACATGTAGCGAAAAACGTCCTGAGGGCTGAACCAGGCTACAACTACTTTCAATGGAAAGTAGCTAAAGCCTGAAGATGTCGCCAGAACACGTCATATATACATTACATGTTAACTTATTGATCAGATGAGAAGTTAAAAGCAGCACAACATCCTGGCTGGTACCCTGAATCAGTATGAAAGATGTGTGATTAAAAAAATGTGCTGCACATCGATTTGCTGTACGAGTGTGTGAGTGAATGGGTGTCAATGAGTGAATGGCAAAACTGTAGTGTAAAGCAGCTTTGAGTGGACATCAAGACTAGAAAAGAGCTATATAAACCATATTAAGAATATATGTTCCCATCACTTTGCAGGTTGTTATTTAGCGGATGGCTTTCATTAATCAGTTTTGCAATAAAAAAACTGCTTGTGTTGTTTCTGTGTTGAAAAAAGATGCACTTTGTAAGTCTGAATCTTTCACGGTTAATCAATTCTTAATTGCAAAAATGGCCAATGACTGATTGGGAAAGCTACTTAACATGTGTGTCCCCTCTGCATACACATTGCCTTAGTAAGTATTAAGCTGTGCTGTTTCCCCCAGCCCTCACATTAGTTTAAATGGGGGGCACTGGCACCATATGGCGGGTCCTTGACTGTGACAGACTGACACATTAGTCATTGATGGCTCAAAGCCTCTCAGATGTTAGGCTTTGCTTAAAACTCTGACCTACAAACACACACTTACAGTTAATTGCACACACCCCGAGTAAATATGGAGGCATTTCTGCCGATGTGCGAGCGGCTCGGCAATTTGACAGTCATGTTTGGAAAAATAGTGAAACAAGAGACAAATCATTTTGAAGATAACCATCATGGCCACAGAAGTTATGACATCTCATGATAGTGACACTACAGAGTGGTCTGTGTCTGTCTGCTCCAACAATTTCATGCATCTCGCCGAGGCATTTTCAAAAATGCATTATTGGCTTGATGGCGCAGTAAAACTGACACTGAAACAAAAGACATGACTCTCTGCTCGGGTCATGAAGAGGTCTAACTTATTCTTTCGAAACTGCATTTTTCCTTTCATTTCACAGCTCAGGCTGAACTAATCGCATTAAATTTATTTTATCCATAATATGTGTGTGTGTGTGTGTGTGTGTGTGTTAAGTATTAAGCAGAGAATAATCAAAATTTAGTTTCTCTCATGTTTACTTTGTGTAATGGAGTGTGACAGCTGATTACAGCAGAACAGACTTGGAACAGGGAAGCCACTAACATTAGGGGTATGACATTATTCTTGGGTCAAGTATTCTTGTTGTACTCAAAGGTATTCATTTTTATTTCATTTGTATGAAGGTATCAACAAAATAACACTTGACGTCTCTTTCTGCCGTCTTTACCGTGTGTCAGTCATATGAGCAGTTGTCACTGGCCTCTCTTTGTTTACTAAACTGTTTTCAGCACTTTGTTAACATGTAACATGGCAAGAATATAACACTAACATAGAGTTAGGGGCATCAACTGCTGCAGTATGAAGAAGATTATCATTATGCCACATTTTCACATAGTCTGTATGCGAGTCAACTGGAAGTGCAATCATTCCCACGGCAACCTCTGTCATCTATGATGTGTTGGGAAAACATCAACATTTATGTAATTAATTCATCATTTATTTATGCCTTATTTATGTTTGGACACACTTTATATGCACTGTGTGTCACAGGACGTTAGCATAAAACCAACTAGCTCAGCTGCTGTTTGAGTCAATTGAGTTGTTTTTGTGTTTTGAGTTGTCAAGCTGTGAAATTGTATTACTGAACATAACATTTTCAGCCATGATATGTCATAATAGTCCCTAAGATTTAAATGAGTCACTCACAGCTGCATTGCATATGCATCCATGCTGTCGCGGTGTCTCTGTCGTCGGTATAGAAATCCTTTTCAAGGGGTTTGAAGAGTAGAAACGAGTCTCCTGCCCGATGAAGACATGAACCTTTCTCCATCCCGCTTGTAACTCTCCTCAACAGCATCAAGGCGTTTGTCATTTAAAATGTGTCATCACCTGTCGTGGCAGCTACGTTGTCACATAAAACTCCGAAGTGACTGACAGCTCTCTTTGTCTGGAAAGGTCATCATAGGTGGGTTAAATGTCCCCTGGGGAAGCGAGCGACAGGCCAGACACTCTGTGATTTGTGTGTGTGTTTTACGCTGCTGGAGCTGCGTCGCCTCCTGGAATGACCTTGACCAATTCTCCCTCAGTTTAACTTATAAGTCACTCTCTCGAAAAAGCGCCTGGCCTCTGTTTGTCACATGTGCCAGTTCTCATTAGTCTTAGTCCGATTTGGAAGCCAAAGAAATTAAAAGAAAGGGCTGCCATTAGAGGTCAAGCCATCACAACAACAGCACCCAAAACACATCCTCTGTTTTGGTTTAATCCAATTAGACATCCACTGAAGCTGCAGTTGTTTTCAGGCAAGCCTGATTAACTTTGTTGTGGATAGCTCAGCTTGTTCCGGTTATTTTTTCCACCCATTCTTTTGTTTGCTGCAGTAATTCACCTTTAGCTGTTGTGTATTTAAAAAAAGCTTTATCTTTTTTTTCATCTTCACCTCATACTTGCGTGCTCACTGACATCATACTTGATAAGTCATGACATAAACTTTCAATTTCATTATACAAATCACATCTATTCTGCTTTTTATGCTTGAGAAGATTGTTGTGTTTGCCAGGAGAACATTTAAATGTTCACCCTTGGTGGCGTCTAGTGACGCAGCTAGTTTCAGTCATATATATGCTCATGTTTTGAAAAGTCTGCCTCCACCTCAGTACAATAGTGATAAATTGATTTTTCTGTGATGCTCACAGCCCTGAAAAATTACATTTAAAACATTCAACAGCAACACGACTTACCTGAAAGTCTGAAAGTGTCCCAGCTGCTCTGGATAATCGACAGACCTCAGTGTGTGAACAGTCTTCACTGGTGTCCGCCTCCTTGAAAAGAAAGAATCCCTATGGAAACTGTTCAGCATCTGTTTAGAATAAGAATGCAGCCGTCATAAATCTACAAAATAAAACTAATTTCCATGAAAAAACTTGTCTGGTCTGCAAAGGCCTTTGTCATCTCAGATGCTTCTCGCATCAGGTTTACTGGATACATGTAACCTGCGGTTATTCAGGCCTACATTTTTCAAATACTCTTTATATGTGGACACTGCTTTTATTATATTCCTCTGGCAGACAATCCTGAGTCTTAAAGTGTTGATTCACCTCCTTAAAAACTGCTCCTCAGACTCGGCCACAGCAACAAAGTCCAATTCATACACTCTGCCCTCAGTTGAGTCGACAGGAGGCACAAACGTCAATTACATGAGACCAAAAATCACACATACTATACATTTAATTGGCTTAAATGGTAAAGGAGAGACAGGGTACAAGTATGCTAATGGTCCAACCAGGGACAATCAGGTTACATATGGCACATGTGTGTGTTTAGAGCAGTCTTTTTGCCCCGGTCACCCAGCCCTGAGTCACTTTTTGTTTCTTTTTCTTTCTTTTTTTGTGTAAAAACCCTCATCATTGTCAGTTTGGTCCGTCTGTCTTTCTACTTCACACTGGGCCGGCCCATGGAAACAGCTATCTCCCACCTCACACCTTTGTGCCTGAATAGAGCAAATGATATGATGGCTGTGTTTTACACCTCTCAGTCATATTCAGACAGCTGCAAAGAGAAGTGCAGCCATCAACGCTGCTCCTCATCGCTGTCTGGCAACCTGCTATTTAAGAGCAAATGGTTTCAAGCAGCATGTATTGAAGATAAAATGAGGTCAGGTGCTGTTTTGTGCCACTTGAGTGTGAATTTGTTATTGGTATTTTTGTTTGTGATAATTATAATCGTTAGACTCATTTAGGAAGCTCGTTAAAAAAAAAAATTGAGTGATTCTTCCTGTGTGCGACAGTCCTTGGAGAATATGATTTAGATGGCAATGACAATGAAGCCAGAGCTGTAATTATCAAGGACAATTTCTTAGACCACTGCTGGTGAGCTAGACTTCTGTAAAATATCTTGTGGGTCCTCTGGTGTAACACGGCACTGTTGGCGTGGTCTCCTCTTGTTTTTCAAGATGTCATTTGGAATTCATGACCATTACTCTGTATGCAGATTTGGAAGGGCTTTGATTAAAGCTCTAACAAGCACTTGATGGTTGGGGGATATCACATTTCCTTTTGTTTTAATGCACTCTGTTAGGCTCACTCACAGTTAATAAGTCACAATCAATCTACCTGCTGTACGCACCGAGGCTTTGTAAGAGCTTAACAGGACCCCAGAGAAATGGAATAATTTCACTTCTGAAGCCGACTGACAGCGTGAGTGCATGTACTCATGTTTGCGTCTGCGTGGGTTCGTAACCATTTTCATTGTATATTTATATGCCTCCAAGTGTGGAAGAAAGGGAAAAAGAGGAGACTTCCAAAGGAAGGCTGTCAGATATTGCCAGACTCTGAGACAGCCACTGTATGTCTCCTCTCGTATCTTCACTTGAAAGAGTGGCTGCAGTTCGCCTTAAGCACAGTGTATTGCATTTGATAACCTCAGAAACATTTCTCCCAGCTCTCTACCTCATGCCCAACTCCCATCTCCTGGATGAAAATATCAGGTGTCGTCCACGGTTCTTGGAGCAACTCTCAAATTTAATGTGCATGGATACACAAGACACGACAAAGAGGTCAAAGCGCACGTTGGCATTTTTTGCGCGTTGAAGCCATATTGCTGCCGACTGTCTTTGAACCTTGCAACTGCTTTAAGTTAAAGGTCCTGCTCATGGTTCCGGCGCATTAAATGTCCTCGCCGAGGCATGAAGCACAGCAAATACTCTACGTGCTGAGTTGAGGCTCAGAATGCATCATTGCTCTTTTCTCTTCGCTAACATATTAAGTTGGCATTTGAGCGGGTTTAGGCTTGAGTGAATATTTCATTAAAACTAGATTTGTTCCTTTTGATTTATTACAATAAAATATTCCTTAGGTGTTTGCACAGAAAACGTATTTAGAGACCCTCTGTCTCTGACGGTATGGATCTGCAAATACAAGCTGTATGTCTATACAGTAAATGAGTGTGTTGCAGTTGGCGGGCACATTCCACAGAATTATTCACGGCTGCTTTGTTTTTAGCTTAGGTGCACACTAATACATATCTCCATAGGTTGAAATGCATGTCAGTCACAGATGAAACAGGTATAAAAGCAGAATTTGGAATAAGATACTAATAAGATATGGAACAGAAACTAATTCTGACAAAAAAAAATGCACCCCCACCATCGACATAAGTGAGCGAATGAATTAAAACAATTAAAAATCACTTAAACTTTAGCACTTCATCACTGTATGGATGTACATTAGCATGTCTGTCAGACACTTTGAACATACAGTATGAGGAAGGTCCTGTTGGCAGGAAAACAGTCTCAGCTGCGACCGTTTTTGAAATAAATGTCACATCAATAACATGCAATCATATTCCCTCGGGGAGACAATTCCCTCAGTGTCAATTCAAGGGATTTAAAAACTCTAAACAAACAATAACTTGGCCACAGCAATAAAGTGCAATTCATTTTTATTGTAAACATTGATATCCGTACAAATGAAGAGAGGGCTGAAATAACATGTGTTACTACTTTATTTGAGTGCAATAATTCTCACACAATTTTGTATTTTGTTTTAATTGATTATTATGTGTTGAATTATGTGTTCTTTGTATATTTATTTAAATTCCTTCCCGAAGGATGCAACGCTACTGACCCTAGAATTGTACAGTATATGAACTGGAGAACCTGGCATGTATTTGCTGTATGGCTCACAGCGCTCCCTACAATATTACAACTTGATAATATCTTAAAACAGTCAAATCAGGTGCAGCCGAGCACAGACAATGACACTCTGGATACACTGAACGCACCAGCTCATGCAGCTCCACAAGGACATTGAAGACTTGCCTCACTGCTCCTCCCTTCAAATCCTCATCCAAAACACACACACACACACGTGCCAAGAGTGCAGCAGCTTCATCTTCTGTCTTGTCCTTTTTCAGTGGATTTCCCCCCACAAAAGTATTACCTGAGGCAGCTTTTTTTTTTCTTTTTTTTTGAGAGCAGTGCATGTTTTTTTTTAATTGAAATGGAGAAAAGGCTTATGGCTGCAAGGAATAATATGCATCACAGAATAATGTGCTGGGGTAGAGTCAATGCTGTAATTGTTGTGATTACATTTGATAGTGGCAGAACATAAGGGAAGTTACTTAGCAAAGAAATAAAACATCTATAACCCTCTGCCAAGTATTTTGAATAAACCCATGAATGTGATGACTGATGGCACTGTTTTACTCAAGTGACACAGTATACATTGTAATCAGACTTAAACAGTTTCCCCTCAGCAGCACTTTGCACATCTGATCAGCAAATTTCCTCACACCACTTTGCACCAGTGAGACACAACGGTGCAGCATCACACGTTTGCTTCACACTTTATAAAAATGTTCCACCTTCAGACCCAACATGAAAGCTTTGTTTTTACCAGAGAGTGCACTATCACAATTATTAGCTACGCCATGTATCCTTTGAGCTGAAGCGATTGACATGGAGTGTGGAAGCTGGAATACACAGGAGGAAGCCATGCAAACCAGCAACCTTCTTGGTGTCCTTTATTTTCGAAAAATAAATTGTTGTAATTAAAGTAGTATGGTTTAGAAATGACCCAATACAATCATGAATCACATTAGTCTGATTCTGGCCAAAATGACTGGACCAGAGATCAGGATACAATTGAATACAGTCTTGCCTCAAAAAGTATAGACAACATGCTGTAAAGAGAGATGTCCATCACCATCATCATGTGACGAGGTCATTATTAGCATGGCGAACACCAGACTGCATCTCAATCTTATTTGAGTTTGAGTGGGATTCCAGAAAAGGTGTAGTTCTCCCACTTTCAAGAGGTGTGAGCAACAGGCCGAGATGAAAATGCCTCTGTACACAATTGGATACAAACAAATCAGAGCAATGATCAGGATGACGCATGCAGAGCGACAGAAAACATGTCAATTACCACGCGTGTTGAACTACGGATATCTAGTAATGGCGTCTAACAACTTTTGCTCAGGGGAGCTCCGTGGAGCAAATCGCTCGAAACGGAAGCAACAGACGAATCGAAACAGCAGCTCTTTGGTAGCTGCCATGTTGGGTGGACACAAAGCTGCTCGACGTTATTTCTTTGTTGTCATAGCGTTAAGTGTGCCAGGAATTTAGGATTGGTTCCCCTTTTTTTTAGATTGTGTCTGCGTCGCTGGCAGACTTGGGGCTAAGTGGTATTTGCATTAGCAAATATGACTTATTTTAGTTGTGAGTTATTTAAAAGATTGAAAGACTGTATCGGAATGATATCGGTACTTTGAGAATTCAAGGTTGTGATGTTGGTATCGGTATCAAACACAAAAACTGGTATTGAGTCCTTCCTCACTCATCTTTTACCGCTTTATCCTCCACATGAGGGTCGGGGGGGTGCTGGTGCCACTCTCAGCACATAGGGCGAAAAAGGCGGGGTACACAACAGACAGGTTGCCAGTTCATCACAGGGCCACATATAGAGACAAACAACCATTCACTCTCACACTCACTCCTATGCGATTTGCCTAATCCCCATATTGCATGTTTGTGGGAGGAAACTGGAGAACCCGGAGAAAACCCACACATACACGGGGAGAACATGCAAACTTCATGCAGGAGGGCTGAGTCCTTCCTAGTAGTTTATAATGTTTTTGTTTTTGTTTTTTCCAGACAAAAAATTAAAAGGCAGCGTATTTCTCAGACACTCTGGTCTGAGCCTTTACTCAAAAATACAAAGTGCACAAATGAAACATGAAGCACCTTTTCTTTCTAGTTGTGAAAAAGATTAGAGGAACAGAAATGTTCCTTCTTAGAGCTCACATTTCACATTACTGGTGCACGGGTTGAGATGTTTTAGCTTCAGTCCCAGTCAGCATGGACATCTTGGTCCTGGTTTCTCTATCTACCTCAAATCAAATGATTCAAATCGCTCAGTAATCATTTCTTACAATCACCCATTTTCATCCGTCTCTCTCTGAATGCCACCTCCCTGCTCTTCCTTATAACAGCAATGGGAGAATAAAGCATGTTCAAGTTGTGCAGGAGACGGGATGTGCTTCTGTTTGTTCAGTGGCTGTTCTTTGGGGAGCCACCAAACACTCACTCTGTTTTTTTCCCCCTCTTTGAAGATGAAATATGTATGTGTTATTTTAAGAGAGATAAAGAAAGAGTTGATGTCACACTAAGTGCGTGGAACATGTCTTTGATTTCTCAACGAGGTTTGCTGAGAGTTTGACAGAAACCGAGAGGACGCAGGAGCAAATCCTTTGATTTTTGACTGTTAATATAAAGGCCTTTACCATAAAGGTCTCTCCTCCTCTCGTAGGCACGGTTTCTTTTTTTTCCTTTTTTTGCACATTTGTACTGTAATTCTGGGTGACTGGAGTATCCTGTTATTGCCTTTCCTGGTCCTCACTGGGCCTGATGAACAGTAAGCCACAGGCTATGATAAGATAAAGCTCTTGAGCAGCACCTCAGGAAAGCCACAGTGAGTGATGAAACGATGGTTTGTTGCTGCTGGTAAACGAGACTTGATGGGTTAAGGTAAAGAGATGAGTCTGATACTGACAGCAACCAGTAGCAGTAAATCCTTGTAGCACAAAGCAGCTCTTCAGGCTGTGTTCTCAACTGGGACAGGTTGAATGAGGCCTAATAAAAGAGAGACAAAGCAGAAATTTCACCCAATTCCTGCAGATAAGAAAGTATTGTTTCAGTAACTCCTTAGCTTTTTGTTGGGAAAAATGTGAGAATTTAGATAACCTTTGAGAAACAAACAATTTATACTCATTCTTGGTGCTGTTTTTTTGAAACAACGCAGGGTGGCAACATCAATATCGAAGATTAATGAAAAAGAAAATATATGTATGGGTAGCTGGGAAGCATGATACTAATAGTACAAAGCCAACAAATGTTCATAATTGCTTATTCTTTCAGTGACTAATTCAAAAATCTGAAATGCTTTTCATATCTTTGAATATTCTTTGTTTTCATGCCAAGCATCATTTCCACTTCTGTACAGTTTAAGTGGGATTTATCGTGCACAGTTTTCCTCCCGTAAAATCAACACAATACACCATGTGAGACATATGTGGCTTGTTCATTGACGTACTGCAGATCACGTCTCTTTTGGGAGACAGAAGAGACGTTTCCATGTTGCACACATGTCACGTGTCACAGCAGAGGCTGCAGTTATCAGGGTGTGCTTTCTAAGCACAGACTGCCCATCAGAGCTTTGCTTAGTTCATAGGATTAGGGTTATAATGCTCACTGGTCTTTCTTGATAAATAATTGTTTGTTTTAGACTTTGTGTTGCTTGGTCCATAGAGTTTGACACTTTTGTCCATTTTAATTTATTTCCACACAGGCGTGCACATTTTTAAATAAACATTAATGAGAATCCATTAATGTGACTTCACCATGGAGAGTTGGGAACTCTTGGATCACAGGATATTAAAAGGGAAGATTGAATTAAGTTAATGAGCTATTTAAATGATATAAGATAAGAATTATATTGGTTTCATCAAAAAGTTAATTGTTGTCTTTGTTGGCTTTATGATTGTGTCCTAATTGTAGTAATATGGTATGTTGCTTACAGTTTATCCAGTCCCGTAGCATTGGCTATTAGAAACATACAGGTGCAGATGTAGTAAACTGTTTGTGCTCATTTCAGATGTTAATCTGTGAGCATTTGTGCTTGTAAACATGGCATGATATGTACAAACAGATACACAAACTACAGCCGATAGACAAACTGCCCCTTTCCTGCTCATACATATGCAGTCATGGCAGGGTGGAGGCTGCAGAGGGTTTCCAGAAAAGTGACTTATTTTGTAATGAAAATTCTTCACCTACCTCTGCAGGTGTAATCCAGGTGAGTTTATTACATATGTGGAAAATAGTCACAAGAATGGCAGCAGTCATCTCAGACCAAGGAGTCAAGTGGAGAAGGTTTTCCACCACAAAAGATTTCCTGATCGCTCTTTGAATTTCTGATGTCTTTTTTCTGGAAGGTGGCGGCTCCATGGTGGATAAGGGGAGAAACAGTTGCTTAGAGAATGACAAGGGTCACGTTTGTCTGTCCGAACCGAGCCAAGACAAGTCTACAGTACAGTTACTATAAGCTGCTGTTGCAATGAGTTTGTGTTCACCTTTCCCGGACTATTACTGCCTGGGTTGTTTACTGACACTGACTTCACACATACTCAGGCTGGACCAGCCAGTGTGACATAACCCAACCAGATAACTCTCTCACTCTCGCATGTGTCCTGACTGCACACCTGACGGATGAGGAAGTTGTAATTCTCTCCTCATCTGCCTTTGATCTGGGTTGCTGTGGCTACTGTGGTATGGGCATCTCATCTGCCTTGAGTTTAGACGACAAATTGCCAAAAAAGACCACACAATTAAAAAAATGGCTGTTGGATTCCTGTTGGATTTAGACCCTCTCCAAGAGACATTGATTGCTCACATTGACCTTATACAGTATCCCTACGAACATTTGGACCTCAAGGACTAACAAGTCCCAGGGGCTGATTTAGGGGAGCCATTTGTAATAACAACAGTATTCACAAAATGTTTCATGTATGTTTTGAGCCCCCCAAAATCACTTCATTGGGAAAAAGAAGAAATATTATATTTAGAGCAAAAACTATAGAGCCTTTGAACCACTCAGTCTTCTGGTCCTACGTATTTGTCCAAAACTGGCTGGACATGTCAAGTCCAGAAATTTCCCGACTGAGATTCAGCGCTCTCAAGTCTGCAAAATATGATTAAAGGGTAGTGCCATGGGGGAGATGGTGGCCCAGTGGTAGAGCAAGTCATCTTTTAACTACAAGGTTATAGGTTTGATTCCCGACTCCACTTGTCTACAGGCCACTGTGTCCTTGGGCAAGACACTAATCCTACATTGGTCCTGATGGCTGATACAAAATGTGCTGTATGGATGTGTGAGTGTATGTGTGTGAATGGCAAAACCGTAGTTTAAAGCAGGTTTGACTGTGGTCATCAAGTCTAGAAAAGAGCTATATAAATACAGACCATTTATCTGCTGATTAAGCAAAAAAAGGTGCCGGCTTAGTTCATCCAACATTAAAAAATCAGGAAGCACAGCATGTGCTATCTGGGACCAAGCCAAGTCTCTGTTTGAGCTAAGCTTGCAAACATCTGTCTAATGTTTTTTTTTTTCCTCCCCGAGCACATGTGTATATTTCTTTATTTGTGTATTATTGTTCATGCAGACATATCGTCATCCAGGCTGCATCATTTGTAACAAAGGACAGAGTAGGTAATACTACCAGATTACATCACTCACTTTCAGTCAGCTGAACAATTAGGATCTGTGATGGGATTTGTGTGAGTATCAAGCCATACTCGAAGATATTCAGTCCTTTTAAGAATTCTCTCAACTCCCCAAATGCCCTGTCGGATTGATGTGTGATCACATTGGGCTGTGCAGAAATGGCTGAATTGGAATCTTATCTTCTTCCATCTTTCCCATTACCGGCAGATTGAAAGCCCTGCAGCGGTGCGATCTGGCTCGGTCCCCAGTCAAGACTGCCTTTTTAGACTGCAATGTGACAGCTTCTAAAAATGTCACATTTTGTTGTTAAGATGCACTGCCAAAACACTTGAGCCATGCATGCTGTGGCATCAGCACCAGTCCAGTTTTGAAGCTTTGCTGACCTTCCCTTCACTCCTGGGCATCACCCCTGGCACTGCCTGTCTCCTGGTGTCAGGATGACATTATGAACTTGAAGAGCCTGATGTGAAGCGGTAGGCAGAAGCCACTTTTCCATGCTTTTATCCCATACTTAATAGACTGACAGCACTGGCAGCTCAATACCTACAGCAAGGAAGTTAAATGGCATGCTCATAAATGGTATGTACCATATTCACTTTATAGTTGCTAAATTGTCATTTGATGAACAAATCCATCATTTTCCTACAATAACACATTCAGATGATTGAATTTTGATGGACTACTGAGTCCCAATCTCACAGTGCTATGCTTTATTCTGACTAACTGAATTTCATAGATGTTGTATTAGCACAACATTACACAAGAGAGAAAACTGAATATGGAAAAGCTTACTTGTACTTGTGCAGGTTTTCTTACGCATGCACACATGCATGTGTTTTAAATGCTGAATCTGCAGCATAACGGGACTGAAAGAGAAAGCATGGGAGTAACGGAAACTTCTGTGCTGTCTTCCTTTTATTTGAATTGGTGTTGGCTCGTTGGCAAACGAACAGAACTGAACCACTTACTGAAACGATTCGTTCATCTCACAGTTTAGCTGAGCTCCGCTGCGACTCCAGTGAGACAGCGGCCAGCGGCAGTGGGCGGAGCAAAGGTGATTCTTTCACTCACTGCACTCACTCACTCAGTGAGGGAATCGCTGTGTGTCCCCACGCGCTAACAGCTTATGTAGTCAGTGCAAGATGTTTAAACACACAGTCTAGTTCACCGCTGTTTTAACAGACTTTCCCAGTAAGCGCAAATATTGGGCTGGCCCGTAATGAGAGGACAGTGTAGAGACAATGTGCTGCCACTGTGATGAGAGGCCAGTGCAACACCATGTCACCACAATTATTGGACCGACACAATTACGAATATAATTAAATACAGGGGTGGAAACAGGAAAGTAACAAATTACTTCATTATATACTTTTCTCAATAATTACATTCACCCTCATCAATGTAATTTGCACTGTCATGTATTTGTATTTATTTCATTTAATAAACAATAGCCTACCTATGTTTAGTTGCACAGTACTTGAATATTTCAATTTATTATATATTATATTGGGGTTACACGGTGGGGTAGTGGTTAGCACTCTCGCCTTGCAGCGAGAAGACCCAGGTTTGAGCCTCGGTTGGAACAAGGGCCTTTCTGCATGGAGTTTGCATGTTCTCCCCGTGTGTGCGTGGGTTCTCTCCGGGTTCTCCGGCTTCCTCCCACAGTCCACAAACATGCAATGTGGGGATTAGGTAAATTGGACACTCCAAATTGACCATAGGAGTGAGTGTGAGAGTAAATGGTTGTTTGTTTCTATCTGTGTGTGTGTGTGTGTGGCCCTGCGATGGACTGGCGAACAGTCCAGGGTGTACCCCGCCTATCGCCCGATGTAGCTGAGATTGGCACAGCACCCCCCGCGACCCTCTGGTGGAGGATAAAGCGGTAGATGATGATGACTGATATATTATATTGTAAAAAGTGCATAACAAATACAAATTAACGCAGAAACCTTTCTGTGCTTATTTAATTGTGTTTAAAAGCTCTGCATTCTGATCTCGCCACCTTTCATAGTTGCCGCTGCATGTTGAACCTACAGTGGACTGAGACGTCTCAGTTCTTCTCGATGTGAGGAAACAGTACGCGTACTGATGATACATCAAGTGAGTCAGTGTACTGTGCGTATCAGTTCACCAGTTCAGTGATTCAGCAGTTTAAACTGTCAGAAAATCTAACAATGCCCAAACTTTGGATCAGTTCAAAAGACCCAAAACTGAATCATTCTGTTTCAGTTCAGTGACTCAGTGAGTCTGACGGAGTCTGCGCTGTGGTCATGCAGGAAGAACTGAACAATTTGATGAACAAATCTTTTAAACAAATCCTTTTAGTGAACGGATTCTAAAGATTCAGTACACCGAAAAGTACTGTTGTTCCCATCACTAATTTGAATGTAGGAGGTGGTACCAGTCCACCTGAGTCCACATATTTACACTCACTTCTTCATAGTGCTAATTTCCAGGCAGGTGTTTTAGGCCAAGGTTAATCAGTGTTGGCATCAGCATGTCCATATGGGGGAAGGAGGAGTGGCCGATTATATTAAAGGATCTGGCTAATTTGGCCAAATGGTGAAAATGATGAACTGAGTGTGAAGTGATTAGTCATTTTAATATCTCCTCTTGCTTTAATTTAGATAAATAAAAACACTTCACCCGTCTGAGCCGTAAGTTTGTAATTTTGTCTCAAAAGCAAATGTCATCTCAAAAGACTTCTTAACAGTGACAAGAACCGATCTGAAAGACCCACCGCAAACTATAACATACATGTACAAGCGACATTCATCCAAAGATGCTCAACTGATCTAAAGCTGGCAGGCCCTCTGTGCCAAGAACCAGCTTGAGAAATGATGCTCGCTCTCAGTGAAATAAAGTTTGCACCAAAGTCTACAGAGAAAATCATAGATTTTATATCAAAGCACACAAGGGTTGTTGTTCTACTGCTGGCTCCATCGCTTAGTTCAAATGTGTTATTTTGTGATTTAAATGCTTGAAATTCTCTAATTGGATTTACCTCAGAAACACAGACTTACCAAACGAGGCAGCAGTGGACCAGCAGCTCCCATCACAAAAGCTGAGTTGTTCTATGGCCTTTGGTGCAGGAGAGTAAATCCTTTACAAACCTCAGTTTTCTGAGGTAACTTCAGAGGTAACTTCTGTGCCTCACTTAGCCTGTGGCCAAGTGGAAAGGGAACTTGGCTTGTAACTGGAAGGTTGCCGGTTCAAGTCCCCACCAGGTCAAAAGGGTTGGGGTACCCCTGAGCAAGGTACCCAACCCCCGTTGCTCCCCGGGCACTGCACAGTGTGGCAGCCCACTGCTCCTAATTCTAGGATGGGTCAAAATGCAGAGAATAAATTCCCTAAGGGGATTAATAAAGTATCTAAAAAAAAAAATCCTCAGGGAAAAGGTGGGGCATGCACTTAAACATCTCACTTTAACATATGAATGTGTTTATGATCCTCTCCTGTCAGATTTCCTTGTAGTTTACATTCATACAGTGGATTTATCATTTTCTATCACGCATCTTTCGTACTGAATGTGTCTTCCCCAGGTCACGTCGGGATTTAAACCCTCGACCTTCTGCATGCTGCTGTAACTTGTGATGGGTCATTCAAATCAGTTGTTGTTATTATTGTGCAGTCTTTTGAGATGACATTTGCTTTTGTGTCTGTGTAGATGTGTACGTCTTGGGCAATGCAGATGTCCGTCAGTCCATCTGCTCTCTACATTTTGTCAGTTGGGCATATGGGCCAAAAGGAGCATCTTAGATACACTCAAGGGGCAGCACTTCACTGACATCGCAAAAGTGTGGGGGGGACCCCTGCTGTCCACCATCTGGGCAAATGGCAGGTCTCTATGCCAGCATTGTAGCCACTGAAGTAAGAGGGCACAGGGGCATAGTCAGGCGGCGCCGGAGACGGACAGAGGGGGCATTTGCAGACACAGGTCATTCTTTCTGGGTAAAAGATCCACTCTGTAACACCTGTGCTCCCACTCTCCTCTGCCCCTCTTCAGACGTTCTGTCAGAAAGCCTGTGCTCAGCAGAACTACAGCCTCTAAACAAAAGTCTTTGCAGGCTCGGCACACTGTGTGCAGGTGAATAACAATAACCACAGCAATAACGTTATTCATATATTCATATGTGTGTTCCCATTTGGCCTTCACTGTGAGGGTGATGAACAGCACTGGCCAAGGATGGAGGGAGGCACTGGCTCAGATCATCTATTGTGTGAAAGTAGTTACTGGACAAGAAAATGGCGGGTGACTGGTCAGGGTGTTGTCTATAGTCATTACATGTGAGTAGACACCTGCCATTATGTATGTGACAGACTTCCAGTGACATATTATATCGCTTTTAGAAAACAGGTACAGTCGTGTGTACAGTCAGTTGTTAACTGATGCTGTGGCTAAAAAAGCCTTATATCTGAATCTGTCTACATTATGAAACACCAATAAAATCTCCAAGACGATGTCAGCAGCCGCAGGTCAAACCACAGCTAATTACGATGAAGTGTTGTTGGTGTCTCAGTTGGTTTCCAAAGTAACTGTTGATTCAGTTGTGTCATTAAAACAGGGTTATACTGCTGACTTATTGATTCATTATTTCATTCCATTCATTCCTTCAACCATCCACACCGAGAGACAGTAGAAAATAATTCAAAATATCTTCGTACGTTATATGAGGCCACTTCCTCATGTCGTCTCCTGACAATGACCTGACCTGACATTTCCATTTGTTATGAATGTTTGCACAACATTAGTTATGTTTACATGAACACAAGTAACTGGAGTAAATGCTTGCTCCGGAATTAAAATATGCCATGCAAACATGCCAATCCGAAATCTCTGATCCGATACAGCGCATTTGAAAACAAATTTGATTCCAAAAGAGAGGGCTGGTTCTATGGATGGTTCGTATAAACAGTCGGTCCAATCATGACTTCCTGGTTTGGTGCTATCGCGTGTCTGATCCATGTAAACATGTGGTATTTCTGTTGTGTTACTGCTGTATGTACATTCCAAAAAAAGAATAATGAACACATACAAAAGTCACAGAGGAGGAAAATGAGACGAATAGCGGACAGCAAGGGGACAAGCATTTGTTTACTCTGGATAGTTAGACAACACTGCACATGTCAAATATCAAAATAGTCCATTCAAACTGAACACTTGATCCACATTCAGGTCATTTAATTTTGCGTCTATGTAAATGATGGAATTATACATTTGAATCGGAACAAATCCTTCTGGAATGATGCAATTTTGCACCTGTAAACATTGTTGTCAGACTCTCATAAGGACAAATGGCACAAAGTTGTACCCTTAGTTACTTCCATGTTCAAAAATAAGGTCTATAGAATTGGAAATGTTGAGTGGGCACAGCACTCATAACAGTGAGAAATCAGACTTGTCTCTGTAGAGGCACAGAGAAGTCAGAAAGAGCTATATGGCAAGCCCCCTACAGTATGTTCCACTGATAGATTAGTCATTGAGGGCTTGTACCGCCTCTCAGATAACAGGCGGCTGCTACAAAATAAGTTAATAGTTACTCACACATTATTTGCTGTCGTGTTTCCCCCTTAAGAGTGTCCATGCCCATCCATCTCTAAAGTATAGCTTCGGAGAAGGATGGGCATTACATGAACAGGTTCAGCCCTTCACGAAAATCTCTCCCCCACGGCTAAGGTCTCTGTGCACCCAATCCTTTCATCCTCATATCTCTCAATCCAGGTAAGGCTTGGCTGGGGAGCGGTGCTGTGTAGAGACCGAGAGGCCTTTGACTGTGCAATCGATTTCTGTGAAGCAGAATATACAGTATGAGCGATGGTGTCAAGTGAAAATGTAAATGGGCCGAGCTCTGACACGATCGGGCTAGCCTCGGTGTGCATGGATCAAGGAGTATGTAAGCACGAGATAGCATTTACCCCCGGTTTTAACTAAAGCACTCAGACATTCCCCTCTCTGCAGCCCTGTAATTCCCTCTGAGTGCTCGGTGTGAAAGTGAAGCACTGTTATCAGCCTCTACCAAATGCATTAGACCACCTCTGACCGCCCAAACAGACCACCCTGTTGTAGATCATTCCCCCTACACCGGATGGAGGTGATGAAGAAGTTGTAAATTTGGATTGTATAGTTTCATGGTCCTTAATGATTACTGCACCCTTGGGCTGCACAATCACTCCCTCCCTGCAATTTTGAATTAAATACCATACAGTATATTCCCGTCAGTGAATGAAGAATAAATTGGCGGTATTACCTGATGTCACCTGTGGTAATAATGTACGGCATGTTGATGACACAGCAGCAGACTTCAGACCACTTAGCACTTTTGCTGCATGGCATGTGAACAATGAGCAAGGTTGCAGCTTTTTGAAGAGTGCAGAGATCTGAATGAAGTGGACTGACTCTTTGTGATTAACCCTTCAGAGCTACCATTTTTGTTCATGTTCAGTGGTTTTTGGATGGGATTTATTTTCACAGTTATTCCTAAAATCACTGTGGTGTCCGGCGCTTTGTGTGTCACTGATTTAACTCGGAAATGCTGTGTGGGCGCTTTTTACTTTGTTCCAATTTTTTTTCGAGATTAAAAACATACCCTTCAAATACATATAGTGTTTTATTCCTAAGGAATCTAAAGCAGTAAATGTGACAGAGTGACAGAAATAGGCTGAAGCTGATATTTAGAACTCAATCAGTGTAGCTAATGGCTTATACACGGTGACAATGTTTTTTGGTTGATTTGCCTGGTTTCCTCAGATGCTAACAATATCAAACGATACACACAATGATTAAGCCATGTGTCATGTGTCTGCACTATGTTTAGGTATTATTTAGCATGAACTAATCATTAACACAAACATAAAACATAGCGTAAAGAAGCTGTAGTTTGTCAAATAAAGTTTTGGATGTGAAAATGAAAATGTTGTAAAGGTGATAAGCAGACGCTACGTCTCAGGATGATATAATGCAAACTGGGTTAGTAAAGTGTATGACAAAGGCTTAAGGCTGAATGATATTCTTTATCATATCACTTTATTAAGAATGTGTTTTCTATACAGCATATGTAAATGATCAAGCACAGTCTGATAAATAATTCATATCATGGAAATAATATCATGTTAAATTATCATATCATTGCCATACAATTGCACTAGAAGTTAAATTAAAAAAAAAAAGAGCCTCGATTGAGTGCCAAGGAGGGCGATTTTTCCCCTGCTTATTCAAAACAGATCTTTTAAAGCAAATAAACTCCCACAGCAACTGTTCAGATTGGTTGAACTGTATTGACAATCTGTTAAAGTGCAGAAAAAGAGGGGCTTATTTTCCCCTTTTGCAGAATTTGACAATGATAAAACTGGATTGCAGCAATAATGGCTGTCATGGATCAACACCTAGAAACATTTTACTCTGCTGATGTAGACATGAATGGGATCCAAAGTCATGTCTCCCTCTGGCTGACTGCCAAGACCTTCACAGGAGCTTTAATAAATGGTTTGTACCAGCAGACGGCCCCTGGCCTGTGTGTGCGTTTCCGTGAGTGTGAATGTGTGTGTTTGATTGTGTGTGTTTATATGCCTAAGGGATTTTAATAAGGACTAAGTGCACAAGGAATCCTCCAGAGAGGAAGAAACACCAATAACCTACAGTTAAGTGTATGGTGCTACTAAAAGGCTCAACATAACACTGATGAGGAGGAAGCAAAGGTGTGCTATAGCTACTTATTCGCAACACTGGGGCGCACATGCATTATTCAGTGTGACATTCATTCATAATTAAATTTTTTAATGGATAAATAAATAGACAAATGTGTAGGAGGGCACTGGTTTTTCACACGCTACATACACGAGCAGCTTCAAGTCATATATAACGGCAATACCGAAATATGCATTTAATGAGTGGAAAACCACAGCCAGTGAAACGCTAATGCCTATCGTGAATCTGATGTGTGTGTGTGTGTGTGTGAGCACAGTAGAGAAGGGCGGGTTAGTGCTGTGCTCAGCAGGAGGGAGATGGAGAAATGAGTTCAGGAGGTAGGCCGCCTCAGGCACAGAGGTTGCTGGTTCGGCAACTTACGCAAGCACAAGCATCAGCCGCTGGGTAGCTGCTCTGAGACGGAGCTCTGAGGCCTTGGATGGAAGCACCGATTAAAAGGTTGGACTGATTCTTATTATTACCAGAGGTGTGAAAAAATGATATCCTTAACGATTCTACATATACATATGTATATATATATATATATATACAGACTGTGCAGGATCGTTCGTGCTGTAGCTGGACTTTGATGCTCCCGCTCCCGTCGTGCAACAACAATGTCTGATGTCGAGCGTTTCCTGTTTGCTTTTTAAGGCCGCTTTGTGTCTCTCCGACTTCATGTGGACTGTTTTTCCAACGTCCCAAGCTGTAGTGTCCTCTTACATAAGGTGCAGTGGGCTTGAAACTGGTTTTCAAACAACTTCAACCACTCACGAAAATCACTATGTTCTAGCCATGCGTCGTTCAACCTCCACTTACCCATTATGTGCTAGTAACAAGCTAATTCAATCCTCACGTTGCCAGACTGGCTCATGTTGTGTTTGTGTGTTGGGCTGCAATTAACACTGCAACATAGTTATTGCATACATGTTTGTTCCAGTGTTATATTAAAACGTAGCATAAATCAAAATATTTCCCCCAAAACAAAATAAGAGTAATCAAACTTTAGAACTTAATAAAAGTAACGTTCATCTTTTTATTTTTTATTTAAGACCTAAGGCAAAACTATTATTCAAGACTTTTTAAGACCCTGCAGGTATGTCATACCCTCACATAACTTTATAAGGTTATACCCAGGATGCTTGTGCAAGTTTATCTTAAATTATCTTTACTCTGATTTCATGACAGCATAACTTTTCTTTGCACACAACAGCGGAGTAGACCCTCAAATTAGCAGCTCTATGTACTGAATCAGTTTTGAATTGAAAATCAAATTTTAATTGAATCGTGCCCCAAGGAATTGGGATTAAATTGAATTGAATCGTGAGAGTCTGACCGATTGACACCTTTAATTATTAATATTACTCATTGATGTTAAGTTTTGTTTGCAAAAACTTGCTGACACTCAAGATTAATGAATATAAACAAACAAATCTTTTTCAATTATTGTCATACGACTTCACACAATGCTGATTAAGCCAATCAGCTCTACACAACTCTCTGTCTTTCTCAGTATACGGTATACTGTTTAGATTCTGTGTCTCCTGGCGACATTCCCTCTCTGCACACAGGAAGTGACTTTTTTATGTTGTTGCAACAGCTTTGTTGTTGTTGTTTTTAACGACACTGCTTCAAACAGGTTGGAGTATGACTGAAAAAATCAGGGGTGTAAACCGCAATATTTCGGTGCATCAAATGTGTGTAAATATTCTCTATAAATAGATCCTTAACTGTCACGACAGGAATGATGCGTCACGCAACATTAGAAACTAAATGAAAGCCAAACAATACAGCGTTAGTGTCAGTGGAGAACGGCGAGTGGAGAAGAAAATCAAACGTTTGAGAGACGTCATCTATTAAATCCGCTGTGTGGCTTCCATTAGCGTCAACTGTGGCAGCGATGGAGCGAAGCTCGTCAATAAAACACAGACCATCTGCAAGCATTGTTCAACGCGACTCGAGACTGCTCACAGTAACACATCTAACATGAATGTCCATTTACGCTGGCATCACACAGACATTTCTGTGGCACAGACTCAGTCTGAAAGGAACACGTTCACTTTCCCAAAGATTCAGACAAACACAAAGAAATAACTACATCTGTTGGGATCTTCAGAGCCTAAGATTTAAGGAGATTAGCAGAGTTGCAATTTCATATACAGTTCAAGTAAAGCCACTAAATTGTATTGGGCAAGTTGTATCCACACTGGAAGTATTTTGTTTGGTATGAAACCATAAAATAACGTGACTTTTTTAACATGTAATGCCACAACTGGCTGAATTTATTTTGCTCTTTATATTGTGAAAACCGGAGGAAGTATTCCTGAGTCTTCATGTCTGAATAGAACATGTTATTTTTGCACAAAACAAAAATCTGCCAGACTGTTAACACGTTTTTCTTCTCCTTAATGTGCAAAAATGAAAAACCGAACCGAATAATGACCCCAAAACCGCGATACAAACCGAACTGTGGGCTAGGTGAACCGTTGCACCTCTAGAAAATATGTCCACAAAAACTGTGAAACTGCAGTTCCACAGAATAAACTCTGTCCCTGCACTGCTATGCTCACTCATTCAGGTCTGATAGTATTGCTTCACGGAGTCTTTGATGACGTGTTACATGTAATAAATATTTAGTTTATTATTAGTTTTATAATTTTAGGTTTATTGTTAAATATATCGGATGTCAGCTGCACTGATTTATAGTGTGTGGACATTTGTTACAACCTACTGGTCAGAGAGGGAAGAACCACAGTGGTTGACTAGTGAGTATATGATTTTTGTTTATAATACTGTTGTGAGCCGTGGGTAAAGTTCCCAATGTTGTTTTTTTTTCAAAATACAATCGAAATATTGACCTGTCTCACAGAAACCTGTTTGAAATGTTTCATCTGTAGAATGATTCATTCTTATTATCTCATGGCTGAGAGCGTATATTATTCTTCATTTTCCTCGTCTGTCATCTTGAATCACAGCGTAGATCTCTGAAGGTGTCTCCAGTTTCATTGTTTACCATCGTATCCAGGACAAAACAATTCTCAAGCATTACTTGTTCATCTCTGGGTTTATTCACTGTAATGTAATACAATCTAGTGTTGGTGTCCCCTCCCCCCCAAAAAAAAGACTCTGATGCACATTGCTTTTCAGTCCATTTCCAAAGTGAACAACCTGTCACAGCATGCTATGAATTGATTCTCTGTTAAAAAGGCTTTGCATATAATTAATGCTACCGTTAGCTACTCAGCAAACCAAGTGGATCTTGCCATCACACTGTGAGTTGCATCTCAAATCTGTCTCCCTGAACACTATTAACACTATTCAACTTGGGGGCATTCATTTAATTTGCTATAATTGCTTTAGAGCCTCTCTCTCTCTCTCTCTCTCTCTCTCTCTCTCTCTCTCTATCTCTCTCTCTCTCTCTCTCTCTCTCTCCCGCGCCTGTTGTCTTTTTTTTAGTATAACCATCTTTCCTCGCTACACCTGAATCATTAAAGGGATACTTTAGGTTTTTTGTATGACAACATGGCTGTCAGCGCGGGACACAAAGAAACAATAAAATGTACTCCTGCTGGATTGTATACATTATTTTGACTTTTTCTGTCATTTGTTACATTTTTGTGATTGGGGTGAATCTGAATTAAGGTTTTCAAACACTGATTTCACAACGTAACATATTTTCTCTAACTGATGGAGGCAGCAGTGGATCAACGACTCCTGTGTGCATTGATGTAAAATCATGGTGTGGGAAAGGAGCTGGTTGCAAAGCAGCGTCTATATAGGTGCAGATTGTATTCCGTAAGCCTTTTGTTAAGTAGCTAAAATGTGTTTTCCTTTTGTTGCTGCCGGTATCTATGTTTTCACTGAGAGCGAGTGTCCATGCCTCAAGCAGTGCAGTGGGCCACACAATCACAGTCAATTACACTTAAAAAAAAAAAAAAAACTGAACCATCCCTTTAAGTTTATAATTACTGTTCTGTTAATGTCATTTATTAAGCTTGTGTTGCACAAAATAATACATTACAGTAATACTAATGATAACCTTCCTGCACCGGCACTGACACTGTAAATAAACAGAATGCCAAGTGTTCAAATAATAATTATTGTTGTATGTCAGTTATAGTCATATATATATATATAATAAGAGAAAGACATTTAACGAAATGCTCTTCCAGTGAAAAAAAAAAGGATTTTTAATTGTAATGTCACTGCCTAATCAGCGCAGCGTCATGAAGCGACAGGAGAACAGCAGTTTTGCTCGTATCAGTGAGAACAGTTAACATGTAGGGGATGAGAAGATGGCGGGGGGTGCTGGGCAGGTGTTGGGACTCCTCAGGGAGCTGGAGGTCACATTACCATTCAAAAGCCACTCTGCTGGTTAACCTTTCCATGCGCTGCTCCCTAGCCAGGGGGCCTGTGGTCACACACTGGCACTGCCACAAGTGCCTCACCACCAGCACACACACATATATTCTGCCTCTGAAATCCCCCCCCCCCCCCCAACACACACACACACATTCTGCATGACAGAAACATTCCTTGTACGGTGACATGAAATATTTGCACTCAGGGAACATAAATCATGGGGGACAGCTCTAAAGCAAAACAAATACTATGATATGGTCCATTGGCGTCATAATGCACACTAAAGAGAGGCATTCATGTGGAATTTAGATCCAAAGCCCTAACATTTTATCTTCGCCAGCAGTCTTTCACACAAATCAGCTCCTTTTTTCCTCCCTAAATCCCTACAATAGCGAGGCTGTTGTCATTTAAGCTCCACTCCATTTACAACTCGGATATGCTTTCGATGTGTACAAGACACAACAGTGAGGAATAATGGGAGCTGTGTAGTGGGTATGGATAGCACAAGGGAGAGAGGAGGTAGACAACAACTTTGCCTGGGAGCATTTGGAGCTTCTCCTGGCAGACAGTAACTGGGCCGAGAAAGAAAAAGTAGCGGGGAGGAGGTTTCGGCATGCGGCTGCAGAGCTGACGTCGATCACGGGGTTTGGGGGTTGGGCTGAGAATGTTGGTGGTCAGATTTCTTACATTTTTTAATGAACGTTTTGTAGGAATAAGCGGAGAAAATACCCACTGGATGGTGGCGATGTAGACGCACGGAGACCCCGCATGTCTTTTCCATCTTGGTTGACTTTGAGTGACAGGTCATAGGGATGGAAAAATATGTGTTGCTTTCCTCATGTGCGCGAGAGTGTGCATGTCTGTGTGCCACCCCACAGGTAACACATGCGCACCATGTAATTATACTCATTACGCGGCAGGCTGTGGATCCACATGATGTGCTACTAGACACTAGAAAAACATATCTGGATTGTTGACAGCAGCACAGTGGCACAGTAGCTGTGACAGTCAACTGCATTGTTTATGCTGCAATTACCAAGACTGAATTCAATCAGTCAGGCCAATACACTTTTTTTATTGCAATTATGCAAAAGACCTTACAGCTCACTGTGTGGCGAGACGTGATGTGCAGTAGCTTATATTGATTACTTTATTTGTAAGATTAAGCCTTTAAGAAGTCGCTGTCACTCAGCTCCCACTGCATCCTGTATCACATGCAAGCACTGCAGCCTCATGAAAATAATAACTCTTAATATAATTGATGTAATATGCCACATGCAACAATAAGGTATAACATCTAATCACGTTAAGTAGTCATTGCCAAGCTGTAATTAAACAGTTTGAGACAAGTGATTACCAACCCTGATAGTGACTGTGAATATATAATAGGGGCATTATGAAAATACTAATACCCCATGGCTGTAATTGCAAGGCCTTTTTCCTTTTTTTTCTTTTTTTACACATATTGATTGCCTTGTATCTGTATTATGGCGCTGACCACGGCGTGCTGGGAAAGCTGGCAAATATGGCAAGATGAAGCCCTCCTTCACTTTGTTATGCTCCAGCACACATTGTAATGTTAACAGCGGGGCCCTGCAGTCTGACTGGGCTAATGGTGTGCCATCCCATCAGACCACGCGGCCAACCAGAACATGCAGAGAGATTGTTCGCATCAAGCCTGTTGGCAAATTAGCCAACACGCATTAAGCTGTGGCATTATGCTAAAGCTGTCTAAATACGACTATATGCTTAGTGACCAGTGAATGAGCGCTGAAGTCCCAACCCCCCCCCCCCTTTCCCCTCTAGTCTATTTGGATGAGTGTCTGTCCTCTGGAAGCTGAGTCATAGAATTAGTTATAAGACACTGTAGTGCACCATGACCTAAAATAAAAGGGCATGCATCTGTCAACACACTGTTGTTTAGCTCTTAAAACAACAACACAATTCATGAATTCATGATATGCGCTCACTGACCACTTTATTCGGTACAGCTAATAACATGGTAGGAGTGTCATCGGGTGTAGCCGTTTGCTGTAGCCCATCTGTTTCAGGGTCCTGAGCGAACGGGTGTTGACATCACCCATGTTGCCCATGTTGTGCCCTCATGCACACGGCACTCCGAGGTGACAATACCAGCTCGTCCAAATGTGCTAGCTTACCTGTGGAGGAGGCTGCATATGAACACTATATATATATATATATATATATATATATACTGTATATATATATATATAAAGCATTTTCCATTCCCTGAGTCCAATAATGAGGCTTTTATTGTGAAATATTTGTGTCCTGGTATTTAATTGAGTATTTAACTCTGGGATGTGGATGAGAACACTAAGGCTGTAGCCATAAATGCTATGTCTTCTGTGAGTGGTGGAGATGGAGTTCATCAGTGATGAACCGCTACAGAGTTCACTTGGAAGCGTTCTGAGACCACCTCTTTCAAATAGATGAGTCTGGTTCAGCAGTCCGTATGAGAGTCTCAAAGTGCAGTCTGTATATCATGCTGCAATACACTTTGTAACAAATGCTGGTTCTTCCTATCAATGCCTTGTTAGGTAAACTACTTGTAGCCTCTTATCACACCGTATCAGCAACTACAGCACCAGGTCTCACCCTCGGCTTTTCCTAAATGTTCCTAGAATGAACTTACAATTTGGTTTACTCTGTCTATGCACCATGGACATGGGATGAACTGCAAAACCTAATTTCACTACAGACACGGCCTTCTTTAAACACCTTCCAAAGCATTTTGTGGACTGTCAGGAACATGTTGTTTTACATAACCTTTTTGAGGGGTTTGGATTAGGGATCTTGTTAGTATGGCTTGTACACTCAACCCTTTTATTATGTCTCTCTTCTTTACTCTCCTTCTTTACCCAGGACTCCTGGATAAGGAGATATTTTATAAATAAAATAAATTAAGGATAAACAAAATAAATTGATAAAAAAAGTGCATTCACACTGACCCAAATGATTCACGCCAGGGGCATTTACACCCCAGGGTTAATTTCAGCGGGTCTAAACTCTGATCATTCGCTCTGGTCAAAGCATTTTCTCCCAGAGAACTGCCACTCACTGGATATTTTCTCTTTGTCTGCTTGATTCTCTGTAAACGCCAAAGATGGTTGTATGTGTAAATCACAGTAGATCAGCAGTTTCTCAAGCACTCAGACTTCAGTACTCAGACTCACACCACGTTCAAAGTCACTTAAATCACCTTTCTTCCTCCCTCTGATGCTCGGTTTGGACTTTAGCAGCCAGACTTTACCATGTCTACATGCCTAACTGCACTGAGTTGCTGCCGTGTCAGTGACTGATTGAATATCAGTATTAACAAGCAGTTGAACAGGTGTATCTAATAAAGTGGCTGGTGAGTGTAGTTGCCAGAAGTTAAATATTAATATTCATGGAGTGGCAGCTGGAACATTTAATGGCAATCCATATATCACAGCAGGTGGAGGTATTTTCCACAGTGTGATCTGTGATCTGACACACATTTTCCTTTCACTCTCCTAATTAATTTCAGCAGACACCTACAGAGACTCACAATGCCGTGAGTTTGCTCGCTGACCACAGCTCGCTGCCCCGGCTCCTCTCAGAGCCACGCCGCTGTACACCTGTAGCTTGTCATTTTTGTGCCACCTTAATGAAGGTGTTTCTGTCCCTGATGGACATGCTGCCTCTACCTCCCCTGCATGCACCTCTCCATAGGGTTACGGTCGCTTTGATGAGGGCGGGTGTACACCTACAAAATTGTTCATTTCCCAAAATACTTCTCTCTGCACTCTTGCACAGTGAAACACAGGCTTCTTTTCACACTTCTGTGAAAGCACATAGTGTGTGGCAGATAAAGAAAGATATGAGGCTTTTAAGAGTGTAAACTTTCCATCTTTAAAAAATTAATAGATGTTTTAAGCCCACACATCTAAGTATGATGTTGGATACAATTTTTGTAGTATTATTTCACAGACTTTAACTGTATATAATGTTACTTTTTGTGTGTTGTGAAAATACTTGGAGCTATTATGTAGTGCAAACCCATGAAAAGTATTTTTTTTTAATTTGTGATTTTCTTCTTTAAAACTGAGTACATTTATACACAAATACCCCATTCCCACTTGTCAAAAAATCATATAAATCCCACATATGAACAGATTTTTCACAAATGGAAATGTTGTATTTAAGTGTTTAATCGACAAATGTAATGCAATTTAAGTTTATTGCCTCCGGCTCCAACGGGCACAAGTTGGAACATAAGACCCAGGTGAACTCTCTAATTTCTTTTTCGTCTGCTCCATTTTTGGCATAGATCACTACATGTTCTTCTGGTTGTTAGCATAGCTATTAGCATGGTGGTTAGCAAGCACATTGGGACAGAACTAATTTATTTAATCAATCAGATCACTTAAATGATTGATTGACCACTGTAGCATTGTCTTTGAAAGCTAAGGTAAAGTAGAGTGCAGAACAACCAATGGGAATGGTGTTAATTGGCTTTTTATCAGCTTCACTTGGGTTTAAAAAATTCAGGGTGTACCCGATGGTTTAGTGAGAAAAGGGCTATAAGTAACACCAATATGCCATATGACGACTGTGTAGTTATAGTAAAAATAAAAAACACAAATGTATAATAAAGACAGTATTATTACTTGTAATTACAGCACTTTATGGCGTAAATAATAACGTGAATTGTCAGTAAACCTTCTGTAAAAGTACAGTATGAAAAACGGGAAATATGGCACATTTCAAATTTGGAAATTTTAGTAATGAATAGAATTGCCACAGTAACCTGGTAATCTGAGATGTGTGCAGTGTGAATCTGGGCCTTTGTCACATCCTCAGTCCTTCTCCACACATGTTCTTGTCTGTCTCTTCACTTTTAGCAGATAAAGGCTAAACATAATATGAAAAAAAATAAAGAACACACGTTTTCTACAAGTGACACCAGGGAAGAAAATGAAACTTCTCTGGGTGTTGTTAGCTGTAGGCAGTTTCCTGAGGGTCCCCCTGCAGGTGCATATGAATAACTGGGACAACCATTTCCCAGTCATGTGCTGACTCCTCAACCTAAAGAAGTATTGGTCTGAATGATGTAGTTTATTGGATTAAACATCCTCATAGGTACATGGTTCAGTCCAAATATCAATTAAATGACACTGAAAACACATTTGCCCAAATGCTGAACAGCTTATTTAATATTCATATTGTGTTCAAAGTCTGACATGTATTGTTCCAACTTTAGGAAGTATTTGTACCATTTCTCTTTGATTTAGCTCATTTTCTCACAAACATCCAGGCACCTGTGATTCCTACAGAAAGCAAAAACAGCGTTACACTGCAAAATATGACAATTGAGTTAAACATTTTTTTCCTCAGCAAAAAATAATTTGAATGTGTGTATTTATTTGCATTTTTCTCAGTTATCTTAGTGCTATGTGCTAACATTCACAGTGAAATTGACTTTAAATGTGCAGTTTGTTGGTTGCACATTACAGTTAATTGCAAACGCTTGGGTATCCCGAGGCGTACGCAAGTACATGTTGAACTGAAGGGGGGAAGAGGTGAACGTAACCCCTGCAGCTAACAGACATTAAAATGAGACTTTCTTCAAATGTTAATGCTTTTTTAATCCTTTTTTTTTTTAATGAACTATAATATGAATGAATGTGGCAAATGACAATACACAGTATTTGGTACAGTTCTATCTGAGAGTTTTATTGGTCAGTCATGTCTTGTCCACAGTTCGCTTGTCATCGAGCTGCTGTTTCCTAATGACTTTTTTGGAGAGAGGAAATGTCGAGCTGGAAAGACTGTGATATAGTTTTTAGGCTTCAGAAGAATCAGTCAAATTCTGTGATCGTTGGCATTTGGATTGGAACGATGTGACTGAAAGTTGGTTTTAACAAGCTCTAAGGACAGTCACTTCTACCTCTGTGGAATGCTAGAGTGCTAATCCAACAACTGCCTAACAAACAAACCAATGAAAGTAAAGAGGCTAAGAGATAGTGGGCAATAAACACACACAAAAAGACTGCATCAATGTCAGCAGTTTCAGAGATGGAGAAATTGTCTCTGATCATCTGTTGAGTATGAAACAGCAGTTTTATACAACCATGCTGATAAACGGTCTATATCACTATCAACAGATGGGATTTCTCTGTCTATTTTGCTGGGAACCACGCGCTTCACGCGTGAAAAATATGTGACATGCCTGAGCTAAAAAATAGACACGCGTCTCACACGTGCAGTGTGAACACTCACATTTGTTAACATGGACGGCGAAATGAAAACACAGCCACTGTGAACTGGGCCTAATTTCATCAAACATTTGTCATTGTTTTTCTTAGTGTGCCCATATTTTTGCTTGCAACTGTATGTGCAAGAGGAGGAGGAGGAGGTTCCAGTTGTGGTCTATGTTTCTGCCAATGGGGCACATCTATGTGTGGGCAGCAGGAGAGCCAGCAGAGCGGAGGAGGATCAGACAGAGAGAGAGAGAGGTTCTACTAGATTACACAAGGCTTGTCTGAGCTCAGGATTTCCTCGCCTTTTGATGTAGAACCTGGCTTGTGGAATAGCAGATCAAAGCTTCACTCTCCGTGTCTCACGTAGCATCATTTACACATCTGTGAAATTTCACAATCAGACTATGAAAGCC
Source organism: Solea solea (assembly GCF_958295425.1). NCBI lineage: Eukaryota > Metazoa > Chordata > Actinopteri > Pleuronectiformes > Soleidae > Solea > Solea solea. The sequence continues at coordinate 10,833,148 of NC_081137.1, read as the reverse complement.
CTCCTGCATTTATTCACGCAGAACTTTGACCAGCGACAAAGGTTAGGCGGGGGACAGAGATGGTCATTGAGCAGCTTTCACAGCCTGTGAATTGAGCATTTCAGAAAACACTCATTAATTCTATTTCTACTTTGAGTATTGTTTATTTGCTTTCTTCCTTTCACCCCGGAAAGCTCTCAATTCATTAGCTGATCCACTATGAATGTATTATTCAATGCTACACTGACAATGGTGAGAGAGGTGTGTTTACCGTGGCTCATGAAATATGTATCTGTTCCATGTGTATGTATATGTGTGTAAGCGGCTTCCTGATGTAGTCATGAGGAGGGAAAGATTTTTATGGCAATCACAGCAGCCAGTCGGTCAAGGACAATCCCTTGTGGCTGTTTTGGTTGTGTTGATTGTCTTACATTAAAGCTGCGGTGTGCTGTGTAGATAACAGGTTTACCTCAGGCTGTGTTTCTGTATCAGGGATGACTTCTCTTTTTCACACCACATAATGACAGATACTTATTAAACCTTTCAGGTTATTTGTAAAATAATGTAACACGCGCACACACTCACACAAGCAGCAGGCAGGTAGGACAAAATGACCATATTTAAGCAGTGATAGTGGGGCCAGTGCATCTATAAAACCTGTGTGTTGGATGTCAACTGGAGTAATTATAACAGAGCTGGCATCACTGAAACAATATTGAGTGGCCTAATGGTGTCTGTGGAGAAGGAGCCGAGTGGCGACCGTTTTTATTTATTTATTTAGTTATTTTCTTGTTCAGATGAAGTGGCTGGCCCCAAAGATGAATGATTGCTTTCTCTGCGAACTCCTGGGCTCACGGGTTGATTTAATTGAGTTGAATTAAACCTAAGCCAGGTAGAAATGGAGACAGAGAGAAAATCTATGCCGTCAATCTATAAAAGTATTTAGGGCTTCGATTTGGATTACGTAGATTATTTTCCTGTCTGGTCACAGTCACACTTCATTTTTAGCCCAGTGGTCTGCGTTCCTTAGTTTTAGGGAAGTGGTGATAGTTGATGGCTTTCACTGGCATGTGGTCAGAACACATGGATAATGGACAGATATCACATATCGTTTTGTTTTTTTTCAACATGTTTTATAAAAATAGATTCTTGCTGGTTCATAAACAGGTACCTAAAAACTGAAAAGAACTGGCATTGAAAATACATGTTTTGTTCTGGCAGACTGGTGGAGACACTCCTGTGGAGTTGCTTCTGCCATACAGTGCATCAACTATAAATAATTTCATTGACGTAGTTACCTAACATGGAAAATGCATCCCTTCCTGTATATACTGCGAAAAAGCAGCACCTGAGTACATGAGCAGGTATTTGATGATGAAAAAGGGGATTCTAACTTAAAAGTGCTAATGAAAACAATACATAATTCAGCTTTAATGAGCAAGTAATGGTATTTTTGAGTGTGTTTCCATTGTGTTTGATTAGCTGTGCCAATAAAGCGGAATACCTGCCTGTAAAACCAGTCAGCTTTATGCCAGTGATAAATGTAAAGTTGTTTGTTGCCGTTGTGTGTATTCCAAGTACCCTGGCAAATCATCCAATAGTGTTAAATTGAAATAAAAAAGGGAGCATTGCAGTAATTCCATGATCAGCAGATGATTGGGGGCATACGTTGCCGCCTGCCAACAGACACGAGGCCGAGCTGCCAAATCACCCTTTAAAAGGAAGCCTGAGCAAAGGGGCTTATCTCAATGTGTTGGTCTTTCTCTGCTCCAGCACATTTTGCCGTATGTACACAGAGGCAGGGGCACGATCTCATACGTCTTTCTGTGTCTGTATTTGTCTTGCTGTCTTTATTGCGCTCTCTCTCTTCTCTCACAGTCTCATTTCAGCTTCACCCCCTTTGCCCCCGTGCACCCTACTTTCCCATTGTGCATCCATAACTGGCTTGTCATCTCCGAGGAAATCACCTCTTGTTCTTGACAATTTCCCGGTGACACATTGACTCTTGAAATGTTATGATTAGCCAACATTGTTTGAGCTTTTCCTAAGAGTAAAGCTGCTTAGGGGGCAACAGATAAAGCCACGCTATACATTACTCTGCTACATTTCAATCCCTCTCTCTGTATTGTGACAGCAGAGGTGATATGAGGGGAAGAAGGCAGTGATCCTATCCTGCTATATTAATTTTAAGGATAAACCGGCAAATATGTTTGTCGGATGGGATTGGAAAGCTGTAGTGTGAACTCGGCACAAGCACTTACCCACCCAGCCTCTTGATCAAACAATATATTATACAGCTAATGCTGAATAATGCTAGCTGTCAGGATTATTTTTGCTTTGGTCTTAAATCAGAGTTGGTGTGTTTTCTTTTCAATGTTAAAAGGCATAGTGCTTGGTTTACTAGAGATGTCATGTGGAGTTGTCTGAATGGCTCTGACTCCGCTGGTTGTGCTTGCATCAGCATGAAGCACTAGAGCATTAACATAACCAGAAAAACAGGCGATTGTTTGACATCATATCAAACTCTTAGAAAGTTGATGATCTCAGCCGATTCTTGCTGGTTCTGGTTTGCACTCTGTGTTGACTTTGAGTCTCAGAAAACTCAGAAAATTAAACCAAAACAAAAGTGTTGTATCATAAATGTATTTAAGATAAATAAAGCTAACGTAAAAAAATAGAATAGTTGCATCAGAAACAACTGAGTCATAAAGTATGATCCTGGGAGTCTAGTTTTATTCCTGGATGCAAGAGGTTTTAGACTAATCTGTGCCCAAATTCAATGCACTGTTTAACTCTTTCACCGTGTCAATTAACAGTAGAAATACACTGTTAATATCATAATGCAACGCAAGCGGCTTGTGACTTGCATGTAGTACATTTGACCAGTAGATTGGCCGGTATCCAAATGTATATACAGTAATACTGTGCCTAACTGTGCATTGTCATACAGAGATAAAATAAACTCTAGCCTGTGGACCACTGCACTGAGTTCCTTTTGCTTTCATAGTCTCACGGTATATGAAACAGGACTCACTTCTGTTTCTGGTCCACCTCACCTCGTTGTGCAGTGCTGAAATAGACCAAGTGTGAAAACACCCAGAGAGAGAGAGAGATCTGCTTGCTGGAACTGGATGGATTCATGAGAGTTGAGAGCCGCTAATGAGCCACTTGGCTTTTAGCTTTTAGTCAAAGTACACTCTGACACAAGTAGGCAAGAGTGTAATGAACATAGCTGCAGTAGCATAATGTTGCTTTCTAAATGGAATGAAAAAATAGGAATTTTATAATCTGGCATTAGGTATTTACTTGTAAGATTTCTTATAAGTTGCCCTTCCATCTTAAGCTGTATCAGCACATTCAGTCCTGGAAGGTACTTGAATGTCATGCGAGGTGTGGGAACCCTGTGTCCTGACAGTTGTAACCCATGGTTACTGCTTGTTTATCAGACTCACTACAAATACAGGGATGCTTAATGCTAACAGAGAGATGCTAACTGTTGTTATCTAAATATTGACTTAAAGTGTCTGTCTGCCGGCCTGTCATTAATCATGATGGTGGTCAGTCTCACTGAAAGTCCAGGTTGGTTTTTAGCAGTAGAATCCACTTCTGAAACATTTCATGTTTGAGTACTTTTTGCTTCTTTTGTGCAGCGAAGAAATGTGATGCGAAAACAAAACACTGCTATACTTAAAATCACAGAGAGAGGATGTGGAGCTGAAATCAGCATTATCTGCTTCACGCTATACCTCACACAGATTCTCCTAGGTTAACATCTGTGTATGTTAGGGACAGTCTGCTGCCTGACTGTAGGGGCAAGCAACTTTTTTACAGTAAGAGCTATCACACAGGGTTAGGGTTAGGGTTAGGCAACAATTTAAAGAGAGAATAAGACATGCTTCTCTAGTTCCACTATTGGTTAAGGAAAATGCATGCAATTTGTGACCCTAAAGGCAGTGGTTCTGCCAAAAACATTGGCAAGTGATGTGCTTGTTACTGGAAATATGACTTATGACTGTCTCTAGTATAGAGGAAGACAGATATGTCAATTGGAGCTCTTTTTTTCATTTATTTTGTGTTTAGTTTACATAAACTAAAAACTTTAGCATTTTTTTCTGATTGAGGAAAAAAAGAAAAATTACCAAATATATTGGCAAAAAAGAAAAAAAAGGTATTACATCTGCTATTGGTTTCTGAAGACTGACATTGGCATTGTCTATGAAAAACCCTCACTAGTTGCCCTCTAGTCTCTTTTTTAGCTCAGGCACCTCACATATCTACTTGTTAATGAGGTAAACAAACATCTCATCAAATCTTAATATTGGAAATAGCATTTGATGTTTTGCAATAGCTAAAAGTATTGGACATATTGTCCCAATCTTAATACTTACTCGCGTCAGTATTGATGAGGTACTGCTCAGTGTGAATGAAATGTCCGTAATAGCAGTCAAAAACATGACCATCTCTTCCTTTTAGACAGAATTTGTAAGTGTTTTTAGTTTGCGCGCATACACTTGTGTGTTTGCTCGTGTGTGTTTTCCTGTTTTACTTGTGTGCATGCTCCCAGAGGGGAAACAGGCTGTGTGGGGTGTTATCTGCTTCTGCAGAGGGTGACAGCTAATCACCAACCCTGACAAACACTGGGGGAGAGGGGAGGGAAGAGAGAAGGAGACAAACGAGGGAGACAGACAGACAGAGAGAGAGGGGGTGGGGGTGGGGCTGCTGGGCAGGGGATTGGCATTTGAATTCCACTGAGTACCCACAGAGTGCTTCGGATCTGTCATCACAACCCCTGTATGAGTTTGGACTTTAGCTGGACAACTTCACACCTGACCTAAACCCTCATCACTGTAGGTACACATCGAGACGGGAGGCTGAAAGAGGAGAGGAGAAAACACGGCAACAATTCTTGACGAGTAAATCTTTTTTCGTTTGTAAGCAGCAGCTTTGATCTTTTCCTTTTTTCTTTTTACCCACTGCTTGTAAGCCTCATGGAGAATATCTGAAGAAGGCTTTATTTTAGCTGTCTTTTTTGCTAGGGCAGGCACCCTTAAAGTGCTATACCTTGTCAGATGTAAAGACATCAGCACTTACAGTATGTGTTAACAGTGCCATTAATCACATACCACAGTCCTGGCTAAATGCATTTGTAGACAGTGTGCCTTGCAGATGGGCTGATGCATGCTGAGTTAGTGTGAAATTGTGGTGTCGCCTGTTGACACAGAGATCAGAGGGCTGTGAGAGATGGAGAGATGCTGTCGTGAGATGGCGGCAGGGAGGCTGCACAGGGAGGGAGAAAAACAAGACAAACAAGACAAGGCTCCACTCTGATTTTCATGAAATACGCATGCATGTTGCTTAGCTGGTGTCATATATAAATTCAAGTGTCCATTTAACACAGTTCAGAACAATAGGGGGGAACTCTGACATCCAGCCTTATATCAATCATAAATACGAGAAAATCACCTTCGAAACCTTCTCATGATTAATTTTCATGTTGTTGTTTTTTCTGGAATATAAGAAAATAACATTAATCAAAGGAGAATATGAGTCAGTCATGTTATGTGTCATTGCCAGCAAGCGTCATAGTGACTGTCAGGAAAAAGCAGACGCAGAATGTTGTATTTTCCAAGAAAAACAAAGTGAAAAACATGTGGTGTACTTCAGTGAGTCCCAAAGTCTTTTGATCAAATATTTATTGGGTCCCCAAACAAATTTGCTGATTTGTCCCAACCTTGTGTGTATGTGAATGTTTTTAAAAAACATATTTTTTTGTGATTTTGCTCATGATAATTTAAATATCTTTATTGATAAAAAGTCGGTTCTCATATCTGTAGAAATGTGGTGTAGTTTGCATTAGGAGTTGGATAAAATCGCAAGGCACCACAATCGTTGTCTAGTTATATTTATGTTGACAAAACACATCTAATTTCCCAATTTGTATATTGCAGAATTCAGTTTTATTTAGGAATTCCTGCCTGTGCAAGTCCTGTAAAAGGTTGTTGGTCGTAACTACCTTCAGACTTCAGATGCTTTTCCAAAGAGAAGTAGTTCCTGCCACATACTGGACCATTGTATCACATTGGTAAAAGCAAATAGACACAAACGAGGAGGAGTCATGTGTTACTTGGACATTTAAATTATTTGTATTTTTGTATTCAAGGGTTTGCGGTTCAAGTCAAGGGGGTCTGCAGACATAAATACAGTAATCCATGTAACCAAATCCAGATTGAGTGATCAAAAAAAAACAATACCATATTGTTTTAAACCAGTTAAAGGATAAAAATGTATTGAATTGGTAAACATACAGTATGGTATTGTGTAGATAGTATGGAAATTCGAAAGTCGAGAATATAGCGTGTGATGAATCATATAATAATACAGTTACAGTGTAATAACTTTTCATATCAGGAAACCATACAATAATAATTGTATGATGTATTTTATCCAGGAAACTTTAACTCCTGTGTTAACCTCTATTTAACTCCCCTCGAGACTAATATGGCAGCAATGATGACTTATGCTTCAAGGCCTTGGTCTATATTTGTCTATGTTGTAGCCGTTACATTAGAAGTTAGTGTTAGAAAAATGAAATGACCATTATTAAAGGTAATATTCTCCTTCTGCACTGTAGAGATTTAGAAAGAAAATATGATTGGTTTCATGTGTGCGCTATCGTTTTATTGGAATATTCTGTTCGTTGTCATTTTAATGGACAGTAATGGTGGCTTAGTTTGATTACCAATAGCAGGACTAAAATACCAGCCTCTTTACTAGTGGTTCATTGGCTTCTGCTTCTTCCCTGCTGGAGCCAGCGTGGGTGGCATTACTCGGACCAACTGGCAGCTGCCTGCGTCGCTGTGATGGGTGTCATGCTGTGGGCCTCCATACGGAGAGACCCTCATCTGCTCACAGTGTCACACCTCTCAGCACTTTGCTCTTTCTATCTGACCCTGTCACCAGGCACAGACTGACAGATACAGGCAGAGACACACAGAGTCAGGGAGGGAGTGGGTGGGTGGCATATTCGTTTAGCCAGAGCTGCTGAATCCTTGCTAAATAAAATCAAAGATAGCTGTCGAAGGCTTTTACCAATCACACTGCATGAGATCATGCAAAATGGCATTATCAGTGAAGAAGTCAGAGGTCCAGCTACTCCAAGATGAGGCTGTCATTCATGGCTTAAAGAATGCAAGTGTGAAATGTCTGTTTAACAGGTAAAGCTTACTGTCAGAGATTGTCATTTAGTTGATGACATGGTATCTTTTTTGTGTTGTTTTTTTAACCTCTGTTGATTATAACATTGTATATCTGTATCTGCAGAAAGGCTGGTGGTGTGTGCACATCTACATCTGTGAGCTTGTGCTAATGACAGTTGGCATTTGGCCACTATCAGTGGATTGTTAATTAGTATTGAGAGGTTTGGGGGAGAAACACATTCCCCTCTATCTATCAAACAGATGTGTGTTTGATCTGCTAACCCCAGCTTACACACACACACACACACACACACACACAGGTGTACACACCTATTCTTCTTAGGACACTGCATTGACTTCCATTCATTTGGACAGTCTAAACAAAACATCATCTCAAAACTTTACCATAACCAGTTAATGCCTCACCCTAACCAGTTCCTCAGAAATTAAGTTCTGTCTCATTAGGACCAGGTTTTGATCTCCCTGGGGACTATTGGTCCTGACAAGGTCCGTGTTTATGACAGAAAAGGTCCTGAAGAGGTAACACAACAACACACATCCTCTCTGTCTTTCTCCGTCTCTCAGGGCAACTACAGTAAATGACATATGGAAATGTGTTAATGCAAGTGCCTCTCATCATTCTAATATGGACAATAACAACATAAAAACATCATGGATCTTAGTAATACTTGTTGTGAGATATTTCAGTTATATATACATATATATATACATATAACTGAAAACAACAATGTAGTTATTGTTCTAGCACAGAACTGTAAAAAAAGGGGAAAGAAAAGAAAATTGCAATCCTCACTGATCAATGTTGTTTCCTATAATAGCTTAGTTCAGTGGTTCTCAAACTTTATAGACCTGAGAAAATGTTGAACTCTTGAAGTAACACAAGTATCGGCAACGTTAAAATACAGTGGTGTCAAAAGGCCGAGCGAAGTCAGCTACGGACTTTTCCGTATGCAGATTTATTTCTAATATGATCATTTGCATCCTCCTCCTCCTCTTCCTCACATATACTTCAGACACTGGTATGGTGTAATTAGGTGAAGATGGAGCGCGAGATAAGGTGACACTAATTATTATTATATGATTAATTATGATTTTATTTGGTTTTTCTTTGTTTTTCTCTGTTCAAAATTCATCTGCTCCACTCCGATCACATACCCTGGTAAATACGGTAGAACAGTATTTTTGATTTTCCTCCAAGTACAACCAGAGGAAGCTTGCATACCACTGGTGGTAAGAGCACCACTGTTTGAGAACCATGGGCTTACCCATAAATGAACAATCTTATTCAACGGAGAGTGCAATAGAGTTATCATTGTACTCAATAGGACAACGATTCCCTTAAATCGGAGTAAGAAAAAGACGTAAAACCTGAGGTAGAAGGACAGTAATGAGAAGAATGACTGTTTACCTTTTTTTTTAAGTTAACCTTTAACAAATCTCTACAAACTCACAGAGAGCGGCATTAAAACATGATTATAGCTCTCACTAATGTCAGTGCCCTTGTCTGTTCGGTTAATTGTAGCACAGTTGTCCGGATGAAATTGCTCTGTGACCTTTAGTATTTTTATTTCTTCTGCCCTTCTTATATTTGCTAAGTGACGGCATTTTGGCTGATTAGCGTATACCCTCGTACACACACACGCACATACATTCACACTGTTACAAAACACAATGTACTCACTCCCAGTACCCCACTGCCATTGTTCTGCTTTATAACACTGGGAACGGAGCATCAGTCAAGTATATTAGCTGGATCCTATTACTGTCACCAGATTGCCTCTGTGAGCCATCTTAAAGAGCCCCCAGACAAAACTTCCTGTCATGTTAATCCAAGCTTTAATAAATAGAGGGATGTGTAACCATATTCAAATGGGGGCTCCTGTATTTATGCTGACAAAGAGAGACGGGCTATCACAGAATGACAGATGAAAGTGTTTTGCATGAAAGAGGAGCAGCGAAAAGTTTTTATCAGTGTTCATTCGCTCCTATTCTGTGGAGAAATGTCAAATTATTAAAATGGCCTTTAAAAAAAAAAAGAAGCTTAAGCCTAATCTAAGTAAAACAGTGCAGGTATTAGGGACGGTGGCCATTGTGAGTGAAATGAATGTTATTCAGCTGAAGCTAGCGGCTCATTTTATCCGCCTTGTTCACCTATTGATATCAAAGTATATACATAATACACACTGTGTCTCCTGAGAGAGATTTATGTTCATCGGAGCGGCAAACATTAGAGGATGCTGTCATTGTCGCTCTCCCTGATTCATGTATAGAGAAAGTCTGGTATTAAACTCTATTTCCATGATGCTTATTCAGAGGCATTACTCGCTGTGTCATTTAGTTCATGCTCAGACAGCAGCACAGGTGCATGCCTGAAGATTCCCATCACCAACAAAAGAGCTGCTATCGACCTCGCCAACTCGAGGCCATCTCTTCCGTTCACACTTGGAAAAGAGCAAAGACTTTTTTTCAGACCTCGTTAAGTTTGTGCTAGTTGATCCTTGACTCTGGTGGAAAGAGACAGTGTTGTATGAAATCCTGTGTGTGTGTGTTTTTCGCTGTGTGTCACAGGGACATCTCATTTCATTCATGAGCTTAGTGAATCTGAAACCTGTTCTATGTTTGCCAATTCTGCACAGGGATTTAGTACATGCAAGCACTATTGTCACAACATCAACCTGGATATGAAGGTTTTTCAAATTTTAAATACCATATAAACAAATATTTTGTATTTATATATAACATTATACATTATAGAGCAAGAGAGTCAAGTTTGAGAGGGTTTGGTCACGTGCAGAGGAGGGATAGTGATTATATTGGACAATATGACAGGGCAGGAGGAACAGTTGGTGTAACAGAAGAGGACACAAGGGAGAGGACAAGATGGAGGCAGATGATCCAGTGTGGCGACCCATAAAGGGAGAAGCCAAAAGAAAAAGAAGATATAACATATCATTATAAATATACCATACAAGTATGGATGAGGGTGTGATGATGCATATTTGCAAAAAAAACCCTAAACAAATTGCCATATTTGTATAAATAGTTAGTATTTCCATTTAATATGGTGACAGGAGAAAAAACATGTTTAGCCACTGTAATGAATGTTGGCAACAATATGAAGAATAAGCCTTTTCTGTATGGCAATGTAAGTGTCTAAACTACTCACTTTCCAACACCAAAGTCCATCGAGAATATCAGTGTTTTCATCAAAACAATACAAACATCAGTGTCTTGTTAGAAAATTAAATAAAGCAGCTAGCATTTAGGAGAATACGCTAGACTTAAGTTGGGGCAGATTTTATTCGATGAGCCTTTTGTTACAGTTTCAAGGTTTTACCACTTGAATGGAATGCAAGTCAAAGTGGAGTCCTTAAAAGGAGTTGCACAAACGCATGTGTGCGTGCGTGTGTAACATAAAACAAAGCAAACAAACATGATAATCCTGAAAGGAAAAGCACAGAGCCAGGAAAGGGCATGCAAGACCTTGTCGCAGTATCTCATACAACCACACTTCAAAAAACCCAAACTATCCCTTTAATGTGACCTACCGCAGGTATGAGCCTTTGTGCTTTTACTGCTTTAAAATGAAGACGCATTTAGAGGCTGTAAAATACTTCTTGGCTGTCAGAATATTTCAATTTCACAGAATCACATCATTAAGGTGTGAATTCTTAGAGGTGAATAAACTGATTTTATATTGAAAGGTCAATGTGTGTAATAGGGGTTCTGTCTCTAACCCCTGGAGGACCGCTCCAGTGTAATCCTTCTCATCTCCTGCAACCTCCTCACATGTTCAGCCCATTTGCCCATTTAAACAAACCTCTTCACAGCCCCTCTCTCTCTCTCTCTCTGTATGTGTGTGTACGTAGTGGAAAAAAAAAAGAAATCTGATTGGCTTTCCAGGAGGAAGGACATCATTTTAAATAAGTCCTCAATGTTAAACTGTTTGCTTTAGGGCTTAGGGATTGCTCACCTCTCCAAATACTATTTTAGCTTGAAAGCACAATATTTCCCAGTCTGTGCTTTCATATGGGAGAAGGAGGGAGGGCCTGGTGCAGCAGTTTCATGGAGGTAGCTTGGAGGCATACTCCATTCTGACAGAATGAGGAGGCATTCAGCAAGAGTGTGGCGAACAGGAAAGGGGGCCCTATTAATAAAATGACTCCATAATGGGTAGTTCCCTGCAGCTTGGCAAAGGAAGACAGGCAGATTGATGGACGAGGCCGAGGCCTACTTCCTCAAGCGTACTGAGCTCAACTGTGTGGACATGCCTCTGTGAGGCCAAACACAAGGCTGGTCATAACAGCACGCACTGAAGGAAGGGAGAACAGTCCCGATCATTTCCTTTTCTGCATTAAAAAGGTCAAAGTGGAAGTTTTTAATGAGCAGTGTAACACATCTGATGCTACTGCAAACGTGTCATGAGCTGGGTCAGTGTGGCCTGCACCCCACTAGTGGGCCTTGGAGGTACTGCATGTGGACCTCAGACTCCATTCAAGCATCATTTCTTTGTTCTGGGTGCAAATATCTAGTGTAAAACTATCTACATATGTATGTCTAGTGAAATATGACTTCTCATGTTTCCATAGTCACATTTTAATTGTGCAGAGTTTCTCAGTTATGGCCAAATTGGTAATTTTTCTACTGCTTTATCCTTGCAGGTTTACCGTTATTCTGGATTAGACAAAATATTTAACATGTCATTGTTATGTGTTTACCCCTTGTTGCGCTACATTCTTGCTAATGTGCAAATCTGAGTGTGTAAAAACAGAATTTGTGGGACCTCAAATCACTGAAGTTTGGGAAGCTCTGCTACGTGCGTAAGGCCCAGCCATCCTCTCAAATTAAAGCCGTTGCACATCAACAGCACAACATATAGAAATAAACCACACACAGTAACAAATACGTTTCAGTTGGCAAATTCCGATGCACTCTCGCTGTTCACATTAAGTGCAATATCATTACACAAGGACCAGAACAAAAGATTGCAGTGTGAGAAGAAACGATGATGAATGTGTGCTCCGACATGTTGCCTAATAAAATTAAAAAGGAAGGTCCTAGTTGTGCACATTTGCTTATTTGAAAATTGTTTAGTGTCATGTTGATAACACTCATTCCGTGTAGTTAGTCAAGAAACAGAACTTAAAAAAAAACAGACCTTGGTCACTCGGTAAAATTCCTTTTAATGTGTGTAGAAAAAAAAAAGCATGTCTGTAGTTAATATGTCTGATTTGAAGGACAGAACAGGATTACATCCACATAATTACCACCTCACCTCACCAAGTAAGATAAACAAGTCTCCCTGGTTGACTTTTACATTTGTGTAACACATAATTGGCGTCACTAAAGAGAAGAGCAGGCATGAAATAGAATTCATCAGAAATATAGTTTGTTTACAAGAAACAAATTATTTCTAAATTTGTTTGTGTCATTATTTGAGGCTTGCATGGCTCGAAAGAGACGTGCAAATAAAAGACTGTTTTGTCACAACCATGTCACAATCGGCCCTAACAATATGAAGCAGGCTCCTGAAGGCATCACTCCATCATCCTTTCATTACATTTCTGTGTAACAGTACATTGATTAGAGCGGCCGCAGCATGGCTGCCTTTTTAATTGTCTATTTGCCGATGTGAAAGCAGCACAGAGCGCTGCAGCAGGATCTGACACTAACCATTTCGACAATGCTCGCAGGCATTCCATGACACGCAAAGTTCAGATTTGGAATATACATCAGTTTGTATCACCATAGCGACCTCCTCGGATGCCGAGCAGGGGACCTCATAAATATGTAATCCTGACAGATATGAGGAATTGTCTTTCTCAAGTGTTCCTCTCAAGCCATTTTGTTAATGTCAACATGAAGGAAAGTTACTGGAATAAGTGTTGACATTCAGCCCATGGTGTATATCATTAATAATTACATACACAATCCCTTCTGTTGCAGGACGGCTGAAAAACACTTTTTTTTTCCTGTTGCTCTCATTTTTTTGGTAATGAGGTGTAAAATATACATGAATTGTGTACAGGACGCCTCCATGCCCATTCACTTTGTTCCCTCACTGTGGGCTTCATTCATACTGCATACCTGCCGATCTGTGTGCTTTCTACGTAGCATGTGCCTACTCTGACATCATAGCACACTGGTATCATTTGTCACCCTAAATCAGTGGTTCTCAGAGTGGGGTTCAGGGACACCTGCCATAGCCATTTGGTCCATAAAAATTAATAAAATTGTAAAAATTATGCCTTTTTATGAGCATGACGACAGATAATAATAATTTTTAAACCCCGCTCGATTTTCAGGGTTGAGACTGTGATTTATTTTAAAATGCTACCAATCATTTAATTTTGCCAATTAGGTTATGTTGTCCATGTGTCACAGATAGTTAAACATGACATTTCCTAGTATCCATACAATAAATTATCCAAGCCAAACTAATAATCATAGTCAACTTAGCAGATCAAGTCAATTGGTATTACATAAAAAAACACCTTTTTTAAAAACCCCTGTCAAAAGCCCCCAAAATGTAATGGACAATTTCACATTGCCTTTTCAATGACTATGCAAATTGATATTAATATAAATATAGTGGTTAAAGAAATAGTCTGATTTTGCAAGAAGGAACTATAAACAGACACATTTACTAAGAAAAAATAAAGAGAATGGGGTTCAGACAGAAATGATAGAAGATAAGTGTCTCTTCACCATATATTACTCTGCCTTTTTTATCTGTGTGTGTGTGTGTGTGTGTGTGTTTGCACTCTGGCTGTGTATTTTTTATCAGTTCTGCTGAAGGGTGCCACTCATCTATTATAATAAGGAATATTCTTTTTGGTAAGGAAAGAGGTTGCTTGCCAGATTAAACACAGCTGGCCTGACCTCTGCTGTGGAACTGGAAAAAACAAAAAGAAAACAAAAAACAAAGCTCATCTATCCAGGCTCAAGCTTAAGAACAGTGTCCCTTTTGCCCCCTGGTGTAATTGCAAGAGCTTATAGGGAGCGCTAAAATGTTGCCCTCTGCTCCTTGTTAAAACCAGCACTTGTAAAAGCGCTCAAGCGTGGATGCAGCACATTACAGCTCAACGTTCCCAGACAATGATATAGATTTCCTCTACAAAAGAACAATAGGAAGGGCTGTCACAAATTTGTCCATTGTCACTGGCTTGCTATCATTTCTCTGTTAATTGCCATCATTGTAATAGAATATTAGATGCACTGCACTGCAAAAACGATTGCTGATGAAGGGGCAGTGCCAGCTGGGTGTTCTCCTTCACTATGACCCTCATGTGTCAATTGTGACATGATGATAATAGTTTGATAATTCATTGATTTCTGGTTTGCCTGGATCACCCAGTCAATCAGTGGTCCCCCACAACATCCATTAGTTCTTTTGTGTTATGTAATGTGTATGTGGATACATGAATTGCCTCCGATAGGCCAGTACCATGGCTCTGATAGTGCCCGACAGCTCACAGCTACTGGCTTGTAGCAGGCCTAGCACAAATGATGGATCATTGGTGGAGGACAACATGTAAAGTCCACACAGAAAGGCCCGGTGACCTTCTTGATGTGAGGCAACGATGCTAGCCACTGCGTCCGCACAAGTTAAAGACACCATGAAACAGCACTCAGATATTAGTGACAGTGAAGTCAGTTTCCTGTTGGACATTCCACACATTGAGTCTTCAGATGCAGCAGCTGTCTGCTTTCTTTAAACTAACTTTAACATGTTATGTATTAGAGAGGAAACTATAGCTCAGATTTCCAACCAGGCTTTAAAGTGTGTTATTCCACCAAACATCATTTTGTAAGAGGATGGACGGATGGATGGATGGATGGATGGATGGATGGATGTTGGAAAGTATTTCCCTCTCTATTGACTGTTAAAAATCCACCAATCAACCATAATGGTGTTACTTGGGACGTTGAATGTATTTTGTGCCAGAAGAGAAACAGAAAGTCATATTTATCTGTTGCATTTGATAAAATAGATTACCTGTCCTTTTTTTTTAATAGCCAAAGAGCTGTCCTAACAATGTGTTTAATGTGGGATTCTATGTGTAATTTGGCAAATACAATTTGTAGTTTCTCAATTGTTGAGATCTCATATCAAGTCTTCCTGCAGCTAGATATTTGGCTGAGTTCCCGTGGAAGCAGCTGCTGGCTGAATCCCAGACGATTTACACCTGCCTGGTTATTTCTGCTATATATCATACTGAAGTCACAATTTGAAAGGGGACGTCTAATGAGTCTATTGACTGGACAATGTAATGAATGGGACGTTAATTGGTATGAGCAATCCTGCTCCTTGATTTTTAGTTTAAGCAAGTTTCATTGTCTAATTTGGACAAGTGTGATCTTCTTTCAGGCAGCACTGTGATGGAAGTTGGTGTTGTACTGCAGGTGTGCTCCAGTTACGCAGCATAAAACATTTTCATTGTGATGTCAAAGCCTTTTCTTCCTCGCAGCACAGCACAATTTTCACGTGTCATTGTGCATAATCATGTTTTGGATTACAATAATATCCTGCCACAGTCGTGCAGTCAGAATTAAAAAAAAAAAAAGGTAATATTAATTTCTAAAAATGAATAAAAGTAACTTTTTTTCTATCTGATTTTTTTTCCCAAGGTGAATTAGCCACATATCTAGAAACAGCACTGGCAAGCTTTTCAGAATTATCTTTTTTTTTTTTTGTGAAGTCATCCAAACTCAGCTCAGAGTGAGGTGCTGGCAGAGTGAGCCCAAATCCCAATAATCCTTGACACCACGACTGACACCAGAATTGGCTGATAAACACACACACAGACCACATTGTTCTGTCTACATTTAAGTTTAATTGAATTTTTATCAATTTGTTTGTTTCCGCTTTATTTAAACTTTTAGTCTGTTTTTACTCCGGGGCATTTGACAGAATTGTATTTTGTTATTATTATTATTATTATTATTATTATTATTATCATTATTATTATTATTTTTTTTTATTATTAGTTATTTCTATCAATCCCTACTTTTTTATATGTTTATTTATTTAGTGTCTTTTCATTTCACCTTTTATTCTGCTCACCTATTATATATATACCTATATATATTATTATTATTTTTTTTTTAAATTATGCCCATTATTACTCAGGTGCAAACTGGTGAGACAGTGTTTCCTCGGCTCCTTTTTGTCTATGTTTTTGTCACTTTCGGTGATCTAGGTGTTGGTGAGTATGTGACGTGTATTCGGTTTAAGACAAGTTTACTGCACTAGGTCAGAAACAGAACCCAAATCCTCAACAAAACTATGGTCAAAACCAGACCCTGGGTCACTATCAGTGGTTCATGTCTCCGTCCCTTTGCCATCAGATATGATCTACATCACTGCCAACCCTCAAATTGCAGGAAAGCTGCTGTGCCGGCCTTAAGCCGTGGACTGAATGTAAATGTGCATTTGACACCAATGTAAATCACTGTCATAATTCATTTCCAGACCTCTTAAATCTCTCGCTGTCACACAGCACCTCTGCAGGTTTCTTTTTTTTCTGTCCAGGAACAGAGCACATTAGCTTTTATTGATGCCTTTGTCCTTTGATTCATTATTCAACAGTCTTTTTTTTTTTTTTTTTTTTTAAATGATTATTATTATGTATTTTTCAGAGGTTGTTCAAACATATGTAGTTATGCAGCCAAAGAGGTTGCAGAGGTCGCCCGTGACAGGAACCGGAGGCTTTTCTGTATTTTCCTCATGGTCTTACACCAGAGGCATGTGGAGCTTCACTCTCATGTCGCTTTAATGTTGACCAACCAAGGTTACATCCATGTCAGCCAGTTTAATTTTAAAATGACATTTCTAAATGAGACTGATTTGCCTCCAAACAAGCATTTCAGCTCTATATTCGAGGTGATTTGCTTCCATAATGCAACACCTGCAAATTCAGGTGTGCTGGACATGCATGTGCAGGTGTGAATATGAAGCTTCACTCATTTTCTTAGTTAGAAAGTATACTATGATGATTTTAAAAGGTGGCAACATCGGGAGAACAACCTTGTCCAACAAGCATTTCAGTCGACGCCTCCACCACATAACATGAGAGTCGTGCGTGATACTAAAATCAACCTCAATGAGTCATTCATTGGGACATGCTCATCCATTATGAACCACATTAAATGCTTCAGAGTAATTCATTTATCGTGTTTTCTTTGTCAAGATTAAATATGTTCTTGCAGTGCAGCTCAGTCAGTCATGTCTGCGATGCTGATTTTCTCTATGGACACTGGTGCAGTGGAGCGAGTGGTTAACAAGCTTTAGTTTCCATTCACCATCACTTAAAGAAAAGAGGACACCCTCCCCGTATGCATTAACAAGTTTCACACTCCAAATTCCCCAAAGCTGCATTTCCTATTGTAGAAATATGATGAATCCTTCAAAATAACTTCCTGTAGAGGACACGTGAGTCAGTGCTGCAGCACTAGCGTAGCTTAATCTTGATTGGTTGCTTGACCAGACACTAAAGGTATCAAACCTTGTATGATAATATATAATTACTGGACTGCAAGATATCATAGACATTCAGATTTATAGTACAGTGTATCTCATGCAGCGCTTCCTCTCCGACTTTTTCACCTCATTTGCCTAAACACCCTCTCCCACAGCATACTGCCTCCTCATGCTGAAAACTTTAAATTGGTATCCTGGTAACTGTCACTGCTACTACCGGTACTCCTCCTATTATCACACCTGTCACCTTTGTTGGCACTATAATGTGAGGTCAATGCCTCCCAGGCTTGCTTTATTACACAGTCAAAAGTCGAAAATAGTGTGTCTTTTAAACCATGTCTCCTTTTTTGTCTTGGTTTTGAAGTAAGAGTTGTAGTATTTTTTTTTCTTGAGGATATCCTCGAAGCATCATTACACATACTGTATATGTCATGTATGGATTTATCAATCACATTTGGATTCACAGACAGAGGTAACACATCACTGGCTTGTGACTTGATTAAGAGATACAATAGAAGAAAGCCAACAATTTTCATTGCCAGTATGTCTTGTCAGGCCTTTCTAAGAAAAGGTTATTTGGTTCAAGTGTGTTTGCTGCAGGTCTAGTTAAAGAGCTGCCCGGCTTGTGCCCCCTCGACCGTCTTCAACCAACCTTCTCTTTTTAAGTGGCCGCGGACTGTTCCAGTGCATATACCGCAGTGAAATAGACTTGTGCTCTTTTCTTCATTGTCACAAAAGGCCGGGCACTTCGCTGGAGTTCCCATTCCCCTTTTACATAGTGATAAGACAGCCATTATCCTTTGAACCTTTCTTTTCACCCAGCAAGGAGAAAAGGAAGAGTGAAAGAGAAGGGGGAGGAGGAGGAGGAGGACAGAGAAAGATTTCTTCCCTGAGGTGAGCCTGGCTTCACCTCTGTGTGGTGGGCTTTTTTGTGAGCAGTGAAGAGGTCCTTAACCTTCTATCAGATGGAGGCACACAGTTGTGTTCTGCTTGAATAACTACATTGAAAAGCCCTGAAGCACGGGAGATGGTTCTATAGACTTCGCAAGTGGCAAAGAGAGAGTGAGTGGGAGAGAGAGAGGGAGAGAGAGAGGCCGGTACTGTATTGTGTGACCTGCTGGAGTGTGACCCTCACATGATGTGCATCTCTGTTTAAGTACCCATCAGTGCACTACGTGTTTGTGTTCTTTGTTGTATGAGTGTCACAGACAGGATGGTCGTCCATTAAATAATGTCACAACAGTACAGATCTCACTTTAACGTTATATAACGCACCTCCATAAATGAACTGTCTGTCTGCTGTCAGTGGTTGTCTAGTCGCACTCATGTTTGATGCTGTGCACTGTTTTCATACCAAGCCAACCATTTTGTGGACACTATTATGAGAGTTTCTCTTGATGGGAACAGATTATGGAGTTTCTTCATACCTAATGCAAAGTGGATTTTACTCCACAGCTGTGGGGGTGTTTTTCTCACATGTCGCTTCTTCAACATGCGACTACATGTCTATTGTTTTCTTTGTCGTTTTGAAAAAGAATCTTATAGACCATATCTTGCCTCATGTCATGACATTCATATAATATCGACATATCGCCCAGCCCTTTCAGCAGCCATCATTAAATTGGCTCTTGAAGAAAACGGTATATTCTCTGCTAACCATTTGTTTTGCACAGCCTCTGATTCATGCAGTATAGAAACAGTTGTTCTAATATTATTGATATTAGATGACAGAAGTCAAACGCCTTGCATTTCTGTCTCCTGTGTAAATGATCACAAGCTGTCAGTGCTGTCAAATTAAAATGTTTACCATAGTTGATATTCAGCCATTCCATCTTTGCTCTGCTGTGAAGCTTTCACGCTGTCAAATGTGGAGACATTAGAAACTGGTTGTGCTCTTCTGAGGCAAATTACAGCTGGGGAAAAAAAAAAGAGACGGAGAGATAAAAGATTTGGATTGAAGTTTTCTCTCATTTCATTCAACTCCAGGACAATATAATTATCTGGCTGGGTACTGGATGTAACAGTGGAGTTACCTTTCTGCCGGAAAAACAACTGAAAAGTCTCCGTGTTCTTCGTACTCTGGCTATAAAATCACAAAACCCCTGCGTGACAAATTCCACATCCCACTTCTTGTCACTTAAATGTGATTTCCATTAGCTGCTGTGGCATGATAGAGGTTGCGTTATGTGACATTACAAACGTCTGTTTAACTGCTGCTTCTGCCACAGGTGGCATTGCTTGGCAGCTGTTTATCTGATTTCCACGCTTTTTTTGATGTCCTTCAAACACATAGCAAACATGTCTTCTGTGTCAAGAAGAAAATATTTAAGAAAATGATCATCTATGAAAGTGCAGGTTGCATCACCACAGAGACAGGGCTTTTGAATGCATGCTCACTCTTGACGGGTTTATTTCCGTTTGAAATAATTACTGTTAAGTGTCTTATAGATGTCCTTATTTACTTTGTAGTTTCCCCATTGTACACAGTATCGCCATGAGCAAGTGAGGCCTCACTCTAATTGTTTATTCAAGACAATTGATGGAGTGATTCCTGCCAGCTAAACACAACATAATTTGCACTGCTCACTCACTCGTGACACTCTCTACTCTCTGTAACACAGATCCAATGCAAACCCTTTGTAATAAGGTGGTATAATTAACCTCCATTCACCTGAAGACTCTGAATCCCCACCCACTTCAGGCAGGAGCTTTTTTTTTTTTTTTTTAAACGTGTGCTCACTCAAGTGGATGACTGTGAATTTGTGGTTTCCCATGAGTACCAGTTCAGGTTAAGCATTAAAACAGTTCCAGCTGACTGCTTATTGTTAAATTTCAAGTCTTGTTACATTTTAGAGCTTTTTTTAATAATCTTTCACTTCACTCAGACGGACACTTAAACACTTGACAATGGGTGTGTATGATGCTTGGTGCTGGAGGCAGATTTTGGGAGTTAGCAGTGCAGAGTCTGAGTTATTATTGTTGCAAAAGTGATGGGGACACAGTTTCCACTATTGTTGGTGCACTCTGACTGACAAAAACCCAACAAAGACATTCCATTCCCTATGGACGATGATTTGGATGATTTCAGGTTTTCACAATTCACAGCTTCTTATGTACCCAGTGCCAGCAAAGGAAAGAGATTCCACCACATATGCTTAAACTATCGGTCTTAGGCTTTCAGTCATCAGATGTTTGGACCTTTAATTTACATGAGAGACGTCAGATCAACCCCCCCCCCCCCCCCCCCCCCCACTCCTCCTGGTGACCTGTGACCTTTGAAGAACTTTTCACACACACTGGCCCATTACCAACACATGGCATTAAAATGTGCTTTCTGTGATCTGATTGCAATCATAGTGCCTGACCACTTGTAAGTACACCTGAGAAGCATTGAAGACAGGTGTGATTTTTTAAACAGGAAACTGCTTTACTTATTTTGTTAAGTGATTTTTGAGAAGAGGAGATCTCTAACTTCTGCTGAAAACCTCCTGGAGGACAAACGATCCTAAAAAACTAAAAAATAATACAGCAAGAACAGCTTCAGGTAGAAAAATCATGGCATTATAATTGTTATTGTTTTGTTTTTGTTTATCATGGAATTACATTAACTTGCATTGTATTAATTGGCGCAAGTGTGAATGGAATCATCGACCAAGAGGATGTAGTATTCCAGTTTGCAGGATGAGTTTAAGCAGGAAGTAACAATTTATTGATTATTGAATGGTCACCAGGGTGTGATCAGAATCTAAATACTTTGTTCATAGGGGGAAATTGATTGCATTACATTTGCTCCTTCAGAATTAACTCAGGAAAGAAATAAGGAATGAGACACAATATGAGCAGCAGACAGAATACATACATTAACATGGAATACAAACATTACAAGAAACATTGCTACTGGTTGCAAGAAGTCTACGGGAAAATAACTTCTACTTTTTACAATTATAATCATCAATCAATTATAAACATCAGTAAACATTTCCCTCAGGAGTTAATGGTCTCAATTACTAGTTTCAGGTCTTATTCAGTTGAACATGTTGTCCGTTTTGTAAGGAATATATACTGTGGACACCACTGTGACTGACAGCTAGTATCGTCCAATAGGACCCTGGTTGCTTGTGACCTCTGTGAACGCCCAGTTTCATAAGCTGATACGGTGCGGATCAAATTGCAAATCCTGAGGCTTTTAAAATGGGAGTCCATGTTCTGACTATAAGACTGTGACCATTTCTTATTTACAGTCTGTGTCATACTAGTTAAACCCATGCTTGACATGCTGTGAATGAATTGAAAAACACAGGTGTACTGTGTATATATAGGTGACTTCAAAATCCAGCTGTCTGTTGTCAGCCCTATTTGTCAATTTTCAAATCTTCCGGGGCGACGCGAATAAAGTGCCTGAGTGCCACATGTGGCCTGTAAGCCATGCGATGAGTAACTGGGCTTTGCCAACGTCTCGTGTGCCAAATGTGTGGCAGGAGGGTGGCGTCAAGAGTGTGCCAGTACAAGTCTGCCTGGCTGCCAGGCACTACTCTTTATCCAATCAGACAGTTGAGCGTGAGAGTGAGACCCCCTATTCTTGTCTCTCCCCATCTCCTCCTGAAGCTTTGTCACCCTCCCATGAAAACATAGACACATGCTCATGTGCGCATCTTCTCCCCCATGCACAGCATCAAGCCTCCTACACCGTTACACTTACCTAGACACCATAACCAGGGGGAGAAAATGGTGCAGCCTGTTCCGTCTTGGTTTCTGTCTGCCGCTGCTCACTACTCCTCTGTCGTGTTTTATTTTTCTCCCAAGACAAAATCACAGGCTAAATGAACACTGTGTTGTTGTCGGTGGGTTTTTTTTTTTTTTTTTTTCACAGAGGTACATTTTTTGACAGAGGTATAGGGAGCAGAGTGAGTCTGGAGATCTGTTTATCAGAGAGGTGTGAAGGAAAAATGCTGTCTGTGTGGCTTTATCAGACGTGATGAGGGATGATGTTAAGGGAGAAGCTGCAGCAGATGCAGCTGCAAGATGAGGACAGATCCCTCATCTCTCACTATCGTTTAGTGGAATGTGTCTATCTGTCACTTCCCTCGAGACCGGACATCGGCGTTTGTGAAAATACACATATTGTTACGAATTCCCCATTTTTTTTTTGCAAGCCATTATTACCTTTTCTTATTACCTCACACCTTTTCCACGTTTAATCCACCCAATGAAATTGCCTAAATCCTTGTATCATTACAATTACAGTCTATAGACAGACAGGGAAAGGGCAAACACTATATAATGAGGGTAATTACTGTGAGTAGATGTGATTCAATGGGCAGAAAATGGCACAAAAGCTAACGTCAGAACTTCTCTTGTGTCTTCCAGGTTGATGACGCCATGCTTATGTTTGATAAGACTACTAACAGACATAGAGGTAAGTGCATGGCTTCTATTTTTGTCTCTCTGAAAGGTGAGAAAATAGTCATTCGATGTCCTTTCCCCATGAGATAACACAGAACAGTTCCATTTCACATGATATTAGGTGTACCATCTGTTCAACAATGGGAGCGTGTCAAAGTAATCAATAAGCTGGTATGGTGTTTAGAATGTTTGAGCATCAGATGGTTTGTGTGTGTGTGTGTGTGTGTGTGTGTGTGTGTGTCAGGTGATGCGCCGGTGTGAGTGTTTCAGAGGTGCTTAAAGGGTGTAAAGATTGTGAGACGGTGGGTGCTGTGCAGTCAGATAACGGCGTCAGATAAGGCCCAGAAGAAGCACTGACTTTATCTCTCGCTCATCGTCTCCTTATCTAAGATGAGCGGGACGTGTCTGTCTCAAGCAGAGGACTTTGCAAAGACAGGCTTCCTCGCTGCACCATAATGCGGTGTCGTGTATTAAAAGTGATAGTTCAGGGTTTTGTTTTTTTTGAAGCGGAGTAGTACGAGGTGCTGACACATAGTCAGCACGGACTTTGCTGTGCCTGCTGAGAACCAGTCTGTGACGTGAATTCACTGAAACTGTGGCTCCCAGCATGGACACAAGGAAAAACAGAATGTAGCTACACCTAATCTGAGTACTCTATGACTGAAGTTTGTCAACTATTCACTCTCCCACACCAAAGTCCAGATAGATAATCTGAGTATTTAGCTCTTAGATGAAATGGGAGCTGCTGGTCTACTGCTTCCTCGTTTACTAACTTTGTTAAAAACAAATGCACTGAAGTCACTTAATGACACATATGAACTTACTGGTGGAGACACACATGTGTTGTATAATCAATAACTGACTCAATTGACTTTGGTACGGGAGTGTGTGGTTTACAAAACAATACAGATGTTCAGTTCTTAGGTTTCTTAAGTCAGAATATGCTGTTAAATGCCAAATATCAAATATTTCAGTGCAGGAGTAACCTTCCATGCCTCCTGTTACATTGGTTTCATGCAGTGCTCTGGGGGGTGTGCATTGTATTACATCCTACGACCACACTTCCAAAAACCCTGATCTTTCCCTTTACGATGATCTGCATGCTTGCAGGCCTGACTTAACCCGCAGTAAGCACACAGCGGCCTGTCACTGCTCCAGCGACATGTGCAGTGGCTGTTACTGGCTGGATGAATCCTCACATAGATGTGTTTAAGGAACTTTTAGGAGACAGCCTGTCCCTGCCCGTGTATGTGTCCATGTATCATTGTGTGCGAGAGCAGTTGACAGGCACTGACAGGTATTTCCACAAGAAAAAGGAGCAGACACTTCTCTGTTTGTCACACCAGTCAGCTCACTTGTAGGCAGAGCTGGTACCGCGCCGTCTCACTGAACCGGGCTGAGCGCTGTTTTGCCATATGAATGTAAACATTTATTTTTCTATTTTTTTTTCTTTTAACACTGAGCGTCTCATCCACTCAGAGTGTATAAATGTTTAAGTGCAGTTGGCACGCATTTCAAGCTGCATGGGTCTTTCCCTCCTTCTCTTTGTACTGTGTCTGTGTGTGAACTCTGCATGTGTGTATGCTGTGCACACAAACTCTTTGAGTCTAGTAAACAGTTTCTAAGTGTGGAACATGTGAACTATACTGGAAGTGATCTGTGGCTTTGAGGGGATTTTGATCTGTAGTGACAGAACCCAGTGTGAGTGTGTACTTTGAGACGAAGTCTCTCCCTCCATCTTATTTCTGGCTCTTCTCTCTCTCTCTCTCTCTCTCCCTCTCTCTCTCCCTCTCTCCTGTCTGCTGCACTGCCAGCTCTCTGTGGAAGGGGATGGGCGCCACGCTCAGGGATTGTGTAAGGCATTTGCCTCTGGGCAGCAAAATGCCCTTCAAATGAAGACAGTGATGGAGAAACAGCCTCTGTGGCAATTTTCCTGATGACAACAGTCATATTTATATTAAGTGTGACACTGAGGCAGGTGGCAGGTGCAGTTCTTCCTGCCCTTTCGGATTTCCACTAACTAACATTTTGATTATTTGTTTCAATAGGGATTTGAAATGGTAGATATGTGCCACTTTCGTCCTAAAATACAACTGGTCTTCCTCGATGAATTGCATAGAATATTATGGACCCATAAGAAAATTTGAATAATTCATCAGAGCCAATGGTGCGATTGTGTAATATTAATGGATCATCTGCCCCCATGGCCACAAATGAAAAGGACACTGAATATATTATAAGTGAAACCAAATGCCTGCCCCCACTTTACCACTTTACCCTTCCAATCAAGTGATGGGCATCTAGCAGCTTGCGGTCCAAATCAATTTTCCACCTGTGATCATTTTCATCTTACAGATTGATTCATGAAAAAATAATCCCCGGGTTTTTTTTCCGCGGCACTGCAGTAGGAATAATACATTCTTTATTTAACATTTCATATGTTACACGATGCAATTCTCAAAAAAAAAAAGAAAAAAGAAAACACATTACCTTATCCACAATTGTAAGTCTGTAAAGTGACTTTTTGCAAAAACTTGAGGGAATACGACCATCATAGACACCCTTTCATTTACAGGTGTCACGTCTGTACATTTGAAAATCTCTCGCTCAAATTCTTAAATATGCAACAAGAACGATTCTGCCTCACAAAATATTGAAAACAAATATTATTGATGTAAATGCAGCAATAGATTAGTGATGTTTTGAGCTGAGCCGGCAGTGTCACACCTCAGTTGCACTCTCTCCTCACAAGTTCTACCTGTATAAAAATAGACAAGTCGCTGTTGTGGCAGAAAGTAGTTCAAAGCGTCCAGTTGAAGATGGATGTCTGGATTTCCTTAAAAGAAAACGTGTCATTTGGCTAAAAATACTTCAGACAAGGAGAGAGATAAGACTTAATATTGGTGTGACATTCCGACAACATGACTTAGGGCTAGTCCTTCGGTAGTTACTTGACTCATCAAGTAACTACCGTCTGTTTTCCTAACTCGAATCCCGCTCACATGGTCACCATTTTCAGAGCGATGATGTCAGCACTGGCATGCTCAACTGAAATGATTAGTGGCGCTCAAGTATGTGTGGGGTTGTAATACTTCAGCTGTAATGGAAGTGAGTTCTATGATGCTCCACACTGACAGTATGTTACTGAGATGTGTACAAAGTAAGGCAAGGCAATTGTATGTGTGTGGCACATTTCATGCACACAAACTTGAGAGAAAAAAATAATTAAAAGAAATTTAAAGATATGATATGTATACTGTTTCTGCATTAAACATCTAATAAAAAAAATTACTCTTTAAATCTAAAGAAACCCAAATGTCTATTATATTCTTAACTCTACTGGGGCAAATCCCCCATAAAACACCAGAGTGAGAAAGCAGATATTTGATAGTATTACATAGTTGTTGTTTATATTTAAAAGTGTATCATAATTACTCATTGTTTGCTGAGCATTCTGCTTTCACAGCTCTCCCCATAAAGAGCAAATGCACTGGGAAACCAAATTAGACAACAAATCCCATGATGCCACACTGCTGGTGTCATCAAACTTGGTCTTTTGGTATTAATTTGATTGAGGGACCCCTAGAGGCAGAATTATATTTATTTCATAAGTTTTGTGCAGAGCAGAGATAACTCAGCAGAAAATGCCACTGGGATGAAAATCGCTCTAAAACGGTTTCAAATGCAATTGAAGCCGTTTAAAACAGCTTCCAATCAGAGCTGAGATAAAGGTAAATCACACATCAGAAAAAGAGAGACATTTACAAAAACTAAAAAGGATACAGTTCAACGTAGAGAATGGTTTCTCATTCTTAAAATCTCTGATGAGCAAAATACAAGACCAAGAACAAACATATTAAGACCAGATTTATTTGTTGTGACTGTGTGAGCAGCCTTTGACCATGCAGACAAAAACAGTGTGTGATGTTACAGATGATCTCTGATACGCTTGTTGTGCATCACACAAAGATTCCAGCACCTTTTATTTTAACGTTTATTTTTGCAATTTGTTTGGATTGCATATACCACTATGACACTTTGTTTATGATGTATATGAGATGCGTGATCACCACTTGATTGTGAGTGTGTTTTCTTTGTGGGCTGTGGTGAATTGGATAGAGGACAAACGTCACACTCCACTAGTAGCAGCATTGTCCTTCAGACGCTCGCTGTGAGGCTGGAGAGGCGACAGCCAGAGGAGACTCTTTCTACCCTTCTGGTTTTCT
The DNA here is from genome assembly GCF_958295425.1 of Solea solea. Classification (NCBI taxonomy): domain Eukaryota; kingdom Metazoa; phylum Chordata; class Actinopteri; order Pleuronectiformes; family Soleidae; genus Solea; species Solea solea. The sequence goes on along the minus strand of NC_081137.1, from coordinate 10,805,840 downwards.
CTGCTCATTTTCTTTGACTATATCTCTCACCGTCATTCTCTCTTCTCTCCTTTTCTTTCACACAGTTGCACTATTTCTGTCCCACACCCTTCTCCCCACCCCGACTGTCTTTGTCATCCCTCCGTTTCCCTCTGTCTCTTCTGCTAGAGGACACTCGCTGTAAGCAAAGCTCCTCACAAAGGCACACGCTGCACACCATCTCCTTGGCATTTAAAGGAGTTGAATACAGCCAATTGTGTTGGAAATTGAACTCTGCAAAGCCTCCGTTCCCTCTGCAGCAGTTCATTGTGGACGAGTTCAGTGTCTTTGGTGAGCAGCTTGGTCTGTCCAGAGGTTGATGCCAGAGGGCGCCTATTGTTACATGTTCTACTGCAGTGTCCCCAACACTCCGCCTCCTTCGAAACAATCTTTTCTCCACCTGACACTCGGAAAACGGAAAAGCAGCAATATTCACATTAGCAATGACACTTTTTCACACATTTTATATCCATATTGGAGTATAGAGTGTGTGTGTGTGTGTGTGTGTGTGAGACCTTTTCTGTCATAAACAATAACCTTGGTCTAATGAGGCAGAACCTCATCTCTGAGGAACTGGTTAAGTTGAGGGCTATGTGGTTAGGTTAACTGGTTATGGTTAAGACCAGGGATGAGACTTTGTTAAGGCTGTCCAAATGATGCAGTGTAAGATGAATAGCTCAGCATCTTTGTGAGGTCCAAAAAAAATACAAGAAATCTATTTTTGTGAGGACATTTTGACTGGGCCCCACAACCTTTGGGGGGGTTAAGACTAGTTTTAGGGTTCCGGTTAGAATTAGGTTTAGGCTCTCCGGTGTGAAGGTTAGGGTAAGGGGCTAGGGAATGTATTATGTCTACTGAGGGTTAGGGTTAGTGCTCTCAGTAAGAATGATGTGTGAGAATGTGTGTGTGTGTGTGTCTGTAAGATTTTATCTAATTGTGATTTTGCTCACAGATATTGTAATGATTTGATTCAGGATATTTTAAAATCACATTTATGTCCATTAATATCTTTGTTATAGATTATGATGAAGTAATTGGTATCTCATATACACCTTTTTGCGGTTTCAAACAATTTTATGCAAGCTCTGTGCAAACTTAAAAATATAACTCTCTAATAATATGTATGATTTTTAAGTGGTGTACAACACATCACTATAATAAAAGCAGAAGCCGATGAAGCCTATCAGCTCCACTGTTTCTGTCAGTGGTTCTGTTATGCCTAGAAATATGGTGGCACACCAAAAGTCGAAAACCAAAACCGCACAAACCTGGTTGTGCAGTACTTTGATAGGATAAAGGACCCTAGTCCCCACGCACCCTGCACTGCTTCTGTATACACACAAGCGCTCCTTCAGTCCGGTCTGATAGTATTGCTTGGCAGAGCCTGTTTTTAAGTTGAACGATGCAGCATTCAAATAATGTTCAAAGACCAAACAGAGGCAGAATAATAACATAACAACAATTAAAGTAACAAATGGTCATACACTGCACTTTTATCAAAACTAAATATCAAAAGAAATTGTAATAAAAAATAATAATTGGACCTTGGTATAAACAATTTTGGACAATGAAGTAGTATTCTCATTCACTGATGGTACCATTTGTAATACATTGCAGCAATTAAAATGGTTTAGCTGTAAAGTGCACAGTCCAAAACACTTTGCTCTAGGACAGAAACAGGAGACACGTACTTGTCGTCATCCCTGACACCCTCCACGTCACTTGTCATGCCTCTGTTGGATGACAGGATGAGTTATACGAGTGGGAAATAAGAGTTAGACTTGGAATAGCCCAGAGTCAGAGTCATTCTGTCATCCACTGCTGTCCTGCAAAGCTGACATCTGATCTGTGAGCTAAAATGTGATTTTAACTGTCAAACACAATTGGTAGCTCCAAAGGAGAGTGTTGCCGAGGTGAGAGGAATAGAGACTGTGATGAAAGAGCAGCAGAGCAGCAAGTATTATTATCCGGCAAAGAATCAGTATTTAATTTGTACGTACAAAAAGTACAGTAGATGATGGACGAATCCCTTGTCTTGCTACTGATCCTTAAATAAGAGCTACTTTGCCATGCCATAATTAACCCTCCCTCTCTCAACCACATTACCACTCTCTTCATCATCACATCTCATGTCGCATAATTCCACGCGGGACCATTTCTGACTCTGTAGCATACATATACACTTCATCTGATTTGATTATTCACAAGCAGCAGCTCAGCATCATACCTATGAGCCGCATGAACCACCAAGTACGTGCAATGCAAATTAGTGCATTACATCCTGATGCTAAATGACTCTCCTCCAGTTATAAGTAGCTGTTTAATTGGGTCAAAAATGCACACGTCAGTGATTGTTTGTTTCATGCTCCTAAAAAACAGTGTCAGCCCTGCACTTTTCATCAAGGTCTTCATGTTCATTCCTTTTTTTCCCATTTAATTACTGTGACTTCGAAAAAATGAAGGTACATTATTTTTGGGCGATACCCAGGTTTCTCCTACCTTTTTTTTAATAAACACCATTAAGAAAGATGATGAAATCCCAGAGTAACTTTCTTTTAATATGGTTTTACAATAGTTTGTTAGCAGGCAGCAGCCATTAGGGCAGCTTTATAATGACTGTGTGACTGATTGTAAGCAGAATTCCTTCCTTATTTGTATGATGCAAGTAATAGTAATATGCAACAGTAATGGGGAGCAGGGGTAAAGAGACGTAGGCTGAATTGTTTTAGTCACAAGGCAGCGGTGTATGAGGGAGCGACAGAGCGAGGCACATATTAGACACAATGTTCCTGGAGAGGAAGGGGAATCTTGGTTTTGTGCAAGGACGAGGCCAAGGCTGTGTGAGTTTGTGCATAGGCTGTTTTCGTCTTCTTTTTTTTTCTTTCTGCGGGCTTAAAGGGCTGGTTTTCTTGCTGGCAGACAAACAGAAGGCTGTATTGTGTGTCTCTGTAATCTCTTTACCTGGATTGGCAGCAAAGCTAGCAAGTGCAGCTCCCAGTGTAAAATTGGCACCGAGGAGTCAATGTCACACTGAGCGAGCTGCCTTCCAAACAACCAAAAAACTGGTTGTGTCTCTGTGAAGCTGTGTGTGCAAATTAAGTTTTTTGTTCCTAGTGTTTGCCCAAGCCTACAAATATGCAGCATTTTCCTGAAGCCTTGCAAGATTCTATTATTATTTAGTGGCTGTTGTGTGTGTATGTATGTGTGGGTTGTGTTTTTTTTTAAAATTTAAAAACTATGCATTGAAGAGCAGAAGTCTTTGCCCTAGGATACACAAGCTCATACTCTAACAAAGGCTTGAGTGGTATTAGATGTCATTATACACCAACTATTTGACATAAATTTGCTTCTCCCGCCTCACTGGACGAGAAGCAAAAAATAATTGGCCTCATTATCTTTCATCTCTTTGGCATATTACATTCATTATTTTCTACAAAGACTGCCAGTATGAGTCCTGTAACCTGGGAAGCAGCGCTGCACCTCCACAGGTTTAACTGTTGCTTCCTGAAAGGCCCCGGTGTTTGACGTCACCACAATGCCTCATCAGCCACCGGTGCTAGGGATTGAACATGGCCGACTGAGCGGAGGGTGTCTGCCTGCAAAGTGATTGCTGGCTCATTGACTGAGTGGGAGAGGGAGGGGGCTGAAACGGAACAACTGCAGTTGGGGAAGAAATGGGAAGGGAAAAGGATAGGGTGGACTTAGTGCAAGAAAAAAAGAAACAGGAAAAGTAGAATGAAGGCGCAGGGAGGGTAGAAAAGGAGAAGGAAATAAAGAAAAAGGAGAGTGGCTCAGTAGGAAGCTTCCCCCTGCTGGCTCCTCTGGCTGGAAGCTGCTGCCGATGGCTTCAAAAGAGCGCCAGGCAGTCTAGGCCTCCGCTTTTAGCAATTAGAGATCACTCCAGCAGATGCCTCCTGGCCAGCCTGCAAATCCCTCAAAAATACCCTCTGATTACTACTGTAGGACACAGGCTGTTTATCAAATGGATCTAGCACTGCTGAGAGTGAGGTTTGATAATGCCTTCTTTTGTTCAGGCAAAAGAGAAAGAGAGGGAGAAAGAGAGAACAGGGTCATTTGAGATTTAAAGATGGATTTTCTTCATGAAAAGCATGAATTTCCATTGGGTGTGTGTCTGTGGGGGGGGCATGAGTTACCAGTTATTTAAATTGTCACCCAAATATTTCCGCGAATAAATGGATACTGCTGTTTCTTTTTCTTTCTTTCTTTCTTTTTTTTTCATGAGAATAAAACCTAGGTGGAACTTAAATGCAGGTCTTTTGTCGGTTAATATCCTCCACTGCCAATCCCTTGTTAAACAACTGAATCCCTGTGTGCTCTGCACGAGTTATAGCGTTTACAGATCGCAGCTCCTGTGATGACTGTAAAGCAGCCATGGTCCAGAGCCTTTTTTATGCACACAGATACATTATCTTTCATGGTGAGGTGTCAGACGCAACAAGCAAGTGGTTGTCGTTTGGACATGATCTGTTGCAGCGTGTCTTTGTCACACCGAGATGAACATATCAACTTTTTTGGAATGCGATCATTTTCAATGCAGTTTTGCCCCACAAACGGGTCAATTTTCCCGGGCTGGAGCGAGTGCAGCGGGGGAGGAAGTGTCGTTAATCTAGAGCAAGGTAAGAAACAGCAGAGAGAGAGAGAGGAGGAGGACGTAGCGGTTCTGTAGATGAGTGATGTAGGAGGTGCTGCGTGCACGGGGAGTGGACAGACAGATTCAGGCTGCAGGTGAGAGGGAAGATGCAGAGAGAGCCCACTCGACAGATGATAGTCACAGTGGAGGGGGGGGGATCTGAGACACTTAATTTCAGCTATTCTCCATTATGGCCAAATAAAATGACCGACTCTGATAGAGTGAACCTTGTACGTGTGATGGCAAAATGAACGCCTTTCTCAGAGAGGGCAAAGGAATTGCCAGGAGATGCTGAAGGCAGGAAATTCCCAAAATATATGACGTATACCCATTCCCGGGAAAAATGGATACGGACTGGATGATATATAACAGCTCAAAAAAGGCCTTGCCTTTCTCTTATGAAGTAGAGACAAAGTCAACCCATGCACTAAGTTCTACAGAAGGGATGAAAATATCCTAAAATACCAAAACATTTATGAGAGGAGGAAGGAGGGAAAAAATAAAAAAAGAGAGCATGGAGCAGAGAGGAGGAGAGTATAGGCAGAAGAGAGTAAGAGAGAAGAGGGAAGGAGCAAAGAGGAGGTGAAGACAGAATACAGTATCTGCCCTGTTTTTAATGGTAAATATGAATTTATTTCCTACTATTGTCACACTGCTGCGTGTTGGGGGTTCCATCTAAGATAGCTCAGATCTATAAAATCTAAACCTAACACGGGAAACTGAGAGAGATGTCCACCACCACCAAAAGCAGGTAAAAGCATCAACACATTTGTGCTATTAACAGATGAGTTGTTTAAGACTATATTGGCCTGATGTATTTGCCACTATACCTAATTTTTGTAATATTTGGTATCAGACGGACAATTTTTTATTCAAAGCAAAAAAAGTGTTAGTGTTTTGGAAACCACTGGCAGACTATATCTTGACCTTGAAACAACATCAGTCAGACCTGCTCATTTCCTGTCAGTATTTCACATAGATCCCTCATCGTGTCCTTAACAGGTCAAATCTCAGTGATTAGTGTGAATGTCATTTAAATGGCAGAGCTAATAATATGCTGTAGGTCTACCTCCACCTGAGGGCCCCCTCATCTTGGCCCCATGATGACAGCAAAGGAAATGATGTGTGTATGTGTGTCGCCACTCTGCTTGAGCTCATCAGCGTCTAGGTGAGCTGGATTTGCGGCTCAACAGGAGGGCAACGCATGACTCAGCCCTGCCTGGGCCTTTGGCCCCGCCTCTTCCTCCACAGGGGTGTTTGCTGCGGTCCAGATCCTGACATTAGCCACCCAACAGACTCATCTCAAAATCAATAGCAGCATTACAGAGGTGGCTGTGCACAGTCTTGCTCGTATTCTGCAATGAGCCATGATGAGATATTTTTGACAGGTTGATGATTAAAGTGCACAGAAGACTCCTCTCCTTGTCATCTGTCACGTTGCTGACACCTGCCCCTCTATCGGTGTTGCTGTACAGTCACGTGTGCATCTTAAGGTTTGCCTCACAGAACGGATGAGTTTGGTTTTGAGTTGTTTTGAGTCCACTGTGCCGGGCCCTGCGTGTCCACCGCAAATGGGGAAGGAGGATGAAGGCTGGAGATTGTGGAAGAAAGCCTGGGGTTTTAATCTCTTTCCCATGTTTATCTCACCACCAGGAGACAAACCCTGTGCCATTAAAAACATCAGCTACTGCTGCTTGGCTGCACAGCTGCGACTCTGAAGACATTTGAAGGACAAACTCAAAGGGGGGAAATGTGGAGAAAAGAAGAGGCACATTTGTCAAATAATGGCAGTGTCTGATTTTTATTGACGTGAATGTGTTTGCAAAGCCATATCAATTAGAATGTTGCTCAGATACACAGTGTATGTGAATGCAGTCATGATTTCTTGTGCACACACTGCACATTAGATTCTCTGTTTTGGGAGCAGGCTTATTTGAACAAAAACATAAGCAAACATCTTTGGCCTCAGCTGCCATGGGGAATCAGTTTCTTCAGGAAATGAAAATGCCAGCTTGGAATTGTCATCATATCGAGAGTTAGCCGACCTCTGACCTTGTAATACTCCCATAGCTTCTCTATATGTGACCTGCTGGATGCTCAAAGAAAGTGAAACCATCGGGGAGGACCCACGGCTCATATCATCATTCTCTGAACACCTAATAGTAGATTTACCAAGGTTAAACCTCCTGTAAGACTGTAGCCACCGTGACCTGCAATCTTCATCCACTCATACTCGGATACAAAATGTAAGACACTATGGGTGGGAGAAAAAAACTCAATTCTTGGATGCATCATAATTCTCTCCTGCACAATTACAAATCGATTTAGAGAAATCAATAATTTGGATATGAAAAAAAACCCAGCTGTCTCTATCTGTTTGCCTCCTGCTCCCTCATGCTGATAGTCTCAGAGTTAAAAACAGGTCATTTGGATGACTTGCAAAAGAAAACAGGAGTAGCAGAGTGATAGTGTTTAACTTTATGGATGATGAAATCAGCTGTAGGACTCGCACTGAAACAGCTGAGCACTGCAGCGAGTCCTTCTCTCTCGCTCTGCTCGGTTTCAGTAGGACAGCGTGGCTCTGTAACCACAGGTAGACCTGCCTCAGCCCATCATTTTATTTCTGCTGTGCTCAGTAATTACCTCCACGAAGGAGGTTATGTTTTCATCTGCGTGGGTTTATCTGTAAGTTTATCCTACTGTTAGCAACTTGTCTAAACCTGTCTAAAATATTATATCACAACTTGTGATAATACAATTGTTAAGGGCAGATATGTTGTTTGTTTGTTTTTTAAACTCAGATCTGGTCTAACAACGGAGCCCTGGAGGTTAGGGTACTAAACCTAACACGCACGCGCGGCTTAGTAAAGCGCATGTGCAGCTTATTATCTCGCACGTGCAATTTAGCAAAGCACACGTGCGACTTATTATATCGCGAGTCACCTCCAGGGCTCCATACACCCAGAGAATCATTAGCCAGAGAGTCATATCTCTGTCTCTTGAGTACCTGTTAAATGTAATATTTAGTTTAGCAGACACAAAATGCAGATTAGAGACATCGAAGTCTTTGTCATTAAATGTTTATTTAATTGTGTGGATCATAGGGTGGCTTGGCGGGAAAGATCATCTTTCAACCAGAAGGCTATTGGTTTGAGCCCCAGCTCTGTTAGTCTACATGCCAGTGTGTCCCTAGACATGACCTTTAACCCCAAGTTGCCCCCGATTAAATGTGTGACAGAAAAAGTGCTGCACATTGAATGTGGGAGTGAATGGGTTTGAATAGGCAAATGTCAAAACTATCATGTAAAACAGGTAAGAAAACTGGACAAATACATGGGCCAAACATGGGCTGAAATATCAGTACCATATATGAGCTTCTCTGATTTCTGAAGATTTCTGAAGCATCAGCACTGACCACGGCGCTTTGTCAGTAGTATAACGTGGCATTGTACTCACAGGTATCTCATCTATCTAATTAATTGATGCATGAAGCTTAAATAGAAAAAAAATCAACTGACAAGAGGGAAATCTTATACATGTGTGCACCTCCACTACCACTAAACTGAATGAATTCTGTATTAAATACTGTTGTTAGAGGCACACTGATGATGATTATCCTAGATGTCTCATCAGTACGCTGTTCCATTCTTATCAATCAAAGTAAATTGTGGTAAATGTGTCTTAAGTATTTCATTATGGATCATTAAATACACTATGTTTTCACAGTCATAAACAAACTGTGAGGTACCTTGAGATTCTCGCTCCTATAAAACACACACAGGCAAGTCTTGTGAGAGACGCACATTAGCTATTAACTGTGTACTTTCTAAATCCTATTCAACACAATGAAGCTCATCTTAATCTGGATAATGTACTGTATGTTGTCGCTGTAAGAAAATGTCAAAATCACTCAAAAGAAGGTGCGGCAATCTGTTTCACATCACTGCAACGTGTTCTTCAATCTAATGTGAGTGTAAGAGAGAAGGACAGGGGAAGTGGTAGCTTTCCTCTGCATTGTCCCCTGTATTTACAGCCTGATTGGTGCCTACCCAGGCGTCTTACAGCTGAGCACAGCACATGAGGGAATTAGCTCCATGTCTGCTGTGAAGTGTTAGTAAAATATGTTGCCTCTTGTCTTTGCAACCATTTTTAAACTTGGTGATTACATTGGGTCTGCTCGCGATGGCCATTACACCCACAGAGTCACTGCAGAAACAGCTACACTCCCCACTGTTATCCTATTCTGAATAGTACACTGGTTCAAAGGATTTAAAAATATCAATATATATATATATATATATATATATATATATATATATATATATATATTCCTTCTTGTTTTCTGGTGATTATGGTGCACCTCATGTATTCACCAGATGAATAGAAATTCAAATATGATTCCCTTTGTATTGTGTTTTTATTCTATGAGAAATGCAATAATTGAATAAAACATTTTAAGGATTTTTTTTTCTCTTCTTTTACTAGATATGGAACAAGCTGCAGATTTCATATCATGAGTTCAGTTGGTCAATGGCCTGTATTGACCATTCTTTCTATTGTACTGTGATGAGATGGGGTTTGTTTTGTTTTTACCTGTGTGTGCGTGTGTGCGTGCGTACATGGTTTGTATTTATAAAGCACTTTTCTAGTCTTGATGACCACTCAAAGCTGCTTTACACTATAGGTTTTGCCATTCACCCATTCACACCCATTCACTCACACTTTCATACAGTGCATCTATGTGCAGGGCATTTTCTAACATTCATCTTTCATACCCACTCACACGCTGCCGGCACAGCCGTCAGGAGCAACATGGGGTTAAGGGTCTTGCCCAAGGACACATCAGCATGTAGACGAGCAGAGCCCGGGAATCGAACCCACAACTCTCAAGTTGTGGGTTCACACTCTCGCTTGTGTGTGTGTGTGTGTGTAACACTGAAAGCTTAAAGCTACTGTAGGTAGGATCCCTGGTCTCATCAGCAGGTTATTAAATGGTAAATGGTTTGTATTTATATAGCACTTTTATATAGCACTAGTCTTGATGACCACTTTAAGCTGCTTTACCATTCACCCATTCACTCACACTTTCATACCTCAGTGTGCAGCACTTGTATCACACATCTTTCAGCACAGGCGTCAGGAGCGACGTGTGGTTAAGTGTCTTGTCCAAGGACACATCGGCATGTAGACTAGCAGAGCCAGGAATCAAGCCCACAACCTTCAAGTTGAAAGACGACTCACTCTACCACTGAGCTACTGTCGCCCTTATTAAGATTGTTAATATCGTTGTGGGATCTCTGTCCTGAGCTCCTCTCATCAGATGAGCAGATGGACAGACTCCCTCTTCATATGCCACAGATGATCTCTGAACCTTTTTTTTTTTTGTCAGACTTTTTTAGACTGAACTTTTTTCAGTGTTGGCAGTTGGTGGTGGAGCTTGAAGGGACCTGTATGCAAAGTAGGTGCAATGGAACCACCAATAGGAGTGCTCTTTCTGTCTCGGTCTCTCTGAACTGCCTTCTGATTGGTTATAGTCTATCAACAGAGTATAGAACAGCAGTAATACCATTTTCACTCAAAGGTTATTATGAAATAATGCCAAGCCAAACTATTGACAAGTTATATTTACACTCACACACTTTATATAGACAAGACAATAATAACAGAGGGTATTTATACTGTATAGATACAGCATTAGACAATATTGAGTATTATATTTTAATTTTTACTGTGATTGATTTCAAATATATCATGGACATTTCATGGATAGACAATAAGCGTTTTTGGACAAGAGAGCTGTGCAGTTGCTGTGGCTTCAGGTGCCACAGGGATTTATGACTTGCTCTTCCTCCAGATAACATTAATCATGATTAATCACAGCAGCATCTGCCATTAATTACTTAAATGTTTAATGGCTTGATAGCCCTAATATAAAATACTGTTATAATAATAACAATAATAATAATGTACTCTATAATACATGTTAAAATATATGAGAAATAATGTAATATAATAAAATAATAGTAAAATAATATTAAAATACAATTCAAAGAAAAATAAGATAAGATCAGATCATCCTTTATTTGGCCCAAAATGGCCCAAAATATATCATCCCTAAAACTGACAATGCATACATTTATTTTTGTAGAAAAATGTTTCTGATGCCAACATCAGAAATCTGACATGTCATAAAAATTAGGAGCTTTACTTACCTGACACAGGTTTATTATTGATCCATTTTCTGAATCACAGTGACATCTTTGAGTTTTGAGTTGTGTTGTTGAAAGGCACATATCTTTGCATGTTTATGCAACAGCATCAGTCTCCTTGTACTTTTCAGGGGGGGGGGAAGCTTCAACTTATGTTCAGTTTCATCTCTGGAGTTCCAAAAGGAGAAGGCAGAAAACTTACTCCCATTCTCTCTGTGCAAATGCTTTGAAGTTAGCGTGTTCTGTCTGCCCCTCTGAAGTGTAACAGTGGTCAGAAGACTCTAACCCACACGGCTGAAAATCACAATCAGCTGCTGAGCTGCAGCAATCACTCTTCACAGAAAAGATTGCGGCGCTGAATTAGATTACATCACCTCCAGTTCAGGCATCTAATCTTAGATTAAAGTAGAGAAAAGGAACGTCGTTGGTTTCTGCCTTACAATATTCTCTTTGTTCTTCTTTGTGCTTTGTGAGGGTCAAACTGACTATTTTACGTCAATCTCTAACCACTTCGGGTTTTAAAGAAGTTCTCCCACCTCCACACTACACCTCTACACATGCTGTTGTGACTTTGGATGTTCATTCGACTCCACCAACTTTTCCCATGTTGCCTCTTCTTGCTGCTGATTGGCCTCCCACATTCCTGCTGCTTTAGCACTTAAACACTTGTAGGAGGCCCGTTTGAAGTGGAAGGGCTTTTTTTACACAGAAGCAGCCAAAACAATCACAGCACTGCAGGATACTTCCTGGCAATGACTGCTATGATGCCAGACAAGATAGACTCAGATTTGTGTGCGATCGTGTTTTTTGTATTTTCCTCATAAAAAAAGCTACAAAAAAAAAGAGCAATTTTGTCTGCCGTCATGAACAATGAAGCCTCGGTAATAAGGAGCGAAGCAAAGGGGGGGACATGGTGTCAACGGCAGCCTTTACTCTGTTACATTTATTTGTATGAACTTGGGGGTTTGAAAGTGACACACAAACACACACACACACACACACACAGCATTACATGATGATTTCTTCTGACAAACAATAAAGATGCATTTGAATATAGCAAATGTTGTACATCTCAACCAACATGTGTGCGTATGTGTGTGACAGAGAGAGACAGAGAGAGAGTGTATGCCTCCTCACTGTAATAAGGGTTACCTAGCCAAGCGTAAGTGTCAGAGTGGAGATGCCTGGCTCATTAGGCACTGTGGCAGGATAATATATGAACAGAGCTTCTGAATGTTCACACAGGTAGCGGGTGTGAGGAAGAGGGGAAGAGGGAAGCAGCCATTGTTCTCCCTCTTCTCTCTTCCCTGTCTCTCCTCACTGCCTCCTCCTCCTCCTCCTCCTCCTCTTCTTTTTCTGCTGCCAGTTTCTTCTTTGTGTGTGTGTGTGTGTTTTTGCCCTGGGGACATTTAGGCTCCCCAATCACATTATGCCCTGTTTTTTGATGCAGAGCTGCCACTCCATGGGTTTTATTCCATTTATTCATAAATTAATATATTTATTGGTTTATTAAATTGAATTCATTCTCGTCCTGCATGATGCTTGTTTTGCGGCTCTGTCGCTCGATTGACAGGTTGCCAGTCATGGTAAGATTCTGTATCCCATTGGCGTCATGCAGCAGCACGTTGCTAATTGAGTTGAATGCGTCGCTCGTCTCTCCTCAGTGAATCCATCTGTCGCCGTCTTGTCACCAGTTTGTTTGCACTTGACAGGTTCCAAGTCGCTCTTTGTGTGTTTAACTGTGCACTCCTGTGTAGGTGTGCTGTGAGTGTGTTCCCGTGTGTGTGTGTGTGTCTGTGTGTGATATATAAAATGGGTGGCTGCCTAGGGGGTTGTTGCCCCATCACAGAGTCCCACAGTTAACAGAGCCTCAGCCAGCCACCCTTTTTATAGGATTTTGTCCATTACATACTTTTACACAAACAAGTAAACACCCCACCAGAGTGGATACACGCAGGCCAAATGCACAATAGTCTGCTATAAATCTGAATATGTGTAATTATTGTGGTCAGGAGTGGGGTTGGGCAGTATGCACATTTTGACATCTTTAAAAAAGAAAAGAAAAAAAAAGTCAAATTGCTCAGAGGGAGTGCCAAAATAGATAAATGAACAAAAATAACAATAAATATAGCAGTGGCAGGAGTGATGCAACATATAGTGTCTAGTTGTTTATCATTGTGACCCATTAGTAAATATAATTAATCCCAGAATGTTAATGTTTTATATTTTTTTTCTTTCCCAAACACTGCGCCTGCTGTTTGCCTCCTTACACCAATCTCACCTTTTCAGTCTCTAACTCTGTCGTCATCTGAACTAAAGTGGTGTCATCACTCTTGTATCCTCCCAGGTACTGAGGGTCGAAGAGGGCACATCATTTGCGCCTGGACTCATTTTTATGTTTGGCTCTAGTTCTGACAAGTCTTCCAGCTTTTATTGACTACGACATTCACACTTTATTGCATGACCACTAGAGGATTTGATGTCTAATTCTGATAGTATATTAATTTTCTATTTGTATAACATATTACAGTTATAAATGTGGATAATGCAAATTGCTTAAACTTTATTCTTCTACATACATACATGTAGTAACTGATGGCTTGCACGTATAGATCATAGCTATTTCTAGTTTCCAACTCCTGTCCCTAGTTAGGCCTTTAAAGAAAAGATTACAATGCAACAAAAGTAGTTGCACAGAGGACAAGAGTTTAAATCTGGTTAACAATTGTTACACAATGGCAGTAAAAGAACACTTAAGAAGCTTCTTTTTTTTTCGACAACCTTACATTGTCCTTCAAAAGTGACTCATATCTGAAGTCTGCATTTACTCTGTGAGAGACAGCCCATCGGGTGGGCTTGGCTACTGAGCTAAACAATGGTTAGACGGCCAAAATGAAAGTCAAAGCATTGTTATTTTGAAATGTAGAAGGCATGTAACCTCAGCATGAGTCCACTGGCTCAAACCCTCACCCTCCATTGCACTGGTTGAAAAAGAGTCATGTGTTTGTGTGTTTGTGTGCATTTTTAAGGGTCTTCAAATCACCTGCTCTTTCCACTAAGATGGCAGCCGCAAATGCACATATCTGATTTATTTCCACATTCAAATGAGGCTTGAAACTGATCTGATTATATCTGGAGCCATGTGTTTTATATCTGATTTGTGCCACATGGGAGGAAAGTAAATCAGAATTAGGTCACTCACACCAGGCAGTGTAAATGCAGCAACACGTCAACCTCACAGACAAATACGATGGACAAATATATACATAAGTTATATGTAATATATATGTTGTAATAATAATAATAATAATAATATATACAATTACTACCAGCTTTTTTATGACAGTAATGACAATTTTATTTTTTATTTTAATATTGAATAGGTGAAATCATTTTATGCATTAATTCAATACATCCAAAGTTAAAACACATGTCTCCTTTCTGCATTAAGTGATCTAAAAATGATGAGACTAATTTTATGTATGTCTTTTTGAATGGTGACATCATCTGAGTGAGGAAGGAAACACTCTGTACTACTAGTTATCCAGTGTGTTCTGTGTGTGTGTGTGTGTGTGTGTCTGGATCTTGAGTACTCATTACCTTTTGGAGCGTGCAACAGTGCACAGAGAAACTAAACAAGACAACAATTCCCATGATCCCTCATGGTTTCCTGACATCATTAAACTAGGTCCTTTGTTATTGTTTTGAGAGAAACCCCAAGTGGCAGAGATATTACATACTGTGCATTTAAAAGCTGACCCATCTGTGTCTCCTAACCAAGTCTCTGGGAATGACTGCCTTATAGGACACAGTATTATAACATTATCAACCTTAGGCAGGACATGTGATACCAATAGGTTGTTTCCTTGTTGGCTAATGCACCTTTACACAGCAGAAAAAAGGTAATAGCTGTTAGGAATCCTTGACATGGCAGCCCATCAACAGCTTATGCATGCGGGATAATAATATGATTTTAAGCCTTGAATCAAGTTGCTTCTTTACTTTGGGTTTATCTGTCATTGAACTGGCAGTGTAGAGAGGGAGAGAGAGAGAGAGAGAGCGAGAGAGAGAGAGGGGAAGTGTTACTCAGTGTTTATTTGTGTGTGTTCATTCATGTGTGTGAACCACATGCTCACGTAAATGCCTGCATTCGGCGTCTATATTGGGCTCAATCTGAAAGAGAGTGAACTTAAGAGACAGCGCCCGTGTGTGTTTGTGCGTGTTTGTGTGTGTGTGTGTGTGTGTGTGTGTGTGTGTGATGTGTTTCCTTCCATCAGTAGATATGATGTCTACAGTGTTCTTTACTGCCGCACCTTCATCACCGCCTTTCATCGCCGCTGCCAGCCTCCTTTCTGTTCTTTCAAAGTAGCGTGTGTGAGAAAGATAGAAAGAGAGACATAAAGCGAGCGCAGGTGTGTGTCAGGAGGAGAAGGTGTACATTGATGGCACTTCACACGGCAGCTTGTGTCCTGGCTTTGATACAGTACGAGGATGCCGTAAGACTGGCTCGCATAAAGACGCCGCGTTGTTTGAAAGAGGAGTTTCACGTTGCTCCTCTGTCAGCAAGCTTTAGTCGGGGATTCTGTCGAGAGGGTGAATAATTTGTAGACCCAGAGTGTTTCTCGATACCTCCAGTGGCAGCTTTCCCTGTCTGCTTGCGTGTGAGCGATTGTGTCTCTGAGTGTTTGTGTACTTGAAGCGTGTGGGAACCGGCTCCTTATGTGCTACAAATGAGCTGCTGCCTTATCATCAATCCCACCTTTCATGCTTACGTGAACTTTAATATGAAGTTGCATACACGGGGAAGCTTGTGTGTGCGCACCCATTTGCGCGCACATGCACTTTTCTTACAGAGTGCCACAGTTGAAAAACATTTGCATCAAAGGCAGCTGTCTCTCATCTCACTTTATATCCGTCATCTTTTCCCCGCGCACGTTTTCTCGCCTCTGTCACTTCACACGTTTGTTGTCATTTGCTTATTCCCTCATGCGTCTGTCTCTCTGTTTTCTCTGCCTCTATCTCCCTGCCAGGGAGATTCTCCACCAAAGAGAAAAGTCAGGTTTTTTTTTGGTGTTTTTTTTTTTACTTCTTCTTTGTTTTTTTAATATTCATCTTCCATTTCTGGAGAGTTCACTTTTCTTGAAATGCCGTCTCAAAGGATCCATATCTCAGGTTCCTCTCTGTCCACTAACCTGTATAGCCCAGCCCCCCCCCCACCCCCACCCAATCCATCAGACAGCAGCAGGCTGCCTCAGCGACTCCTGCCTCATTTCTCATAAATTAGTCTTACCTCTCACACACTTTCTCTTTTGTTTCTTGCTCTTACTCATTCCATTCTCCCCATGCCCTCTCCCGCCTCCCCATCTCTCTCTGGTCTTCACATTTCATTTTTCCTTCTACAAATGCCACACAGCAGTCCCTTAAGAAATGTCATTTCTGTCTTCTCCTTTTGTTCTGTAATTTCTCCGTGTCCCTCTTTTTCTCCTGGGAATTCATTTATGGTTCGCTGTTCTTCTGTCCCTAGCTCTCTGATCTCTCTGTCTCCGTCTCCCTCTCTGTGTCTGTCTCTCTGTCTTTGTCTCTGACACTACCTCGCTCAATTTCTCTCATTTTTTTTCCGTTCTCTCCTTTTCTATCCATTCCTCTTGCTCTCGCTGTCTCTCTTTCTCTCTGTCTCTCTCTCACACACACACACACACACACACACACACACACACACACTCATATTTCACTGCAACCCTGTGATGCCATATTGGCTTGAATGTTAGCTGAGGTAATCAGGAGAATGCAGTAAATAACATGCCAAATGTGTGAATTGTGTGCCATAATACCTCTTTTCATATTGGAAAATGATTCTCGATGCACCCATATGTTTGTAACCGTTTTTATTTACTCTTAGTTTGCATTTAATGAAATGAGGTGGTATGGATGAAATGGTTGATCAGCACAAGGAGGGAACACTGCCACTGTTTGGGTCTGTTCAGTCAGAAAGTGTATAAACTAGAACTAATTATTTTTTACTTTAATGTAAATGCCTTTACTCACCACTTACCATTAAAACATTATGTTTTTATGCAGTCAAGCTTTTCACATCATTGGCAGATTTGGGCTGAGTGCTTTAGTGGCTTTTACTTCTTTGGATCTCGGCATCTAGTCACAAATTGATCTACCTAAGAAAAAAAGCTGAATGTGTATTTATATATATATATATATATATATATATACATATATACATATATATATATATATAAATGGTTAGAAGAGAAGGGAGCTGTTTATCGAAATAAGAATACAGTTTGTATTGTTAATAAGATTTTCTGGAGGTCAGTGAATGCGTCTTGACAGTCAGTGATGCTGGAGGCCTGTCAATCATCTGCGAGTCCTGTGATTGACATAAAATCAAGGAGGAAATCCTGTGTGTGAAACAGAAAGTCTTCTCTATAACTGTTTTCACAAAGATTGTCCAGAACAATAGGTCTGGATGTTGCCTTTTATCTTTCACTCATAGAGCACAGGTCATGAATCTTTGTGCTGATTATCATAATCAGCTGGCCCATAAAACATTGTTATATTTACACTTTGGTATTTGGTATCAACTAGGGCTGTGCAATACTGCAAAATTTTGTATCGATCCAATACCAAGTAAATACAGGGCCAGTATTGCCGATACCAATACCAATACCGATACTTTTTACTACTACCATCTACTTTTGTGTAGGGGAGAGCAATGTATCATAATTTATTAAGTGAATTTGACTGAAAAACTGGAATTTTCATGATTATTTAATTATTTCGTAGGTTTTCCTTTAATTAATCATGTGTATGATGATAATAAAACACAGGACAAAGTTCTCAGGCAAATAAATATACTATTATTAAGTAACTCAGAAATATTGTTTAAATTTTTCTGTTATATTGAGCTTCTTCTCTCACTTACTAACTGACCTGCCTTGGAGAAAATCCTTTCTCAGGTATGTAATTACTGTCAGAAAAATAAAAGTAGTTTTAAGTAACTCAGAAATGTTTATAGAAAACTTAAAACTTAAATTTCCCCTTTGGGGTGGTAATCTGCATTTGCAATTATCAACATCACAAACATCGGGTTGCAGTGGTTTTACAGCTGTAAAAAACCTCCAAACAGTGCTCCTCTTCAGCTCTGCCATCACGCAGCCACAACAGTGCGCTGCTCGCCTCGCAGTGAGTGAGTGAGTGAGTGTTGCAGTGGAGGGGGGAGGGGGTTGGCAGCGGAGTAAAGTGGAGGGGCTAATTGAGCATGAGTGAAGTGAGAGAAGAGCGGTGTTGTGCGGCCAGTCGGTCACTCTGTAAATGCCTGGAGTTGTACTTAAGAATCGATCTCATCACACAAGTATCGATCAATACCCAATACCAACGTTAGTATCGATACTATCGATATTTTAGATCGATCCGCCCAGCCCTAATATCGACATTCATCCTTTTGATCATGAAACCTGCGCTGCATGAAAACAATCTGTCCTCATGGCGCATTAAAGATGCTTACACTTCTCACTCCATACTCATTTGTAGCCACTGCCTCAATATCAGTAATCATCACATGACTTTTTCTTATCTTATTTCATGTCACAGCAGTGTGAGTAGAGCTTTGATTCTTTTTCTCTATCTCAGAAATCAACACTGATACACAGTCAAAGACATTGACAACAGACACATCTGTATTAATTTCATTTTTGTGAGCACTTCAGTGTAGATTACCAGATCTGATCTCATGTGGTCACAGGAGACAGATCTAAGAGGCATTTTAATAGCAAGTGTAAAGAGTGTGACTGAACTCTCCTCACGTGTGATCTTATCACTGAGGACAGATGTAAATATTGGGTTTGAACAGCGTCTGTATGCATCAGTAAAATATAACTCCTCGTCTTCCTTTGCTGGTTTTGGTCAAACCAGAAGTGACTCTTCCCTGGTGGATCTCTGGAAAATGATTCCACTTGAGAACAGTTCTCTGGCGTTCAGGCATGCAGGCACTTGTGTTCCATCAAAATGCTAATAATATCATCTGCAACATCCCGGGCAATATTATTGTAGTGCTAATTGGTGAAAGGAATTGTTGACAGGACCACCTGCCCACCCCACTATTCAATTATTTTTAATTGCAATGGCTGTAATAAAAGGGAACAAATTTCGTAATGATCAATGATTCCTGGGCGAGGTGACAGTTTTGCTCTTACTGGCTGCAGCAGCACAGCCATGTGTGGCTCATTTAGATGGCAGGGAGATACTGGTGTATGAGTCGAGCTGCACTAAGTGAATGTGGGCCCTTAGGAGGGGAACTTCTCTCCTCTTTGTTTTTGTTTTTTACGCTGCATGATTTATTCATCACACCAAATGTCTGTAAAAATGATCTTGGGGCAGTTTGCATGTGCAGATTTGTTCCATGATGGTTTCACTGTCAACAACGCTCCTTCATCATACATGTGTGAGGGAAGAAACATTAGGAGACAGGAAATTGAGAGGTACAGTGTTTAAATAGAGTATCGCACAAAAAAGGAAAATCATTGCAGAAGATTTGATGAGCCAAGTGGGAGGGGAAATTCCTTATTTTAAAACAATCCCCATCTTCCAAATTGTCAAATTAACTTTTTCTGCAGCAGTAGCTGTAAGGGGGGGGGGGGGGGGGGTAATTAATAGCTTCTTTTCGAGAGTTCTTCCCTCGCATGTCTCAGTTTTCCTGGCTGCCTTCAAAGTGATGATGCTCGCCGGCTGTTGCCCCTGGGGACTGCTCCATCTTATTAACTTGTCTTGGGAGACATGGGCTGCCATGCAGCCTGCTTTACTGCCTGCAGGGGAAGAGAAGGACCACTAAGTCCTGAGCTGTCGTCTCCTGCCCCAAACATTTACCCATCACCGTATTTCTTTGTATTCACATGTGGGTGTGAGCTCACATATCATCATAAGACGGGGGAATTGTTGAACAGCGGAGAGATGATCATTAAATATAATCACTTAGTCTTTGTGGTGGTGTATTGTGGTGCTGTCAGTGGCTGTGTGTGACTACATAAAGTAGTTAATTTGAAGCTAAAGAGAAAAGATCCACTTACAGTGTGTTTTTTTTTGGTATTTGAGTGTGGTTGTACGAGGTACTGACACATGACTGGCTGTGCTGTGTGTGCCCCCCTGTACTGGGAACCAGCTGGAGACACAGATGCTTGCTCTGAGTGAAAACATGGCTACCAGCAGTTTTTAGCTGCTCAAAAACATCTCTCAAAGTACTGCTTCTAATAAAGCACAAAATCATCTGTTACTCAAGTTAAATTTGTTTTCTCATCCTCTGCTCAGCCTGTCAACCCTCACACAGTGAGTGTGTGTGAAATGACTCATGTGCGGCTCTGTATATGGAAAGAGGGCTGTCACAGAACATTGAAGTTAAATGAGGATAATGTGAAGAGCAAACCTGCTCGCTCGCTCGTGTTTACTTAATGTTGAGCTGAGTTTGTTTGCCGAGAAAATCAATCTGAAACAGATTTGCCAAATGTAGACCAATTAGCCAGCGTGAATTAACCTGAGCATATTCATAATGTCTTTTCTCCCATTGGAGCACAGCAGCAGAATCTGCAGCGTCTCTATCTTTTAACTTCATTTTCATAAATATAATCATATATTCTGTCTTCAGGTCCCTGATGGTGATAACCATTGTGTATCAACTTTATCCCTGAGATGTTTTTTTTATTATAGTGAGCTTAACCATCAGTTTGAGTCTCTCTGAGCTCATTTTCTAAACCACCTCTCATCCCGCTCATGTTGAGCTTCTGTGTTATTGTCCTGTCTTTCATGCATCAATAGATGGATTATTATACATCCCTATTTGTAATTGGAGGGCAGGTTAGACAAGAGGATAATTAAAATAGTGCGTGTTGCTACTCCATCTATTTTCTGTTACTGTCTTGACGTGTTTGCCTCTGTGGGTCTCTGTGCCCTCGTTTGTCCTCCAAGCTAATGTTGTTGATGGTGGCACTTACTGAGGACACACACACACACACACACACACACACTCTCACACAGACACTCCCACATACGCTGTTATGGAGGAAGCCATCTACCAGAGCATAAATTATTATGATATTCAGGTTTAGCATGAGCAAAGTCATATTTATTAGCAGATTATGAGGACTTGCTGCTTGTTGCCTCTTTTATGTCACAACACATTAGGAATAGGCGGTATCCAAATGTAAATAACATGAAACCTTTTCCATGGTTTAACACGGTTATCTTGGTATTACCATAACTAATTAAAAATTCATCTCATAGGGTCAGACGGAGTGTCAAAAGAAATAAAATGAAGCATACAGTTGAGGGTTTTTTTTGGCATAAAATAAAGTTGAATATATAAGTATGTTTGTATAAGCCATCTCATGCTGCCATGTTTATAGAGAAGCCTGAATGGAAAAACCAGCCTTCCATTTGTTTAAGTTATATACTAATAACGCAGCAATACTGCCCATTGGCTTATTGTCAGGACCTGTGAACATTTATAATTACTCTTAGAACATTTCCAAACAAAGTACAAGCACAAAACTTTGCCAGTCTTCCATTTCACAACTCTGCACTCTGACCGCTGCACCTGCTGCTTGCCCATCTTGGCCTCAAACTCCATCTTTGTCTCAGCTAATTGTCTTTGTCTCAGTATCATCACTGCCGTATCCTCCATGGTACTGAAGGTCGAGGAAATTTCATCGTCTGACCATCACCTTGTGACTCACTATTATACTTTGCTCCATCTTGCCAAGAATTCCATCATTTATTAATCATATTTATCTGGACATCCTCGTCTGACACAGCACGACACATCAGCTGTTGTGTTTTTCTCGGGGATAAATTCTGTCCTCCGTTCGTTTTGTAGAAAATGCTCTGTGCGCATGTACAAACAGAAATGGGCTATATCACCGAGCAAATGACACACAATGGGCTTACTCGCAAAAAATCCACATGGGACTGAGACAGAAAAGGTCTTCAGTGTCGTGTATATCGTGTATATATACAACACTGTCAATCAAAGCCCAGCATCCGCACCCACCCATAGCTCCATTGACTCCCAGAGATGCTGAGCATCCCTGGAAGTGACGAAGTTGCCGCATTTATCCAATCACTGTCTGGCTCACTGCATTGAACAAAAAGCTGTCCTGTGTTGTCTCATAGAGATCAACTGAAGCTGAGCTTCCACTGGTTTTAATGTTGTTTAGTGCTGCTGCAGGAATGTGAATGAGTAGAAAATCTTGTCAGATGATCTGTGATAAACAGGTGATTCTGAATGAAATAGTCATATAGTTGATTGCGTTCTACCACACGTTTAGAAATGGGAATACAACATTACAAATTTGACCACTCATTTAATGACATTTTAGAGGAAGCATTGCTTCCCTTGCTGTCATAGACCAATCACCTCTGATTGATAGTAAAATACAGATAATAAATCATTTTACAAGAATTGGAAACAAAACAATTAGTAACAACATAGCAGCGCCATTAAACCGATTATGATGTTATATCGTCTGTGAAGCACATATGAGTTACAAGCAATATCATTTTTGCTTACCTAATTATTGCCCATTCCAAACAAAAAACAAAGCAGTTTTTGTGTGATGGCACCTTTTGTATATAACCTGAAATCAGATGAACACGACCAGAGAAAAACACACAGGGATTATTCTCTCCTCAGGTTAGCTCACAGTAACAGTGGGGATAATGTTAGAGCTCACACACAGGACAATATTGCACGCTCTGACAGGTTGGGTTCCCAGCTGGCAAAAGCTGACCATACTAGGGTCGCAGTATAGCCTGCAGCAACAGGAAAATTGGAATGACTGTGGCAAAGTCATGGATACAAGAATTAGGGCGTGGGCAGGGAGCCATGTGTTTGTTTCCCTGAGTCTGGAGGCCAGTCCTCATTACGGCGGCTGCTAAAGTATTACAGTTCAGCTGACACTGTCTAAGTGAATTGTCCGGAGCAGTTTTGACAGCCAGTGGAAGGCTGGGCTAGATTATGATGGATGATGACAACATGGGTGGTGCAGACGGAGCATTGATGTGTTTTGTTGCTCATGCAAGAACTAATACATATACCTAATGTGGGACAGTTTGGGTGATGGGGTGCAAACACACACACACACACACACACACACACACGGAGATGCCTGATGGGTATGTTAAAATGTTTTTCAAAATGATGTTGCCATTTTTCATACCTATAGAATTCATTCAGGAGCCTGTCTTCACCAGCCTCACGCCCGCAACTTCTCATGACTCTGAAACGACTTTGTTTTACAATTTATTACATATTTCATTTTACCATTATTTTAGCTTTTTCTCTTCTGTTGTGCACCAAAATGCATATAGTTAAATTGTATTGCTTACTCCTATAAAAACGGTGTGATGTGACAAATATTTCTGAGGCTCTGGTTTGAAGTTAGGATTAAGATTTGAATTGTGGTTAGATTATGGTTACGGTAAGGGATGATGTTTTGTTCAGACTGTTCTAGTGAATGGAAGTCAACGCAGTGTCTTGTAAAGAACAGCTGCTTAAATCTCTGTGTGTGTGTGTGGGTGTGTTCTTGTGTTATTTGTTGCCTCTTAAGGACCTTTCTTTGGCATTAAACTTTGACCTCATCAGGACCAGTAGAGCAGACCTGGTCCTAATGAGGCAGAACCTCATCTCTGACGAACTGGTTAAATTTTAGATTAAGATTTTAATTGTCCACATAAATAGAAGTCCTAATATGAATAACTGTGCAAAGCTCTGTGAGTGTGTGTGTTAGATGTTTGAAACCCAGTGTGGGTGGCCTCAACAGCTGGACCTGGCTGACTTTTTGAAGGAATTAATCTGAATCCGTGTGATAAAAGTTTGATTAACCATTTAGTCAATAAATCGTGTAACTGTTTTGATCTTTGATAGGTTTGAGAGTTTTTTTTTATTTTTTAATAATAACCAGATTTTGCAGCTGCTGTGTTTGCTTTCAATCATTGTTAAACAAATCTGTTGGGTTTGTTTTTCATTTCACACTCTTTTCTGTATTTTTGGAATAATATTTGAATCAACAATTATTATAATCGTTGCACCCCTAAGTAAGGCTTTGTTGGTATTTCATTGGTGATGCTCTTTATAACCTGTACTCATGTGGCATATGGAGAAATATCCACGTTAGTTAACAGGTGTGTATCTGTTCAAATTGATTTTACTTTTGTTTCTTCTTTGTGAGAAAGTCTGCACGCTAATTTAGGAAAACATCAAACATTAGATGCATAGATCAAGAAAACACCAGCAGTGTATGGCTTTATTTCCCCTGCTGTTCACTGGAGCAGATGGAACAAGGAGAACATTTCATCCCCAGGTTCACTGGTCCTTTGGCTTCTTCTGCTGTGGCTGATGCATCACCCATCCGTCACCATAGCTTCTGGGTTCTTGCCCATTCTCCTTCCCTCTGCCCTCCCTCCAAACACTGACTCAATCATTCAGTCACCCCTCTTTCTCTCCCTCTCCCTCTCCCTCTCTGTCACATCCACTCTTCCCAGTCTGGCCACCAGGAAAGTGTGTGGCACTGGAGCAAGCATTATTGATAGAGCATCTGTTTAGACACAGTGCAGGATCTGTGGCATGTGGGCGAGCAGCTGGGGGTTCGAGCAGGGACGACATTATGTCATATTACATATCTGGAGACGTCTCGTTCACTTGTATGTATGCCAGTTTCACGTGCACGCACACTCAGAAACACAAACACATGCCGCCGCCGCCACCATCCACACTGACATTATCAGAGTTTCCGTCTCACTTTAGAGATTCTGTTCTTTAAAAAAATGATTGTTAAAATGATATATGAACTAAATTGTGTGCTAGAAGGTGTCTAATGTTACTACTGGGTAGTAGCGCTTACTAAAAAAAAAAAAAAAAACAGTTTTAGAGGCAATTTCAGACCTGGGAGCCAGAGGCGAATATTCTAGCATCATGGCTTTATTGGAGCAGCTAGACAGAACGAGTAGCTCTATCCAGATAATCACCACACATCTCTTCTAGATGGCCAAACTTGTCAAAGCTTTGGCAGAACACTGCCAGTAGATTTTCATCCCTGGCAGCTGATGAAAAAAAAGAAGGATTTTATGGAATTTTACACTGCACAAAGCATGTATTTTTATGATGTTGCGCGGTGCATGAAGTGGCAATATTTTCATTAGTTGCGCCCCCTTTTTTTCTTTTATCAGTATGAGTCCCACTCTGTTATCTTTCCATGCTTGACTGCACATCGTATTGGGTTCTGTAGAAGCTGCATGTAGAAGTGGTTCCATGTCAACAAAACATTAATAAAGCAGCCTTAAATGTATTAATCAGTTTAGCTACTGACGTCACAATTTATTCATTTAAATTATTATTTATTTTTTTATGGAGCATCACTTTCTGAAAAGAATGAAACGAGCAGTCAAAAGAAAACCGAAAAAATAGTCATAGCAGGAAATGCTCATTTGCAATTAATAACACTGATAAATAATAGCTGCAGCTCATGCCGGTGCACTTCAGTTTACTACAATGCTTCACTATAACTTCAGTTGAGGCATAGCAATTTTTTTTATGAAGCACTTGTCATGCACAAAGGCAGAGTCCAGGTGCTGTACAGAAGTATTTAAGTTTACACAGATGCAGAATTTCCAGAAAGATTTCAATACAGAGTCAAATATATATATATAATAATAATAATATAATCTCTTTTTTTTATATATAAATAATAATAAAAATGATACAATTATAAATAAGTTGCAAACTGTTATTACAGATAAAATCACTACAGCATATGCTAACAATGTAAAATGTAAAAATGTATGAAAAAAAGTATTCTATTTTCTGGTTTTACTGCTGGGTTCTCTATTGTTTTTATTCACCCGATTAGACATCCGAGGTGATTGAATGGCATCTCAATAATCACCTTGCCAGTTGTTACTTACCTGTTACTGAAACACAAACACACTAAACCCTAAGGTTCTGGAAAGTTTACATTAAAGGTAATAAAAAATTCAAAAAAATATGCTTCCAAATAATCACACAAGAATAACTGAAAGCATTAAGGCTAGTGTGCATAAACTTTATACATTTCTTGTTCTTGCATATTGAAGTTGACACATTGTTTAGTTAACTACGTTATTCATGCTTATATGATTCTTTTAAAACCAATGCTTTCTCCATGCTTTCCTGTTCAGAGTATATCTTTGGACTTTTGGCCCCAAAACACTCAATAATTGACAGTGATATATATTCCACCAACAGTCCGTTCACCATAATCCACTTTCTATGAGCCAATATGCTAAAATCAAGGACTTCTCACATGTGGCAGTGGTTACAACAACAACATGCCACTTGTACTAAAAAATCTGTCCCAGGTAACATGGAAATATATCCATAAATGAATATACTACATCCATGAAGACTGAAAATGTTGCCAAGAAATATTAAATGATCTTACCCCAAAGTAAGAAATACACTACAAGAGCAGATGTCAGGCTTTGAAAGTCACTGAAGGACCATTTGGTGCATTTTCCTCAAGAACAACTTAAAAGTATTGAAACGTGCCCACCTGATGTCTGTGTTAAGTGGCAGAGATCAGGTGTGCACATGCATCTCATCAAATTGAAAAGCCGTCATTTTAAGCAAACAGCCTCCGCTGAACAGTTGCAGGTGCAGACACAGATGAGGAGTTTATTGATCTCACCCATTTCTGCGCAGCAGCATTGCTCGCTGTCATTATGTGTCGTTTTAAAGTCATTTCTTTTTTAGTATTAGTGTGTAATATGTGGCTGTGTGGAGGTGAATGGTGACATTAACATCAGTATAATGTCACTTACTGTTCACTAATGTGTCCTTTGCAGTTGCATCTGTCTTATCGTCCCTGGGCCATACGGGCATTTTACATTTGAGCAAAAACTATTGTCAAAAGAGTATTTTTTTTTCCCCACATGGTGGATCAGTGCAGAGAAAATGCATTAAAGGCTAGTTGAACTGCTTCATGTTTGTTGTTGTTTGTTTGTTTCTTGCATAAGTAATGGCATTATGAGATATGCATCTGCTGCTTCTCATCTGTATTCCACTCAATTTAGTAGCTAAAGACCCACACTACTCTCTCTCTGTATGTCTCTGTGTGTGTGGACAGAAGAAAGATAATAAATAATTTTATACAACATTCAATTTTAAAAACCCATGATGCAGCAAAGTTAACAAGCAGTGACTGGTCTTCTCCTAATTATGAATCATAAATGTTCAAACGGTGGCTGATTAAGCTCAACTGCAGAGGAGCATGGCTGTTATTGGAGGAGACAGACCTTCATTTGTCCCCCCCCCCCCCAACAATAAATAAATACAATTTCTAGTGGTGCGATGTGCTCTATCGTGTCACCTCCTTTACTGTGAAGCAGCTGCAGGATGTATTAGTTCAATTATTTCAAGTTCATTCAACATAACTTTAAGCTTGAATCAGGATATTTTAGTGTTGTTTGTGGGACTGACACATACCGAAGCACTGGCTTTGCTGTGCGTGCCCTTGGTGCACCGCTGGCACTGGGAACCAGCCTTAAATATGGATGCTCTCTGTCACTGAATGAAATCACAGCTGCCAGCAGGGATACAAGGAAACCTATTTCAGCTACAGAACAAAATATCTCCCTCTTCAAGGCGATGATAGCTGAAGAATATGTTTGCTACTTTATCTTGCTGTTAGACAGACTTTTGTTGACTAAAAAAGGGCTCACTCCCCGCACCAAAGTCCATTTAGTAAAATAATGATTTTACATCACAGCATTTAGGAGTTGTTAATCCACGGCTGCTTCCATCGTGAGTCCAAGTGTCTTGGCTTTGGTGTTTAAAATCCTTTGATCAAATTAACTGTAGTTATATAGATTTACCAAATAATGCAGCAGTAGACCAGCAGCTCCAGTGACCCTGCAAGGTAAGAAATTATGATTTTCGTTTTTGCTGTACTTTCCAGATGGAAACAGCTGTCTAACTGCCTTTAAAGATATACAACATTAAGATAAAGCAGTAAACACATTCCTAAAGCATTTTTTTTTTCGTCTTCTGTCAAGTGACTGAATCTGTTTTCCCTACTGTGTCCCTGCTTGTTGTTTTAAATGAGAGAGAGCCTCCATGTTTCAGGCTGGTTCCTGGCAAAAGAAACATTCTACAGTAGAGGACAGTGACACACAAGTCAGTGCAAACTATGTCATTACCTCATTAAACCACACAAAAAACCTGAACTACCACAAAAACATCAAGAGAGAGCAGCTCCAAATTGGTTATTATTGATCAAAGAGCATACTTGAGTTTTTAAATTGTTGTTGTTCTGCAAAAATACATACAAAAGGTGACATCTCATACTATGGGGACCGGTTTTCTTTTCTTTTTTTCGCTTTTTCTATTGACCATGATTTATTTGTACAGATGTAGCTGCAGACTGTCAAAGAAGGGACAAACATTATGTAATGTTCACCTCATTATGGTAATTATTCTAGACCCTCTTAGGGTTTTTTCTTTCTATAGCAGTTGTTAATGGAACCAGACTCCACATTTTGCATTTTTTTTTTGTTTAGTGTTGTTTTAAATGTAAACCAGTGAACGATGGAAATGACCAGATGTCTGGTCAGCACTGATGACAGTAGCCCAGTTTGCACACTGCTGTGTCTGCAGACACTCTTGGTGGTCAGCTGTGGGCTCACTGCCAGGGACAGGACTGTCTTCCATGCCATTTGTTGTGTCTGACCTTTAAGATGATTAAGCTTCGGGAGAGTGACCCCTGGCAGAATTTGTTCAAAGAGCAGCCTCCTGGTAATGGGGGGTCCAGAGGCTGGCAGCATGCTGGGGGATTGATCAGCCCTTACTCAAAGGCCAAATACAGAAAGCCCAGCCAGAGGAGAAGGCCATGCAGGACGTGGAGCCATCCTCTGCTTTGAAGCTCTCTCCAACATCTCAGCTGTCTCGCTGCATGAATAAACATCTGTTAACGCTGCTCTTCTGTCCTCTTCTCTCCTGGATGAGCTCACATTGGCACTTTTGCAGATGAGACGATATCAGCGGAGGTCTTTTTTGTCACCTTTTCCCTCTTCCCCTTCTTTCTTTTTTCCGCTCGCTTTCTCTCTGGCAGCTTCTCATGTGAACACTTCCTGTGCTGTAGCCTTGTTGCACAGGATTAAATCCACTCATTTAGAGCTTGCATTGCCTCCACAGATGTCAGCTTTGAGATTGAAATGAGCTCTCTTCCTGCAAAGAGGTTGAGTCAAAAGGAAAAATGAGAGTGGGAAAGAGGGAGGCTAAACAGAGATGCAAAGTCTTTTCAGGTCCATGAGAGCAGTCGGAGTGTGACATATGTGAAGCACTTACCACCTATTAATCATTGTTTTTATTTCTAATCTATAAAACATTGTTACATAAAAAATGAGACCTTGGCTGACGTTTTTGTTGCCTTTGGAAGGATTTCTATGTAACAACCTCAGGAGGAAATGTGTGTATGCGATAGTCTGTGAGAGAGTCTTGCCACTTTTTCCCAAAAGCACTGAAACTGTCATGTCAATATTGAAATGTGGCTACTATCTATCTACTAAAAATACTATCTATCTCACTTAAAAATGTCACCACGGCTCACCAGCATCTTAAATGACAAGCCTAATCATTAATCAACATGTATCACAAACAAGCAGAAAGTAACATTTGAGTAAATTTTTCTGTATTTTATTTTATGTGTTGTACAACATGGAGCATGTGCAGTCAATGTCTCTCTGCATTAGGTCCACGTGGACCACCATGGAAGTTTATGTCACCCAGACCCTACTGGGCCTCTGCGGACACATGGGTGAGGACAGTATGACCTGGGCCTTACTCTGCTCCTCCATGCTCCTCTGTGTCGTCTAAGTGTACACAAAATTGTGAGCATGTGTATAGGTGGGAATGGTGAACGGTAGAAAATGAACGGTCGAATGGCAAATTTGCACTGTAAAGCATTGTTGAATTACAAAAATGCTGTATAAATACACATTTATTGTGGGTTGTCTTCTAACTAGATGCTCCTGACAGCTGTGCAGGCAGCATGTGAATGGGTATGATAGATGCATAATAGACAAAAAGCACTCCACAAATGTGTATTTATATTTGTTAAAGGTAAAACTGTAGTGTCAAGCACGTGAGTTGTCATCAAGTCTAGGAAAGTGCTATATAAATAGACAATAAATATATAAATAGACAATAAAAATAAACAACACTAAGTGCTTTGGTCAATTTAGAGTGTCCCGTTACATAAAGGCCCAGACCGGGACAGTTTGAAGGTTCACATTCATAACTAAGTGTCCTGCATCTGACTTCCATGAGAACTTGACTGTTCTCTGAAACAACACACATGTGCACACTCTCCTCTGTTGTTGTTTGGCTTTACCATGTTGTCAGTGCAGGTTGGTGACGACTAAGCTTACTGCAGTGATATGGGTAAGAGGCTGTGTGAATTCCCACATGGACGATGACTGTTCTCACTCAAGTCGCCTGATTATATATTGGCTATTGGATCTATAGGACCTTATACTGAAGTGACACATTACCGAGTCAAATAATCTGACTAAAATGATGAAATAATCGAGAAGAAAATAATTGAATCGACTCGTGTATTTCTGTGTCCACACAGTCCTGACAAAATAAAGGTTAATGATCTGTACTGATATGCATGTGGAGCTTTTCCAGTCTGAATTTTGCCATTCACCCATTCACACCAATTTACTCACACATCCTTACTGCACATGCTTTTTCTATCACACATCTTTCATACCCATTCACACTCTGTCAGCACAGCTGTCAGGAGCAATGCGGGGTTAATTGTCTTTCCCAAGGACACACTGGCATGTAGACTAACAGAGCTGGGAATCAAACACACAACCTTCCACTTGTAAGGCAACTCCCTCTACCACTGAGCCACACGAGTCACTCAAGTGTGGGAGTGTTTTTTTTTTTCCTTTCAATGGTTGCTTGATTTTATTGGTTAAAACCTAGTGATGGTTGTGATATCTCCTCTCAGAACATGAACTGTTGCTGTGACGTCAACTTTCATTTTGACATCATGTACCATTGAAGAAGAAACTTCTCAGGAAAACAATGTTTTTTCTCCGTCCTTTCTAACTAACTTCTTTTTACAAGTTGTCTCTCCTTGGTGGCTCTTCCCTCACTTGCTGATTGACTTGATCGAGGACACTGGAAAACTATTTTCTTGAACATTAACTTGTGATTGAGTTGATGGCATCCAGCTTGTTTTTGTTGCTGCTTAAAATTGTACAAACCCAGGCAAGGCAGTAAACTGCAGTGCTGAAGATTGAAGTGGCTGGGTTGTGAGTGGTAAACCTAACCTGTGGGTTCAGGAGTCTGTAGTTGCAGGAAGAAGAAGATCGACTAAGAGCTTTGAGAGACGGTAGATTTGTCAGTGGGTAATTTCTTTAGGTCAGCCCTTTGCATCTATGCTAGTGTGCGATAATGACCTTCCTTTACACTTGCTTAGGTGTTCCTTTGGAAGTGCTCACATAAAGGGCAAACACAGATCAATGAGATGAATAGCTTCAACAAAGACATAAATAAGCAGCAGTTAGTGCTGGCTGTGGAGCTTTCTCATCTGTACTAATCACTGCCCAGAGGCATCGATGAAAGGATATTCTGAATTTACAAAGATGCTGTGATGCTGTGTTCACTTTATCCTTTGATTATATTCCCACGTATAGTGTAAGTAAGCAATTAAGGCAAGACTGGATGTTGTGAAAAGACCCTGTCTGTAATTGAACTGTGCTGTTGCAGCTCTAATAACCTCTGCTGGTGTGTGTGTGTGTGTGTGTGTGCGTGCGCGTGCATATGTGAGGGAGAGACAGTTGATGAAAGAGCAGTGCTGGCGAATCAGTGAAGCCTGTCTTGATTACAAGGGTCAATAGTGTCAGAATGACATCACCGAGCATTGCCTGATGAGTCCATGATGTCATGCCATGGTGTGTGTGTGTGTATGTGTGTTCTTGATTGTGCTCACGGCAGTACTACTCCTCGTCGTAGCTCCATAACAGCGTCTGTAAAGTAAACACAAGTGGCAGTTCCGCCTCTAAGCATTTGGCTCACTCAATGAAAGCAATCTCTCCTAAATGGTAATGGGCCTCCACAAAGTGGCATCATCAGTGTTCTTCATTTCAGATGAACTGCTACTGTGTCACACCTTTAAATATACCCCGTGCTTAAATATTAATAACAACGTGGCCACACAGGCAATGAGAGGCCTAATTTATTTGAATAAATTTTACTTTGCAGCCTCCTTGCATGTATCCCAGTGCTTTAAAGGCCCAGTTGTTTACAGAAGATTATTTTGATTAAATGCTTTTATAGTTCCTGAGTGAATTGTGCTGAAGAGGCTCTGGTGGGAAGCATTGACATCAACAATCTCGCCTTTCTTCGCTACTCACACATACACATACAGTACTTCTAAGTAATCTGCTGTTCCATCTCTCTCTATCTCTCGCTGCATTCACCTGCCATATGCACTGTTCGCCTCTTTATGATAATCCAATTTCATCCAAGATGAGAAATGCTGATTAACTTTAATGAAATTGATATCTATATCAATAGGTCAATAAACAGAAAAGGTGCATGTCTGCAATGCTTCACACGCTCATCACAGTGACTTTTTGGAAAGTCTCCAGCCTGCACCTCTCCCTGCTTCCTATATGTGATAGAAATGAAGACATGTGTTAAACTCAGCCTATTGTTTGACACAGTGAATGAAGAATCCCCTCATGGTTCAAACTTGTGCGTCTCATTACAGCCATTCAGCATTTGTAGTGAAATGTTATCAATGTGGGCAATTACAGACAGGGGACACATTAATGGAACAATCTACATAAATCATCCTATTAAGATACTGGGCCATATCGGTCGACTTGAAAATGTATTATCAGATATTGACACATCAAGATCCCCGATATGACTAAAACAGTATAAGCAGAATAGGCTGCTACCTCCTTGACTATGCTTGACATGTATGTGTATTTATATTGTACATTGAAATAAATGTATATCTACATCTGCTGCAACATGAGTATGAAAGATATGATGTTAATTTCACTACAAAAGAGACTGAATGACCTCTGCAGTATGGCACAGGGACAAACCTATATAGTATATTGTTACTGCTTATCGCCCAAAGCTGTAGAGCCATGTCAGATAGCGGCAAAAAGTCCAATATTGTGCATCTCAAGTTGGTCGACTATGTTTTTGGCTTCATTTACCAGAACTTGTTAAGTAGTGAAGCCAAAAAGAGAAGCACTGTTGTTGTAGCCACATTGTCCTCCGTTGGACTTGTGGCTGGAGCAGCTCAGAGACCACTTCATCATCATGTCATCTCACTTTTTTTCCCCTTTTGTTTTGACGTCTTGCTCTGCTAAATACCTTAGTACTTTGCTTGATGCGCTGCAACTGTTAATGGACTGTTCTCACTGACACAACCTGATCACATCCAGCATTGATATTCACATTTCCCTAAGGAAGAGCCGTTCTTTTTTTATTGAAGTGTAGTATGAGGTACTAACATAGCAGACACAGACTCTCACTAATAACATGGCTGCCAGCAGTAACACAGCGACAACACAACAACAACATCTATTTTAGACATTGAACAAAAGGCTCACGTAATAAAATCTACACCTGCTTAAGCCTATGATATCTTAAGATTATGTTCACTGCTTTATTACATTGTTAGACAGTATTTTCAAACTGGAAACTGAAGTTGGTTTCGCTTGGTCACCAGATCACTCACTGCACCAAATTGCATAGCAAAATCAGCATTTATGGCTTACTGATGGAGGCAGCACTGAGTCCTTACTGGGATGGGGGTGGAGTGGTGGGTGTAGGTAATAGGTTGTTTTCCTTGATTATGTTTTTATTCCTACTTTGAGCTGCATTGATTGATTCATTGATTGATTGATCACCAACTTCACACAGGCATCAAGAGTCCAGTCTCAACAGACTATTTTGACATGTGCAGTGTTGTCTAATTCTCCTGAAGCAGAACGAGAAGAAGACGCTAACAAGCGCTGCACTTGTCTGATCGCCCCCCCCCCTTGCTGTCCACTATCGTTCTCATGGTCTTCTTCCACGTCTGTGACTTTCATATCTGTTCATTATTCTTTTTTGGAATGAAAATACAGCAGTGACAAAACGCTTCACACAAATGTTTTCTCGCCCTGCACGTGTGAACACATCTTCATTCATTTAGTCAGGGTTTTTCCCCTCGCACTATATTCTGGTTAGTTTTGTTCAACTTTATAAGTCGTTGTCTAAACACTTTGTCTCTGTGGATCGTTGTCTCACCCAGAGTAATACTTTTTCTAACCTTGCTTATATTTGACCCTGACCTCTGCATTTGGAGCTTCTTACTCCGTGTATTTCAGCAGATGAGATGTACTGCAGGAGTCTGCACAAATACAAAATGTCTTCAGGCAATACAATGGAACCACGGAGAGATGGAGGGATAACACTGGCTAAAGCCGAGGTGTTCTGTTACTCTCTCAGTGGTTATTTCTGTTTTGACCTCACTTATTGTTTTCTCTCTCTCTCTCTCTCCCTCTTGCTCTGTGTGTGTATGTGTGAAAAAGTGAGAGAGAATGTGGATCTGTGCTATGGATATTAGCCCGGAGAATTGGATTACACTAGAAGAGAGAGCATTCATTTTCCCATCACCTTACCCTGGATAGAGGTCTCTTCATTGATTGTATTTGGTCCACAGTAACTTTTTGTGTAAATATTGTCGGAGCATGTCAACCCTCCAATATTTACTGTCGGATAGATGCCTTCGCATATGCACCGTGCATATGAGGAAAGAACTGACCTGACAAATATGTACATATTTCAGAATATACAATCTGATATGTATAACATATATGAAAGTGATATAGCCATCCATACAGACCAATCAATGGGGTCGTTATGTAGTTGTGCAAAAAGAACTAGAAAAGGTGGGTGACAAAATAAAGGAAACACCTGAAATTTACAGATGACAGTATCAGTTTTATATGGAGTTTATCAAACATTATATTACATGTTTAGTACAAATCTCTCAAAGTACATACAATTAGGTATAAAACAAACACAAATTAGCAGTATTCTCTGCTCTGAATACACAAATGTTTGAAACAAATGTAGTCAGACAGACAGACAGACAGACAGACGACTTTATTAATCCCTTTGGGAGGTTCCCTCGGGGAAATTAAAAGCTCCAACATCCACACACAGCACTGTTAAAATTAGAGTCACACTTTACAGGAGACTGGAAAGAGAAACACCCCAGGTACCAAACACCATAAAATATAGAATAAAAAAGTAAAATAAAATATGAAATAAAATATAGAATAAAAAAGTAAAATAAAATATAAAATAAAATATAAGATAAAAATGAACTATGCTATACATATGTATACATATATATACACATATATGCACATACATATATTTACACATACATACGTACACACATATACATATACATGTATACATACACACCTACAGTTACCCTTAGTCCCTGTCTTTTCATGCACTTTCAATAACTTTCTAATGAGTATTGTGTTGAGCAACTCATCCCTGAATTTGTCGTACAGGGACTCAAAGTCTAATCACATCCCTCATCCATTTGTGCATTTTTTACTGTTGTTTTTTTATCAGCATCATGGTGCTGACAAAGTGGTCATTTTGGGATTCTGTAGTTGATTTCAAACAGCAGAAGTGCTGCATGGAGCTTTCCCAGTCAACATACATATACACTGTGCCAAGTGCAAATCTGTTGTGAGACATTATAAATTTGGAGAAGGGGGAAAATGAGCACACTAATAAAAATGTTTGCATCCCCCTAATGGACTGAGCTGGTTGCAAAGCAAGCCAAGTATTCAAGGATTCTCATGACCTAATTGCCAGACTGCAAAACTAGTCAGTGCATTTGTCCTGGTAAAGGGACGCTGTTGGGCCTTGTATTACCTACATGTGTTTCCAGGGTCCCACTCATGACTCAGAATCTGAATTGCAGGTTCCATTACTTGACATTTCTAGGCTGCAATGGAATGAATGAACATGTTTTCTCACAGGAAACTACATTTCTGGCCTCATCATTAATGCAACGTGGTAACACAAATGAGTGCATCCAGGTGTAGTTTCAGTTTTTTTTCCCTATAGGGACAGTGCAACAAATATTGTTGACTGTATTGTTATTAATCATTAACATCTTCCCTTGTGATGTTTTGTCTCTCAGGAATTCTTCTGTCAGTCACTTAAAAAATATGGCCATAGGCATTATATAACTATATATTTCAAGTCTTTCGGTGAATTTAAATATGCATCATTTTATGGCTCTAAGCATTCATTCATTCATTGTCTACCACTTTATCCTCCACATTTAGGGTATACCCTGGACAGGTCACCAGTCCATTGCAGGGCAAACACACAGAGAGACGTAAAAATCATACTCTCACATTCACACCTACGGTCAATTTAGAGTGTCCAATTAACTGCTGCAAGTTTTTGGCCTGTGGGAGGAAAACAGAGAATCCAGAGAAAGCCCACGAACATATGGTGAGAACAAACTCCCAGAAATGCCCTTGGTCACGAACCTGGGTCTGTTCGCAATGGTGGTAGCCATTATGCCGCCATGTGGCTCAGCTATGCACATATTTTTTTTAAATTTGTGCACTTTGTAAAATGTTTTTTTATAAATATTGAGGTTGTAAGCACTGGAAATGTTTGTCATAGATGAACTATACTTGACTTGACTCTTGACTATCACTGAAAAGAAGGCTGCTATGAAGGAAAAGTGTTTTTGTTTTTTTTCATGTAACACTCACCCAGTGAAATCTGTGGTTTCTTAAAACTTCTATATCAAAAGAATATGTTTGCCACATTATCTGACTGTTTGAGTCTTGAGTTAGTCTTTTTTCAGCTAGAAACAGAAGTTTCTAAACCACTCGTTCACAGCACCAAGGCCCATAAAGAAAACTGGTGATTTTAAATCACTGCACACAGGAGTTTCATTTAAATGTGGTGTTTTCTGACTTTGGTGTTTGAAATCTTTTGATTGAATTTGTTCAGTGACAGACACTGCTCCAAACAAAGCAGCAGTAGATATATAGATTATTCACTGGTCATATTTATGTTTCATCTTCTACAGTTGTTACTTCAGTTGTTTTATCTCAAGCACAGACACTTTCCATGTCTTAAAATCTTTTCCTCTTCAGTTACATCAACATCATCAAATCCATCCATTATCAAATGATGACAATTATGATACAACTACACCATGAAGGAAACTGAAGCATACATTTAAAATGTTGCATGAATGTATTGTCGAACAATGGACTCTAAATGAAGAATCAGTCAGGTTTAATCACCAGGTTGATTTCCTACCTACCACTTTCATTTTCATTCTAAACTCCTTATTATCCCGCCTTTGTGTAGAAATGAATGGTAGTCAAAAGTCTTTGTTTTCTATATGTTCTAAGAGTTGAAAATGTCCTAAATTATATGCTCTATGTTTTTGTTTTCTTTGATTCCTTTGTCTTGATAATCATGTGTTCTTTTCAGCTCTTAATGGCTTACTGCTTTTAGGCTGCTGTCTTGGTGCTAGTAAGGAAATGGCTAGTTTGTCACCTTCTCTGTGGGTAATTGCTTCCACTCGGTTGTTGCTGGAGCAGCCTTTATGATCATATAAGAGTGGGGACATTCTCACTTATGGGCATATTATTTAACAGTAATATGGGTCTTTCTAACATTAGAGTGCTCCGAAGTGTTAGCGGCCAGGTGGTAAGACACTCTTGTTCCAATGAGAGGCCTGTTACCTCTGAACACAGTGTGTCTCAAACATGCTAGCACATATTTAAAAGACAATGACATCATCTTCAGGTGTGCAATTCAAGCTAATTAGTACATGCTACTGGTTGTAAGGAGAACTTGAATGGAAGTCTATGGGAAAATGACTGACGACAGCCAAGGAATTAATGGTCTCAATCACTAGTTTCAGCTCTTAATCAATATAACCTGGTGTCAATTTTGTAAATTATGTTTGTTTGTGTGCAAAATAAAAAGTAAAGTTAAAGTATAACTAATACCTCTCTTCTGAAGCTAACTCCACCCTATTCAATTCAATTTTATTTGTATAGCGCCAAATCATAACATACATTATCTTAAGGCAGTATACATAGACAACATCATGGAGAGCAGAGAAACCCCAGCAATTCACACAATGGGCAAAAACTCCCTTTTAACAGGAATAAATCTCTCACAGAACCAGTCTCAAAGATGTGCAGCCATCTGCCTCGACCGGTTGGGGTGAAAGGAAAAATGGGAGACAGAGGAGAGGTGGGGGACAGAAAGGGGGGAGAGAAAGGACAAGAGGGAGATGAGGTAGAGACCAGGAGCAGATAGACAACAATTGTATCAAGTTATACGTTTATACAGAGTCAGTTTTGAGTCAGTGATGACAATTCCTGATTTTGAAAAATGGCAAGAAGTAGGCTCACAGCTGAGTGAGGGAGAGGAGGAGGTCACTAAAAAATAAAATAAAAATGTCATGGAAACGTTTAATTTAAAACTTCCCTGCAGCAGTAGACGCAAACTTCATTGCGTCTGTGCAAAGGCAGTGTACAAACATATGTTACTTATCATATTGTACACGCTCTTTCACAACAATGAATGGTGTGAAAAGAGTGCAAACAACACGTGCAACACACACACAGCAGGACTTTAACTGGAGAAATGGAGGTGTTTTAAAAATGTGGAACTTTTTTTTGTTGCAGCTCTCAGGCTTCCATATGCTGAAACTTGTTAGCATAGATAGCATTCGAAATGACATCTTATTATTGATCGGTGAGAAATGTCACACAGTAATTGAAGCGAATAACTGAATAAAATGAAGCATCAAAACCAGAGAACATAGAAAAGAAACTGGTTGTAAAATGATGGTGGTTTCACTGACAAAACATATGTGGGAGAGTTCATTGTTACATATGATGATGTATTTGTATATATTATGAGATAAAGTTATAATAATACAATTGTCTAATGTGTTTTAACCTATAATCGTATTACAATATCACCAAGATCAATATTAGAATGATATTATAACAATATCAATATCAGGCACATTTGATATTGCGCAAACCCAGGCACCAAAATAAACAAAATAAATTATCATCCATCCATCTTCTACCGCTTAATCCAAAGAGACAATCCAACCAACCATCCACTCTCACACTCACACCTACGGTCAATTTTGAGTGTTCAATTTCCCTAATCCACAAATCTGCATGTTCCTGGAAAGTGGGAGAAAACCCATGCACACATGGGGAGAACATCCAAACTCCAATGCCGAAAGGCCCTTGTTCCAACCACGTCGGTCTTTTGATTTATTGGCCTTTGTCATTTTACGGTGAATTGTTGAGATTGCTTGTCAGGAAATATTTTATGAAAATTTAGCTATATGTCTTCTCATTTTATTACATTTCCAGATTATTTGACAAATCTGAAAGATGTATGCATACGCAAAAACGTTGTAGAACAAAAAGAAGGAAATAAACTAAAAGACACAAGAAACAAAAATTAAAACAAACATTACTTTTTGTTGAAATCTTTGATACAGTGTAAATGACGTATTACAACAAACTACTCAACATGGGGCATACTGTTGAGGTCATATGATACTATGACAATATTTGAAACTAGCCGTCAATGAGAGGTTTACATATGAATGGATCTCCTGTATGCATTTATTTAAAGTTTACAGTACGACATGCCTGCTTCCTCTGCATTTTCAGCAGAGCGACTGGGCTCAGCATGCCTGCCTGAGAGAGCTAGTTTGTCTGGGTCTCTATGTAGGTCAGCTTTCAGAGTTGGCCATCAATTTCTACTGTCCTACTTAAAGAGACGCCCCGGCTCAGTATAAACACACCCTAACACGAAGACACACATTTATAGCATTTGTATTACATATGGAGACTGTAACCTGGGACTTGCACTGTCCATGATGTTATTAATGATCACATGACAGACATTTATTCACAGCTCCAGAAACAGTAGTCACAAACCATAACTCCAACACAGTAAGTGGCAAACGGTCGTGACATCAACCAAAATAGTCTGAACTCCCCTTTTTAAGCCTCTGGGGTCACAATTTCTGTACCAAATGCAACTGTCAACATTGGCAGTGGTGCCCTCAGTAAGTCACCTGCCAAGTTTGAAGTCTGTCAAGTGAATTGTTGGACAGTTATGCAATTACTAGTCAGACAGACTAGTAATTGCATTTATAGAGAGATAGATTGTGGCAGTGGCTTCCAATAATTCAAAGTTTAGTGTAAAAAAAAAAAAAGGTTGATTCATGCCAAATTTAAAACTAGGTGTGAACAGTGTCTTGGAGATGACATAAAGTACACTGCACAGACGTGCGCCTGAATTTACACACCTACATAATCAATGTCTTTTTATGTCATTTGTTGTTTCCATTTTACTCCACTCCTTCCATCCTTTGCTAACACGGCTCCAGAGCCTGAATTAAATACAGTACTACATACTAAATGGATGCACTTACCATTAAACATTGTTCTTTTTTATCAGCGTCTGTCAAACACACTGACTGCAGCACTACATCATAGAGAGGAAACACAGCTAGCTAAAGCTGGTGGCCCGTTTGATTAACAGCAGCAGTGATTCAATAGATGAGGTAGATACGTAGGACAAAAAATCCACAAGGACATCGTCGACGTGATTGAATTTTGGCCCACTACTCATTCTCTTTATTTTTTTTTTTCCTCAATGAGCCATTCAGAAATATCATTTATATGTATTAATTATGTTGACTGATGCTCCTCTCCAAGTCCACATAAATACCAGCATCCACATTAGAACAAGGGATTTATTTATTTATTCCTGAGTCCTACAGACAGGCTTGTCGATTCTAGTTCCAATGGTTCTTGATTCTTGGTTCTCAGGAGGTAGAGTGAGTTGTCCACTAACCAGAAGATAGGTGTTTAAACCTCTGGCTCCTTCAGTGTGCACAGTGAAGGGTCCTTAAGCGAGTACCTGAATCCAAAATCACTATGAGCAACTGTGCCAGCGAGCCGCATGTAGTGGCTAGCACTGTCAAACCAAGAAGGTCAATGGTTTGAATCCCAGTTTCTCATGGAAACGTCACAAAATGTAAACGTATACAAACAGAACTTAATTCCATTTCTGTTATTGTATCTGTCATGTGTACAACGTCTTCTCTACTGTTTTTGGAGCAGCGTTACAGCGCAATGTACAGTCCTGTATGTACTACAGCGTTTCGAGTCCTGAAACGATGCCTTGTTTTCGGGGAACTTTTTGAAAACGACAAAGAAAAAAACAGTTTACGTTTCGTGCCGTTTCAGTGTGGATGTGGCCTGGGGGGAAAGTTAAATTTGGAGCACATGAAAAAGTGTCAAAGAAAAACAAACTAGTGGAGATAAAACGTTAAAAACACGTAGTAATGTGAGTTAAAAACATGTGGAAGAAGCAACAGAAATATTGCCCTCATAATCCTATTTATAAAAAAAGAATACTGATACTTTGGTGTAATGTTGACAAGACGTGTTTTGTTTGTTAGTTTGTTTTTTTTAAGTAAAATTTGCTTTCTCGTGATAGTATTCATTTACTCTTCATCTGCTGTCTTTTCTCGGCTGCATGTGCTCTGGGATATTAGAAAGTTCCTGGTGTTAACTGTATTCAACAGGGGGGATTAACGCCCTGGGCTGTGGATCTCTTTTAATAGTCGGCAGAAACACTGATCAAAGGCCTCTTACTGTGCCGTGGGTGTTCAGACTGCCTGTGTCTGTGTCTCTGCTTTACAAGATGATGGCTCCTGGAGGCTGGAGGCGCGCACACATACACTTGGAGTGCAGGAACGTTCTGAAGACGTACGCCTGACTGGACAGACAAAAGGCTTGATCATGAATAATTAGAGGAGGATTACAAATGCAAGTCAAAGCTCAAGATAAGTTAGACTTTTGGCCCTGTTCAGACCTGGTATTACCATCCGTTATCAGTGATCCAATCACAGCCAGCTAAGTGCTAAGTACAGCTGCTCACACTTGGCTTTAAAAACAAGACATTTGAGGACATTGGATTATGAGGTTTGGAAACAACGCGCTGAATTGATATGGAAATGTCCTTATAGTGGTTTTTGTGTTGTATTTAAGCCTCTGACCACCAGTTAGCAGCAGGCTATTTGCCATACGTAAGAAAATGGTATACGGTTTACGTATAAAACAGTTTTATTTTTACTATGAGAGTTTTTCTGTGGTAGATTATTTTTGGAGGGTAACAATACATGCAATATGTTGCCTTCCTTATAGTATCTTAATATATTGTAATGTTTATATATATATATATATTGTCAGATTATTGCCCGTACACAGCTCTACTGTCCAACAGTTTGTTTTTAAAAGCATCCGTGTTGTGTGTAAACCATGTCTGACATGAATGGGGGAAAGCTGTTGCAGAAGCTTTCAAACTCACTTTATAGTGGTCATTAACAGCACATAAAGTCCTTTTAAGTTTTATACAAATGCCATTCTAAAGGTGCAGTGCCACTTTACAAGACAAAGTCTGCTTTGCTGCATCAGTTTCCAAGTTCTCTCATTACACACTTTTGGCAGAATCAGCTTTTCTTTCCAGTGGACCAACAGAGGCAGGGGACCGAGAATGAGTGTGAAATAAAGAGCAAGTATGATGAAGCTGGTAAAAGGTTGTGAAAGCGGACTCCCTGCTGCTT
Organism: Solea solea; assembly: GCF_958295425.1. Lineage (NCBI taxonomy): Eukaryota > Metazoa > Chordata > Actinopteri > Pleuronectiformes > Soleidae > Solea > Solea solea. The sequence goes on along the minus strand of NC_081137.1, from coordinate 10,763,142 downwards.
CTGTGGAGCGACGAGATGAGGCCAAGCTTAGTTCTGGCTAATAGGTGTGAGCAAGATCAGCCCCGAGGCCTGGGCCAGTAGCCACATAACACCTATTATCAGCCTTTCTACCAGACATCCATGTGTTTCCATTTACAGGGTAGTGTTGGGGCTGTGGGAAGCTTCACTGTGAGCATGTTGACACCTCTCTCCTTGTGCCTGTTCGTGTTGATAGTATTTAATAAGACTGGGAATTTATAGGTATGTCGTGATTAAATTTGAACATAAAACCACTTTTAATACATCCTCATGCATCAGAATGCTCTTTGAAAAATGTCTATTTATAATTTGATTTATAATTAAATAAAAGCTGGTGTATTTGTTCCTAAAATACATCAAACTGGGGCATCAAACTGCAAGTAGCACTGAACAAGCCCTCTGCTCCCCCTCATGCATGTCAGAGTGTGAAGCAACAACAATGCCCACACAATGGACCAAAGGTAATTTGTTATGTCAGAGTATAGCAAATGTAGCCCACAATGAGGTTATCATTGTGACCGATTGGCCATAAAAAGGGAGATGATGTCCGTATAGGTGGAAGCCTGTTGCATGGCTAGTGGGAACACAACATGTGGAAATGCGTTTTCGACTTTACTTCCTCCCCTAAAACCCAATCAGATCATAATTTCCTCAGGTTCTGATGTGAACACCAAGTTTGGTGAGTTTCTGAGCATGGCAAGGTCCTCGGATGTGCACTCATAGAGTGAGTGAAAGAAAAAGAAAAGGATGATGATGAAAAAGAATAATCAGAGAGTTTACAATAAAGCCTTCACACCTGTTAGTGCTCGGACCCTAATAACATTCCTGACGTGTGTTTTTATTTAATTTTTCATTTAAGCTTTATGTATCCAACAAATATATGATTGGGAACAACAAAATGATTGGCTGAGACAGACTTGTCTGTACTGTAACTATATTAGAGCCACTTGTCATTAAATGGAGCAGAGAGAAATATGCCACAGTGATCAGCTGATTCTCTGTTGAATGTCCAGCTGATTTTGACAAACAAATATCCACATACTTGAAAAAGATCAATATTTACCACTCTGCTGTTATTTTTTTTTGTTAAGTCCTTCAATTTAAGTCCATTTGACTTTGAAACTATTCAACAACATTAGCACATGCAGACGGTTGTGATTGTTCTTATTTCTTAGTATTGATTTGTCGGCATTGATTAATAATTGTTCAAAAGAGGATTATGATACATCTAATAAATGATTTCCCCCCACACCTAGTGTTTAATACTGTAGAAAGGCTGGGATACACTCTGTCGCTCCAGTGTTTCTAGAACCCTTTCAGTGTATTTTAACTGAACTGATGGACAAATACAACATTTATGCTTTAGGGAAGTTGTAGAACTGGTCAAATTATCCTGAACACTGGAGGAAGGTTAATCTTGCTCTGCTGACATCCTGCAGGAGGAGACATATACATGCTTGTGTTGTAGCCTGTAATTGTCTGTACAGCCTGTAAAATAGGATAGCAGAGGGAATGTGATGGTGTCGCAGGTTCAGAGACAAGGAGGCAGAAAAAGGATGTAAAGATTCTTGTTTGTTGTAGGTGTACATTACAATGTGCAGTCCAACGAAGGCTTACACCACAGCAGAGTGTCTTTTGGTGCATTTAAACAGATCCAGTCATGGGTGAAAGGACCCTGCTGGTGGTATCTTTGCTGGTGGGGCTCAGCCATGACCCCGGTGGATAAAATGGTACACTGGAAAATGTCCTGTCAGTTGATGGAGGAGCTGCCTGTGGCAGCAGGAAAGGAGTGTGGCGACATGTGCGTTAACCTCTTTCCCTGTCACTTTTTTTCTGTCTTTTTCTCCATCTTCTCTCCATCCCCTGCCACCCCACCCCCCTTTTTTCTTTCATCTCCACGTCGCTCCTCTCTTTTTTTTTCACTTTACACCTTCATTCCCCCCCAGACTCCACTCCCTCTACCTACACTCCACTGTGACAAATTACTCCTGGCGGTTGATTTGTTGGTTGTCAAAAGTGCTCCTTCTTCTGGCATGAAGGGGTGGGGTGGGCGGAGGAGGGGAGGGCACATCCACCTCATCTTGTCCCTGTCTGTCGTCATCACTGGTCCCTTGTCTTCCCTAACATCACACATGCGCGACGCGCTCTCGCCACATCTCAGCGTTGAGACGTCTCAATGGAAACTGATATTCTGTCTCACAAGATCTCATTAGATTAGATGTTGTCGGTATTTAATTAGCTCACACATTAGGTTTCCAAGACTCCTTTTGACAACAATGGTTTTGATATGTTGAAGCTTGTGTCAGGAGCAGATGAGTGGCCTGACTGTTATTTATGTTATTTATGGCAGCGCAGCTGGAGGAGGAGCAGAAATTTAAATTTTGAGGGACAGATAAAGACTATAAATGTTTGTGTTTGTGACTATTATGCAGCACACGCACACACATGTAATAATGTTGTGAAGAAGTGTTTTTCCGGTTGATTTGAAAACCAAATCTGACATTAATAAAATAAGCTGCTTAGGAGTCTAATGTATTATAAAACACTTAATTTTGCCTACCCTTTTTTTTTGGCAAAATTAAGTCTTGACATAGAGGTGGGTGATATGGATAAAACGAACAGTGATACTGAAACTAGGAGGCTGTACACAGAGAAAATATTTTTTATTGTATTGGCTCTTTATCCACATGAAAAAAAAAACACCTGTTACTATCACGGACACCATCACCACTGACTGCACTGGGCATGAGACACAGACACTCACTGTCACAGGAAACATGGTTTCCAAGGCAGGTTTTAGCCACTTAACAAAAGGCTTACCAAGTAAACTCTGCAACCCTGTGTAATATTCTGGGAATATATTCACCACTTTATGTCTGGAAAGTGAAGTTTTTAACTCACTCACTCTGGTGCATCAAAATCCATAGAGAAAATCAGTGTTTTAAGCTCACAGGCATACAGCAGCTACTGATCCACTGCTGCTTTGTCCGGTCAGTTTGTGTTACTTGGGTCAATCTGAATGAAGGCTTTTAAACACTGAAGTCCCAAACATAACTCTTTTGGATCAATAACTTCTCTGTGTAAAATGGTTTATTTTCTCTATGGATGTTGGTGCGGGGTAGTGAAGGGTTTACAAACTTCTGTTACTGCTTGGAAAAGGCTGCCTCTTGCTGAGACAAAGCAGCATGCATTTTCTTAAGATATTGTAGACTTAAGCTGGAGTAGGTAAACCTTCTTTTTAATGGCTAAAATCCTGTCCTTGTGTCCCCACTGGCAGCCATTGTTTCAGTGAGATCGAGCTGTTTCTCAGAGCACCATGTCCACCAGTCAAAACAGCCATCAGTCTTCTTACGTCTTTGTTCCCATATGACCTCTGAGGTGATTATGACAAATTAGCAGCAGCATCGGATGCAGCAGGTTAATTTACAGAACCATAGGAAACACTGCAACATGTGCATGTAGTCAAACTAGAATTTAAATCATTATCCTTTGGATGATTGAACCACCAGTGGGGCAGAAAGCAAATCTGTGACACAGGTATTTCTTTTAAAAGATAAATGATCTCAGTTTAACTGGTGCAACAGAATCTGTGAAACAGCTGAAAAATCTCTGTATACAAATCTTTGTTTACACTAGTAATAGTGAATGTTGATATCTACTGTATATATATGTGAAATTTGCCTCTGAAAGCTTCTTTGACCTTGAGATTTGTCCTGCGATGTGGATTATGGCTTACCATGGATTTGACCCATTTCACTTTAAGTCTTATTTAAATTGGATTCTGTAAGTGTTTTAATACATTTTCACATTCAGAAGGTTACTGCTCTGACTGTGTGGTATGATGTTCCACGGGAGCACACTGATGTTGCTCTCTGTGGAGCGCGTGTCAGCCACGTGGCTTGTAGTTCACAGTGTCCCACTGTTTAAGCTCAATCTGATGTGATTTTATTTTATTATGGGGTGTTTGCCATTTTGAAAAGAATCTCATTGCCTTTCACTCCCCACTCGCTGCTTTATTCACTAACTGGTTCTCTTTTGTGCTGCTTCCTCTTTTGCAAAAAGTAATAGAATATCAGTTTTCCTTTCAACCCCCAGCTATACTGAAGCTAGATTGCTTTGTGCTTCGCCATCAAAACACAGAGGCGAGCAATGCAATCCACTTGTGTTCAAAAAGTCTGAAGCCATCTTGTCTCTCTGTCTTTGTATTAAAAGAGGGGGGGTTAAGCTTTTATCCTACAAATATGGCATGAAAGTCCCACTGTCAATGACACATTCATTCTTCAGCTTGCATTAACATAAAAACCAGAGCTTGTTATACACTGAAATTTCAATAAAAAGAACACAAAATGCATTTAATGAAATTCAGATGCTGAGGCCCAGCTCTCTGAATCTCATTAAATGAGCTTTGTGCTCTTCTTCCATCTTCTCTTTGTAGAAGAGGTCCTTGAGTGCCCTTAATAATGTGGCAGATTTCATCATATTCTTGATTTAAAGAGGACAATGTCTGTCTTGTTCACTTGTTCTATTCCATGCCCAAGCCAATCTTCACAGATGTACTTGCATATTCTCTGTATGTGGCATGTGATGACATTTTCTTTTACTTACTGAAGTTTTGTTAAGGTTCTCCGTTAACTCATAACTCATTCTCTCTCTCTCCCCCCTTCTCCCTTTCTCTTTCTCTCTGCATAGGATTTGGTTTCATAACTTTTGAGAGTGAAGACATCGTTGAGAAAGTCTGTGAAATTCATTTTCATGAAATCAATAACAAAATGGTAAGTCCACTCATTTTTTATTTTTTTTTTTTCAATTGCAGGTGGGTGTTGAGGGATTAATATTTGATTTCTTATTTCCCCTAGAATTAATAGGGGGAGCTGGTGCATGAGTGTGTGTGTGTGTGTGTGTGTGTTCATGTTCATATGTTCAGGCTAACACACACACACACACAAACACACTGTGTGACTCAGGGATGGGAAGGCAGTGGTGTGTACTGCCCACAAACCGTGAAATTGTGTGGCTGAGTTCTGCCTGTCAGGCTGAGGGACAGGAGAGTGGAGGCCGTTCCTCTCTTTCTGAATCTTCTAAACCACACACACGCACACAGGTGGATATGTACAGGGATGTAACAGGGAAGCTACTGCCAGAGGCAGAGTTCATTAGTCAGGGATTAACTTCTTCCACTGTGTCCAAGTGATGCTTGTTTTTTACTTACAGCCATAATATGGTCATCATCTCAGAGTGCTTGAGAGTTCAGTCGCATTTTTGGAAATCATTATGTCACCTATGATAATTGACAAGGAGCCAACCTGTGTGTAGAGAGTGTGACATTAGGTCCTCCTTCACCCGGTTCCACCCTGCAGGCCTCTGGAGAGCTCCTGCATCATTTGAGCGGTTCTGTGGGTTGTGATTGACTGGAGGGAATACTTGTCTCAGTGCCGCGCTGTGAGGCCCCTTCCCTCAGTGTGTGTGTGTGTGTGTGTGTGTGTGTGTCTGCGATCCCTCGCAGCATTTCGCCCAGAAAGACTGACTGACCGAACTGCTGTGTGACTGACAGGAGCAGCGTAGTAGAACCGTGTTCACCAGGGAGCAGCCCAGGTCACATGTGACCCCAGTGTACATCCCAGCGTGTCTCTGCACGGCAGCGCACCCGATGCACAGGACTTACAGCGACACAAAAAAACAGAGTGTGACAGAAATGACTGCATGTGTATGGAAGATATTCAGTCGTGATGGAGCAGCCGTGGATTTTTTTGACACGTTGCACTGAGTTTACACACAGATATCGCACATCAACATCAATGCATGCACAGGCCAGAGTGAGCCCGCAAAGCCAAACAGTCGCTGTCAGTGCTTCATTTTCAAAGATGTTTTTGAATTTCACCTATGTGATAGAAACAGTAGTTAATAAAACATTTGTTTACCAGCAAATCTGATATCTTAGGTGACAATAGAGAGTCATATGCACACCACTTCTTTCTTCTGAAGGTGCAAGGCTGGCAGAATGCAAAAACGGGGTAGAGCTTGCACACTAACTACATGCCATACAACACACAAACAAGTTCCATTCAGTATTATGAGACAGAAAAGGGACACCTCAGATAAGCAACCCTACATTTTGTAGTAAAAAAGTAAAAGTGAACAATAACAATGAAAAGAAACAGTTGTATTCCAAAGTGATTCAGACCCATTCAGACCCACCTCCAAGTCCAACTCATGAAACTTCCAATATAATAATTCTAACCAACAGTGTGAATTAAAAAGTCCTACTAATTTATAAAATACAGATAGTTTTTAAACAACTGTAGCACTTACTTCCACTGCACAACATCATTTAAACCAAGTTTGATTTAAAATAGTAACATTGGGACAGTGTGGAGCTATCCTCTAGATTAAACCTACATCATTTCTCACGGCCAAACCAAAAGCCAAAATATCAATATTGCCAATTGCGAACCTCATTAAACACAAATGAGTTTGCTGGTATCTATGCTGGACAGGTTGAGCAGTAACACTAAAACTAATACTCTTTTATTGTACTGATTATTTAAGCTAAATTAGACCATTTGCCTTATCCCCTAATGTACCTCATCCATAGCGACTGTAATTAGGATTGCTTTGTAAATCTATATAACAATTTGAGTATTTTCTTGTTTTCTCGTGGTGTATCAGCTTGAAGACATGAAATTCATCTCTGATGCATTATCAAACAGACAATGTTTTCCCTTAACTCAGTAATGCTTCATAATCACAATGGATGTATATGCTGATGACATATGCAGAGCAATGAAAAGTGTGTCAACAAACAAACATACTTGTTGTCATTTCTGTAGAGTAGAGTGATGGCTATCTAGTTATGGCGACTTTTGCCCTGGTCTGTGGAACAAGTCGCTTAAAATGGAAGCAACAGCCAAATTGAAAGACAGCTGTTCTTTGGTGGCTGCCATGTCGGATGTATACGAAAGCTGCTAGATGTTGCTTCTCTGTCATCATCGCGTTCAGCCCAACTTTAGTGCACTTTTTTTTGGAGATTCAGTAGTTGGCCTAAATGGCGTAACTTGCCAGACCAAACCAAATTGCTCTCAGTTCACCCAGGTTACTGTCAAATGGCAAGACAAAGTGGCAAATCAAGTAGTTTATTAGGCCTTTTTTATAAGTGGCAAAATATATTTTCCTTGTTTACCCACTGGCATCCATGTTTTCAGTGAGAGCAACTGTATCTCTACAGGGGCATGCATATGTGTGCATGTTAGTTCTTCTCATGTGACAGTACCTCATACAGCCACACTTCCCTGTGACATCAACAGAAACGTTGAGGTTTATTTAGGGGGTAGTGCATTTTAAAAAGAGCTCTAGGCTTTGTTCAACTTTGTTGGGCTCCTCACCTGCTGTATATAAAACTTCATATGATGCAGGTATAAAGCATGTCCCCCAGATCTTCTAAGTGCTGAGTGTATCAGCAAAGAAAATAGAAAGGAGAGTGTGTTAAGGGTATTTCTAGAAAGGCTCTCCAGGTTTTACTTGCGTTGCACTGAGTAAAAACTGGTTATCCAGTGTCCGGAGCAGCAGCTTACCAAATAAAAAATGCTTCCTGTCTTCATCCTTATGAAGTACCATACAGAAATAGACCTCATCCATCCTCCCTGTGACTGTTATCTAAGATGGTTCGTGAATAATTGATGCCGACAGAAATTCCACCCCACATGGGAGAGATGTGAATGTACAGGACATCCCACCTTCCCCTCGCCCGTTCTCTCTCAGGGGATCTGGCAGTGGAGTGGGTCAGTGCCCACTCGGCTGTGATTGACGGGACCTTTTAGTGACTTGGTCAATCACCCTGTGTTCATGTACCACAGAGGCCTTGTTCTCGGGAGCACTTCCTCTCTGTCACTGTGAATTCAGCCTCATATATAATTAAAAACAGGGTTCTGCTTAGCAAGAATCTCTCAACCTGCCCTGCCAGGTGCACTGACTTCTACATCGCTCTTGCCTCTCCAGGCCACCCTGCTTTTTTAGAAAACTCAGAATGTGATAAAAGTATGGATTATCCTCCACAGGACTTGTCATGACTGCAGAAACATTCTTTAGCCAGCACCTTCTATTAGAGCCAGTAAGTATTTTGGAGTAAAAAAAAAAATCAATAAGCAGAAGATGGCTTGACAGTTTACAAATACTTTTAAACAGTTTATCAGACCCTGTGGTTTCCACATACATTCATATGTCTTTTTCATGAACTTGCTTGATACAACTGTGCCTCGGTACAGTTGAGGAAAGGTTGTGATCTCTGTTGTCCATGACATTAGACCCTTTACGGCTCCTCAACCTGCTGTAAAGATAATTAATGAAATCTTGGCCCTGATGTGCCATTAAAATGGACTCACATTGGTTTTAGTCGAATGCCTAAAGGTAATGTTCTTTTATGTGTCATTTTTAATACCCAGCAGTAACAAATGATCACAACAGGAGGGAGGAATTTTCTGTTAGCTGTCAATTTCTCACCTTGTTCCTAACGCGACTAGGCAATTACCGTGCTGACAACAAGAAGCTCTGACTCTCCCACTCACTGAGATGAAAGAGGCACTTATATATCACCCTTTACTATTTAAAAATACATACTCTGCACATTGCATTTATAAAAGCAGGGTTTGACTCTAAATCCATTCATTCATGGGATAGTCTAGGTTATTTTTGAAGTCCCCAGTTCATCCTTTGTGCTGAGAAACCAACCAGGGAAACAAAGAGAAACATGATTTTAGCCACTTAACAAACTCATGTTTAATAAAATCTAGCTATTATCCAGATGAAATTCAACTTTTTATTTCCTATTGCACCTTTAATCCGGCTTTAGTTGCTCTTTTAAGTTCCACTGTAGAACCTCTATCATCCCTTTGGACCTCATGCACACTCACACACAGAGAAGGAGACAGAGTAGTGACAGAAGCTAAGCCGTCTCAAATGTATTCTACAGTACTTAGGTAAATGATGTGATGTGTATCTGTCTTTTACCGTAACAATACTTGTCCAGACTGAATCCAGGAAACATCAAGCTGTGAGGAGCAGAGGTGCAGACACAGGCAGGTTGGCAAAGGCATGTAGTCAGACAGCTGTTCACGGAGCGCTCGATTGCTGTTGGTGGAGAATGCATTTTCAGTATCGAACAATCACATTCACAATAAGCTAAAATCATGATCCAATTGTATTGTGAAGTTCTACCGAACGTCCAGGTTTATTTTTGGTAGCAGAATCCACTTCTGAAACATTTTATGGGTGCTTCTTGGTGTTTTTCAGTCACAGTGTTGCTGTATGAAGCTGTTTTGCTTTACTCATGCTGTGTGCTTCTTCCACGAAACCCCACAAAACAACCCTAAACTTGTGCCCGTTTTCATAAAAAAACATTTCTTAACAGACATTTCTTTATATTTAAATACACGCTACAGCTTTAATCTTTCTATCTAATCTAATCTAGACTCTTCGCAGAAGTCAAACAGAATGCTGTAACATAGCAGGTTTGATGTTCATGGGAGAAATGTGTTTAATATTTTCTAGATGACACTAATTTAATTTTCGAGGAGCCATGTAGTAAGATTATCATAATTTGATCAGTCCACATACTTTATACCTTTAACTGTGATAAAGGTTCATGGTAGTAGTTTGTAGACTGGGAGCTGTGGCTAGAAGCAGTGTGTAGTCTGTGATCAGCTAATCACACCTAATTATTTTTAATCAGACTAACCTTCTGAGTGTGTCAGTGCCTGCTGTACCAGCTCTGCTTTGGTGTGTGTTAAAACCTGCAAACCATTCATTTGTGCTCCTGCTGAACATTAAAGTTTACTGCCCTCAACATAGAGGTCATGAACTCAAGTGTGCGTGTCCACATGCGCGTGGTCTCATTGTATACATCTGTAGACCCACTTATATAACTATAGAAAAAAGTCTCATCCAATGGCACACCATCATCCCCAATGTTACAAAATAAAAGGTCACAGTAGCCTGCGTAAAATTATACGTTTGTGTTCTAACTCGCTGCAAAACTTGGGTCTTTATTTCTCATCGTGTAGTATTTATCCATCATTATTGTCCGCGCTGTCACTAATGATCTGCTGGGATCTGGAATTTACTCTAAATCTGAAAATGGATAACATCACATTAGGTTACCACACTTCCGCCACACACTGGCCCACCACCTGTAGCCATTTGTAGCCGTAATATATGTAAGAGCAGCTGTTTGCACAACTTAAGATCCATAGTCTGAATCAATGAAGTCAATTTATGTATGTCTATGAGAGTGAATGGTTGTTCGTGTATGTTTGGCCCTGCGATGGATTGGCGATCTGTTCAGGGTGAACCCCGGCTTTCGCCCTGGGATTGACTCCCAGCAAGCAGTAGACTATAAATTAATGACTGAATAATGAGGAAACTCACACAAATTATTTGGATAAAATAATGGACGGTGCTGGGGAAAAAAAAACTGCCTCAAAAATGTATTTCAACTGTGACATCACACTGTACTTAGTCATTAGGCCACACCTCCCAGTCATTGCTCCCTCGGTGTTCTGTTTGATTTTTCAAATATGTTGGTTTCACTAAAATCTGATGGTGTAGTTACTCTTTAAAGCAGATTTCTACAGAGAGAAACTTAAACCTCTTGGCTGTTGAAAATGTCTTGGAAAAATATTTTTCTAAGAGAGTGGAAATCTTTAACACTGTTTGAACATTAAGTGCCTAATAAGGGTTTCAGTCCCTCGTGGCGGGGCTGCCTTACAAGTTGTGGACTGTAAGTAATTGGATGTTTACCCTTCAATGAAGAAGAAAAGCTACGAGGGATGAAGGAGGTAAAAATTCAGTTCTCACTCAGCACTCCAGGATGCCCTATATGAAAGCTGAGTGATGTTCAGATCTGCTGTTTGGGGAAATGATGGAAGTCATTTGACGTCAACCTGATGATCATGGCATCACTTCCGAACGCATCCCTGGCTGTGAATGGAAACAATATCATCTTAGGACATAGAAGCATGACAAGGGAACAGTGTTGACACCACAGGGAGCACCAGGTCCTTAAAATGACCTCATATTCCTTAGTTTTTATATAACCATGCTGAGATACCATCACACATAATGATTCCTGCAAGATTGCTGGCCATTAAAGGCATCGTTTTGCTTTATTCAAAAGTTATTACCATAATAATGTGTCAACTATTACTCAGGTTTACTGCATTTTTATGGACTATGGATGCAAGCAGTTCAGAATGGAAATGATGCTATAAATACCCACTTCATGCAATACATGACACTCTGCTTTTGTTTTGACTGGTTCACAGAGATTTTAATGCCACCCTCCAACCCGGGTCTGCTTTTGAAATATCAGATTTTGACCTTTTAAATCCTTGAAGCCTTTCTAGTTGGACCAATAATGGGGGACAGGGGTTGTGGACATTTTTGTATTCACATAAATTACAATTGATTTCTATAGTAACAAGTCTTAATGGGAAGAGAATGGCAGAATATTTTACAAAACCCTTCTTTAGTCTAATTTTGTCCACTCAATTTATTTTATTTCTAAATTTATCGCCAACATGTTTCCTCTTTTTTTCACCTTTGTCTCTATTTCTAAGGATTTTATTTAGAATATATTTTTTTTAAATTTAATTGGTTTCTGTTCTTTTATGAAACCATTTGTCAAATGGTGGTGAGAAGCTGTTTTCTTAAGTGAATAAAACCACACCACCGTGCCTGACACTGCATTCAGACCCGTGACATTTCCTAACTGTTCAGTCTATGTGTTTTGACTGTTCAGCTGGGAGTGGGAGTTGGAGTCAATGAATCACACTGTTTCTATTCTTCAGTCTGCCATTCTACTGATGGAATTCATTCACTAGTGAAGCTAATAGTGGCTGTACACCCCCCCCCCGCCCTTAACACACACACACACTCTCAACACTCATCCCTGAAGGACAGTCATTGGCAGTACATCCCACCCACACCTTCCTCTTATTCCCACAAGGTTAATATATATGAAGGATGTATTGAAAAGGTCATTTGCAGCTGTATACTAGAGTGGTTTGTACATAAAAAAAACAGCTGTTTGTTTTTCATCAGTGGACTGTTTTTACTACACTGATTAAGTAGTGCTTCAGAGCTCCAGAATATGCATTTGTGTTTGTACATCATGTACATGTGTAAACCTTATGAGTCAGACTTATTTGTAGACAGAGAGAATTAGTCTGTTTACCTCAAGTTTAAAAACCATAACCATGGACGTAATTATCTTTGGTTCTGTAACAGCATAGACAAAATCAAACAATAACCTACAACAGTGACTGAATAGGACACAAGCAAAGTGTTTATAAGTGATTGTCCTACATTATCCCCAAACATATGCTACAAAAGTACAAATCAAATATATACATAAATTGAAAGAGATTTATACATACACACGTCCATACCCATTTGTACAATAACTTAAATTGTGTTCTTAATAAACAACTTAATAAATTGATCTCTGAAATCATATTGCTTTGCTGTCTTTAGAAAAAGTTTAGTAAACTGTCTTGAAGTGAGTTATATTAGCTTTAAACATAGGTATCATTTTCCATTACTATAGTACCTCCTCAGTGTGGGTGGAGTCGTCGTAGCATGGCGGCATGAAACTGCCCTGACGGGTTGTTTTATACACGACACATACAACCTAGTGACTAGTAACTTGTCAAGCAGTTATTTGTTGGTGTACTGAATCATATAAGACTCAGTTTATTAAAAAAATGTGTTCACAGAATCTTTCAGTACTTCACAGATGTGATTCAGCTTGTGATTGCTGTCGCAGGATTTTTTTAGTCTTTTTAACTGATCTATAGTTTGGCATTGTTTGGTTACACTTGGTTAGCACGCAGGTGTGCACCATGTGAGTGGGGACCACACTACACCACTGTATATTATAGTTGTATTCAGTATAGTATTTCCTATTTTCAATAGAGTAAGTTAGTAATAATTGAATAAAGTCTGCCTTACCATTCATTTTGTTTATAGTGTGTTTGTATGCCGCCCTATTACACCAAAACTACACAATTGCTTTTTATCAAGAGATAAAATTAATATTGAGCAGAATTTAGTTCTGTATCTCATATGGCCCCTTGGGGGAAAAAAATGCCCACCCCTGGTTTAGTTTTTTTTCCAGAACACTTACATCATACACATAGTATTCAATTCCATTCTATTTATTTGTATATCGCCAAATCACAACATAGATTATCTCAAGGCACTCAGTGAGCAAACACTGGCATCAGTGGAGAGTAAAAATTCCCTTTCAGCAGGAAGAAATCTCTGACAGAACAGACTCAAAAATATGCGGCCATCTGCCTCGACCGGTGAAATGGAAAATGTGGGACAGAGGTGAGGTGGGGGAGAGAAAGGGAGAGAGGGAGACGAGGTAGAGAAAGAAGAGCAGATATATAACAGTTGTATCAAGTTATAGGTTTAGACAAGACAGTTTTGAATCGGTTATGACACGTTCATAGTACTGCAATGTCATTTAAACAAGCAGCAGCAGAGATTGTTGATAAATTATTTTAGCATACAATTAAAGATTTTATAAGTAACAAGCTAACTAATTGAAGATGACTTGACTTGGATTTGTGACAAAGTACTTGAGATCTGACTTGGACTTGCAAAAAATGACTTACAAACATTTCTGACATGTAGCCACCTCTTTGGTACCTTGATGGTCTTCTGAAGGTTTTTTTATAAGTGAAATGAACAAACCTAGGGACACTCCTTCATGTTTAAGGCTTTTAGCCACAGCTCGCTTCCTTATTCCTTGAAGGAAGATAAAAGTTTGTACGGCGCTTTGTGCTTCCCGTCTTAGTTGTGGCTAATGATCACAAAATTCCTGTTCCACTGAAGCTTTTCGCTTATACCATCTGTTACCCTGTACCTGTTTTCTAGAAGCGATATTATCTGTCGCAGTTGTTGTCCTGTCTGCTGCATGAAGCTACACAACTACTGACCAGAAATGACAAACTGGAAGTCTCTCACACAAATAATAGCAGACGTCTACTTACATGTTTCTGCCGAAAAAAAGGTCGATTGAGTTCAATGTTCTTCCACAGTTCATGTTGCAGAAGTTTTAATCTGTAAAACATACCATAAAGCGGTGCTTTATTTTCAGACTTGGAATTGTCTTGCCATCCTCTCCGTTCTCCTCTCTTTCTCTCATTCTTTGACTTGGTTCATTCTTGAAAGTTCCTTCCTCCTACTCTCACTCAGTCCTGTGTGTTTGAAGCAGGTGAACACCCACACAGTTACACCAGCACAGATCCTGGCTCCTGGCTGATTTTAAATCCATGACAACGAGACCTCTCTCTGAATATCAAAGAGCCACATCTTAGAGCATGTAGACATGACTCACCTCGGGTCTGTCTTATTCCCAGCAGTCAACCTGAGCGTCCAACTCACTGTATGTGGCAGGGGCTACAGGAGGATGCTGATCACACACTGTCATGTCTGTGGTTTGGGCAAAACTTTTGCAAAAAAAATTTGTCGCACAGCTATGTGGATGTGAAAATCCCAGCAGTGTGCTTAGATTTCTAACAGACCCATTTTTCCCACCCAGTTCCTACTGCCATGCTGGTGGGGGGGTCATTGTCTGACAATAAGAGTGCCTGTGCTCTCCTCAGTACAATGTCAAACCGTGCCAGGCAGCCAGGGAGGGCAGAGTAGCTGTGACAGCTACAAAGTGGCTGAGGGAACTGTGTACTTTAGTTGGTCTGCTTCAAATAAAAGGGCTGCTAACAGCAACAAATCACAGCTGTGCAATGCAGCAACTTTCTCTCTCTGTGTGAAACACTTTTCATTTTCATGTTCTCTTCTAGCTTTCTGCTGGATATAGAGAGCTCGTCATGCTGCTCATACTTAGCACAGCAACTTCTTATGGTGCGGTGACTACTGCCACGACCGACTGATACCAATGCAACCAGGAGCTTTAATCGAATGGCTTGCACAAGCACACCTTGAGAGAGCAGAACCTTGCATGGACATGGCAGAACTTCCAGTTTCTGCCATGTCCATGCAAGGTTCTGCTCTCTCTCAATGTGTGCTCATACAGACTTCATTTATGATACAGTGTTCTGATGTCGGAAGAATCTCAAAGATGATTGACTGTCCAGTTCCAGCAGACTGTGCAAAAGAAATCTGCATCGCATTCACATCGAACATGACGCAAATTCTGTGTCTTGTTCTGTCTTTGTGGGATTTCTGATGTGTAATTTGCAACGACTGATTTAAACTAAAGAGATCGCTCACACAAAACATTTGTGTCATGATCAGTGCAAACAATGTTGCCGTCATGTTCTTCTAACATTCACTATTATTGGGAACTTGGGGACCATGTTGGGATAATCTCAACATGGGATTGGCTTTTGCAGTCAAATGTTTAAGCTCAAGCAACTGAAACAAGGGCCACACGGTGGTGTAGTGGTTAGCACTCTCGCCTTGCAGCGATAAGACCCGGGTTCGAGCCCCGTTTGGAACAAGGGCCTTTCTGCATGGAGATTGCATGTTCTTCCCGTGTGTGCGTGGGTTCTCTCCGGGTTCTCCGGCTTCCTCCCACAGTCCAAAAACATGCAATGTGGGGATTAGGTCAATTGGACACTCTAAATTGACTTTAGGAGTGAGTGTGAGAGAGAATGGTTGTTTGTCTCTATCTGTGTGTGGCCCTGCGATGGACTCGCGAACTGTCCAGGGTGTACCCCGATGTAGCTGAGATTGGCACAGCACCCCCCGCGACCCTCTGGTGGAGGATAAAGCGGTAGATGATGACTGACTGACTGACAACTGAAACAAACAACTCTAATTCTTCCTCTTTGATTTATCTTGCATAATTTCGGTTGCCTGATGTGAGTGAAGCATACTTGTATAAAAAAGTTGCTGGGTGTTAAAGCACCTTACAGAAGTTTTATTTTACTTTAGCAACTTGCAATAGCATGTTTGTCCTCGTGCTTGTATGAGTGCATGTGTGTGCACCTCTGGCCTGTCAGAGTTACAAGCCTATTTGTATGGATGCAGGGCTGCACACCTTGGTCGAGGGTGTACACAGCACTGGCACAGTAGCCTGTCTTGTGCAGTGGGATGACATGTGAATCGCAGCAGCCGAGAAAACCCTGCTTAAGTGGAGGCAGTAGGTAGAAGCAGGAGAGAGCCAGGAGGCAAACAGACAAACAGATGGACAGGCTGATGCCAAGCAGGCAGTGGAGCAAATAGATTGTGCAGCATGGTGAACAGACTCAGCGTACCAAAGAACAACCAATAGATGCAAGACTGTGCCACCCTCGTCAGCTGCTTGCTTGTGCTTCTCTATAATTCATCCAGATAGGATAGATCCGTTGTAAATAGGACTCTCATCTTCCTCCTTCTCCTCATCTGCCCCTGTCACATCCCTCATTTGATATGTGTTATGTAGGAGGAGGAGATGTCACTCTTGCAAGATGGGAAATGAACAAACATGTATGTGTGAGAGCTGGAGTGAGAGAATGAAATGCAGGAGATAGATGAGTGCTGCAGGTGGAATTGGATGGTGAGGCACTGGGGACTTCAGCCCAGTAGATGTACTCCAACACACAATTCACGTCCCTTAAAAAAAACCCACAGTCACATCCAGACACAAAAGAGGGAGTTTTTCCCAGTGTTACTGGTAAAACTGGACACATTCTCTTTCTTGCTTTTGAGATAACTCTGTGTTTTGATGAAGTGAAAACTGCTTTTCACAAAGAGACTGGACATAATGCCACACAGCAGGAATTTAGTAATGGCATTTGAGAACATAGCCCCTCTTGCACTGATGTCTTAAAAAGTCTTGGAAAGTATTTAGCATTTATTTCCCTGAGGCATTGGGTACATGCTCACTGGAGCAATAACCTTTGCTTTAATGCAGGAGGAGCATGATTGTAAGTTTTCCTTAGAGACTTTCCTCTAAGATGTGAGGTCCTCGGATTGACTCAGTCTTGTTTTCCTCTACAGAAAACATCTAGCTGTGCAAGTCAAACAGAAAACCACCTTAAAGAGCTGAGACAGCCCTGTCAGAACTGTCTGGTTTTGTACCTACACTGTCTAATGGTTTGTCTGCCTCTGTGTTTGTGTGTGCGTGTGTGTGTGTGTGTGTGTGTGTGTGTGTGTGTGTGTTGTCTGTCTACATAGGTAGAATGTAAGAAGGCCCAGCCCAAGGAGGTGATGTTCCCACCAGGTACACGAGGGCGAGCCAGGGGTCTGCCCTACACCATGGATGCCTTCATGCTGGGGATGGGCATGCTGAGTGAGTCTAACACACAACCATTTACATAATTACACACACACACACCTCATAAAACACAGTTTTTACACAATACATAAGTTAGAAATGCTCCAAAAACAAAGACAAGTTATAGCTTTAGCTAAGTAGCTGTGCCGCTTACTGTGCCATAAGTTTAACCTCTTACAGCAACACATGCAGGACAATATGGACAAACTATTCCTCATTAGCATGTGAAGAACCTCTGCTGGACATCGTGTCTTCTACTAACAGCAATCCTTTAGAGCTTAGTTCCAAGAAACCAAGGCCTTGTGGGGCAGCAGTGACTCATTGGTAGAGTGGGTTGTCTTTCAAGCAGAAGGTCATGGGTTTGATCCCCTGCTCCTCAAGTCTACAGTACATGCACACTTAACCGCACTAAGCTGACGGCTGTGAAGAATGGGTTATAATAGATATTTCACAGAAAAAGCACAGCGCAAAGCACTGTTTCATGAATACTAGAAAAGAGCCATATAAATACTGATGATTAAGAGCGGGTTTATTTACCCTTTAACTTCAAAATATTTCAGTTTTTTCAAGCTGAATCTATTTAATCTGTCAGTTCAAAAATGTACCGTCTGGATTTCACCATATTTTTCTTGTTGTTTGTGTTCTTCTTCTTTTATGGGGGGCATATTCTATTTATGTATATATATATATATATATATATATATAATGCACTACTTGAACTTGAATTTGATGATGGTGAATGGAAAGAAAATTTAAGTAACTAACTAAATAAAACCAACAGTGTGCACAACCAGGTACACACCATACACTGTGTGAGTGCCCCTTATTGACGAGCTCCCACTGGTTGAGTGTAAACATGTAATAGTAATTCAACTACCAAATGCATTTCTTTTTCAATGTAAACGTGTGGTTTATTTGGAGCTAGGGAATGGGGGAGGGGCAGAGTGAAAGTGTTGGGCTTGCACGCCATTCAGTCATCAGTTTCTACCTGCTAAAAAAGTCAACTTATGCAAACTCTCGTCTCAATAACCCCATTAGGTGGGCGCTGCCCCTAATTAGGCTGCTTCAAGGTGTGCCACCAGTGGCCACTGTGGTCTATTTCTGGTTGAGTCTGGTTCAGGCAGCCCCTGGGCATATAGGAGCAGACCAGCACATTAGCAGGCTAAATGAAGAGGAAAATTGGTGTAATGTCATATTAAGGATTCATCACTGTGCCCCCCTTAATGGGTAATGAAGGGGACACACATGTCAGGGAGAGATCTCATCTACAGGGACCTCAGCTGCTGGCCCACCCCTCTTCATTACCATCCAGCCCCTGCCTGTGGCCCTTTTATTTAACACCATTGTACACTCTCACATCCTGCTGCTGCATCTATCTATCTATCTATCTATCTATCTATCTATCTATCTATCTATCTATCTATCTATCTATCTATCTATCCATCTATCTATCTATCTATCTATCTATCTATCTATCTATCTATCCATCTATCTATCCTTCTGTCTACCCACCCAACCACCTATGCATGTCATTTATTTGTACGACCCCACCAAATGGATTTTCACCCCCCACATAAAAGATTTATATTTTCCTTCAAAATCAAAAGAGACACGCAGCTGATTGTAAGAGACTGTGCTTTGCTGTGAAAGCACCCCCCTCCTCCCTCCCTCCCTCTTGTAGCAGGTGCAGGCAGAGCCACATTCATGCATTTTTATCTGTACCAGGTAACATGTGATGGTTAAAGCAACTCTGAGATGCTGCTTGTTTTTCATTTATTTTATTTTTTATATGGATGAGAACTGCTCCATTTATTGGTATTGAGTCGTTTTGTTTTGTATTTTTTTTACGGTGCAGTTAAATAATCATCTCATTCTTTATTTTCTAAGAATGTGTTCCCTGTGAATAGAGAAATAAGTGGAATCCAGAAGGAGACAATCATTTAACACTACAGATTCTAACTGTTGTAGAACACCACCACCAACTAAATGACCTTTATTTAATTGTTAGACAGCCTACTCGAACTAGAACGTGTAGTTTGTAAGCGGCTTGCTCTCCTACACCGTTATCCATACATAAAATGAATGTTTTTAGCTGGTGGAGATGGGGGCGAGTAAGTTTGTATCATTTAGGTCAATCTGAATGAAGGATTTCACACCAAAGTCCTGAAATTACACATTTAAACACACAATCACAATTGACCACTGTATGATTCTCGTGGATCAATAACACATTTCTAGCACATTTAGTTGTATCAATATGGACAAACTCTTCCTCATTAGCATGTGAAGAACCTCTGCTAAACACACATATATAGTGTCTTCAACAGCAATCCATTAGAGCTTAGTTCCAAGCAACCAAGGCCTTGTGGGGCAGCAGTGATTTGGTGGTAGAGTGGGTTGTCTTTCAAGCAGAAGGTCCTGGGTTTGATCCCCTGCTCCATGCACACTTAACTGCACTAATCTGACGGCTGTGAAGAATGGCTATAATAGATGTTTGACAGAAAAAGTAAAATAATAACAATGATAAAAGAAAATCAGTTTGTCCTCTTGACTGTTCTGTATTTTAGCTTTCTGTATGATTGCAACATTTCTATGGTCAAAATCGCTGAATTTACGCATTTCCTGTTCAAATACACGGGAGAACGGTGAGGTGAGGCAGCGGTGAGCCGTGCCTCACGTCTGAAGGTGCTATCCAACACACACTGACTGAAGCACGCAGTTGGCGCATGTCCATTGCTGCCTCTCTTTATATCGCCAATATACATGTTTGATTATACATGTACTACACATGCTGACGTTCCACAGTCTGCCTAATATATTCAATGACTGTGTGTGACCTATTTAGTCTTTCTGATCGGCAGTATGCACAGGGTAAGGCAGAGAGTACCGTGCCGTAATGATAGGGGGCAGTGCTGAGCCCCATAGGCACAATGGGTAACAGGTGCACTCTGTTGACGTCGCTGCGTAGAAGAAGAGCATTCGGCGACGTCAACAGAGTGACGGAGATTATCTTGGAGGAGGATTAGGTGCATGGACTTACAATATACAGTATATACATTATTTTGATTAAAAAAAGAGAGATCAGCCAAAAAAAAAGTTTACATTTAAAAAAATCGAAATTTGACCTTATATTAATAAATATTATTAGGTTTTGCTTACTATCATATTGTTGAACAGTATGGAATTGATTTAACAAAAAGTACCACATACAGCCACACTTGAGAAATCACAAACTATTCCTTTAGTGTGTGATATAGTTTCCTCCACAGGTGACAGGTTGTAGTTGATTGTTGTGTCATTCAAAAGCATTAATACTGTGATTTAAACCCTTTTTTTTTTTTTGAATAGCAATTATTTTTCATGGCTTCATATTTTTTTTGATTAAAATCCAAATGAACCTCAACAGTCACCAGTTTTATTGCTATGGCACATATATCGTTTTATATATCTATGTATATACAGTGTAGCATAAACTGTCTGGGTTATTGCAGGCTTGACCTTTCCATGAGGCTGATTATGCAGTTGTTTGTGGTAAAAGGCTTGATGTGACCAGCCAAGTGCATCTGTCAGCTCTATCTAAGCCGTTCCCAGTTCCACCTCATCTGTTAGAAGTATTTAACAAGCACAGTGAACTTTTCAGAACTTATTACAGTCTAATGTGTCTACGAGGAGGAGAGCACTCTTCCCCTCCATTGGGAGATGGCAGGCAGGAAAGGCAGTGATGTGCTCATGTGAGAATATTAACAGCCAACTTGTTTGGAGACACTCTTATCTAAATGAAATTGGAACAAGGACGGCGAAACATTCCTTTATATAATTTGCATTTGGAAAAAGGGACCCTGGGCTCATTATTTAAGAAAGTGTAAGCTCCTTTTGTGCCAAATCTCATTAAAGCCATCCCTAGCTCCTTTGTTTACTGCCTCTAATCGAGGCATTTATCTTTATTGTGTTGTGCACGATGTATGTTTGCTGAAATTAATACACATTTGAGCTGGGGCGAGGTATGGGTGTACCAGATGGATAATTGATTTTAAAGTGAATCAGAACTGTTGAGCCATAAAATAGATACACGAGCATGCATATTAATAAGGCAAATAAGAGCACTAAGAGGCCACCACCAGGCCAGACACAGTGGCAGGCTTCATTTAGTGAAGTGGTACACCAGATAACAGCTTCTCTCCTTCTTTTTTCTTTCCCTTTTTTCCTCCCACCCGATTGTTTGTTGTAGTTGTGCACATACTATGTCTTTTCTAAAATAGTAGCATAAACCAGCATGTATCTTAATACACTTTCCCAACACTTTCATATTCCACTCTATAGCTCTCTGCTCACACACTCGACACACACACACACACACACGCACCTGTCTCTAAATTCTGCATTTATAGTCATCTTGTAAGAGAAGCCCCCGTTCTAATGCAGTACATCAGAGCGGCAAAATGGCTTTTCAGAAAATGTTCAAATAACAGAGTACGATGAGCGGCTTGATCCAAGCCAACAATTTCAGTTGGGAATTTATTCTGTTTTGACAGTAAGACAGTATCAAACACATAATATCCAATACTTTGCAGTCCGTGATAGCTTTTCATTGTATCACATCACAGCTCTTTTCAGAGCAAACAAACAGTAAGAGGTTTTGTGAAACCTATCCATCTGTAGCTTCCCCATGATGACTTCTCATCAGCACCTAATGAGGATTTCTTTTCTTTCTTTTTTTTTTTACCGGTGTAGCCTCTGTCCTACTTCATCCACATCAGACCCACATCTGAGTCGCATTTCTTTTGTCTGAGAGAGGCATTTTCCCATTGGGTCAGGAATAAATTGAACTTTTTCATGGACAGCAAACACTGATTAGATATTTATGACCAAGGTCAACCTTTTCTGATTCCAGCTGGCACAGGCTCTGAGGCATACAGAACAGAGCATCAACACACATGCTCACATTCATCCACACACACACACACACACACGTGTGCGCTTATAGCCTGCATGCGCTCACACACAGTGTCACCCATGCAAATATACATGCATGTTTTGACACCTTTGTGGTGTAGACACAAGCATAGACACCACCCGTGTGTCTAACTGCAGTGTGATATGCATTGTGCAGTTCACTTCCCTAGTCTTGTATCGTATTAGCCTACAGTGTCTATAGGAATTTGCAGCTGACAATTTACAATGTAGACATTGGGAGGGTCATTTATCAGGCTGCTTCAGAGCTAACGAGAAGTGAGGACACGGCGGCCTGAAAGATGTTTCAGAGGTCAGTCTCTGAGGTGTAGCTTACACACGATGAAGAAAGAGTTATCAAGGTTGGCTGCTGTGATTCATCCGTGGCCTAAAGGACTTCCTCTTATTAGGTAATTTAGCACAGATTTATGGTTGAAGGTGATAATAGCTTGCGGAAAACAGATAAAGAGCGAGACATATACCATAATTACAGGGTTAATTATGTTTATATTACCTTCTGATGGGGCTCAAATTCTCGCTGACTGACTTACACGCGCCGGCTCAGGCACTTCACCCGCTCTCCTCCCTGTGTCTTGTTTTTTTTGTCTGTATGTGCTGCTCCCTCACACCCTGTTTCTCAATATGTTGCCCACAGCTGCTTCTGTCTGAAAAATGTCCAGCTAATTAACTGGAGGGTCTGCGGTTGTAATAAGAATCATGACGGCAGATGAACAATGCATCTGCTACTCTTAAATTTTTCTAATGACACTGGTCTTCTTTGGGACTCTTTGCAACACTTCCTCTCGCTTTGGGACAGTATAGGTATTCAGCAAGTCTGTACCCTCTTACTTTGACGGACTCAGGGGATGCGTAATATTGTGGGAATATCCAACACGTTCTCATATCCAGCCGTGCTCTGTCAAAGAGTTGCCTTACTATCCCTCCATTTCTGAAAGAGAAGCACCAGGCTTTCAGTTGACTCCAGTGTAAACTCACCGGCGGCATATTTAGATACTCAGAGCAGAGAAGGGGTAAAATAAGTCAGAGAGTAAGTTTTGGTTTAGGGGCCAGGATACGATTGTGGTTAAGGTTAGGATAGATATCCAGGTTAGGATTAGTGGATACCCACCGTTGGCTCACACTCTGATCTGAGTGTTTAAATGCGGCGCCCAGCTCTTTCACACATGGAAGGAGCTTTCAGGCCGTATGCGTGTGTAAGGCGGCGCTGAGCGACAGTGACAGAGCACGATATATGACACTCTTGGAGAATTGCAATGAGAATTCATTCATTCATTTAAGACAAGACAATGTTGATTTTATTTAAGATTATGAAGTCATACATTTGCATGAAAACATTTGGGATAGGATTTAGCAATAAAGGTATATCAGTGTTTGCCATAGTGTGGGTCTCAGGCCACTGGTGAGCCATGAGAAGTCATCTAAAATAAATAGGTAACAAGTGATTTTTATTTTTTTTGTAAGTTTCAAATAACCAGTTTATTTATGATTGATATTAAAAAGTAACTTAACAAATTGTTCCATTCACGTGGATAAATTATATTGGAAAGTTTGTGCATAATTTCTTGAGCAATCATAAAATAAAATAATTAAATCATTAACTATTAAGGCTTATTGTTTTCTAATTGAAATCGCAGTCGAAACAATGCAATAAGGAAATGTTTCTATTCTTAATTGTTCCATGTTTTATGACAATTTAATTGTTTCATATCTTTATCTCATTGTTGCATAAGTGCATAATACAATCACATTGTATGTACATTTTGGCAGAAAGGAGAATTTTTGCTAGCAATTTTCACCCAAAATCAGTGATGGTTGAGTGGTTGAAGCTAAATGCAGAACATAGAAACAAGAATGAACATTTATTGGGGGGATGCGGAGTGTGGCAGGCGAAGGGGAATGTTGGTTAGGAGGACGGAGCCAAACGAGCAGCCAGCAGGCAGTCTGGGGAACAGAGTGACGAGGCGGGAGGCTGAGTGAAGCCGCAGCTCACAGATGAGCTGGTTATGGAGGGTGCTTTTTGTGGCAGGCAAGAGTTGCAGGTAACCGGGCAGACATGATGTAATCCCCAAACTCAAGGACAATTACGGATCCCATTTAAATGACCTGTACTGACCACATGTGTTGCACTGTAGCTCCCGAGGCACAAAGTCTTACATTACATTTGTGATTTTGGTTTCAGATCATTTCTAAAAACACAACTTCCATCGCACTTATTACTATTTAATTGCAGAACATATATGTATTTTTTTTTTCCCCCCTTAACATTTGTGAAGCTTATTTTACACATTTAAGAATAAACAGCACTCCTCAGGCTATGCTTTTGAAAGTCCTGATGACTTGATAATTACATATGTTAAAAAATATGTTACAAAATGCAAAACTATTTCACTGATGTTAAAACAATTTGTGGTATATTTATACTTGTTTTATAAATGTATAATTAACTTATGTAAAGCACATTGAGACTACTTTGTATGAAATGCGCCGTGCAAATAACATTTGATTAATAAGCATATATTATGTAAACATACATTGGTAGTTTTAACTTAACAAAATAAATGTGTAAAATATTATTGTGAATATTGTGAAAATAGTTGACAATAATAGTAGCTGAATAATGATACTCTCCGCGTTCATGCGCTCGCATAGACTGAGGTCCTTTTTTATTAATGCATTCTGATTGTTTTGATGCATTAAACAGCACGTGGTCATGATTCCCAGTGAGTATTGGTTGCCATGGTAATGCCTTTTGAGATAACTAAGATGGATAACAAGTTAATTACTGGCCAATCATTGCTTCAACCAGTAAAAACACTAATAACAAACCACAAGTGAATGTTTTGCTGGAGGTGTAATGTAAAGCAGCTCCTTGCCTGTGGCATATTTTTAACAAATTGCATCAAGCGATATTAACACATGGACCTTTCTGCTGTGCTGAAGATACACAGAACATAAACAGATGGCAACACCATTTCAGGGCAACTACTATAAAGTGTTATTACACTGAGCTGTAAAAAAGCCCAGGAGCTTATGGTCGGATACAAAATGAAAATGAATTAAAAGGCTAAAGAATCCAGAACAGTGCGATTTGTAATAAAGACCTAAACCAAGAATGCAACATCTGCATATGGAGCTCTAGAAAACCACACATGAAAAGGTTTTTGCTAGATGTTAAAGTCACCTATTAGACTACTACTTTAAAGTATCCAAGTTTACAGTCATTTGTTATTACATTGTCTTACGTGTTTAAAGTACAAGTTAAGATGATAACTTGAGAATTATGGAGTTCTATTTATTCAATAAACATGGACACATGACGATGGAAAAACAAAATCCACTTTTTTTTTTCCTTATCCACCGATTTCTTTCCTCCTCTCTCATTTCTTAAATCCTAATACTTCTGTATCTGAAGGCATAAAGGACACTATTAAACTCAATGGTGACCTTCTGCAGTGACCTCTGTTGTTCCTCCTCCATCATCATCAGATGAGAGATTCTTACCTGATTTCCTATCTTTCTTAAACATAAACATAGACTAACACTTTTTTTTAATTAAAAGTGCATATTGGAATAATTGTATGTCGTTTATTTAGGACATAAAATGGAGTGAAAGTGAAAGTTCTTATGAATATAAAACTGAAGTTATCTCCAAAATAGACCAGTGTGTAAGAATTAGTGACATCATTTGCTCACTCTCTCGTTCCCAAGAGCATCTGGGACCAAAAAGGAAGTAACCACTCTCTCACAACTCTCTCATATGTTCCATTCTCTCCCTAGTTTATTTAGTTTTTATGGTTGGAGCTGTTCATTTGTCGTTCATCCGTGTAGGAAGCTTTCACTTCAAAACATGAAATGCACCTCGCTGTAGAAATGTGGCATCTGTAAAGCAAGACTTATTCTTAGGCTACAAAAAACAAAAAGATTTTTTATTTTATTTATTTATTTTTAAATAAGGAGCAACTTAAACAAACATCCTTAATAGGTTTGTTGTTGGGCTAAACAAAGTGTTACTACTTTGTTACCTTACCTCACTAAAATAAGTATCAGTCTCTAGCAGTGGGAACTGTTAAAACCCTGTCAGGTGCAATGCCTTAAATGTCTGTAAATATAAAGACACAGCATAAAGTGCTCACTTTAAAGCAGGGCTGTGTATAAAGTGTGCAGCCATGTAATACTCACAGTTTAAATCACCAGGTCAGCTACTCTGGAAAGAAAATAATTTTACCGCCCAGGCTCCACTCTTTATAGCTATGGTCTTTACTCTCATAGGTTATAAAAACGTTTTTATTCACTAAATTGATGGCTGATATCTCGCAAAGCGGCAACACCTTTCGAACAAGGTCCTGCGAGACGAGCGACGAGAGCGGCATGATCAAGATTAGAGGTTAATGTAATTGAGCGTAACTGTTTATTGTTTGTTGTGGAACTGCACACGCAGCGAATGATTTCCACTCGACGGTCTATCAACAGTCAGCTATAAATACATGCCACTTCTTTATTAACCTTGAAACATAAAAATAAATTGCTTCTTGATTATTGCAGTTTTTCATACAAGGTATTACAAAAAAATATTTACTTCTCAGATTTTGAATGTGTAAAGTATTTATTTTAGGGCTTACAATTGATCTACAAAAAAAAGTAACTGCAGACTTCGTTGCACTTAATTGCATCTTTTCATCTTGATAGTGAGGCTTGTAACAGTGAATGTTTTAATTTAAAACCCCAGAATTAATGTAGAATTACTCAAAGGAAGCGCATTTAAATTAACATATTGTTATTATAGATTCTCTCCTGTGAACCTCAGATGGAACTTGTGTGCACTTACACACTTATGTGCATTTACAGAGAAACAAAAGCCAAGCCAAACTAAAGATCCATTAAAAGTGGCTCCATAATATTATGGTGCTGCTCTACTTCTTTACTCACTGTCAGTACCAATGACTTCAGTTTTTAGTTATCTGCCCCTATGCTACTCCCTCAGTCAGGTCTGATAGTATTGCTTGACAGAGCATGATTTCAGATGAATAAGGTCTGATTATTTCTATTCACAAAGACCACACAAAGGCAGAAGAGTAACAACAGGAAACAAAAAAAAAATCACCAAACCTGACTCACAGCGCCTTTAATGATGTGGTTCCTCAGTGAATCTGTGTCCAATAAAAAAAAAGTAAAATAAATTCCTTAACTGTGTAAATTTCCCTTGTTGTGAGACAAAGGATAATCTTATATTTATAGCTTGACTAAGTTAAAATTACACAAATGTTCCACAAAAGTGAAACCAATATTTTTTTTTTTCCTGTTGCGGCTGATCTGTGCCAATCAGATTTTAAATTGATTGGCCCTATTTCGGCCTTATAGTCACATTTGATTTGGATTGTTGTAGTTGTGTTTATTGAAATGTGAACATTTTATTTGAGTTTTTATCACCAGGAGTTTCAAAGCCTGTCTTTTAAGATTTGTTTGTCCTATATTCTTTCCTCTCACCTCTTTATGATCTCTCTCCTCTCTCTCAAAGGTTACCCTAACATTGTGGCGACGTACGGCCGCGGATACACTGGATTCGCACCAAGCTACAGCTACCAGTTCCCTGGTGAGTTAATAAAGGCCTTCTTAAAATATCAGTGTTGCAGCTGATTTCTGTCAGGCACTCTCAAGTGGCACAATCAAGGCAACACATACAAAGATGCACACACATTAACATGCACACACGCACACACACACACACACACACACACACTCATCAATATACATGTCAGTCATCAGCTAATCCTCAGGGTTATAAGGGTTTGTTACGTGTGTGGATTTCTAAACTGTAGGGTCTGAAAGCTGACGTTCAAGTTAAGTAAATCTCTCGCTCCTTTTTTACCGCACACCTGAACACAACCATGACTAAATGTCTAAAATGGGGTAAAGTTATTCGTCTTCCGCTGCCCAATGTATGCAAATTCTTCTGTGAAGAAGCGGAAAAATAAGCAGCACTTTTGTGTGTAGGCAGATTTTAAAATGTGGTGTTTTAAATGGAAAATGAATGAAGTCATTTTCTGCATTAAAGTTGTTGACTCAGAGTTGCGGGGTCCTTTAGTGGGAGTCCAAATGGTAGGTAATCAGTGTGGAAGTGGGCAGCTACACCTGTCTGCTGTTTGAGGCCCTGTGGCTCTGAGCGTCCTCTCTCAAACAGCCATCCGGTCAATTTCATGCTTTATTTATAAAACTTTACACAGGCTTTGTGTGCCATTGCCAGACATCATTCCTTCCACTGATAAGACGGAATGGGAAATATCTGACAGCCGCTCAGATCGTTGTAATATCTTTGTGAAATAAGATTCGGGAATGGTGAAACAGGAGGTCCAGCTGTGACCACCTGCATAAAGACACGGACATATACTGTTGTTATACTTGACCAATAGATTATTTGACAGAAGGAATAGCACATACTTTTTAATATGGATGAACATGAAATGCATAGAAATGTGGACATCAAGCGAAATATCTGTGTTTAACACAATAACAGCCATTCATTTTAGTAACTAGTAGCCAGTAATTTGAATTTGTGTATGTCTGTGTTTTGTGTGCCTGTGCAAATAATAGAATATTTATATTGTGTTGACTGTATTTTAAAAACGACACGATAACATCCAAACACTTTCTGGTTCACCCCATGTTCATCTATATATATGTATATTTATATATATATGTATATATATATATATATATATATATATATATATATATATATACAGTATATACATACATATGTATATATATATGTATCTGCCCCAATTTGCATTGTCACATACCAGCAACAACCAAGTCCAATATACCACACACATAAAGAAAAAACAGCAACACAACACAAATGCCATGTTGCCACACACACAATGCAAATAAGCTCCTGCACTGTTTCAGTGTGTGCGAAACGTGACAACATTAATGAAGTATGCATGATGCAGGATTTACAGTATTTCAGAGCACTTGATCCATATACCAGTTCTGCTCATTAGCTCTGATAATATAACAGAGTCAGTGCTCACACAAAGCCCTTTTCCAATAAATCTAATTCCAGCCCCTCAAACTGTTGTACCAGTACAAATAACTCCCACTGCCTCATGTATATCAAATACACACATGCATATTGTATCTAATGAGCTGTCCTTTGTAACTTTAAAGGAATGTCTGTTACATTCAAACCATTACCAAATGAGTCCACACCTATCAGCTTTGCACAGCAACACTATGACTGGAACACCAAGAAGCACCATGCAAAGTTTCAAAATGTAAATATAAAATTAAAACTAACCTTGACACAATTGTGAAGTCCTACTGAAGTAGGACTTCACAATTGTATTTTAATCACGGCCATGAATTTAGCCTCTCACCTACATTATTATACAACACTGAAAATATGTGCTCCACCAACAGCAATCAAGAGCTCCCTGAACAGCTGTCTGACTATATGTGTGTACCAATCTGCCTTGTGTCCGCAACTCACAGCTCTCAGTTGCGTGGATGCAGTCAGAACAAGTAACGCTACAGTAAAAGACAGATAAACAGCACATAACTTACCAAAGTACTGTAGAAAAACTTGTCTTTATGTATGTGTGTGTGTGTGTTTACAACTGTGGAGGGGCAGGGAGAAAATCTAGGTCAATTCATTGTTGTGTTTCGAAATTTAGAAAAGGAACAAGAAATGAAAGACTGTCCATAGTACACGGCCATTGATGTAGTAAAAGTAAGCATGCTGGACATGTTTCTCCAGTCTTAAACGCCGTCCCTTGCAAGAGCGAACTTTTTCTCACTCAAAATGTAAAATCCATGCTTACATGAAAAAAGAGTCATAACCTTTTCCTCTGTTTGTCAACACCCGACTATAATGACATACAGAAACCTTTTTGAAGTGCATTGTTACTGGGAAAGTCTCGTCCTTTGTCCTTGAATTGTTGCTGTGTGTTGCTGCTGGACATTTGCTGGGGACTATCCAAAGTGTCCTCACCTCTGTGTTCAACAGTGAAGCCAGTGTTTGCCTGAGTTACTGCGATTGGTTCCTTCCCAATTGTGTGTAGTTGGCGCACAGTTCACCGTCTCACCCGGTCTGGACCCACCGGTCATAGTTGTACTGCTGTAACTATGCATGAGTGGAATAATGAAGACTCCTGATCTATATTTGCTGAGCAGGAGTATTAGTTAAGCCTCCAGGTCCTCTAAATTCATCCTAAAACACTGATGAACTCCACAGAACAGGAAGAGGACATTAAAGGGAAATGAGTGATCAGTATTTCCTCAGCATATGTAACTCTGGTAAAACATTTTTTAAATGTTTACTATTTACAACAAATTAAGTGGTATAACCTTCCCTGAGGCAGAATGTATGATCCTGTCCATGTTAAACTCAATTTTAAGAGTTTGATAAAGCTGTATGATTAAAACAGCCCCCTCTGGGCTCGCTCAACTCTTGACAGGGTAATTGGAATTTTTAATGTATGAATCAAACTCCCTGCCTAAATTAAATAACCTCAGGCCAAATATTGACTAGTGTCCTTCCTTGCTAAGATCTGGAACGCATCCTCAATTTAAGATCAAAGGCTTTTTCTCACTGTATGCAACCTCACTCAAACACTCTATATGACTATAATAAAGAAGCCAGGACTAGACCGGCTGGATCCAAGAGGTGTAAATTGTGTGCCGCATTTCAAGGCTTTTTTTATTCCTAGTAAACCTCAGGGGCCCACAGTTAACAGGGAGAAACGCGCTAAGGCAATTGCTCAATTGTCAGGATGAAACAGCGATAACACATTGATCAGTGATGAAGCACTGACTAAAGTACAAAAACTCAATAAGATGTAGAGGGAAAAGGAGAAACCAGAGGTGACATCCCTACAGCTGAAACAGTGCTGCAGTGTAGAAAACAGAAACTAAAGAGAGATGTGGAAAACACAAAAAAAAAAAAAAGCCTTCAGTGCAGCCAGTTAGACTCAAAGCCGACACCGACTCACCAACTGTTAAACTGACTCTGACAACTTGGAGAATTCCCAATTAATTCCTACATTGATCACAACGTGTGTTTGATATTGATCACACACAGTGCATCTGTCCCTGTGTTGGTATTTATTCACTGTGAGTTGATTACAGATTAATCCCATTGTGGCTTGGCCATTGTTTTTTATTTAATGAGGTTCAGTGAGGTGTAGTTACCGATCTATGAAGACTGTCTGTCATTCATATTTAGTGTTAGGGCTAACTTAGAGCATTATTAAATGTTATTCCAGTTAATATATTGAATGTAAACATTACTAACTATTATATGTCAGTAGTGATACGAATTTAAGGCTTTTCCTGGTGGTAATTTTTGTAAACTAACGATAGTTGTTATTCTACAATAAATACAATAAACAGTTATTAGCGCAAACATATCAACACCATTTCAACATATGTACAAAAAGAGAAAGGCTCTGTAAAGTAATGTTTTTTTTTATAAGAAATATAAAAATAAGCTTTATTTAGCACATCCAGGGCAGAAATGATTAGGACGGAGTAACATTCATCCTTTTATTTTTGTTTAGCCTTCTCAGAATGCAGAAAGCTGACTGTGGGAGAGAAGTGTTGGTTTGATTTTTGTTGTTTATAAGTTCCAGGCTGTGTTTAATGTGCTGTAATCACACGGTGTTTACCTCGTTGCAGCTTTGTTTTTTTTTTTTGTTTTTTTAGGTGTTATGCTTAAAATAAAACCTGGAACCCTGGCACTTTAAAGAAGAGTGCTGCACACTGCATGTGCAGTGACAATCAATAAGAGAGACATTTTAACCATTTACTTTACGTCTCCAATTACAAACAATATGGAGACGTGAACAAATGATCAGCAGCATCCTGTTTTGTCTCTCTATTTCTAACAGCGCTCTCATTTCTTCATATAACAGCTGCTTGATTGTTTACCATTTCTAAGCAACATATTTTCCTCTTTACATTGATTTGTTTGAAGGGTTAGGTTCCTCTAAAAGTCCTACAACAGTAATACACCGTCACTGATGGCAGCCATTAATATTAGAGCCTTCTCTCAGATTGTGCTAATGCACACACTGTGCATGACTGTGATGACACACAGTGTTGTCAGCACTGACAAAAAGAGTGAGAGAGGTACTGTAATGTGCATGTCAATGTGGCAGATATGTGATATGTAATATGTCTGTGTGGTAGTTCTGTTTAAGATGAAGAGACACATGCTTTCAAAAGAAAATATCGCTGATACTCATATACTCTGGCTTTTGGGCCGAATCTCCGTTTTCATTTCCAGTTCCTGAACTAGTCTCACCTTGATTTAAATACAATCCCAGGCTCTGGTAAATGGTGTTTGGATTCCTTTCACACAAACGTTCCAAATGAGGTAGCAGTAGACCAGCAGCATCCTTCTCAGTCAGAAAAGGATTTCTCACGGCGAGATAAAGTTGTGAACTTATACCTACCATAGTATGAAATACAGCCCAATCGCATTGTTACCCCTTGTCACTTCCCCCTTGGAACTGAGTTACAAGAGCCAGTCTCTTACCCAAGAAATAGGACAGATGAATGCTCATCTGTTGGCTGTGATCACAACATGGTTTAATATATAATATATTGTTTAATATATATAAGTATTGTAATAGCATGTGAAGAAACTTAGCAGTTAACATGGTTCTTGCATCCCAGTATCAGCATTGTAGGGCATTTCAAGAACAAAACATGGCGGGGGAAAAAAGTCCAAAAATTGGAAAGAAGGTTTACCATGGACAGGATTAAAGAACTGAAGAGGAGTCTGCAGATTAATTAACATGTGTGTACTGCTGCCTTCATATGGCTGCAGGGATTTAATGACCTGAAGGAGAAGCTTTTCATACAATATAAAGCAGCTGTGGAGTCAATTATATTACTGCTGCTTTTTCCAACATTAAACTTTATGTTTTTTATGCTGATTTAAATGCAGCAGAGTCTTTGGTTAAATATACTTTTATTTTAAGCATTATTCCATAAGGCTCTTTCTCAATTTGCTGATTGAAGTGCTGTTGCTGATAAAATCCATGATGCGCTATTGCTTACAGACTTAGTTGTGCAGAACATGTGTGTGGATCCATATGTATATTCAGTCTCACATTCCAGTGTTTGACCAAGGGCATTTCTGTGGAGTTTACATGTTTTCCCTGCATGTGCGTGGGTTCTCTCCAGATGGCTTCCTCCCTCCAAAAAGGATTTGGTTAAATGGATACTCTAAATTGACTGTAGATTTGAATGTAAGAGTGAATGGTTGTTCGTCCCAGTGTTTGCCCTGTAATGGACTGGTGACCTGTCCAGGGTGTACTCTGCCTTTTGCCCTTTGTCAGCGGGGTCAGAAGGGCTGTGGAGGATAAAGTGGTAGACAATGAGTTAGTGAGAGGGTTCCCCCCCTTTTGTATGTTTTTGAGTATTGGGTTGTACAGGTGTGGCCCTCCTTACATAACATCTGTTTGACGCAAGCATCCATTGGTTATCCTCTTCATTGTCGGTAGTGCCACAAAAAGTTGGATACTCATGTACAACAGAGGATAGAGCTTTCCTAAAGTAGTTCTCTAACGATAAAGTAACCAACATCTACCACCCACATATATATATATATATATATATATATATATATATATATATTTTATTTTTTATTTTTTTAAGAAAGAAATTTAAATAAAAACAGGTATCATACGTTGATATAATTGTGTCATTAAAACCGGGTTATATATTGTATATGACGTAGGCTTTCATTCAAGTCTTCCTATTCCTTTGCCAGTCACTCCTCTTCCTCCTGGAGCTGTTTGACCATCTTCCTGTGTCCATTTTCCAGGAAAACAAACTGTCAGGGTCTTCTGGTAGAGCTGTTGTAAATAATGTGAAGCTTTGAAAAACCTTGGTAACAAAATTTACATGTTACTGTTTAAAAATGTGCCCCCTGCAGGGATCTGCAGTGATGACCTTGTGAAAATGACCCGTGAGTTGCTCATTGTGTTTGCATAAAATTATCCTCATGAGGTGATATAATGTGTGAGCCATGTTAGGCAAACGACATTTTGTGGCTGTGTAATTTATTAACATATCTAATAATATACTTTCCAAGGGTAAATTAACAAAATAGCCTCTATGTTTGCTTGTTTTTTGTATATATATATATATGTATATAATAAATGACCTTGCTGTTAGTTTCATTATCTACTATTTGAAAATTATAAAGGACTAAAATGTTGAAAAAATTAGAGCAAACTGGCATATGAGATCCAACATTTTGGGCCATTAAACATTATACCAAGCAATATTACTGAGCAAAGTCTATTTGTGCTAATGTCTGACATTTTGCCTTTGGCTATGGAAAGTGGACGCTTCACTTCAGTCCCAGAGGAGGACAGAAAGTGTCTCCTGTGTGAATTAGATGAGGTTGGGAGTGAAACGTATTTTATATTGCGCTGTCCCTTTTAATGTCAGCTCATGAGGAAAGAGAGCAACGTGACTCAGAGTTGACTCAGAGAGGTGTAATTTTTTTTTTTTGAGATTTTTTTTTTTAGAAACATGTATTTCTATGTAATTTAAATGTTAAATACTCAAACCAACGCTAAAGACCTTGTGTACATTACACAGAAATGTGTGTCAGAATGAGTTACGTAAAACATAATGCCACCGAGTTAACCAGAATCTTTTTTTCGGATGGGCAAGACATTTTCTTCAAGGCCTAAAAATGTCTCCACTGTGTGCGTTGATGTTAATTTGGAAGTTGTGAGCCGTCGTCTAAAGCTATTTCCAGACAAGAACTCTGTGGTTGTTTGTCAAAGTCAAGGAAGGATCTACAAAATGCTGAATTTCAAGGATAATGCGTCATCAGACTTTGCTGAAGGACTGTTCCAATGTGCAGGATGCGTCAAATTCTAAGGACTGAGTCCATCACACATAGGCTTTACAAGGATGCATGTTGTGTATCCTGAGGATGCATGTTGTGTATCCTCAGCGCAAACAATCATTAACGCATGCGTTTCTGGGTTTTGTTTTTACTTTTTTGAACTGTTAAAAAGTACAAATATAGCTGACATGTACAATAAACTTAGGTTTATAAAGGTAATTAATGATAACGATAACAGTATATTTAAAAAAAAAACAGAATTCTAATTTAGGGAAAGAATAATAATAAAATAAAATGCATCATTCCCCTTTTAGAAGGTTTGTGTATTCATTGTTAATACATTTTAGAATTTCAGTATACTGTTGGAACCCACTCAGACATGAGTGTGGAAAATCCAACTTTGTGCTACTTTAAATCAGAAATTTGTTGAGTTGAGAAAATAATGCATTTTCCTTTCTTTGAATGTAATAACCAATATATATATGTATATATATATATATATATATATATATATACACATATATATACATATATATTTATATGACAGATGGGTCAACTTTTAATGAAAATGCAGCATTAGAGAACCTGTCTCAGATGATCTGACTTCAGAGATGACATTTGTCAGACTGCAAAGAGCAAACTAAAATTGAATCTTTGAATATAAATGAGATACAAAAGGACCTCACTTTGAGTCCATGAGACGTTGAAGCGCACACCATTATCTGGATTCTGCAGATTTCCAGATAGCTTCAAAATGACGAGACGAGAAAATGTTAAGATTGGTTGAAATTAAAATGCTCATGTGCTGCTGCGCCTAAGTTTTGCCACCTTGAAAGAAAACATTTTCTTACATTTCGGGAATACATCTTCAGATCAAACTCATAGTATTATAGTATTTATTTCCTCCCATTTTCATATAAAAATAATGATGTTTTTATTTTATTTTATTTAAACCCAAATGCAGTTATAATAATGGCTAGAAGCTGAGAAAACAGGAGCTGTCAAGACAGAGGGAACTTTACTGTACATTATTCTTGTTTTTTTCGCAGCACTCTAATTAGCATTAGCCATCTGATAAATGTGCTATTGTATTATTCAGCTCATAGCGCCCAGGGGAGCTTCCAAAGATGTGCCACATTCAAAGCATGAGGTGTCTAGTCTGGAAGAAGCCATATTCAAAGAAGTATCCTGTTTGATCATAGATAACACTACATTCAACTTACTTTTCTTAGAGTACCGTAGGCTTAGACTATATACAGTGAAAGATTATTTTGTTTGGGGTGCATATTTAAATGCAAATTGATTTTTTTAAACAGTATTTGCATGTTTATGCATCGCAGTTAATACACCGTGTTTCTGCTAATGGTGTCAGCAGAAATAGAAGCAGAAAATATGTAGTGGTTTCCGAATGGTATAGTGGAGTCTATTGTGTGCGTTATGTGTGCCTGAATAAGAAGTGTGTCCATATGAAAAGAAAAATGTAATTAAAGACAGAAAATGGTGGGTGCATGTGTGCGTAACGCACGTGAGTACGCAAAAGCAGGGACACGCCCTCTCATATTGTACTTTCTATTGTTAACTAGTGTTGTATCAGTTTCTCTCATTGTGCACACATGAATGCACAGTTCAGTGCACACACACACACAGAGGGAACCGCACAGTCAAACAAAGACTGAGATTCAGGATCCTCTGAGAGCTTCTCTCCACTCTCCCATGTTCTTGTGCGACTTGCTGCCTCCACAGTCGTGCCCTCAGAGCCTCCCCTGGCATAAATGACCATTATGGCTCCATTAGGGCTGCTACTAGGAGGTCATTATGCTACACTGAAAAACCAGGGATGAAGATGTTAGTGCGATCCCATCAGGGGAGAGACACAGACAGAGTGAGAGAAAGACATAACACTCAGTCATTCGGCTCCTCAAGATGTCATGACAGACAAACAGCAATTCAGGCCCAGTGAGTCAGCCTTTTAAGTAGTCAAAGAATGAATGGAAATGATTAAGGAGCAGAGGGGGTGGTTGAAGTGCAGTAAGGATGCAATGAGAAGAGAGAGGTGGGTTATATTAGTCTACCAGTTATCATTAAAGGCAAGGCAAGTTTATTTGTATAGCACTACAGTATTCATACACAAACTCAAAGTGCAAGTGCACTTGAAGACAAACTAATCCCGACTTCTGCTTCTAAAATGCTCCACACTACATTCACAACACGCTGTAGTGGTTAATTATTGGTTGTGTGTGTGGTCATTTAAAAGGCCTTAGATTCCCAAAATATGGATTGTGTGTGTTTTTCCTTGTTTTGTCGCCACACCTTTTCCTTATCATGCTTTTCTTTGTCGAGCTAAGGTTTGAATGTTAGCAGTGCGGTAGCCTCCTTCCATCCCTCTGCAACTAAAACTTCACCAGTCAATGATGCCCATACACAACAGCACACTCCATCAAACCTAAATGACTTTTCAAAAGCCTTGAATCTGCACAAGTTGATTTCTCGCTCCTGCTACTAAATAATAGAATCTGCAGGGTCAGACTGTCCCATAGGCAGAAGATAAGGAGCTCAGCTTCACACTTGCTCATATGTCTGTCTTTGTCTCGCCCTTTAAGGGACACTACATCTAGCTAAAATGCATATACTGTATTTTTTTGTATTGTCTCACATAGCCAGGCCTATCTGCACAGAGTTGTGTCAGCATTTGAGAATGGTTTGGTTACATCCATTTTCATTGTGCTGCAGGGGAAACACATTTAGTCTCATTTTTTTTTTGTTTGCTATTTTAATAAAGTTCCCATTGACATCGGCAGCACTAAGTCCAGAATGCAACTGTGGTTCTGCAAAATAGTTCCAGAAGTGGAGAATAGGGTCAGCATTGAGACCTTTTAGAATTAGTTATATTGATAGATTGTTTTTATTGATGAATTGTAAATATAATTGTAAAAAAGTGTACTCCATCGCTTGACATTTATACATACGTTGAATGATTTTTCTGCAGAAGACTTTCTGGATCTGTATAGTGTACCTGCTTATAGCAGATCAAATGTTTCTGTTCCTGATCTGTTAAGATGTCGCCGAGATATACACATCTGGACTTCATTTTCTACTGCTTTATTTCCCCATGTGGGTCGTAGGATTCCGGCTGACATAGTGTGAAATGCGGGGCACACCCTGGACAGGTCACAAGTCGGGCATGTGGCCTGAGGCTTTCCATGTCAGATTCAAAGTCTGTAATGTGGATCAAAGCTGGATCAAACTTAGTCTGCTGGTACAATGTTTGATCCTGAATACACATACCAAATATACATTTCATATCCAATTAGTTTTGACAGAGGTATGCCGTACATGACTGTAAATAACAGTGAAAACAAGACTGCTGACCTTTTGAACCCCCTTCCTCCTGTAGGTGAAGTGTGCAAAGGTATAAGGAACAGCTGCCCTCCCAGCAGGTGCTATCTCGGGAAAAAGAGTTGATGACCTGTGCAGTTTGCATGATATATAGCTCCTGAGGGCAGAGTGGTCCTAGAAACTGGGTCAGAGCCAACCAAGCATATGATCAATGCACCCGAGGTCGCATGATGGCATTGGCCTGAAACACCATTTAGCCTCCCAGGGTTTAGCAACTGTCTGCTGTTGGAATGAGATGAAAATGTGTTGATATGAATGATACATAGCTGTAAATTAAGGTGCACTATATGGACAAAAGTATTTGGCCACACCTGTTAAGTATTGAATTCAGGTCTTTCAATCAGGCTTTGGGCTCTAGGCCACTGATCGCTAATTAAGGACAAAACGCTTTAGCATACCAAGTCATTTTGGATCATGCTATGTTTCCAAATTTGTGGCAACAGTTTGATGGAGGCCTTTATCTATTCCAACATGATTGTGCCCCAGTGCACAAAAGCAAGGACGGTAAAGACATGGTTTGACAAGTTTAGGGTGGAAGAACTTGACTGATCTGACCTCAACCTCATCAAGCACTTTTGGAGCAAACTGGAACAGAGATTGCGAAACACGCCTTCTCATCGAACATCGGTGCCTGATTTAATAAATGCTGTAGAGAATGAATGGGCACACATTCTCTTAGAAACACTTCAAAATCTCAAGGAAAGTCTTCCAAGAATAGTGGAAGCTGTTATAGCTGCAAAAGGGCCAACTCCATATTACAGTACTGTTTATGTTATGTGATGAGTTGTCCATGTGGTGTGTTTCATCCAAATGTCTTTGTAGAATACCCTGTTTTAAGTGTTTTGCAAGATCTTTTTCATGACAGAGGACGTTAAGTGTATTAAGCCTGTTTTTAGACCCACAAGCAACATTATGTCATGATTAATTCTTGGTAAATCATGGATTCAGATTAGATTTACCAAGTGCTAGCTGCACAGCAAAGTTAACACAGTGGTTATTTACATTGCACTGTCCATTGCTAATGCTAATGTTATGCTAATGCAACACTATCCTCCCAGTGACAACAATGCTATCTTTAGCAGGTAGACTTGAGAGTTCAAGGTTTGTCACAAAGCTAGATGGCATCCATGTGTCTCCCTCCAGGCTTTTGTAAATTTTCAGTTCAAGTTGAAGATGTCATCATACTGCAGGTTGGCTGTTTACAAACTCCTCAAAAGCATGCCAGGTGATATATTGGTTGATCTCCATGGATTTAAAGTGAACACTGTCAGGTTGAATCCAGCACAGATCAGTTTTGCTGCATCTTAGGCTGCCATGATGGCAGTTCATAGAATTGCAATCGCAGGCTTTCAGCAGTGCTGTCAGATTCCTCTGTTAAATGATGAGATTTTCGAACATTTCCTTGCTAAATGTTGGAGATTAACCTATGTTTTCAGGATTGTTAAGTCTCTTTAACGGATCTACAGTTTGCCATTGTTCGGTTTGATTCTCGTGCCTCTTCCTGTGACCATTCAGTGCACGGCAGTCTATCGACGTCATGCATTTTCTCTGGTTATAATGTCAGCAGCCCTAGTGCTGACACTAGTTACCCCTAATGCACTGTGTGCACCACCTGCTCATAGAACCAGCTTGAGGTGGAGACACTTGAATTTAGGTGAGTCTTTTGTTGAAGTAAAGCGTGTAACATTTAAGAGGGTTTAATGGCAAATATTGAATATAGTTTTGAGGTGGAACCTACTTCACAAATGAAGAGGAAATGATTGCTGTCTTACATGACTATGACTAATGTAAGACAGCAAACTAAATAAAATCTACTGCATAAGATCAGTATCCACTGGAGTCTAATAAGGTGATGGACAACTACACCAACTTCCTTTCTGGTCTGTGAAGGCCACCGTAGTTCCCTGATGCATTTGGGAACAGACGGGTGAGTGTAGGACTTCTCCATTTGTTACAATCTGCAGTGTCACCATGAGATGTCAATAATGATTACACATTGAACCATTTTTTTTTTAGCTAAAATCTGATTTTACTTGTGTCCCCACTGGCAGTCCTGTTTTCATTATGAGTGAGCATCCATGTCTTAAGCTGCTGTTTTGCACACATCAGTCAGTACTCAGAACCTCATACAACAGCACTTTAAAAAGAACATTTGACTCTCACTTTAAGAACACATGTGACTTCAGATGTAGACATGTGTGTCAGCGTTGGCTCTAATCAAAAGTGTGGAAGATGCCTCTCAAAACTTTCTTTCCAACGATCCTCCCCTCTTGCTGGCTTCAGTTCATTACCTCCTTTGTGGATGATGATGATGGGGTTTGGAACAACATGCGCAGTCATTATCAGCAGAGGTAAAGCTCTCTTAAGTATTCAGACATCTTATATTTCCCATGTCAGTTCATTCCTTGGCTACAGTATTGGAGCAGGTGGAAAAATCAATGGCCTGAGGCTGATGAGGAGTTAACCTGTGTCGTGGGGACATGTAACATTGTCCTGCCTGAGACAGATCCCACTGTTTGTGTTTTTACTACACCCGCGAGACGGGGCAGCAGCACACACACAGTGGTGCACTTGATAGAGGAGGCTCCTATTGGACTGGCGTTCCACAGCAGATTGTTCCTTAGATCCTGTGAACCATCCCTGTCTATGCTGCATGGGTGAGCTGTGATCCCAGCAAGTGGTCCCACAGGCCAGAGTGAGTGCTACAGGGCTGGAAGCAGATGGCCCTCCTGATGCCACACTGACTCACAGATTGGCTTTAATTGCCAAGGCTGATCGTTTGCCCAATGAGTGTGTGAAGACCGGGCACTCCATGAGACGCAGGCCTTAAAATAGGGCCTGACGAGGTGCATCGTGATGTCATATGCTTGAACGACCAAGCACAGACTGTCTTTCTCTCACACAGTTAAACCACACACATACACACACTTACATATCAACATTGACAAGATCAGAGACTCTTCAAGGCTGCTTACAAAGGCAAAAGGTCTTTACCAGGGTCTCTCTCCCTCTCCCTCTCCCTCTCTCTCTCTCTCTCTCCCTCCCTCTCTCTCACTCTGCTTTCCAGTCTGACTCACTGTCTCCACAGCAATGCTGAGGCACACAGACACACACGGACACACACCTCCCCGGGCCATGACTTCGTTCCCAGTGACAGCAGTGAGTGTGCAGCTCTGACGTCAGTCGACAGCACTGTATGTCAAGTCCTGTCTACTCTATGGTTCTCTATGGTCGTAGAGCGAGTCGGTTCCTGTATCCACTAGAGCTGCAGTCGGTGGGATCGCCGGAAAAATGGTTGATTGTTGAGTTTGCAGTTGTTTCATACATGACAGATGAGCCATGACAATCTTTCCATCTCTGAGGGTCTTTGCTGATAATGATATGTGGCTTAATGACTTTACAGAGCTTTCTTTGTCAGTGCAGGAGTAGCAATCATTCCACTGAAGACACCTGTATGCAGAGTTAGGTGTAGAGGAAGAGCCAGTAGGAGTGTCCTCTCTCTGAACTCACCTGTGATTGGTCAAATCTAAGTTGTGAGGCTATAAACAGAGACCAGAGGAGGTGCAGAAGAGTTATTCTCATTAAGGTTTTTATCGCCACATTTATGCCTGGTATGAACATCCATCCTCAGTGATCCTATTGCATGTGCATCGTTTGTGTCCCCTGTGACCACATGAAATTTGGCTTCTCACACCCTTTATTCAAATGCATTTTTCTTGGTTTTTTCATAAAAAAAAATGCTTTTAATGAGTCCAATGTGTGCACCTGTGTGCCTGTGTGAGTAACAGAGCAAGTTGAGAAAAGCTGAGTGAAACCAAGCAGTATTTTTGCTGTTGAAACATGAAATAACATATTAAAGGGGCTGCATGTATAAAATGTATTGTTTGACCACGATATGTCATCAGAAATGTAGGGAAACTGAACTAGTTTCACTGTTTATTCACAAAGAATGTAATTTACAGCCTGCTAATTATGTTATGTTATGGTAAAGACATATAACTGTAACTCCTTGTTGATTTGTCTTTGGGTTAATCTGGAATTGGTTCTACCTGGCAACCTAGAGTCTGGGAAGGAAGGGAAGTGGTGCAGTTTTCTCAAAAAATGTGCATTTAAATATAGCCCTTTTAGCTTTTAGAAAAAAACAACTTTATTGACAAACAATGTTCATAGTGTGTCAGTGGCTATACAAATCAAAGTCTGAGTGCTGATTAGTAATTAGTATAAAAAAGTACTGCAGGTCAGAGAACATCAGCTGAGGAAACAGAATGTGTCCTGAGGATGAATTGTGTTCAAGGTTGCTTAGGAATGTTTCTCCAAACATGGGTGTTTTTTAGATTGAATATGAAGATGCATTCAGAACGCACTGGGAACATAGATCAATCAGAGTTAACTAGGCGAGATCTGGACCTGATCAAGTCACTCTGAATGGCATCTATGATATGAAAAACAAGAGAAAAAAACTGCCTTTTAAAGGTCCAGTGTGTAAAATTGAGGTAAAATTCATTTAATCTGGAAGAAATTTTGAAAAAAATATAATTGTTGTTTTCATCCCAGAACGAGCCTTTTATTTGTATTAGGAGCCGAGTCGACTCTATGGACGTTGCCATTTTGGACCACAATGTTTTTACAATAGCTCACAATGGCCAAACTAAACTTTTAATGATACCTGAAGGCTACGTAGGTTTTCCAACACACTTCAAAGGAAAGAGTGAGATGCGGGATATTCAGCTGCAACACGAAACTTCAACAATAAATGTTTCTAAATTTTACACACTGTACCTTTAAGCCACCACTCAAATCTGTTTTGCAGTTTACTGTACTATTGAATGGGTGCACAGAAGCACTGAGAGAATGCCACAGGTGTAGCAGCAGTCGACTGCATGGCCCTCAGCACCTGTTCTGTTCTATGGTTTTGCTTTTCTTTGTAGATACAGTGCACGTGTTCATCTGCACGCTCACTAAACACAAGTCGCTTTATGTCCTTTCCTTGGATATGTGAGCAAAAGTCAGCTACTGCACCGTGACACAGGCAGCAGCAGCAGATAGGCTGGCTATATTTCCTGGAAGTGGGGAGAGAAGGCTCACCTCATTTGCCCGGGTCTTAACTCACCGTAGGACAGCAGACACATCCTCACACAGTGAAGCAGGCAAACAGTCTGCCACGGAGACCCACAGTCTAGGTTCCTGTGGTGGAGAAGATGAGCTGCTGTAAGAGGCAGAGTGGCAACACTAAAACTCATTATGTCTGGGCTGTTGAGCTGCTGGAGTAGAAGTGAAGCTCAAGCTGCCCTGCCTCGGACGTGTTGGCCACCTTGGGATGTTGCTGGAGACCAGAAAAGGAGCACAGACATGGACGTAGGCAGAGCAGTTCAATAGTTGTCTCCGCAAGACCATGTTCTATGTCTACTGCCTGTTGTTTTGATGCCACCCACTGTTCAAGAGCTCCAAGCTCAGAGAGTCAGGTACTTGCTCCACTTCTTCCCAGCTGCACCCACCCTTTCCTTTATCCTTCCATCCTGCCTCCTGCTGACTGTACTAATAGCTCTCTGCTTTCTCCTGTCCTCTCTTCCCCTATAGTGCACTGACACATACTAACATACAGTATATGCATTTATTCACAATTTTAGCACACAGCCTTCTACAAACCTCCGCTGTCTGTGGAAACA
Organism: Solea solea; assembly: GCF_958295425.1. Classification (NCBI taxonomy): domain Eukaryota; kingdom Metazoa; phylum Chordata; class Actinopteri; order Pleuronectiformes; family Soleidae; genus Solea; species Solea solea. Next base: position 10,718,939 of record NC_081137.1, on the reverse strand, counting down.
TTGCTTACAGCTCCAGTAATCAAGTGGAAGCCGATGTTACAGTGCTATTTTTGGGTCGTGCCACACTCTGCCCCTGGTATGTAGAGCAGTGCGAGATTGTGTAACGGCAGTGCATGGAGCTGACTTCAAGTACTTGGCTTTAAATGTATTTTTGTTTGTGACAGTGTTGACAATAGTGGCCTTTTAATCATTATTATACATATTTTATTTGTAATGGAAATTATATGCACAAGTTGACTGATCCTATTTAATGGTGAAAAGGGCACTTTACGCTTCAGTTTGAGGAAACCTGATTTGACCCCCTTCATCCTTCATGTGTGCCCTCCACTACCACCCTCAGAACTCAGAGATGGGCATTAAAATGCATCAAAAATTAAAGCTGTTTACTTGGACAGTAATGAGAGGAGGCCTAAGTAGTCTTCTTTAATTAGTATGATTGGCTCTATTGGGACCACACAGGCAGGGCCATAACAGCTGATTCACTCTGAGCTCACAGGACCTTTTTATACTCTCCAAGTGTCAGAAGTGATGTCAGAGGAGACTGGACTGCAGAGACATGTTTGCCTTTACTGATCCCAGGTTGGAAAAGGAGCACTGCAGTTAAATGCACTGAAGCAGACCATTACATAAGCACCACTGCAAGGTCAGACATCTGTGTCCTCCCTGTCTCTGTCTCTATTTAAGTCACCATTGTAAACTGCCCTGGTTTGAAGGTTGTGAAGCAAGACTGTTTTCTCATTCACAAACTACTATCACAGTTTCCACTGCAAAAATGGATTTAATGTTTTGTTTTTGTCTTATCTAACCTGCCACATTTCACTTCTCTTTTCAAATTAGTTTTTATTTGTTTTTGTTTAATTCCTCTTTCCCTCTTCAGAGGAATAGTTTGGGTTTTTTGAAGTGTGGTTGCAAGAGATACTGACACAGTCAGCGCTGAGAACAACAAGGACAAAAGGAAGTCCGCCATATCTTAAAAAGATGTCAGCCTTTCTTTCTTGCTGAACAGCTTACTCTTCTGCACCAAAGTCCACAGAGAAAATCTATGTTTTTTTTGCTCATAGTGACACAGGAGCTGCTGGTCTCTTGTGGCCTCATTTGGTAGTTGTTTGTGACTGAGGTAAATCTTAGCATTATCAAGAGTTTCAAACACAGAAGTCACAGAATAACAATAACAACTTACTGATGGAGGCAGTAGTGGATCAATGACTTCTGAGTGTTTTCTTTGAGAGCAAACATCTGAGTTTCAAGCTGCTTCAGCCTTCAAAAAAAACCTGAACTATCTCTTTATCTGCTGTACATATGTGTGTTGGAGTGAGAGTTATACTGGGGTTAGTGTGGAGGCGTAGTGTAAGGAGCAGCTTCCTTTTTCCCCAGCTGCATGGGAAGTAGCACAAAGAGGAGGTTAAAAGTGTGGCTACACTTCAAAGGAGTGGAGTTTGTCCTCTTTGATGCTTTGCTGCTGTGCACTTAAGCTACAAAGAAATGGCGCTTTTGTCACTGAGAACTGAGAAAGTAAGAGACACTGAGCTATTTCTGAGCTCCGGGTTTCACAACATCACAGTTCCTCACACACAGAGTACATATCCGCATATACGTGTGCAGGCTGGAGTTGTGTCAAAATTAAGGACACTTTGAGTACACTAAAATGCATCAAGGTATTTGATTTATGTAGGGTTCTAGTGTACAGATACACATCATGGAGCGACTGTGGATCAGTGGTGGAGTGAGTTGTCTTTCACCTGGAAGGTTGTGGGTTTGATTCCCAGCTCTGCTTGTATACATGCTGATGTCTTATTGGGCATGACACTTAACTCTACATAGATGCACTGTATGTGTGAGTGAACTAGAGAAGTGCCAGACCATTTACATCATGTAATATAGACTCAGAGGCCACTGCATCAAGTACATGTTCTAAACATGTAAAAGTATCTAATCAGCCAGTCATATAGTAACTTAATGCATTTAAGGAACAAAGGTGATTTAAGTACAAAGCATGGTTGTTGGTCTGAGTATTTCAGAAGCTGTTGTTCTACTGGGATTTCCATGCACAGCCATCTAGTGAATGGTCCTGAAAAGGGAACACATCCAGTGAGCAGCAGTTCTCTGAGAGAAAATGTCCTGTTGATGCCAGAGGTCAGAGTAAAATGACAAACCTGGTTCAAGATGAGAGAGAGACAACAGTAACTAAAAAAAACCTCTCATGAAATCCAAGTGGCAACTAGGGTTGACATCACTCAGAGGAATATGAACTACAATTTTGAAGCTTCAAGATTTGCGATTTGGCTCATGCTATTCTGAGGTTTTATTCCTGGAAATTCACAGATGTCACCAGCAGCCAAGCTCCTAGTGGACAATGCCTGCTGTCAGTCACACTGGTGTTCACTCATATGTGCTGAGCTTTATCGTCTACGTTCCTCTAAATGGGAACATCATTTGCAGAACTGACACCGTGCTCTGTTGAAGAAGAGCTGAGACTAGTGATGAAGACCATTAACCCCTCAGGAAAATGTTTACTGACATTATAAATCAAGTGAGAAGTAGAAGATCATTTTCCAGTAGACTTCCATTCAAACAGAGTTCTTTTGGCAACCAAAGGAGTTGCCCTCTGGTGCCTTTTCAGTATATTGTTACTTTCTGATTAGCTTCAACAGGCAAACTGCAAGAGAGTGTCCACTAATATATAGAATGCACATCATGTCAAATGTCGAAGCTTGAAGACCACTCTGGGTGCCTTTCCTGTCAATGTATTAGGTGTCCTCTGTACCTAATAAAGTGGCCGGTGAGTGTAGAAGCTGGTGAGGCAGTCTCCAATTCACTATGATTTGACAGATTATGTCAAAATAATGGAGACTGCTCTTCAGTTGAAGGGCTCCTCGTCAGCACAAATCTACCCTGCTGGAGTGTCCTTGAGCAAATCACTCAGTCCCTGCACAAGCTCAATCAGGGCTGAGCTGTGGCTGAACCTTATCTCACTTCTGACCTTCTTGTTCATTTCTTCACAAGAATGTTTAGCGTCTGTAGCATGGGCACGTTGCAGGACACTGCTCTCCTGAACAGAAGAGATGGATGTGTAGAAAAACACCAGTTAAAGGTGTAATGGTCACAGTAGAGAAGATGGTGTATTTATGTTTCACTTTATGTTTTCAATCGTTCTTCAAACTATGTAGATTGCTGTTGCCTCCATCTGTCTTGACATAAAACAAATCACTTCCTGCATGGAAATGTCACCGGGCAACACAAGATCTAGACACCACTATACAGAGAGAGCTATTTTACATTACATTACATGTCATTTAGCAGACGCTTTTATCCAACGCAACTTAGAAGGGAATTGAGTACAACCTGCACGGGGTAGAGTTGAACTTGTGACCATGAAGTCTCTACACACAGGGTACTGGTCATAACCACTGAGCCACCCCATCCCTATTTGACAAGGTTTGACAGTAGGTGATAGTTTGGCAAACTAAAGCTCCACTTTGTTATTTAGCTTGGGATTTTGAATATCCATTTTCTATGGCTGGCTGTTGAATCAGGGATTATTATGGCAAAAAAACATGACTTTGGTGCAAAATGAATTAAAAAAAACAGGTTCCCTCATGTGGCTCAGAGGTGTACTGCAGATGTAAATAAATAGAAGGCTGGAAAATATTAAACAAAAAAACTCATGACTTTCTAAGAACATTTATCAGATTGAAAAGGCAGTGATTTTAAATTGATACAGTGTGTGATATTCTGGCATTAATCTCTGGCTTGAGTCAATCTCCTGCACCTCTATTGCAACTAGATTGCATATCAGAATTAGAATCAGAATACGTTTTGCCTCGGACGTGAGGCAGAATACTGTTTAACGTGTCATTTGATTACTCCTGTCTGTTCGCACCTGACGCAGACTGGTCTTCTGTTGCAAATCTGCGATGACATCATCTGGGTTGTTTGTTGAAACTTTGCAGCATTTCTTCCAAGGACATGAAAGTCATTGTTCAACTATTTTCACAGACTGATAGAGTGCTCCTCATTAAAAATAAAATAAAGTTCACGTGTAAAATCAGTGTCCCTTTAAGAGTGTCATTTTAAAGGGTCCTGCCTTTGCCCATGAGCTACTTCAAGTTTAAATGAACTGTATAATAATTAAGTTAATATGCTAAGTGCCAGGTTGCAGTATAGGCTATAAAGCAATCAATTTAAATGTTGGTAGGGATACATTTATGCAGCACTTGAGCTGTTACAAGACGTGTGGCTTTTACCTATTTCCTTTTTAGTTTTATGTCACCTCTACTCAAGGCTCAGTTTAAAATGTGCTTGAAATCAGATTGTCTGAGTGACCTTTGTGAGGCAGCAGCAGAATCTAAACACTGAAAGTAGCTGGAGCAAGAATAATTTCAATGATTGACAAGCAGCTCTGCTCTGTTAATCAAGTTATGCTCACTCTGATTAGGACTTTAATGTAAGTAAGATAACCTAGTTAAGGTGTTTACATGAGTTGCAATAATAAGTGTATTGCATTAGTGTGGTTATAATTGAATTATTGGTGTGTGTGTCAATGCTTTCTCTCTCTGGCTCATTCCCAGACACCAGTCTGTGTTGTTCATGTGAAGGGAAGTCTCAGTGTGCTGTACTGTAGGTCTCTGCTGATCAGAGGAGAGGTGAGACATGAGCATGTGTGCAGCAGTTCATATGAAAGCCACCTGGCTCTCTCTCTCCAGCTCTGTGATTTATGCCTTTGATAAGAGCAACCCAGAGATGCTTTCAACAACAACAAAGTCGCGCTGAAGGATGACAACAATGGGACACTTGTCAATCTGGAGATGAAAAGATGTCTTGCTAGGTGGCCGTCTCTTTTATGACTTTGATATAGCTTATATTATTTTCTTTCTTTATTTGTCTCCATACGTTTCTTTATGTTTTGTGAAAGGTTATTGATGAAGCGTAATGTGAAGTGGTTTCCCGTCCCTCCCCTCCTCCTGAGCGGAGGCAGCCTCGCTGCCGCTACCGTGACGACTTATCCACAGATTTATTTCCGCTGGCTTGTCCTTCTCACTGACATACAGTGACTGAAATAACATGCACTGTGTGATTTGTTGCATACTCTTTGTCACATTTTTACATTAAATTTATCCCAGTCTTTAACCTGTTTATCCCTGAGAGTGCGGGCAATAAACAACAACATTGGAACACAAATGTTTAATATCAGTGACAATTATGGCTGTACAAAATCTGACCGTGGGCCAGACTTTGAACTGTGTGATAATCATATCATATAATATATAACATTTTGCATCTTTGACTTCAGTCTCTCTTTCAACTCTCTCTTTTTTTGTTCATTGGAAATGAAATAGTAATATCATCAGTATCCATGTCTGGTAGTATCATCAATTATCAGTGCTTTTTGTAAGAGTCTATTCAATTTTTAAGTTAAATCTTTTAGGATATTAATGTTGCACATAATCTACATTATGTACATCATTGGTTACTGAAAATGAAGTATTAACGCAGTCCTAAGCTCTATTAGTTTTTCATTTTCACAGTAATATATCAATGTGGTCATATTTGATCCATATGGCCTTCACAGAAGTCGCAGCTGTCCCTGGGCTCCCCCTTTGCATTAGACACTTGACAGTCGTCTTATAGCAGAAATAAGTAGAGTGCTCTGTGACTGATGGAGCTGCTTTGTCGGTGACAGGGGAGCTGCTGCTGGCAGTTTTGGGCCAAAGAACAGTGCAGATTAAATTAACATCAGTCAAGCTGTTGTCAGTCTGCTAGGACATAAATAGGACCTTATTGATGCATAATGCACAAACTTTTCATTGTGAGGTTTTCTGGGCAGCAGTAAGTGATATAAGGTGTAATAGTAATAGAAAGGTGAGTTTGTGCCATAGAAAGGCAGTGTTCTAAAAAAAGGATCTATGGGAATAATAAATGGTGCACTGGGAAAACACAACTGTTCTGTCACAATGGGTGATAGGAGCTTAAAATTATATGATATTCCATCATGAGATCGCAATAGTAATATTTGATTATATTTCACATCATTTCAAAATAAAAGTGTTTTTAATGATATGTAACAATATAAAACATTTATGAGGCAACAAGAATCTATACTAAACCTTTACAGCGGCTGCCATTTTGTGCTGCCATATTTCAGTCTGACAAATAGACACCAGATCAGCCAGATCATATGTTTTGTGTTATCAAGCGGAAGGTTGTTATGCAAAGAAAGAAGAACGTCCTTTCTGGTATGTATAGATGCATAGATGCGCTGAATTAATGTGTGAATGTGTGAATGGCAAAACTGTAGTGTACTGCAGCTTTGAGTGGTCATCAAGACTACAAAAGCACTATAAAAAAACAGACCATCTACCATTGCAATGTTTATTCTGCACCAGGTAACGGTGGCACTGCACCCTCGTGGCTCTCTCGTGTGCCCTCTTAGCCTGTTATTCACTGTTCATAAGGTCTTTACCGCTGTTGCAAGTTACCTGATCCGCTGACACTCATTAATTTACACTTTTATCAAGGAAGGTCATCATATCTTACAAAGACCATCAAATGTTTTGTTCTTGTTTAAACTTGCTCTCACCTTTCCAGTGAATACAAGGGCAAACAGTCATTTCTCCCTCAGGCAGCCTTAGCATGTTCCCTTTTCACCTCAAATTTTCAAAAAGCTCCGCACCACAGAAGTGCTCATACTCTTTTTTTCTTTCTAGAAAAAACCCTGTATTGTGTTGCTCCTTTTTAAGGAATTGTACATATATTAACCCCAGACCAAAGTCGCATCTGTTTGTGGTGCCGTTATATTTTTTTTATGAAATTGTAAAGTTCACATGGTGAGAATGTGGGTTTGTCGTTTGCTTGGGGGGAGGAGATGAACTGCCTGTACAAATTTGTGACAGACCACATTGTTCTTTATTGGTTTTAATCTCTTTCCTGTGTGCACTCCTAAAGGAGGCAGAGTTCTTGTGCCGTGTCAACGTGCAGAGAGAAAGCTGAGGACAGTTCCCCAGAGTCCGGACACCAAGGCCCCCAGGCCTGCATAGCTCATAAACAGATGTGTCCTTGTCCCCAGCCAAGCGCAGCCACTCAAGTGGCAAAGCAGGGGCCCAATAATTGTGAAGAATTGAAAGCTAAATATTGGCTTTATCTCCCCAGTAATAAAAGGGCCATGAAATTGATTTAATGCTGCAGCGCTTCTCTTGGGTGGCTTCTTACAGCGTGAGCACAAAACAATGAGCAGCAGCCATCTATTAATTAACCCACCTAATCCTGCAAAGTTAATCTCTCACCACAACTTTGCCTGCAACTAACTTCCAAGCCAGTGGGTCTACTGGGGGGTGTCATGACAATGGCAGCGAGGGGAAGATGGATTCAGGACTTAGGAAAAGCGGGAGAGATGGGAGGGGGGGGGGGGGTGTGTAGAGAAACACGGTTCCACTCTGCAAACATGGGGACATTAAAAGAGGAAAAGCAGGGGAGCATGACCATCATTAGCATAGTATCAGAGTTGATTTGTGTTTGGGGGTTTTTTGTGGGAAGAGACAGAGGATCTGTTGGAATCAGCTCTCGGTCTTGTGAAGCTGCGGTGTACTATCAGGGGCTGTGCTCATGAAAGCAAGTCTAGGTGAAGCCAGTAAAGGTTTTAATCGTGTCTGAGTTTTATCCACTTTTGAAGGTGAAAAAATCTCAAAACGCCACCCTTGCATTGTCTTGTCAATAACCAATACACTACCTTGAGAAAGGTATGATGTCATAGCTCCACCTCTCTGTCTTTGTCGCTTATCTTCATCATTGCCGGGTTTGTAAATAGTTTGGTGTGTTTGCTTTATGATGACTTATATTTGCTTTGCTTGGTCGTCCGGGCTTTCTTCATTCTGCCTCTGTTTTTGCGGTTGTGCACATTGTAAGCTTTATTTTGAAAAAAAAACTTTGAAGTATGCTCATGCTCAGTGTCTTCTTCTCAGGTTTTGATGTATTTCTATAGCAGCACTACAGCACCACATACAGGCCTGGTATATGTACTACAATGTTTAGGGAAGGCTTTTCCTGAAAGGATGCCATGTTTACAGAAACATGTACAGTTGGTCGGGCCTAAGTGTGGCTGATTGTAGTTCCCTCTTTGTTTTTATATTTTCCGCCTGTCACCACTGTCGCTGCCTCAGTCTCTTATTCTCTTGTGAGTTAGTTGTTCGATAGTTGGGTGCGGAGAGTGATGTTTTTTTCTCTTCTTCACCTGCCTGTTCATCGCAGCATGGTGGCACCTTGCACCCAATACACACAGTTGTGGTCATATTGTGTCGACCGAGTTGTGAATTACCTCCTTCTCAGCGAGCTGATGAAAAGCTATGTGTTTTTTTCTCTTTAGCTCGTCTGACCCCCACACACACACACACACACAGAGAAAGAGAGAAAGAGAGAGTCTGTTGTGTGAGCCTTCCTTTATAGAATAGCAGTACAAGGCGGGCTTGGAAAATAGGTCACCCGCTGGTGCTCCTCTCACCTCCACAGCATTCAAAGAATAATCCTCTGAGGTGTCCTGTGCCATTTTGTAACGTCTAAACCACAGTCTATGAAATATGGTCAAGAAACACACAATTAGAAAAAAGGAAGAAAAAAGAAAAATTCCAGTTGATGTTTTGTAGAGGTTTTTTTTTTTTTTGCTATAGTGAGGAAAGCATTTCCTGTGGAGATAATTTCAGGTGGCTGATTAGGCAAAGAGGCTGTTGAGCCCAGAGTGAGGAATCTCATCACCACCACTAATGACATGCCGTTCCTGTGCTGAGAGAAGAGCCCGGGCCCTGGGCATGGATTCGCCTCTGTCAGCCACCTCTAACTACTTTGTTCATTAAGGCCAACAGTGTAATTACAATTCACAGATACTGCATTGGCTTAATTACAGACTGATTATTAGGCTGATATTTGTTGGTATAATCAGACCCCAAAGAAGTGGATTTATATTTGCATGTTATTAAGATCTTTATTGGATAGGTTTATGAATAAATGTGTATATATTTACGTATACTGTGGATAGGCTGTTAAAGCTGGAGGCTTAGAAAAATCTCAGCATTGGGGGATTGTAAATGTTTACGTAAGACTAAAAGAACATGAGAGACTGATCCGATTGAAATCTCCTCTGACTGACAAATCATCCAACAGATGTCTCCATCTGATTGTGATCTGTTTTATTTTTTTCCTTCTTCTACTATACTTATTGCAGCTGCATAGCTGAATACGAAAATGTGGAATACTTTGCCTTCTTTCATTACAGTGGATGATTCTGATTCCATAGAAAGTCAGAGTAATTGGGAGCACTCCTGAATAAATGCAGGGATGGTCTCCAGAGGAATGGCCATTATGTCCATGTCTGTGCTGCTCACAAGTGGCTGTAATCTTTCATCCAAAGAATGTGACATAAACAGCCCCCAGAGCCAAATTCTCTCACTAATGTAATCAGGGACTTTGTGAATTGCAAATACACCCAAAGTCAGTTTACAAATGCAAATTAGCTCCGTCTCCATCCAACAGAAAGCTGCGATGAAAAAAAAAATAATTAGCTGTACATATCAAACTCAATATTATCACATGTCCATCACTGTTTTTCTTACATCATTTGATATTTGTCAGTGCTGGACCTGTAATGGGTGATTCATTTTAGTAAAAAAAATGAATCATTTTCAAGTGGAAATTGTGATGAGAAACAACTTAATTAACAAATTGCAAAGGCTATAATTTATTGCAAATAGTGCCGTAAGTGAATGACCTAACTTTTTCAATGAAATGATTGAGGATTTAAAACAAGGTCATATGATTTATTATTATTATTATTATTATTATGCAGCACAGTCACAGTTGTTGCGATAATTGTGATTGTTTTATGTTCTGTACCAACTAAAAATGTGTAATTCACATATGCTCGATGGATACCTTGTAAGGTAACAATAAGAATACATTATTAACATGACTTAATGCTTTTATAAGCATTTACTAACAGTTAATTAACACTTGTTTTTATTTAGGTTAATGAAGTTATTAATTCAAATATATTATTCAACTGTCTATTAATGTCAGTAATAAGATAAGATAAGATAAGATAGCTTTATTTATCTCACAGTGATATACGTTAAAAGCTTTAAGTAACTGTAAATGTTTCTTTAGTCTTAGTTTAGTTATTTTTTAAAGGTTTGTAAAGCTGAAACTTTCATTTATGTAAAATAGTACTTAATAATCTTTACCAAAGCATGCTATACCTTTATTAATGCTCCTTGTAGTTGTTATTGTAATGACTTCACAAATGTATGGCAGTACTATAATTTATTAACCATTATTACTCTTTAGTAATGCTCCTTGTGGCTTCATAAAACCTATGAATTAATATCTGAATAACTTAACTTTAGTTAAAACATTCATTAACAGTACATTAATGTACACTTATTGTAAAGTGGTACCATTTGTATTCTTTAGGTTTTGTACCTTGGATTATAAATTAGTTTGTGTGTGTGTGTGTGTGTGTGTGTGTGTTTCAAATGTGCAAGTTTTAAATGTATTAACACTGTGAATGTTCAACATTCACTTGAAAATTATATTCCAAAAAAAGAAAAAAACCTGTCATACTGACATTTATATGAAGTATGTTACTGTATCTGTATGTTTGCTGAGTTAACAGTCACGCGAGTATTTTATTTCACCCGTCTTTAAACACAGCGTTTGTTAAGATGGATTGCTTTAAACGTTCATTTCAGTTCACAGATATTTTCTTTACACATCAGTTCTTTTGCTTCCCAGTATCCATGGAGTTGCTCCTGGCTCTCTCTGCTGTTCTGTATGGATCAGTGGGTCTGCAGGGTTTTGAATATCACAGTGGGTTCTGTAATAGATGTTGCCCTGACATGAGCCCTCCCTGTCTCTGACAGCTATAGTTTTATCCCATAGCTCAGCACGGCTCTCAACATTCTTCTGTAGCTCTGGGGCGTACTCATCCAAGTGCAGGAAGTGATGTATGTGTGTGTATGTGTGTGTATATGTGCCTGCAGGCTTCCCAGCGACAGCATATGGACCGGTGGCAGCAGCGGCGGTAGCAGCAGCGCGTGGCTCAGGTAGGGGGGCCCGTGGAAGAGGCGGCTACTTGGCGTACCCACAGAGCACAGGGCCAGGTAAACGCTCTGTCCATGTTCTGTGTGGCTGCTGCTCTCTCCAACTTCTCCTGCTCTGCTTCTTCCCCCCATAGACTTAGATCCCCAAACCTCCACGCATTCATTGGGCAACATTTATACTTGAGTCTGACAGCACTTCGTACACCTGCAGTCTATCATACCTGAGATTGCTGAAAGTATTGGCAATTTTATCATTATATGTCTTTATTAAAGCCACATTTAAGAGCTAGTTCAGCGTTGTTGTTTTTTAAGTGTGGTTACTGACACATACAGTAGTGCTGACTGGGATTCAGCTTGAGATACTGCTAGTGGGGATTCAAGGAAAAACAGGTTTTAGCATCACATTGTAGCATTTCAACCTTTAAATAATGTAAATAAAGGATGAAAGTCATCTCTGTCCAGGCCTTTATCACTATGGAACTTCATGTTTCGGGTCCGTGCCACAACAAGAAATACAACATTCTACGGCATGTGTCACAGCCCCATCCCAGTGTCTCCTCCTCTCATTCATAAATGAAGTGGTTCAAACAGTGCACATACAATGAGCAATACATAAGCTGCATTGAAAATGCAAGCTACGCAAACTAAAGCACTTTTTTGCTGAGGGGCTTACATTTTATTAATATTAAAAAATAAAACAGTGTCATATTTGCATAAAATTCAACAAATGCAAGTTACCACGACATATACTTTACGACAGTTGTAACACAATCCTACATTGTGCGCCACGTTCTCTCCCTTGTAAGAACTTATTAAACAGCTCACTCAACTGCACCAAACGTCATAGAGAAAATCAGCAACTTTACATCACAGCTTACAGGAGTTATTGATACACTGCTGCCTTCTTCAGAAAGTGAATTACGTTAGATTTACCTCGATGAGACAAACTTGATGAGACAAATGAGACAGTAGACCAGCACTGAGCTAAACATGTAGATTTTCACTATGGACTTTGTTGGGTAAAAGTCCAAGTTGGCAAACTTTAATTTCCAGTTAGAAAAGACTGTCTACTCACAAGATAAAGTAACATATTAGGTTGAGTTTGTTTTTCCTTGTGTCTGCGCTGCCAGCCATATTTTCAGTGAGATGAAGCAAAGTCAGCAGTGACGATGTGTCAGTGCTGCAAACAACACAAAATAAAGCTGAACTATGACTACAATCTTCTCAAAGGTGTAATTCTACATCACTGTTTTGGTCGATGTATCATCCCATGGCCACATAAATTAATAAATAAAGAGATAGAATGTTTTTCAGTCGCACCAGGCTGAAAGCATTGGCTTCATTCACCTGTGGTCATCAAACAATGGTCCATGGTCCAAGGGCTCACAGGATCGAAGCAATGGTTTTAGATTCATTCATGTTTAAATAAGACGTTCATTGTCTTGTAGAACTAAACTTCAATTAAAATCAACATATGTAATTATAACCAAGGAAATTAAATATTTATGTGAAATTATTTTGCCTTTATCATTTTATATGATATATTATCATAGTGTTCAGAGAACAGAATCCAGATGTACACGTCAGGAAAGTATTTCTGCTCCATGTGCATAAAAATACAGACCTTCAACGGCTCATCACTTATTTTAAATGGACTTTTGAGACTTTGGAGGCGGAAACAGTGATGAATGTCAGCTTTAACTGGTAAACACATTCTGCCCAAGGGGCTAAGATTCCATTTCACTATCATTAATGACAACTGCATACATTCACAATTACTATTTTACTCGTCACAATTTATTTTTTGGACATTTAAATTTACATTATGACTATCTTATGTAAATCTCATGAAAAGTTACAACTGGATTGAATTTGAAATGGGAATATTTCCAATAAGGAATATAGTGCAGATATCAAAATGTATTATCGTTGATATCTGAAATGATGGACTGTGATACGTCCATGGTGGAGTCTGTCTCTGGGATTGGCTCCAGCCATATTAACATTCTGACTGGTGAGAATACAGTTTTAACTGTGAGATTAACTTGAGAGTTATAAAAAAACTGAACCGAAATAAAGTTTGAGAGGTGGATATGGTTTGATTAAACGTAAAAAGATATGTAATATATATGTATGTAAGGATCATGGTCAATATGGTCAAAGTGACCAGTCTAAGACAGGTGGAGATTTCATCCACTGTCTCTGCCTCCAGGTTCTTCAAAGTCACTTTACCAAGTAAGCAAGACCATATTCTGTTGCAGGCAGAACAGGAAATGCTGTCAGGATATTCCTCTCCTCTTTATGTCACACACATGTGGGGGGTTCTTTAGTGATAGTTCAGGTTTTTCTAAGTGTGGTTGTGTGACATATTTAGTCCAAGCTGACTGCACTGGTCCTTAGGGCCTCAGTCGCAAACCATTTTAAGATTATGTAGACGTGGCTACCAGCAGGGACACAAGAGAAATTGATTTTAGCCAATGTACACATAGCTTGGCAAATGCCAGACTGCATCTCAGTCTCACTTGGGATACAGAGCGACCGGAAATGTGGAACGCGTCACTTAAAATGGAAGCAACAGCCAAATGAAAAGACAGCTGCTCTTTGGTGGCCGCCATGTTAGATGTGTACAAAGGCTGCTTGATGTTGCTTCTCTGATGTCGTCGTGATAAGCCCCGCCCCTGGAGAAAAAAACTTAGCTGAGACTGATTCACTTTTTAAGGAGATTCTGAAGTTGGACAAGATGGTGTCCTTGCCAGACATGTCTGGAGAGTGAAATCAAATCGCTGGCAGACTCAGATGGGTTCACCCAGGCTGATGTATACCTTTACAGTATAAGTCCATGATAGCTTGAGAATATTTTGACTGCTCTGTCTCGCAGCTTTTCCACCTGGAATCAACCACTCCTGTTTTTCATGTCGGAAAATCCAAGATTTTTTCTTTGGATTTTGGTGTGGGAGAGAAGGGTTTACAAAACAAATGAACTCGTAGGAAAGGGGGCTGTCTAATGGCCAGTGGCAAACATATTCCTAAAATATTGTAGACTTAAACTGGCATAGATTTTATGAAGTGAGCAGCTAAAATCTGCTTTTCCTTGTGTCCCTGTTGGCAGCCATGACCCCAACCTTATAATCACTGTGAGTGAGCATCCACGTTTCAAGCTTATTCTGAGTACAGGGTGTGACACATGGCATAGTCAAGTCAAGTGTCAGTAATTCATACAACAACACTTCAAAATACCTGAATGTAATAAGGTTTTGAGACTGATTAACCTCCTCATGTTCTTACAATCTTTGGTAAACAAATAGACATAAACCAGAAGGTCAGGTTATGTATAATAGGTATATTGGTGGATTAAAGAAAATATGCATTTCACAACAAAGTCAGTCCTGTTCTCCTCTTTTCTGCCTGTTTTTCCATACCCTAGATCCAAATTAATATTAGTAATGTAATTAGTAATTACTAATTAGTAATTAACAATAATAATATTGTTAGAATGAAATATGTCTGCAGAGATCAACAAAAATAAAACACTAATAAAGCACAGTCACATACAGGAAAAAATCTGTCCCAGGTTTTGTACCAAAACAAGAAACTAAACACCTAGTGTCTAGCTGTCTTAAACTGAACATTGATTTACTTGAGGGCTTCATTTAGTTTTACCCGCTTACAACTGTACATCATTCGATAGGTGTCAATAATAACTCCCCTGACTGAACACACAGCTCCAGGCTTTAGGGAAGTGTGTTTTTCCTAATCAGACAAAGCTCTTTGACACTTGGAGAATATTATTTTATTGTAACTCAGGTGTTGTCTAGTCTGTGTAGTCTCTCACAGATATATATTAAGTCCAAAGACATGCTGTTCAGTACCACATGAAGAAGCACACACCTGCACACAGACACAGACAGATGTGTATTCATACCACCTGCATATGCACACACACACACACACACACACACACACACACACATGCAGAGATTAGCCCACACAGTGGCCATTGTTTGAACTTAATTCAAATCGACAGAGGGAACACTGGCCCAGCCAGCCTGATGCTCCTTCTCCTGCATCCGCCAATTTGATTTTGCATTTTCAAAACAAACAATTTTCCCCAACAATTGTGGTTGAACGTCACTAAGAAGCAGAAATGCTGATTTGTGGTTAGCAGCAGCCGGGGAGCAAGAGACATGATGGCAACTATTATGAACATCTTAAATTCTGACAGCTGCAAAAGGGATGGAGACAAGTAAATGATTATGAAGAGGGGATGAAGGGAGCGGAGATGGAGGGTTAGAGTGGTAAACAGTGACATCATGGGCCTGTTTTAGAGTACTTAAACAGCCATGAAGCAGCTTTAGGGAAAATATCTCTCAGAGAAATGTGTCTCCAGTCTGTGGCTCAGTCTGTGCTGTTATTATCACAATAACAGCAGTTGCGCAGAGTCTCAAAATGTCTGTGGCTTGTTTTCTGAACCAGCTGTGTCTTGTTTTATTGTTAGCATTCATGAACTGTTTAATAACTCTCTGTAATGCAGGTTATGGTATAACATACTGATAACATAATCTTGAATAGTTTAACTTTGCTCAAAC
The DNA here is from genome assembly GCF_958295425.1 of Solea solea. Taxonomy (NCBI): domain Eukaryota; kingdom Metazoa; phylum Chordata; class Actinopteri; order Pleuronectiformes; family Soleidae; genus Solea; species Solea solea. The sequence continues at coordinate 10,703,272 of NC_081137.1, read as the reverse complement.
GTAGTTTGAAAATCTACAAATAAAAAATGAATATACACAGACAGACATTATTTAGGCTTGGCCGTCCTCTGTGTATGTCATCTGGGGATGTTGTTGCATTTCACTACCTTATCTCACACATTTCATTTGCACTACACTCAGTCAGCCCTAAATCAACTCAGGGATAGCAATTCTAGTGGATTTTTTTTTTGTTGTTAACAAATTATTTAATTTCAGAGCAAATAAGGGATTTTATTGTTTCAAAACTAGCCTGCTATATGATGTAAGTGTGGATTCTTTGTGCTTTGACTCCACCTACAGTTCCCATAGAACACCACATACTTTGGACTCAATCTTGAACCAGTAGGAGGGAAACCGGGATGGCAGAGAGCCAAAAAAACACATACTCTAAAAAAAAAAAAAAAGCTAAACATTATTCAGAAAATGAACACTTGAGCCCCTTTAATAGTTTGAATTATGGTTTCTTTAAAATATGGTTTCTTTTTTTCTCATCTCAAAACAGTGGCCTCTCTCTCCCCACTCCTTCTGGTCAGCAGACAACCTGACAGCACGCTTACTCCCCTCACTGTGACAGATGGTGTATTTCAGACTTCTCATTGTGGCCTGGCACTCGCTGCAAAGTGTCGCCTATCACAGATGCAGCTGTGGTTGTGTGTCCTAACAGGAAAAGTTAATGTAGATCCTGTTCAGACCTGGTCATTTAGAATCCATCTTGAAGGATCCAGTCACAAGTGGACAGCGCTAAGTTCATGTGTGAACACACCCAGTGTGTCTCGATTATGTCTTTATCACCAGTTACAAAAACTACATTCACAGGTGGTCTCTCTCTCTCTCTCTCTCTCCCGCTCTTTCTTTCTCTCTCTCTCTTTCTCTCTCTGGGTCACATGTTGCCAGATTTAACATGTGTGAATGCAAATCCATCCTCAGGATACATTACAGACCACCTCCTCCGCTGACCTTCCTCTGACCCGCTGCACTTTCACAGTGAACCAAAGATATTTTTGTACTAATCAGAGGATGTACATTTATTTATTTTTATCCAATGCCACCAGTATATCAACATTAATCATTACATTATTTAAGTTTTATTTCATTTTTACAGTAATGTGAGTAGTAGCCTTGAGTCACTCATCTGCCCCAGACTCTCTCTCTCCTTCCATACCTGTCATATTGGCAGATACACAGATGCACACACATGCTGACACACTAACACACTGTCACCGGACACAGCTGTGCAGTCAGAGTCATTAAAAATATCAATTTGTTTTTATGAAGAGAAATGACATCTGTGTTTATTTGCATACAGTGTGTGTGTGTGTGTGTGTGTGTGTGTGTGGTGTGTGGGGGGGGGGGGGCTTCAGGACATCCCGGACACATTTTAATTCCAGGTGTGAACAGTGGACTTAACGCTGTCGCTCAGGGACGACTGTCACTATCAGGTCTGAACGAGGCCATGGATGTAGCACCTTCCATGTGAAAAATGGTATCAACATGGTACTATAGTGGTACGTCTCTCTGCTTACCCCTCAGCATTAAAGGGAGGTGCATGGAAGGGTGCTCTGTGAATCTCATAGTTATCTTGTGAGTTAATATTAAAATGTTACACAGGGGCTGGTGATAACACAGGTGAAATAGTTGTAAAAGCTAGTGATTGTAGACGTTATAAAGGGTAACTTGAACCCCCTTTTCTGAGGCTAACTCTGCCCCATGGCCTGATTTGAGAAAATGCCATTAAAGTGGACTGAAAGCTGAGTGAGGAGGAGTGAGGGAACGTGGGGAGCAGTGCAGGGGGTGTGGTTTGCTAGTGAAATCTGACACAGAAGCTGTGTCTCAATAGTCAAGGCTGAAAGTGTGCAAGTGTGCAGCCCACAGGGCCAGCGGCAGCTCTGTCAGCTGCACACTTGAAGGAGACGGAGGTCAGACAGTGTGAGAAATGAGACGGTCTAGCCCACGTAACTCACCTCCTTCTTCTTCTTCTTCTTCTTCTTCTCCTAATAGAATGCTGCAGGCTGTACGTTAAACGTCGCCCTCCACAGATCAAAGTCGTGAATCACAGTTCTTCCAGCCCCTTGAACCCTAACTGTTGGTTTTACCCTTAATCAGCAAAAACATCCTAAAAATCAGATGCATTTAAATATATCTGATGTGTGAATGAATGTATTTCATTTTTTAACTAATAGTAGTATTTACTTTAGTTAGTAGTAGTTTGTAGTTGTAACTGTTTAGTGATTATTTATTACTTTTAATCGACCCTCCAGTTATTATAATTTTTTATATTATATTATGTAATAGAGATATGACTGGCATGTGATGTATCTCAGACTGAGAGACAAACATGGAGACATACAATAATTGTAATAAATAAATAACAATAAATACAATACATTTTACATGAAGTCTTACTGTAGAACAAACAGGTCAAATAAACCTGGTAAAGCTCCTTAATTATTCTCTGAAATTTAAGTCCCTTTCCATATTAAGTGATAAAAAGTTTCCAAATTATATTGAATTATATTGTATAGTTATAACCAGTGATGTGTCTGTACTGAAAAACAGAGCCTGGCTTCAGAGACAGACCAGTGAACACAGTTTCTTTGTTGGTCAGGGTGGCAGTTTTGAACCTGGTTTGAACCGCAACAGTGAGTGCCACTGGGAGATGAAAAAAGAGGGGGTCAGTCACATAATATCACTACGAAAGGGCTGAACATCTGCATAGTTAGGCCAGCAAGGTGGAAATTGCTAATTTGGCGATGACTAATGCATGCACCAGCACCTGGGCTGCATTTTGGACAGTATACTGTGCTCAGCTTCTGCTGTGGATGTGAAGGATAAACCTGCACAAATGGTTGACAGTTGCCACATTAACTGAGACTCACCGGTGGTTTATTTGTGAACCGAATGCTAGATATTTAAATTCTTCAATGAATGTCCAGAAAATGAAATATCACAACAAGAAATATGTACAGATTGTGTAAAAGAATGCCAAAATTAACATTGACCTTTCTTTATTTTATGTAGACTCACTGAAATGACTCCTAAAATGTCCTCTTCTGTAGCATTGTCAGAGGACAGAGACACATGAGTGATGGTTCTAACAGTCCAGGGAGGTTGACAGGTGTGGAAGAGTGTTTTCCTGAGTCCTGACTCTGTACAGTGTGACTCAGGTGTTCAGAACTGAAATAGTGTTGGCTGTGGTCAGTGTTGTGCTGAAATTGGAGTATAAATTTTCAGCTGTGTCCTGTGACCAGGTCCAGGTTTATTGGGACTCAAGCCGGCCCTCATATTTTTTAAACCATTCCTCTTCTCAGTTAGTTGTTCTTCGTTGTTTTGTTCTCCGTTTCGCTCATCTCACTTCTCCAGCTTATTTTGTCTTCATCAATGAAAAGACGGGAGCTCCATATCACATGACAGACATTTCCAAATGAAGATCACCATCAGTTCCCTGTGATCCTCAGCAGTGCCCGAAAGGGAGAGCAGGGTTTGGCTGTGTGCACTGAGATTCATCTTTCTGGCTCTTTTACAAGCTCAGGTCCATTTGTCCCAGATGCTAATCTGCCGAGCTCAGCTCTGAGGCCAGAAGCGCTGAACATGTATTTGGTGCAAAATAACATGAGCAGACATGTCAAGCCCATCCTGCTTGGGTTTTTGTCTAAGGCCTAGGGAGAGATGTGACACATCGGGGAGGGCAAAGCCTCCACCACGAAGCGTTGGCTTTCACAGCTGTGGGTAGCAGATGCTCTAAGGTTACAGGCACAGGCCTTCAGGGACGTCAGCACTCTGCCCGCCAGGGGCTGCATACAGAGCATGCTCTCCAAAGAAAACTTACTCCACTAAGTAATTTGTTGTCAGCGTTATAAATTCAGTTATGAAATATAAAAGGTGTTGTTTCTGCTTCTGTTTGCATTATACATTTATTGTGTGGGCATAAATTCTCCTTTATTTGTATTTACATGCATGGTTTCCTGCATATCTACCTAAATACAAATGATACTGTTTTGAACAGTCACTTTCAATTGTACACGATTTAGACGGACAGATGCACGGATGCAATGTCATCATGTCAAACTGGAGAGTTGGAATATTTCAACTCACGCTTTACCTGCCCCACCAAGAAGAAAGCTATAGCAAATGTTTCATTTCTTATGCCTTTGGGAATATAATAAAAATAACCAGTTCTTATTCTTTGACAGATCTCCCTGTTTTTCAATTATGAGCCCTACCACACGGTTGAGATGACACTTCATGGTAACGGTACAGAAATAAGCATCACAAATTGCTCTGTGGAGTGTTAGATCCACTTCATTGCTGTTGGTATACAGCAAAGCATTTCAAGTTGAGATTCGAACAAACAGATAACGGAGCAAAAACACAATAGATCCTCCTGTGATCCACGTCTGATTGTGTAGTATTGCATTTTAACATTTAAATCCAATTACACTTGAACTGGTGTCATGATGCAGAACAGCAGGACCTGTTTTATATGCTATTGCAAACTTTCTGATTCTTTAATCTCAGTATCTCACCTGTAGTAATTCTTCTTGTGGTACGATGCAAAGCATTCCTGTCAACGCTAGGGCGCTGCCCCCATCAACAGTGCATACAAAAGAAGAACTTCTTTACACATAAATAATTCAAAATTATTATGAAATTGAAACGATTACTCACACAGTGTATAGTGTGGTGCACACTGTCGATTGTATTAGTTCATTAGTTTCTAAGACAGGAACATCTTTTGGTAGTCAGGTGACCTGGAGCTACTTTCTCATTGGGTTCCATCCAGATCCTCCCTGGAACGTGGCTCCCTGCGTCCCTGGCCAATCAAATTTCACTGTCAAGGCTGTCATTCAAAAACACTCCCAGGGTGTCCAATGCTAAAGCGAGCGGACATACTCGAATGACTATTTTTTCACATGTAGTATATCGATAACGCTCGCCCGTGACTCATGTAAAAAGCTTATCCCTGTAAGCATTCCGTGAGTAAGCCCTTAATCTGCAATGAATTACCCTAATAAAATAGCTGCGTTATGCCAGTGTTACCCGGATTGTTAAGACATGTGAACATCTGACTCCGGGAACTACCAGAACATGCTCTTTTGTGCTGCAGCACATCTGGCAGCGTCAGCGATGGCACATGGCTTCTCCACAGCAGGTGAAGCAGGTTATGACTGAGTTGATCATGTCTTCATAGATCATGTGCACAAACTTCACCGCTCCTAATTTATGAAGAAGGATGACATCACCTCGCAGAGCAAGAGGCAATGCTCTGTCTGTCTTTGTCTCTCTCTCACAGCTCTGAACAAGGATCATCATGTTTGATCTTTAATCGATCACCCACCGGTCACTTTGATTTGTGTCAGCTGTTTTTTTTCTTTTCTTCTGATTGTTAACGTTGCAGCTGCAGATCAAAGTCTGTAGGATCATAATGAAGCGGCATTACACCACATAACTTGTAGGAAGACTTTCATGAGATAGTGACATTACCCACACCCCCAATTTTTGTTATCACCAGCCGCCACTGGGTCGGACTGTCCTGGAGTTTGCTGATGTCTCTAATTGTCGTAATGCACATCTGGTTGTGGCTTTGGTAGGGACGGTCTAGGTTTGAAGCATGTTGTGGAGGTGGTGTAATGCATGGCGGTCAGGCCAACTCTGGACACTTGATGCAAATGTAAGCAACTGCCAGGCGGTATCTTTTGAAGGACTTTGGTTTCTAGTGTGCCAGCCAGGAATTTGCAATGCACAGGAGGATGTATCCAAAAAGGAGAACATACCATAATCTTGGCATGTCAGAGAGATCATTCCCTCCCATACGATCTTTGTAGGCAGTAAAAAAAATATTCTTCTTGTGCCTTTGGTTGGGCCTGAGGGTGAACTCAGCTCAGGGACATCCTCTGGCTCCTCCAAAAGAAACAGCTTTTTGGCTGTTTTTGTGTTTCCACTTTTTGTGGGGTGCTTGTGTAGAAGATCTGCTTGTTGAGGCAACCTCCTCCTCAATACTGATGCATTCTAGTCTTTGTGAGGCTGATATTTCTTCAAGACCACATTAGCTTGACCAGACGTGTGAAAAAAAGAGCTCAGCCAAAAGGCCACGGCTGTCACTTCTGAGTTTTCTCACAACAGGATAATCTGTAGAGACTGTTGATAACTGAGTGCCCTTTCACAGTCCCAACTATAGCAGATCCCACACAGGTTAAAATCTGCTTTAGATTCATTTAATGTAGCCTGTGTGGATTTCCCCGTAGCAAATTAGTATGAGCTGATAAACTATACTGTTGCACATTGTTTTACCACATGACTCAGTGTTCAAGTTTTATTTTCCTTTTAAAATATCCACAATTATTTCCCAACTGAGTTTGAAGATAAATCTAAATCAGTAGCTCTTTTGTCCATGTTGTCTGTTTGTCCATGGCTAGAAAGAACAGCAAGAAATGAAATGGAGAGAAGCAGGCATACAAAGAGAAGTAAATAAAAAAAATTTTAAAAAAGGCATCTGAGTTTGGGTGAGTAAATGTGAGAAGAAATCATCTGTTAAAATTCATTAGCCAAGCTTCTCTGAACACAAAATGACAAGACATTAAATATGTATTATTTATGAAATGTCTGTACTCTCTGAAAAGGGTGTCTAGTGCTGTTAATTACTCAGCCATTCATTCAGAAAAGATTATTTCAAATGGAAAGTGAAAGCAGGGCTAGACAGCAAAAGAGCTGTTAGTTTCTTTCACGCTATTTTTTAAATGACATTGGTGAAAATGGAAAAGCTAATTATGGTAGCTCTAACACTCAAAGATAATTTGAGGAGCAGCATGTCAGATTTATTGACATCTTCTATGTCGTGATGTGGTGTGATGGCCACCAAGGAATCTCACTGGTGCCACGAGGGAATAGAAGGAATGAGTGCATGAAAAATCACATTTGCAGAAATAACAATGACATTTGGTAATAGTTTTTTTGTATTCCCCAATTCCCAGGAATCCCTGTTAGTTTGTTGCCTTGTATTCATAGTATCAACACTTTGTTTTTGATTACAATTCAACATAAATACCACTTTGAAGTGATCTTTTTGCAGATTTTTACAAATATCACAGGCTTTTGTGTCATGAGGCCCATTTGTTGATTTGATGGCAATAAATTCCAGCAGTTTTTAGTGGATATGAGTTTAAGGGTTTAACCGATTGTGTCCTCTCACTTAAGACATGGCTGCCAGCAGGACAAATAAATCTCAACTAGCAACTAAGTCTACGATATTGTATGTTCCTAGCAATATCTCACCATTACATAGCCCTTTTCCAACTAGAAACACTTTGTCAACTCCTTACTTCACACACCGAAGTCCATAGAGAAAAACAACTCTCTTGGAACAACGCTTGTTGATTCAAATACTTTATTTTGTTAAGTCAGTGTTTGAAATCCCTTAACTGGATTTTGCCATGTGACACTAATTTACCAAGAAAAACCACAGTGGACCAGCAGCTCCTGTGTCCCAAGGAGTGAAAAGCAGTGATTTTCTCTATGGACTTTGGTGCAGCAGAGTGGGCGGTCTGCAAACTTAAGTTTCCCTTCAGAAAAAGCTGGGAGATAAAGATTAAGTAGACATGTCATTTATTAGGTGAGTCTTTTGTCTGATCACACATCATGCAGCTGTGTCTCAAGCTGGTTTACACAAAGCACAGCTAGTGTTGACTATGTCAGTACCTTATTCAACCACACCTAGCAATTAGATCACAGATTGTGCTTTTAAGTTTATGTGAATATAAACAAAGATCCCTAGCTTGGTGCGGATCGCCAGCAAACCTGTAAAATTATTTTTCACTTCCCAAAGTCGCAGAAGGCCACGGAGCATGATGCTGTATTTTATCATCAGCATGATTAGTTTTATTTTCCAACCCGAGAGAAAAAGAGCAGCAGTACTTTCAAGGTTTGTGATTTCTCCTTAAAGGCAGTCACCTGGCAAAGTGGGAACGAGGGCAGAGCATTTATCCACTTAAGGAGAGCCACCCCGATGATGTCAGTAACAGATGATTGCAAGACACTCCCCTCTCCATCGCCTCACAACCTGCTTTGGTCACTGAGGGCAGAGCGGAAAGAGGATGGGGGTAGGAGAGATAATTATCAGTATAAATGAAGCCCTGCAAACGATTCGCACTGCTGGGTCCCCTGATCTAGTCTCCAAGGCAACCTCACCGTGCTCATTTGTTTTGTAGATGAGTAATTACATCCAATTAGTGCCCTCTCAAAAAAAGAAGTCTAAGAAAGACCCATTGTTCTGGATAGATTGTGTGAATATTAATAGTGGGACGGTCTGAGGTGCAGGGATATGATCGGTGATACTAATGCAGCTGTGGGCCTACTCTGCCCACTCTCATCCCCACATAACAGATCAGATAGCCACTGATGAAAATATATGGCTTTGAGAATATGTACTTAGAGTTTGTGCAGAAGTATCTGACTCACAGTCTTGTCCAGCTGCGTTCCCAGTAAATAAAGCTGCTTTTCTGCCTTGGCCTGTAACACCTGCACAACATCTGACAACATGCACAACTGAAACGTTCTCAAATTTCATCACCTGGTCCAGTGCTACGTAAGAAAAATGCTTATTGTGCCATTCACATGTTTTACCACACTGCATTTTATATGCTCGTTGGTGTAGATGTGAAAGGGAAAGACACAGTGTGGAATCAGCTCTATGTTTAGCACTGGTTGCTCTTGACAAATCTTTGAAAGTATACAGGAAACTACAGATGTGTGTGTCAGTTTGGTAACTGCCAGCTCCCCTGCACCAAAGTCCATACAGAAAATCAGTGATGTTGATCCACCACTGCCTCCATTAGCAAGTTCAAATATTTTATGATGTGATTTTCATGTTCAACCTCCTCTGTTCGGATTTACACTAGTAACACAAACTTTCCAAAACAGACTGCTGATGCCACACAACACAACACAACCAAGGTAACGCCCTCTGGCAGAAAACAAAGCTGTTCACCCGTATAGACTAGACAACACTTAAATAAGGCAATATGTCAGACAGCTTGTCTCTTCATCATAAAAGTGAATATGGTGGATAGTTGTTGTGCCAAAACAGTCAGAGACAGGCTAACAGGTGAACGGTGGAGGTGACTGCTGTGAAACACGCTCACAGTGAGCGGAAGTAGAAACAAACAGCTGTGCTTAACTCCATGATATACCAAGAGCTATAGTCTGCACAGCAACGTTAACACAGCAGCACTATCATTAAATCATAAGCAGGTGGACTCCAGAGTTGAATGTTTGTCACAGAGGCAGATTGTGTCAATTTGTTTCCCTCCAGGCTCTTGTAAACATTCAGTGACTCTCTGGAGTGAGATGAAGGAAAGTTAATCAGGAAGTTGAAGATGTCAGGATACTGCAGGTCTGGAATATATAATAATGTCCTCTACACATGTTTACAAATCCGTAAAAAAAATAAATAAATAAATACTCCGGGCACATTATGAGGATCATATTTAGTCAAATCTGTCAGATTTTCTGATTTCACAGTGACAGGTTAACTCCAGCACCGGTCTCGTTCATTTCTGCCGCATCATAGTTTGCCAACATGGCTCTATAGACCAACACTGAATTCACCAACCTAACAAAAAGTTGATTTTCTCAATGGACTTTAGTGAGTGTAGATTTGAAAGCTAAATTAAAATGCCAAGCAGACACAGTATGGATTTAGCTTTAACCCCAGATTGCTACTGACTCATTTTTGAATCAGGTCTGTGTGAGATTAGCTGTCAGATATTTGGTCTGCTGTCTTGCAGTTTGAGCACTTCCACGGTCCGATTCCCTATATTGCTGCTGTCAAAAGCTCTGACACAGACTGCAGTGAGCTTGTTTTAATATTAATGGGATGGTATTTTACATGTTGTGGCTAGAACTGTAGTCTGTAGATGGGAAGGAAATTACCTTTTTTTTACCCCTGTAAAGGGCTCTTTTTTTATCAAATGTTGGGAAATACCTTGTTTCTTCCACCAGATTACTGCCACAGATTGCCCAGTCAAATTTAAGACTGAAAATTACATTTCATGCCATCTGCACTGCTATAACTGTTTATAGGGCATGATATAACAATATATTGTTATGTTACATGATAGATCAGTATTCAGTGACTCTTATAAAAGTGTTTTATGTCTTAAAATATATATTAAATACTCACTTTTAGAAATAATTTCCAATAATCTGTAATCTGCCCTACATAGAAAAAGACAAACCAAGTATATACATGTATCCCATATCTTGCATATATACTGTATACTTATGTCATGCTGAATGGACAGTTAATCTCCATCTTTCAGTCATCAGCAGGTCCATTCTTTATTTCTTCCCTCTTTTTATTCATGTGTACAGTCAGTGTGAGCTCTACAATGCTGTCGGTCAATGGAGTCGTAAAGTATGAGCATAAAAAATGCAAGTTCCAGCCAAGCAGAGATGCCATTTAAAACTTGTAATGTGTGTTAACACAGTGTAGACGATATATTAAAAAAACTTAATGGGTTCAGCTGTTGACAATTACAACCTGATCTCAAATGGAAATATTGTCACTGTGCCCAGTTTTGAAGCTGAGCAAAATCTGCAGCTGCAATATTTGGATTATACTACAACTACTACTAATAACAATGATGATAATAATAAGGATGTGAATATATTTGAAAGTAAATATGTGGAATTACAGTTGACCAATGAGACACAGTGACAGAGAAGTAATGTCGGTTTGGCTCCACTTTAACATGCATCTGCATTTGTGATATATTTAGAAGGACTTCGTCACAAATTCCCAGTAACTTGGTGTGTGCTATTGTCAAATGTTTTTCCCGCCATTATAATTACTCCATTGATCCAGTTTCCCTCATTAGCAAGGCCAATCAATTTTCAGTGACATTTGTCTAAGTGAAGTAAATGGAATGATTGCTTCTTGAGCTTTGTTCAATGTGTCAGGCATTATGTGATGTACGTGGGAAGCCTGCCATATTTGGAGCCTATAATTTGATGAGTGGGCAGACAGCCCACAAGTGGTGAGATCAGAGTGCTAAAAAGCATTGGCGAGGAGGAACATGGCTGGTGCTTAGATTCCATTTGGCAGAAGTGGACTGTCTCAGTCTGAATGGGTAGAGGTGAAGTGGCTTTGAATGGCTATTCGCTCCAGGACCCTAACAAAAACACACACACACACACAGCATGGGGAACCCAGCATGAAGAAGTCAGAGTCACCAATCTCAGTACCTCCCGCGTAGATTAACTCTGTTATCAAAGAGGTGTGAGAAGCAGTCGTTGCTTTTAATTGCACTCTTTATACGAACAGCTTGTCTCAGATTAAGAGGACAAGCAATAAATGTCAGCGCAACTTATCGTCGAGTGACATTTTCTAAACTGTTGATAATCCACCATCTGTGTCAAAGAGAGAATTGTTGGAAGAGGCCAGTCTGGGACGTGCTCAGGTTTCAGAATGCCACTCATCAATAAACATGAATGTGTCTGTATCTCCGTCACATGGAAACCTTATCATCTGTTAGCTTTTTGACAGGAAAAAAATTATTGATTGTTGCACTTTGTGTTTCTTTGTATTTAAATGACAAAAGCTTCCTTAAGGTACTTTGATAAAGAGTTTCCAGGTTTGAAATGAGAAATGTATTGATCTGTGTTTTAATTATGCTTTAGTTTGGGGGGAGGGGGCATTATCCACACCGACACGAGGGACAAGGGTCAGTTATGCAACAATCAAAGGCCACGTTCAGACATGGTATTAACATTTATCCTCATTGATCTGATGGCATATGGACAACACTAAGTCGGACTGTTCACACCTGACATTCAAAGGCATCCTCCTATGACTACGTATGATTGGGTCTAGCTTCCCTGCCCTTTATTCAAATACACACTGATGTCACAACTGTTCATGAGAACACAAGATGTTTGTTTATTGGTGAGTGTGTGTGCGCGCGCCTGTGTGAGTCTGCATGTGAGTGACAGAGAGAGAAAAAAGGACATGAGACAAGCTTGAGTGAATCAAAGCACTACTCAAGCTGCTGTAACATGAAATGAGAAAGTGCTGTGTTCACTGAGATAACCACTGGAAAAAGAAATCATGTGATAATCAGTGTTAACATTGTGTCCAAATAAATGAATGTATGTGTGCAAACGACATCAGCTGAGGAGGCAGTCTCTACAGTCATGCATATTCAGCCCATGGCCAAGTGGGAAGGAATTTGGCTTGTAACCGGCCGCACGTTCAAATCCCTGGACAGGGGCGGCCCTGAGCACTACTGGTTAACTACTGGTGTGTAAAAAGGATGAGTTGAATGGAGAGGTAAAATCACTTATCACTTATCTGTGATTGGATCTAAGGAGAAAAGTTCAGACTTGTTCTTAGCATGATCTGCTCGTGATCATCCGAATCACTCAGGACGATTGTCAACACCAGGTCTGAACGGGCTCAAAGTATCAAAGCTGTGGCTTCGCTGTATATTTTATGTTTTTTGTGTATTATGTTGTGTCTTGTCATTGGTCCACATGAGTCAAGTCCTGTAATGAGTGTAAATTAAGTATGTTTTAAATATGGGCTTTCAAGGAGAGATAGTAAAATGTATGTGTCCATAACTGCAGGGCCAGTGTATATCATAGAGCAGACCGGGGGGGAGGGAGGGCAGGGTGAGCAGCCAGCCAATTAAAACAGACTCAACAAAGGGATGTGACCTAAATCATGGTGTTAAATGTGAACTCACCACCAAGATAAATGCTCAACAATCTGGACACTGAATATGTGACGATGAAAAAAAAAAAAAGTTGATTTCCACAATGATGGAGTACCCCCCTCCCCCTCCCCCTCCCCACTCTACACTGTATCTCCCAGGCCTCCCCGATTATGGGTTTTACTCTGCGCCCAGTGACCAGAGGGGGGGGCCCTGCTCCTTTGCTGACTATGGCTCCCTGGGGCCCCAAGCGGCTCAGATGCTGCACAGTGAGCATGCCACCTCCGCCTGCAACTCCCCCCTCCAGCACCTACACAGCCCGGATCAGTTTAAGAACCCAGGTTTGTATAAGCGCATCTATCTCATCCATGGATTTTTCAGTTTGATTCATGACATTATTCCATACAGAATATGTTCTTTTTAATCCTTTTCTCTTGTTTTTGTTCAGAAAAAAAAAAATCCCCTTCCCAAAAGAACTGATAAAACCGCCTTGCTGACAAAATAGAATTGCATGTTTTCCTACTTTTTCCTTGATTTTTGAACATTTCTGTTGTTTCTTTGTGAGGATGCTGCCCCTGCTTGCCCAAACTGTAGTCGAGCAACACGTATAGTACAGAATGTACGCCGACTTTATTTGTATGTATCCACAAAAACCTACTGATGATACTGGAGTGTTCAGAGGCCTCAGTGTCAGAGCTCAGGGTCATGTGGATTATAAACAGCGAGAAGTGAGTATGTGTGAGAGTGAGAGTATCGCTGCTGAGCTCTCAGTGTTTAAATTGTACACATGACATGATGCTCGTGTAGGTTCCGTGTGAAATGAGTACAAATGCTGCACAAATGTCGAACACTTAGCAGACAACAGTTTTGCATAATCTATTTCTGATCTTGCTTATGTAATCGCAGCTTTCAGAATGGTGACATTTAAAGTCAACTTTTATCTGGTACAAAAATGTAATCACACAACACATTTGATAGAGAGCAGATGCTCGTCTCCACAATCAGCGACATGCTAATGCATTTTCATTTTTTGACGCTAAAACTGAGTCTTTAATTTATCATATTTGCATACACACACATCTGTGATAGTGAATTAGTGAAAGTTTACTTCTCTATTTAAGACATCTTTAATACACAACAGTAACGCACCCACAAACAGGAGCAATTCGGATTTGATGCAAACTATTATTTTAGCTTGTTAGTGGTAGTTAAAGCTTAAAGTAAGCTGTAATATCTTATATATGTTTGGTTATTCTTCTTCTAAAACGTGCTTGCCAAGACTAAAACCACAGTGAGAGGTCATCATCATGCTGGTAGAATGTTAATATTATTATCAACTGATCAGCTGGGAACAAAAATTTAACCCTGAAACGAAGCAAACTGCAAAGTAAAGAATCAAATTCCTGTTTCCACCGACATGCCAATGCCCAGTGTAACAGTTGTGTGATGTACCCTTTTATGCACGTTATTATGGATTCAGATAACTTTTGAAATGGAACTAAAATGCATGGATACAGATAATCTTAATCTGAAAACACAGTTTTTTTTTTTTTAAATAAAAAGGTAGTAGTATGGATGAAGCCTTGTGTGCTGCAGCTGAGCCTGAATCCTGCCACAGCCTCCACTTCACAATAACAACAGGAAAACATAACTGAGAAATGTTGGAATCTCCCAGACTCTCTGTGCACGACGTTAGTGCAGCAAACAGCAAAAGAACACAAAGGCAGGCTGTTTAAATACAACTCCATGTTCTCAAATACAGCTGCTGCTGCTCTCTCTCTTATTTGGCGTAACAGTTTTGTAAGCGCAGGAGCACGACAAACGTTAAGTAGTGCATGCTTCTCTTTGCTTCCTGTAGATCTGTTAAGAAGTGTGAAGGTTTTTATTTCATGCACAGCTACAAATGAAATCACTGCAAACAAACGCCAGTGACATTATATGTTGATTTTGGTTGCAGCGTGGCTATTCATAATGCATTATAGCTGACACAGGAGTGGAGAGGCTCCTGTGACACAAGTCAAATCATCCCTGTGTGTGTGTTTTGTATTCTCTGTTTGTTTTTATCAGCAACAACACTGCCTGTGATTGTGACATTCTGTAAAACAATTTTTATGATGAAGAGTGAGTCACTCTGTTGATGCTGCTCTTTTTTGTTTTGAATTTTTGTTTTGGTTGTTTGTCTTGCCTGAGAGGATATTTTCAAATCCTGAGCGAATCAGCAGCTTTTCCGCTCACATTGTTTTTTTTTCCTTTTGTATATTTGCAGCCGACCTTGACCCAAATGATATGAAAATCACATTTTTGAGTGTTTGAGTTTAACTAGATGAAAAAAAGTCATGAAGGTGATGATGAACTGGAGGTAATAAGTTAGCCTCCTTTCATCGATCACTTAATTACTGTTTAGCTGAGCAATGTGCTCCTCGCAAACACAGGCTCAGAATTGTGTTGCACAGGTTTCCTTCCAGTCTTTTTGGAGAGTAGCGTCCATTTGCAGTCTGATGTCAAATGGCAAATATCAATACTTTTCTTGTGCACTCTGCATCTCTTTTTAAAATGGATGACTAAGAAGACAAAGCGAGCCAATGAAGCACATAATGTTCTGTGTAGAGACATAAACACAACACAGCATTTGTATTACCCATAGACACAAGGCTGACACATTAAAGGGATAGTTCAAGTTTTGTTAAAATGTCGAAAGAGGTATAGTTGGTGCCTACTGTACTGTGCATGGCCAGTGTGCCAGGAATCAGCTTGAGACAGTGATGCTTGGTCTCTGTGACAACATGTCTGTCAGCATAATACAATAATAATAAATATTAAAATAATAAATTCCAGGTCTAGAGTATCTTAAGAATATGTTGCTCTCAGACAGCCTAACTGAATTTGGTAACCACTCACTCTTCTGCACCAAAGTCCATGGAGAAAATCAGCTTTTCTAGCTCCTGGTGTACTGCTGCCACATTTGATAAGTCTGTGTCAGCGAAGGAAAACTGAGTGAAAGATTTCAAACTCTGAAGTCACAAAGTGACATATTTGAAATTGCAGTAGTGGAACAAGAACTCCTTTGTGGCATGATGTTAACTTGCTTATCTTTTTTAAAGGACTGGTACGGGAGAGTCAGCAAATTACAAAGTGCCACAAAATTCAGTTTCCCGGATGAAAAGGCTAGCTTATGGTTAGATAAAGCTACAAACATGTTCTTAAGATATCATGGCCGAAATCAGGTTTTCCATGCATCTCTTTCTCAAGCTGGTTCTCATTGGACGGGATTAACGCAGCACAGTCGCCACTGACTCTGTGTCAGTCCCTTATCCTTTCATTTCAGATTATACCTGGTTTATTTCTTTGGCTTTTTAATGTTAAATGAATGATATTTACATGTGTTAGAAACAATAACACTGCCAATATATATGGTGAAGATTATCAACCCTAACCTGGAAAAGTCATCACAGATCATTTTTTATCATGATATGATGATATCCAAAATCTAAGACCATATCTTCACAATCTAGATATAATACTGATATATTGCCTAGCCCTAACTTGAACTATCAATTAAAACACTTCACCAGTGTCACCCTGCACAACAATCTGACCCATGTTTACCTGAGATTGTTTGCTCCTCAAACTACTGATGCTGCCACAAAAATGTAAATGAAATAATAATAAAACCGTGGTTAGTCACTGTAATAATATAACAATATGCTTGTTTAGTGAGATAGACCTGTGAGCAGTGATGTGTTAAACATGGTGACAGTGAAACACTTTGGTTACTGCTCGTGTGTCTGCAGTTCTCCTGGATCCTACAAGCTTTTTCCTCTCAGGCATCTCAGCGATCATGAGCTCATATATACACAAGATGGAGCATTTTCTGCGGTTGGAACATTTTTCTTTTTAATGCAGCCGTACAGGGTTTTTTTCTCTCTCTCTCCACAGTCTGTCTGTGACTAAGGGTGAAATGGAGGGTTATGTGAAACTGACAGCAGAGGAGATTGCTGTTAAGAGATCATTGCATTTTTCTTTCTCCCTGACATTTTTTTTCCTTGTGTTGCCAACATTGTTGGCCTTTAGTAGGCATCAGGATTTTCAAAAGGCATTTTATTAGTCAGAGTTTTTCTTACTCACAGGGCAAAGGTGGTAAGTCGTGTACAGTATTTCTTTTTTATCCCCTGAGTTTGGGTCTGCAGATGAACTCGGGTCAAGCTTTTATATTTCCCCTCTCTCTTGTCTCATACAACTCGTTTGCTTTTTGTTCCTTGAGCAGATTAAGAAGCTGAAAGTATCAGGGATGATATTCCAGCTGGTATTTCTGAAACAGGGCATACAGGAAAACAGAAATCTGCATTCAAAGTGCTCGAGTGAAATCTTAAATCTGTAAAAAATAATAATAATAACCACATTACTCCCTCATATTCTGCATGACGGTTATGCTGCAACCTTACTAGTTTCCTAGCATGGTGGAAGTATTTCCAGCAACGTGCTTGTGTTGTATCGTGCATGATTATACAAAGTGAATGTTACTCCTGTGCATAACACACAGCATGTAGATTATATAGAGAATATCATACTGGCTTCATTCTTCATTTTGTCAATAGAAAACAAATTCTAAGCCAAATTATAATTAAATTAACCTGTAACTTGAACTAAAAGAAAACCCTTGGAGACAAAATATGAATCCAGTAATGTGTTCTTTTGAATCAAACATCCATGCGAGTCACAGTGAAGTAAGAGTAGAAAGCAGTGATGGTTGGTGGGGTGTTTCTGAGCTGCTCTGCTCCCTGCTGTGTTTGTATGCAGGCGCTAACCCGTCAAGGCCCGGAGGTTTTCCTGGTGCTAACAGTCCAGGGCCCGTGGCTGACCTGTATGGACCGAGCAGCCAGGATTCAGCTGTGGGCAACTACATCAGTGCTGCTAGCCCCCAGCCTGGCTCCGGGTTTGGCCCCAGCATCACAGTGAGTAGTCAAATGAAAACTTTGATGTCATGTCTGACTGCACTCTGAGCTCAGTTGCTGCTTCTGTGTCAGAATACCACCACTAAAATTAGACACTAAGCACATGCACCCGGCTTGTGACTGTGATCCTCTGTGAAACTCTTCAACACCTGATTCTTTGGTACAAACAGAAAAGCATACTAATGGTAAGACTTTACACTGTGCTGCTGAATTGATTAAAATCACCACCACCGCTACCTCTTAAAAAGTATCTCAAATGCATGCATTTAGTAAAGTGGAAGTGTGGTCTATTTTTCCTACTGTGAGTGCAGGTCTACTCCAGGGTAAACCCAGCCTTGGCTCTGAAAGTTATCTGTGTCAAATGTAAATGTTCATTCCCCTAAGCTGTTGCACATATGACCTTTCTTCAGACCCTATGTCACCTTCCCAGAACAAATGTCCCTTATTTTTAGAAACCCAGCTGTCCCAGAGTTGAGTTTGATCCGACGCCAGGACAAAGCATAAGCAAGGTTTTTGTCTGTCCCGCTGTCCTTGCCCAGGTGCAGTTGCTCTGTCGGGGGGCTGTTGCACTTTTCCTCCTGCTGATCAGTTATCTGCTGGTTGCCATGTCAACTCATAAGTGTTAGACTGCTGAGGCTACAAGAGATGACAGTAGAACAGTGATGTGTGCTTAGTCTGATGATGTCTGAGCAGCAGCTTGTGAATAATTTCTCCTCTTGTTCCTGACACAGATAGTGGCACCGGTCTCATTGTACACCACTGTCTTTGAGAGCCAGTAAAAAGGTCAGCAAACAGTGAGTGAGAGGAGGAGGTTTACCCGTTTACAACCAATAGGCTCTATGAACTTCCGATGATCCAGAGAGTGACAAACTGGTTTCCAGTTTATGTCCATATTGCGTTGTCTTAAAAATATCATGGCCCCCAAAAACAATAAATGTGAATAATGTCCACTGCCTCACTGATGCCTGTTCCCCTGACCGCAGAAACAAGTGACACTATAACTTTGTTCTTGAGGACAACCCGTGTCCAAGTGGAAAGGGAACTTGACTTGTAACCGGAGGGTTGCTGGTTCAAATCCCCACCTGGCCAAAAAGGGCTGGGGTACCCCTGAGCAAGGTACCCCACCCCCCAATGCTCCCCGCGCGCTACTCAGTGTGGCAGCCCACTGCTCCTAATCCTAGGATAGGTCAAATGAAGAGGAACTTTCCCTAAGTGGATTAATAAAATTAAACTTTATTTGTTCAAAATGCTAGCTTGTTTTTCTAGGATAAAGCAGTAGACAATGAAATGATGAATCTAGCATTGTAAACAAATACAAAGCCATAGCAGGTTAGCACGAGCAACCTTCTCTTATCCAGATAACTCGATATGTATAACTTAAATGATTTGTCCTGCTCGCTGCTGGTGGCAGGGGAACAGGTATCAACAATGCATCATTTGTGCTTTTTTAGGAGACATGAAATATAAATTGGAAACCAGTTTGCCAACTTTTGCTGAAACCACAAATTCACCAACATTCAGAGAGCCTTTTTTATCCTGAATCCAATGTTGTTGTTCAGCTAAAGCCTTCCAAAGAACGTGTTTCATAGAATGCTTCCCATTAGCACACTTAGCACAGTTGTTTTTCCCCCACAACTAGGGTCATTGAATCATCTAATTAAACACAGTAACAGGACTAAACACAACTGTTAACTTTTACTGAACATGTAATCAAAAGCATGAATCAAGTATCATCTTCCCACATTCACACTGACTCAGTGTCTTCAATATTTCAACTTCAGCAGCTGAAGCAAATAGGGCAAATGTTTGCATCTTCCTAGGATTTGTGTTGTGGGAATTCCCACAGTTTGTGTCTACTCGCATCTCGGCTTATATCGCATTTGATGTACCATAACAACGGAGCAGGTTAGCAATTCAGGAGGGTCCTATTTCACCTCATCTCTGCGGCTCCATCAGTGACTAGCATTTCGATTAGCTCTCCAAAGTTGGTCTTCAAAGTGAATATGATGTGCTCATCCAATTAAAATGCATCGTTATCTATTCACTGTGTGAATGTTCAGTTAGAAATCTCAAGTATGGCTGAATGAACTGTGTAAGAACAGCCAAAGACTGCATCAAATGATAGTCCATTAAATTAAATTAGTTTTACTTAGCTCGTGATCCACATAATCAAATGTTTAAGACCTTGTTTTTTAACAATGTGACGATCTTCCCAAAGGGAAACATTAATGTGCTAGTCTACCTTTGGACCTCAGTGGATAAGTCATTTAAAACAGTTTCTCTGAATGTTGGGGATTGTCGAGCATCAGCAGTGGCAGCAGGGCAGAGCTTCACTGTGAGGCCTGTTGAGTCATGTTTCTACTGTTGTACGTGAGTGAACTGAGTGACACATTGGAAGTTGTCAAATAACACCTGCTTTCTCAAATTAGCAAATGATGAATGCATGCATTGCTTCACTGGGGTGAAATAAGAAGCCCATTAGTGCTGCAAAGAAAACAGGCTCACAAACTCTTCCCAATCTCTACAGATTACAAGATGTACATGGAAGTAATATACTTTGTAAATAACTGTGGTTGTATGAGGTACTGACACAGTCAGCGCTGAGTGATTTGTGTTCTAGCATGAGACACGGTTAATGAAGGGCCGCCCTAAAAAAAATCAATGACTGCTCAAATATACGATATTTTAAGAAGATTTTGGCTGCTTTATTTCACTATTGGACAGCTCTTACTGGCTGGAAACTGACGTTTTCTAACCTTTTGCTTTCCTGCACCAAAGTCCTGAGAGTAAATCTGTGTTTTAAGCTCACAGGAGACAGGAGCTACCGGTCTACTGCTGCCACTTTTGGTAAATGTATGTGTCACTTTGGTTAATCTGAACAAAGGATTTAAAAGACAGAAGTCCGGTCTACTGCTGCCACTTTTGGTAAATGTATGTGTCACTTTGGTTAATCTGAACAAAGGATTTAAAAGACAGAAGTCATAAAATAACATATTTTACTAATGGAGGCAGCAACAACTCCTGTGTGCTGTGATGTCAAATCACTGATTTTCTCTGTGATCATTGTGCGAGAGTGAGTGGTTAACAAAGCAATACAAAGTGCAGTTTTCAGTGGGAAAAGGTTGTCTAATAAACAATGTAACTGAGTAATAGACTTAAGCAGGTACAGATTTCATTAGGTTGATCCAGGTCTCAGGTTCTCATAAAAACGATCTAAACTATCCTTTATCCATTATGTTTTTGGTAAAATAGTGATGTCAATATGTCAAGCTGCAACATTTTTGCCTCTTTTTTTTTGCTTTGGAGAAAAATGGTACATAAATCCATTTAGTCAAATTATTACAATTTAGAGAGGATGAAATGAATGTGTCACCCTAATTTTAGTCGAACTGATTTATGATATCCAAACAAACTCACAGCTTAACAGCAACAATACATTGTATTGGCTGTTTACTTCCTAATGAAAGCTTGTCTTATTAATTGTTTTAGGTCCACTGGCTATCTGCCATAATATGTTGCTCTCAGTGTAGAAAGCAAAAATATTTCTTATGAAAGACCAGGCTGGCTGGTTTTTACCAGCAGACGGTTTTCAGATGGAAATGAGGCGATTTGTTTCCATTATTTTCTATTTGTTGCAACAGTTTTTAACAATAGTTTAGTGTTGCATTCGAAGACAAGTCTTTGAAAGCAACAAATATTCATATCTATATTGTATCTATATCATAAAAGACACATTTTATGATTCTCATGCAGTATGTAAATTGTGCCTATAATAATACTACATACTAAAAGACCACTTAAGAGTGCAGCAAAGCAGAGAGGTGACATGAGACGACCTGAGATGACCTCTCAGTTCACATTAAAACAGAAAATATTTCAGACCTAAAATGTGTTTACTGTGGACGCTGCTGAACTGTACTCACGTCACATCAAACCACACACACACACACACACACACACACACCTGGAGATTCACTGATGTGTTTTCCCGTCTAACACTCTCAATAATCCCTGTAGCCAATATCTAAACAGCCACGCTGAAGAAACAGTAATGAACTCCACTTTTTTTAACGAGACAATTGGAGAGCAATTAGTTGATGGAGGTGATAAAGACAGATAATGACCGTTGAAAGTGCTTCTCTTTATACTGATGTGTGTGAATCTAAGGATTTCTGCAGCACAATGACCTGAGAACACAACAACTCCACATGACAGCTGTATATGTTCACATGAATGGGGTTTTCTGTATTATAACTATTCTCAACACATACTTTCTTTAACTATTGTCAAATCTCCCCATTCTAACAATAAAGATGTTCAACATATATATATATATATATATATATATATATATATGAATAAAACTCTGTGCTCTGCTGCTCTACATGATCCAGCAGAATCCAGTGGTTCACATTCATGTTAGCGACAAATAAAGATGATATAATTACTCACGTTTCTTTCCTTGAAATGCATACTGACAAAAGCACTAACTGTACACTTTTAGGGCCCGTTGATTGCAACAGCTTTTACAAATGGATACCATTGAGCAGGTGGCCGGTTGCCATCTCATCAGAGGTATTGCATTTTATTTACTGTGCATTTCTCTCTCTCTCTCTCTCTCTCTCTCCCTCTCTCTCTCTCTAATGTATGTTCATTGCATTATTCATTGTTTATCCACCTTTTAAAGTGACAGAGCTGGTTGTTAAGTGTGAGTGTGACACAAGGTTAATGTAGTCACAAGGCGTCTGTGGGCGAGTTGATCTGTTTGATTCCCTAACAGACGGAAGGAAGGAAGGAATGAAGTGTGACCATTAGGGACACTCACATTAACAATAATAAGTTGATCATGGTGAAATGTATTTATTTTTCAGGAAAATAGTTCATATTTCACTTGAAAATGCCAATTTGGGATTTATTGTAAAGTGCCACAAGGGGGAGCCTGTGACATTTATTGATAAAATACTATTATTTATAAAATACAAACTAAATGTAAGGTCTACATGTTTGATTAGGTCTACATGAAGTTTTCTTACTGTTCCATGCCCAGTGATTATACATGATCACAGACATGCTACCAGTTTTGAGGCATTCCTTTCTTGCTTCCTAATCATTTAAATTAGTTTTACCCTTCATTTACTAATCACACTCTATGACACTTACATGTAACCATGCAGGTACAGAGTAGTTATGTAGTTAGTTACAAAAAAACAACACAATGAAAACAGGGCATTCCTCTTTGGTGATATTTACTTATTTATCCATGTTCACCACTAACATTGTCACTCGTGAATAATTCTGTCATTTCTAAAACCCATTCAAAGTGTCTCAGGCTTTTGTGTCTGCTTCCAGCTCTTTTTTGTAGAAACTGTGTGATGTGATCCATTTATGCATGTGTCATTTTTTTGTGTGTCACTTCCTGCTAAGTTACCAAGTCCAGATAAGCACCACAGCTATCATAGAGCCGCACAGTGGAGGAACATGTATATGAACATGGTTGCTAAATTAAAGCTGTCATTAGTTCCTGAATCACTTGTTTAATGTGATTTGTTGAAATCATCTTCACATCTTGACGGCCATCAATAAATAGAGTTGTGTAGGAAAGAAAAGACAAAGAATTTGGTGTTGCTCTTGTCAAAGCTCCGCCCTCAAAACACATGCATGTAAACATGTTAGTCCAGCTCATATTGTACTTAATCTGACATTTTTTTTCTTTCTTTTTTTTGAGACTTCTTATTTGTTCATGGTTTTGCGGATGTGGAGAAGATTTCAATACCTTTGACTAGTTAGATAACTATAGATACTTTGAACATAGGTGTTTATAGTGCAGCTGTGTATAAGCACATACTGAATATTGTACATTTTGACCTTCTGCCTGTATCATGACATCAGGCCTCAGTGGGCATCAACAACACAGAAACACAACACAGCACATCTTTTAATGTCAGAATTAAACCTCATTATTGTCGGTCAGAAAAACGAATCCATGACATGAACTGTTTCTAATATGGTTGCTGTTCCCTCTTTTTTTTTTCTTTTTCTTTGTTATTGTCCAGCAGAGTATATCTGGTGGCCCAGGAAAGACAGGACGAAGTTTCTAATTGGCTTTGTGTGCAGGTGATGCTAATCCAACTTCAAGCACTACAGTGTCACCCATGTGAAAAGAAGGAAAAGTGGGAAACCACACGAAGATGAAGAGGAAAAGAAAAGAGAAGAAAAGAAAAGAAAAGAAAAGAAAAGAAAAGAAAAGAAAAGAAAAGAAAAGAAAAGAAAAGAAAAGAAAAGAAAAGAAAAGAAAAGAAAAGAAAATGTTAGTCATCTCAGAAAATTAACAACTGCTGTACTATAATCCAAACCTCCTATAACGTTCACAACCTGGTTTGGTCTATGATGTTTCACGTCTGTCCCATGCACCTGTTTCCTTCCTCCGTCAGCTTTTCTTTTCATTCGTTTTCTTTTTAGAGAGTCGTTTTAGTTCCACCCTGATTTGTGTCATTTTTCATTTGATCTTCTAGTATATTTGTGTCAATGGAATATTTTTGTTTGAAGTGTGGGGGGGGCGGGGTGGGGGGGCGGGGTGGGGGGTGGGGGTGGGGGTTTACAGCCAAGAATATCTGCAAGTCATGTCTCCATCTCTGTATTGGTCAGTGTAAAGGAAAAATGATGGGATGTTACATTCAGTCTTCCCGCAAAAAAAAAAATCTTGGGGGAGAAAAAAAATTTACTGAAACTTTAAAGAAGGTATCTAAGTAATAAATCTTAGTAGCTGTTTTATTTCTTGTGCTGTCTCATTGTTAACCATAATTACCTATTTTTGGGCAATACAAAGAGGACTCCAATATTTTTATGGTCCTTTTTTATAAGTGTTGTTTTTTTGTTGTTTAGAAATATATATATATGCTATAACAAATTTCATATAACTACATTGTGAATTCAAACTTAAGAAAAAGAAATGTAGCTGTACATATTATTCCAGTCACTGCATATAACCAACTCAGTGAGAGAATAGCATATTTTTGTGATGGTGTGTCAAAAGAACATGTTATAGCGTGTGAATAGAAGACGAAGCTATAAACAGTAACTATTATTATTATTATTACATGTTTTTTTGTTTGTTTTTCTGCTGGAAAAACGAGCCCAGAGTCAAACAGAACAGAACAGGACACACTCGCTCTGTAAATACTGAAGCTGAATCATTTTACAAAAGTGTCATACCAGCAAATTTACAAACACAGAGTCAAACAACACAGTTTTAAGATGAGAATTTAAAAAAAAGAGCCTGATTTGTTGAACATGATCAGCATCATTTCCAAAAGAGACAAAGAGATTTTAAAAGAAAAAGAAAAAAAGACGACTGAATCCAAAGCACACTGTACTTCGACGTGACCGTTAGAACTTGAACCGGGCTTTTTTCCTTTGCTCTGTGCATCCTGACACTTTTCTACTCTTGTTAGGAACTTGTTAGACGTCTGTTTTCCTTTGTTTCATCCTGCGTGTTTCTGATTCTTTTTGTTGTTGTTGTTGTTGTTGTTGTTGTTTTGGAACATGATACCTGGGCTCTGTGTCCGCGAGCCGCTGTGTGACGCTGTTCTCTGAATCCGTTCTTCTTTTTCTTATTTTTTTGGATGAATTCGTTAAAAGTAAACATTTTGATACCATACCTCAGCCTTCGTGAGTTCTATTGATGAATCATTGGCAGGTTTTAATTTATTCTATAGTGGCAAATACAAGTGGAAAAAACACTGAAAGCTGAATAAAGTGAGTAATCATTGCACTGTGAGTAGTGAAGTACAGGCCATTGTTCCTGTTTGCACATGTAAATGTTGGCTTGTTAAGAGCGGCCCTGTGTGGGATAGAATGAAGGAGATTTTTGGGTTCACGTTTTCTCGACTTGACAAACACTTCAAAAAAGTTTTGAGGTGAGTTAACCGCTTGGGAAATAGTAAGTGATATGTCGCAGTGTACATTTCTTTATATATTCGACCCATGCATCATCTGAAGATATTTATACAGGGTCAAAAGGTCACACTGAATTATTCGCTGTCTGTCGCTGCACCAGGTTTTTACACATGATAATAATAATGCTCTGGAGTGCAGCCTGCTTTTTAACATCACTGATGGAATGAATGGTGTGTGCGTGTGTGTGCGTGTGTGTGCGTGTGTGTGTGTGTTCTCTGAACTACTTTACCTGCTGCACACGTGTTTGTTGTTTTCATTTTTTGAACCCACTTTCTTGTCTCATTTCTTTTCTTTTTCCAAACAACCAGGTAAAAGAAATATGCTGGATACTTCAAAAGTAAAAAAGAAAAAAACAAAAAAACAAAAAAAAATATGGAAGTGTGATCAAGATAAAAAGTAAAGAGGAAAAAAAAAACACCCTTGTAATGTTCAAATGTAAAAGAAAATACAAAACTATAAAAAAAAACAACAATGAAAGATGCTTCTCTGCTGATTTCAAGTTTAATCAGAGTTTTATTGATACTTTGTGGTTTATATATGAATAATTGTAATATACTATTAAAATGTAACTGTGCATCCATCGCTTTCTCTCTTTCCATTTGCCATCCTCAAAGATCTGACTCTCTTTTGTTGATCATTCATGTATTTCATTAGTGTGTAAAGAAATTTCACAGTTAACTTGTAAACAGAGTGCTGTCTTTGATACCAGTGTAGTGCTCTTTGTTGTTCTCCCTCACTCTACCTCTCCTCTCTCTCCCTCCCTCCCTCCCTCTCCCTCCCCCCTGCGCACTCTTTTTCTATCTCCTGTAATTACAAAGTAGATGTTATATAGGACTCATTAATATAATACTTGTAGTGAATAGTGGACTTAGGACCAGTCAAGATAGACCTTTCTCTAAATGATCATGTTATTCTGATATTTTGATAGATGTTCATTGTAATTTACTCCCTGTACGTTTTTTTTTTGGTTTTTTTTCTGTTTTCTTTTGGTTTTATCGCCACGCTCACATGGTTTCAGCTAACCAAAGCTCTCATAGATGGATAACAGAGAGAAAACAGAATTGTACACCTGAAGGCATTATTTGGAACCCCCACCCTTGAATGTTTTAGCAAGGGGTGTGTGCCATACTACCTTAAATGCTAACGCTAGATATGCAAAACTTTCATTTTAGTTTGTAAGAGGGACTTAAGCAGTAATCATGGGGAAATATTTAAAAGAATAATTTAAAAAAAAATCAGATTTCCATCTTTCATATTCTTTTACGTTTACATCACGAGTCCTAAAATCACCTGCAGTGCTGTATAAATGACCTTTAATACAATATCATATATGTCTTAATGCATTTTAATAACACTCTTTGCATTCTCTTATTTCTTTCAAAACCTCTGTTATTCTTATCAATTCTAATTAAACATGGTTAACACATACTGACTTTATAGAAGTGTGTGTGTGTACAAATGACAAATCAATCCTCCAATCAGACTTGTTTATTCCTTAATAAGTGATTTACTCTCTGTGCTTCACATGATTAAATGAATGAAAATTCAGTTATGAGCAGATTAAATAAAAAGTGGCAATAAATTCAGACAAATGGATGAAACTCAGTTGAAAGCCAGGCTAAAAACATATGTCTTTAGTTTCCCATTAAAAATATTGATTCTCTCTGTGGCCCTCGTTCTTTCAGAAATGAAGAATCTCACCATGGATTTTTGGTCTAATTTTAAAGATAATTAAGAGGGAGCTGCCTAAAGAGCTGAGGGTTCAAGCAAATACAATTCAGAGCATTAAGAAACCTTTTAACCTTTAAAAGAAACAACAAAAACACATTTTAAATCACTTCTAAACCAAAAAACTAGCTGCGCTTTCTTTGTGCACCATGTCACAATGTGTGCATGTGACTTCTGGAGCAAATGTTATTGTTACAGACACTGTACATGACAATACAGTAACAATATAGTCATAATATGGTTACTCGTAATAGGAAAGTAATGCTCTTCTTATTTCTACAGGAAACCAAGCTGTTAGCTGAATACTAATGTGGAAATAACATGGGATTACTGTAATAGTACCACACTATTACATTGTTATTAGTAAGGTGAACATTTGACTGTTATACCATAAGTCCTAAAACATAACCATGTTCATTGTTACTGGAGATGTTTTGACCTGAGAGAGAAACACATTTTCTTTATTATGTTTCTGACGTGAGCTTTAAAGTTCAGTCAAAAAAACAATACTTCAGTCCTTTCTGTTTAGACAAGATAGTTAAATATCTAAACTAGTTTAACATGTAAACTACAGGTAGAAAATGGCATCTTCTGTCCCAGTGTGTGTATCTTTGGTGGAGTTATAGGGCCAATCTAAAATAAATTGTAATGAGATTAAAGTCGTAAAATGACAAGTCTCTCAGTAAGAAGCAGCAGAAAGGATTGGATGCATTTATTGCAATGCCATACGTCTTTAATTTATCATATGCAGTAAAGCCTTGGGCCTTCTGTTGTTGTACTGACGCCGCTGTCATGCTCGCCAGAGTCCCACTGTTTTTTTAATGTTTAACTTTTTTTCTCATAATGACTTTTTTCTTGTAATATGACAAATTTGGTCTTCTAATTTTACAACGTTTGCTCTTATATTGACTAAAACAAGTCATAATATTACAAGAAAAAAGTCAACATATGAGAATAAAGTTGTAACATTATAAGGATACAGGCATAATATTCCGAGAAAAAATGTTGTAACATTAAATGAATAAAGTTCTCACATTACAACTTTTTCTCATAATGATTGTAATATAATATATACATAATATTATGTGAAAGATGAAAATAATTTTTCTTCAGTATTATGTAAATTGTCCTAAAGATCTGAGTCATAGGTCCACGCTGTGACTCTGGACCAGCGCCTGAAGCTGCAGTGATTCTTCATTTATCCAAATGAAAGCAGAAAAGAAGATTTTAAATTCTCAGCTCTTGCTCCAAACACTGTGCTATAGGATATAGGATGTCCATGTTTCAGACCGGTTACATGTGCACGCGCTGCTGTGATCCGAGCATAAACAAACCAATTATGAAGCCAATTCAGATTCAGAGCTCACGCTGTGTTCACACTCCAGTCAAGAGCCGTTTCAATTAAACATCATCTGCCTTTTTTATATCACTTATTTCATTCATCTCATGAGGTTTTTAATTGAATGCTACACACATTACAATAATAGATAAGATTATGTTTTTTATTATTCTCATCTAATATTGACTGTCAGATTACATACAGTGCGTACAGTAATGACATTATTAGATCAATGATTTCAGCGATGCCTGAAAATAGGTGACTATTCCAAAAGATGTTAGGTCTATCAAATAAAACTCAATTGTTTATTATTAACATACAGTAATACAATATTTACCCCACCAAAAAACTCACATTAACTTATTTAAAAATATTTCCCAACCTTAATAGTAATAATAATAATAATCTTAACTTTAAGTGGAAATTAATCAATAATGATATTTAATTTGTATAGTGTATTGTCCCTTAAATTTGAGTTTGTCTGAATATTTAGTTAAAAACATTAAACCAGTAAAAGAAGTTCAAGCATAAAATACTCTATTCACTCTGTGTGTGTCTTCACTGCGGCAGCGCAAAGTGGCTGAAAGTGAAAAATTAAGCAGTTAAGACCTAAAACCTTAACCTTAAATTGGTTCATTTCTCCCATGAGCAAAACAAAAGAGAAAAGAAAAGGCCTTTTTGTGTTGTTTTGTGATCCTGTCGCTTGGACTTTAAGGTAGCATGGCTCTGTTGCTGTAATTTCATTTTATGTCAAACTGACAGCGGTTTACAGCTGATGAATGTCACACATCTTAGTAGACTAGCTTATCCATTTGGGGAGAGGGGCGGGTCTCGGTTTAATCAAAAAAGTTAAAAAACAAAAGTCAAACCTGGATGGTGTTGACTTTTTTAGTGTACTACTGTATCCATTTAAACTTGAATCTCGAGGCAAGTGCTAGGCAATGGCCAAACTAGTGATCCCATCTGTTGTGAGGAAACCCCACACGCACACACACGCACACACACACACACACACACACACACAGACATACTTGTGAGATTTTTGTTGCCTTGAACGTAAATCAGTCTGGCGTCATGAATCTGAGCAACTGTGAGATCAGACGAGGAGCGTTTTCAGGCTCCACTCGTATTTCTTACTAATTAGATTGTCTTTCAAGGCTTAATGAAAGTTTTTGAGCATTTTTACCAAAAAAAAAAGAAAAAAGTATTCATTGTGGTGCTAATGGTGTTTCACAGCAGACACTGTGCCCTTATCTCTGAGAGATACTGGATACTGTCACAGTGACCACCTGTCCACAGAATGACCCTCAACTATCTCACGCTCCCTTCTTTCATGCTAGAAACATGTGGACATGAAATCTTCAAGGTGACAGAAATAACACAAGTTCTACTGGTTTAGTTTTGTGTTTTAGGGAAAACCTCTCCCATCGCATTCATGTTCACTGAATGAAAATAGTACATACAGTACATTTGCAACACACTGTACTGCACAAAGGTCTTAGGCCACCACTGATGGAAAACTCCCAACGAGTTCTCACTCATGCAACATGTGTATGGTATGCTCATGCATGTTTTGAATAGAGCCGTCAAGCGCCGCAGAACTGCATTGTGGATCCATTGTTTCACTTTTTTGGTCACATTATTGTGTGAATCCGAAGTTGACAAATGTTCAACTTTGCAAACGGCAGCCAATTCAGTAAAATCAAATCACATTAGTTCAAATTTAACTTAACATGAACAAGATTTGCTGCATAGTTAGCCAGGACAGACACTTCTCTGCTAACCTCTGTTAGCTACATGTAGCATCAGACCAGCCATCGAGCGTTAAAGCAACATGTACGCGTAAATACTTGACTTCTGTCTTTTTACACGTATTTCCTGTATTTTATCATTTACAGTATGGGGGGAAATAAAGCTCCTACAGGCTAAAGAGTCAAGCATTTAACACATGAAAGTGTATGTGTAAATATTTTCAAATGATTATCTATTCTCATGATAGCATTGCTAAAACAAATCCACTG
The DNA here is from genome assembly GCF_958295425.1 of Solea solea. NCBI lineage: Eukaryota > Metazoa > Chordata > Actinopteri > Pleuronectiformes > Soleidae > Solea > Solea solea. The sequence continues at coordinate 10,672,572 of NC_081137.1, read as the reverse complement.
GTGGCATAAGACTTGCACAGTACTGTAAATAAGTGGAGATGCAGTAGGCTATACACACACATTTGCCTCATTTTAACATTTAAACAGAATATTACTCTCACAGCTACACCCAGCTTCATAGTAATCATCACTTTATCAGTTGTGGCTCCCGTGGCATGACGTGAAGTGTGGTGTGTGTGTGGCCTGTGGACAGAAGCCTACAAGTTCTTCACACTGTGTGGACGCTTGTCTGCAGGCTGAGCGCGCGGCTCCCTTCACTGCTGTCTGCCCATTCCTAACACTTGCCCCCTTTTTTTATGTTAACCGACTTTTTATGGCGAGAGACAGACAGACTTGACTGACATCTGAAAGCATCTTTCAGGTTATCATATGGCTTGCTTAAGCCCTGTTGTAAAGTATACTTAAAATAATAATAATAATGATAATAATAATAACAATAATAATAATAATAACAAGAACAATAATAATAATAATGGATGGGGGTCTCTCACATATCAAATGTGGAAAGTCTAATTTTATATTTGTATTTTCAAATAATAATATTGACAAAAAATGTCTGTGAAAGGTTTCCATCCTCTACTGTGGTCCAGAAATTGATGTGTCTGTCTGGAAAAATAAATAAAATAAACTGGATTGTTATATTACTTGTTTTCAGTGTTTTGCTGTATTGTTTATATATATATAATATTAGATGAAAAATGTAGTAATATGTCAACACGTCAGTATCACATGTGATTATTGAGTGAGACATTCCCTTTCTTCAGCGCCGGGATCCTTCGAGGTCACTCAGCAGACAGCAGGATTAATAGAGTCTGAGTGCTGACATGCAACAAACAAGTGCTGGCGTGTGATTCTGCTGCCCCTCAGTGGTCTCTCCCTGAATTCGAGAGGACGCGGCTCTTTCAGGAAAAAAAAAAAAAAAAAAAGCCCTGCATCCACCAGCGACGCTTTCTTTTTCATCAGCACTTTCACATGGAGAGAGCATCAATATTAGCTGAGGCTCGGTGTGTAAACTGCCCAGGATGTGATGAGGAGACGAGCAAACACAAGTTTCACAATAGTCAGAGGGACACGAGCAGAAAATGCCTTTGATGTGTTTGTCACATCAGTGAGTCATTAGTTCTGTTTCTAACCTGGGATGGAGGATTGTATTTTCGATGCCGGAAACACAAGTCTGATTCTGAGTCATGATGAGGTGAACCAGAACAATATAAACACACTCACCAGCCTCTTAATTAACAGTTCAACCGCTCAGTCATTCAAATATCTAATCAGCCAACCATACAGCAGCTTCTCAGTGTATGTAGACATTGTGAAGACGACCTGCTGAAGTTTAAACTGAGCGTCAGAATGAGAAAGAAAGGTGATTTGGAATGTAACATGGTTGTGTACCTCTACTAGGATTTACACATATAACCATGTAGGGTTTACAGAGAATGGTCCCAAAAAGTGATCAAAATCCACATAATTGACCTGGAACTAGCATTGATATCATCAATTTACTGACTTTGGGTCCTTTTCCCATAGACTTCCATTAAAAACTGACTTCTGCATCTTCCTGCATCCATGAGTCATTCAATGGCCATTCAGTATATCACTACATCCGGGTTGGTTTTCAGAGAGAAGACTGGAAGACTAAGTCAGGTGTGTGTGTGTGTGTGTGTGTGTGTGTTTCCCTGCTCCAACACGCCTGATTCAAATGGTTGAGTCATTATCAGGCTTCTGCAGTGTTTGCCAATGAGCTGACCATTTGAATCAGGTATGTTGGAGCAGGGAAACATTTAAAACACGCAGGGCAGTGGGTCCCCAGGACCAGGATTGAGAGACCCTGCTGTAGACCACTTATAGCATGGACTATCTACTTATAATTAACATTATATCAACAGTGTAATAGTTATCGTTTGTGCTGTGATTCTTACAGCTTACAGCTTTACTGTTGCATTGAAATTCACTGATCAAGGGTTTTTGAATGTGGGTGTCTGTCAGCAGAGACGAGCGCTTCAACAGCGCCATCGCTCATTCAGACACAGTGATCTATAATTCTGACTCAGATCAATACTATTCCCAGCTCTGTTTTTCAGAGCCCAGACAAAAGGAGTTACTCCTGTATTTTGTGCCACTTCACAATTTTTTCCACTTGAACTTTTACTTTAACGCTTTTTGTTTTACTTTGTTGGGCATCGGAGTTCAGCCACAAGGTATGTGCAGACATTCACACACACACACACACACACGCACACACAAACCATTGTTGTGCGAACAGATTAAATCCAGTTTATGTGTCCAACTTGACCACACAGATGGTATTTTGTTGCCTGGCTAACATCAGACTGCATCTAAGTCTCATTTGAGATAAAGTATGTCTGTCTGACAAGGGTGTAGTCACCTCCCACTTTAAAGAGGCATGACCAACAGACGTAGATGAAAATGCCTCTGTATGCAATTGGATAAGAGCTATAACTACTCAGGATGACGTATGCAGCGTGACCAGCGACAGAGCGATGACTATCGAGTAATGGTGACTAATGACCTTTGCCCAGACGAGGTCCGTGGAGCAAGTTGCTTAAAGGCGACATAGACCGGAAGCTGCGTTTGTGTGTGTGTATCTGCGTCATTACCTCGTTTATGAAACCCTAAAGTTTCAGAACAAACAGTTCAGCCACTGCTGAGAAAATAGTGTTTTATTGTTTTCCTGGGCTCTCCGAAGCGGATCGACACTTCCTTAATTTGATGTCGTCATCAGAAATCCTCACCACCGTAGCGCCTCCCAGTGCGGGCACTAGTCCGGGCACATCCGGTTGCGTACATTCAACCGCAGAAGAAGAAGAAGAACTAGTCTCGTTGTAGCTGCTGAGATGCAGAGCATCCACCGTGCCAGAGGGGGAGCTGTGTATCTGAGAGCTGGCCTATCTATTACGTCACTTCCAGGTACCTGGCCAATCACAGGACAGTAGGAAAGCTCTCGTTGGCTGGCCAATCACAACACAGTCCATGTTCTGGGGGTGTGGTTTTGGTCTGACGCGGCTGACGAGAGCGTCAGTGAGGAGATATTTTGATTGGCTCGTTTGCAGCGACTAGGAGGTTTTTAACCATGAAAACAAGTTAATATTTGTAAGTAGACCTCCATAACTAACATATATGTGCGATACAAGCATTCGATGTCACCTTTAAAATGGAAGCAACAGTCAAATTGAAAGACAGCTGCTCTTTGGTGGCTGTCATGTTGGATCCAGAGCTCCAGATGTCACGTGACTCACTTTCTATGAAACTCCATCTGTCAGAGTTCACTGTTTGTTCCCATTGCTCGGTCTTCTGCTCGCTGTGAGCACGTTTCTTAGCAGTGATTCACCTGCACCATCTCTCTGGATCTGTGGGGATCCAGTAAAATGTTCTCCTCTTAGCCTGTGATGCTGACAGGCTTAAAGGACACATCTGTCCACCATCTTCACTATTATGACGAACACAGCTGGAGAAGAAACAAGCTGTTTGACATATTGCCTGATTTATGTGTTGTCTACTACGTCTATGGAGGTGAACAGCGTTGTTTCCTGTTCCTGTTTGTAGGAGATTCTGAAGTTGGCCAAAATGGTGTCCTTGTCAGATGTGTCTAAACCAAATCACTGGCAGAATTTCCATGATGTCAGAGTAAATAAGTGACATAGAAGAAGAAAAGTAAAATAAGAAGTGTCTCTGCTGTTTGCTCTGCTCCTGGTCACTGTCGTTAGCAGACAAATTCATCAAACAGCTGACCCTCCCGTTGTCTGTGTTTTTAACTGTCTGACCTTTCTAGTCCACCTGCCTTTAATTAAGTGCTAATTAAAAGTGTCATTAAGATCAGAGCACTCTCCACTCACAGGTCCTTAAACCCAAGGAGTCAGGTCTTTGGTGGAACACAGTGAGACAATCAGCAGTCATTACAGCAGTGAAATGTCACAGCACAGCAGAGAATAAGGAAGCTGTTATTAATGAGTGGATCCAGAGTTTGTTTTAAAGAGAAAATATTAAAGCACCGGGACCTGAAATGTGTCACATCACGCACTATTATCTTAAGATGGAAGAGAAAATATCACTGTAATATCAATGCCACAGGTCTCTAATTAGATGTTGGAGATAAAGGTCATGAAAGTGTAACAGTTCAGTTAAAGCTGCAGTATGCAGGATCAGTGGGAACATGGTGGTTGAGTTTCATCTGCATGCTATTAAAATACTAATGTTTTGTTTTAATGTTAATATATTAATCTCTGACATTCTCTGCTAATGATTATGACTGTTTTCCAACTCACCTTTAGCTCTTTTTTCCGGTTTCTTTGCAGAGTATTCAGCTGTAACCAGTGCTGGGGTGGAGCCACTGGAACAGCCAATACATGGAGCATTTGCTGTGTCTCTGAGCTGAGATGTGATTGGTCAAGGCCTCTTGTACCATTCTCTCTTAGACCATGTTACGTCTTTGTCTGCTTTTAAATCTCTCATTAAACACCCATCTCTTCTCCTTTAAGTCACTGGTGTTATTTTATTTTAATTAATTTTATTTTTGGTTTTTCAATTCAAATCAATTCAATTCAATCGTATTTGTACATTATCTGAAGGCACCATACATCATGGAGAGCAGAGAAACCCAACAATTCACACTATGAGCAAACACTAGGCATCAGTGGAGAGAGCAAAGACATGTTTATAGTACTGCAATGTCAATTATCAATGTCAGCAGCAGAGATTGTTGATAAAAAAATTATACTATAGCATAATAATAATGGTGATGATATGATATGATATGATATGATATGATATGATATGATATGATATGATAATAATAATGGCCCCGGTTTTTATGGTATGACTTGTGTCAAATTTCTTAAAAATGTATTGTATTTGTTTTTCATGTATTTTATTGCCTTTATTGATTCTGTACAGCCGCTTAGTCCACTGTGTTTGTGTTAAAGTGCTTTACAAATAAAGTTGGATTATACTGAAAGGTTATTGTGTGATTATTGATCTTGAAATGTCCCTGTGCCTTTAAACTTGTTCCTGTCACAACTTCTGACTCTGACTTGGACAAAGTGTAAATGGAGATTTTTGAGTTTTTGTCGTTTATTGCACTTTGTGCAGTTGTTGTCTGTTTAGCTCTTTGTTGTTGGTTTTCTGTTTCCTGTTTGATTGTGTTGTTTTCTTCTTGTATGTCTGGTCACATTTACTTCCTGCCTTGACTGTGATTGTCTGCCCTGATGTGTTTCACCCATTCCTGCCTTCAAAGTTGTTGTTTTTTTTATTCTCTGTGCTCCCCAGTCTTTGTTGGTTTGTCTGATATGCTGAGTTCTGTTCTGCTCTGCTTTGGTTTGTTATGTTTAGTTTGAGGGATTTTAGTTTATGCCCTCCTGTCTTGATTTGTGTTTGCCTCTTTTGTTAAGTGTTTTTTTTGTTTTTGGATTCTATTTTTCCAGCACCGTGACTGTTCCTTTCCTATATTCGACCCCAAAAAGCTGAAATTCAGGCCACTTAAGCCAGGGCAACTTTTGACAGGCAGAATCACACACAGACAGTGACACACATGCTCATGAAACTTTGCCTGATATGTGTGTGTGTGTGTATATAGAAGCCTGTCGCCAGCTCGTCGGATGGCTTCACCTCAAACCAGTGGCTCTGTGTAAATTTCCCATGGGCCAGTGCTAACAGCCTGAATGTGACAGCTCCTGGCAAACACAAACAAGCCACAGTGTGTGCAAATGCCACAGCAAGGATGCGGCATGGCAACAACGGCTGCGGCCGCTGCTGAGGTGTGATGAAGAAGTGCTAGTTCAAGAGTCGCTGTCTCCTCCTCCGTGAGCTGAGAGAAAGGCCAGACGGGTGAAGAATATCTGAGTGCATATTCATGCTGCAGGAGACTCACATTCTCCATCACCAACAGAGAGCCAGTCAGCATTTATTAACAGTAATTAAGAGCTTGTCTGAGATGCCGCCATGTTTAATTGCCAATTACAGGTGGGTTAGGTAGAGACGAAAATGACAGCTATTTATATAGTACATAAGCCTAAATAATCAAGCTGTGTTTACGCACTGAAAATGAGCCTGGAATGAAAGGCTGGGACGCAGCCAGGATCCTCACACAAGCCTGGCATTGAAGAAATTCAAGTGCAGTAATGAGCAATGTTCAGTGGATATGCACTTAATTTTATGTGCATCACTAAATTATCTCCCCACACAGCCATGTAATGGATGCCCTTCTTTTGAAGCGGAACATTTTTTTGACAGAGCTGTGTAATAGAGTCAATAGTTGATGGGAAGACTGCTGTGGATGGGGAGACGAGGCACTCAGGTGGCTGTTTCCTCCCAGACTCCAGGCCTAATGTAGCCCTTGGCATGGAAATTGACGTGACATTGATGGGCACTCTCCCGCCAGCACGGAGTCATGCTCCTGCACAGCCTTCCAATTCACTAATAATTGCTGATTAAAAACTAGTTAAGAGTCCATGAAAACTCAAATGTGCATTAACCAAATGACCTTCTGGGAATGGCAAACAGTCTGCAGCCAAGAACACAGACAGCTTTCCCTGAGAAACTGGTCCCAGGCTGCACATTGTACAAGTGCATTTCTTCCAATAAGGACTTTTATTGTGTCTTAAAATTCTCTTGTTCTTGACCTCAGACAGGCTTTTCATTCTGTTAATTCGACTGACCTCTTGAGATAAAGTGGAGTTTGAAGTTAAATTGATAAATGTGACAGGTCAGGTTTTGTGAAGTGTGAAGGAACAGCACCGAAAACCAGCCTGACACACGGAGGCTCGCCCTCAGTGAAAACACCAAGTCAAAAATAAACATATACACATGTGTCTATGCAGTATGTTTTTCTGTCAGAAAGCTTTGTCCACCTGGAAGCTGAAGTTGAAGAACTGAAGAATGACACTCATTCCCTACAAAACGAAACTGACTGCTGGACTATGGGACACAGGTCACACTGGCCAGAATAGCACTCTTAAAGAAATATGTCACCGATTTGCTTTTAGCTTTGTATTACTAGAATAAGGGTAGTAATTTTAAAAAGTGTGCTTCCCAACCTCAGTTTTCCCCGACTTGAAAAATAGCTTTAGCATTTTTTTTTTGTTACGTGCCCACCAGTGACACTTGGTCCGAGGCTTGAAACTGCAACGCTAATTCGGCACTTTTTAGAGCCACTCGCAGGGGGACAGGACCTCATTCCCAGAATGTAAACAGTGTCCGCCATCTTTGCTAACAGTTATGCTAACAGGACCAAGTGTCACTGGTGGGCACGTAATAAAGAAAAGAATGAAGATATTTCTCAACTCAGAGAAAACTGAGGTTGGGAAGCACAATTTTTGAAAAATACTACCTCTATTCTAGTAATACTAAGCTAAATGCAAATCAGTGAAGTATTCCTTTAAAGACTCTGTAAAGCAAATACAGAGATTCTCCTCTTCACACATTATACTGTATGTTAGACAACGGTGACTGAAAACGTCGGCTGACGGCTGGTGATAAAACATGTTGAGGGGGAGTGTATTTTATTAAAGAAAAGTATTACTGATTTGAATGGGAAGAAAACTTCAGCATGTCGTGAAGGTTATGTGGTGTAATTATTGCGATTCTACACACTTTGATCTGCAGCTGGAAAGAAGAATTTTTATGAATCAAAAGAAAAGAAGAAAAAAACAGCTGATGCGGATCGAAGTGACGGGTGGGTTGTCGATTAAAGATCAAACATGATGATCGTTGTTCAAAGAGAGTATTTCCTCTTGCTGTGGCGAGGATCGTGTTGCGTATAAATGTACTATAAAGAAGTTTGTGTACATGCTCTATGAAGACATGATTGACTCAGTTCTAATCAGGTTCACCTGCTGTGCCAGATTTGCAGCTGCACACGAGCATGTCCCGGCACTTACCGGAGTAAGATGTTCACGAGTCTGAACATTCCGGGTAAAACTGGCATAACACAGCTATTTTATTAGGGTAATTCATTGCCAGATTAAGGGATTATTCGGGTAATGCTTACAGGGATAAGCTATTTAGATGAGTCACAGGCGAGCGTTACCGGAATACTTCATGTGCATGTAAACATCGTCATTCAAGTATGACTGCTCGCTTCAGGATCGGACACCAGGGGAGTGGTTTTGAATGACAGCCTTGACAGGCCCTTAAAAACCCTCAGGGAGCTTTATCAGTGGTCTCCTGTTCACTCGTGAGTCACTGCACCTGCTCCTACACTACTGCCTTTGCTCAGAGATGTCTTTGCCCTGCAAATGTGACTTATCTTGATGCGAAAACACACAGAAAAGTTTCAAATTCCTAAAGATGAGGAAATTAAGAAGAATAGAAAGAAGGGCAGACTCCTGCTGTGAGGCTGTGAGACACCACTGATAGAGAAAGAGGGAGACAGAGTGCAGGACTGTAGCTAAACCAGCTCTGTGTTTGTGTAAGATATTCAATTCAATTTTATATAGAGCCAAATCACAACATACATTATCTCAAGGCACTGTACGTAGTAAGGCAGAAACCTCTACAGTATTATAGAGAAAAGAGAAACCCAACAATTCACACAATGAGCAAACACTAGGCATCAGTGGAGAGAAAAAAATCAAGTTATACTGTACGTTTAGATAAGACAGTTCTGAATCAGTAATGGCATGTTTACAGTACTACAATAGTACTACATCATTTCTCCCAGCAGTTTAGGTCTATAGCAGCAGAACTAAGAGATGAATATAAGCTTTATCACAAAGGTGGGGTTTAAGTTTAACTTTAAATACAGAGAGGATCTCCTCCTCCCAAAGTGACACTGGGAGCTGGTTCCACAGGAGACGTGTTGCTTCTAGACATGTTTGTTAAACACACACATTTGTGTGGACTCATTAAAGGGAGTCGACTACAATGTGTGTGTAGCAGTCAATTAGGAAGAGAGACACAACTCCTCCAGCAGACACTGACTCGTCCAGGCTTTAAGTTCAACCATTGCACGTGAACTTTAATAAAAATGTGTGTTTACCTTTATGTCCTGTACAAACTTTTTACATGATTTGAAACCTAATTTTAAAAACTTTTTTAATCATTCCAATTCTGTGGTCATTAACACATTTTTCTGTGCGGTGACAAAGTCAGAGGTGATTTCCTTTAAGACAACTGTGTCTACACTTGTGTCGAGTGAACTCCCTGTGGCAGTGAGACCATTGCTGCATTGTACAGTCAATTAATTTACTTTAAAATGCCATATGTATATTTATCTTTAAATCCATTTTCGTATGTGTGTTCAATTCCCTAAATGCTGATGTGTCCTTGGGCACATGAGGAGCTGGAACTAATCCCAGATGGCATTGGGGCGAGGCTTGTCATACCCTGGACTAGATGATGAAGATGATAGTGATGATGATAATTGTTATTAATGATATTGATTCTTGAAACTATCCTCTATCCTCTATCTTCTTTCTTCTTCTATTCTTCTTTTCACCCACCTCTCCTTCACTAACCCCAGTCCTTTTCACCTCATTTCTCTAAACATAAGCCTTAGTGTCCACATCAAGATCTGATTGCTATCCAATCACGGTCATTAGATTAGATTTGATTAGATTAAACTTTATTGGGGAAATTCACGTGTTGCAGCAGCTACAGGACAGAGAATAAATTAGAACACAATAGATTAAATTAGAACACAATTGCTGTGCAAAGTATAAAATAAGATGTGCAAAAGTAAAAAAACAAGAATAATCAACCAATAGAAATGTATATTTAAGTTCTGTATTACAACATTTTTAGAAAGGGATAAATAGATGGGGCATTCTATGAATGTGTGTGAGTGAGAGACAGAAGAGACGGGCGGAGGTTGGGGGGTGTTAAAGAGAAACATAGAGACCAGTCCAGGACTGAGCTGGCTCTCCTCCTCTGCTTGTCTAGTCTGCTCCCCTCTCTGTCAGTATTCCCCAACAGACAAAACCCTGCTAACACACCTTCTTAAAATGTTCTTAATAGTGTCCTGCATACTCTGAAGGAGACGACTTTGGGCCTTCTGGTACGGGACATCTGTTTGTGTGGTCCAGTCCAGTTTAAGGTGAACTCCCAGGTATTTGTAATCCTCAACGACTTCAACGTCCAACCCCTTTATGTTCACCTATGTGGTGAGATGCGATTTCCTTTGTCTTAGTGATGTAGATGTGAAGGTAGTTCAGTTCACACCACGTGACAAAGTCATCAATGACCGACCTGTATCGTTGTCCTCAGATACACACACAACACTGGCTGTGTTATAAGCTGGATATGAACGTTGTTTGAGTTGTACATGAAGTCCGATGTGGACCGTCACCTTCCCCTCTCTTCTGCAAAGATTTCCAGCAGCAGAATACAGTGCCACATCATAACAAAGTGAACAAAGTGAACAGGTGAAGTTGTGGTTTTGTGTGGACTCCTGTTTGCTTTTCAAAGCAGGAGAAGAAAACTGACAAAACCAGAGAAAACTGCAGAGTTTGTATTAAACTGGAACTGTAGGAAATGTAGAGTGGAAAAGCGCCAAATGTGTCCCTGACACAACAATCTGTCCTCAAAGCTTCTCGGGTATATTTACACCTGTAGTTATAAGTGATCAGGCACTATCTGATTGCAATCTGATCACAGGTGTAAAGGGATCCTCTGTATCTGGTTCTGTCAGAGATTTATTCCTGTTAAAGTTTTCTTGCTGTGTTCCTGTTGGGTTTCTCTGTAATAATTGTAAGGTTTGACCTTACCATGTAAAGTGCCTTGAGATAATGTATGTTATGAATCAGCGCTATACAAATAAAATGGAATTGAACGGGTATGAAAGATGTGTGATTAAAAACTGTGCTGCACATAGATGCGCTGAATGGGTGAATGGCAAAAGTGTAGTAAGCAAGTATTTTGTAAAACTGAGCAGAAAAATCACCTGTGGCACATAATTAAATTCAAAAATGTTTTTAAAAAGTAAGTTTAAAAAAAAAAAAAAAGTAGCCTAGTTATTCTGCCAATCATGTTTGAATTGTATGCAGCCAACAGCATGAAAATAGAGGAGGCCATGAGCTAATTGGCTCAGAAAATTCCCACATTGTGTCCCCTCTTTTCTCTCCCATTATCCACCATATGAGGCACTGCATGTTTTCAAAGGCCATTAGTTTTGGCCTGGATCACAGCGGATGCAGCTGTCTGTTCATTGTTCATCATCTCTGTCTTCATGGATCTGATGCTTCAGAATCAATAGCTGCCTTAGAGCAAACTAGTGAGCCACAGACTGTAGGCAGCAGCAGGTATGACTGAGAGACAGAGCAAAAAGCACAAAGGTGAATAAGGATGGTGGGTGTTTATGATTTTGATAGGATTATTAGCAGGAGATACTCACTGTGCAGTGCTGTAATTATCTGGATATTAAAGCTCACTTCACAGAATATCTCTGCTTAAAGGGGCAGTTCAGATTTATTTATTTTTTATTTGAGGGCTGTTCACACTGTTTCAGTCACACTCCACCCCAGGGGTCTCAGACTTGCAGCCCACAGGCAAAACAAGTTATTTCTGCATATATATATTTTTTTTTATAATGGATTAATGTTGCATCATTAATGTGTTTTATTGTGAGCCATATATTATCACATATCAAAGTCGAGTTGATAGACTTGTGTGAACTCATCAATGGTTTGAATGTAACAGACATTCATCTGTCATGTCTATGTATCTCACAACCAATCCAATTTCTTTTGAATTTTCAATAATAATGACTTGAAAACAATACGTCAATAACACATTGATCAGCCGTAACATATACACTAAACCAGCTATTTGTTGATCCAGGTGCAAATCTTCACAGTTTAGTGTAAAGTATTGAAATTATACATGGTAGGATAACAATATTCTGTCTCTTTGGTCAAACACCCGTTACTGCATTTGAATTTTAACACTGGCGTCCACTCTTTCATCACCCTCGTATTGCCCCAGACTCCTCCCCCTTTTACAAACACCAGAGCTGTTGCTTTGTCGTCTTTGTCTCTCCACCGCCTGAAGTGCAGTGTGAGAGTCTCGTCTCACTGATCACCTAAGACCTTGGCCCTCACTGCTCTCCACTCTCCCTCCCTCCTCCTCTTCCTTGTTCAACTCTCAGCCCATTTCTTGGCATTTTCGAAATTAGAAGAAGAGGGGGATTATCTACACTCTAAGTGAATAAACTATAATATAACAGTTGACTGGGTCATTACTACATTACTACCGGGCTTCCGTAGTTCATAGCGGTGTAGCATTAACCCTCACTTGTGATCATTGTCACATGCTAATGGAACCTTGTGACCTTGTGTGGAGAAGCTTCCAGGGATATTTAACAGGGATTGTTCTATATATCGAAATTTAAATAGACTTTTTTTTGTTTTTGTGGATTGTAAGAACCGCAACATACTTTTCTGTGTGTGTGCGTGTGTGTGTGTGTGTGCTGTCCACACACACACACACACACACACACCCTTATCAATCTCTGCACACTAACAGAAAACAATTTGCTAATGTTTTGAAAATAGCTTTCCCATCCCCTGCTCCGGCACAGAGAGATGTATGCACAGTTTCATAAACACAATCAGTGTGCTGAATGGCGGCACTGATATTCTGGAGAAAAAAAAATCTCATTATTGTTCCTGAGCTATGGAAAAGCAGTCAATGGCCCATATCACACAAAATACCCCACCCACACCACCACCACCACCACCCTCCAAAACAACCCAGCAGGCAAACAAAGCTTAATTCCACCTAGCAGCAAACAATGTGCAGCAGTTTGCTGCAAAGAGAGAGAGAGAGAGAGAGAGAGAGAATATTACTGATGACCACAAAGAAAACCACCAGCTGCACTTGCACAACAGTCTTGGTCATTGGTCTGTCACCTCACATGTGCACACACACTGTGTCATCATCTGCTTGTCTTGTATAGCCATATGTCTGCAGTGTGCTGCTGGACTGTGTCACATCTGCGTTCAATCATCTAAGTCATCTAGTGTAGGCCACAGACCACTAGTGGGCTTTGGAGGTATTGCAGGTGGGACATGGAGTGGTCTATGGAATCCTTCCATTTGTCAAAGTAAAACAATAAAATTACAAATGTCAGACCACAATGTTATAACATTTTCCTTCTCCTTCCTCATCTCCCATTAGGGGTCACGCAGTGGATCATCTGTCTCCATCTTGTCCTCTCCCCTGTGTCCTCTTCTGTTTCACCAACTGTCCTCATGTCCTCCTTCACAACGTCTATGACTCCTCATTCTCTTTCTTAGAACATAATCAGAAAACATGTATTCAGTATTAAAATAACAGAAACTGTTTAGATTTCAACGGGCTTAAGTGTCAAGGGTGTGACATCGCTTACAGTTGAACAATAGCCAACCAAAAATGATGTCATTGGTAACATCTAGGTTTATTTCAATACAGCAATTTCATTGAAAATGCTAAAGATCATACAATCTGTCAAACATGAAATCATCAGCAATCATAGCAGGCAGCAACAAAGCTAGTAGTGGATGGAGCAATTAAGTAATAAGAAAGAAATAATATGAATAAATATATTTATAAAAAAAATAAGATTATTATTATTTATGAAATGATTATTCATTGGTAATAGGGACATACTTTATTAATTGGTATCTGCTTAAGTCATTGTTGTGCTACATTCTTGTAAGTTAACTCTCCATCGCCCCCCTCACTCATGATCAAGTGTGAAGGAAAGTGGACACTGAAGAGTGAGAGTAAAGAGGAGACAAGTGGACGGACATGCAGAGAGGCAGTAAACAGTTAATCAGACTGTATGTGACTGAGACCACTGAGCCTAAATATACCGTATGGACAGCTTTTGTGATGAATGGTGACAACCTGTGCATAATCAAAGAGTTCTAACAAGGCCATGCATGTTGTCAAACCTCCTCAAATCCCTACACATTACAGGAATCATATGTCATGATGATGTGTCCAAACTGTGCCTCATATTGATGGATGATGAGAGTTGTGTGGGAATATCATTAAAGCACATTGTCAGTGCTGACTGAGATGTGTGCGCCCCCTGCTGGCCCCCTGCACGGAGAACCAGCAGCAGGGAGAGAGGGAATAACAGATTTCCAAAAGGCTCACAGAAGAGTAATGAATTCTGTGATATCTTAACAATATGTTTGTCACTTCATCTCATCGTTACAAAGCATTTTTTCCAAATGGAGAGTGAAGTCTGTAAACAGCACACTCTTCTGTGTTTTTAGCTTGTGGGAACACAGAAGCTGCTGGTCTACTCCTGCCTCTCTTAGTTAGACTGTGTCGCTTGAGTAAATCCAAACAAAGCCTTTCAAACACTAAAGTCACAAAATCACACATTTTAACTTACTGATGTACATCGTGGCCACAAATCCTTTATTCATATATTTATTTATATTTTTTCCATAACTGTCAACCGTGCATGTCAGTGGAATATCTGAAGTTTTTGAAGTTGATCCTGAAGCGGCATGAATGTGTGCACCAAGGTAAAGGGCAAACCATGCAGCGCTTGTGCTATTCATGCTTTCACCACCATTTTGATATCTGGACAAAATTCAAAGGTAATCCTGAGATTCTTCAGTTTGGTGGTCATTCAACAAACATGTCATCCATAAAGAAGATACATTGTCCTTTGTTCTTCACTGAAATATGATATAATATATATATATATATATCTCCTCAGCGTCCATGTAAAATATTACCAGGCGTCTGTGGCTCAGGAATAAAGACTGAAAGATCTATTAACAGAAGACAGGTGAGTTTGAGTCTAATCATTTAAATGCTGCAGGTCTTAAACAAACTCAATAAAAATCATAGAGTGGATGTTTCTTAAGAATACATTCATCAGTTACCCAGCCTCCTGGTGCATTGTGATTTCACAGCCTGCTGTCCAATTCCTCTCAAAACTTTTAATCCCTTGTACATTCCTCTCGTCACAAATTCTCGCTGAGCACAGCGAGGACATTAATTAAAGCCCATGAGGCGTCAATGTTGAAAAGCTCAGGGCGAGCGCCGGGTTCTTGCCTGCAGTATTTGTTCTTCCAACCATGATGTGGATCAGATCAGTCACAAACTCTGGCAGAGCACTTGAGTCTGACATTTGATGATTTAGGGTTTATGGTGATGATTACAGATCACTAAATGTCAGGGACTGTCTGCTCGAAGCTGATGTATTCATCCCGGAAAGCAGGAGATGCACTTGGATGATACACTGCTCCTGGTTTCTGTCTCTGTCAAGAGTGAACAGCATGTGAGGACTCATATAAAATATGTGCACGGCTTTCAACAGATAAAAAAAATGCTCTTCATAGTGATTCTTGACCTGTACAAGTGAGAAATGTCATACATGCCATATATTATATCACTGCAGCAGCAGAGAGGGAAAGATGATGCACCATAAAGAAAACACAAAGAATACACAGATATGAGGCAGCACCATTACACATAGATTTACACAAACTGTCTTACATTATTTTCTCTGTCCTAGTCTTAGCTTCCATTATGAAATCCTTCTTTCTGTACGTCAAAGAATCTATAACAGAGGTGGCAAACTGGTGGCCCGCGGGCCACATGTGAACCCCAATTGATTACATGTGGCCCATCACTTAATATCATGTTATAATGAAAGCATGACTGGGACCTCTTCTTCCTTTAAACACAGCACGTGGCTGAGGCACAGCTGCCGACACAGAGCTGATAGAATAGAGACTAAATATTCTATAAACATGTCATAACTGTTGTATATCTGTTTTCTTTCCACTAATGCCTGGTGTTTGTGGGAATTGTTGGGTTTCTCTTCTCTCTATAACATTTGAAGGTTTCTGTCTAACTATGTACACTGCCTGAGATAATGATAATGAGATAATGTATGTTGTGATTTGGTGCCATTTAAATAAAATGAAATTGAATTGAATTGAATTTGCTAGCTGGGCCACACGGTTGATGTAGTGGTTAGCACTCTTGCCTTTGCAGCAAGAACATGCAATACACTTTTACTTTGAAATTCTATGAAATATCATCATGAATATCGTTATTGCAATATCTTGATGCAATATTGTGTCCTAATTTGAAGCTCATATTGCAGAGTTCATTTGAGTTTGACACCCCTGATTTAAAAGCTTGATTTGAATGAACCATTTCCTTCTTAATCTACCCATCTACAGTATAGTAGTTGTCTGTCTACATATAGGCACCATAGAGTGGACTTACCGGCTGGGGAACAGACATAAGACAGGACATCTTGGCTGTTTACTGAAGGACATTTGCATGATGTTCTCCTGACTGACTACAGATATGAAGAACATGGATGTTTGGAGTTCAGCCCTGTTTGTCTAATTGCATATCTGTAGCAGACATTATGCATTATGTTTATTATTTATTCAAGTTTGAAAATGTTTGAGCTTTGTGATTATTTTCTATTATGTGACATTATTTTTTTTAAATTATTTTGTTTTATTTATTCATCAACTACTGCTTTATCCTACAAATGATTGGGCACTGGAGCCGAGATAGATAGATAGATAGATAGATAGATAGATAGATAGATAGATAGATAGATAGATAGATAGAACTGTATATTGTGTATACAGTATATGGATGTCAGCAGATGATTTTGAGTGAACATATATACAGTATGTGGAGCACATACTCTGTAAATATAGACGAATTGTAGTCACAGTAAAGGCTTCTAAAGTCAGAGCGTCTCAGCTTTGTTTGGACATATTTTTTTTTAACCTGTCACCCTTTGTTGTTTTGTTTCCATTTCACTCAGAACCCTTTGTTTTTGCAGCATTCCTGACGCGAGGAGTTCACCACCTTGTTTAGAGCAGTGATGAATTGTTGATACAAAGGATCAAACCTTTTAGTGACCTCCCAGCACAGCGGACGCACTCACACCAGTGCACTAACCATCCAGTCTCACGTGGCCTCAGAGAAATACACAGGAATCACAGTAAAAGTGACTGAGGATGGTTGTGAACACCAGCCCACTTCCATGGACTGAGAGTATAACATGTTTGTTTGTAGTGATTTCACCACCTACTCAATGTAATGTCCATAACAACGGCAGAGAAATATTAAACCTTTTCACACTATCATATGATTTCAAATTAGAATGTAGTATACAGTAGCCAGCCACTTTACATTTGGCATGAAAATGAATCAGAAGGTTTAATGAATTTAGGATTCAGTTCAGTTCAGTTTAATTCAGTTTGCCAGTCCATCGCAGGGCCACATATAGAGACAAACAGCCATCCACATATTGCATGTTTTTGGACTGTGGGAGGAAGCCGGAGAAAACCCAGAGAAAACCCACGCACACACGGGGAGAACATGCAATCTCCATGCATCTATTCAGTGTAATCAGCCATTTCATATTTGTTTAATATCTATTAAAACTATCAATACCACGGAAGTGTAATGCAGCCACACCAGCAAAAAAACAAACAAGAACAAAACAGATCAATATCGCATTATAAGGTGATTATTAATAATCAATTAATGAATAATAATTACAGTTTGAACAATATATGTAGATTGTTTTACAGTGCTAAATACTAATACTAATAATTGTTGTAAGCATAATAAACTATTGCATATTGTTCCCACAATTTATGTATGTTGTAAAAACAATATATGTAAGTTGTTTTTAAAATAAACTATCACGTTATAACAATGTGCTTCTGTATAATGTCGGAAAATCAAAGCGAGAGATGTATTTTTTTCTTTAACCCTAAAACATTTCTTTTAAAAACAATTGGTATTTAAAAAAAAATTTTTTTATTAATTAATTAATTAATAAAAATCCAGGCGTGTGCTATAGAAGGTAATAGAAGCATTTTGGTGTGGAGTCATTGGATGTTCCTTTTTTAAATGAAATATTCAATTATATTATAATATAGACTAAAATCCAAACAAAAGGTGTATTCTGTTTTCCCGGAGAACAAAGTACAAAATACATTTTTTAAAAAACTACTTCAACGTGTAACTTGTCTTGTTGCAATTTAGAAGTAGATTAAGTCTTAGTCATGTTGAGTGACCTCTGCTGACATCATTCAGTGATGTGATAGCTCAGTTATCCACAAGGGGGCGCCTTGAAACAACACTGGGCCCTTGTGCTCACTGATAGTGACGATGATGATGCAGCAGCAGAAGCTTCCACACGCCTCCAGGTCACACTCAGCTCTTTATGACAACATGGCTTCACTGAGGTTGTTCTTGGAGACCAGAGTGACAGTGAACTCACCACGACTTTGAAGATGAAATAAAATGAAAAAAGAAAGAATAATATGATTTCATAAAGATTATCATAAATCATCAAAGCAATGAATTCCGTGTTTGACCTGAAGTCTCCAAAGATTTTCCCCAACACACTGACATTTGCAGCCACACAAAAACAATGTCTTAAAGGAGTTGAATGAGCTATGTTTTCTGTATTCATTCATAAAATGACCATACTGTGTCATTAGAGATTGAAAACATGTTAAAGTGAAATAGAACAAAAGTGATAGATAGTCATATATCTGCTTTCTTATCTAACTGATATATTACATATAGCCCCTTTAAAGCAGAGCCTTCCAAACTCCAGAGGTTTGATGCGCCGAAAACCATCAAACTACTAAATCGGGCCAGACGGCCACGTCAAGTAAAAAGATAACCTTTTTTTGTTCCCACAACTGATAAATAATGAATAATCATCATAAATAACCTATATCTTAATGTTTATCAAACCATTTGTGATTATATAAAAAATCCTGGATCTGCTATCAACATACTTCATGATAGTACACAATTTAATGTGAAATTTATTAAGTGAGACATCATATTTTATTAAATACATTTTTATAACTTTTACCACAACAGTGGATATACTGCGTGTTGTATAAATTTAATATTTTTACATCCTTGTCTGAGGCCCAAATCCAGCATGTCTTTGGGAATAATTGCATTTATTATATAAATGTTGCATAACCGTTACTGGAGCAAAGCACATCGGTGTCACTGAGGGGACCCTCCCCCTATAAAAGAGTCTGACACTGTGCTGCTCATTATTGAAAATGTAAAGATTTGAAGATTTTTCCCTCTCCTGATTGAACATCACTTACTCACATTTAATTGTACAATAATTAACTACAATGACATAGAGAAAAAACACCACAACAGTCTGTGCCTGTCTGATAATAATATTAATACATTCAGAGACAGTGCAACCTTTATTTAACTCAGTGCCATTATGTCAGTACATCTGAAGTTACCTGTTGCCATTCTACTTCCTCTCTCATAGATAATCTTGTTGATAGTGCAGTGGCCTCACTGCGTACTACATTAGATTGTGTTGCCCCTCTGAAAAAGAAAGTGGTGAATCAGGGGAGAGTAGCACCATGGTTTAACTCCGATACTTAGAAAGAAAATGGCGTTCCACTAATCTAGAGGAATTTCATATAGCCCGGAGAGATGATTTTGTAGCATACAAAAAAGCCCTACGTAAAGCTAGAGCTGCCTATAAATCTTCTTTAATTGAAGAAAATAAGAATAATCACAGGGTTTTTTTCAGCACTGTAGCCAGGCTGACACAGAGCCACAGCTCCACTGAACCATCTATTCCTTTAACACTGAGCAGTGATGACTTCATGAACTTCTTTGTGAATAAAATAACATCAATTAGAGAAAACAATTATCATCTCCTCCCTTCTATTGGTACTGATTAATTTCTTAGCACAAGAGCTTCAGAAGTACCAGGTGTACAGTTAGACAGTTCTCCCCTCCCCGAGTATCATCATCCAAACCATCCCCATTAAACTGTTTTCACGTCCCTTTAATAAACAGCTCCATATTACATCAAATTAATCTATCCTTGTTGACCGGATATGTGCCCCAAGCTTTTAAAGTTGCAGTTATTAAACCCCTTTTCAAAAATCTTCCCTTTGTTTCTAAAATCTTAGAAAAGGCAGTCGCTAATCAATTATGTTAATATTTGTGGGCCAGTTTGAAGATTTCAAGACTTTATGTGTGTTTGCAAAAGTGATTAAATGTGCCAGGGCCTTTGAGCTGAACATACTGTGAACCCTGCATTATTTTCACTAGCTCTCATGCACTGGAGTTCATCAGTCATTCAACAAATAATACAAACAAATATTGTAATAGCATCTTGTTAGAATTGTCCATCACTGCTACAGTTGTACGGTCATGTGGGATGCAGAATATGTTGCCTTATCTCAATAATAATAAATCTGGATGTAAAAAGCTGAACTTTTAACCATTTACTGTCATTTAAATAATAGAATATAAGTGATTGACAATCTCTGACTTGAGCACTGTGCTGCCCTTGTGTAATACATTTTAATTTGAAATCAACATGAGAAATGCCAAACACACAAACACAACACACTGAATGCTTCATGAAAATTGAACATTTTAATGGAAACTAAAATTGTGAACACTGGAGTTTTCTTCTTTTTTTACTGACTCTATTACACTGTTTGGAATCTGAGGGTTATTATCCATGCTTTAACAAAAAAACATTGTCATGTGACACATGTTAAATTCAAAACAGACCAAAAGAAAAAAAAAACATTTAAATAATCATACTGTTCACTTTCAAAGTCAACCTGTAAGACGTGAAAATGAAATGCTATTGCCTCTTATTTTAGGGGGACAAGAGGTGACCAGAGTAGAAGCAGGACAGATGTCTGAGATGACAAAAAACAACTTGACACAACACTGTCCATGTGTGAAATCACAATCACTGTACCCCTAAGGTGTCATTGGGTTAAAAAAAAAAAGCCCCCCTAAAATAAAACATTTCCCCAAGAGGCGATGAGAGTTTAAAGGAGAGACGATTTGAAGTCAAGCACAAACACCAAGTCCAGCATTTTCCCGTCACACATGACTGATTACTGGAAGACGAAGCAGCACTTTCGGTATTTGTTTGATCTTTTTTATTTATATTCTCCTCCCTCACGGTTTCATCACATGCTCAAAGTGACATTCAGCTGCTACAGTAGTGACTTCCCTTCGCTATAAACTCCTCTGAACCCAGCATGATGTCAGGAAGCATGTTATGACATCATCATCATCATCATCATCAT
Organism: Solea solea; assembly: GCF_958295425.1. NCBI lineage: Eukaryota > Metazoa > Chordata > Actinopteri > Pleuronectiformes > Soleidae > Solea > Solea solea. The sequence goes on along the minus strand of NC_081137.1, from coordinate 10,651,498 downwards.
CATCATCATCATATCCCCCAACACCTCCTGTGTCTGTGCGTTTGTTTCAGTAGCTGAATGATCTTGAGTAGTGTACCTTTGGCGAAAGTAGCGGATTCAGAGTCGTTGACTTGCATTTTAGAACATGACCCATGACACTAACACAAATATATTAAGAGGAACTCTGAGATGCATGTCACCTCATCACACTATTAGAAGAAATGCATTTAAATCATTTGTATAAAATAATATGGGGGGGAAAGTAACTTCAAATATATTAACATTGTTGCTATTGGGGGAAAATACGTTTACATCAGTTTTAATTAAGAACTAAATCAACTATAACTCATCAAAAACGAGATATCTTGATTTTCTGTAATTTATTTATTCCTTTTAGTCTCATCCTACTTTGTGCATCTATGGATAAATTAGGCTAAAATAAAAAAAAACTAACAATTATTTTTTTTTTCTTTTAAAAAACCTAACAAATGTTAATATTAAAACATGAAATTGTTAAATCAGTTCAAATGAATCATGTGCTACTTCAGACAATAACTTGATTGACTGGTGTGAGTAGAAACGAGCGAGCGGCCGTCACCTGCCCGATTCATACCCAGTTTGGCTTTAAGGTCACACAGTTCTGGACAATAAGCCGAAGTATTATTTTTCAAAAACCTACAAAAACACACTAACTGCTCATTGCTTTTCAGCTGTGTCCACGTCACTCAGAAGAAGCGGTGAGAAAACTCAAACACCATTGCAAAATATTTTGATTGCAAAAAAAACAAAACAAGAAAATGGCACAGATATATATGATGGAAGCAGATTTTTAAACAATCAACATTGCATCAAAAATCACACAGGCACCTGAACATGAAACAACGGGAGGAAAGAGTGTTAGGTCAAAAATATATGAGGAACTTGCATATAATAGGAAGAACTCGCTATACACACACACACACACACACACACACAAATACGAGGCCTGACTCAGGACCAGGAGGCTGCTTCAGCATCCTTAAGGTGATTGCACTTCCTGGAGGAGTCACTCACTCACTTATTCACCCTCACTCATTCACTGATTAAAACATCTACTCTGCTCCAACAACCTGTTTTTGGTTTTGCAGGCTACAATGCTAATCTATCTTTATTTAAATGCATATTCAATTTAGCCATTCTGCTGCATATAAGTGCTTGACAAAGGGGAGGAGCCTTGGATAGAAGGATAGATTCTGATTTCTCTGTACCAGGACAATCCTCTCAAAAAATATATATACATATGCATATGTATATATATATATATATATATATATATATAAAAATAAAAAGTATTAATCATAAGACTATAGCCACAACACATACTACTCACTGATTATTGATCACCCTGTTTACAAAGCCTAAAGATGCCTCACTGTTCACTGACATTGCTTTCATCCATGAACTGTTTGCCCTTATGGAAACCTGGTTACATCAAATTTGACTATAGATTTATGGACATTCATTCATTCATTGTCCACCACTTTATCCTCCTCATGATGGTCATAAAGGGAGCAGGAGCCAATCCCAGCTGACATATTGTGAAAGGCAGGGTCACACCCTGGACAGGTCACCAGTTCAAACACAGAGACGAACAACTACTCACTCACATACGGTCAATTTAGAGTATCCAATTCACCTCTGGACTGTGGAAGGAGACCGTGGAAGGAGACCATAGAAAACACACACACACACACACACACACGGGGAGTACATGCAAATCCATGCAAACTCAGACTGGGTCGTGAACGAGGGTAATTTTGCTGCAAGGCAACAGTGCTAGCCATAACACCGCAGTGTGGCCCACTCTATGGACAATTGGGATAAATTATAAGGAAGAAGATGCCATAATAAATGTGAATTTCCACAAAAAAAAATACAAAAAAATGCCTCAATACTAATCGGAAATATCTCCTTTCTCATAAACCAGGTCATATTCAGAGGGCAACATCTGATCTACTCATCCATCATACAACACTACACAGTGGGAGCCTAAACAAAGCATTTCAAATACCAGAGAGCAGACTGCCCTCAGACATGGAAGGTCAATGTCAGCTTTAACAAAAAGACGATGGCAGTTACTTACATCCTACATGCAGCACTGCCACTGCCAAAGCTTATTCCCAAATTGTTGATACTTCTTAAAACCCCCACTAATGTCTGTTCGGTAGGGCTGCAACCTACAATTATTTTCACAATTAATGTATCTGTCGATTGATTTTTCAATTAATCGTTTGGTCCATAAAATGGCAGAAAATGTTGAAAAATTGTGATCAGTGTTTCCAATACTATTCTCAAACGTCTTTTGTCCACAAACCAAAATTAATGTGTGTTTTTTTCTTGGAGCAAAAATATTCACATTTAAGAAACTGGAAAATCTGCAGATTTATTTCAATTATTATTATAAAAAAAAAAACGATTATCAAAATAGTTGTCGATTAATTTAGTAATCGATAAATAATGGATTACTAGTTGCAGCCCTAGTGTTCAGCAGTAATAAAGAGGTGCATCACTACAAACACATGGAGATGAAAATGAAGCATCAGACAAATTTAGGATTACAGTCTAGTATACATTGAAAACAGCGGATGGAGCAATGTGCTTTTTTGTCTTGTTTTAAAGGGGAAGTGAACATTTTTCAAGCCCAAAATGATCAACGACAGCACCTCGCATGCCACAAGAGTCATTATTTGGTGTGAAGTCACAACATCATATGCAAGACTCTGTATAGCAGGAGTTAAATTTGAACATTTCCATTTATGAGAACATCAACATGACTAGGGGGCCATTTGGCAAAAAAATAAAATAAAAAACAACAACCAATATTTAACATAGTCATGGCTTTATCAACACTACCTGAGTTACATTTAATAATTCTGTATTCATCAACTTTTTTTCTGAAAAGTAACAGCCCAGAGCCATTCTTTCAAGGAGTATTTCTGGTCAGTACATAAAGATCTTTCTAGCAATTAAAAGATAAAAGCAATTTGCTTACATAAAGTGCTATAAATTCATACATTAAAGCTACAGTAGGCAGGACTTTTTTTTGGCTTTTCTGATCAATAATTCCATAACAGCCTCTACAGCCTGACAACAAAGTCTATAGCATTACGGGAAACACAGGACAGTGCAAACCCTTATGGGGCCCACATGTACATGTTGGCTCGGAGGGGCCTATGATGAGCATTAATATTAAATTTTTCCACTTGATTACATTATATCAGCAACTATGACAATTGGTAAAATATTAGAAGACACAAAACACAATGTTTTATGTGTGAATGTATTTATAAAAACAAATCGTTCTACTCCAAAGACTGCCTATTTTGTGGTGCATTTATTATCAGAAGGTGGTGACAGTAGCAAGCATTTAGTTAGTGGACCTCATGTGGTTGCAGAGGTAATGAAATTTACAAGATTTTTTGAATGCATTTTGAGGCTGCTCCTCTAAGCCTAGCACACTGTAGATGTAGATGCAGAAGTCTTTGAATGCATCTCGCTAGCTGCTGCCTTACGGCAGTATGTTCACTAACCTAGTCAAGTCACAAATCTTGAATTTGAGACTGCCTCCACTTTTTATCTACAGTCTATGAATAAAAAGCTTATCAATACCAGAGGTTCAAAGATGGTGTGCATCTTTCTGTGCCATTTTCCCAGTAATCCTGCTTACTGAAGCTTTAAACTAATGAAATCATCTGAGCAAAGAAACCAGGGATAGGGTTAGTTCCTCTGTAGTGAATAAACAATCCTGATTTGGAGACGGTAATGAAAGTGATGTCACAGGTGAGCTGGCCCTTTAGCAGTCAGCAAATATACGCTTAATTATACCTTTTCAACATGAGCTCTTTCGCAAGAAACAAGAACACTGAAAATGCACCTTTAACATTTTGAACTATCAAATGTACTGTGGGTCACAGCAGAATCTTAGGGTGATGATTTCGTAGCTCCATGTAACCCATTTCACAAATCAAATGGATCACATGGGGTTATTGCACATTGGTTTGCAAAGGTCATCTACAGTAAAACATAAATGCACACCTTATTTTCACATTTCAACACTGTTTGACAAAGTGGCTAGTTGGGGGAACCTAGATTAGTATTGCAATTCTTGTTATTCTAGTCTTATTCTGGCCATGGGCAGTGACCTCTGACTCATTCATTTCCACCAGTAAACATGCAAGAAACATACATTCTGTAAGACTGAAAAGTAGAGACACAAAATCATGAGTCAGGAAAAAAAAAAAAAACCTAAAGTCATTAAATGCAACAAAATGTTCTTTTGACAAGTGTTCAACTAGACAGAAACGCAGGCAACATTATCTGAATGGATATCCTGAGTCTTGCCCCTGAACAAACAGCACAAAACGCAGAAGACCCTGTTGGAAGAAATGTCTCTCACTTAACAGTTTGTTTCACGCTTTAGTCTTTTTTCACGCTTTAGTAACTCAAACCATATGCCAGCAGGGATATGAATCTAAAATTAACAGCCTGCACCGAACTGGTAAAGCCTGGGTCATACTTAACACGTTCTGTGTGCACAGAGAGCCACTATGCATTTCTGCTTGCGCATACATTACCGCGATCCATTCATAGTAAAATGAGAGTCCTCGTCAGTCTAGCATTCCACACATCTTCGTCTTCTTTGAGTGTGCGAGGACCTCCTTGCAAAATTTAAACCAAGTGTCCACGGTTAATGTCTTCTTCTTTTTCTCTTTTGGCCAAAACAAGAGTGCACCACTAAGTGGACTGGAAAGAGTAGTGCCACAGGGAGCATAAGGGGTCAGCACGTGCAATCCATGTGTTCACAAAACATGGAGGTCCGCATACACACCGCCAACACACCCGGACAACGACATTTACGTCACATGGACCTCTGCTGACACGTGGACTATGACCCAGGCCTAACGACCACACAAGATGAAATGTATGAGAAGCTCAACTATTAAAAATGCTTCACCTTTAACGGAGACCTGATTTTCTTTTTCCTTAAAATCTTTTGCAAATCCTGTAATCAAAAAAAAAAAATTGAATGAAGGGGCAAGACTTTGCCTTCAAGTTGGGCACTTGTGCAACCAGTGCTCAGGGGTCACACTGCAGTGCAGAGAACACTCGTTTTTATTCTAACACCAAACGGTATGAAAAGAAAAAAGCACTGACTTGAGTCGAGGTTCCACCTTCTCGGATGGGGCCTCGTATACGAGCTTTCACTGAACATAAAATTTTAACAGGACGCCAAACATTCCTTACTCCACAACTTCAAGGTATTCTCTGCAAGGTGTATTCTCCTTTTGCTCACAATGAACTGAAGCCTGCGCAAAGATGTGTATGAATAACGTCTAATATATCTACAATTAACTTATTTGAATGTGTTAAGAAAGAAAATGACTGAGGCAACGGCTGCCGCAGTTCAACAGGATAAAGGCTTAGGGAGGCGCAGTCCTAGACGCCTTTCTTTGTTGAACTCCTGAACGTCGTCCTTTAAGAGCCATGAGACAAACAGCTTTAAGTTGCAAGTGTCCATTCATCATGTTGGAGAGGCACCGATCAACTCCTTTAACGTTACTCCACAGTGTGTGTGTGTGTGTGTGTGTGTGTGTGTGTGTGTGTGTCTGATGCCCCGAATACAGAGTCTGTCATTCCACCCGAGATTCCAAAAATCTGTCATGTTCAACTATCAAGTGTTTTCACAGTTGTCACTTTATCTATCCAAGAGGATTTGTGATTTCCAGGGTAGATAACTGCAGCACCCAGAGCAGAAGGTCAGTACTGGAAAGCATCTACCTCACTGATCAGGGTCAATCCTTGGTTTCATTATAAACCACTACTCTTTTTGGATCTACAACAGAGGAAGACAGGAGGCAAAACATATGGTTATTCAACATGAATGGGAAAAAAAACACAATCTTTTTTGTCATTTCTAAAGCGTTTACCGTAAACAGCACACAAAATGCCCAAAATGACTCTTAACACTGTAGGACATATGCCAGGTCTGTATGTGGTGCTGTAATGTTGCTACACCAAAAATGTAGAAGGCGTTTAAACATATAAAGCATGTGCACTGTGTCCATTTTTTTTTTACAAACAATAATACATCACAGAATTAAAAAAGCCAGAACAACTGAAGAAAAGAAAAAGTTATCATAAAGCAAAGAGACCAAACAATCTACAAGATTTTGTTTCAGGCCTGCCAAAATGCCATTTATGTGTGGATAAAACATCAATATGATAAAAAACTTAAGCAGATTCACAACAGTCTCCAAGACTTCTGCACAGTACTGAATGTTGTCAGTGACAGCAAGTATCTGCGTCTCAGGCTGGTTCCTGGCACAGCGGGTGTGCAGAGTGCATTCAGTGCCGGCTATGTGTCAGTATGTTATATAACCACACTTCATAAAACCTGAACTATAAGAGAAGAAAGCAAGATGTCAGGTTAACTGAGCACCTTAGCAACATTTATGAGCTAGAAGGACATCAAAGCTTGGACATGAACTTTAACATTTTAAGTGTTACCACACACAATGATAAAAAATAATGCCACTGTCATTGGAGTATTGTTACTTAATCTGTAATGTGAATAAGACTAGTATAACACAGATGCTATAATAACCTGTTTAATAAGTTTCAGGACTTTCCTTAACTTCTTAGATTTTATATTTCTAGAACAAATTCTGTTAACACAAAAACTAACACATTAAAAGCAAAACAACTTTGAAAAAAGCTTTGATTTACCTTGTTTTTGCAAGTTGAAAATGGATTCTATTTCTGTTGAAGGAGAAAAAAAAAGGTGTTATTTTAGACCTCTGCATTTATTGTTTTCTGAGAATGAATTAGATTAAATGCTTTGGTTTTTTTTCTCTTGAACAAGATTTGATGTAGATAAATCAATAATTGATCATACAACAGAAAATGTACAACGGAATAGGCTCAGAGTGAAGTACGATTTAATTAGAGGACTTATGGAAAAACACAGAATTAGAAGAGTGGTACTTAAAACTCTGAATGATTATCCATCAAATCGTAGCAGGTAAGCTTATCTCAGCCCATTTTTTCTTAGTTCTCAATGTTTCTCTTGGAAGCATAAAACACAGTGGGAAATGTTGTTGTAATGCAAGAAATCATTTTGAATTGTGAGCCAAAAAGAGATTCCCACCATCAGCATTATTGACTATAGTTTTGTCTCATCAAAATCAACTACATTTTCTACTTTTCATTTAACAGTCAGTCACAGAAGGCGACTGTTATTGTGAAGCACTCACTGAAGCTAATATTGCCAATTTTTAAAAATCGAAATTAGCTGATTATTTAATAAGCAGTCCACCAAATGATGTATTTTTGTCCTCTGTACCTTGATAAAATTTTACCCTGATCACCCAAGATTTAGTTTTAGTTTTTTGATGACCCGATTCATGAATTTAATATTCAGTTTACATGTTATTTTGATGGAATATAATTGTACTGCAGTGCAGGCATAAAAAAACAGATTAGAGAGAGAACATTTAATATTGAATAACCGATTACTGAAGTTAAGCAATTTATCTGTATTATTTGTTATTATTAGGGCCGCAACTAGAGATTACTTTCATAATCGATCAACTGGTGATTAATTTCTCCAGTACTTGTTTGGTCCACAAAATATCAGAGCATGTTGATCAGTGTTTCCCAAACCTCAAAATGATGATGTTCTCAAATGTCTTAATTTATCCACAAACCAAAATGATTCAGTTTTAATGATTTATTTCTTATATGGAGGAAATACCTCAGAGAAAGTTCACATTTAAGAAGCTGGAAACTCAGAGCTTGTTTTAATTATTAAATAAACTGTCTTTGTAATATATTTGCTGCCTAATTTCACCATTAAATACCATTGACACTAAATCTTTTGTTGCTTTAAACTAGAGATGTTCCGATACCATTTTTTCCCTCCCGATACCGATTCCGATACTTGTGCTGTGGGTATCGGCCGATACAGAGTACCGATACCAGTGTGTTATGAAAAATATATATCATACTATGCCTGCATGACTGTGATATGATTATCATTGGTGGTAAGGTTTGGCTCAGGTTAAACCCTCTGTAAAACATGAACGAATACAGCAAATGGACACCATTTATTTTTACCAGTGATATGGTATTTCGTTTTTCAGCTTGTACGTTTGTTTTGACTCTGGTCCAAACAATGCAGCACTGGCAGAGCTTCATGTTTCCATGACGACTGACCGGGAAAGGACGCACGTGACATAATTTTTACATGACTACAGATTGTTAAAATGAGTCTCTGAAGTAACGCTAAACTTTAAAAACAGAGGCATACATACGCAGGACACAGGTACGCTGGTTAGTTGTCGCGCTGCTCTTTTCATTTAATAAACGGGCCACTCCAGTTTGACTGTAAGCGCGCTGACGGAGCTAGCACAGCTAACAACGCTAACAGAGCTAACTGGTAAATACTGCCAAACCGCCAACATGATGAGCTAACTTTAGCTCCTTGTCTACATGTGTCGGGTGTTAAGTTCTTCTTCACACCTCTAAAACAGCACAGCGCAACTGTTTCAAGAGCGGCGAAGAAGAACCGTGTCAGAGCTAACGGAGCTCTAATAAATTATGTGTTATCTGATTGGTGCATGGACTCCAGTACTCGCCGATACCGATGCCCACATTTTCAGCAGTATCTGAACAATCAGTGGTCAGATGTCTGCCGACGTCATACAAAGCATTGCCTCAGCTCCCTTGGAACCTCGCCAAAGCAGGTACTAAAAAAGTACCTGGTACCCAGTACTATGCTAGTGGAAACGCAACTTATGTGTGCCGAGCTGGTGGTAAACACGCCACATGCCTCAAGCTGCTTCTTGGCGCAGGGGGGTACACATATTCAACCTTAATTGGGTACCTCATTCAACCACACTTCAAAACACTTGCACTTTCACTTTTGGTTAGTTAAATTAATGACAAAAAAAGTAGATTGTTCAAGTTACCTTTAGTGTGATAAGTGACAGCAGCTTTAACATCAAAGGACCCCCAGCTTGACCTTCTGCCAATGGCTTTAGAGTGGGTCTCTTCTTTCGGTGGGCCAAACAGAAAAGTGGTTTGCTGACCCTCTGCAGGTTTAGCACCGCTGTCTTTACTGGGGACTGGTGCAGGTTCTGCACTCTTGGCTGCAGCATTTGTCTTTTCCTGGCCACAGAGCTGCAGCTTGTTCTCCTCCCCACTCATCACACAAGCAGGAAAACAAGCATTAGACACATTGAAAGGGGCACAAGTCCTTCTCTCTGGGTCTTGAGCCAAAGTACCAGGCTCCAAAAATGATGGGATAATATCAAAGCAGGGGTGGGCAGACTTGGCCGAGGCAGCCTGACACTCGCTTTGAGGTATGACCGCAGTCTTGTCATCCTCCACGGGCACCAGCCCTCCTCCTCCCCCCTCTGGCCCTAAATTGAGCTCATTGATGAAAGATAGCCCCCATTGATTCTGGAAGATGTCTCCCAAGGCTTTCTGATTTGTCTGAGCAGCCGGAGGGTCAAGGTGACGAGCACTAGGGAGCATGGGTTGCATATTTAACGGGTAAATTAAAAGAGTACACTTCCTAAGCTCATAGGTTTCTCCATCTACAGGACTGGTTGTTGAGCTACAGTTACTTTCCAAAAGAGATGCTACATTCTCGCCACTTGGGATACATGGGCCTGGTGGAATACTACTAGCAGCAGGAGCAAAGAAGGTACCCACTGACGGGCAGCTGTTTCCATTTCCAGAAACAGGACCATTAGTAAAGCTAGATGAGGTGATAGTTTTCATAGCAGACATAGGGACCTGTGACAGTCTAACAGGAGGAGGCAGTGTCTCTCCTCCGCCGTGAGCTACTTTGTTGAGGTTCTCTTTTACTTTACTTGCATAACTGATCTTGGGAACAATTTTTGCACTGCTATTGTCCACAGGAAATACTGGAGGGGGTTTGAATAAAGTCCAGGAGTCCTCTTTTGAGGGTGAGGAAAGCTTGGCTTTGTGCCTTTCCTCATTCTTTTTACCAAAGTTGCCAACGGTTTTGCCATCAGAGCTTTTCCTCTGCGATTCACCCACTGAAGCCTCTGACACAGCAGGCCTTCGAGCTGCTGACTGAGCTTCTACTTTATGGGTGGCTCTGAAGCCATCAAGTCTGGAAGTCACTCCCTTCTCAGTTGTCTCAAAATTAAAAGCTCCAGACTCATCTGTAGTATTTCCCTGCTGCATGTCTTTCTCCATGTCTTTTATGACATTATCAGTGTTCTTGGCATTGTTACATTTGGCCTTCCGTTTCTTCGGAGTAGTGTATCCACATTCAGAACCGCTTCCATCATTGTCCTTGTTGGAATAGCCATTTGTAATTAAGCCACAGTTTACAACACCATTTTGAAGCAACACAGAGTTTTTCTTATCCAAAGTTTGGCACTCATGATGATTCAAATCAAATGCCTTTTCCTTGTCATTCTTAAGGTCCATATTCTTCTTATGGTCCAATCCTTTGCTGCTCACTTTCGGAACAGTTGTGTACAGCCTTTGTGTCGACTTCTGCCTCACATTTATACTAGTGGTGTGTTGGTTACCATTGCTGTTGGGAGGATGTGACATACCAACAGAATCAGACAGATCTGGATACTTCTCCCCTTCCTCGTCACTGTTGTTCACTTTTTTATTGCCTGAAATGGGAAATAAAATCAGTTTACACTGAAATAATACAACACATCAATCACTACAAAACCTGCCCCTCCAAAAAAGAAAATTCTACAAAAACAGCAATGAAAATACATTTAACCATTACAGTTGACAGATAATAACAGTTAATGGAAGGATTTTACATGACTTTTGGGTCACTCACACCATCAATATTCATGGTACTAAAAAATAATTTATGCATCTCAAAATCAAAAAACTATTTTAATATTTTATACTTTGAAATCTTTTGAAAATTAGTTGCACATTAGGTAAAAATAAGTACAAAAATATCCTCATCTCATATACATTTAGCAACAATAATGTGCATTTTTTCCATCCACCAAGTTTCAGATATTTCCTAATTTCCTACGTGGGGTGAATTAATTAATTTGACTTGATTTGTTTAATTCTTAATCCATTCTTAATTCACTCACTATTTACTTTTTTTCAATGTGGTTTTATGAAAATTATAGGATAGGCCTTTTTCATATGGACATGACTGTTCACTTTACATAAGCTGGGACTGGATGAAAATTAGCCAGCATGCAGATCGAGAAAAACTAAGCAAAACAGAACTCGTCCACCATTATTGTCATTATTTACACCTGTGATTTTCCTTCTGTGACCTGTCAAAATGGCTGCCATGAAAAGGGTAGTGTATTCAGTGTAAGTTTGTGTAGTTAGTGAGCTAATTTAGTTTTTTTTTTTTTTAAAGACTATAAATGGCAGACAATATAATACAATTATGTTGTTCCACTGGAACTGACAGTTTGCAGTAAATGTACCCTTACTTGTGCCACGATAAGCTAAGTGTTCACACTGCATTTTACAAGTTATGGGAATGTGTCAGTCAAATGTACTCCGGCCTGTTAGTCAGTTTGCTATCTTCAGAATATCTGACCTGACATCACAGAGCAGTCGTTGGTGAAAAGGGTGGCTCACAGCAGCATTTATAAATACATTTTCTGACAGTGAACCATTAATAGGTCTATGCAGTGCAAAGAACTACATGGGAACTGCTGTCTCAACTTGGAATTTCCCATTCAGTGTTGCAGCCCCTCGTATCTGTGGGCCACAGCACACACAAGCCTCACTTCACCTGATTAAAACGTCAACGTGTCGCTATACGGCAAGCAAACCTGTTATCCTAAAAGAGAGCATTAACAAATGTACACGGCTATAATGTGTGTTCTGCTGCACCAGACTATAAAGTTGTACCAGAATGCTCATGTTGAAGCTGCTGTGTGGATACACGCTGACTGGTCAACATGCAACAGGCCTGTGAGACGGCTAAGCGTTAGCTTACTACTTTAGCATTTACACGCCCTGGCAGCAAGCTAGGTGACAGGAAGCTAACAGTCCGCCACCGGCAAACAAAGTACGTAAAAAAATCCGACCGCCACGTGTCGGTCTTGCAATGCATCGTGGTTTTGTAAAAAATAATAAAATAACAATAAAAATAATAATAATAAAAAAAATACTAACCGGGTGATAAGAGCATTGACTAGCTGTGATTTTCTAACATGGCCGACAGGAAATAGAAGCTCAGAACATTCCAGCGGAGCCGGCTCGTTTTCCTAAACTGGACACAGGCATGTTGAAATGAATAACTCTCGGACAGCTGCTGGAGACAACATGTTGTGGATCTATAACATGCTAAATACTTATATCACACTGTGGCGCTGAGGGGGTTTCTTTCTCTTCTTTCGTTTGCAAAAGATAAACGGGTGGCGAAACCGACTCACAAGGTCAATCCCCGATATGTCAAACCACTACCAGCGACAACTATCACGCAACGTCAGCTAACCAAGTAGCCAACATGTTGGTGGGTTATTCCACGACAGTGGCCAACTGTCTGTTACACATGTCAGTCATTCACCAGCTGTAACGTTTCATAATTTCTCCTGTAAATCAGATTTTGTAGTGAACAAACTGAGCCCTCTATCATGGTGCTCCCCGAAGTTAGCACATGCTAGTCGGCTCATTGACATTAGCTGACTAAGGCTAATAACCGTTAGCTAACTTTTCCGAATGGCCTAACCTGTTTTCTTCGTCTGCGTTTCCTGATGCTGGCGCTGGAAGTGGCTCTGATCATTTTTCAGACAAGTTGTATGTTGATTAGAGCTCCTGTCTTCTCCGTGGTGGTGATACTGCTTGTCTTGTGCCCGATCTTTGGGCTGATCCTCCATTGAAGTGTAGAATGTCGGACTCGATCGGCGACTCTATTAGCTCAGTGTGTAAGTAGAGAACAGTCCAATCACTACCAGTGTAAAACGGAAGCTATTTGGAGGCTCTGTAAACGTCAGCAGTGAACGTCTAAAAATGGCACTGTTTTTGGGTGGTCACCGCCACTAAACCCAGGCCCAGTATTTGTGCTGAGATATGCAGAGGGCATTTTGCAGCACTTTTCACTCACTGGCAGACGTTTGAGGGAGAGTTCAGACTGAAATAACGGAAAGGCAACACTAAAATAAATCTGTTAAGGGAAGGCAGTAACGGGGTGGGGTTCGTGTATGAACTAAAATCATATGACCGGAGGCTCTGCCACGTCTCCAGCCAGTGGATACACTTTAGCAGAGGGTCCGGGAGAGAGCAGCACTACTCAAATAAATATTTTAATACACATTTCATATCTGTACGGAAGCGTGTTATTCAAAATAATCGTTGTTGTTGTTTTTTTTTGTTCAGCCTTATTCATTTCATTAGAACATTATGTGGATAGTTTTGCAAGAATATTGACAGGAATCATTTCTTTATATTTACATTTTATATAATTTCAGTACTTCACTTCAAAAACTGATATTGCAAATGTATTATGCCCCCTAACAGACTTACACTATATAATATTTGTACATTATGCATGCATGTGTATGTGAGATTTTTTTGCAAGCTTACCTGTACTTCTCTCTGTGCCTTTTGGAGCACTTTCAAACGTCTTTAATAAGTGTTACACAGATAAAGTTCAGTTATTATTATTATTATTATTATTGTTATTATTAATAATAATAATAATAATAATAATAACAATACTAGTAATAATGATAATAATAATAATAATAATACAGGGACATGTATAGAATGTAATTAATTGGTCCTATACATTGTGTTATAGTAATACTGGATATAAGGCTGGATGATATGGCTTATAAATAATATCTGGATACATGTGGAAATAAAGCTGCACACAGGTGATTTTTCTTGACTCATGAAAAGTTTTCTTTTTAAGTGTTAAAATAAAATATCTACTGTTTATAATCAGATCATACCTCATTTATTCCTTTGGCTTGTAGAAACTATGAAATTGACTATAAATATGTCAAATTGTGCTAGAACACATAATAAAATGTTTAAAGCGTTAAATTAAACTGTTATTGAGTGACTTTTTAAAATGTGATTCTGTCGAATCCTTGTATTTTTTAATCAGTATATAATATTTAATTTATAATGTTAAGTGCATTTCACTAATTTATTCAAAATGATAAACATGATGATTATAAATGCAACAGCCTTTAAAACCAGGAAAAGTAACAGATACCCTTTCATGATATGAACGAGATCCAAAATCTAAGTCTCATGTCAGAATATAGATAAAATATCAATATATTGTCCAGCCCTAACTAAATGTGTGTGTGTGAGAGAGAGAGAGAGAGAGAGTCTCTCCACAAATAAGAACAAAATATGCTGTAAAATCTAGGACCACACAAATACCACAGACACACATACTTTATATGTGTGTGTTATGTATGTGCTATTCACTTTAACTTGCAAAATGTTCTGATCATGCAAGGATCGTCTCCACATTGTACATGTGAGAACTCCTAACATCAGACACAAGCTGGTGTGATCCATCATGAAGGCAAATCCAAATATATATATGTATATATATATATATATGCATACATACACACATATATGTATACAGTACTGTGCAGAAGTCTTAGGCCACCATTAGATTTGTTGTTTTAGCAATGCTATAATGACAATAGAGGATAATTATTTCTATTTCACTTTACTGGAACACATCCAGAAAATATGTATGCAGTTTTTTGTTGTTAAAAAAAAAAAATCTCTACAGGTGTTGAGTAGCGTGATCTACCCTTACACTTGAACAATAACACAGCTCTGTTAATACTGGAGTGTAACCTTAATTAATGTTACTGGTAAATCCTGTGTTTGTCCTACTATTTTATTTAAAGAAATATCTGCTGAAAAAAAACGTCTATTACGCCAGGTTTATTCAAGACATGCTTGAGCATTACATACACATGTTGCATGAGTTAAACTCATTGACAGCTCGCTAATATATAAGACCAGCTTTAAGTGGCATCACTTCATTCCAAATTCCAATGATTTGGAATGAAAAAATTGTCAAATTCTGTCTGTCAGAATTTGACAGACAGAAAAAAACAACAGAGCTGGTGGTGCTGGTGGATATGGATTTGGATTTGGATTTGCCTTAATGATGGATCACACCAGCTTGTTTATTTTGGTTTATTTAAGTTGAGCAATTTTGTAAATCATTGTTTATGATAAAACTGTTATACACAGTGCCTCTTACAGGACATTGTATATAACAAAGAAATAAAGACATACTTTTTTCATTGCCATATCTGTCAAAAGTACTTTTAGCATTTTTTTAATGGGCCAACACACTTTTTTCAGTAAAGAGTCCACATTGTGTATCAGCTATCAGCTGCAATGATTTAAAAATATCAGCATTGGACATAAGAAGAACATAAGAACCTTTATCAGTCGACCCCTAAATAAATGTTTCAAAGGCCCATGTGGTAGGATGTATATAGATAAACCTGCATGCATGCTAAAACAGTCATTGAGTATCAGAGTTCTTTGAGAAACAGAGCACACTCTCAAACAAACAAAATATGAAGAAAAGAAAACTAGCCCAACCCATGGACACTTATCCACATCTTCTGCCTGCTACAGGCTCACTTGCCAGTGCGGACTAGACCAAGGAAAAAAACACAAACCAAACTGCATCCTGCAATGCAAATGCATTCAAATGCATCCGTACCCCGATGATATACTCATTCTAAAAACAATTTCAGCAACTGGGCATCCGTCATTTCTAAGAACACTTAATTATACTACTGCACCTAATTTGGTCTTCTTCTTCATCAACTGGGAACACCTGCTCCTCCAGTGAATCCGGGCATGCAGAGCCAGCCCAAGGTATAAGCAAACTAAGTGCCTGCTTAGGGCCCCATGACCATCAAGCGGATCTGCTAGAGCACCACCCCTCTTTGATCCACTGGGATGATGAAATAGACAACAGCATATGCTGGGAGACACTGCTCCACTCTACAGGGAGCTGGGTCCCAAATGTCCAGGATCATATTTCAGGCCTTTACCACATGTTTTCAGGTGTTTACATATCTCTCTGTCTTAAGGATGGATCTCTCACGTGATCCTCCTGCTTCTGGTCTTTGTGATCCCTCCCTGCAGCCAGCCACTGTCATACATGGCTGTACCCCTCTTCAATTGACTCCTGATGCTCTTGAACCCAGTCCTCTCTCTGGCCAGAGTCTGGTCCTCTTCAGTCTTCAGGGTGCAATTAAATGGCTCACACTGGCTATTACCTGGTGTTTAGTGTCTGTCTTTACTTTGTCTTTTTCAGCAACTTCCACTTGGCTATAACTGCTTGCTAAATCCAAGGTAGAGAACCACTTAACAAGTCAATCCAGTGACTCTTTAATCATGGGCAAATGGAATGCACCTTTTCTAGTTTTAGCATTCAAGCGTGATAATCTGATTTCCCCCATCTTTCCTCTGGACTAATACAATGGGAGATGCATGTGGATCTCTATTCTCCCTCCCTTATTATTTGTCTGTCCAACAGTTGTTTTATATGTGCTCTTACTGTTTCATACCATGAAGAAAGAATGTATTGATATGGCAGACGTGTACATTAGGACTGTCGTCTATTACAGGATTCTCATGCTGAATCAAATTAGTGCAATCTACGTCACCGTCATCCTTTGTAAACAATGAGCAATACTTATGTTCAGCTGCTTGTTGTTCTGATCTAGTGAGTCCCTCAAAGACAGGCATTTCCCAGCCCCTCCCCCCTTTGGCCTCAGTTCCCTGAAGGGACATGGAGCCATTACCCTGTGAGGATTCAACCAGACATCAGAGTATCCCACAATAGTCACTGGGACCTGCACTACCAGCTTTCCAGACACCATGAAGGATCGTGAAACCAGCAACCAATCTGGAATGCTCTCTTCTGGCTGTAATGGCTCCACTAACAACTCCATAAGGAACTTTAGTACATGTTAGAGAGACACTTATTAATGTGCCTGCAGCCACACACAATGGGTTCTTCCCCTTTACTCTCCATTTAAGGCGTCAGGTGCCCCACCCCCAACACACGCACACTTGGTGTGTGTGGGCTTCATCTCCATTCTGGGATTTCTGCTACTCTGGAATAGTCAAACAGTCTGGGGCTTTATTGCACAAACAACACAAAGTAGAAACCTTTTATGACAATCATCCTAGTAACCCTGGTGTCTGTGTGTTCTTGAGTCACATTTGAGGATCTTCTGGATCCTTCATGACCAGGACACCCCCAAGCAGAACACATTTAGCCAGAATAGTGATGTCCAGTTTATAATATAACCTAGTAGTTCTTGACCGCTTCCTGCCCTAATTCTCAGCCACGCACAATCGTGCTGCTAATCATCTGATAAATGTTTGTTCAAAACTCTCAGTGATAGCTGTAACCATGGACCCAGTATCCAGCAAACATGGAACCTTTCACTCACCAGTGCAGATATAACTGAAGGATCAAAATGTATCTCCAGAATTATGTGACTTTGCTCACTAGCAGATGTTTTTTTTTCTATCTATCTCTGCTGCTGCTCCCCCTTTGGTTTCAATGTCATGCTTTGTCTACTAGCCTCCTCTGAGCTTCAATGAGGTCCTTCAGCTCAGAATAACTTGAATACCTGTCAAGTGACTCACAAGCAGTACGTACCTAGACAAACCATGGACGCAAATTGTCCACTGAGGGTTTAAGCAAACTTTATCTCTTAATCTTACGCTCAAGCTCTGATCCCTGACACCCTCACATAATGGGTCACGCAAGTCTCTTTGAGATTTAAGTTGAGCTTGTTCATCTGTTTCTACAATCCGTTTCCTGAGGGACATCAGGACATGGGAATAATCTAAGTGACTCTCCTTCACGTTGTTTACGTGTAAAAACCTGAAGGGACACTGAAATGTGTGAACCTCCCTCTAAATATGAACTATAATATTAACAGTCCCACTGTCCTGTCTAGCCTTAGGATGGACTAGACGAAGGTAAACAAACAAACAAAACAGTCCTTTGACAAGAGCAGCTAATGGGCCACTGATGTTCTGCATGAAATAAGAAAGTTAAAACACTTTAATTATGATTTTTTAATAACTGTCAAGTAAACAGTGGCATGACATCATTTAATGCTAAAATACCTGGTGCGCCAATTTACTTTACTGCCGACTACCAGCCGCGTTCAACCTAAGAATGCAGGTCTGATATGTATAAAAACAATAAATGTCACACACACTCCTAACCCTAACCACCAATTACTCAAAACACTGCATAGGTTAAAAAAAAAACACTTAATTCTCCTCAGCGGAAACAGCTTTGTGGCCCATGTTCCTCCTATCGGTAGCTCTATATAAACACTTGGTCCCACGTGTTAAACAACATTGTGTGCGATAGTAATAGTGTAGGCTGACATTTGCAGTTTTCTTTAATTAGATGTACTTTTAAATCTGGTGTGAGTAGGTAATAATATAATAATATTTCTTTTTTATTTATATAACACCTTTAAAGGCTGCTCAAAGATGCTTTACATACATGAAAAGGTAATAAACAAGCATAGGCAATACATTACATAATTGAAATGTGTCCAATATAAACTCAATTAAAAATTCACACAATTAAGTTAAGGAGCTGTCATGAATAGAAAGCAGTTCTGAAGAGGTGACTTTTGATGAGTTCTAAATGTGGTGAGGTCAGTGCAGTCACACATGTGTTTGGGAGTGAGTTCCAGAGGGAGGGGACAGCAATGTGGGAACATTTCATAGTTGTACATGTAACAAGTAGCGTGTGATCCTTACCCCAGACTGAGAAAAAATATACTGCACTCCATAATGTCAACTATACATAGGCAAGTGTGACATACTGTGGTGCAGGGTGCAGTATTGTTCACAGGGCACATACAAGAAGAAAAAGCTCCCTCTTGTGGCAAAAGACGAAAGTCATTTTACTGCAGACTGAGACGGGGTCAGCTGACATGTTTACCTAAAACACAGGTGTTGGAAAAATGTAACACAGTTGAACCTGGATGATGTTCTTGAGTTTCTGTCTCTGGTGAGGGCTAAGTTCTGTCTGACCCATTCCAGTGAATGGGAAAATAAGCATTAATGTATCAGAACAAATGTTAAATGTTGTATTTTATCATGCGTGGTAATTTCATTGATTTATATATAGAAATCTGACATTATTTTGATTAAAAAAATAGTGCCTATCTCAGACTTGGAGTGCATTGTACAATGTCTTGTTGCCCTGCTCTTCTTACTGTATGTGCATATGACAGCTACCATTTACATTAAATATTAATATGACAGCTTCATTTTATGAGGAGATTTATTTTTAAAACAAATCTAGGTCTCTAGAGGAGATGGACTCGTATGCATAATCATATGCACACAGAAATGCTAATCTACCAATATGTTGTGTATACCAAAAATAAAATACAAGATGCTGAACTTGAGTCATAGCAGCAAGAGAGACAGTTATTTCAGATTTTGCACATTTGCCAGCTAAAAATAGAGTGAGACCTAAAAATAACTGTGACTAAGAAAAGTGTTAGAGAAAAACAAATACGTTTAAGTGCTTGGTAGATGCCTTTGGCCTCAGAGAAAGACAATTAGTCTGCAAATTAACTTAAACGTTTAGATGTTTAATCTAATGATACCATATTTCATTATTGAAATCCTGTCAAATTATTATATTTGAACTGGATGGATAAAATAAAAAAATAGCACCATATTTGAACTTGTGTATACCATGCTATTACATGAAGATAGAGTGACATTTTATCCCAGTATTGTCGCTGATGTTATTGAGGCTTTACAGTGTAGTCCAATTATTATATCATAAAACTCCTGTCATTAAAACTGTTTTAAGTCTGCAGGAGCAGTTTTTCAAAGAAATGAAACGTATGAATTAAAAGGGTAGTTCAGGGTTGTTCTAGTGTTGTTTAATTTTTTATACACACCCCAGTATACGACATGCTTATTCGAGCATGTGTGAGTATGTGTGTGTGCTTGGGTTTACAGCAGGGAGCCGAGAGAGAAAAAAAAGATTTTTGATACTTACAAAAGGTTCACCGAATAAGATCTACGTTTGCTTAAGCTTATTATATTTTCAGAATATGTTCACTACTTGATCACACTGTTAGACAGGCTTTTCTGCCCGGAGAGTGAAGCTGAGGGGAACCACTCGTTCCCCTCAGCTATCGACCAGCAGCTACTGTGTCTTTAAACGTTAAAAATGATTCTCTATGGGCTTTGGTGTGGGAAAGTGAGAAGACTTAGGTACATGCTGAGAGCAAAGCACTGTAAGTCACTACCTCATTCAACCACTGATGAATAAAGAAAAAACACTGAAATATCCCTTTACTGTATTTTTTTCTATGCTGTGTTTCCCATACTGCACAGTTAGCATGACAAACACAACAGACACGAGTGTAATTGATTCTTTTGTCTATGTCTATAAAAAAACAGTTTGAGATAAAAGATATTTATGCTGCCTGGACAATGGAATAAAATGTATAATGCTCAAAAGTGCATTTCTTTGGGAGTATTAAAATTGAAATAAACTGGAAGACTCATCCATGTTGCTGGATTTCCCCGTGATACTGGACATGCAGTCACAACACATCTGCCTCAGCTGAGGCCTCTCAGCCTGTAAATGTTTCAGTGAAAGCAGCAGAAGTAAAAGTCTCCTGTGGCTTTACGGTCCTCCTCGGTTGTTGTTGTGTTGTCACAGTGCAGCTTGAAGGTCCTCATGCCAGAGAACTTTGTAGGTGAGCCAGTACAGAACATTAAACATGAGGAAACTCATGGGGAAAAGTGCGCGTGAGATGGTGTCGATCCGTTTTGCCCGATCCACAAAGCGCCTTCGTATGTCGTAGAAACCTAAACCAGGAGGTAAATCGGCGAACACTGGTGTTGCATCCATCTCTGGTACGTTTCCTGCTGACAGTGCGAGTCCATAACTCTGGAAGAGTAAACCCTGCTGTGCCAGCTCGTCCTCCTGGAGGAAAAAGACAACACAGTATCATCATTGGCTCTTCTTTTTTTAGAGAGTGATTGGCTTTAAAAAGAAAATTGACAAGACAACAGTACTAACCCGGGAGCAAACAGTGCACTGCTGGCTGACGTTCCCATGAGGAGCACTGTTGCCTGATGTGTTGTTTCCTTTACTCTTACTGTCACCATTTCCCTGCTGATGGGGGAAGAAAAAGAGATAAAACATGTAGTTAAAGGTCCAGGGTTTATTAGCAGAAAGTGAATATACTACTTGTGACACCTTTAATATGGTCACAATTGTATTATATATTTTTATATGAGTCAGTTGTACTGTTGTTTGGGGTGTAATTGCTATGCCAAAACAATAGGGGAAAAAAAACATGCCCCAAATGTGTCTCCGGCCATAGTCAGCAATACCAGTCAAAAAACAATGCTTCAATTAAGACTCGAGTTGTTGTCCTCATGGCAACCAGTTTGGTATTTTACCCAGTATCTCAAAAAACAAGATTTATCCAACAAGAATTGATTAATCATACTAAACGTCAGTATGTCGTGAACGTCTTTATACAAGTTATGTTGTGTAGTTATTACGATCCTACAGACTTTGATCTGCAGCTGCAAAGCTGTTTATGAATCATAAAAGAAAAAACGGCAGAAACTTATATATTTACACAGAAAGTAATTGACTAAATACCACAGTGTGCACAACCAGGTACACATCATACACTGTGTGAGGAATCATTTCAAGTTGTAAATTGAACAGAACTTGCCTTCTTTTGTCTGCATTGTTGATGGGGGTGGCGCCCCCTGTTGACGAGCCGCCACTATTTAAAAGTTACGTACATTAGCTTTAACACGTAATTGTTTCTCACAAAGTCTACACACCCCAGCAAGTGATGAAGTTTTTTAAAAAAAATGTAAGCAGATGGGTTTTGTGTTGTAGTGTAGTATAAATATCAGAAGATGCTCCGTCAGAGGTTTAAAGGTGGTTGTACCTGTTTTGTCCCTCATATTCTTCTTTCTCTAATAAAGTCCAATGTGAGGCAGCAAGATATGATTAAGAGAATATTCCGTGCACAGAATTAATTACAGGTCAGTGGTGTCTGCTTCTGCCGGCTGGAGAACAACATGCAGCTGAGAGGTGGAGCTGGGTGCAGGGAATAGCAGGTGACAGCTGCCCGAGGGCCTGCGTGGGTGGGTTTGCACTCACAGTTCTCTGTCGCTGTCGCTCTTTAAGCTTTTTTCTCAGTCTGAAGAACTCCTTGTGCTGGCGTGAAACAAAATTAACGGCGGCATATTCCAGTAGCGCAGCAAACACGAACAGAAGGCAAACTGCCATCCAGATGTCTATGGCTTTCACGTAGGACACCTGTGAAGGCACAAAGCTCCAGTCACAGACAGTTCACATTCATATTCATTTATCTCATTCATGTACGGCAGTGACATTAAAATTGAAAGACATCAAAAGAAACATGGTAGAAAAAAAAGAGAATAATCTGTTTTTCACTGATGTTCAAGTAATTGTAGTAAAGACTTTGAATTGTATGGTAAAGTTTAACTTCAAAATAACCCAATTAGTCAAAAATCATCTAGGGATCCACTGCAATCTAATGTTTTTATAAAGAACATTTAAAAACAACACAACCCTGTGCAGTAAAAGAAAAAACAAAAAAAACATTTAAAAAGATAAAAAGGTGAGAGGAAAAAACATAGAACATACACAGCAAATGCTCACACTGTTGGTTATTAGTGATGTAACTCACAATTCTGTTTGATTAATCTGTCAATTATTGTCTCATTTAATGACATTTGGAGTTGAATGAATTGGAACAACACTCACACCTGATTACTGATTCCCTCAGAAAACAACACCAACACCTCACTTCTCTGACTTTATGGGATTATCAACACTTCTGCTCCTGATAACACTAAAGTAAAGTAAACTAAATAAATATTATACATATGAGACAATCAGTGGATGGTCCATATATTTGATTGGGCAGAGATTTTTACTCTGTATACCCTTCCTGACACAACCCTGTCATTTATCTGGGCTTGGGACCAGCACTAGGAGTACACTCGATATGGCCCCCTATTGCTGGGGCGTGTGTTCCTTGGATCCCGAACTGGCAACCCTTTGGTTACAAGCCCAGTTCCCTTCTGCTCATCCATGGGCTGCCCATTTTTCCCTCTGTGTACAATAAACAATAATGAAGTTGTAAACTGCCCTGACCTTTGGCAGTGATGCCCTGGATCCAGAGCTCTGTGTTGTCATGGTGAGCACTGTAGTGATGCCCAATCCCACTCTGGCCGGAGCTGCGTCCATGTTGATCCAGAACGACACCCAGGACAGGATGACCGTGAGCAGGCTCGGTATGTACATCTGGATCAGATAGTAGCCCATTTGACGTTCCAGGTAGAATTTGACCTCAATGCATGTGAATTTACCTAAACAGAGAGAGACGCAACCTGACTGTGTTATCATCTATGGAGGATGCTGGGTGGCAGGTGGTCAGGTGTCATGTACCTGTGTTGTAGTGTTTGGTGCAGTAGCCAAGGCCTTTGTCCTCTTTCAGCACAAACTGAGGAAGAGTCAGATCATCAGCCACTTGCACCGCTCCCACGTCCAACCATTCGAAAATAAGATCGTTCATGGTGTATCCAACTAGAAGAGAGGCACACGGTACGTAATAAGGCCTATGATACATCATCGTCAATGACAAAAATCAATGCTTGAAGGTGTAGTTCAGGTTTGATGAGGCAATGACACATTGACGAAGCTTGCTGATGTTAACAAGAACCAGCTTGAGATCTCTGCAGTCTGTGATATCATCTATGATATCATCTATGATATCACATGTTTGCTGCTTTATCTCGCAGCCTTTTCTGTCCCGAAATTAAAGTTTGTGTCAGTTTGTAAACTAATGACTCCCCTCACTTTAGTCCATAGAGAAAACTGATGTTACGTCACAGCACAAAGGAGTTGATGATCCACTTGTGTTATAGTGGGTCTCTGGTGTTGGGTGCAGTGAGTGGCTAATGACACAAACTTCAGTTTACAGTTGGAAAACGCTGTCTGAGCATATTCTGGAAATATCATGGCCTTAATCTAGTGCTGCTGTAAGTGTCAGCTTTCCTTGTATGATAGTAAGCGTCCATGGTTCAGCTCAGTGCTTACAATGTGTCAGAAAACCCGAACTATCTCTTTAATATCAGATGAACTCACAGCTTTCCAGCTGCATGATACATGTCTGACTGTCCATGGGGAAGTTTTTCAGATCCATGGGACAGGAGAGAGTGAGCGTCAGCCTGGAAAAACAGAGACAGCAACTCCATGATGGCACTGGAATGTGTGGAACATTGAAAAATGATGCGGCCACACTGTAATCCACAACAGGACAAACGTGAGTAGATGAGGGAACAACCCTCAAATCCCACTGCACCATTGTATTCCCTGCTCAAGTGTCTTCCACGTTAAAGGTCCCATCAAACAACTCGAACATTAATGTTCTATTCAACTGCAGCCTACTTTTTAGAGAAGACCGAACACCATGAGCTAAAACAAATGTGTGAGCGCTTCCCCCTCAAAGGACACAAGGGTTCTGTCCTCCAATACAAGTATCAAGGACAGTGTTTCCTAGCTTTCCCTGCTTGTTTGTTCAAGTTTTTTAAAGTATGGTTGTATGAGGTACTAACTCATAGCCAATGCTGATTGATGAAGATTGAAGAGTGAGAATCAGACATGGACTCTTGCGCTCACTGAAAATATGTCAGCTAGCAGGTACACAAGATAAAAAACTACAATATCTTAAAAATATGTTTACCACACTATCTCCTCATTAGAGTCTCGAAACATGAAGTTTGTGTTGCTTTGTCAACTATTTGCTGCCCACATAAAAGTCAATAGAGAAACCATAGGTTTTACATCACAGTACACGGGAGTTGTTGATCTAATGTTGCCTCCCTTCATTTATGTTATTTGATATTTTATGACTCCAGTATTAGAAATCCTACATTCATATTAACCTAAATGGCACAAACGTACCAAAACGAGGCAGCAGCAGAGCAGCAGATCCTGTGTCCCAGCAAGATAAATATGCTGGTTTTAATGGACTTAGAGTCAGTGGTTTACACACATACATTTCTAAGTTCTTGTCGACTTAAGCAGGTGTCCCTGCTGGCAGTCATGTGAGAGTCTGGCACAATGGTGTCTTCTCACGGAACCACACGTCAATAAACCTGAACTATCCATTTAGATATCAGTCTTTTCTTTTCTCCTATAAGCATTAAGTGTAGATGAGCATTATTGGAGATGGTGTGAAATTTTCAACAGATTTGAACCTCATGCCTTGTTATTTTGTTAGTCATCTAAGTTTAAGGGTTCAGCCAGGGTTTATGTTTAATAGAGTAATACTGTTTCCTCTTCAACTCCTTACCATCATGCTACAATGCACTGTTTAGTGCCACATTAGTGACCAGAGCCTGCAGACTGAACTACACTGCAGTGAAGCAAACACACTGTTGGACCACATGTTCAGAGACTTAGAGGCTTATATTCACTTGGTAACTTACCAAACCGCAGATGAGTCACGACTGATGAGCGACGTGCACAATTAAGCCAGATTGATCATTTACATGGAGGATCACCTGATGCTGTAGAGGACATTTCCATTCTGGAATATGCGAAGCAGTTTGTTGTCCGTCGTGACCTCATGGAAGTTTGCTCCCTTTTCGTTTGCAAAGAACAGGTCGGGTTTCCAGATGGAGTCCAGCATGGAGGGGTCCAGGTCCAGAGAGTCGTCTGGATACTCCTTATAGGCCAGTCGAGGGTCATTCCACTGTTGTCTCAGAAATATATTGAGGCGATAGTCCTGTGGTACAGAGTTACGTCATACACACAGTCACTCTCACTGAAAACACTAAGACAACATCACCTAATAAAATCTCCTGCAGCTATTGTAAGAGTATGTTTGACACGTTCTCTCACTTTTAGGAAAGTATGTCAAATATTTACTCTCCCACACCAAATTCCATAGAGAAAATCTTTATTTTTAGCGATGGGGACACAGGAGCTGCTGTCTCACGCTGCCTCATTGGGTAAGTTTGTGTCACTGAAATAAAGAATTTCAAGCACCAAACACATTAGAACACATTGAACTTGCTGTTGCAGGCAACAGTTGACCAGCAGCTACTGTTTACCCATGAGATCACGTCTGTCTGTCTGTCTGTCTGTCTGTCTGTCTGTCTATGTGTCAGTACATCATACAACCACACTTAAAATTAAAAATAGAACTATGATATTTTATTAAAGATTGTGAGGTGGACACATAGGCACATAAGAAACAAACTAGTAACCACAGTCTATGTGAGCACACGCAGACTAGTGTGTGTCAGTCAGTGTGACTCACACAGAAGCAGGTGGGAGTAACATGAATGCTGACAAATACAGACAAAAAAAGCTTTCAAAAATGCACGAGCCAACATGAGCTAAACCTTAATTAATTCAGTTAAACTTCATTCATAAAGAATAGCTCCCAATTTGACAGAGAGATGAGAAAATCATAGTGGACATGATGTGATGATCTTACAAGATGGTTTCATATTTAAGTGTTTTTGAAATTCACTGAGTGGAACACATTTATATACATTTCCTACATTTATTTGAAGTATTATTAGATGAGATTTGTTTCTTAAAGTGATAGTTCAGGTTTGTGAAGGGAACTGAGCTGTGTACACCCCCTGCTGGGCTCTCTACTCTTTACTAAGAATATGTTTTCTGCTTTATCTGCTTTTCTTTTTATTAGACAACCTTTACCGGGTGGAAAAGGTGTCACCTCATCAAATCTATGCTCTTTTAAGAATAGAATAAAAGCTACATTAAACTGTTAGGCAGACTTTAAACACTTTAAACACAGGATTTCAAACACCATAGTCACAACCTGTGTGTTGTGATGTCAAATGATTTTCTCTATGGACTTTGGTACAAGGAGGTGAGCGATTTACTTGAGTTTCCAGGTAGAAAAGGACACATTACAGTGAAATAAAGCAGCAAATATATTACTATACTATTCTATTGTAAACTCAAACTACATTATGGGTTAGGGTTAGGAATGGTTGTCTCTATGTGGCCCTGTGATGGACAGGGGAACTGTCCAGGGTGCACCCCACCTTTCACCCTGTCAGCTGGGATTGGCCTTGCAACCCTTATGTGGAGGATAAAGTGGTAGAAGGTGAGTGAGTGAATGAGTAGATTATGTTAGGTGAGCCTTGCTCGTGTCCAACTATGAAGACAGATGGGACACCATATAATTGTAATTTAGCTTATTAATAATAATAATAATAATAATAATAATAATAATAATAATAATAATTCTCACCATTGTTGTTTCCGTGATGGATCCAAAGCTGTTGATGAAGATGTTACAGGTGACATTGACAGGAGGACCTGACAGAAGCAGAGTATCATCACAAATCAGAGTCCCGTCATCGTCTGAAACATGGCTGATAGTGAGACCTGCTATGATGTAGCCTGGAGACAGCAGGCAGAGCTGGAGGTGTCCGAGCTGAAGATGCTGAGATTAACATATTAGGGCAGCCTTTCTCAAAGTCTGCTCCAATATACCAGTGGTCCGCGAGGTTACAAGAAAGTAACATATCATATTTTAAAATTTAAAATGCCAGTGTTTTAGTGTCAAACAATATTTGTTTTGTGGCACTGTCTGACTTGAGCATTGCAGTGGACCAGTTTGTGACACCGCTGACCGCAGCCGCTATTTTGAATTAGGTGGTCCAGGACCAGGAGTGTTTTTTTAAGGGTTAGTGGTCCTTGGACTGAACAAGTTTGAGAAACACTGCATTAGAGGGACAACTCAGGTTGAACGGTTTGGAGATAAAATAAGAGAGTCATGGTTGAGAGGGTTTGGTCATGATCAGAGGAGGGACAGTGATTAAATTGGACAAAGGATGTTGACGATGGAGCTGCCGGGCAGGAGGAAAAGAGGAAGACCACAGAGAAGGTTCCTGAATGTTGTGAAGGAGGACATGAGGACAGTTGGTGTAACAGAGGAGGACACAAGGGAGAGGACAAGATGGAGACAGATGATCTGCTGTGGTGACCCTAAAGAGAGAAGTCGAAACAAGAAGAAGAAGAAATATGAATGTGATCTGGAGGATTTTTATGACAGTAAACTGAATAAATTGGTCATTTTGAGGTTTGGGAGACACTGATCTAGATTCTTTTTAATTTGTATGTAGAAATCATCAATTTTATATATATATATAAAAAAAAATGTTGATTATGAGAATGGAAGATCACTTAGAGAGTAGCAAGGCATAATGTTGTCACCTGCATTCTCTCTACATTTTGATCCACAGGATCAGGGAGACTTTCTAGTTCTGTTTACACCTTTACCTGCTTATAGCTATTACCATCTTACATAAACATGACAATTCATCCTAATCTGTTAAGATGTTGCTGAGATATAGACATTTGAACTTGTTCAATGTGACCGAACCATGTTACATTTGAATTGTGGACATATTCTGGATCAGATCCGGCTGAAACTGATGATATCGTGTCATACATATACTGAATTTCCTTCAAAATCCACTGAGTCTTGACAGAGCTAACATTTTTAATAGTGTTGTCCATTATAAGAGATTTCTGGAAGCTTCACTCAAACATTTGTATCTCAGATGGCAGGGTTAGGGTTAGGGAAAATGAGTCATTTTGCTCTAATATGAAACATCGCTAACTGCAAAATAACCTCTGCTATCTGCTTCCTTCATGCTAATAAATGGACTTTGATGAAGTTGTGTTGTCATGCTTCCATCAGCGTGGCCCTCGTCGTCATAGACAAGTGAACCTTTAAATATTTCAGTGGCTCATTTTCTTACAGGCAATCATTTATTGATTCTCCTTTAGTTAAATTAGTTTATTTATAGATAATCAGCCGGGACTTACGCGACATGCACTGACACAGATGTGGAGCAAGTATGAAATATGTATGACATGTGACCCCAGAGGCTGGGGATGTGTGGGGGGGGGGCAGGGATGGTTTGGGGGGGCGGCGCTATGTCAGAGAGAGAATGTGCTGGCTGCAGATCGCAGTTAAACTGGCCTGTGGGTCAATAAAGACGAGAAGCTGCAGATCTGAAAGAGAAGTCGGTGTACAAACATCATGAACCTGAGGCTGTAGGTCAGTATAAAAGCAGCAGCAGCAGCACATGACTAAACAAAAGCTCCTGTGGGAAATCACTCACTGTTCTGACTCATCTGTGAAGGATTTGTTCTGCCTCAAGGTGCGTTTGCCTCCACAGGAACTCTAGCGACCCCTCCAGGGGAAAGTCTCAGCTCAGCTTCTTCTGCAGACTGAGCAGCGTATACTTCATCACGCCTGTTCTGATGGAGGAGAAGCTCCTCCAACTACACACACACACACACACACACACTCTCTCTGTTACCTTTGAAGTTTGGTCTGATGCGGGCGTCGTAGCCAGATGTGCGTCCCATCAGCTTGTCCAGGAAGTCAGATGGAGAGGGAGGTTTGGCTGCTCTGCCGGGGAACTTCATCTCCTTACAGAGCACAGACCTGCACGTGACAGCTCACCATCATTACCTCTCCTCTCCTCTTATCATGTGGAAACACAACATGTGCTGCAGGTGTTTAATATTTAACTATTTCTTTGAAGGAGTTTTTAAAATGACATGCATTTTCTAATGTATGTATGTTATACTTTTTTTTTTCATTGCCCACAGCATCAAATTGTGTAATAATTGTCCAAAGATTGCATTTAACTTGTCATTTCTATGAGACAGCAGTGTAAAATAGAATAGAATCCCTTCATTGTCAGTGCATGTCACATACCACAACATTTTGGTGTCTCTCATTAAACAAGCACTATATACATTTACACGTGCACAAAAACAGAGGATAATATAATAAATAAAGATTAAGTGTATTAAAAACGTGAGCACATTTTCTATACAGTAATTGTGTCGAATAAGCCTATTAAACGTATATATAGGTAATGAAATAAATAAAAAATTATAAGTTATTTGTAATATATTGTATATTATTTCTGTTAATAATTATGAGGTGGTGCCCTTTTTTTCAGCCTCCTAAAATGCCTGTGAATGGCACTGACTTTATAGGTGAGTAGAGAGGCAAAGACCTAATAAATCTTTTTTATGACCAGTTTTATTTTGTATTTGTACAGTTTTTGTTAAAATGTTTAGCTTATTTTATTGCATATAATCCTTTTTTGTATTTGTCAAATGTTGAGTGAAAAGACTCATGCATGAAAGTTTTCATTTCACGGAGGTTGTTGTCTCATATATATGTATATATATGTATATATATATATATGTATATAAGAATGTATAATTTGTCTGATTGTGTTATCACAGTCAGTGCTGACATGACTCTAGGTCAGAAAAGCACACAGCTCACGTCCATAATTATGTCAAGTTGTAATCAATAAACATGCAGTTTAAACATTAATATTGGAAAGGAAAAGAAAATCCTGCAATTTTACAGAATGAAATCTTGATATAAATCTGATTTTGTGTCCTACCTGTGTTGCAGAAGAATGACAGATGAAGACCAAACCACACAGAAGACGTGCAACAGCATCCTTAGTTGGTAGAAAAAGCGAATGATGAGACCAACGGAGAGAAGAGTGACAAAGACTCTGCAGGTGGAAAACACAGAAAGCTGCTGCTTTATAATTCAAAATCCTGGGAAGTGTTTTTTTTCTTCTTCTTCTTTCCTCTGCCTGTGTTTGTGTGACTGACTTCAAGCTTTATTTCTTTTTCATGGCCATATGCATGATGTAGGAATTACTGCCAGGACATTTAAAGAGACAGGAGCCTTTTTCACAACAGCTCCAGAATCACAGCAATGTCAGGGATTCACAAACACACTTCTCGACTTCTGCTGACAAAATTATTAAACTATTCATAACAAATAATTTTACTCAAAGTGCTTTATAACACAAATCCACAAACCTGAAAGAAGAAATACTACCAGATTTTCTACTATTTCATCATCAAAGATTAATGTCTCTCAAGTAAAAACCTTCATGTTAAATTAAATCAACCCCCTTTTTCATTTCAACATATGGTATATTGTTGATGTATAGTGTAGGGCCAACATTATTACATTATTTTATTACTACTAAACTATTAATCAAGTATTTTGATCATTTTATATATATAATTTTAGCACTGATCGACCTTTCCCACCATATTCTGCATTTTATGAGCAGAAACAACAAATCGATTGATTGAGATAATATCAACACAAAGCACTCTAGAACAGTGGTTCCCAAACACTGGGTCGGGACCCACTGATGCGTCATTGGACATTTTCTTTAGGGAGGTCCCTAAAGAAATTTACAGAATGTTTCCAACCTTTTATTTAAGATTTAGGCGTCTAAATGTTTTAAATAACATGAATAAAATGAAGTTGTAATCATTCACTCAACATCTGATTCAATTAGTCGCCACATTGTGCACAAATTTGCTTGTGTCACAATTGATTTGTGTCAAGATAGTTTGTCATCTTTGAAAATATCGGAAGTTTAGGAGACACTGTTCTATAATCTAGACGTTATAATTGAGATTAAAGTAATCTAAAAGACAGTCCTCACAGTGAAGAACACAGGATGTAGTAAACCTACAAAACTGCAGTTGGAAGAAAAGTCCGGCAAAATTGTTGCATTCAAGGGATTAAATGATGACGCACTAAATTCCAATTAATTCAGATTTGACACATTTCTGTGTCAGTACACATCCACACAGAGCTGCGCTGAGTTTCTGGTCTAATTATTTCATCTCCAAATAGCCCATCAAGTTCAGAGGCCTTGTGCTTAATCCCCCATATAGTATATATATGTAGAGAGAGAGGGAGTGTGTGTGTGTGTGGGGGGGGGGGGGGGGGGGGGGTTGTTCGGCCATTTACTCGTGTAAAATTAATGTCAAAGGAAGCGACAGGACGTTATGGCTGCATGTGTTTGCCTCACACTTGAGAGGCTGTTCCACACTTTGGCTCCAGAGCTCACACTGTCAAACTGGATAAGAAATGTGAAGAAAACATGAATGCACTCCTAATAAGACGAAGTCCACAGTTAGAGGGAAGGAAAAAAAAAAAAGAAAAGAGAGAAACATTGTGCATGCTTGAGTGTTCTCACCCCCGGACAAGATAAGTAGGCCAAGTGTCATCCTAATGTTTTGCTGGAGTGTACGACGCATTCTCTACCATACAAGTCTGTCTCTGCCCATTTATACTGTACGAACGGTAATTGCCATTAGCTGATGTTAGACCTCAGTTTTAAAGGGGTAGTTCAGGATTGTATGATGAGCACTCACACACACTCACTGACTGCTCTGTGTTCACCCTGCACCCAGAGCCAGCTTGAGCCTTGGCTGTCAGCACCAACACAAGTAACCAATCAGTGGTTCTCCAAGTCTGGGTCTGGACCCACAGATGGGTCAAGGGAGTCTTATTTTGTGTGACGTGATGTGTGACACCAGGTTCAACTAAGCTCAGTTTCATGTCTACAGTTTGACCTCTGAACTTTCATTGTAGCAGCATGCCACACAGACGTGGAAATGTATGTTTATTATTTTTATTATTATTCACCTTCACTGCCTTTGCTGCTCGGACATTGAGGGACTAATAAAGCATTATCTTATGTTTCAGTGAGAACGAGCGTCTGTGTTTCAAGCTGGTTCTTGGCTCAGGAAGGTGAACAGCGGTGCACATAATAACTTTGGATTTAAATTTGGACTGTCCCTCCATGGTCCAGTACTACAGTTGAGACGTGTGACCCACACTAAAGCGTTAACGTGCTTCAGGAAACATGAGCTGAACCTCACAGTATTTACCATCCACACAATCACAGCTCAGTGTGATAACAAAAGCATCACTCCAGTTTAAAAATAGTTTTTATTGCAGCTTTTTCTCACGACAAGCTGCTTTGATCACACGAAGTGAAACGATTTCTCCCATGTTTAACATGTTTCCAGCCTGGTGGGGGAAGCAGACACACACACACACAATCACACAGGTGTGGTGGTGGTAGCAGGACAAAGAAACAAACAGACAATAAAACAGGTGCCTGCACAGACAAATTTCAAATATGAAAATATTACAGTGACAGGATGTTCCACGTCCCATTTTGATTGGTTGCCTCTTAAAGAGTGTGGCAATGATTCAGTCTGCATAAGTGCTCTCCTATAATAATGGTCAGCCTGGAACACATTAATCCTCATGAATGTTGAAGAGCTTGGCCACTTCGTTTAGATCTGCATGTTCTTCTCCATCCTTGATGATCTACAAACAGACAGACATTTTTTTTTTTTAAATCAACAAAATCCACTTCTATGCACACTTTTCATGTTGCCATACTGTATGATGTTTGACTGGTCGCTTGGTAATGACGTTGCTTAAAAATGATGGCAAGACATGAAGCCCATGCACCACAGCGCTACTGAATGAAGAACCCACAACAAAGTGTGTCAACTCAGGACACACTGGACAAAGGGGTTGTATAGTGTTAAGTCCCAGATCTTAATTATTGTTATATTGAATACAAGCCCTATTTACCTGTCAGATTTGTAAATGGTTTTCCACATAAAACACAAAATATGTAACTACATGATAATGACATTTCCTTTGAAGGGATAACAGTCTGGAATATGTGACAGAAATGTAAGGATAGTTGTTTTTTTGTAGTAATGTCAATTGCGTGTCAACAGCCTCGTTAAAAGTTGCCATTATAAAGGAACAGTGTGTACCTTCCTTGCAATGGGCATCCTGTTGAACACGTTCCACAGGATGATGCCCACCACCACTTTGTCCCTCAGGTAGAAGATGACTCCTTTGCCGTAGTTGTCTCTGTGCTGCTCCACAGCAGTAGCAGGCGCTGTAGAGGCCACTGGACTCACAGCTGTGTCCTCTGTTTCACTCTCTGAGCGAATCCCAGTTCCTGCAGTGCAGTTTAACACAAGCCTCAGTCTGACTCTTAGTCCTCTAACTCCATCTCTGTTTGCTGTTGCTTTACAGGATTAAGATCTGTTTCCCCCCCTACCCAGTGAATGTTCCTACCTGACTTCTCTGTAGCAGCCTTTGGTGTGTCCTTGGCAGTGGCTTTGGCAAACACTCCTACTGTTGGTAAGCTGCTGTCAACGATCCCAATGGCTTCATATCCTACATCAGGACCCAGATCACTCCTGTGACAGAAGCAAAAACTGGATTTATCTTTCCTGTGTTGAAGTTTTCCATTACAGTGTCCATAGTCCAATTTACCCCACTTTTGTTTTATATTAAGTTATAACACATTCTACAGTTCCATTAATAATATAAGAGATCATAAGTTAGTATTTTGCTGTGAATAGTAGGACTGTGCAATTAATCCAAACTTATGTTTCAATTACGATTCCAAAAACAAAATAATGGGGGGAAAAAAACAATTATTACAAAAGAGGAAAATAATACTTTCAATGCTGTTTGACTTCAAGTAAATGAGTAATCATTTGAAATAATCGGGATTTCCATAACTGAGCAGCCCTAGTGAACAGTGTCACTATTTGCATCATGCTGCCTCCTACACAAGCTCCTAGTCTTTTGTTCTGCTCCATTTCAGACAGACAGCGCAGCTCTATAGAGCTTCGGACGTCACATGACTGCGATGTTTCTATGACCCTCCATCATGGCAGCCTGAGATGCAGCAGAAAAAACCTGTCAGAGTTTACTGTCACTTTAAATCCACGGAGATCGACCGATATAACGCAAAGCGTGACAGACTGCATATATCTGATCCTTACAATGCCCCTGGCGTGTGAGAGGACATTATTCCAGACCTTTAGTATCCTGACATTAGGACTGCTCCATTATGGAGATAAATCATAATCACAATTATTTGGGTCAAAATTGAAATCCCGATTATTTCAAACCATTACTCCTCAGCAAGGAAAAGTAGCTATTGGCCTAAATGACATCATCACCTAATTTGCCTCTAGTGACTCAAAGCTGCTTGACACTACAGTTTTGCCATTCACCCATTCACTTTCTATGTGCAGCGCCATTCACACACTGCCGGCACAGCCGTCAGGAGAAACGTGGGGTTTAGTGTCTTGCCCAAGGACACATCGGCATGTGAACTAGTGGAGTCGGTAATCAATCCCACAACATTTGAGTTAAATTTATCCCGATAATTTCTGGTATTTATCATGGTAACGATAAATAAACACCAATTCATCTTTTTGACTATAAATCTATCACCAAAATGATAATAAAGCAGTGATTTTGCTAGGTTTTCAATGTAATGTGTCCCAGGACCCAAGGGTGGTCTTTTTTATTTTATGAGTCCCAGGGACATTTTATGAGTCCCAGGGAAAAACAATCCCATTTTCGATGACCTTTTGGCTGACCACACATAATTAATGTATTTCATATGCTTACTAATCACTTCCCCACTCACTTCTATGTCAGATATTCAACATACAAATAGACAATGAGGAAAACAACAACTCTATTAGAAGAAAAGACAATTCTTATTTTTTAAACCCATACAGTTGTTTATAATTACTCTGAATCACTTTAAATCAGACATATCTTAAATGTAGGTCTTAATATATTTGACATAAGCTCACTGAAAATCACAAAGGGCTATGTTATCTCCCCCCAACATGACTTTAGCATGACAGAAATAAAATGTCTCTTAAACAGACTTCTGAGGAGCACAAATTCTCTTCTGTTAAGGTTTGCTGGACGTCATGTTTATTAACACACACACACACACGGTCTATTTAGCTTTGGAACAGTGTACAGCGCCTATCAAATGCATAGAGGGATAAAAATTGATTTCGTCATGGGATGGAAAAAAATGCAATGACTGGTCGAAGTCGTCTTTTCCCAGCAGGCTAAAGTTGCTAAAGTTAGACCCATAAACAATTAAACTGAAATCCGCTGTTCCCTTTTCGCGTAGTTTGAAGTGACACATCGAAGTAGCGTAGTTTAATGTTAAAATGTGTAGAGGTTGACAGGTCTGTGTAGGCTCTGTTGCAGGCAGCCGTTGATGTAATTACTTTGTAATTACACTGTAGCAGAGACTGCGAGGGGGGGACAACGAATGGGCTAGATACATATAACGGAGCGGTAAATGCGTCCTTTCTGAATTATTGAAGGGCTAACAACATCACTGATAAAGGCTACTAAGGGTTAGGGTTAGCACCATATCTTTCACCAGGCAAAACGTCACTGCCCCCGTTAATTCTTTCATCAATTAACATCAATGGGATTTTTTTTATCGTGGGATGACATATGCTTACCCTGGGTAATGTTTTTGACGATATATCGTAAACGATGACATATCGCCCATCCCTAATCTGTGTCTGACTGGTTCTCAGAGCAGGGGACGTGCACAGTGCAGTCAGCTCTGACTATGCATCAGCACGTAATACACAGACAATTTAAAGCTGTTTTCTTAATTTGCTGCCACAGCTTTCGTTTGGAGGACTGTACTGAATGTGTAATTACAGAACAACAGAAGTAGCCAGATTCCTACCAGAACATTGACTGATGCCAGTAAGGTTTGTTAGCTCCTGTCATGTTCTCCCCTGCGAGTCTTCCACTCACAACAGCATGATCGTGGTGCTCTACTCGTCTGCGACCCAGTCTGATGTCGTAGAAACATGCAGCATCGCCTGCCTGAGATGAGACAGAGGGAAGTCTGGATTAAAGTCTTGGATTAGGATGTGGAACAAGTTACTTCATTCAAAAACAAGGCAATCAGAAATGGCAGACTTCACCCCATTCACGCAACCAGCCTCTGGTGGCCTCTGTTGGTCATAGTGGCAAGTGCAGAAGCACAGACAGACCCACCAAAAACAAAATTTGTGAAGTGACAACTAACTGGAAAGAGGAAGAGTTGTCATGATGACTGTCTGAAAGTGGCTGTATGAAAGTGTGAGTGAATGGGTGTGAATGGGTGAATGGCAAAACCGTAGTGTAAAGCAGATTTGAGCAGTGTTGGGAATAACGGCATTACTAACGGCGTTATTTTTTCAGTAACGGAGTAATCTAATTAATTACTTTTCCTATCGTTGCAACACCGTTACTGTTACTGAGAATGTAAAGTGGCGCGTTACTTGTGTTACAATTCGGTTGAATGAAGCGCAGCGGTGTCGGGCTATCTGACAGCCACACATCAGCTGCCGGGAGAGAGCAGGGGTGGAGATGATTGATGACGACACCGTTGCAAATGCGATGATGATTGGCTGGGTGGACTGGTGCCCTGCTCACGCTGTCTCAGTGTACGCTCTAAGACAGAGACAATGGCGACGAGCCGGGGAAGCGTAGCGTTTTTTAAGTGGAAATATTGACACTACTTCTCCCTTACCGAGGTAAAAGGAAATAATGTATATGTAACGTGCACACTATGTCCGGGGATAAGGAGTTTGTCCACGTCAACCTCAAGCAACTCTAACTTAATGAAGCATTTGTGTGTATTTGTTTAGTTCTTGAATGCAAAGTGTGTGAATATTGTTTATTTTCAATATTTTTTGGAAAAAAATATTTTTATTCTTCATTCAGGTATTATAAAAATCTTTGACATATAGGATGTTAAAGAATGTAATAGCTATATAGAACATAAAAAATAATGTCAGTTACTTTGCTGAGTAACTAATTACTTTTACAATGTGGTAACTGAGTTACCAACTCAATTACTTTTTGGGAGAAGTAATTTGTAACTATAACTAATTACTTTTTTAAAGTAAGATGCCCAACACCGGATTTGAGTGGTCATCAATAATAGAAAAGCACTATATAAATAAAAAAGCACATTTGTTCAATTGGAAAAACAAGGGTGAGTCTTATCAAACTATTGACTCACAGTTAATCCAATAATCATTTTAGGCTTCAAGTAAGAAGTCAGGAATAACAAAAAGCTCACATTGGTCCAAGAGATTCAATCATTAACAGTAAAACTACCACCACAACTAGTTAACTGAAACTACATTAGTCTACATGCTTCATAACATACAACACCACATAAACCTGTAACCCATAAATGTTTGCAATGAGTTTAGTTGAAGAGCTTGTGATTGATCAACTAATAATAAATAATTTTTAAATGATAAAAAATACATATGAAACCTAGTGTTTTTTTTTTACTTCTTTTCTTTTAAATGGTGGCTTAAAATTAGCAACATGACATTAAATTCCTTATGACAGCGAATTATTTTTACCAAAGTGACTACTCTGTTCATGTAAGAAGTTTAGAATTAGCAGTAAGTAGTTTATAAATCAAAATTTAAAAAGGAGACATTTTTGCAGATCTACTCCATATACACCACAAAGCCTTCAACAAAAAAAGTATAAAAAACAAGTTGTAAATTGTTGTTTTCATCCCAAAAAACAGCAACTTCATTGTTAACTAACTAATATTTGATTCTATTGTGGTCTTGGCTGGACCAACATGGTGACAAATGGTTCAGGGGCTAAAGTGGAAAGATAGTTTTGAATCATTCTTCAACAGCTCTGATCTTGAACTTACCACCCAGATATTGGACCTGGCTTGCAGCTCTGCGTTGACCCGGAAGCCACCAAAGTCAGAGTCCACCTCCAGACCTGCAGACTTAGCAAGGTCAACATTAGGCTCCAGCCCAACAGCTGCAACAATGTGATCAGTTTCCACCTGCGAAGGCAAAGCCACAAATAATAAGAGACTGAAGATAAAGCTCTACGTTTCCTGAAATGAAATGCAAATATTCAGAGATGAGAACCTACCAATCGGCCATCCTTCAACTGGATTTCTAATTTATCATCTTTGAAGGTCACAGATTTCACCAACGCTTCTTTGATGACTTTAACACCCTCTGGAAAATCCAAATGAGAATATTTTATATTAAAAAATGATTAAAACTCTTGCTCTTAAAATGTTTTCAGTAAATACTGTAAATAAATGGTTTTAAAAAATATCTTCATCCACACAAAACACCCCAAAAACAACTTTAAACGCTGTAGTACATCTACTGGGCCTGTATGTGGCACTGTAACAATGCCACAGAAATACACCATAAGTAGAGAAGGAAGCATAGAGCATGATCACAAAGCTTACACTGTGTTCACAACTTGTTTCATTTTATTTTTCATCATTATTATTGTTATTATTATATTATTTTTTTAAAAGCTTTTTGTATACATACTTTTGCAGATTATCCTTAACTCCTACTTGTGTGTCTCTTTGACCAGTTCTTACAACTAGCTGTATGAATGAGGTTCACTCAAGCTACAAATTAAAAAAAAAGGACATTAACCTCTCTTGACTTTTTCTGTTGTCCAGTTGCTCAGATACTCAGGCAGCACTTTTCCCATGTTGCCTTTCTCAGGGAACATCTGTACCACCTCCAGACCAGACTCTGTTGCTGCAAAAAGAGAAAAGAGCAGCTAACATCTGTTAAATAACAGCTCATCATTTCTTCTGTTAATGTCCACCATCTTGTTTGGGAGTCTTACATCTCCTGCCGAGGGCGCAGGCCAGCTCACTGCCCATGAAGCCGCCTCCGATGATTGTGATGGACTTAGCATTTCTGGACACATTGTCCAAGGATTTGAAGTCATCGATCTGTGCAGGAAAACAAAATGTATGGTATCGACAGGAGGAGGAAAAAGGTCAAATATGTCATACCTTTACTATCACTTCCACCACCACAGGAAGACAGCAGCTCTCACTGCATTGGATTTCAATACATACACTAAAGTCATTGACTTTTTTAAAGCAATTAACATTACCTTTCTCATGACCATTGGAAACACTCTATGGAGCTTTAGTTTTAGTTTATTTCATGTGTTAAGTTTCCAAAAACTGAAATAATCTACTTGCAAAGATCCAGTCCCCAGCATCTCATCACACACTTACAATCCCCAGACTTTTTATTGTAGTATCCATTGCAAATCCATTATTAAACCACAACAACAATAGTAATCATCATCATCTACTTGTGAGTATCTTCCCATATCAAGTCCCAATCTAATATGTGAATTTCCCTAGAGAACACAGCTGCTTCATACATAATTTACTAGGGGCTTGGTTTGTCTTGGAAACTATGATTAAACTAAATGGTGAAAATATTACTTCTCTACATGTTAAACAAGTGGTTTAATACTTCATGTGAATATTCTATACAAACACTGAATAACTGTGACGTTCAGTTGCTTTGGTCCCCACTACAGCATGTGTGTGTGTGTTCTTGTATTTGTTACGTCTTTAGGACCTTTTCTGTCATAAAAACTGACCTCAACAGGATTGGTAGTCCTAATGGAGACCAAAACTCTTTAAGTTTAGGGCTAAGATTTGAATTATGGTTAGGTTAAGTTATTGTTAAGGTTAGGTAAGGTTGTGTCAAATCCAATCAACGCATACCGAATTGTATAATTAATAATAATAATAATAATAATAATAATAATATATAATTATATAATAATAATTATTTGATCCTTCCATCCACGGAACGTGAGCTGGGTTTAGACCGTTGGAGACAGGTTAGTTTTACCGTAGTGATGATGTATTGTTGCAATAGTCATCTTGTATAAAATTGTCCCATAATAAAAAGTATCTTCCTTATATACATATCTTGAATCATCTAAAAGGAGAGACACACACAACTTCTGCTTTGTGGCAAGAGTAAATACAAAGCTGATATAAAGCTAAAAACTGACCTTGCGGAACAAAGTTGTTCTCTTAATCACTTCCTCGTCTGCTCTTTCAATAGCCTGCAGATTTCTTGGCACGCCGCCTGAAAAGCAAAGTTCAAATTGATTTCTCTGCGTTTTAAAGTGGACATATTATACCCTATTTCCCCCATTAAAATAGTTCCCTGGTGTCCTAATGAACATGTCAGTGACATGCCTTGGTCAAAATACCATAAGGATGAAGCATCATAGCAGTTCAATAACCCTGCTAAGCCCGCCCCTTTCAGAACGCTCGGTTTTCGTGCATGGTCCCTTTACATGCAAATGAGACACAGGCAAACACACACCCACTTCTTCCAGGGGGTTTCTGATTTGTCCTCGTTACAGCGCTTTACAGCTCTATTCGTCTCCCCCTCCCTCCACTAGTTCTCTGACAATATCAACATGGCAGCGTGCGCAGAAAACAGCCAGAGTGCCGTCACAGGAAGAGACGTTCTACATAAGGATCGAGCCGAACAGTGCCGAACTGTTAATCAGTTAAAAACACTTAGGAACAGCACCACTGATCGCCAGCGGCGCGCGGCGAGCTGCATAAGCTGGCGCTGTATGTTACTGTACCAGACCGGTGACTATGCTCCGGAGACCGGTGCATAGTCGAGCCGCCTAAACGGCCGCTGTATGCGGCCGTTTACCGCGGTCACCGCGGTGGCGATCAG
The DNA here is from genome assembly GCF_958295425.1 of Solea solea. Taxonomy (NCBI): domain Eukaryota; kingdom Metazoa; phylum Chordata; class Actinopteri; order Pleuronectiformes; family Soleidae; genus Solea; species Solea solea. The sequence continues at coordinate 10,610,058 of NC_081137.1, read as the reverse complement.
CGGTGCCGCGGTGGCGATCAGCGGTGCCGCGGTGGCGAGGTCTCCGGAGCATAGTCACCGGTCTGCACCGGAGCTGGCGATCAGTCGCATACAGCGGCCGTATAGGCGGCTCGCCGCTGGCGATCAGCGGTGGCGATCAGCTGATTTTCACAGAGAGTGCAGCACCTCTGCACAGAGAGTGCAGCACCGCTGATCGCCAGTGGCGAGCGGCCGCTGTATATGTGATTGTATCAGACTGAGTCTGTGCTCCGGTCATGGAGGACGTACTGAACAAATATTTTTAATTAGGACGTGTCAGAATGGTCAGTTATGAGCTCTATGTGACCTTTTCTTAACAACGTGTGTGTTTGTACGTCGGTGAAATACGTCCCCTGACTAAATACGGCGACTGCTGTCTAGTGCGAACACACGTTTGCTGACTTTATCCGGCACATTAGCTTCATATATCAAATCCTCTGAGGCTGGAAGTTTGTGTAAAACACTGTGCTCCACTGTGCAGCCACGAACAGCACACTTGTCCCTCTGCGTTGACATAATACCGCTCTTCCTCCCTCGCCTGCACTCTCGCAGGGACAAGGTGGAGCTAAGGTGGAGCTCTCGAAGTAAACTTACTGGTGGGGCGGTAACATTCGCGGTGAAATGCGCATTATGACGTCATAAGCGCAGGGAATTCAACATCGAGTGTTTTATCGCCTATATTTACACTAAGGGGAACCACGAAAACATGACGGAGTATTCTTTTTCCACACTTTGGTGACTGGTAGGGCCTCCAGAGTCCCAAATATAAGTATTAAAATGGTTAAAAAGTTGATTTTGCGTAATATGTCCCCTTTAAGACACATGCATTACCAGAGGCATTTACACTCTCTTACCTGTCGCAATCAAACACTTGTTGTATGAAATCTCAGTACCGTCATCCAGTTTTACTTTGTTCCCTCTCACGTCCATATGAGTCACCTGAAAATATTAAATTACGCATTTGTTGTGTAAAATCTCAAGATAGTCCAAACGTCAAATGAGATTTAGATTTTTTTTAAAAATCTTAATTTCTCGTGTGTGTTATTTATGCACCTTTTTGCCAGTGAGAACAGCCACTCCCCCATTTTCTGCACTATCCAACTCCTCTGGCTGAATGTAGAACGACGGTGGCTGGAAGAAGATACTGGCAAAGATATACAAAGATATTAAAACAATCGGAGAATGTAAATCACATGTAAACTAATAAGAAATCTTCCCATATGTGTGCTTTTAGTGGCCAATAGCAAGTTGTGTCACCTAGTGTTTTTGAGGGAAATGTTAGTGTCGGAAATAGTTAATCTTCCTCAACACCTGCTTTAGTTCATGTTACCTTGTTTCTTCAGTGGTTTATCTTGCCATTAGACAGACTTTTTAGATTGGTGAGATTGGTATTTACTCAATTAATCAAGTACTTGTTTGGTCCAAAAAATGTTGATCAGTACTTCCCAAAACTTGATTCAGTTTTAATTTCTTTGTTATATTGAGCAAAAACAGAGAAAATATTTCCATTTAGGAAGCTGAAAAATCTGAGAACTTATCAAAATTGCTGCAGCTCTAGTTCAGATTGACATAGGTGACACAAACTAACCAAACAGTAGCAGTGAGTGGACCAGCAGCTCCTGTGACCTCATGACCTAAAAAACTCTGATATAGACTTTGGTGCAGGAAAGGGAGCAATGTACGAGTAAATTCAGTTGCTTGTCAAAAAAAGTCAAACAGCACGATAAAGCAGCAAATATATTCTAAAGATATCATACAATTGAGCAGCTTCTTGTGTATGTATCAGTAACTCATACAACCACACTCTCTAATTAGGCAAACTTATACACACCTCCTTTCTTTTCCATTCCACTGTTTGAAACGCAGTGTTTCTGTTACACTGGAGTCATCGGAGAACCACAGCTCCTTGGACAGAGGTGGTCTCATGTATGGAAGGTCCGGCTCATCAGTCACAATTAGCACCTGGTAGCAAAAACAAGGACAAAGCACTCTTAAGAAAAACACTGGTGAAAGTAGATGGATAATGAGCTAAATTCCACTTTTCTCTAGATTTCATTGTGTAAAAACAGAGGCTGGACTCACCCTGGCATTGGGGTCTCTGGCTCTAATAGAACGGGCTGCAGCGAAAGAGGCAGTACCTCCTCCAATGAGGAGGTAGGGGGCATGGGAGGGTATCTTGGCAGAGGCAGGTGTAGACTCCACTGCTGGAATTTGCATGAGAGAGAAACGGCGAAAGGAAGAGCAAAGAGAAATGAGCAATAAGCAAAAGCAGGAGAGAAATACAGTTCATCAATAACAATAATCCTTAACAAAAATACACCTGGAAAGGAGTAAATGGACCTGGTAAACAAAGAGAAATGAAATTTGTTATGTGAGTGGATTTAACAGTTAACATTACAAAAACCCAAACGAGAAGGAGACATGGAGAGGCACTGAGAGCTGTTATGGGAAAAAAAATATTAAGAACTATATACAAAAGGGGAAAAAGGTGCTTGAAATAAACATTAACAAAGTATCGTATGTTATGTCTGTCAACTTCTGAGCTCCAGCCAAAGCTGGACGATTGTCTTACCACTTTCTACACCTTCGGGCTGAGGCTCTGCAGGCTCTGCTGCAGGGGTTTCTGCTGCTGCTGCTGATTCTGTTAGTATAACCGCATCGTTACACAGTTGAGACACAATAAACCTGCAGATGTGGTAAATATAAATCACAGGATCCATGCACAGATGTGCTTACCACTCTCCTCAACAGGTGCAGGAGATGGATCTGTTAGCTCTGCTGGGGACGACTCAGATGCTGCTGCTGGGTCAAACAGTATAGAGGCAAAAGTTACCTTAAAAAAATCTAATGTGCACTCAGCTGATATATGAATACATATTCAACTGAGGTGCACTTTGGAAAGAGAACATACAACAAAATGGAAGAAAGGAAAATAAAAAGCCCAACATTTTCATGATTAGATGGGGGAATCATGTGTTTTCAAGTCTTACCCTCTTCCACTAAAGGTGCAGCAGGTGTCTCTGCTGCTGCTGCTGCTGCTGCTGCAGCTGCTTCTGAAGTTGCTTCTACCACAGGCTCATCTGCTGTTGAGGCAATCCATAGTATTGGTTTGAACTAAATTCTTACACAGTAACTGAAGATGGAGGATTATAGTTAAAAGTGTCTTAAACTATGGATTTATTTTATTTTTTTGTTTAGGTTTTTCCAAGTGTGATTGTATGAGGTAGTGACAGGCTATAGGCTCATCTTACAAAACCAATGCCCACTTAAAGTTGCCGTGCGTAACTTGTGTTCATCTGAAAACAGGCTCTGTCTATCAAAATTAGACTGAGGAGGCGTTTCTGTGTATACAGCCGCAATGCACAGGTGGGCAGAGACAAGAAGCATTTAACCTGTTAAAACTGCTGAATGGGCAGGTTTTTTTTAAACTAGAATTTCTTCATTAAACTTTTTGTAGATGCTTATTTGGGCTCATTTGTTTGCAGTCGTCTCACTTTATTAGAGCGATGTTGCTGTTGCTTCAGCCATGTTTTCAGTGAGAGTGAGCATCCATGTGTCAGTACCACATACAAACACTTTGAAGAAAAGTTTACTATCTCTTTAAATGCAGATGATGTGTTGCTCTCATTAATAATGATACATTCAAATGGTACACTGTCAGCAATTGAGCTTTGCCTTGTATGTGTCGTATTCAGATAGTTTTAAGTATTCTTCTTTTTAGATGCATCTCAGACACAACATTACAAATATCTGCAGAGGAAAAAATTCACAAACATTCACAAAAAAATGCCAGACGAGAGGAGTTACACTTGATTTCACAAATATGAAAACAAACCACAGAAGAAATTACTGACAAACACCAAAAAAAACAAGGAAAACATTGAAAATTTAAGGAAAAATGTGAGTGTCCAAAGGCTGAACTGAAACAGTGAAAGGGTTAGTTTACAACAGGAAACAAATGACCTTCAACACAACCTGCTAAAAGACATGCATCACTGAGAGGTGAAGATGGTTAAAAAAAGAAAACAAATGGATGCAACAAGAACACAATGTCATAGGTCACGCTAAGGCTGGGCGATATGGGATATAGGAGATTTATGTGCATATAAAGCTGCACACAGGTTGTTTCTCTGGACTCATGAAACATTTTCTTGTGAGATGTTCGTGCTTCTCAAAGGAGAGTGACAATACAATGTAAATACACTCTAAAATAAAACATCTAATGTTTATGATCTGTATTACATGATCTTAAATTACACTTATTACCTTTCATTTCAGATAATGGGGTTTATTTATTTGGCTTTTTAATGTTAAATGAAGGCTATTTATGTGCGTTAGAAACAATGACATTGACTCTAAATATGGTCAAATTATGCTATAACACAAATTATTAGGCTTAGAATTAAATACATTTTAAAAATACCTTTGACAATTTCATGTATTTCTTAAACATTTAAATGATATTTAATTTATAATATCCAGTGTATTTCACAAACATATTCAATATAAAAAATATGATGATTATCAATGCAACAGACTTTAAAACTGGGGAAAATCATCACAGATACTTTATTATGATAAGACGATATCCAAAATCTTAAACCATATCACGTGTCATGATATAGATATAATATTGATATATCGCCCAGCCACAGATCATGCAGTTAACATTCTGGATATAGACGATAACAACACTGAGAAGACAATACAACACAAGTTAAAACATATTCAGACGACCTTGAGTAGAGTGTTTAACACGCAACACAAACAGATCAATTTAACAGATCACCAATGAATCTGCCCATGTCTTCATTAAACTATAATACTTGCGGTAAAAGTAATAAAACAATGTAACAGTGCACAGAACTCCGCATGCAGTGTATAGGAATGAGACAATATGAATTTATCATAACACAACCAATCAAAATAATTGTGATTGGCAAAATGATTATGATGATTGTAAAAACCTGTTTAAAACTTAAAGATGGTAATGAACATTTTAATGAGAAAAATAAGAATCTTAACTGACATCATTAAATCATAAGGTCCTGGAATGACTGAGAAGATTCTGGCTCCCCCTTGGGGAATTTGATGATTGAGAAATTTGATTATTCAATTATTCACTTGATTATAAAAAGTCGATAAGTTACTGTGACTTTTCATAAATGTTAGATGGCTAGGGACATTTTTTTATTCTGTTTTTCTTTATAATTTTAATGAGTAAAACAATAATCTTAAATTACATCAATATATATCAAGATGTCCTGGATAGACTGAAAGATTCAGACTCCTCTTGTGGCACTTTAATAGTAGGGATAGGCATGAGAATTGTTTGATTCAATTATGCACTTGATTGAATAGTTGATCAATTATTGTAAATCGTACTTCTATGTTAAAAAGATACAAAAACGTATACTGCAATGACTGCCCAATTTATAGTGCATCTGTTATCACTAGGGGGCAGCAGCAACAAGCATTTAAACAGTTATCAAAGATTGACATTGTACCACAAGTGGTTTAAGAAAGTGTAAAATATAAAAAAGACAATAAAAAAGTATTAAAAATGTATGTTGGTGAGAATGTCTCTCAACAGAGATATTAATGACTTTGCCCATTCACAATTATCCTGATGATGGAAATTCAGCACTTGTTATTATAGTGCACAATAAACTCATATGTAGTCCCATCCTGTTGTGTGTTTCAGAGTATAACAAAGGAAGCACACTACCTGACAGGGGTTCAGTTGGTTCAGTGGGGGCTGCAGCTTCACTATCAGAGGCCAGAGAGATTGGCTCCTCTGATGAAGATGCTGCTTCAGGTTCTGTTTCAGGTACATCTGAGAAAGAAATTAGCACAATTTATATGACAAAGGTAATGGAATTATCAACAACATATGTGATAATCAGAAACAAGTCAAGGTCACAGGGGCAATTTGGGTTTAAAATTGAATGCAGTTTGATTGATTTGCTGTGCTGTGGTACATTTGAATTTATTTATTCAGGATAGCCCCCTGAGATGAATCATCTCATTTTCGAGGGGGTCCTTCAACAAAATGATACACATAATACAAAATACAGTGAAACAAATTACAGGACTTATACATGCACACACTCACACAGTCACAGACAAGGCTTGCCTAACCCCAGCTAATCCGGAATAAATAAAAGAAAATCAGAAACAAGAACAAGGAATTTTCAAGTGGATTAAAAGTGATGCTTTGAAACTATTAAGAGAGATCAGTATGTCTTAAATTGTGTTGTGTTCTGTAAGGAATTAAAAATTGTATGAGGGAAAATGAAAGTGAATGCATTTAAAAATAAATAATAACTAATGAAAAAAATGTTGGGGTTAACCAATTCAAAGATTCTTAAAGAGTAGAGTGATGAGTTCTGTAGGAACATCTCAGAACAAATGTATCGAGGCTATTATAAAGCACAGTAAGAGGACGGAGATTTGATCCTGTGGTGTTCTGATAGATGAATATTAATTGTGTTATGATTCTTTTCCGGACCTATAGTGTGAAACAATCGATGGAACGATACAGTAATTTCAAACGATAACACATTTTCTTTGTAATTGAGTCAATGTGGGATTTAAAGGATGAAGAGAGAACTACACAGAGCACTTCAGAGTCAGCCACTGCTAAACCTACTCATAACACATAAGCTCAGTCTCACCAACATAAGAGCACATAGGAGAACATCAGTAGTTGACATACCAGAAAGGATATAAACACTTTATCTCAACTCTCCCCACTCGCCCACTCTCTGCCACTTCCCCCATCATCATTGGTTTATACATCAGATTTTTGTGGGCGGAGTCACTCTTTTTTGAGCAGTAAGTTTCTGCTTTAAAATGTGAAACACATGTCTGTTTGTACTGCTACTGAATCATAGCAGGACAAGCGGGCTGCCTTGGCAAAGGAAGGCCTTTAAACCAGTACCGTGCATACAAAACCTTATTCTATCAAGGCATGCGTGTCAAACTCAAGGGGCCACATCTGGCCTGTCATACATTTAAATCCGGCCCACGACATAATGTTATTGTCTTTCATGCTCGTTCACTGACTCACTTATTACTACCACACATCAAGTTACCCTGCCCATAAAAATAAATAAACAAATTAAATGTGGCCTTTGAAAACAGAGAACCAGAACCAGAGGGGGGTTATACGGGGACTCGGCCCCTCATTTATATTTTGCTCCCTCTCTTTTAGCTTTATACGTCTAATTAAAAGTACAGCAAATGTTATTAGCTACAATACATGTTACTATAGTGCTGTTCTACTGAAATACAGCAGAGAAAATCTGGTGAGATAGGTGGAAATTGCATTACAATACTGCTGATTTATTGACCACTCTTCTACATTCATGTTCTTTGAGAGTCATCCACAGTTGATAGCCCTTCTGATGCTATTCCATCAGTAAATCAATTAATTTTATTTAAAGAAAAAGTATCCATTGCGGTCACTAATATATTCAATTTGTGTCTTCAGTTAATCTATAATTTTGCTTTGTTCTGAATATAATCTCGTCTGGCCCTCAACTAATTTCGGCCCCCTCTGTAATTGAGTTGACACCCTTGTTCTAAGACAAAAAAAACAAACAATTCTTATTTTAAAGCAATTATATTCTTATACAAACACACTTATGGGTAGTACATTACATTTCTGTCAATGATCTCTCTAATTTTACACACAGGACCTTTAACATATACAGTATGTTCCCGAAAATTACAGAAATAACAAATAACACAAATTTGTCTCTGTCGCTTCTGCAGCTGCAAACATTAATTAAAAATGTGAAACCCTCAATAGTTGTAGAATAACAAATATCTGTTAATAGAAACTCACCAGGAGGCTCTGACTGGGTAGGTACAGCTGTTTCCTGTTCAGCTGCTTTTTGTGATCTGGATAAAATGTGTGCCATACGCTCCTCATATCTTTGCTGGTCACCCTTGACAGTCTGATACGCCTGTGGAAAAAATAAAAATCACTTTATGAAACAGCATTTATCTGCCAATAACATCCAGTGTCACCTGTGAGCTTTAAACCATGTTTGACACTTGCACTCCGCATCACAACTCACATAAATTCCACCACCAACAGCTGCTGCACCAACTAGAAGGGCGTATATTTGTGATTGCCTTCCTCCTCCTCCAGCAGGTCCTGTGGACATGTGAGCAGTTTGTACGCGTACTGATCTGCCATTATTCAACCCTGAAAACAGTAAACAGAAGAAAAGCACATTCATTAATCATTGGCAATGTAGACTAGAGGAGCCAGGTATCAAACCCACAAACTTCCAGTTCAAGACATCCTAATCTAACCTGTTTGTTTCCATGCAAGCCCAGGCAGGTTAGACGTGGACCTAGTCAAAAACTGAGGTTTTAAATATAATCCTGTCCACACATGTTTCTATTTATTTATATTTCTCTAAAATAAATCTTCCTCCACATGAAAACACAAAAGCTCTATGTTAAGTTCTGTCAAAAGCATGTCAAGTCAACAGGTGGCAATAACCCTGACTCTACAGCCTTGTAGGCCAATCAGAAGACAAGTAGATAAAACGTCACTCTTCTCTTTTGGTAGAGAAATAAAAATGAGCAAAAGTTTGGCTCCATACAATGTGACACCATTACACAACTCCCCTCATGTAAACAAATGTCATGACATCACATACTGACATCAAACTGAAGAGACACTGGCGCACAGTATGATGTGACAAGCTTCTCCTACTTTTTTTTTTTTACACTCTGAATGGAAACTGTGAAAAAAATTAAATGACTAATAATTTAGGAAATAATCAACAAATTCCTCAATTACGAAAATAATTGTTTCAAGTAATGACAGGACAAGACATGAGGTAGAGAGGCTGGGATAGGTGAGTGGGGGGACTACAGGACTATATCAGTAAGTGAGGTAGGTAACTACTGTAAAAAAATACTTTTCATTATACTCAAATACAGTACATATAAGAAACTGTGAGATGTTTACTCTATTAGTATTATAGGTGAACAGCTACCACAGTGGCACGACAGCTTATTGATTATTTTCATAATCTGTTAACTTTATTCTCCATTTTCTTGTTGTTCTGCAAATAAAACATAGAACAATGTGATACAAAATGATACTGTTCTCAAATGTCCGAAAAAATTCTATTTTTAATTTTTATGTGGTTATATGGACGAAGGAAACCAGAAAATGTTCACATTTAATTAGCTGGAGAACCACAGAGCTTGTTTATTTATTAAAACACCACTTATACTAATTAATCGATTACCAAAATAGTAACAAATAATCAAGTACTCATTGCAGCTCTGTACTAAGGTCATTTTCTGGTGAGTTTTTCCAGCACTTATTACAGCACTTGACAACGGAAGGTGGCGCTACAGGAAACAAATCTCTACAGGGAAACAGAATCCGACACACCACACCAGTACAGTCTGTGAAGATTGTGGGAGCGAACGTGTTACACCATACATGCGCACAGCAACATAGTACTCAGAGCAAACATGACAGAAACATGCGACTTAATTTTCTTTGTCCACTGTGCTTGTTTTTAGGGACAATAACTCAGACAAGATACGCAATCAATAAAGTGAATAATGCTGGAAGTTAGCTAGTAATGTGTTTTTGCAATGTGTTAATTAGCGAAGATGACGTAAAGATCTTCGTAAATCTGGTCAACAGCCGGTCACGTTGCCCGGAGTGTAGTTTAATTACGGTCGACGTTGCAGCATGTGTTGCGTTTTTGAATTGGTGCTAACTAGTGAGTTAGTGGGACTAGTTACTGACCTGCTCTCCTCGCATTCTCCCGGCACAGAGTAGATGAAGCTCTGGCTAAAGGTGAGAGTTTTCGCCACACACTTCTACATCTCAGCATTGTGGCTCAACTCCGCTGTAGCGGTTCCCAGTCAGACAGAACCACCACTAACTAGGTAACGTTCACCTTCTCCAGCTGTCACTTGCACACACCGACAACTAGCAGCAGCGCGCTACACGTCAAGGCCAGAGACAGGTCATACGCTTGCAGGGAATCATGGGTAACTGTAAAGACTCTTTGGACACTTAAGAATAGTCACCGAGAGAGAACCGGAAAGATGGCGCATTTAGAAGAAACATGGCGTCAGTCCTGGTATTAACACAAAACAAGTCCCATAACGTGGTTAAACACTGGACTGTGTTTCTGTTGTCATTTGGTTTTACTGCGGCGTATCGCACTCTTACAGCTGCATACTTTAAGATAAGCAGATAAACTGTGAGTGGAGTAGGACCAGTTGGATGTTCTTTCTTTCAAGGCTCTTTGGTAACTGTCGTAAACCACTCTTTTCTTGTTCGACACATTTGTACAGATTAGATGGCGCCAGCATGCGCTACTGCCCTCCACAGGTTGTTTAAGATAAAACAAAAAACATACCGGTGCTGCAGACACCCCCTTCTCAACACTGCAGCTAATTGAATGTCGAGTCCGCCGCATGAACATGCATTTGATAGATAACAGTCCATTTAATCCATATAATAGTGAGTGGTACCAGTCAGATGTTCTGTAAATCCAGTACAACCACCAAAAGCTTTCCCAAAAGGGATTGTAGCACCCCACCCTCTCTCTCTCTTTTAACCAACACAGTTATAACACAGAAGCATGACCTTGCATGCATACAAAACACCAAGACCAACCAATAATAATATACCACCAATACATTCCAAGAGAAGAAGAAGAATTAAAAGGAATTTATTAATTTGATCCCACCAAAACACATGAAGCAAACGGTAATGGACATGGGTTAGTCTCTTTTTTTATGAATATGTTTTTAAGATCTACTGTGTCAGTGTTAGATAAGATACTGTAATGCAATGAAGAAGGCAACTGCATACGTTTATGAGTGGAGAAAAAGGAAAAGCATTTGTGAGTTATGCATACAAACTCTTTCTGTTTTCACTGAGTCATGGTATAGTATATTATGTCGCCCTCTGGTGGTTACTGGAGAAATCTGGAGCATGCGACACTGGGTTTCTAGTACTCACCAATACCAAAAAAAGTCTGTGCTTAATTACTGTGGTTGTGGATAAATGTGTTTGTATTGTAATTCACAGGTAAGACAGTGTCACACATGCAGTATTGTCTTTGGTAGAAATAAACTCATTATCAATGCAATGAAGTTCTTGTGTTGTTTCTTTATCTGGTTGGGCATTTTTTCTTGACATAATATATCCATGTATGTAAACACAAATGTAGACAGGTCTGAGACTATTATGTATTCAATTGCAAGTCCAAATCAAAAGAAGGAAGGAAAAAGAAAATATAAAGTGTGACAATTGAATTAAATAACAAATGTCTATACAGGTTTGCTTCATTCTTATGTCCTTAATTCTAGTGGTGGTTTCCTCCACTTCTACAAAATAAAATAAGCCTCTTTCCAGCTGTATTTATGCCCTATATGCTAAAGTTACCACTTCTGATATAAAAGATTTCCGTACAAATATAGTGTCAGGATTAAGTATTGATTTTCTTTTCTTTTATTTATTTTTTCACTATTATTCTCACATTCTTCCTCTGGTGTTTCATTATTTGTAAACTGGTGACATGTCATTTCCTCAGCTCCTTTTTGTGTGTCTTCTATTTTTTCTGTGTCTTTATGTTGTCACACGAAGCACCGAGTGCTATACATAAAGTGTGAGTCATTGTCATGATTCATGATTCATGACTGAGTCATGATTGAGCCCAACCTACATTTCGAGATAATCTCATCTAGCAGATGAACGGGCAGACGGACAAAACCCACAATCTCCTTGATGGAGATCTAATCTGATAAAATACTCCAGAAGTTACATGTACTGATCCTCTGAGCAGGGGAGGAGGGTTTATGTATGAAGTTCCTCATCGATGCAGCCAGTCTGACTTAGTGAAACCCTGAGAGAGAAACCGCCTCGACATGGACGTTTGAATCTGTTTTCCCCTCTGTAAACCACTTCTCGTTTCTGTACAGTTCACACATATTTCTGCCCAAACAACCAGCAACAGCAAAATGGAGTAACATGCCTATTGTACTGAACTTAAACCTAAAGGAAAGATCATTAAAACAATGTGTGACTCAGTGTGTGCTTGTTATAGGTCAATACAACTGACTCCTCTAACCTGTCAAACCTCACTCTCACTCTCTCTCTCTCTCCCTCTCTCTCCCTCTCTTTCTCTCTGTATGTTCTTTGTCATCAGCCCTGGAGGCCAACAGCTCCATCCACTTGCACTGTAGAGAATAAACAATTAATTCTCTTTGTCCCACTCTGTCTCTGCCCCCGCCTCTGTCTGTCTGTCTGTCCGTCTATCTGTCTGTGTGATCAATTTCTTGACTTCCTCCTTTTGCAGTGGCTGGGCTGAGCAGAGGACAGGATATGCTTCACAGTGCTCTCAGTTTCACAGCAGCAGCAGAAGCAGCAGCAGCAGCAGTAGAAGCAGCAGCAGCAGCAGCAGTGAGGACGACACGCTCTGCAGTCAAGATGAGTGCTGGTGATGTGGTCTGCAAAGGATGGCTCATTAAATCCCCACCAGAGAAGAAACTAAAAAGATTTGTGAGTAGGATTACACTCTGGGTAGCCGTGTGTGCATGTGTTTGTGTCCTCTGTGGGAATGCCAGTGTTTTGTTGTTTTGTCTGATGTTCTGATGGTGAGTGAGGATTCAGAGACACGCTGGATGCATCTGTGCTTAAGCTGTAATGCGGTCATATTATTTCATATATACGACGCTCACTGCTGTGTCTCTGAGTCTCACCTCCACAGTTATTATTCAACCATGTTGTGATGAAATCAATATGTCACAAGCTGCAAATGTACCTCTGACAGACAGGGGATTAGTCTTACAACAAAGTATATATAATTGCTTACATGGACAGTATACAAGCCTCACTGTTGTGTGGATGTTCGGGTCATGTGATAATGTCGGCCACTCTTGTTCTGTGTATGTGTGTGTGTGTGTGTGTGTGTTGTGAAACATGCGAACGCAGCGTCAGCAGCAGCTCAGACCCACACACACACAGTTTAGACCTAGGAGACTTAAACAGAAATAGTCCGGCTTTGTGATGACTGTTTGCACTTCCTCAGTGCAAACAGAGGTGGAGGAGGCCAGTTTATCAACAGTAGTGCAGGGAGAAAGGGTGGGTGGAGGTGTGTGTGTGCATGTGTGTGTACTTGTTACCTCTTTAGGACCTCTATTATAAACACTGACTTTGTCAAGACCAGTAGTCATAATGTCCTAATGAGGCAGAACCTAATTTCTGAGGAACTGGTGGGGTTTAGGGCTAATATTTGAATTGTGGTCAGGTTAAGGTTAGGCATTAACTATGGTTATAGATAACGTGTAAGGATAACACTTTGTTTAGACTTTCCAAATGAATGGAATTCAATGAAAGTCTGTAAAAGGATAGCTGTGATGGTTAAGGTCAGGGTAACGGGTTAGGGGTCAAATAGAGTCTGTAATACAATGCACGGACGGACCTGTGTGCGTGTGTGTGTGTGTACTTGGATTATATCTTTGTGAGGTCTAAAACATAAATAACTATCTTTGTAGGGACTTTTTGTCTGGGCCCCACAACTTTAAATGTTTTTTTCAGGGTTAAGATCTGGTTTTAGGGTTATGGTTAGAATTGGGTTTAAGTTAGGGTTTGGCAGTTGTGATGGTTTAAGGACATGGTTAAGGTTATGGTTAGAGAATGTGTCCAGGAAACACATGGAAGTCAATGTATTGTCCTCTGAAATCATGGAAATTAGACTGTGTCTGAGTGTGTGTGTGTGTGTGTGTGCGTGCGTGTGTGTGTGTGCGATGGAGTTTTTAGTTTTGCGTTGGTGGGAAACAGAAACTTATTTAGAACCATGCAAATCTTGTTGATGCCTGAGAACAAAGTGAATGCATGTGTTTCAGGCTGTTGTTTGATGAATAACACACCGAGTAAAATCATCATCATAGAAAAGGAAAAAAAAATGTTTTGATGGTAATCAAACATTCTTTACACACAGGTGTTTGCTCAGTCATTTACTATGTTTCCCTTTAGCATCTATTTTTAGAGTCAAGCATCAACACCTATTGAGACACAATCTTTTAGTCAGACTGGCAGATTGTCTTCTGCAGGCTTCACATATACGTTTCTGCATCTTCCTGCACTGTAACTACTCTTTTAAACCGTTGTCTTTTGTGGTGTATTTTATTGTGAAAGAATAAAGCAAATCAAAGGAAAAGTTCAGGTTTTAGCTGTAAGTGTGGTTGAGGTATGGACACAGTCAGTGCTTGACCGTGTTCTTCACACACACACATGCTGTGATGGAGGCAGCAGTGGATCAACAACTTCTATGAGCTGTGATTGAAAATTGCTTATTTTTTTCTATAGACTTTGGTCCAGTAAAGTAGGCCGTTCATAAAGCTAGCATACAATTGGAAACGTTGGATTAATGACATATTCTTAAGATATCATAGACTTAATGACATGTTGATTTTGGAAGTGAGACTTTATTCAGCACAATGTGTCAAAAAACCCAAACTATCCTATTAAAAATAAAATAAAGATGGTAGTTTATTTTATTTTTGGTACACATGTTAACGAATGAATTACGGACTTTAATTTCTGTTTGTTTTGTGCAACTAAATATTTCAATCAATGATTGAAATAGGACCAGGCTGAATGAAGCTCAAGGCTTATTTTGGCCTGGAATTTATCGAATGACCCAGAACATCAGCAACAACACCACAAAACCAAACATGTTGAAAATCAACAAACCAATCCAACAAAAACAAATAAAAACACTTAATTCACATTTTCTTAATTTGAATGATGACCCTTCATTATTTTGTCTTGTTTGTTTTGCTTTTCTGAAACATATTAGAGCGCTACACAATTATATAGCATTTGTTCTCACTTTATAATTTTCAAATATAAACAACCCTGTTAAATTCCAACTTTTTTGATACACAATATCTGGACATTTTAAAAGAGACAAAACAAAACTGCAACTTGTTTTTCAGGGCACAAATATCACACTTTGAAAACATCTAGGGTTAACTAGCCATTGGTCTAGTTGCAGTTTCCTCTTAAACTTGCTGTGCCGTGTTTCTGGCAGTGAGTTGAACCATTTCCTGGTATGAAAACATAAATTAGTGACTGCCGTGTGCAGGAGCAGATTACCCACATGCAGAAAAGAAACGTGCTATGTTTCAAATTTCAGAGAACTGAAATATCAGATGAGGCTCCACCCTGACCATGCACACAGAGTCACACTTACTGTGAACTCTTTGTAATCAATAATACTTTATACCACTGAGGGAATCATCCATGCAATGAGCACATCTCTGGAGCTGTATAAATAACAGTTTCAGTATTAGGTTCTCTTATGTGGAATAGTAACTGAATACCTTTCTCGTTCATGTTAGATGTTTTCTGCTAAATACAGTGAACTTCCTCTTCTCTACTTCTGGGAAATTCAAGTTGAGGTTCCGCTTACAGACCATATCACAAGCAAAAAGACGCAGTGTGAAGTTGCTAAGTCTGCTGTTGTGAAGCAGGAGTTGTGATCTAATTCCCATGACTGGTCATGACTAATTATAGTCAGGGAGAAGAGGAGGCAGTGCTGCTTTAATCATGCTTGAATCTTGAATTATGTATGAATTATGTCTAAATTAAAAGTATACCTCCATGATAAGCTGCTCCTCGTTTTCTCCTTTAGGCATGGAGAAAACGATGGTTTGTGCTACGCAGAGGTCGCATGAGCGGTAACCCCGACGTGCTGGAGTACTATCAGAGTAAGAACTCCAAAAAGCCAATCCGCACCATCGACCTGAGAGACTGTGAGGTGGAGATCCTGAATGGGCAGCTCAGAATAAAGCGCGACTTCCATGGGAAGCACCTGTTTGTGGTGAAGACCTCTTCTCGCATTTTTTACCTGGTGGCCAAAACTGAGGAGGAGATGAACGACTGGATCAGTAGAATCAGTCAAATATGCCAGTTTGGGAGCCTGGAGGACGCAGGTAAATGGATGGAAAAACAGATTCAGCTCTTTTCACATTCATGTAATGTACATGAATCCTAGATTCACTCTTCTGGTCCACAAAATGTTTGTTACTCACTTGTCTCCACACATGAAGTAGAGAAACCAAACTTCAAATTCAGGTTAAATAAACAATAAGTATTTTGAGCTAAATTTGGTTTTGTTGAGTCTTGGACAGACTAAACACCAGAGAAAGCACCCAGAGAGCACACACTTTCACCAAGGCTGCTCAGTTTCCCACTGTGCCAAAATACCCCTCTATCTCTCAGTGTAAACAAAACACAAGCCTGTGCTTATTTTACACATCTCCTCTATATGGACCTCCACATTATTGTTGGATTTCAGCAAGTTCAAGTTACATCTTTGTTTTTTTTGGTCACCTTTTAAAGTCCTGTGTCTTTGAAGACATGCAAGAAAGCCTTGGTATGTGCATCTCATTTTCTGTGATTTAATTTTTTCTATCCTTGTCGTGTTTTCTCACTGGAAAGGGCATAAGAAGGCACTAAATGAGTTTTAATTTAAATACACAGCTATGAGATTATCACAAACCTACTAAACATCACATTTCTCCTCTGGGGAACAATTTCCCACATTCTCACACAGATATACAGGGACATCCTTTATACCATAACATCACTTTTCCCCACTAGAAATAGAGGGGTTTCTTTAGAAACTATCCACTTTTTAAATTTATACTGCTTTACAGGCCACAAATGAATGGCAGCCAGTAGGGCACTCTTGGTGTTTTCACCACTCTCGAGGGTAAATAAGTGCGTGTCTTGTGACTCAAGAGGACACGTTTTCAGTATCTGTAATGCCTCAGTGATGTCAAGATATGGAGGGAGAGACAAACAATACAAAATAGTTAAAAGGAGAGGCTATATACAAGCAAAAAAGTGACATTTTATATCTTAGAATGTCTTATATTTGCACACACACCGATCTTTATTTTATCTTTTATACATCATTAACACACAGCAGTAGTGAACACATAAACCAATGTTTAGCTGTTACTTAAAGCTTAAAGAAAATGTTAAGTTAAAGTTAGACTTTTTTTTCCTTAAAATTAGATCATTTTTTGAGTGCAAGACTTGCTTGCAAAGAACAATATCCCAGAAATAAGGCTTATTTTACTTCACTTTACTTTACTTTTGCAGCGTTCCCTTGCCTAAAATGCATATTTACATAATGACGTGTGTCATTGTGTGGCGAGACTTTCTGTTAGAACGTTGTCATCTGTGTCAAGGAGATAGACCAACGGCACAAAGTCACTGATACACCGATTAGACGTTCACAAGTATCTGTTTACGAGCCTAAAATGTTATTCCACAATGCTGTAGATTACTGGTGTTAAATGTAGAGGTGCTGCTTCAACCATGTTCGTGTTCATTATATGTGTAATTGAGTTTTCAGTGAAAGTAGAACAGCAGCTGTAGATCCCACCTGGGTGGTCTATTTTATTGGGACACTAAATGTGCTAAATTAAGCCAAAAGACATTAGATTTTTCAATCTGCCAGACTTGTAAGGCATATAAACACAACATAACAAACGTTTTTTGGGGCTGGAAAACAATTCATAAGAGCCTTTTGGATATTTTTGCTGAAAGGACAGCCTTGACTCTGCAGCCTTGATTGATATGGAATGAAACACATTTCTGATGCAGATCCAACCAGACAGAAATTGTATACACAAAAAAGGCACAAGAGTTGTGTGTGTCTGTTTTTGTAAGAAAAAAAAAAAATCATATTTTTGCATTCACCTGGAACAGAAATATGAAAAACTCATGGTACAATAATGTGGCCTTGACAAGTCCACAGAATAATATTGATTGCATTATTGTGATAGTAATACAGCTGTGAGTGGCTTGTGAAGTCCACCCATCTGTGGTGAGTGAGATTCACTTGAGGCCTTGTGTGCATTACGGTTTTGTCTCTTTGTAGAGAGCAGCTGAATCCTTTCTTTTTACTCAATATCACAACCTTTGATACCAATACCTGTCCCATATAGTCACATTTGTGCTGATGCATTTACCACCAAGGCATAACAAGACATTTAACCCTGCATCCACACACTCAAACATACAGGAACATTTCTGTAGCTGTAGGTACACATTTAGAGAATGTTCCCTCACTAGTACAATACTTTGCTTGGAAATGTTACAAAACCAATTCAATAAAAAGAAGGAACAAATGTGTACCTTTTTTCACCCTTAGCTGCCAGGAAAAACACAAAAGTGGCATAGTATTCATTTATTCAAAGTAGAGCACTAAGTGTGGTGATAATGAACTTGAATTAAACAAGTAAAACTTAGAACAGATGTGCAAATGTTCACTCAATGAACAAATCTACAACTACAAAATAAAACCAAATAGCTTAAAATCAACACTAGTACATACCTAAATATATCTAAAGATATCTAGATTTCTTTATTATGTTAAAAAAGAAAAAAATCTCCACACACTACTGGGGGCCTGCCAGGGGCCACATATATTCAAGAACTTGCTACATCCAGTTTTCTCCCTCCGTCACTGCGAAGCCCATTCTCCCTTGATCCATCTGTATACTTGCCCTATATATTTATGAAAAGATGCTTTAGTTGCTTTTAGTTTAGTTACACTTAAGTACATCAAACTGAGCAAGCATGTGTGCCTTATAATAGCTCATAAAAAAACACACTGAACCAAACTCTTCTTATTTTTTCCGTCCTGGGCTCCACTTGTCGACAAGCCAGCGTGTCCGAGGGCAAGACACTTAATCTTAAATTGTTCCTGGAGGCTGCGTCCACAGCACCTGTGCTAGATATGCAAATGTGTAAAGAACAATTAAAAAAATCATTTTCAAAAATTGTTTTCTACCTGCTCTCCACAGAAAGCTCAGAAGAAGGCTGTCCTCACACCCCCACCTCCCTTCAGCTGTCGACTGACAGCTCTGACCAAGCATCTGTATCAAGCCTCATAGATTCCAGCCATCCACTGGACTACCTGTTTCTGTCACAGTGTGAGACAGGGAGACTGAGCAGGTATGTGAACTCTGGGTAACACTTTATTTTCATAGTTCATTGTTGACTCTATTAGTAATCAAGAGGTATTCGGTATCATGTCAACTGACCCTAACCCTATACATAAGGGCCTGTTGACAATAAATAGTATTTTTTGCAGTGTTATTAACCATTGTATAACTAGTTCTCTGTAGATTGTGTCAACATTATAATAAGTTCACTATGTACTGATTAGTCACTTGAACGTTAACAGGATCATGTCTACATATGATCACAAGTATGATCAATTCTTAGTTGATTATCTGTTGACAATGTGTATTGTCAAGTAAACATCAAATCATAGATTAGTTGACAATTTGTTGCTTTTCTGTTGATAGTAGACTATTAGTTGGGAAATTACACTTGAATTGAGAAAAGTATATATATCTATATATAGATATACTGTATATATATGCATACATATATACATATACATATATATTTATGTACATATATAGGTATATATATATTTATACATACACCTGTTGATTACTAGTAGAGAGTCAACAATGGACTATCAAAATGAAGAGATACCAAACAAAATGAAATGTTGGGGATAGTTCATATCTAACAATGTTTTCCCTTTTGTCCGTATCTGTAGACACAACAGCTTTTCAAACTCTGACATCTCTCTGGAGCAGAAGTCAGCAGACGATGTTGTCAAGGACATTGTCCCTTCACCGCTTTACTCCAATGCCTCCCCATCCATCTCTCATACCAGCCCCAGTCCATCACTGTTCCCTGCTGGAAGGTTGATTAACCCCTCTCTCACTGCTCTGTGCACCCCCATGGCCTTACCGTCATCCTCTTCCTCTCCGTTGCATCACTGTGCCACAAGTGTCTTCCAGTTTGACAGACCTTATTCTTCTCCATCATCAGAGGTAACGGGTGAGAGGCAAACACCTCCTCCACTACCACCCAAGCCTAATCAGCTGTCAGAGCAGCTCAGTGATGAAGGCGCTCACAAGCCAAGGTCAATGAACACACAGCTTTTATCAAGCCGTGCTGTGCTGTTTCCCCGGAGGACTTCTTTGTCAAGCTTGGACCATTTCAAAAGGGGTAAATCTTCCAAAAAATAAATGCATTCCTACAGTGTACACAGGACAGAGGCAGAGAAAGTTGCATCCACCAACAGTAAAGGTGCAGTGTGTAAAATGTAGGTGGGTTTTACTGGCAGAAATTAAATTTACAAACATCACTATGTTTGTATAAGTGTATAATCATTTGGTTTCAACCCAGTTTGGTTGGTTTTCATAGCATTAGAATATTGCTGTATTCCATTTACATCAGAACTTGGAACAGGAGTGACATCACCGCATTCCAGTTGAGAAGTTGGAAATGGAAACAACATATTGTGGGTTATGAAGACTTTTTTCAAAAAGTTTGATATCATTTCTAGTATGTGGAGGCCACCACAGATCCATATTTGTAGTCCTGTTTGTAACAATCTGCAATTTTACACACTGGACCTTTAACATTTAACATTTAACATTTTAACATCTTTTTTTTTTCATGTTTTTAAAGGGTAAATGCAAACTAATACATTTCTTTTCCCCAAATATCTTTTTAGGAGGTGATGATAACAGGTTGATCAGGAACAGAAGGCAGAGTCTAAATTTGGTAAGAGTCTTTTTTCCTCATGTAACTATGACAAGATTCACTGCATTTCCCAAAATGGTTTTGTGAAGGGTGGTTGTATGAGGTACTGACACATCCACTGCAAAAACAGCTCGACTAGAAATAGGTAATACATAATTGAGGAAAAACAGGCCAACAATTCTGTCATGGCAGATTTTACATCTGTATTTCACGAATACTTTTAACTTGTCACTAACTTGACACTTGCTTGGCAAACTTATTTTTTCATTTTGGCAAAAAAATAAGAAAAAATTAGGCTTGAAAATCAAGTTATGCAGTATAGTCAGCACTGACACTGCTGCACATGTTATGCAGACAACCAGGCTGAGACACGGATGCTTGCTCTAACAGAAAACATGGCTGTCAGCTGGGAGACAAGGAAAACTGATTTTAGCCACTAAACTAAAGACTCCCCAATAAAATCAATGTTAACTACTTTATCTCACCATTAGACAGACTTTTTGGACTTTTTGGAAGTTTATGTCACTTTGCAAACCATTTAGGCCACGCGTCAAAGTCCATGGAGAAAATCTATGATTTTATATTACGACTCACAGGAGTTGTTGATCAACTGCTGCCTCCCTGATTTTCTTTTGACTGGGAGAATGAGTGGTTTACAAACTCAAAAAGGGGTGTGAGAGACTTAAGCTGACAACAGATCAATCTTTCAGACTTCATTTATCCATGCAACTCAAAGTGCTTTCCAGCATAAAAACACAGAACAAGGAACAACCTCTCTACCACACTCACCCGTCAATTGAGGAAAATGAAGAAGTGAGGAAACGCTAACATGGATCACACAGAAAAATAGATATGTATCTATATCAAATAAAAATGAAGTAGATACATAAATAAAGAATATACAGGTAATAGCGATACTGTAAGACAATATTTATTTCATAAGGTAGTGAAAAGGGTATGCTGATTGTGTATATTAAAATTAAAATTTTGTATGCTTGTTATGCACCAATGACACCAGAACAAATTCCTTGTATGTGCAAATCGTACTTGGCAATAAAGCTCTTCTGATTCTGATTCTGATGCAGTTACATGGACTGAGATAAAAGAATAGATCTCCCTCTTCTTCTTCTTTCGGCTTCTCCCTTTAGGGGGCGCCACAGTGGATCATCTGCCTCCACCCTGTCCTCTTCCTTGTATCCTCTTCTGTTACACCAACTGTCCTCATGTCCTCCTTCACAACATCCATGAACCTTCTCTGTGGTCTTCCTCTTTTCCTTGTGCTTGGCAGCTCCATCTGTAACATCCTTTGTCTCGTATAATCACTATCCCTCCTCTGCATGTGACCAAACCATCTCAACAAGAAAATTGAAGAAAATAAAATGAAAACTTTGAACAAATAAATCAATTCCGTTAAAAGCCAGGTTGAGATGGTAAGTCTTAAGTTTGCTTTTAAGACCAGGAGGTGTATTTAGCGTTCAGCGCTGACTTTGTTCAGGTACCTCAAACAACTATCCCTTTAAGCAAGATTTGGTGTAATTTATGTAGAATAAAAAAACTAAAATCATTTTAAATGTACTGTTTGCAGATGAAAAATGAACAGATGTTCCAGATGCACTAATGTACGTCTCATGATCTGTTGTGTTTCAACAGCCTCGTTTAAATACCACACCAGTTCAGAGCTACCAAGACGAGTCATATGTCCCCATGTCTTCCCCGTCTCCGGGTGTGTGTGATGGTTACATCCCCATGAGCCCACGGATGTTCAGCTTCCTCAACACAAGCTGTGATATTGAATCCTCCTCATCTCTCAGCTCACTGATGTGTCCGGCAGAAGATCTCCCTCCACCTCCAATTCACCGGCACCTCAAGCCCCGCTTGAGGAGAGGTAAGACGAGCCATGACATGCCTGAGTTACAGTATCCCTAACATTGTTGGCATTTTGTGAAAATCAAAGCTTATCTGAAGAAGTTTCTGAATATGTGGTGTTTGGTAAACATTTCTCCAGGGAAGGCTCAATTGAGTTTTACTTTGTTATTTTTACAATATCTGATCCAGTGATTTTTGACCATTATCAAATCAATGAGTGTTGGATTGTCTCATCCCAACTTTAAGGCAACATATCCTGATAATGTTGTCTTCTCTTTATTCACAGCTCGGCCCCCACCTCTTGACCTGACAGGTCTTTCTACAATCACAGAGTGTCCGACTCTCTTTCCTTTGAGCAGAAGCATGACTGAATCATGGTAAACATTATCCAAGTCACTTTTTTCAAAGCATCTTTCCAGTATCTTTACATGACTCATAATATACTCACATTAAGAGTCCATGTAAATCCAAATCCTGCATTTAGACCATACCGATAAATTCACATTAAATCTCTGTGTGTGTTTTTCGATTTTATAAAGAACTTTTTTTACAGCTGTTTTCACATTAAAAGCATCAGAAAATATGAATAAATTACATTTAGATGAAGTAACCTAATGACCTAAGTTCTAGTCATGGGGTTTTGTTATGTGACTATGTGTAGCTCTCCTTAAATATCATATGTTATTGTTTTAGGATAAGTTATTTATGATGTCGCATACCTTGGTTTGGTTTAATGGCCCAGTTTTATTATATTTAATTTATTTTTATTTTATTGGTATGGTTAAGGGACAATTCACATTAATTAAAAGCCAATAGGCTTTTTTTTCATCTATAGTCTCTGGACAGTCATCCTATAAACAACATGCTCAAGAGTAATATTCTGTTTCTCAAGTCCTCAAGTCCCTTCACTGTGTTTGTTGTGTTGTGTTTGTTGCAGCTTTTCAGCAAACTCTTTGCTCCTTGAAAGAAAACTGGAGAACGGGGACATGCTGAGAGATTTTGAGACAAATCCCATCATAATGGTAAAATTTCTTATCATACGATTTGAAACACATTTTACAATCGTCACCAATTTCCGTGTATTTAATTCAATGAATGCAAATGCAAACTTACAGATCTGGCTTTTATTGCATAAAGAGAATCTGGAACACAACTGTGCTGTACTCTTACTACTTACCTTGTGATGTGATAGTCTGTGCTGACTGTCCTATTTGTGCTGTCAATCACACTGCAACACAGATGCTCCCCCAGCCAGCATGTCCATGTGGGCACCATCAGGGTTACATCTGGTCTGACAATCAGGGTCCAGAGCAGATTTGCCCACTTCAATCCCATCTTTATTTAGAACTCAGCATGGAAAGTGTTCAAATTGGGCGTGGCCTTGAAGTGAGCAAACTTTTCACAGTCATGGGGCATTCCTTTAATGGGAACGCCCCCTAACTCTGTGAGAAGCGTCACCATAGCAACACTGCTTCCTTTACCATCAATAGTACTTCTGTCGTATTTGTTTCACAGTAAATCAGTCATTATCTGTGTTTGTGTGTGCCAAATACCGTCTGGAGGTTGTTATCAACTATTGCTTACAATGACTAGCCCGGGATATGTTTGCATCCATGTTTTTTTTCTGTGGTGAACTCCCAGCTCCCAGTTCCGATGTAAATGGAACACAGTATGAGTAATGTGTGACTTCAGTATTTAAAATCCTCCCTCAGATTGACCTCAGTGACATATAGTGCTTACCAAATAAGGCAGCAGTAGACCAGCAGCTCCTGTGTTCCTCTCTAGACTTTTGAGAAGGTCTAATATCAAGATAATGACATGACATGTTTGCATACATTTTACAACTTCTCATGATTTAATGGAAGGCAGAATAACATGTGAAATCCACAAATGTTTTTTGTAGATCAATATTGTTTTTTTCTGACGATATTCTGACGATATTCTGTTCATCAAACTACAGTTGCACTTTTTTTGTTTTGCTTTTTAATAACAGTGCACATTTCCCCAGCATATTAATCATATATATAATTGAGTTGGTCCCTACCTTAATTCATCCCTTCATCTCAGTCTACAGCAAACAACTTTTTTATTTTTGTTATTAGCAGCTTTGTAACCGTTGTGTCTATGTTGTAGTCATGTACTGATGTGCTTTTAATCTTGAGTATAATAACAGTGATTATTTTGTCTGTTTCTTTCTCTGACAGGAGTCAAGGCAACCGTTCTATCCCACCTCCGATGGACCAGTTCAACCCTGGGCCAGAAAATCAAACCTTGACTATTTGTCCTTAGATTTCAATTCTGCATCTCCCTCCCCAGTGCAGAAGGTAAGATGGTAGAAATGAACAGTTTTGTTTATTTATTTTATATGGACATTGCAGTTTAGTGCCTAGATTTGTACCATGGATGTGCAGCAGCTGTCAGAAGGGTAGGAGCTCAAATACAGAGAAATTGTCTCAGGAACTTCTCCTCCTGTGTATGTTTGCATCTTGGATTTGCTTGCTATATATTATATTCAAATAATTTCAGGTTTCTTTCAGGTACTGACAGCTGTCAGCTCTTACTGCACTGTGTGTGTCACCTGTGTCGGGGATAAGTTTGAGACATGGATACTTTTTCTGCACCAAAATCCATTGAGAAAATCAGTAATTTTACATCTCAGCACATTTGGTGAACCACTTCTGCCTCCATCACTAATTTCAAATGTACTATTTTGTGCATGTGTTTAAAATTCTTCTTTCAGATTTTCTTAAAAGACACAAACATAAAGTGGTGCAGTAGTAATCCAGCAGCTCATGTGTTTCCACATGTTAAAAGGGCAGATTTTATCTATGGACTTTGGTGCAGAAGAGTGCACAAAAGTTCATAAAATTCCGTTTCCAATCAGTAAAGGCTGGCTTATGACTAGATAGAGATAAAACATATTGTGTTGTTCCTTGTGTCAACACAACCTGAACTATTCCTTTAAAAGACAACCTGTAGGGTTTAATAGCTTCTTTATTGCAACTGATGAAGGCATTGCACAAAAATACAAAAAGCACACACAGCCTAGGCAATCTGAGGAAAAAAACATGGTAACACTTTAGATTAGGGAACACATATTCACCATTAACTAGGTGCTTACTAACATGCATATAAGTAGCATACCAGACCTTTATTAGTAATTATTAAGCACATATTAACACCATATAAGTTAGAATAAGGTTATGTAGAATAAGGTGTTAATACGTGCTTAATAATTACTAATAAAGGGCTAGTGTGCTATTTATGTATGTTTATGAGCACCTAGTTAATAGTGAACATGTGTTCCCTAATCTAAAGTGTTACCAAAAACATTTCATTTTTACCAACTATATAAACATACCTGAGCAAGTACTTCTACTACTACTTGTAAAGTACTACTAAATCCGATTGAATTTATTTGATTTATCTTACTGTCACAGACACAAAAACAGAGATCAAGCAATTTTAAAAGCTTAAATTAAATTGTAAAACATTTATTATAAAACTGTAAACTTGAACAAATTGTAATGGAACAAACCATAAAAACCATAAATAACAACTTAAATTTCCAGGTGGATTTTCATGTCAGGGCATGCCACAAAGTCTCTCAAAAGTCAGTCTATGCATGTCACTAAAGAAAAAAAAAATGCTAATATAATATATAATAAATAATAATAAAAATCATGATAAATCCCACACACTGAAGTTTTAAAGCAGGAGGCACCAAATTTGGTATTGTGCACACTTACAATTAAAAATGCGTGATCCAAGATTTGTGAATCACAGTCTCATCTCTTCTCCTCTCTCCCTCTCTATATCAAGCAGAAATCCTTTCTTTCTGATGAGCACAAAGTGGATTACGTACAGGTGGATGAGAAGAAGACACAGGCACTGCAAAACACCAAAATGGAATGGACAGATGTTCGTCAGTCAAAGACATAAACGGGAAGGAGAACCAAGATCAACAATAACTCCAGCAAAATGGAATACAGTTGTGGAGGACCCACAACTATTTAAAAGCACTTTGAAAAACAGTATCAACCCACAAATGTACAGAGAGCACATAAGCAGTTAGAGGCAGACAACACACAATTGCACTGTAAAATCTGAGTTCATTCGGAGCAGGTTTTTATTGTAAATACCTTGTGATCATGCACTGTTTGCAGTTGTTGTAACTGCAGTATAAAATTCTACCACAATTTGCAAAGGGCATCACATTGCTTCATTGTTATCTTTAATAATTCTGTACAATAACTGAGACTGTAAAGAAAATATTTTCATGATAAAAATCTTTTTAAAAAAACAGCCTTTTGAATCTCTTCATATCGTGAAACAAAATGATCAATCTTGAACTTTTTCCTTCTAAACCCTGTTTCTCCATTAAAATAATGATAACCTGAATTGTTATAATAGTTAAGTGTTTAGCCATAACTGAGATGGGAATTTTACAAATACACAACATTAATTCACATCATAAAAATGAAAAAAGCAACGTGAAACATCATATGTTATTACACATATTTGTTTTAGGTTTTTGCGATTTAGATTATTTCTATTCAAGAACAAAGAGTACAAGTTTTGTGAAAAATATAGAATGTTTACTATAATACACCGAGCTGAGGCTAAACTGTAATACCCCTAAAGCCCATCAGGGGACCACAACCCACTCTAGATGATACACAGGTACTTGCTGTGCTTCAAACTTCAATTTCAAAAGCCTGTTGCTTTATTGTATTTAAGATAAAATATATGCGTTATATTTATTATAGATCTACGGATGTTAAATACTCACTACTTTATTTGGTAAAAACTAAATCATGTGGAGTTGTTTATATATAATTCATTTAAGAATTGTGTTTTTTTTCCCTTCTTACATTATAATGTTCTTGTTCATATTGCACTTTAAAATTTATTCTCAGGACAAAATTTCCAAAAGTACAAAACAGATTCATGAATCAGAACAAATTTCTAAATCACTAAACATGAAACAATGTGAAATAAAATGGAAAAAAGGAAATTGTAGCACTTTTCAAGTGATTTGAACTGTTTACATATACAGTACACATTTTTAACAGACCATTAGTCCATTGTAAAATTGTATATGGTAGTTAGGGCAATCAATACAAAATAATATTATTAAAAATCATTGTAATCAACATAACATAAAAAAAAGTAAAAACACGACATCATTTGAATCATCATTATTTTTTTCCTTTTTTATTAGCAAATGTTAGAGATTTTAATATCCTCCCAGGAATCAATTAGGAAACCAATACAATTCTGGTTGCATTTTAGAGAAATTACATTCGTGTATGTGATACTTGTCATACAAAATAAAATATTAACCACATTACACGCGTTTTTAATATTTTACACGATGAACATCAGCCAACAAATATTGAGTAGTGAAATTGGTGCAGACATTAAACGTTACACACGTTTTACGTCACTAGTATGCGCCACAAGGACAGTTCGGAGACGTCATGATCCAGCACTCAAGCGCTTGTGTAGAAAAACTCGTGAAATAGTTATACGTGGCTAAACTCGACACATGTATGTAGTTTCTGTGGAGCTGCCGCGGGTTGACTCTCTTTCTCTGTCTGTGTGTGTGTCTCTCTCTCCCTCTCTGTTGCTCGCTCTCAAACACACGTACACAAACCCTGGAGAATGGGGCTGGCGTTGTGAGCTAGCACAGAAGCTAGCAGCTAGCTCCAGATCTGCTGCTCCGCGGCCTGAGTGAAGCAGCTCTTACAGTATCACCGTCTGCACGAAGCTAAAGTTAAAGGCACAGACTGTGAGACAGTGAGAGGAGAAGCAGTGTTGCACATTTTGCCCACAACAGCTGGTGAGTTTGTTTCCTTCCTGACTCGGTTAGCTAACCGGAAACCGTATGCTTTTGTGTTTATGTGTCATCTAGGTCGAAACTTACACCTCAGACCACTAAAGCTCGTTAAGTATATAATGACTAAATATAATTAGCCAACCTACTATAAAACACTCTTCTTACAAACATGTGGAAGCCATTTTCCATTACCTTGTTTGAGAAAAAGAAAGATTAAATGAGTCACTGCAATTAAAAACATAATAAAATTATGTCTTACTATCATCAAAGCTTACAGTCTTAGTTATTTATTTTTTGATGAGGAGTTGCATCTTTCTTCATGAAACAACTACTGCAACTACTACTACAACTACTACTGATTTCACTCATTTTGGTTTGTGGCCAAAACAAGACATTTGAGAACATCAGGTTTGAGAAACACTGATCGACATTTTATGGACCAAACGATTACTCCATTAATCGAAAAAGTAATCGACAGATTAATCGATAATTTAAATAATCGTTAGTTGCAGCCCTAGTTATGATGATAATGAAATTCCTGATCTGTAATGACATTTGTTTATCTTTAAGAATCCAGCCATTCCCTGCTGCTTTATCCTTCACATGAGGGTTTGTGGGGCAGCTGGTGCAAATCGCAGCTGACATAGGGTGAAAGGCGGGGTACGCTCTGGACAGGTCGCCAGTCCATCGCAGGGCCAGCACATAGAGACAAACAGCCATTCACTCTCACAGTCACACACCTACTCTGCATGTTTTTACACTGTGGGAGGAAGCCTGGGAACCCAGAGAAAACCCACACATAATGAGAACACGCAACCTCCACGAAGAAAGGCACTTGTTCTGATGAGGTTGTGAACCTGCGTCTTTTGCTGCAAGTCAGCAGTGCGAACCACTACGCTTATACCAACACTTCTGACCTGTGACTTACTTTTTGATGTAAATGGAACACACCATCAGAACCTCATACACTGATACATAAATTCTGAACAATCCTTTAATTATTCTTCACTATTGCTATTGTATTAATGTAGTCAGTTTTAAAAGTTCATTGATATTTGTGTCATTTCTCTCAATCCAGCATTCATACCGGATGAAGGGCAAATTTCCTGCAACTATCCAGCTGGCTGTTAAAAAAAATTCAGCTAGTATGCCCCCTGCTGGACTTTTGTAACTGTGGTAGCCATGGCTTCTTGCAAGATAGACGAACAACACAGAGACACGAAGGATTTAGCTACTGGATCCAGATCACTTTCGCAATGTAGCCCAGAGGACATCATAGAGGAGCTTCAGTCGGATGTGTTGAACGCCACGGTGAAATCTCAGAAGTCAGGAAGATTTAGGAGGACTGCCCTGACCTTTTTTGGAGTCCGTAAAAGTATCTGTATTTTGCCAAATTTTTTTGGAGGGCGGAGTAAAAATCAGACTAAGAAAGGAATCACCAAAAGCAAAACCCATGATGGGTTAAGTAAAGTTAGTCAGGATGACAGTCTTGGAGGGAGGCTGTGCTCAGCTGGAGACTGTGAGTACCACAGCCAGAGGGACTCCTCTGGAGAGGCATACGCATGCTCTCACAGTGAATGTAGTCAACCCAGTACTGAGCAGAAATCACTGACTCTGGGCCGGCAGAAGAAAGGTCTGAGGAGTCTTTTTCAAAGTTTTAGGCACCACAGAAACCATCGAAATTCTGGAACGCATAAAAGTGAAATGATTGCAATGTCCTCTCCCCACTGCAAGAAAGAGGTGCCTGTTATCCAGGATAACACCAATGAGTATGTCACAGAGTGCCTGGGACCTGAACCTGACGTGCCTTTAGCAGATGCTATATGTAATATTTCCATTGATCCTGAATGTGATGCTGATGCTGTGGCATCAGATAAGAGTGATGAGCAAGAATGTCCAAAGTCTGAGCCTGATGATCAAATGCAGGAAATTAATTTAATGGCTGTAGTGTCCAGTGATTGTGAGAAGATGTCCAGAGGACACAGTGAGCCTCACCTTAAAGTCCAGATGATGTCTGAACCTTTATTGAATTCCGAGGCACTGTCTGTCTCATCAGATCAGCTCAACCTGATTTTTGGAGACGTTGCTTCATTAAAGAGTTTTGACTCACTCACTGGATGTGGGGACATTATTGCAGATCAAGAAGACGACAGCATCACAGAGAGCACAGTCTCTGGGGAAAGGAGCAGAAATGGAGGAAAGAGGGCCTCCTGCTATCTGACTTATCAGGGTGGTGGTGAGGAAATGGCCTCACCTGAAGATGTTGGCAACGAGTGTCATGATGTGTGGGAAAATAATACTGTGGAAGAAATCTGTTGCTCCTGCAGTCACAACCACACAGATATGACTGAAGAGCTGACAAGCTCCCACAATATGGACTTAATGAACAGTAACAGTGCACAACAGGCCACTGGCATGGACACGTCTTCAATTACTGATGCTTTGACTCCTCAAAGTGAGCATCAAGAATCAGTCCCAAACAGTGATGAGGGCTACTATGATTCAACTACCCCAGGGCCAGATGAAGGTCAGGAAAAAACGGACAGACTGCAGACAGACAGACTACCCCGGGACAGTTACAGCGGTGATGCCCTCTATGAACTTTTTGCAACAGATGAGAGTCTCATCAGTCCACATTATGAAAACACATCAAAACTTCCTGGTTCCAAACAATGCGAATATTTAACCGAGTTGGTTAATGTGACCGATTCTGCCTTTGTTCCAGAAATGGATCGGTTACAAATAAGTGCAGAACTGTATGAAGTTAATGACCTTCGAGAGAGTAGTAACTCCTCAGATTTGGCACAAAACCTGGGTGGTCGACAGGAAATCAGCTTGAATGCTGAAAGTAATTTCAATTCAAAACCAAATTTTTCAAGCAACAAGAATAATGTAGAATCAGGTGTGTTTGGTGAAAAGGGAAATATGCTTGCTTCCACGGAAAAGAGGACACCACTCTTTAATTCTGACTGTGAAAAAAGCCACAGCAGCATAACATTCGGAAACGCATCAGAACCTGATTTTGAAACATTTTGTGAACCCAAAGAGCAAGACCTTGAGGAAAACAAGCCTGTGGCATTACCCTACAGAAATATCAGTCCTCAGTCTCCTGATTGCAACGATTTGGATGATGGGCAAACTGTTTGTTTCTCCCAAGCACTTGAGGACTATACGAAACACTCTCAGATGCTGAGCAACTTGCACAACAGTGTAGATGATTTGGGTACAAACTCCGCCTTCACTCCAAATATGGAGGCCTTACCTACCATAGTTACATTTGATGTAGTAGATATGCATAATGAGGGTGAATATGATGAACACATTCACATGGAACTGGAAGAGGACATTTCATCGCCCTATCAGGAGTTTGAAGAAAGCTACCTACAAAAAGATGCATTTGCTGAATTTGACTGTCAAATGTTAGACCTGTACGAACAGAATCTGGTCAGTAATACGTGGGCAGTTGCTAGCCTCCCACGGCACCTTGGCCTAAGAGTCGGCCAGTCCATGCCTAATCCACTGTCTCTAGACCGGAGAAGTAGATCTCTTGACACAGAGAGCCTTGAGCAGACCTTGTCTGACACGTACAGAGAGGAGAGAACTGATACTGTTTCATGTCCTCAAACTGAAAATGACCCTGAAAGAGACTCCTCACCACATTACAAAAAGAATGTACATGCGTCTGCATCAGAAGTTAAAGACTCTAGCAGCATGATGTCCTTATCATGGCAACCAAGGTCAGACATGTCTTTAAACCTTCCTTTGGCGAAGGGGGAAATCACTGAAAAATTACAGTGTGTTAGTCAAGCCCATGTTAAACATAAAATATATTCAAATCCATCCAGCATTGACTTCCCTCATAGTAAATTGCAACGTGTGTCAGATAGAGTGTCCTGTGATTTACAGAGTACAGAGCTTTACAATAGACAGGGTGAACCTTTGCAATCAGGTTCTTGTTTACCTCATAGCACCTTTGTTTATCCTAGAATGGTAGAGGAGGGATCAGAAGAAGTTACCACTAATTTGCAGTCCTACAGCCCGTGTGGTAAAAGCAGACAAGTGGCAAACAGGGAAGGATTATGTCGCACTCGGAGTCTCTTAAATACAAGTGTGTCAAAAGATGAAATGGCTGTCCCCGTTGAGACAAGGACAGCCAGGGATGTTGTCTGCCCTTTGGCATGCAACAAAATCCCTGAAACAACCTTTAACTAAAAGGGGTATTAATCATGACATTAAAGTCATTCTTCAGGCTTTTTGAAGTGTGGTTGCACAAGGTACTGACACATTGTCTGCCCCCCCCCTGCACCAGGAACCAGCCTCAGACATGGACACTCGCTGTCAGTGAAAACATGGTTGCCAGCAGGGACAAAAGGAAAAACTGATTTCAGCCACTTGCCTAATAACTCACTGTTGGACAGATTTAATCAGCAGGCAAATCAAGATTCATTTTAATAAACTGCTCACTAGCCTGCACCAAAGTCTATTGAGAAAATCATTGATTTTACATCACAGCACACAGGAGTTGTTGATCAACATCAGTTAGTTCAAATGTGTTATTTCTGGATGTGTTAAAAATCCTTTGTTAAGATTTACCCAGGTGGCACAGTCTGACCAAACAAAGCAGCAGTAGACCAGCAGCCCCTGTGTCCCCATGAGCTAAAAACACTGATTTTCTCAATAGGCTTTGGTACAGAGTCTGAGCTGTTTTCAAACGTCTGTTTCCAGGCAGAAAGGGCTCTCTAACAGAGAGAAATAGTGGCAAACATACTTACGATATTAAGTATGTTTAAGTATATATAAACCTGTGTCTCAAGCTTGTTCATGGTGCAGGGGGAACTATCTGACCTTATACGACCACATTTCCAACAATTTAATTAAATATTCCTTTAAGATCACGTCTATGTGCCAATGAGTGCTTTAATGTTACATCCAGTGGAGTAACGTTGCTTCCTTTTACCTGTAAAACTTATTCCAGGTTGTGATAGATACACTGTGATAGATGGGACACAAGTTCAAATTTTAGACTATTCTCTAATCATTTGTGCCATCATGCTGTACCAGCTCTGCTGTCCTGGGAGGTTGAAAGGGATTGTATTTATTTGCACAGTAACAGTTGCTTGTGTCACACAGATCGCGTACATTTCAGTCCATTGAATGTATTTAAGGCAGTAATAGTTGAAAATGTTCATAGATTTATCTCAAGTGACTGAATATTGTTTTTGTTAATCATACTGTATGTAGCCTCAGTCATCCAGGTCTGGACAGTCTTGTCACACTTGGGTATTTATTAGCCCTGTTTCTATAGCAAAGCCACTTGCCTCTATACACATGTACAGTGTGGCTGCTTTAATTGCCAGATTATGTTGGTTTTACTCTTTTCTTTTTTTTTTTTTTCATGACCTTTCTTTGCCCACGCTTAGGAAACGGAAAGAGAAGAAAAGATGTCACGGTGGGAAATGTCAGTTCATACACAGGAATATCTTGATCCATTTCAGTGGACATTTTTGCATGGAAAAGTAAGAAAGATCTAAGTGTTCTGATAACATTAAAGGGATAATTTAGGGTTATGTGTGGTTGTATCAGGTAAATTGACACAAAGTCAGCCCTGTCCCTTAAAATGGCCAGCAGAGACTTGAGTGAAACCAGCTTGTAGCCACTTAACAAAAGGCCCATATATTAAAATCTATTCCTGCTTAACTATGACATTTGAGGACATATTTCCCACTTTATGTCACTGTTAGACAACCTTTTCGGACTGAAAATGTATTATTCTGTTTTTTAAACACACACTCCCTGCATCTAAGTCCATAGAGGAGTACACACTCCATCTCATCTCATTCAGATTTGACAAAGTCACACAAATTTACCAGATGAGGCAGCAGTACAGCAGCCCCTTTACAAATTTGAATTTTTACAGAAAAGGCTGTGTAACAGCATAGATTTTTGTTAAATGGTTAAAATCAGTTTTACCTTCGGTCCCTGCTGGCAGCCATTTTTTTTGGTGAGAGTGAGCATCACATCCACGTCTTGCTTCCCATTTGTAGTCGAAACTCGGAATTTCCGGAACTCTGATTTCCAACTCAGAAACTGAACAACCACACATTCCTGTGCCAAGATGGCTGCCACCACACAAAAACTGCTTATTTTACCATTAATAGCACTTATGTTGTTTTACAATAAATTAGTCGTACACATAGTTGACTTCTTGACTGGAACACCGTGAACATTCCGACTTTAAAGTGGAACGCAGCATTAAGCTGGTTCCTGGCAGAGGGGCTACGTGCAATGTAGTCAGTGTCTGCCATGAAAAAAGGCAGATGGAGAACATGTCTTAATGTCTTTATGAGGTTTATTTGTTATGACATTTGGCTCAATCTCAAAATGCCTGATGGGAAATCTACACGAAGTCTGTACTTTAGTGATTAATGTTTTTAGTATTTCTTGTTTGTTCAGCACATTTCATAGGCAGGATCTTTGTGAATGAAAGTGCTTTATCTAAGTCAGTGAAGAAACATCTATGGAACAACCAGATTGAAATACCTATAAAATGTTACCCAAAAAAAATCAAAGGAGAAAAATGTTAACTTTCATAATTATTGTATTTTTTCCTCGCTTGATGAGCCAATTTGGCCTTACTGTGGCTGCTGAATTATGATTTTTTTTCTTTTAACTGTAAAGTGCTGAATTCTTCACTCCATTAATATGTTACTGTCAAGCTTACGGAGTGAGCAATTTCATTGATTTTATGAAAAGATAAGCTTTTATTTTCACATTGTATCATTTTTTGTTAGGAATATACTGTTTGGTCAGAAGTTAAACCGTCACAATGTAGTTTTCTTTATGGTGTAGTATTGAAAATGTTAGTACATGTATTTATATTCTTAGCTACTTATACACTGCAATAATGCAGTCAGAATGGGTATTACAAATTGGTAATGTTCTTTTTGATTGTTACATTACAGGATTCTTATTGAAAATTTGTTACAGTTTTGTTGGAGTAGAACACTGCCTTACACTAAAATAAAAATGACAAGTCATAGTTTCAGAATTTCTTTGCCTTTTTGTTTTTTTCCTGTATTTGTGTATGTGTGCAGTTTATACTAATGCTGTGAGATGCGTGTTAAACACTGCAGTTACTTTCAGATATTTAAACCTGCAGTGCGTATTTCTGCCTCTGTTTAGTCTTCATGAACAGAACAATACAACATTATTCATATGCTGAAACCTTTATCTGAAATGGGCTCCAGTTGTGTCTCAATACAGGCTCTGCACCCTACATAGACTGGATTCATTGACTGGATATTGTCAAAATGCATCACAACGCAGTAACTCGGACTGTCCCAATATATGATAAAATGTCAAATATTTAAAGCACAGTACATATGGAAATGCGTCAAGTAATAAAGGAAATGTAATTGACCAGGAGGTGTATAATAGTATAATAATAGCGTAGTTATAACGTTTCTGATGGGATTTATTTTTGGGGTTTTATTGGCTTTAAAATAGTTTTTAAATATAGGTCCAGTCTTAGTTTGAATTAAAATTTGTTTTATGGAACAGGGACAGCTCAGGTTGAAGGGTTTGGTGATAGCATAAGAGAGGCAAGGTTGTGGTTTGGTCGAGTGCAGAGGATGTATAAGATGTTGAAGATGGAGCTGCCGGGCAGGAAGAAAAAAGGAAGACCACAGAGAAGGTCCATGAATTTTTTAAAGGAGTACATGAGGACAGTTGGTGTAACAGAAGGGGACACGAGGGAGAGGACAAGATGGAGGCAGGTGATCCACTGTGGCGACCCCTAAAAAGCCAAAAGAAGAATTTGTTTTATTTGCACACACACCAATTGTGACGGTAAATTTGACCTCCATTTAAGTAAAACGTGAACAATGTTCATTTTGTTTCCAGAGTCTACCTGATATTGTGAAAAACAGAAAAAGAAACACCAGAGGAAAGGAGACTTAACCACAGGCAATGAGAATGATGTTAATCACATTTTTCAGTGGGTTCAACCAGGTTCACAAATCCTAGGTTTACCTGCTAATTGAAGTGTGAAATAGGCTTAAAGTTCCAGTGTGTAAAAAAATTAGGTAAAGTTATTTGCATTTGGCAGAAATAAAAAAATATTTCTCCAGAATGAGCCCTTTATTTTTATATCAGCTATATCTTATCAGCTATAACTTTCCAGTTCTCTCTGGCTTGTACTACTTTATACGAACATTATTATTATTTTATTATTTTAATCACAAACAATTCAGGTTTCAATGTTAAGAGTATAATATACACAAACAAGATAAACATGCTGACAGAAACGTAAGCATTTACAACAAAAGTACGATATCGTCTGTGAATGACAGTGACAATGACTGCTGCAATCTACCTGATATTTGTGCTGCTCTTTGAATTTAAGTGTTTGAATGAACAATTCACAATGAAGTCTCTCTGTGGTTATATTGTGTTATGTATTTATCTCAGTCTTAGTTGACGTCAGTTGTTAGAGACCCCCACAAAGATAAGTAATCTTTAATCTGTAATAATACGAACCCTGGCTGCAACATTCAACTTCTGTTGCTGAATTTTACACATTGCACTTTCAACCCTGGGTGAGTGGTAGCTGGGATTGATATTGTTGTGTGTCAAAATAAAATAATATAGAATGTATTTCAATATTTAAGTTCCAATCTTTATTCCAGCAGGAATCAATGGAAGGTGTGTCTTTGCATCTTTGCAAATGTCAGCGTTCATGGGAGCATCATTTACAAGATGAATGTTTTTTTTTTTCTCAAACAACGTTCTGTGGTAGAGACATGAAGTTTGTAACGCTGCTGTGATCCCGGTTTGTTTTTTCGCAGCTTTGCTTTACATTACCTGTTTCCATCGCATTATCTGGCAACCCCGACAAAACTGCGACAGAGCCAATGGCAGCAGAACACAAGTGTTCACGCGAAGAGGATGATGACAGCAACAAGGTGAGGTGAACTCCGTGTGAAGTGAACCACGGTCATGGCAGTGATTTACGTGCGGCTCATGTAGAGATGCAAGTCGCACCGCTGTACTGAAACATGAAGTCACCGTGTCAACTTTATCTTAAGTTACTGTTGTATTGATGAATGTTAGCACGCGCTCTGTAGCTAAAGCTAACCGCCGTTAGCAAGCAGGAGTTTGTGTTAGCCTGTGGAGCCACACTGACTTGGGTTAGCATCGCTTCATGTTAGCTACCCCTGCTATGCTAACGTTTCCATTAACTGAGAAGAGCTTCGAGTTGCTTGTCAAGCTGGTTGGTTAGCGTTAACTTAGCGCAACAGTTACCAAACCGCTTTCCAACCGTTTGCGAACAAGAAGGTCGGTTAGGCTATGTAGCTAAAATGTTGACTCTGCAGCTGATGAGTAACGTAATACCAGCGTGTTATCGTGTGCTAACCGTTACTCGGGGCCTAAGGGTTTCAAAGCAGATCATTGTGATCAAACTGGACCACAAACATGATGTCGTTCGCACTAATGTTATCACCTCTCTTGGTGTTAAATGACTGTAAGTATGACATCTCTTGTACTGTCATTTTGATTTACTCATTCATTTCATCCGTCTCTTGATGCTGTTGCTATTGATATTGATATCCAGTTCCTCGGTGTTATTAGTATTGATGATGATGATGATCATTGCAATAGATCCAGAAATGGGAATCTGTTGCACTCTTGAGTAGTTTGCTGAAAGGCATAATGGCTGTTAACTTCATTCTATCTGCTTACTGTGAGCACTGTATTGTAAATTTCTTTCATCAGTTTATAGTGTAAACGTTTCCATGAAGTTCACATCTTCTTTTAGCATTCCTACAGAATTGAGGAAAAAAACAGATACTAGTTAAGTAGATACTCGCATCAACAAGGTAAAGTTGAATGGACCATCATACAAAGTCAGACAGATGGTGGTCATTTTAATATTCCCATTCAGAAGTAAGTAATATTGACAAAAAACTATCAATTTATTTTTCCCTTGTGGAGGTCACTTATATAATGACCAGATTTAATTTTAGATCTTCAATGATCCTTAATACTTGCATGACATAGTAAATAATGAAAATATGACATTGTTAATTGGAGACAGATAGCCAAGACACATTATGAACTAAAAATCACATACTACAATTACATTACAGTTAGTTTGTGCAAGATAAACACAAGATTTAAATTCTTTCTTGGTAAAATGTTGACACACTTGAAAATATCATTTGTCAGTGATGAATATGTATTTTATTGGTTCCTTCTGTTTTAATGCTGACAACAAATCCTCCAAACCCATAGTTTAAAGTTTAATAGCATCCATTGTGTCCATTGTTTTGGGATAGATGCCACTTTGTCATTGCATATATAGCTAAATGGCAGCTTCTTGCCACTGACTGATCGGATTCCTTATTGTAATACAATTATTTCAGATACCACTTTTTTATTTTACATTACAGTTTTGCAATTTTGAAGTGATGAGTATTCCAAAAAGTGATTGCTAATGCTGTCCATGAGTCTATAATCAGTGTCTCACCTGAGTATGTAGGACTTTTTCTGCATTGAATGTCAATATCACTGTGAAGAAAAAATTATAAGGCATATCATTTTAAAGATATTAAGACATCTAACCACCCAGGTAATACAACTCACCATAGTGCAGTTTTTTTCTTGATGTATTGTGGATATATTGTTGGGTCAGCAATGTGAAAGATGGCTTCAGGGACCTGCTTCTACTTGTTGCTATGAAACAACTATACAAGAGAATGCAGAGATAGTCTGGAGGCCTTGCTGAGTCTAAGCCCATGAATCCGAAGGTGGAAGGTAAAGGACTGGAGAGGCTCTGCTTCCTTAACCATGTATGGATGATGTAGTCATCAACTGTCTTGGATGACGGTGAGCTCTGTGAGCATTTATCCTTTTCTGCTGTTAATCAAACATCCCTGCATATCTTTGTTTTTACTATTCAAGCAATAGTTTGTTCATTATCGCCATACTTACTGTGTTGCAGTCCAACATAAATGGACCCTCAATACCTTACATGTCTCCCATTAGTTTCAGTGTCTGTTGAGGATGTTTGTTGTTTCATCATGCTAGAAGTAAAAATCTCTGGCACATACATGGCCATTTTTACACATTTCTAGGGATCCAGATTTTGTTTTCTTCCTTTTCAATGGTCAGAGTCTAATAGATATCTAATTAATCAAATATTTATTGCAAGAAATGCTGCCTCAAGATTTTTGAGTGTGGAGTTGTAATGTAGTGTGGTTCTGCATTTACTGGCTGCCTTAAGAGAGATGATGAGCTGTATTTGTGTTAGTCGTGACTGGTAAAAAGGAGTTAGCTGATGACAAGGCTGTGTTGCTAGGCAACTCACATCATGGGCTGCGCCTCTTGAAGCTCGAAGCTTGCTGTATTCTCTCTGCAAGACTGGGGGAAAGTAATGTACTGTTTCTCTTTGTGAATGCATGTTATTGATTTTAATTATCTACATTTACAAAAAATGCACACTTGTGGAGCTTGTGTTGTGTGGTTTATGCTGCCCCCTCCTCCTATTCCTTATCATCTGTCTGACGGCTTTAGGGGATACAGAGGGGATAACAATGTTCAGCCCACACTTTGTGTGTCTGGCTGGCTTGGAAGTTGCTTGAGTGCCAGTATGGCTTTTGTGCTCATAGATGTGAGCGCTCAGTGTTGTTCTGCAGTACAGGACCAAAACAAACAGGTTTTCACATTGTAAACAATAAGCCTGAGAGACTTGAACGTTAAGTGAAGATTTTTGTATCTGTTTCTTATCATTTAGCGTCTTGGGGATCAGTCAACATAGGGGTGAGGATTTCCATCTACCTCATGATTTGATGATTGAGGGAGGCTACATTAATAACAATTAACAATAATAAAACAATTATTGATTCATCATAATTTTTAATGAATACAAATAAATGTAACAACATATTTCTGAGGAAACCAGAAAAAGATATAGCCGTAGGTGGATTTCTGCTTGGTTTGGCCTGTTTATATGGATGTTTCGTATTTGTGCTAGCAATTATTTTTTAAATTACAATTTTAAACAATGCAATTGTTTAATTTGCAGCTACTGTAGTTGAATTGTTTTTTTATTGCTCTGTGTTCACAAATGAAGTAGTGTGCAATGAAGTAGTTCATATCTTTAATACTGCACTGTGAAACATAACTTTTTTATGCCTCTATTTATTCTTGTTACATTATTTGTATGCTTTGTCCTACATCTGAAAATAAGCTCTGTCAAGCAATACTATCAGACTTGGCTGAGGTAGAGTTTGTGTATACAGCAGCAGAGCAGAAGTGAGTGGTGATAAGAATTCTGTCAAACTGCTGAATGATGAGCACAAAGTTGTCTATCTTGACATAAAAAGAATCTGTTCCCTTGTGCAGCATGGTAATGTCATCAATACAGAGTTATGTAAGGTGCTGGTAGGCTTTGTCACCATTGTAAACTAGGATTTCAATTTTCATGTATTTTCCTTTATCTTTAGTTGAGTGACTTAATAAACATTAGTTGGTTAAAGTGCATTAATCGTGCATGCTCAGAAGACAATGCCTGAGATTATGCTGGGGGGAGGGAGGGCTGATGGCAGTTTTATTGATGGCTCATAATTCAATTAATTAGTTTGAGCCATTCAATATGATTGGATGGTGTTTTTACAAGCCAATCAGGGTGTGAAGAGGATTTTAAGCAATATGGTAAAAAATGCTCCACAAAATGATCT
Organism: Solea solea; assembly: GCF_958295425.1. NCBI lineage: Eukaryota > Metazoa > Chordata > Actinopteri > Pleuronectiformes > Soleidae > Solea > Solea solea. The sequence continues at coordinate 10,568,927 of NC_081137.1, read as the reverse complement.
CCCATCCTACCTACCCTACCCCTACTTTGTTTTTTTGCGGCACATCAGTTATGTGAGGCAAATAGGCTGTTGCTTGAAAAATTTGCTTGTGTCAGGCTGCAGAGAAACTCTCTCTCTGATGACATACATTTCACTGTGATACACATATATTAAACCTTAGGAAGAGTGGTCATTTTCTCTCCACATCCAGAATGTTTGTCACGGAGGAAATGTTTTTTTCACTGCACTCAACGATGCATTTGAAAAGTTGTGTTCCACAAGCAGTAGCATCACGGCTCCAGCTGCACTCTCCTCTGACAGAGTCACAGAGCTATGTCCTGGTGAATGTGCAGCTTAGAGGCCGCTTCCATGAGCTTCACTTTAAGGCATTTTGACTTCTCCTGCTAATAGTGGGATTGCTGCAAACAATCCCAAACAATAAACATACAATTTGTTGTTCTACCATGGCCATATTTTCTACTTCTCCATTCTCTAGTTCCACAAACTTAAGCATCAAAACTTAATTCCGAAAAGTTTTTTGTACTATTAATGTGGATTAAAATTGTCTTTAAAAACACAGATATTTAGCTTTTTAGTAGTTCCACATAGAAACCCATTTTAAACTCCAAAAGGTGGATTTTATTCTATTTATTGCTGTGAAAATGTATGAGAGTTATTGTTTCAATGGTGTTTCTTCATGTTTACAATTTATAACAGTTAAATTCCTTTATAGTTTCTCCCTCTGTAGTGTTCGCCACAGCGAATGACACACTTCCTGACACAACCCTCCCATTTAACTTTGCTCAGGGGTAGCCCAGCCTGACCTGGCGGGGATTGAAATCAATCCTGAATTGAAATTTGGAATATCTTATTGCAAATTGAATCACAATCGTAATATCTATTAGGAAAGTTTCACTCACTTTCCCAAAGTTGTCCCAAATTTGCTACCAGGACTATGACACTTACCAAAGGACGACTAGGTGGAATAGAACCAGGTTGTGCCCAAGCCCCTCAGAAGTTCAGTAGGTCTGCACAGTCATATTATAATCACATTGACATCTTTGGCTACTCACGATTAAATGAACGTGATCATCTGGTACTGAAAGTCTGTACTCTGCAATAGAACATGCTGCTGTTCACTACACTACGCAGCTCCAAGTTTCCAGTTTCCTGGATACAGTCTGGACAAGTCGCGTTACTTTAAAACAGATATATTGCACATAACAGAAATCTAATGTCTTGCACAGCACAAGGCAAAGAGTGTTCTCTCTCTATCTCTGTGTGTATGTGTGTTGTTGAGTGAGGAGGCAGACTGAGATGTCGACAGCAGCTGTAGTGTGGAAAATAAGGCATTTTTATTGGTCTACCATAAGGAGGACAGCGAGCAGGAGGTGAGAAGGCTGATGACTCGTAAGCACATTAACAGATGGTAGGATTCTTAGGCTAATTAGTAATTGCACATGAATGTCATTCATATCATGTGTGTGTTTTTGTATGGGCCAATATAAATATAAGGGAACAGATCATTGCTTTCAAAATGACTTTGGTGATAGTTAAATCCAAGTTTTTTGATGTGTGGTTTTATAAGGTGCTGACATGTTTGAGAGGCAAAATAAAAAAAAATAAACTCATCTAACAGTCTGTAAGAAAATGGGGGAAAAAAAGAGTCAAAAAATCCTTGAATTGAACTGATGTTAATAACTCTCTTTTTGCTTTATGTTTATGCTTTCTTTTTAGGATCCCATAGTGTGTTGCTTTGGCCCTACACAAACAGCCTGTAGTGCTAAAGTACAGAGCTGAGTATGATTCCCTGGTTGCGGTGGAGGTGAGGAAGCATGGGGTGGATCTCTGAGGTGTCAAGACAAACGTGATGACAGCATGGTCCTTGTTGGAGAAGCTCAAAATGGAAAAACACTCATGTAGGGAGGAGAACATTGACTCTAGCGAGGCGCAGCATGCCACTGACGAATCTGAGGATGGAAGCAGCTCTGAAAGTGAGTCAGAAGAACGACGACACCAGAGGCTTCAGGTGAACAGCAGCGGCAGCAGCAGCATCTGTAAAAAGTGGGAGGCTGGGGCTGTCACTAAACCACACCGTCAGCTTTGTCGCTCTCCATGCTTGGACCGGCCCAGTTTTTCCCAGAGTAGTACCGCGGTAGATTTCCGTGAGGATGAGAGCAGTGTGGGACCAGGGATCAAGGCTGCCAGTGACAGGGAATACCAGGCCAAGATGGAGTTTGCTTTGAAGTTGGGCTATTCTGGAGAGCAGGTGGAGACTGTGCTCAACAAGCTGGGAGCTGCCGCTTTAATTAATGATGTTCTTGCAGAGTTGGTAAGGCTCGGAAATAAAGTGGAACCTGAAGTTCAACCTTGCAGCAGTACAGCCACACTGATATCACGGTCCCTCTGTGTGAAGGAGATAGTTAGTCCAGAAGTGTCAGTGGAAGAGGAATCTGTGGATACCTATGATAACCTCAGGCCTATTGTCATTGATGGATCAAATGTGGCAATGAGGTAAGACCCTTCCAAACATATAGTGCATTCCTACATAACTGGTATTTTCTTGAGGGTTGGTATGACAATGATGATGCCATTTTTTTTTTCATGTGTAGCCATGGAAACAAAGAAGTGTTCTCTTGCCGTGGGATGCAACTTGCTGTTGAGTGGTTTCGGGAGAAAGGACACAAAGACATCACTGTGTTTGTCCCAGCCTGGCGAAAAGAACAGTCAAGACCTGATGCCCTCATCACAGGTAGTCAAGCTGTTTTGTTCCACTTTGTTTTAATACTAGCATAGTAGCTATATGAATATCTATGGATAACAGTAAAGTATACTTTTTAAGATGAGAGATAAGTGACTTTTATTGCCATTGTACAGAAATACATACAACAAAACTAGGGGTTGCTACAACTGAAGGTGCATTTGATTAAAAGCAATTTGATTATTAGAATAAATAAGCAAACAAGAATAAATATGTCAATAAAATAAATACAATGTTGGCTCATGTGGCTGTCAAGTGTCCTGACGGTCGCTTTATCCTCCACATGAGGGTTGCGTGGGGCGCTGGTGCCAATCCCGGCTAACATAGGGCGAAAGGCGGGTACACCCTGGACAGGTCGCCAGCTGAAGATATTATTCAATTCAATTCAACTTTAACAGATGTGTTCTGTTATCTGTTATGTATTATATGTATGATTTATTACAGAACAGGTCACTAATTGGCAAACCACAGTCTGAATCCAGATCCGGACAGATCCATTATCATACTTCTATGAAAATTGGCACATTTCTACTTAGAGAGTAGATCTCTCATTTCATACAGCAAAAATAGACAAAGAAATGATCTTTTACCACAGTTTCAGCATCTATATCTGCAACATATGTTACAAACTCACCTCCTGTTTCTGTTTTAAAATAAAAGTACCCTGCTGTTTCAGCTCCCTGAATGCATTTAAAAGTGTTGGCCTCTTTTATATTGTTCACCTGACATGAGAAAATCATTTTTTTTGTATACTTCTTTAATTCGATGTTAAATGAACAAAAATATAAAATATTATTTCAGTATACTTGAAAAATTCAGTTCATGGTCATGAATTTGTTCTGCCCCACTGGTGAGACGGTAGGTCTTCATTGTTTTAATTGAATTATAAGCTGTTGTTGATCATTCAAAAACGTCTCTTTCAGATCAAGAAATATTACGCAAGCTGGAAAAAGAGAAGATTCTGGTTTTCACCCCTTCTCGGAGAGTTCAGGGCAGAAGGGTGGTGTGCTATGATGATCGCTTCATAGTGAAGCTGGCTTATGATTCTGATGGAATTATTGTGTCAAATGACAACTACAGAGACCTGCAAAACGAGAAGCCCGAGTGGAAGAAGTTTATAGAAGAGCGCCTCCTAATGTACTCCTTTGTCAATGACAAGTAAGAAACCATTTGTCCAGTTGAAATGTAGGCAACAAGGATATGGTCTTTGAAAGGTCAAAACACAACAAAGTATTTAATGTCAGAAGTCTATGGGTTGCATAGGTCTTACTTTGTAAGAGGTGCAGAGTTGAGATACTTTCCAGCTTGTTAAATTTGAATATGTTCTGCTTTCTTTGCTCCATATAACAAGTACATAAAAAAATAATTTTGGTTTGTGGACAAAAGACATTTGAGACCATCATTCTGAGGTGTGGGAAACACTTATTAACAATTAACATCTTCTGACTTTTCAAACAACTTTCAATAAATTGAGAAAATAGTCAACATGCAAATCATTTATGCAAATAATTGTTAGTTGCAGCCCTAGCTATTGCCCAACCCTATTCTGGAATATTAAAGTTGACATTTAACTAATAAATAAATGTTAACAGGTTTATGCCACCTGATGATCCTCTGGGAAGACATGGTCCAAGCCTGGAAAATTTCCTCCGCAAACGCCCTGTTGTTCCAGAGCACAAAAAACAACCCTGCCCCTATGGTAAGTTCACCAAATGTCTTTTAAAACTTTAGTCTGCAGTTGGTTATTGAAACTGTTTTGTTTTGTTTGTTGAAATCGTCTTCATATCCTAATTGTCATAAATAAATACATTTTGGAGGAAACTTAAGCCCTTCCAATACTGTAATAAACGTGACCAGTCATTTCAGACTAAACATACACTGGCAGATCTAAGTGACAACTTGGTCTGCCTACTTGTTTGGGTCTTAATGAAAATGTCAGGTGATTTAGCATCAGTGTAGCTTTCCTCACCATGCTCTCTCCTCCATTCTTCTTCTTCTTCTAATAGTGTGTTCTCTTGTATTTTGAGGCCGAAACTTTGATGAGAGAGCAGACAGGAAGAGGGTGGGATGTGTTGGGTTGCATTAGTCACTGTTGCAACCTTTTACAGACTCCTACACAGGATTTTTCCCCTCATGGCTACATCCACACTACTCAATTTTTGTTTACAAATGTGTAAATTTGGGGGCACACTTCCCTAGCTTTTTTTAATAAAGGTAATGGAAAAGTTTATAAACGCTGCTAGCTCAGTTTATTGATAAATGCGGGGAGCTGTGTTTTTCAGGGTTCCCACGGTCATGCCATCTCTAAAGGTTATGCAATTAGAAAAAGTGTTTTCCAGGTTTGGAATTAAGTGAATGTTTTGCGAAAGTTTTTTTACTTAGGGCTAGACTAATCCGATACTTAATAAATAAACTTGAAAATATGCTAAACAAAATAAAGCAGTTTAGCAGTTTAATTAACAAGAACTAGCAAAAATACTTAAATCACTAATAACACTAATAACACTATCAAACCAATAACTAAATGTTCCTTGTTGTTGTACTTGATTGGTGATGTGCCTTTAAAACGTTTTTTAAATGAAAACAGTGGTATGGATGTAGCCCCAGACAACTTTTTTTACTGATTGAACGTGAAAAAGTTTTTAACAAATAATATTAAATATTACCAAAATGAATGACCCACTATTCCATATTTGACAGTACAATGCATGAATTGTCATCCTCTTTTCTTCTTCTGACCTTTTTTTTTTTTAAAAAAAGGGAAAAAGTGCACATATGGACACAAGTGCAAGTACTATCATCCCGAGCGTGTGAACCAGCCACAGCGCTCAGTGGCCGATGAACTACGAGCCTTTGCCAAGTTGTCTGCAGTGAAGACGATGAGCGAGGGGGCTTTGGTGAAATGCGGCACTGGTCCAGCAGCTGCAAAGGGGGACAGCAGCTCGGAGGCCAAACGCGTGGCACCCAAACGTCAGTCTGACCCCAGTATTCGCGCAGTGGCCTGTGAACCTTCAGAGGCACTGTCTGTCATTAGGAAGTCTGAGACAAATTCAGTGCCTTCCCTCGTCTCTGCTCTCAGTGTGCCCACCATGCAGCCTCCTAAGAGCCATGCAGCTGGGGCCTTGAACACACGATCAGCCAGCAGTCCAGTGCCAGGGTCTCTACAGTTTGCTCACAGTTCTCTGGAGCACATGTCCAGTGTGCAGTACCCTCCCATTTTAGTTACTAACAGTCATGGCGCCTCTGTTACATACAGTGACCAGTTCCCAAAATACGACTCGGTTAGTGACCATGGATATTACTCACTGCACAGTGATTTTTCAAACATGAGCATGAGCAGCATGCAAAATGTTGATAGTTTCTGTAGCATGGAGCATGAGCATGGTGTGTATCAGAGAAATCTCAGCCACTGCCCTGAATCCTGCCTGAGCCATTCAAACAGCGACTCCTTCTCCTCCTATGTGGACCTATACCCAAGTTCTGTGGACAGCAGCCTGGAGGAGAGCATGAAGGGACAGCAGCAGTCTCCTGCTCAGGGCAGAATGCACACTTTCTCACATGGGTTTCGCCATGAAGCGCTGACCAGGGTACAGAGTTATGGACCAGAGGAACCCAAGCAGGGCCCCCGTAAGCAGTCTGGGTCTCATCTAGCACCACATATCCAACACGTTGCTGTGGGAGCCAGATCTAGCTGTCCTGGAGACTATCCCCTAACTCAGACTGCCCTGCCACCTCTGTCCTCACAGCCATCACGCTCACTTGGTATGACCCGTATGGACAGTATATCAGACTCACGACTATATGAGAGCAACCCAATGAGACATAGACGACCTCCACTGTGTCGTGAGCAGCATGCAAGCTGGGACCCTCTGCCTTGTGGTAATGAGTCCTATGGCTATCATTCATATCCACTGAGTAACAGCCTGATGCCATGTTGTGAGCGAGTGATGGTCCGCAGCATGCCTGACAAAATGGAACAAATCTGGAACTCGCCATGGGAAACCCTGTCTGCAGCTGAACACCAAGACCGGTATGTTATCCCAGAGCACCAGTATCAAACATATCGGAACCTCTGTAACATCTTTCCCGCTTACATAGTGCACTCAGTCATGGAGAAGAATCCTCATTTGACAGACCCACAGCAACTCGCTGCCGTTATTGTTACAAAACTAAGGTCGTGCCACTGAGCAATTTTAACATAGGACACACTCAGAAATGATGAGATGAGGGAAATACTGAAGGGATTTTTATTTGCAAAGATAAGCCACTTGTTTAAGGTTGCTGCATGTGCAACGTCTACCCTCAGGAGTTAGTAATTTTTAAGTGTCTGATGGAAAATCTGATTTTACATCACTATAATTACAGAGACCTAAGTTTCTCCCATAAGTTTAATTTGAATTTTGAGTTGTTTGACATGTGAAATATGGTGATGTTCATGTCAGGTTCTATCGTATTAGAATGACGGTTCATAACACATTCATACAACCTGAGCAGGAGCTGCATAGCAGCTTTCCATCATAACCTTCAACACAATAGAAATATATTGGGAATGAGCCGATATGATACTTCTGTTTAGGGATCAGATACTCATCAAAATCTCTGGATCAGATATCGAGAAGAACATGCAAAATCTGAAGAAAAAAAGTGTAAAATTACAATATCGAAAAATATCTTATCAGACATGGAAAAGTGATATCGAGCCATCCCTAAAAACAGTCCTGGGCTTTTGAAAGTCTTTTTGATCACTTCACCTTTGATTGAATACATTGTAGATAAAATTATATTTAACCCCTTTTTTTCAAGATTTGATGAACAACGGAAGTACGGGAGATATTCAGGACTAATGGAGCTAGATAGTGTAATAGTAAACCTTGTGCTAATGTGAGTTATTGTGACTCATATCTAAGTCAGTATTACTGTGTTTTCATTTTAAATCCGCACAATGTAGGATTTCAACCTTCAAATAACTGTTAATACATCAACTTATAACAGGGTGAAGGTCCCCTCTGTCAAAGTCTGAGCTGGTCTGCATCGCCTGCTTTGGAACTTTATAACTTCTGGTTTCAGGTCCATGCAACAGAAAGAACAACATTCTACTTTACAGCATATGTCACCGCCTTACTGGCTACTGTACCTGGTCTGAAGACATGGTTGTTTGTACATTAGAAGTCCTGCTTCAGAGTTCAACAGTATTGTGTTACCTTGACATATATTTTATAACAGTTGTAACAAATAGTACCATTCATCAACTGTGGGGGGAGCCTGTGAGCAAATCCAACATTGTGTTACTTTAAAATAGTGTTTTCAGATAAAGTCCATGCTAACACAGCTAAAAACGTCTATCTCGTCCCCATCCAGTTACACCAATGCTCAGCAACATCTTCCATATTTGCCTTATTTGATTTGACATGCACATACTTTAACACACCTACTCCATATACATCCTTGTTTATGAAGCTCTTGTTCAGGCTCTCTGAATGTTATAAAAGAATCGTAAGTGCAGTTTCTGGTGCAGTGGAACTATATATAACAGAGCTTATGTCTATGTGTGCTTCTTTTTATTCTGTGATTTTATTTTGAAGATAAGTAAGAAGGAGAAAGGCACATAACCTCACAGCATGAACTCCAACGTTTAATGGCCTTATATCTGAATGACCTCACGCTTAAGTCATTGACTGATGGGTTTCAATCAAAGGCATTGAAGCCTCTTATATACTTTCAAATGTAAAGCACTATCTCAGTATCTAAAGAGATCTATTTTCTCAGCCTCACTGAATTAACAAAGCTACTATTTTGGTAGATCTTGAACGTGCACAACACAAGTCAAAAAGGAGATTTGACTTGTTACAGATGTGCACATATTATGTACATATAATCACACAAAAGCCATTATTTCAGAGTCATTTATAAGCTGCTAAATAATGCCAAAAAGATAGTTTATATAGTGTTGGTGTTCTACATAACTTAACATTTTGGTTCACAGAATTGATTGGATTATAGACTTGACATCTGTTTAGATCATTTCCTATTGTGTACAGCAACCTTTCTGGTTTTAGTGGAATTTTCTATTTATATACTTGTCTATTTTGTTGTGCTGATTCTTTTCATTGTGAAGAGATTCAAAATATATTTGGTTCAACCAGTAGCTCTAAGTGACGGTTTGTCAGTGGAGCTTTTTCAGAAACAGGTTAATGTTGGTTTAAAGACGACTTTGGCATGCGCTTGAGTGGTCCGTGATTCCCGGTGTTTGTCATAGACTTACAAGTGAAAAATGAGAACACAAGTGCATCTGTCATATCATATTTAACCTGTTTCTGATGTGCATGTCAACTAGTGAAACTTTGGAAATTCATTACACAGGCCTCATCTGTTATGAGATATGGGCAAGATGCAGCAATTTTCTATGAAAAGATTGAATCAGTCTTGACGCCACAGTTAAAATGTTTGCACAAGGAATTAAAAAAAAAAAAGACTGTAAATTTGACTCTTTTGTTGTATTTGTCAGATAAAATGATCGAAACCTGTTTGAAACAGTTTGGCCTTGGAGCTGGTTGATTTTGTGTCAAGTATGAAGTTTCGATAATTGTATAAAAAAAACAAGTTAATGCTAGTAGGAAGTATGGTGGAGATGAAGTTTGTCTCCTTTTTTGGGGTAGATTGCTCAAATACAGACACACAGTCCACATCACACATGCGAGCAGTCTCTAAGGAAAGGATCGTGGACGGGTTTGGATGTGCCTTGCAGCACATTGCTCTCAGGATGCTTTTCGGTTTTCTACATTTTAGTCTTTTATTCTGCCAAAAACCAATGGTTGGAGGCAATGTTCTACTCTGGTCTAGTAGTGATATATATATTTTGTGAAAATTCTACATGTAACATGTAGTATCTTAACATTTTGTTGTGTACAGTTGTATGTGGAGATGGCATTGCAAAGCCTTTTTTGTGTATATCCTTGTTATGCACCTCAAGATGTAGTAAACGGAGCTAAGAGGGTGACTTTACGTGATGCTGCCTCAGATGGGATAATGTTTGTGTTTGAAAAAGTTCCCATGCGGAAGGTGAACATGAGTGTCGAGCTGGGCAATATGGGGGAAAAAATCTTATTACAATATACTTTTTTAATACCATTTGATATTGATATAAATCAAATCAATATGTCCGTAAGGCTGGGCGATATGGCTTATAAATAATATCTGGATATTTTTTAGGCTATATCCCCATATAGGCGATATATGGGGATATAAAGCTGCACGGGTCATATCTCTGACTCAAGAAAAGGATTATTTTTTGTGTTTATTACCTTTCATTTCAGATAATACCTGGTTTATTTCTTTGGCTTTTTAATGTTAAATGAAGGATATTTTTGTGTGTTAGAAACAATGACACTGACTATAAATATGGTCAAATTCTGCTATAACATAAATAATTACGCTTAAAATTAAAGAAATGTTATTAAGTGACCTATTTTAAATATAATTTTGTTAATTCCATGATTGTTTTAATCAATATATAATATTGAATTTATAATATTTAGTGTATTTCACAAATGTGTTTATCAATGCAACAGCCTTTAAAACCAGGAAAAATCATCACAGGAACCTTATCATGATATGATGACATCCAAAAATCTAAGACCATATATTGTCACATGTCACTTTATAGATAACATATTGATATATTGCCCAGCCTTATGTGGGTGTTTGGTAAGCAGCTGAAATATTTAATATCCTTTTATTATTTTACAATAGTTGATTACCTGGCAATTGATGAGTTGATGATCTTGTTTGGACATCATTAGGCTAAACCTATGGCTTAATTAATGAGGCTCATTATCAGTGTAGTGCAAGAAGAATTAAACCTACAAATGCAGAGAAGTTGTACCATATAAAGACAACCTCAAGGTGATGCTTGGGAGTGTATTTGAAGGGATTGCCTAGTATCAGTTTTCTTTTCAGTGTGGTTGTATGAGGTACTCACTAATTTTCAGTGCTGACTGCCCTTTGTCCAGCCCCTAGGCTGAGAACCAGATACTCACACTCAAAGAAAGTGGCTATCTTAAGAATGTGTTTGCTGCTTTATCTCACCGATGGCCTTTTCTGTCTTGAAACTGAAGTTTCAGTCATTTCCTTAACTGCTCACTCTCCCACACCATTGAGAAATTCAGCAATTTTACAACATGCTCCACAGGAGTCGTTGCCTCCATTAGTAGGTTCAGATCTGTAATTTTGTCACTGCAGTGTTTGAAATCCTTCCCTGTTTGGATTTACCTTATTGATGCAAGCACCAACAGCTCCTGTGTCCCCATGTGCTTAAAACGCAGATGTTAAAGAGTGAGCATTTTAAAAAGTTTCCAGCTAGAAAAAAGAGAAATTAAGAGTGTCAGTGCCTCATACAACCAGAATCCAGAAAACCTGGACTATTACTATAAAGGGAAATTCCACATAATTTCAGGACTCTGGTAAAGTGCCCTGCTTAATATTATTGGAGTGCATGAATGAGCATTACAAATTTACAGTTTTGTATTGCATGGGGTTCCCTTGTGTTAAAGATGCCATAATGCATCAAGTAAAAAAAAAATTGACAAGAGGACAGATTTTGTTGTTTTGATGTTTTATTATAAGAAATATTTAAAAACACAAGACGCTGATGCAGATTGCACAAAGTTCAGCTGCGTTTTTGACGGCATCAAAGACCTGTTTGTTTATCCTTTGATTTTAGGAAAGTGTTTGGAATTTACAAAGAAGAAAATGGTTTGAAAACTTTTAATCTGAGTGGTATTACGGGGCTAACTGTGTGAGCCCGATTTTGTCTCATTGGTGGTGTTTAAAAAAAATTATATATTTCTTCAAAATGTTTAAGTTCAATTGTGGCAAATGAGCAGACACTAAGGTTAAAAAAAAAGAGAAAAAAAAGTTGAATGTGTTTCGCCCACATGAATTTTGGGCTTTGCTGACTTTGTATTTTCATGAAAACTGACATGGCCACCTGAGGCCGTCTGTCTGTTCATGAGAAGGTGAAACAAACTGCCTACATGTTTCTTCATGTGAAACAATCAGATTGCAAGGCTGCTGTCAAGGTTGTTTCTGGCATTTGGCTGAAGGTTTGCGTGCCGTCCTTTCTTCTTGAGATAGTCGAATCATCATAGATAATTTTAAAAAAAAAGTACAAAATGTTAAATAAAGGATAGTGTCTCTGGCTAAAACTAAGACCTCATCTTTCTCGACCACATTAGGCAAAATTGATTTCTTGTGAGAGTAAGATCTTCCTTTAACTTGGAATAGTCCATTGCCCAGATGAACTTTTTAACAATTATAGTATAGGATATGACACAAACCTACTCCAGCTTTTTTGTAGCTTTTTTTGAAGTTGTAAGACTTCCCTGAAATGTTATTTTGGTAAATATTTTTGAGTAATGTGCTGTGCCAGTTAATGATCTCTGAGCTGTGATTTAAGTTGAATTTAACCATAAAATTGGATATGAACTTTATTATATTTTCCTTTTCAACAATACTATTTTTATTGTATTGTATATATTTACTGTGTACGCACTACATTTCGAGCCCCTAAATTTCCTCAGTTTCTGACACAGTGGTGCGCCGTGTGAATTTCTGACAAAAAGATAATGTGCACTCATGATCAATGCCGTTTTAAAGGGATATCTCAAGTGTAGTTGTATGAGACACCTGGTCAGTGCTGACCAGCATAATATGGGCATGCTTGTTGTTACTGAAAATACATTAGTCACTCCCCCTCACCGAAGTCCACAGAGAAAAGTAGCCATTTTACATTAAGAGACACAAAAGTTGTTGATCCACTGCTGCCTCCATGAGTAAGTTTGGACATGTTATTTTGTGACATTCATGTTTGAAATCCTTAATTTGGATCTATGTTACTGACACAAACTTACTAAAAGATGCAGCAGTTGACCAATTGTGTTGCTGGCTAAAAACACAGTTTTTCCTCTACGGAGTCTGGTAAAGTAGAGTGAGCACATTAAAGGGTTCAGTTTACTTCAGTGGGAAAACGGCAGGATAAAGTGGCAGACATATTCTGTAGTGAAAGTGAACATGCCTGTTTTATGCTTGTTCTTGGCCCAGGGGCCCAGCAGGGGGCGTCCACAGCACACGCAGCACTGCTTTAGTGTGTCAGAACCTCATACAACCACATTTTAATAGACCTGAATGATCACTTAAAGCTGTTTGAGTTGTGTCCCTGTTCTTCAGGCGACCTCCAGAGAGAGTTTTCACTGGGCCATACACTACTTCCAAGCTCAAGGTAAAATCCTCACAATCACAGCAAAAATGCTCGTATTTGAATTTGTTTTGCCAGAACATTTCACTAAAGGTGAGAATGGTGGCTCACAGTCGCCACCCTCCCTTTCTAAGTGCCGCAAACAACTAAGCCACAAATGTCTAGAATTGACTTTTGCTTGTTGATACAAATTGTATCTATACCTTGAATGTAAAAAAAAAAAAATGAAATGTAAAATATGAAAATAGTTTTATTTAAATGAAGGGGAAAACAATCAATGCCATAATGTTTGTGACACTGTGTGTCACTGGGAGTAGCCCATTGGTATGTACTAATTCTTACCGGGTACAGTAGTTAAATAATAGGGACACTTACCTGCTTGCTGGAAACACAGATGCCCTGTGTAGAGCAGTAAGCATCATGTCCTCCCTGTACATAGTCATGAAAGTGTGTGTGTATACATATTTAGGAGAAATTTAAGAGATGCTTAGATAATTTCTGTGTTGTAACCTGTGCAACTCGTATTAGTGTATCTATTTTCTCTCAGCCGGTGCATCTCCTTAATGCTATTTTAATCAGAATTTCAATATTTTTGGATATATTTTGCCTAACAAAACATGCCAAAGGTTTTTCTTGGGTGGCTTTGTCATCTTTGATATCAACATGTGGGTTTGTCATGCAATGAATTCTATATTTGGGAGGATTTCTTTAATGAAGATTAAGCCAAGAGTAAATAAACACAAATCTGTCTGTTGGGCTGCGACTGCAGATTATTTTCATAATCGGTCAATTATTTTCTAGATTAATTGTGTAATTATCTGGTCAAAACATGTTGATCAGTGTTTGTAGAAACCTCAAAACTATGTTCTCAAATGTCTTGTTTGGTCCACAAACCAAAATGATTAAAAAAAACCAGAAAATATTCAACTTTAAGAAGCTGAAGCATCTGAGAGGAAAACATTAAAACTGATTATGATTAATATAAAAATGAGTTGACAATTAATTGTGTCAACTAATAATCAATTAATAGTTGCAGCCCTACTAGTCTGGCATTTAAAAATGGTTCAAGGAAACGTATACATGCTGCAATCTGCAGTGTCAGTTTTCACTCAGATTTGTGTTTGTCACAGATTCTTTTCAAACTGAGTTTATTCCGATGTTTGGCAGTTGATTTAATGACTGACTGCATGTTGACAAAGCATAGATGTGTTAAATTGTGACTTTTTTCAACTATTAAATTACTCAGTTGTAATTTAAAGTTGACTCTGATATATAATATTGAAGTAGTAGTTCATAATATATGGAATTGTGGCTGTATTGCGGTGCTGACAGACAGTCGGTGCTGACAGTGGTGCATTGACCCTGCACCGAGAACCGGCTTGAAAACATGGCTGTCAGAGGAAACATGAGGAAAAACAGATTTTACCTACTTAAAAAAAGGCGAACCCTAATAGGCTTGACACCTGCTTATGTGTACAATATCTTCAGGATATTTTGCCACATAAGACTTTTCCAACCTGAAACCGAAGTTTATAAAGTGCTCACTTTCCCACAGCAAAGTCCATAGAGAAACTCACTATTTTCTTCCGAGGTTTTTGTCACTTAGGCAAATTTAAATGAAGGACTTCACATACTTGTGAACTTTTACCTCCATGTCTCAAGCTGGTTCTCATTTCAGTGTCAGTAGCTCACACTATCACACTTGAAAAAAGCCTAAACTATCTCTTGAAAATGAAATAGTAAATGATTTATGGCTGAGATGAGACCAAAGTGATTTGATGTTATGATAATTCGATCAAACACAGAATAAAACATGAGCAGTGCAGATTCAACTACAATAAAATCACACACCCATTTGACACTGATTGTACATATAGTGCACACACACACACACTGTACTTCTCAGGTTAAGCCACACCCATTTAAAGTCACATACTGGGTTTGTTTGGGTTTGAGGAAACCGAGAGGTCAAATTTCAGAAGTGGTTTAAGTAGACCACGAGGGTCTACTTAAACCATGTAAAAAACGTTTGCCATGTAAAAAGGGGGAAATGTTTAAAATATATATATATCTATATATATTTTATTTGTTCGTTTATATTGTGTTGTGATCTGCAGTATTGTAATCCACGCTAACTGGAATAAGTTCCTTTTATAGGCCAAAATGTATAAAAGTACAGTAGAATATTTGGGTCTGTGGGCTCAAACAAAATGTAAGTCTTAATGACAAAATGTGTTTCTCTTGATTAATAAAGACATTTTCTGTTTATACTCCGTGTGTGTGCATACATTCATTCAGTTTTTAATGGATAAATTGGTTTAATGTAAGAGAACACTAACATGTTTTTTTAAATGTATTTTATGTTGACAAAGACTGAAGTGAAGAAAGGTAAGCAAACATGCATAACAAAGTCAATGTTTTCAGTGTCTGGAAACCCAGATATACATTTTGGATTTATATCTGTCTATATATCTAATCCCCATATAACATGTTTTTGGACTGTGGGAGGAAACCTGAGAACCTGGACGAAACCCATGCACACATGGTGAGAATATGCAAACTCCATGCAGAAAGACCCTTGTTCCAGTCTTCTTGCTGCAGAGGCAAGAGTGCTAACGACTACACCAACCGTGTGGCCCGGTGTTATGTGTTACTGTAATATTTACTTCTATATACTTATATAACGCTATTAATGTTTACTCTTATTTATAACTTATCAGACATTAGTTGACAAAAAAGATACATTTTCCCAAAATTCTTCAACCCTTATTGTAGATTTACAGGCTAAATAGTTCTATCTTTGATGATCATGGAGAAGATTTTAATCCATCTTGAAGTCTTTCTTCAACTCACTGTTACTGCAGCACCATCTGCTGGTTAATAGCCAAAAGGACAGGGCAAACACTTAAAAGGGTGTGGCAACAACAGACTAAGTTAAAAATAACATTTTTCCAGTTAAGTGTCTGGAGTGGCTATGACATCCGTCCTCTGAGGTTTGCCTCTGGGTGTTGTGTGGGTGTGTGGCTTTGTGGCTTTTTCCCAACAGGACATCATTTTCAACCACTTACTCAATTTCCATCTCTTCACCCTCCACATGAGGGCCATAGGGTCGCTGGAGCCAATCCCAGCTGACAGAGTGAAAGTCGGGGTCAAACCCTGGATAGATAGCCACTTCGTCACAGGACAAACGTATAGCGACGAACAACCATTCACTCACATTCACACCTGTGGTCAATTTAGTGTGTCCAATTAACCCGTGTATGCTTTTGGACTGTGGAAGGAAACTGTCAAACCTGGAAAACCCCATCCGTACTGTGAGAACATGCAGAAATACACACAGAAAGACATACCAGTAACCTTGCTTTGAAGCAACCATGCTAGCTAGCCACAGTATCACCATGTGACTAATTTTCAACTAAAGTGGGGAGAAAAAGAAAACGTTTTCCATCACATCTTACACCAAAGTTTTAAAGTTTTAAAATGAAGTTTTCATAGTATTGCAAGACTTCCACAACTCCATAGACTGAAAAGATCTTTTAAGACCTGTGTTGTTTGAGCCACGGGTTGGTTGCGAGAGATTTCATATGCTGAATTTTCCCAACCTTTTATTTAACATGTATGCATATATGTTTTCAATACCATGCATACTGTAGTGGCGTACACTTAATTCCAAAGCCACTGAATAGTCGTTAGCTGTTGGCAGGTTCCATTTGGCTTGACTCGTAGGTACTGTTTTAATTCATCAATCACAAAGGCGAGAGAGGGTTGTGTGAAGGGTTTGCACATTTATTTCCACTTGCCGTACATCCAAGTAACATTTCTATCCACATATATCCAAGCTTCTCGAGGATCAACAACACATAGAAATATTCCCTTCTTGGTACAGCCTCTAAAACGGACGCAGACGGACCAAACTGCTAGATATTCTTCAGTACATATCTCCCAATCCCTTCATCTATCATAGCAGTCAAAGATATCAAAGTGTCCATGGTACCTTTTATCTAAAGAACATACAAGAAAATATTTAATCGAAGAAGGCTTAAGGCCGTTAACTATTTCAAGTGTTTATATATTACATTGTAACAAGTGATCTTGCACCAACCACCTGACCTAACCCTAAACTAAAACTAACTTAACGCTGGCTCCTACACATACAATAAAGAAAGGAGTAACATCTCTTGGAAATGATTGAATATTTTTTTATATATAAGCCAGTATTTCAGTTTTATATGTACCCTTTATTTATATCATGGTCATTGTATGACTTTAATAGAATATATTTATTAAATACTGTACATTTAGGGGAGTCATTTGGAAAATGTTACAATTTAAAAAAGGTTAAAATGATGGGTAGCGTTTTCAGTGTATGTGAAGCAGCGGCCATGATGATGATGAAGCGTCAGAAGGGGCGGAGTCTGCTGTTCTCAGCCTCCCCCCTCCTCTCCTCTCTTCTCTTCTCTCTCAGTCTCTCTCTCTCTCTGTCTTCCTGGCTACTGTCCTGTCATCGGCCTGGGTGTGGTTTTGCAGTCTGGTACCGTTAGCAGGAAACCAAGCTCCAGTCATTTTCTTTTTACTGCGAAACAAAGCGGGGGGAAAAGCCATTTTGAAGAGTAAAACGGTTACAGATAGCCCTCCGTGCTTCAGCGAACTGCAGCTTTCACTTCCTCGAGACAGGAAGTCGTTTGTTTGGCGCCGTTGTTCTAATGGGAAAAAGTTTTTTTTGTTGCTCTTGTTTAGCAGTCGTTTGATTTAATAACTTCGTTATAACAACATTGTTCATAAAAAAACAGTCAAACACGAACGTAAACGCGACGTAAAAGAAAGCAAAGATGCCGAAAACGGTAAGACTGAGCATTATTTTTTACATTTTCATTTATTAACTGTCTTATACGAACTGTTTGTTCTGTATGAATGTATAACCCTGTCACTTAGTGTTAACTTCATAGTTACACATATGGCCCGCTTAGTTGCTACACATCATCGTATAACGGTGTTGTAAAATCCGTACATCCTTTCAAACTCGCACACTCACACTGGGGTACTTTCCGTTAGTTGTGTGTGCGCGTGCGCGCTCCCGCCAGTGTGTCCATTAAAATGAGCGCCTCAAATCAGGCCATTCACTCACTTAGGCCTTCAGGGTGTGAGTGTGTTACATTGCTAAACAACACGACTGCGAATTCAACAGCTGCTGAACACCCCGAGCTCACATTTATTTTGTGAGGTGGGGCCGTGTACGCTTGCGTGTGTGTGTGTGTGTGTGTGGGGCCTATGCTAGTCCTCCTCACTTTCATTCAGGTCTTAACAGGGAGGGGAGCCGTCACCCAGTGCTAGCTGTGCTGCTAGCTAGTGGAGGCCAATTCAAAAGAGGGAGTTGACAAACCAGGATGCACTTATTTCTACTGATAGAAGTTAGAGCTGGGAGATATGAGAAAAGAAATGTCACCTCAATACACTTTTTTACGTCTTACAATATCCATAAATATCATAGATATATAGATCCAGTGAGTATATCTGTAAGACTTGGCAATATGGCTTATATACAGTATCTGGATAGTTTTAGTCTATATCCCAATATAGGAGATATATATGTATATAAAGCTGCACACAGGTTGTTTCTCTGGACTCATGAAAACCTTTCTTTTGAGATATTTGTGCTTCTCAAAGGAGAGTGACAATACACTGTAAATACACTCTCAAATAAAATATCTACTGTTTATGATTTGTATTACATGATCTTAAAATACACTTATTAGTCTTGTATATCATAGAGTCAAGCAGGCATAGAATGTATTAGGTCAACCTTTTGTTAAGTCATTTTTCCTTGTGTCTATTGGCAGCCATGTTTTCATTGAGTAAGCATCTATGTTTCAAGCTGTTTCCCTACAGCTGATCTGTGCTGGTCAAGTTCTGAACAAATTAGACAAGCAGGCACAGCAGCACAAACAACATTTTTACTCATTGATTTCCATGAATTCCAATAAAATTAGTAAACATATATATTAAAACAATATTATTAATATATTTATACTCAAATGACAACATATTTTGTGGTGCATCTATTACCAGAAGGTTGCAGCAAGTTGAAGCTTCTCTTCTAAGCTCAACATGCTGTAGATCCTACAGAAATTATTAAATGTACAAGGGTCTTTGAATGCATCTCTTTAACTACTCTCCTTAGCTCAATGCTATGAACCCTGCATTACTTTCACAAACTCTCCTGCACTGGCAATTAAGACCACAATGTGTGCAATAGTTAATACTTTAAATACATTTTAACATTAAATACTGTGTCTATTCAGTTACTGCTGTGTATCATGGCTTGACTTTGTATCTGCTGCTTGCATCTGTGTGACTGAATGAAAAGCACTTCACAAACAGAAAAACAAATTGAACTTGGGGTTGTACCTGGTCTCTTCCTGTAGTATTGTTTCTGCTCCTACTCTACTTCCCGCACATTTTTTTCAGCCGTCAACCAGACTAATCTTAGAGCATCCTGGCATTTAAAGTCTTAATACACTCATCCTCCCTGAAAGGAATTCCTCTAATCATATCAGCATCCTCAAATATAGTTTTACTGACTTTATATTAACATGATCTGCTAAGCACTAAATGTTTTCCTAGTGAGGAAGTTAATAACTACATATTAATATGTAGGTATTAGCATTAAATGTTGCTCAGAATTTTAAATAAAATCTTTAGAACAAGGCAATGAAAATACCATAGTGCTTAAACTAGATTTGAGCAGTGATACATTATTGATCAGAGTAGGTGGTCTGAACTGCATTGATGTTGTTACATATACTGTGATACTGATAAGTATATTTAGTCCTCCACTTAGTGCCAGCCTTTGCACCAAATCTCATACGCTGTTAGCCTCAACAAGAGCAGGGTAGAAGTGTAACATTTACCACTTTTTTGTTGTAATGTTGTAGCTGAATATCCCTCACCTCACCCTTCCCTTCCAAGCATGTTGGAGAACATATGCAGTTGGCATTAAAACTCAATTGTCCATTGTGCCATTGTAAAAAACATGGTAGTCTATTGTAAAATTATTATGGTGTCCTCCATAGAGCAGACCCTGCTCCTGATATAAAAGCCTCATGCTGGCTTAATGAAAAACAACAATTCATACAATCAGCTGGGGATACATGAACATATAAGTATAATTGTTTTACACTTAAGTTTACACACTGGGGGAGAGTTCAGTTATTTTGGCATGTGTTTGTACGAGGCACTGAGTCAGCGCTCTGTTGGCTTGTGAGACAAGAATGCTTGCTCTCACTGAGAATATGGCTGTCAGTGGGGAGTGGGGAC
The DNA here is from genome assembly GCF_958295425.1 of Solea solea. Lineage (NCBI taxonomy): Eukaryota > Metazoa > Chordata > Actinopteri > Pleuronectiformes > Soleidae > Solea > Solea solea. Next base: position 10,548,621 of record NC_081137.1, on the reverse strand, counting down.
CCTAGAAAAAATATCTTTTCTATTATGCAATATTTAAACATGTTTTATAATTTGCCAATTGATCTTATGTTTAGACAGGCTTTTCTGACTGGAAATTCAGGGTTGTGCTTTCATTCTCCTGTACCTAAGTCAAGTCAAGTCAATTGTATTTATATAATCCAACATCACAAACACAATTTGCCTCGAGGGGCTTTACAGTCGGCAGCAGTTTACAGCAACTGGCACCCTCCTTCAGACATTGAGTGAGGAAAACCCAAGTCTGTACAAAAAATTCAGCTTCAGCTCACAGGAGTTATTTAGCCATTAATAAGTATGTGTTAATTATCTGACTTCGGTGTTTGAAATCCTTTGTATGGATTTATCTAAGTGACACAAACTTATCTAAGGAGATGCAGTAAACCAGATGTTCCTGTGTCACTGTGAGCTTGAACGCTGATTTATCTATGGACCTTTGCAGTTTGCAGCTGGGATTGAAAAGGCTGTCTAATAGCAAGATAAAGCAGCAAACATACATACATTTTTAAGATATCATAGATTTAAACAGGCAATGATTCTACAGTATAAGGTAAGCCTTTTTTAAAGTGACTAAAATCAGTTTCTCTTTGTGTCCTTGCCGGAAGCCATGTTTTTAGTGGCAGCAAAGTCAAACTGTCAGTATCTCATAAAACTACTGAACTATACACCACTGAAACGGAACTATACATTTAATGAGCTTCAGCGACAGCAGGGACTTCAAAGGAAGCGGTTTGACAGTCACGATCAGTTCACAAGCTCAGGTACTCTGCATTGTAGGTGCAGTTCTTTTACAGAGACATGAGTATGCGGAGAAAAGGGAGAATCAAGTAGAGCACAGAGCAGAAGAAGGAAGCAGTAATATTTTATCTAAATATAAAAAGAGTATATGAACGATGACAAAATAGGATTGTGGGATATGTAAGAGACAGTAAGGATTATATTTAATGTGATGTGCTACTAGTGGTAAACCAGATGGTGATGAGATGCAGTATTTTGTTCCCTGTTTGCAGATGCATTGAATCAAAAATACATGAGCCTAAAATATGTTTTCTTCCAAAAATCTATACACCTGGTGAAGCTGGAATTGCAACACTCAGTGATGTGTTTCCTTTAGTAAAGCTTGCTGCACTATGTCACAGTATACAGTACAGTATATGTGGACTGGCATATATGAAGGAAGCTCATCAAACTTATTCATCAAATAATCCAAAATTGTTAGTTTGGTTCCCTAGTTTATTTGTTATGTGTTTGAGTTAAATATAAAAGCCTTGACATTTCACAAAAGCAGTAATTATTGAGAAGCTCTGCCTTTGCTAGACTCCCTCTTGGCAGTGCTTTGGATTTCTCAAGGAAGTCAGTGTTGTCAGTGACTCAAGGTTTCTGCTCTTACATCAGTTCCTCTCTATGGTCATTTCCTCGCCTGCAGCCTTATATGGAATTCAACATCACGGTCTAGCTGTTCTCCTCCCTGTTCCCCTCAGCGTGGTCTTCAGCTGCCATGCTCCACTTTAGATAACATTACTGCTCAGCAACACATTCATGAGCTGCTGTATGTCTGTGCTTATCAGTGTCTGAGGAGTCATTTTATATCTCAGTGGAGCTATAGTTTAGATTGTTTAAACTGTGATTTTTTTCTTACTGGTTATTATTTGCTTTAGGGCTGCACAAACTAATCCATTCTCAATCGATTACTAAATTATTTTAGTTAGGTTTGAGTGTTTTTTTATAATTCAATTTAGCTTTCTGATTTTTAAGCTGAAGCAACTGAATATTTTCTGGTTTCTCTGCTCTTTACAACAAGTAATTATTCAAACTTAATAATTTTGATTTGTGGACAAAAATCGTTTGGGCCAAATTTGCTTAAAGAATGAAGCTTTCTCCTGAATCCTGAAACAAACACAAAACGATATTCTTGTTGACTCCACCCATGTTGCAAAAAAATATAATTTCATCAAACTATAATATTACTGGTTGTTTGTTCACTTATTTCCTAATTAGTGTTTAGAGAAAAAACATTTAAAAATGAGTACAACAGACAGACAGCTTGTTGTTAAACCCAGGGTTTTCATTATTCACAGCTGTTGAGTATTTTGAAGTGTGATTGTTGAGGAAGAGGTCTTTTCCAAGAGGAAACTAAAATTGGAGTCGGATAATTTCACACATTGAAGTCCATAGAGAAAATCTCAGTTTTTATCTCACAATGACACAGGAGCTGCTGGACTATTGCTGCCTCATCTGCTAAGTCTGTGTCACTGAGATAAATCTGAACAAAGAATTTCAAACACCAGTGTCACTAATTTACATATTTGAACTTACTGATGGAGGCAGCAGTGGATCAACAACTCCTGTGTGTTGTGATTTAAAATCACTATTTTCTCAATGGACTTTGGTGCAAGGAGTGAGCAGTTTACAAAGTGACACAAGCTTCATTGTTCAGTCAGAAAAAAAACTTTCTTCTTGGGAACATTATCTTTCGAAAACATGAGATGGTATAGATTTAGTGGTAGCTATGTTTTAAATGAATGCAAATGTCCATGTGTTCAGCTGGTTCTAGACGTAGGGGCACATACAGTCCACTCAGTGCAGACTTTATCACTAATATACAAATACAAACATTTTTCGAATATATAAATGAACATAACTTACCATTTTAGCCCATTATGTATGTGTAGTTTTCTATTTCTAGGGACCTTTTAGCAGTGTCTCTATGGAGAAATGGTCAAAGGAAAGAGCCGAGGCAGAGGTATGCCAGCAGGGGATTAAATCAGTCTGCTGAGTACATAGCAGAGGAGATTAACAGAGTGTACAGTTAGAAGTGGTGGACAAACTACAAGCAAAACTTCTGAGGAGTTTTATGCACAACCCAATTGTTTATCTATGAAGGTTGTGGGAAAATCAAACTTTTGAAAGTAAGTCATTTTTTGTTATTGATTCATTAATACATTGCTATTTGCTCATTCTGATTATGTTTATCTTAATGGCAGCTGGGGGTTAGAAGATTTAAATTGTGTTTAGGTTAAGTGTGTGTTAGGGGTGGGCGATATGACCTAAAATTAATATCACGGTATTTTTCATCTTTTGAACGGTGACGGTATAATATCACGGTATTACTTTTTTTGGTAGGTTTTGGGAGGCGTACATATTTTTTAATAATATTCTAATCTGATATTTGTAGTTTTTTTTCCTTTCTGATCCGGTCCCCAGAAGAATCCCGGCTAAACAATACTAACAACGAACAATACAATACTAATGTGGTGGCCTTAAATTTGTTTTTGTTTTCTTTTTTTAATACAAACAGAAAAGGACTTGACAAATTTTCTGAATATGAAATGTTAGGTTTACATAGTGTAACTTACCAATAGCGTTGTGCAGTCTGTGTCCAAAACATGCGAGTCTCGTATATTTATTAATTTCCAGAGCGTGCACCATGTTTGCACCGCTGTCAGTTGTCATGCACATCAGACGCGCTTCATTGAAGCACCAGTCAGAAAGTGCGTCCTTCAGGCCTAACGCAATTATTGCTCCGGTGTGGTCTTCGGGGAAGAAGGCGGTGTGGAGGCATCTGCTGCGCAACTTCCAATCATTGTCAATGAAGTGGATGGTGAGGCTAATGTATGGCTCAGTAGTCCGGCTGGACCATAAATCAGTAGTGGCCGAGTAGGCGTCAAGGTGGCGAATTTCGTTCATTACCCGTACCTCCGTGTACAGCTCTGGCAAGTGCTCGTTACGCTAATTTAATGGCCACTCCCCTTTTACCACCGAATATGTTTTACTTTTTTAATTGCAACAAGATATACAGTATATAAGGACAGATATTCAGACCACTGAACGTTTGAAGAAAATGTAATGCATTGTTATTAAGAATTAGGAGATTATTGGCGCTCAATTGATTTATCACGGTATTGACGGTATTGCAAAATCCATATCATGGTGCAATGTCACACCGGTGCTGACTATGACACCGGTATACTGCCCACCCCTAGTGTATGTGAGAGAGAGCCTTGTTACTCTGGTCATTGTTAAAAACCTTATTTGCTGACTTTGTAGTTTCGGATGAGACGATCTAATACTTGGTCTGATATTGGTCAAAATCACTGAATCAGATATCGTACGAATACAAATCTAAAATCCAATACAATCCAAAAATCTTATATATCTTATGCTTCACTATGCACAGAAGAAGAATATTTGTTACACAGTTGGAGAATTATGTCTTTGAAATAGCTTGAATGACACAAATGTGTTGTTGACAGCTTCATAAGTTTAAAATGACTGTATCAGACAGATATCTGATAGACACTCAAGTTTGTGATATTGGTAGCGGGCATGAAATAGTGAAATAGTGATATTGTGCCAATGCTTGTAATGACTGTTATGGATGCCATGACTTGGATCACGCGCATCACTTAGTTTTAAGATTGGAAAAGTTAACTGAATGTTAGATGATAAATGTTCACAGTGAATCATTTTACCAACATCCTAACAGGATATGACGTGCGCTGATCTGCATTTTTTAAACCAGCTTTTATTTGAGTTTAAATTGTTTCACTTCCTCTTCCTGGCAAGGTAACCAGTGGTGTGTGCTACAGATCACTTCTCCATCCTATAATATATTCCCATTAAATAGCCATGTCATTTTAAAACAAACTTGACCACTTCCTACAAATTATAGTCAGTGCTTTTAATTGTCTCTCCATGGGGTTAATGGGGTCACACAACTCTTACTGTGTGTCTTCTGGCATTGTTTTCTTCTCTGCAGCGTTATCACGTTCATTTTTGGAAGACAGTAAATGATCTATATTTATATAGTGCATTTCTAGTCTTGATAGACCCCTTAAAGCTGCTTTAAACAACATGTTTTCAGGCTCATTCACAGCCATTCACTCACACATTCATACAGTGCCTCTTTGTACAGTGCTTCTTAAATCACACATCCATACACTACCCATTCATATGCTGCAGGCACAGCCATCAGGAGTTACCACTGAGCCATCACTGTTGTATGGATCAGTCAGTTTGTGAAGTTCCTCCATTTGGTCTAAGCTAAAATATTCTATTCACTGTAGTATTGGTTGGATTAAGTGAAAGTTTCATTTGGTTTGGTGATCTCAGGACAAAGGTGCACAAAGAGGCAACTACTTATTGTCAGGCTCCTTCTTCCTGGAACAAACAATTGTTCGAAAACCATGAATATGGTCTCATTGGACATTTTTTAATTATTTGACTGTAGACATTTTGCCTAATGCACTTTTGTTGATTTAATTTAATAAAAGGCTCAATGTGTGATTCTGTACTGTTGTATATTTTATTATTCCGTACATATTTGTATTGAGTATGTGGGCCAAGACAGGCAGAATTATTGATCTCAATTAGTATTATTTCTGATTATATAAATGTTCAATATGAGAAAATAAAAAATGTGCAACTAGTAGTTGTTCTTGGAAACAGTGATAAGAGTGGAAACCCTTTAGGTATGCTGCAAAATTGAGGAAATGCCATGTATAACAATGGTGTGAAAGTCATGGAAACAGACATGTGACCCTGTATTGGACAATTTGCTAATAATAGTTATGTTTTTTTTTTCATTCTGGTTAAAAGGGACACGCCCTAACTAAGCAGAACATATGTGAGGATAGTTCCTTAATGCAAGATAAACCAGTCTGATTCAGGAACTGAAACTGCTGAAACATAAGCAGGGTGGTGGCGAACTGAACTCTTATCTGCATAAATGGAAAAAGTTCATCCAAGGTTGGACTTGTTTTAAAGAAGAGTTGTTTGTCTAGACAACACTAGACATCTGCGTTCTTCAATGTAGGCCTTGATTATGGGATTCACTCCAACTTAAACTGCTGGTGATGACAGGAAGTGACAGAGGGGCATGTGTCCTAAACAGTAAATTGGGTCCTGCTGACATGAATAGCAAAGAACGTAATTTTAATCAGCCCCACAACTGGAAGATAATGCATACCATTGTTGTTCAGGTCAGGCGTGGGCCTCAGCCTGTGCAGTTGTTTCCCATCAGACATGCATGCTGATGTTCTTTATGCTGAGAAAATGAGAACTGCTACACACTCAGTTGACTAAGTACATAATCTGTTTATTCTCCTCATCAAAGGGAATGCTGAGGTTAAAGAAATGGATTCAACCTTTTAACAGATACATAAACAGTTCAAATTTCTTAAATAAGAAGTGCCTCACTGGCTGTAAAAACAGCTTTAGCATAGAGTATTAACACCCTGACAAGGAAGCAACCTGTCTTCAACATTTTCTGGTTAAATTCTCCCACAGCAGATAGCTTAGCAGAAAGTTCACAGGTTGCTCTATGCATGACAGGATGTAGGCGACTCTCAAGAGAGGTCTGTGTTTAGCAGCGGTGCCTCTCAAGCCCCAGCCACCAGAGGATGTGGTTACTTCCTGCTGATTATGTTCTATACTGAGACAAAGCCATATTGACACATTAATCACATACAATGTGGAACCAAGCAACGCAATAACTCTCCAAGTAGTCTACTGATATAAAAATATACATTTTCATCAGACATTCACCTTTGTTATTTTAAAATAAAATAAATGTTTTAAATAAATCAATGTTGTAACATGTTCTGGTATATTTTTATTTACTTAGGTTTTTTTGTAATTGTGTGTGATTTGGTAAAACCGAGATAAAAACACCTCATATGGTTAAGAGGAGTAGTGGCATTTTTTTCCCGCCTCACACACTGTTAATTACAATCAGTGATGCACCAGTTTAAATAAGACAAATTACTTGTTACAGGAGGGTTGAGAGTGTTCAGAAAACTGCTAAAAACAGGAAATAAAATGTATAAATGAAGAAGTAAAATTAATCAGTTTTTTTGAGATGGAAGAGTCATTCGGAGTCAAATTAATATACGAGATGTATTTTACTTCCAGTATCTAAAAATGTCTCATTATTTGTTGTCTTTCAGATTAGTGTAAGAGTCACCACAATGGATGCTGAACTGGAGTTTGCCATTCAGCCCAATACTACAGGGAAGCAGCTCTTTGATCAGGTATGAGAAACTAACATGATGTAACCAGTGTTGGCTTTCAAACTACGGGAAGCAATAAGCAGTGTAATAACGTACGGAGAAGATAGCTGTGGATGTAAAAATAAATTTTGATAGTAGGGATGTGACGTGTGATGTATGTTTTTTTATTGTATTTTTATTTTTATTTATTTATTTATTTAATTAAGAAAGCACCCACAATAAGTTGATTCCATTTTCCATTATCCATTCTGGATAGCCACGAGTGGGGATAATCTTTAATATTTAATGTTAAGTGACTTGAAAATGCTGTCTGCTTTGCCAGCATATAGTCCTAGTGATGTATTTAAAGTAATTTATGCACCTCATGGATTTTAATGATCTTACTGAAGATGTTATTGTTCCACTCTATAATGGTAAAACTTTTCTTAACCACAAGGCTGTGAATTACAGGGTGTTTTATAGACATTTTAAAGTAAAATTATTTTGTAGGTTTTCTGTAGTAGCTTTGAGTGGTTATCAAGTCTAGACTATCAAGTCTGTATAAATACAGACCATTTACTCACTTGGGGGTCATATATTGATTTTCCTTTTGTTTCCTATTTTATTGTTGTAGCTGTGGCAAAAGAAAATTTCTGTCACAGTTTGAGACTGTATCCATCTATCTAACAAAGTTTGTGTCCCACATTTTTAGGAGACTAGAGTAATAATGTTGAAGTGAAAGGACACATTAATAATAGTTCTGCTTTCATATTTTAGGTCGTGAAGACCATCGGGCTGCGGGAGGTTTGGTACTTTGGACTCCAATACCAGGACACAAAGGGGTTTTCTACATGGCTCAAGCTCAATAAGAAGGTGAGCTCTTCAGTATTTTGACTAACAGCTCTTTGCTTTTCACTCTCCCCCCATTTGTCAAGACTGAACAATTATGTGTATGTCTATTTTTAGAGATTTACCTTAACCCTTCACTTTTTATTCTAGGTGACAGCCCAGGATGTGAGGAAGGAAAGTCCGCTGCTGTTTAAGTTCCGTGCCAAATTCTTCCCTGAGGATGTGTCTGAGGAGTTAATCCAGGATGCCACACAGCGGCTGTTCTTCCTGCAGGTGAAGGAGGGAATCTTAAATGATGACATTTACTGCCCTCCAGAGACAGCAGTCCTCCTGGCCTCCTATGCAGTCCAGGCCAAGTACGCTGACTACAATAAGGAAGTCCACGTACCAGGCTATCTGTCCAATGAACAACTGCTCCCTCAAAGGTATAACAGGCGTCACCACCTCCGCCTGACATAGATGTGACCTTTCTGTGACTGTGTTTGTGTGACATGATGTTTCTCTGCATGACTTCTGATGCTTGGATGTCGTGTGTTCTCAGAGTCTTGGACCAGCACAAACTCAACAAGGATCAGTGGGAGGAGAGGATTCAAGTGTGGCACGAGGAGCACAAGGGCATGATGAGGTACAAACACACATGTATACACTTGTACCAGAAGTGAACAATTCATCATAACTGCAGTGCTGGGCAGTATGGCCAAACATTCATATCACTGTATTTTTCATGGTATACAATGGTATTTTTTGTGCATGGGCATGAATGAGTGCTCCAGCGAGAGAGATGTGTAGCTGAGTCTGTGTGTGTGTGCACTCGCTCAAGTGATCACCGCGAGATTTCACTGAATGTGTCTCCTTCACATAGCATCGTTGCGTCATCTGAAGTGATACACATCCACTTTAGTCAAGCAGCGTGTCTAAGTGTATTCAGGTTAGGCCTGTGCATGTGTTCCGTTTTTCATATACTGGTCTTGCAGTATATGAAAAACATTGGCTTGTTGAAGCATCCTTTATTCTGTTATTTCTGATTATTGTCACAATGGTTGTCCAAAAATAATTAAGATATGAATAACAAAAACACTTGTACCTCTAGTCACTGTAACCTACTACCACAAAAATGGTGACTTACAGTACCTGCATGAGGGAACACACACAGGAGAAAGCTTTGTTCCCTTGCTCAGTCAATACTGAAATATGTGAATTTGAGAGACTGGCATATTTTTGCATGTCTGCCTTACTCTTTTTCTTCAGCATTGGAGCTTTCAGCAAACTCTGGGTCACAATCGAACTACTACCTTAAGAATGTGAAGCTTGAACTTTTATTGTATTGTTCTTGCCAAGGCAATTTTTATTTCAGCTGTGCTGCTCTACATTTCACATCAATGTTACCTAAAGCTCATTAACCCTGTAGTGATCATGGTCAGCCAGCACCAGTTGAAGACATTTCATTTCTATCCACAGAGAGGAATCCATGATGGAGTATCTGAAGATTGCTCAAGACCTCGAGATGTATGGAGTCAACTACTTCAACATCAAGAATAAAAAAGGCACAGAGCTGTGGTTGGGAGTAGATGCACTGGGTCTTAACATTTATGAACAGAATGACAAGTGAGTAATTCACAACAGTGTTGGTGTACGTTATGATCGGCAGTTCCTGTCTAGTATAAAGCAACTGACAGTTTTTTTGTTTTGCACTTACTTCAACAGAATGACGCCTAAAATTGGATTTCCTTGGAGTGAAATAAGGAACATTTCCTTCAATGACAAGAAGTTTGTTATTAAACCAATTGACAAGAAAGCCCCAGTATGTTAAACTTTAATACAGTTACAGTTACAGAAATGTGTATTTAATGTGAGTGCTATGAATTCTGATTTAAAAAATATATATCATGTTGCTGTTTTAGGACTTTGTATTTTATGCTCCAAGACTGCGCATCAACAAGCGAATTCTGGCTCTGTGCATGGGCAACCATGAGCTGTACATGCGTCGCCGCAAACCTGACACCATCGAAGTGCAGCAGATGAAGGCTCAGGCTCGGGAGGAGAAGAATCACAAGAAGATGGAGAGGTGAGAGTCACAAGTGCAGATGTTTGACAGCTAGCTGTTATCACACATCACAAACAATTTCCCCTTGGGGATGAATAAAGTATTTCTATTCTATTCTATTCTATTATGTGTCATGTTCACTTTTCAGGAAGTAACTTACAACCTGCAACTGGTGCAGCAAATTGACCTGTTTAAAATGACATCACTCACTGTTTTTTTACTGTGCAACAACTACAGAAAGTTAAAGAGATGGATGCTCACACTCACTAAAAACATTGCTGCCAGGAGTAACACAAGAAAAACTGATTTTAGCCACTTAACAAAGAGCTCACCTTATAAAACCTATGCCTACCTAAATATGATATTTTAAGAATATTTTAGCCACTGTATCTTGCTCTAAGACAACCTTTTCTGACTGGAAACGGAGGTTTGTAAACTGCTGCTTTCCTGTCCCAAAGTCCAGAGAAAACATCATGGGTTTTATTTCATTGGTGTCTCCATCAAAAAGTTCAAATGTGTTAGTTTATAATTTTCAGTGACTGAAATCCCTCTTTCAGGTTTAACTAACTGACACAAACTTACCAAACGGGCCAGCAATAGACCTGCAGCTCCTGTGTCCCAGGGAGCTACTTACAGTTGATAAACTTGTGTTTCCACTGAGAAAAGACTGTCTAACAGTGAAGATAAAGCAGTAAACATCGTTTAAACAAGTTTTTGTCCCTGCTGGCAGCCAGTGAGAGTGTACATCCATGTCTTAGTCTGGTTCCCAGCACAGGGGGCGTGGTCAGCTGATCTGTCTCTACCTCATACAATCACTCTCACTTTAAATTCAAGGACTAAAATTAATGTGTGAGATGGTTATATGCGACAGCTGCACAGCGATGTGTAAACTAGAGTATTCTTTTAAAAACTTGTGATTATCTGCTCAAATCGGGAGCGAGCCTCCTGATAGCTGTGTAATGCATCCTGTATTCTGTCTTCATCTCCATTAGAGCCCTGCTGGAGAATGAGAAGAGGAAAAGAGAAGTTGCAGAAAAAGAAAAGGAAAAGATTGAGAAGGAAAAGGAGGAGTTGATGGAGAGATTAAAGCAGATTGAGGAACAGACCAGAAGAGCCCAACAAGGTGGGTGACTCATCAGTTATTCTTGAAAAAGCTTGTCATACAATGATGAATGGTAGCAAAGTTTTCCCTTATGACACTGAACTTTATTGCTTCTGTGCATGTGTGTGCTTGTGTGCGTGTGAATGTCTCCACAGAGTTGGAGGAGCAAACGCAAAAGGCTCTGGAGTTGGAGCAAGAGAGGAAGAGAGCGCATGAGGATGCTGAACGCCTGGAGGCTGACCTGAAGAGTGCTGAGGATGCCAAGATGGCACTGCTGCAGCAGTCACAGAACCAGATGAAGAACCAAGAGCACCTGGTCAGTTATCAAAACAAATTATTATATCAAAAGTAAGCTGCAAAGAAATAGATGTTCATGTGATCTGATGCTTCAGACGTCAATTTGAAGGCACTCGTTCATTTGTTGTCCTCTTAGGCCACAGAGCTGGCTGATCTGACTTCAAAGATTTCCCTCCTGGAGGACGCCAAAAAGAAGAAGGAAGAGGAGGCGATACAGTGGCAGAACAAGGTGTGGTTTGAGTTACTACTATCAGTGTTCATCCTCCTTTGATTGCAAGTTATGTTTTTACAGTACAGAGAGCCTTCTGCCACCAGTAGTAAGTCTCTGCTGACATGTGTTTGAACATTTATTTTTACGACGCACTTTTAGACTTTTTTCGGTTTCTCTGCAGCATAGGTGCTGTAGTAGCAGTTATTCTACAGAATGGACCTGTATGCAGAACAGGTGTAATTTGTGGAACAGCAAAAAAGAGCACCCACTCTCTTGAACTTCCCTGTTAGTCGTTCAAGCCTCCTGTAATGGGAATTAGTTGTGAGGCTGTAAATAGAGCCCAGAGGAGGCACAGAAGTGTCTTTGTCTCTGTCCAATTACCGATTTACATTATGATGAATTATTATTTTGGAATTATTTATCAATAATATCAGAAAAATCCTGGCTATTGTACTTTTTTTTACTGGAGTTATGACCTTGAAAGAAAGTTTGTTTTTTGAAAAAGCATTAATGATATGTGAAAACTCAAAATGACAAAAAAATATTTTATATATTTACCACAGGAATACAAATGAAATAGCATGTGTTAATTTTTTGCTGATCCCAGAGCCCCTCCCCTGTGACACAGTGAGGACAGACATTCCTGGAGTCCTGTTGAGTGTTTTTTAGGGGGGGGGGAGGGGCAAAGTTTGTAGCTCATGTCTTTTTTGGAAAAAAGCCTGTGTGCCAGCTCACCCCCTTCATGGTTTTGGGCAGTGTGACTCATACTGTTTGTGGTGTTGACTGCTCACTTTGTGGGGAGGAAATCCTGTTCAACTCTTTTGACCCATTATGATGATGTGGCTCATAAAAGAATGTGTCCTAAGTGTTGGTTTCCATCTTGGCAAATATTCAGTCTCTCTTAACTGGCTGTGTTTTTCTAGCACCTTCTACAATCCTGACCCTGTATCTACAACTGTATTTTATTTGGTTAATCTTTTAATTCCATTCTATTCTGCCCTAATTGTTGTTTATTTGTTTAACAATATGATCAGTGTTATAAATATATATCTATAGTCAATAGTCAATAGTCTTTTTTTTTTTTTCCTTCAGGCTGTTTTGGTGCAGGAGGACCTGGAGAAGACCAAAGACGAGCTTAAGAATAAAGTGATGGCGTCTCACGTTCAGGAGCCCCTCAACGCTGAGAATGAGCACGATGAGAATGATGAGAGCAGTGCCGAAGCCAGCGCTGAGTTCTCGTCTGCCGTCACATACAAGGACCGCAGTGAAGAGGAGCGCATGACCGAGGCGGAGAAGAACGAACGTCTGCAGAAACATTTACTCGTAAGTTGCTCGTATCTCATATACATACAGTATGCGATGTTACCTTCAGTCTGTCGCCAGCTTCACAACACACATACGCTCCAATGGATCAGAACCACATGTCCAGCATATCCAGTTTTATCAATGTGAACAACCTGTGAAGAAGGTTTGTTTGCCCATAAGGCCTGGTTTACACTGGATATGTAGCGTGTGTGTTGCAGCTGCGTTTACATTTCAGCACCCATGTTACTCTGTACAGGTGAGATGTCCGTCTATTTTTCAGCTGCGTGAAGCATGTGGTTCCCAGCAAAAATAGACAGAAAAGATCTGTTGATAGTAGTGATATTGACATTCTACTAGTATGATTACATCATACTCCTCTCACTGTAATTTTACCAGAATAACATTGTATCTTTATAAAATGAAGTCATAAATATATTGGGTGTGAGTGAAACAGCAGACTTGCAGCCAGTGTGAACACATACACTTGAGCCCCAATGCACTCATGATGCATCCAGTGTGAGCCAAGCAACCAAACACAACACAGCTCCAACAGCAAGCAACTAAGTCAGCAAATCATAAAAACATATATTATATATGTGTGTGTGTGTATATATATACAGTATATAGTATGTATTCATAATGATTTACCACCACTGCAAGGTTAAAATTCACCTTAAAATGACTTGAATTTGAAAAGGTGAATGAACCATGTAGCAATGATTGTCACGTGTAGGCAAAGGTTTGAGATGTACTAACAGTGTGGTGTCTGTATTTGTAGGCTTTAAGCTCAGAGCTGGCAAACGCTCGGGATGAGGACAAGAAGACAGTGAATGACATCATCCACGCAGAGAACATGCGAGCTGGGCGAGACAAGTACAAGACCCTCAGACAGATCCGGTCAGGAAACACCAAACAGCGCATCGATGAGTTTGAATGCATGTGATGTTTGCACTGGCCGATGCAAAAGCCCACACAGCTGCTGGGCCTTTCTGCCTGGACTGCAGTCCTGCCTCACCCAAGCTGTTTTCTCTGTGTGCAAATAAATCAGATCCATGACATGACGCGGCGACACAGGCATAGCACAATGTACCAAACATGGATCTGGAAAATTCCTTTTGTTATTGTTTCTAACGTTTAATTTAGGCAAGTCACTGGTTGAAAAGGGACATACTGTATTTTATAGTTAATTCCTCACAAAGGGGGCTATGTAGCATTTTCGTAATATGCTTACGGCTGTTACATTTTTCTATCACAATTTCAGATTAAAGACTTTAGAGACAAATCCAAATTTCAGTTTGATGTTTCTGCTGTATAGATGCAAGCTGACTTTTTCACACAGTAATATTCCCCCATGATGCTGCTGCTGCCCTTAGTTTTATATGCATAACAAATTCACTGTTTCTACATTAGCCAGCACATTATGATATGACTGATGTCTGGTTGGAGCATTCATAAAGCAGTATTATATTCTTCAAATTTACTTTGACTGTATTCACAACCTGCCAGCTGTTAACAGTATTACAATATTTACACTCCAGTCACAGTGTGATATTTAAGTATTTGTTAGTTTGTTTTTTTTTGTCTTTTTTGTCTGTTTCTTACATTTCTGAACAACTTCAAATCAGTTCTTTCAGTGTTAATTTTACTGTTGAGGCTCAAAAAACTGAATTCCTTATTATATTAAAATTTGCATAGAAAGAAAATTTAAAAAGTGTTTTAGAGCGGGAAGAAAAAAATAGAAACCAAAGCTTTTACACCTTGTGTATTTGCCATGTACAATTTTTTGAAACTGTATTTTGTAATGAACTTTGTACTATCCACAGTTTAAGTCCCTAAAATGCTTCATTATAACCGAAGGTTGCATTTCTGTTATAATGTACGTAATACAAATCTGACATTTTACCTGCAAAACACAATCTACTTCCTGTCTACAGATATGATCCAACTAGACAATTACAATGTAACTGTCACATGTCAAGTTGGCTTCTCTGAGTTAACATAAGCCAGTAGAAGTTGTAGCTGAACTGCTCTCTCCTGTGGTTTTTGTTTACCCAACAAAATCTTCCCAGAATTGAAAACAGAAATGTAACATAATGGAGGAGTCAAATTATATTTGACAGACATATTTTACATTACCTCTGGTAAAAAAAAAACCACACCAAGCAAACCATAAATTCTCGGGTTGAAACATGTTTTTCATCAGCATGCATGCACATGGCTTTTAATTGGCATCACGTTAATATTTTCTGTCTGCTCTAGTATTGTCAGTGATGGTCCATTAGCAATTAGCAAGGTTAGGTTTTTTAGTGATCCTTAGTTTTAAAACTTGTAACAGTGCTCAGTATTATATAATTCATTCATTGGAACATGGATTTCAAGAGAGACCGAAGTAAAAGATGCAATATAGAAATCTCCATAACATTATCAGTGACAATTAAAACGTTTCTTGGTTTGTTTTATTCTCGTCTGTGACGTCTAAATTCACACACAGGTAACACAGGGTTAAAAATAAATACAAATACAACATGACAGCCCAACCACAATGGGAATGGTGTTAATTAATCACCTGTTTTAATAGCTTCACCTGGGTGATATTTTTTTTCTAATTTTGGAGTGAAAGCATTTACAATGTTTCAATCATCATATTAACAAGGCTAATATTTGTTTCCTGGCATCATGTGAGGTTGAATGTTGCACCGTGTTTTTCTTTTCCTTCACAAAATCTTCCTAAAAATAAAATCAAAAAAAAAAATCATGAATGGCTGGAGCAATGGAGAAGCAGAGACGCCTCACACCACATACGGTCCTAGAAGGGCAATCATTTCCAATGTTCATTTTGATATACTGTATGTATTCAGTAACATTTGTGTATTTTGTAATTGGGATTTTTTTTTTTGGGAGATGATAAAATTATACAACGTGCAAAAATGACACTGATGAGGATATTTTTGTATCAAAAGACTAGACGTAAAAATGAAGTGCATTTTGAAATAGAGTATTTTGTTGTTAGATAAATGAATAGTTGACTGCTGTGGTTGTAAGCTAATGTAACACCTAAAAGCCTGTGACAGAAAGAATGAAGGCCCAGATGTTTATGGTGTGTTTGTATGAAGAGGAACCAAAACATTCTGCAACTACATGTGCCATTAACATTGGTATTCAGCCATGTAAACAGTTTACTTGTTCACGCAAGTGTTTAGAAGTGAAAGATTTATTTGGAGGTTTAAAATAATGTATTTGAATGATCCATATCTCTTTTTGTTTTATTTTGATCTTTTAATTGAAGTAACATTTGTCATTTGTACCAGGATGCAGTGTTTTAGTCCATTGTGACGTGTTAGTTCTTGTTTCTGCAGCAAAAACAGAAAAACTGCAGCTTTGACAGCGTGTATGCCGCTGCACTGAATGATCTACGTGAAACACCAGGTGTTGACAGCCCACCTGTAAGGGTTCCAGTGTCATTTCAAGTGAAGTCAGTTTGTGAAAAAGAAATGTATTAAAGGCTGTTACTCAATAACTGGTCTGTAAACAAAAGGACTGAAACATGATCAATACTGTAAAATGATAAACAGTGCCTTGCCCTGGTTATTCTTCAGATCTTGCTGCTTAAACTCTTTCTCTCATTAATAAATAAAAGTCAAATTGAACTGCATATGGTCCATCTCTCAAGGATACTTAATTATGGTTGTACAGAAACATGATTGATTGATTATTTGTATTATTGTGATGTGCAATCTATCAACTTCAACTGAGTGGGGAAGGATTCCTATTCTTATTTTTAAAAAAAATACAAAAAAAACTGTAGTTCGGTGATAGAGTGAGTCATATTTCAACTCAGAAGTGATATTAATGGTAAACGTAGCAGTGTTTGTGTGGTGGCAGGCACCTTGGAATCCTAACTCAGGGTTCATGAGTTTGTTCCAAGTTTCCAGAGTTGAAAATCTGAGTTTGGGGGGGGGGGGGGGGGGGGGGGGCATTCCTCAGAAACTCCGAGTTCGGACTACAAATGGAATGCTGCACGATCTGCCACCGATCAAAGGCCAACACAATTCCTACCATATTACCATGGTAACCCAGAACAAAGGCAGAGAGTGGAGGTGTGTGTGTGCACGTTCATTCCAATGGGTACAAAGTTAGGTAATTTAAAAAAGATTAAATAACAAAATTTCAAAGTAGTGTACAAAAATATTCAGATTTCTGAATATGTGATTTCAGATTTCAGTCAACACTGACTAGTTCTGACTAGCTGGTGGGGAAAGAACAGATATTTGACCTCTGAGGCTGATACCTGTCTAGAGTGTCATTAAGTTGAACAATGCAGATCGTTCACCTCTCCCAGTTTCAGGTGCTTCGGTTTCACATGAGACAAGGTGTGAAAAAGTCTGCTATTGTGTGGCTGCTGGACTTCACTGTTGTTGTGTGTGCTTGTTGATCCTTCTGGGAAGAGAGCTTAGACAGCATTGTAGGTGTCTGATAGTTGGTGTCTTAGTCCACCTCTTAAAGTAAAGTAGTAAACCTAATCAGGTCATCAAACCAGCTCCACTGCAGCCACCAGTCAGCCATTTGAATCCCTCATTATTGACTGTGTGCGGCCGTTTCCTCCTGCACAGTCTGGCAGTCAGTATTTGTCGACTGTCATGTGTCAAAGTATTAGATACCCAGCAGCGTCATCCGTTGAGAGCAATAACCGCAGGTCCGTAGAAGGCCCTGACACAATTTATTTGTTTGGCATTCCCAGAATCATTCAGTCTGATCAGGGTTCTAACTTTTACTTCTCATCTAATGGCTCACGTTTTGAAATTGCAGACACAATCAGGGACTTGGAGGTTGCTCTTGGCTGCAAGGAAAGTTGTGCAGGAGAGTACGAGGTTCATCCTGAATTACTTGGTGTTTCAATATTTAGATACCGAGATTGACTATATGATAAACCATGACACCATTGCCGTTCCTTTGTCCTCTAGTTCGGCCTGTGATAAAACACAGTTGCTTTCTAACAGGTACCTTTGTCCATCTGGGCTCTTTTCCACCTCCTTCCAACGTCTGATGAATCGTGTGATGGCTGTTTATTTAGATGATTTGGTGGTCTACAGTGATTATTGGTATTCTCACATGCAGTGGGTCAGAGTGCTTCATTTTATGTGGGCCCTGCAATATTTAATATTTTACCATCTATGTTGAGTCTGGAGTGACCTCATTGGTGGTATATACAGACCACAACCCACTGACTCTCCTCCACACCCTGCGGTGCCCAAACCAGAGGTTAAGAGCGATCGCATTGTTGCGTGCTCCAGTTATGGACTGAGAGGTACAAGACATGTCCAACCTGTCCCAAACTTCACGTTTCATTAGAGCTTTAGTGGTACTGTAACCTTTTCTTTAGGGGCGAGTCACCACAGTGGATCATCTGCCTCAATCTTGTCCTCTCCTTTGTGTCCTCTTGTGTTACACCATCTGTCCTCATGTCCTCCTGCACAACATCCATGGTCCTTCTTCCATGACAGAGTGGTTGTAGTTGACAGTGTGAAGAGAAGCAATGGGAGCTACGTCCAGAACTCTAGGACATTCTAGAGGCTTGGAAGCGCCGACATGCACAGGGGTGCAGGGGTACATTCAATGTAGCTTGCAGCTTAAATTCAAAGATGTTTTTGTGACATTTGGGAGGTTGAAACGCAGCTTTAGTCATTTTGAACGAGTTTCTTTTGTAAAGCAACATTCTTTTTCCCCAGAGGGGTCTTTGCATACCACTTTTTCAGGGCCTCTTCCTTTTTCTTATATACTGGATCCATCTTTTTGAAGTGCCTAACAAACTCAGCAGTAACCAGCGGTCTGAATCCTTGCCACCGGATGCGCTGCTTGGTGACAACATGCTTGATCACCTGAATCATGTCACCTGGAGTGTAGCCGTCAGAAAATTTGGCGAGAGAGCTGATATCCAAGGTCTTAGTGATCTCACCTCCCTGCTTTTTGATCAGTTGCTTCCACAAAATGAATCTCGAACCATAGTCAGGTCTTGGGATGACAATGATTTTGCCGTACGTTTTACACAATGTCTTAATATTAGCACATGTAGGGTCTACAGTTGTTCCTATGATCAGAACACGATCTTCCCCTTTGATCATCTTAAGCTGCTTGGGCAGAGCTGCCGCCAACCGTTTAGGGAGGAACTCTTCTTCTTCCTTGGGAACTTTCTTGTAGAACATTTTCTCTGCATCTCCGATCCATATCACTGATGGCTGCAGCAGTCGTGCAACCTTAAAGACCATGTGAAGCATCATGTTGAGGCCTTCGTCGCCTGGGTACTTTCCTGCTGTGTTCATAGGTGACAGATCAAAGAAGGTGGCTCCTGTCCTGCAACATATTGCATGGACCAACATCTTTTTTCCTATTCCAGCTGGCCCTACCAGTAAGATTGAATTTATCAGAGGAGCTTTTTCATGAACCACCTGAGAGCCCAATGGTAAAACTGCATATAGAGTTAACACATGCCGTACATCTAACAAAGAT
This sequence comes from Solea solea, assembly GCF_958295425.1. Taxonomy (NCBI): domain Eukaryota; kingdom Metazoa; phylum Chordata; class Actinopteri; order Pleuronectiformes; family Soleidae; genus Solea; species Solea solea. The sequence continues at coordinate 10,529,305 of NC_081137.1, read as the reverse complement.
GGTGTGGCTTCAATGTCATATTTCTTCAGAATTGTGCCGAGGTAGCTATAATTGCCAAAGTAATCCTGAAAGCTGACATTATATGACATTTTCAACAAGTTCTGTTCCACCAGCTCTTGACACAGAGACTCAAGAGTCCTATCCTCTGTCGGATCATTCACGGTTTTCCCCTTCTTTCCTTTATCGCCTTTATTTTTCTTGCCTTTTCCTTTTTTGGTCTTATCCTTGATGTTATCCACATTTAGTTTCAGTTGAGCCAGCTCTTCTCTCATTTCCTCATCAACTTGTACTTGGATCTCCGCATCTATAACTTTACTCTTTTCTTCCTTGATCAGCTGCACCACATGTCTCTGGTAGAAGTTGTTGGACTCATCACAGGTCTGCCAAACATCTTCATAGATTTTGTTTCCCTCTTGCAAGTCTGACAGAAAAGCTGAGGGTTGCATCTCCAGCTCTTCCTCCTGATTCCCCTTGGTCTTCTTTTCCTTCCCTTTCCCCTTTTTATCTCCTTTCTCTTTTGAGTTGTCATTTTTCTTTGCCTCCTTAACTGCAGCTATTTCGTTCATTAACTGCACAGGGTCCTTGTCTGCTAAAAGGAGAGCTCCTCCTCCATCCTCTTCATCAGGATAATCTGGAAATGAGCCAGTAGAATAACGGCAGTTTAAGAACCACTGGCGGATTTGGTCTTTCATTGAGTTGCTCATGTCAGGACCTTTATCTTGTAGTTCTTTTGTGATTGCTGCTATGGACTCTTGGTAATCTTCTTCATGCTCCTGCTGTTTAATCCGTGTGCAAGCTTCATTAGTTTGGGCAATTATTTCATGCAAATGCATTTTCGCATCCTGAACACTCGTCGTTGATTCCTTTGCAGTCTTGAAAGTCCTCCACTGTATGTAGCCCCTCCACACCTTCTGAATGCAGAGGGCTGCAGAAACCTCTTTTTCTGAATATGTTTCCTCGTCACTCTCCATAGTCTTGCTCACTTTCAACTTCGCCGCCAGGCGTCCTTGACGGGCCCTCTCTGCCGCCTGAATGATCGTAATGGCCTTGGACATTGCAATGTCTTTAAGGATGTCAGTTCGTTCCTGGCTGTGCTCAGTGATGAAATAGTGAGGGATAGGAATGTCAAGGTCTACAGGTCTGAGCTTTAAATTGTGTAGAATCTCATCCATGTTGTGGAACTCTGACAATTGCGTGTCCACCATTTCCCTCTTCAGCTCCAACACTCTCCCCATCACACCATCCAGAACTCCACGAACAACTTCTCTTTTCTGAGGGTGAATCAACTGGTCGTAGACCATCTCCAACTGTCGGAGAATTTGGATGTAGCGCACGTAAAGTGTGGCGACATGCTCGAAGAAGGCCTCCCGGTCCGATACTGGACCGGGGGGTTTGTCAGGCAGCTCCTCAGCTACCAGGAGACTCAGCTCGCTCTGGGCATTTGCCCATATCTTACTGTACGTCTTCTGTGACATGACTGTGTCATAGCTAATGATTTACACGATTTATTGAGTGTTAAACCTAACTAATGTTCTTCCTCTGTTCACACATAGTACTTTGATCTTACCTGCAATGTTGATGACATCATCATGAGCAGTGTTCAGGATTCTTCTACTTTGGGCTTCCCCCCTCCTTTCCCTCCTCTCTCCGTGTTCGTACACTGAGTCTGGTTCTGTCAGAGTTTTTTTTCTCTCCACTGTTGTCAAGTCCTTTTGGGTTTCTCTATAATTGTTATAATTGTAAGTTGTTGCTTGACCTCACCATGTAAAGTGTCTTGAGATAAGGTGTGTTATAAATCAGTGCTATACAAATACAATTGAATTCAAAGAATTTCATCTCTAAACTGTTCAACCTGAGCTGTCCCTCGAATATGCTCATTTCTAATCCTGCTCTGCTCTGCTCTGCCTCCTGTCAGCAGCAGGAGAGAGATACTGAACAGAGCTGGTTCTGCAGGAGCATCATCAGGTGAGTTGACTACTCAACCTTTCTTTGTCTTAGCAGTAGTGACAGGAGCAGAAGGAGAGCTGCACACTGTCTCAATAGTCAAGGCTGTATCCTCCTGCACACTTGAAGGAGAAGTCATGTGGCAGGCTGTAACCAGAGAGATTAAATGCTGCCCTCCACAGTCTGAAGTCCTGAATCACAGTTCTTCCTGCCCCTCAAACCGAGACTGCTGGTTTAGCACTTAATCAGCCAAACCATCCTAATCCTTTAGACCTCAGTTCCTCCTGTGCCTTTGGCACATCAGGCAGCAAGTTTCCATCTCTGCAGCTACTGTCTTTACTTCTTCCAGTGGATGTTTTTTTCAGTTGCATTCTTTTCTCTGTGATGATGTCACTCAGAGGTTTTGCCCTTCTCAGGATTTCTTCGTTGGTTATGTGTTCCTGCCACCTCACTGTCTAGATCTTCCTCAGGTTTCTCTGGTGGAAGGCATCCAGCTTTTTGGTCAATTTGACAGTACACTTTCACTGTTACACTGTTTCACTGGCATACATTACAGTGGGTAGAAATATTCTGGGTGTATTCTTCTTTAGGTTTTTATGGTGCATCACTGCTGCTCTTATTTCCCTTATAGACACAAACTAACCTAAACTAACACACAACGTCAGCCACGTGTGAATGAGACAGTTCAAGCTGAAAAATAGAACAAATGTATGCAAAGTGAATAGTTGAAAATGAATGAAGTCTCTTCAATTCAAGCACGTTTTACAGGATTTCAAGATCCCCCCCATTCATTTGAGTGGAACTCAAATAGCTGAAAAGATAAAAAGCATCAGCATTGACATTGATTTGTTATGTTACAAAGTTATTGGAGTCAAAGTAAATATTTAAGTTAGGTCTTGGTTCTTTTGTTTTACCACAAATGAAAACCCTTGTGTTTGTATCTGCTTGATCTCACAGCAATTGTTTCAGTTGAGTGTGATGACAGTTTTCATGAGCAAAGTACATGTTTCTATAAAACTACCATAATAAAGCTGTTATTGTTGGCCGTACCATTCATTCTGTGCCATTTCCTGCTCTATTTTAATATCTAACAGAACTGTTTACTTTGTGTCAAGATTCCACACCCACCAGTTGCTTCATATGTCCCGTCCACATCACATTCACCTGTCTCTGCCTGTTTGTCTAATTGTTCTTTTGATGGCGTTCCAGCATTGTTTCCTGTTTAGTCTCTAAAGTCAAACACAGTGTCAGGGCTGATGAGCAGCAAAGATGAAAGCGAAGGTCTGCAAGACGGTAATGAGAGCTGCTATGATGTATGGCGTGGAGACAGGAGATAAAGTAAGAGAGTCAAGGTTGAGATAGTTTGGTCCTATGCAGAGGAGGGACAGTGAATATATTGGACAAAGGATGTTGAAGATGGAGCGGACAGACGTTGTGAAGGAGGACATGAGGACAAGATGGAGGCAGATGATCTGCTGTGGTGACCCCCTAATGGGAGAAGCTGAAAGAAGAAGAGGAAGTCTCCAGTGTTTGACCTCTGTCCTGTGTATGAGTGTCCTGCTCGTGCGTCCACTTCCTGTTCTAGTTGTTACAGGCAATTGTTTCTCTGCATCCCCCCCCACACACACACACACACACACATGCATGTCAGGATGTGGAGCAACCGCAATGGCCGTTGCATGGCACTAGAAAGAGGCCACCAATAGTCAGAGTATAGTAAAAACGTTCATATAGCAACTGTAGACCACACCCTTATACAAACTGCCACTGCCATGGTTGCCGTGGTAACCCGCTTATAGATCAAAGGAAGGTGAATGTATTAAAGGCTGGGACTTAATAACTGGTCAGTAAACCATTTGAATCATGATATATTCTACATTGACAGAGTTAAATTATTTCATTTATAAATAAATAAAGGTCAAATTGAACTGCCTTTACTTTTCCCTTTTCTTGTTATATGTATTAATATCTTTACATTATCTCTGTTTGCTTTAACCTTGTCGCTGTGACTGTGACCCTGCTGTTGCAATGCTGCACTGAGCCACATGGTGGCAGTTTACCCTCAGTTTCCAATGCAGGCAGTTTCAAGACTATTCAGTTTATCCCATTGCTTAATGGTATCATGTATTTAAAAGTCATTTTATTTGCACGTGGTATGTTTACATACTTAATACATTTTTAAAAAAAACATCATCATTTTCATTGACCTGATAAAACACACGACAGCAATCAATTAATCAATTGATTATTTGATGCATCTTTGAAAAGTAAATTATATTTCCTGCTTTTTTTTAAAAAACTGATACATGAAAATATTGTCAAATAAAGTTGTGTTCAATTACACTGCAGTGTGCAGTGAGTAAAGGTTTGGTGAAATTGTGAAAGTGTTGTTTTTCATTTATTCATATATTTATATCAGGAGCTGATATCACCATAAAGTCTTGCTAAAGTTTACACACTGTACCTTTAAAGACTCAAAACTAGAACATCATAATAAGCAATTGTTAAAAATGATTAAAATATCTCACAGCACGTTTGTGGAACTTCCCTTTATGTGTTTTTTTTTTTTGCTATTGCAACAGGAAATTCAGGTAATTCTTGTTTAACTGCTTGATTAAAAAAACGACCACTTTTTCAACACCAAAGGGAGGCCACACTTTTTTTTATCTTCAACTTCCCGTGGCATAACTAGGGTGTTGAAATGGTTCACACACTAGGCTGCCATAGTGTGAACACAACTCACAGCATATGTGCATCATTGTTTCACATAGATTCATTCATTCTTCTTTATGCCAACAGACTGGGGCTTGCACTAACATACAAACTTAGTATTATTATTATTATTATTATTGTTATTATTATTATTATCATTATTATTATTGTTGTTATTATTATTATTATTATTATTGAGGTGTAAATGAATTGACCAAATGTCTCTTGGAACACAATGATATCAGGTGCTATCTAAAGAGTTTGGGCTTATAATTCTCTCTCACATCTGTGAATCCTTTAAGTGATGGTGCACACTGTCTTTGGCCAATGTTGATTTCTCAAACATCCGTTTCCTGTTCAATAAGGCTGTCTAACAGTAGTGGTATTTTTAAGATATTGTACACTTAGGCAGGTGCATATTTCATTGAGGTTTAAGGGTTAAATATGTCATAAGCTGTGAAAGTCATATTTTCCCCATGTGTCCCTGCTGGCTGCCATGTTTCAGTATCACTGTGTCAGGCTGGTTTGCAGCAATGCCAGTGCACTGGGTGGTGCTGACAGTGTCAGTGCCTCATACAACTGCCCTTCCAAGAAACTTCCCCTGTTATCTGAAGATTAAGTGACACAGGTTGTCTTTTGTGTCAGTAAAAATGATTAACGACATAATATCTAGGAGAATATATTAGCCACTATCCTGCCATTAGGCAGCCTTTTCTGACTGGAAACACTTTTGTAAACCTCTAACTCTCCCACACCAAAGTCCATAGAGAAAATCAGTGATTTTATATCACGGCACACAGTAACAAATGCATTATTTTGTGATTTTCAGTGTTTGAAATCCCTGGTTCAAATTTAACTAAGAGACTGAAACTTAACAAATGAGGCAGCAGTAGACCAGCAGCTCCTGTGGACATTGGTGCAGGAGATTGAGCACTTTACAAAGCTCAGCTTCAGCTCAGTCAGGAACACTCTTGTCTCTCATAATGTTTTGTTGTAAAACACATGGAAATACAGGTAAACTTGTTGGAGGTGGCTCTGTTCGTATGCTCAGTTTATGTTTCAGTTATGTTTTACAATTCATTCTTAGCAACTAACTTAACCCTCCTTCCCGCTGTGTGTCTGTAAAGGGCAGATATGCAGAAGAATAACTATTTAGTGTTATTTAAATTAGATGGCTGTGATTGGAGCGAAACATATAGATTGCTGTCAGCTGATTACAGCTGCAGTGTGTGACCACTGTATCCTACATGAACTAAATCAAGGCTTCATTTTCAAGTAAAAAAAAGGCAGGCTAATGGTACAATACATTATAAATAAAAATCATTTTTAAGGTAAGGCTTTTGTTAAGTGGCTAAATGATGTTTCCTGGATCAGGGGTCACGTATGACTATGGCCCAATCCCCTCTTCCTACCCACGCCCCTTCCTTTTGTGCGTTTCCTCAGAACTCTGCCCAGAACAAATTACTGTGGAGTGTGAGTGAAGTGTCCAGCCTTAAATAGTGGAAGGAAGTGCATGAAACAAGTTCTAACTTACTGCTATGTCAAGGATTTTCAATCAAACGTTGTGTTCCTCAAACTGACTCTACAGTTTCATTAAAAAAAAGTGAGTGTTTAAAGATGAAAATACATATCCATGAATTCGAAATATGTCAAATTCATTCTAAAATATACAGCCTTTAATAATTCTCATGGCTTTATGCATGTGTGTTGTATGTGTTGACAGGGAGAGTGAATGCTTATAAGTCTTATTCTGTGAAGCTGAAATTTAAAATATTTAACTTCAAACTTAGTAAACCTAAGACTATGTTGCTCTGTCTTAAATATCTTATTCTAGTTTAGCTCATAATGTATTTTTGATTTAATTGATATTTATTACTTATATTTTTTGATATATTTGTTTTAAATATTGCCGTGTTTCACTCACGTATTTTTTAAGTATCACTACCATTATCATTGCCATGGCAGCTGTGAGTGGAGCGTTATTTGAAGTAACAGTTGGTCGTGAGGTGGTCGTTTGGGATTGGACTCGTTTCAACCACACTTCAAAGAACCCAAACTATTACTTTAAGATTTCTTTTTCCAACAAATTGCAGCAGTTAACTTCACTCGACAGACTTTGACTATGTGTACAGTGCTTTGTGAGATATTTGCATATGTCAGACATCAGTGGTTCATTTGCTGAGTGGAAGATCATGAGTGAGGGTTTTGGGAAACACTGCTCTATCCTCTATCATGTGGCCTTCATTACATGTGTGATTAGGCTGCTACACAGTGAAACAGCTGCACCTCCACACTAAGAGCAAAGATCGACTCATGGTGGAGGTGTCGCTTAGGGAAGTCAAACGACTGATTCATGGTGCTGTGACATGAGGAAGTTAAACAGCACAGTGTATCATACGCTCTGTTCTAATATTCAAAAATAATTACTTTGACTTTGTTTTCTTGAAGAAGTCCATGTAAGGTGATTATATTCGCTGGGCTGGTTATGCCAGCTGACAGGAAGTCCCACACAAATTGTCCCACAGCACAAACAAAACAGGCGGGAGCCATTTTCTTTGCCTGACTCCTCGAGGCTTTTTTGGTAGTAAAGTGACAGATGTACACAGTAAATTTTGCAGTGTTAAACATGCAGTGTCAAAGTTCAATGACTCTCTCAGAGTTATTACAACAATAGATTGAGTAGAATGCCCCCTAGGAAAGAGTTCATTTAACAGCAATTCTGATAAGGACCAAATACCCTTGGACCCAGTGTTAAATGAACTCTATAAGTGTTGATTTTACACTGTGTAGTGCAGACTAAACACTGACACTTGTCCTTGGAAGAGGAAAAGGAACATTACCACAACGTGAGGGGACGCTTTCTAAAATTAGAGACAAATACTGCTGAACTTTTCCTTGACAAAAACTTTGGCAAAGCCACACTTTAGCAAACTTACAAGAAGTAGAAGTTAAAGTCACATGTAACAAAACTATGAGTGTACTAAAAGTATTTATTATACACGAGTAGGAAAAGTAATCTGTTATATGCTATAATACGCTAACAATTAAATATGAACAAATGTCTGTTGCATTCAAACCATTGTCAAATGAGCAACTGCACTGCACAACTGAATTATGTGAAAAAGTGAATTATACTGCTTGAAAACCTGGTCATTCAGCAGTTTGACAGGATATACACTTATTGTCCCCGCCCACCTCTGCTCCTCTGCTGTATACACACAAACGCTCCTTCAGTCAGGTGTGATAGTATTGCTTTAATCTGTTTTCAGATTACTTGATCATTTCTGTTCACAAAGACCAAACAGAGGCAGAAAAGGACATCAACAACAACACAATTTGACAAAACCTTAAAACGCCAAAATACTGCCAAAATATTGTCTCCACCCCCCCAGACTTACCCCACCCCTCAGGTGAGCCTGCAGAGCTTTCTGAAAGGATGACTCTTGCTCTATATTCCAACCGTTGTCTTTAAACATTTATTTCAGTATCTTGCCACCTCACTCATGTTTCAGAGAACAGAGGGGATAATTCCTTAACCTAAAGTGTGCTGCCATCTCATTTTACTAGCATAGACGTGTTGTGCTTTATCCTTTCTCCATCATTTGTCCATCAGTTGTGACTGTCCATCAGTTTTGTGTCTCCACAGACACAAAAACAAAACGCCGCTATGTTGAGGAGAGTCACGTGGGGCTGAATCAGCGTTATGGGAACTCATTTAACAATGGTTCGTTTATATTGAAAGGTTACACACTACAGCTTTAAACATAAGGAGCATAAGGGTAAAATAAAAACAATTTATTTTCAGCATTAAATGTCCTTATTACGGTACATTTAAAAAAAAACAAAAACAAAAACAAAGTTCATCCTTTAAGGTTGTCAAATACAATTAGAAAGACAATTCAGTCTTGCTCTTCTCGTCCCTCTCATCTGACCTGGCCTGGGTTTGTGTGCTATTATATCCATGATGATGCCTGCGCTCAGTTTGTAAAGAATTAGTGAGAGTGAGCATCATCTTATGGTGAGACTGCAGAATGCAACACACAGAGAGCTCCTCTGCTCAAGCACATCAGGTAACTACGGTGGCCTTCACACACCAGAATAGGATAAACACTCGTTTTCTCCTTCTTCTGTTTTCCTTTGCCTATGCACTGGGTTGGAGAAAATGGAGGAACAACATGACAGCCTCTGTAAAGCAAGGCTCTTACCTTAAGTAGATATAAAAGGCTTAACAAAAGGATTTTTAATGTTAATACACCTTTAATGCAAACATATTCATGAGTGTTTATGAGGTGGGTTTACTCTGCCAGTACATCCTGCTAGAAGTTACACACTGGACCTTTTCACAATCCTAAAAAGCATTTCATACATCTACTGCCTTTTTTAGAGGAACCAGTTATAAAACTGAACATCTGAACTCCTTGAATGTTCATTCATTTATTTATTTACTTGTCCTCTTTTGTCTTTTTATTGATGCAATGTCGTGTTTTATTTGTGCTGCTTCATGTCTTGGTCAGGTCTCTTTTGAAAAGAAGGACTCTCAACCTCAATAGGACTTTTTTTTTGATTAAAAACAGGTTTAACAGGAGCTCAGTTGGTAAAATGAATAGCTACAAATCCTCCCTAAATATACTAGTATCACACCATTGGCACCAATGGAATGTCACAGGGGCTGCTCCTTCACCTAAAGATCTATAAACCTGAATCCACACCACACACTGAACATTACAGTGAGAAAACAAACAACGGACAAATGTGCTTCATCAAACCATTATCTCTCAGAACTGTGAGCCACACAGTGCCTTCAGCAGCATTTCACAACCATGACATGATGACACTTCATTTCCACATATTTCCTGAGAGCAAGCTTTGCACTTATCTTCCTTGTTTTGACTTCCTCTTTGCAGCGCTGAGGCTCGGTGGTCAAACGACTTGTCTTGTGCACAGGGTCATCACAGTGAACTCATGAGAGAGGAAAGAAGAGCACTGCACTCATCTGCACTCAGCTGCCTCTACATCTGCAGGTAAAAGCCGAGCATGGAACATCTCCACATCTCTGTGTGACTGACACATTTGTACAGTTTGTTTTTTTTATCTCTGTATTCGGTTTTGTGTGATTTTACTGGAACCAGTGTCACATTCATGTACTCTGCAGGAGCCACTTCTGATGTCGTGGCGATCAGGCCCCCCACTTAGTGTATTTGGCAAGCTGAGTTGGACACTCTGTATCAGCGAGTGTCAGTTTGTCAAATACCCCAAGTGAGGTGTCACTTGTCTTCAAACCAAGGTCGTCCTGGGTCACAGTCGCCTCTGCAACCTGGAGATACTGACAACATCACGGCAAGAAGTGTTTCTAGCAAAACCAGGTATAATATAGTTTATACTTGTATAGAAGTGAAAGTGTACAATGGAAAAGCTGCACAACATTTAAACCTTATGCCTCTGCATTCATTAGTCATGTGAATCTAAATATCTCACCAACAAAGTCTACAATGTCTTCATTGATATAAAACACATGCTAATACAGTATTCATTTTGTAAAATAACCAGTAACTCTGGAAAAGTACTATATGAAAAAGATATATAATAAAATAATAATTAATGTTAATATGTAGTATTTCTGAACTGTGGCTCCAAATGGTGACAAAGGTTGAACACATTTTCTAACAACATACAAAATTGAGTTCCATATGCTTGATGTTGCATAAGGTGCAAATAAAATGGAAAAAGCACGTCTGGACTGTTTTTGTGCAAGAGCAACTCCTTTTTATTAAAACTGATGAATGGTGATTATCCGGACAACTGTCTTCTCGTTTCTCAGCTTTGATTAAAGTTTCCTTTCTCTGGGACATCATCAGACTCTGACCTGGTCAACATGCAGGGAAGAAAGAGCAAAAACAAGCAGCCTCGTGTGTTCTTGTGCACCCTCTAAGTTTTGATCTGCCACAAATGCATCACCCAAGAATAAAGAAGGTGAAGGGGGGTGTACATCTCTAAATTGTTTCATTTCTATCCTGCAACTTATATCACTACACACACACACCAGCCAGCCCTGCACTTCCTGTTCCTGTAGGGACATGATACATTTCCTATGGTTGCATTATTACTCATTCACTCACTGACACCAAATAAGGTTTCACTCTCATGATGAAGGGTTTTGTTACTGGATAACGTCCATGTACTGCTGCAATCTATGTACATTATTATGGCATGAAATAGCTGGTGACATGTGATGTAAGCAGGGATAGCTCTAGCAATTTGGACAGCTTTGGTAAGATTGGTATTTGGTGCCCTTACTCCCCCCTAACAGGATCATCACAATGACATACAGAACTATTATCAGTTCAAATGACTTCATCAAATCAAATATTCAAAGTAACATACTGAAAACAGTGAGTTTCCCTTTATTTCAGTGTTCAGTCAGAGCTGTTTCTAGGGTCTCTGGGGGTCCTAGGCAAAGAGGGACACTGGGTAAGCACAGACTCTTGACAGGGGCCCCCTTTAGGTGACATCCTGACTTTGTAGTGTTCAAACAACCTGGTGTCATTGCTGTGGGGATGTTTCAGTTGTCCGTTGGGGGGCCACTGTCAAGTGTTTTAAATGCTCTTATACATAAAAAAAGTGTGACTACATTTTGTTAATAACCCCTTAAACAGTGAAACATTGTAGGGTACCATCTACTGGTTAACACTTGTAACTGCAGGTTACTTCAGTGACTGAAAATATTCTGAAAGCTGTGTTCCTCATGGGAACATGACAAAGGATTGGTTTGTTGGATGAACATTTAGTAGTTTTACCCATTCATTTCCCATGGCAATCATTTTTCCCCCTTCTTTATATTAATTTATACAAATCCTTCATCAACACACATGGAATTAGAGTGTATAGTGTGTGTATATATATATATATATATACTGTATGTACATGTATACAAACAAACACATATATATGTACAAACAGAACTGCAAGAGAGGAACAATGGCTGCCATGATTCTTCAAATACATGTCCTAACCATATGTTTCATGAATTCTTCTTTCAAATGGCAATAATTTGATTCAAAATCTAAATCTATATCTTGAAATTAGGAGGTGAATTTGTGTTGTCCATATGGAAACCAGGCACATAGATAAGGACGGGGCTTTAAATCAAATTCTATCTATAATACTGATTTACTGAGAGCCAAAGTTTTTTTTTTTTTTTAAACCAATCATAATACCAAAACAAAATGTTCCTTCTTTTGTTTTTCTTCTGGGGCAGTGGTGAATTATCTTTGGTCATTTTTGACCAGGAAACACACTCAAAATTCAATCAAATTAAAAGGCTGATCATCAGGAATTTTCTTTGTTCTGATGTTCAGCACAAATAGATGATATAATGAAGTCTTCTGTGGGAATATTTATGCTTAGGCAAAGTTGAAACTGGGTCAGATTAGACTGAACACTTGAGGGGAAGGTCAATGGTGTCAGTTGAAACTGGAATAGAAATAAACATTGTCATTATGTAATGGTGAAAGAAAAACCATCTGTTTGTACACTGATTCCCCCAAAGCCTCAGCTCTCACTGTGTTATTCTCTTGATTGGAAAACTGCAACGCTCTTCATTCAAAACACTGCACAGAACACTAAGTTAGTACGTCAGTGCGTGAGTTAGTAAGCAAGCAAGGGTAGGTTAGTAAAGTAAGTACGTAAGTTAGTAAGCAAGTATGGGTAGGTAAGTTAGTGAGTAAATAAGTCAGTCAGTACGTTTAAGTAAATAAGGGTAGGTAGGTTAGTAAGTAAATAAGTAAGTAAGAGTAGGTAAGTAAGGGTAGGTAAGGGTAGGTAGGTAGGTCAGCACAGAAGTAATTTCAAAAGTCAGTAAGTAAGTAAGTTCATAAGTAAGCAAATATGTAAGTAAAGGTAGGTAGGTAAGTAAATAAAGTAAGCAGATTAAAAAGTCAGTCAGTTAGTCAGTAAGTAAGTTTGTAAGCAAGTTAGTAGGGGTAGGTAAGTAAAGTAAGTAAAGTGAATAAGTAAGTAAAGTGAATAAGTAACTCAGTCAGTCTGTCAGTAAGTCAAGTTTATTTATATAGCCCAACATCACAAACACAATTTGCTGCAGCAAGTGACACCATCTGTCCTTAGACCCTCACAAGTGAGGAAAAGCTCCACAAAAACCTTGTACAGGGGGAACAATGGGAGAAACCCTCAGGCAGAGCCACAGAGCAGGAATCACACTATGTAGTAGGTGTCACATGTACAGAAATAAATTCAGCAGATTACAAACAAAACATCACATTTACAGAGAGAAGAAAGAGAAGAAGACAGAGACCAGGAGCTGTGTAAAAATATTAATGATAATTATCTTCATCATCTACAGGCGTCTTTTTCTCTTTTTATACATCAAGTTAAGTTAAGTTAAGTTAAGTGCTGCAGCCCAAAGTGTATCGTGTTGCTGTTATTGATTTCCAGATAGTGTTTAGTGAAGGTTGTCCAAATGTCAAGTTGAACTGTGCACTGTAAACCAGTCTTGTCCGTCATCCAAGGTTTCTGGGAATGTTCTTAAATGAACATTGCTTTGGCCCAGAGATTCACCACATGTTTTGAAGTCTTAGGAATAATTTGAAGACTGCAAACATTTTTGAAAGTTTCTCTTTCAATTTAGGAGTAACTGCCCCAAGAATCCTGGACATCTGCCAGTGTCATTTATTCTCAACTAATTCACTTGCCCAGGCGCGACGGTCCTCACCACAGCACCTATTTGAAAAACTGCCCACAAATGATAGCGAGTGACTCGTGATATAGAAGTCGGTATGTTTTATAGAGATCACCACACTCCTCCCTCTTCAAACTTTCCATATTCATTTATGACAGTGTTTTGATTGCTATCACTGCTGCAAACTGAAGTCACACTGTCAAAACTCCAAACACCGTCAGTGAAACAGAATCTGTCCATCATACTTTATCGCTGTCACATAAATGTATTCAACGTTTTCCCAAAACCCTGTAGCTGTTTTCAAAATGGTTGGAAATACTTTCCAAACAGGATGTTGGCACAGTTCATTCTTTCCAGTACTATAACCATACTGGAATATATAGAGAAAAATAATGATATTTTAATAATAATCCCAAACTGAAGCCTTAAACGTGTGTCAGAATGATTTTGTTTGGAAGACAAATATATACATATACATATATATATATATATATATATATATATATACATATACATATATACAGTATATATATTTTATATATATGTAAATATTCTGTAACTGAATCACAAATATTAGTAAAAAAACAAAAACAAACCTGTATATTATTATTATTATTGTTATTATTATTATTATTATTATTATTATTATTTTAATTATAATATTGAAGGTTTAATAGGCATACTAAGATTTTGAAACACATTGTTTTACTGTTAGAATTGAATTGTTTTCTACATGATAACTGGACATTACAGTAAATCATTACAAGATTATCGGGAAAAATAAAGGGTAATAAAACAAATGGATACATTTTCAATTCATTACTGTTAAATATGATTTAAATAGTGTCTCTAAAATGTAAAGATGTTACTCCTTTGTAATAATCAAACAGTGATTTATGTGAGGAAAAATCCATGGGCCATCTCTTAGTTATGCTGCTATAGACCTAGACTGCTGGGGGATTTTCCTGTGGTGCACGCAAACTCACTCTCTCACACTCAGGGTATGAATATGACTCTTTATATGTCATTAACATTGTTGTTTCTCTCCCGAGTTTGTGTCTTTCTTTCCTTTTCCCTCTCTCTCTCTCTCTGTATTCTCATCTTGCAGGTTGCAGGTTTCAAGTTTTCGAGGCTATTACTATCATACATATCATCACCATTATTATTGTGCTATAATTAAAAGTCGATATCAGTAAACTTTTTATCAACAGTCTCTGCTGCTGCTTATATAAATTACATTCTATAAACATGTCATCACTGACTCTGGTCTCTCGCTTCTGTCTCTACCTCATCTCCCTCTTGTCCTTTCTGTCCCCCACCTCTCCTCTGTCCCCCATTTTCCTTTCACCCCAACCGGTCGAGGCAGATGACCACACATCTCTGAGCCTGGTTCTGTCAGAGATTTCTTCCTGTTAAAAGGGAGTTTTTTTCTCTCCACTGATGCCTAGTGTTTGCTCATGTGTGAACTGTTGGGGTTCTCTGCTCTCCTTGATGTTGTCTATGTACAGTGCCTTGAGATAATGTATGTTATGATACAAATAAAATCGAATTGAATTGACTAATGCTGTAATGTGACTTATAAATGTCCTGTTCTCTTCGCTGCATGTCATCTGGCATCTGCTGCTATAATTCCCTTTGCCCAGTAGGTGGAGGCAGAGTTCCTTTATTAGATTTGTTCTAATCAGGAAGTTTTCACAAATGCTTTCCTAATGAGTGCTTAAAATAATTTCACACTCGTGTATCGAATGTGTGAAACATATGTAACGGTTTGAACAATCTCATTGCTTTAGGCTCCATTATGTAAATAGATTAAAGAAAATTGTGTCCATAGAGAAATGTTAATTTTACTGTTTCGCAAGTGTTTTTCGCTTTTCATCAAAAAAGTCTGTAGGTGTACAATACTTTCTCTAAACCTTAACACAATGTTTTTGTTTTTTGTGTGCACTTTAAAGACTGAGCTGGTTTTAAATTTTTCCTGGGAGAAGAAGCCCCTTCAAAATAAAAGTATTCATGGAACAATAACACAATTTAAAAAAGGGTACACTTAATGTTGTTACAAGTACTTAGTAACATTTATGTAATGTTTTAACAAATAGTTTATTAATGTTATTCAAGTTAACAACATTAATTCATATATTTTCAAACGTATATAAAGTTACTGTAAATGTCAGTAATAGCTGTTAACTGAAAATTAAAAATTCCATTAAAAGCTTTAAGTAACTGTCTTAATTTAGTTTATTAAACATTTATTAAAGGATTCTTTGTCTGCAAAGTTGACACTTTGTTTCCCTTAAGTGACACTTCATTTATGTATGATAGCACTAGATAATCTTATCTATAACTAAGCGTTACTTAAGCATATGTTTACCTTCATTATTGGTCCTTGTGTCCCTTATTGTAAAGTGTGAAACATGCGTCCCTTAACCATGACTTCAATAAATGTGAGTACAGAATATGCATTACTTAACTATATTCAAGTATTTATTAACCATTATTACCCTTTATTAATGTTGCTTGTTATTATTTACCCTTATTGTAAAGTGGGAAACATGTTTCTAGTGTTTTTTATCTGTGTGGTTGTTTAAGGTTAAAGATAAATAAATGTTTAATAAATGCTTCATTATAGTATAATAATGCTTATTCAGTTCAGTACTACCATAAACAGTTATTACAGTTACCAGTAGCTTCGAATAATGTATGAATGAATACCTTAGCCTAATTACATGAGTCAATGTTTAATTCAAACGTTAAAGGTAACAGTATCTGCTCCTGGTCTCTCCCTCTCTCTCTTCTGTCTCTCCCCCCTTTTCTGTCCCCCATTTTCCTTTCACCCCAATCGGTCGAGGCAGATGACCCACACATCTGTGAGCCTGGTTCTGTCAGAGATTTCTTCCTTTTAAAAGGGAGTTTTTTTCTCTCCACTGATGCCTAGTGTTTGCTCATTGTGTGAACTGTTGGGGTTCTCTGCTCTCCTTGATGTTGTCTATGTACAGTGCCTTGAAATAATGTATGTTATGATTTGGCACTATACAAATAAAATTGAATTGAATTGAATTGAGTTAGCGAATGGTTATTGCAGCATCTACTAATGTTAATGAATGTGCCCTTATTGTAAAGTGTTACCTCATCATTTCAATGGATGAACATGGAAACTTTTCACTGACACCACTTTCTAGAAGGTGGAAACACCCCACCAAAAACGTGACGTGACCTCATCATCAGGGAGCGCGTTCACTGATCCAAGGCCTCTGCAGCGGCAGAGAGTTCGGGATCAGGTGGAAGTTGAACACATTTCTTATGTGACTTCTCCAAAAAAAGAGTGATTGAACTTTTTCAAAGATTTCATCAGGACTCTTAGTAAGTGGTGACATCCAGCTGTCTGCTATTATTCCTGACACCTACCAGTCTAATTTAAACGGTGAAAAGGATCACAGCAACAGCAACACCTCAGGTCACAATTGTTCCCTGCTACGTCTTTGAACTTGCCAACTTTGCCAGTGTTAAGATTTTGCCCTTAACCTCTGAGAGTAACTTGAGAATCATGGGATGTTGTTCAGTTCCTATGATAACAAGTACTGTACACGACCCAACATGTGGGATCAATTTGAGATATTGGGGGAAAGAAAGCAGGGGGATCAGCCATTTTGTTTTCTTTTGAGCAGTATGGTGGTGGTGGGTGGGCATGTGGCGAAGTTGCCAACAAACAAAAATGCAATGATTTAATGTTATGTTAATGTACAGTGAACAATGACAATCAGGTTAAAGCTGCAGTGTGTGACTTTCAACCTAAACAAATGTCTGTTCAAATTCTGTAAAACTCAAAAGTGAGTGGAGATGACACACTAAATCAGGATTGTATGACATTTGTTGATTTAAAAGTTACACCCCGTGTTTTTACTGTGCCAAGTCTGTTGCATAAAACTGTACGTACTGCAGGTTTATTTATCTTTTTTTTTTTTTACAGGTTTTTCTTTTTTTTTACTATTGTTTCAGAGCCGTCATGTCATATTTCACTTTGCTGGATAACCAGTGCGTGAAGTGGCAAAAAAAATAGGTGCCAGTAATGTCTGTCCGTTCGTATGACTAAATCATTAAACATTAAATTGTGAAAATCTTCATAAATAAAATATACCTGAAGATGTTAGTGAGCATCTGTTTATTTATATATTTTGTCTATATTAAATAACAAAAAAATTGGACTTTACCAAGTTGTCTATTATTTAGATGATCCTTAACATTTCCAACAATAATTTAAACTTAAAGCACAATCCATTTTATTTAATGTCCTGTTATTATGCTGTTCCTCCAGGAGAAGTCAATTAATATAACTAAATATTGATATACTTTCATTTGGCTTCTCCCTTTTAAGGGTCACTACAGTCAATCATTTGCCTAATAGATAGATATTGTTCTTGTTTAACAATAAATATAAAAACTCTAGATACTAGAAAAAAATACACTAGACTCTGACATGAATGGGTGAGTGTAATGTAGTGTAGCCTGATAAATAATAAATTATTATTCTGGGCCATCATAATGAAATGGACAGTACCAGCAGAGGACCAGTATCTTGTGAGGGGGCTGGTATGCAAATAAAAGTGCCCACTTCAACACACAAAAAGCCAAGATCATTTGTTCACTGAAGTTAAATCACCAGTTAAAAATCTCACAATTTGACATCATTTACTTAGTTTTATTAACTCATTGGCTGCCAGCCATTTTCATAGCAGTGATCGAATCGTCTAGCAGTCAATGACAGCCAATGAGTAAACTATAAACAGGTATGTAGAAATGTATACAGATGACACAGGAATATGTCTCTATTTGTGTTGATATAAATATTTATCCCCTCCTGGAGCCGCCACCTTATTGTGGTAGAGGGGTTTTTGTGTCCCAATGAACTCATTTGTCAGGGACTTTATGGCCCTGGTAGGGTTACCCAAGGCAAACAAGTTCTAGGTGAGGAACCGGACAAAGAGCGGTTCAAAAGACCTCCTATGAAGGTTAATAAACATGGACCACACTCTCCCTCGCCCAGACACAGGTCACCAGGCCCCTCTCCGGGGCCAGGTCTGGGGGTGGGGCATGATGGCGAGCGCCTGGTGGTTGGGCCTGTGTCCATGGGGCCAACATGGGTCCCCCTTCCCAAGGGCTCATCACCTGTGGGAGATGCCAAGGAGGTCAGGTGCAATGTGAGTTAGGTGGTCACAACTGGTTGCGAGTTGGCTCCAATGACTGGAGAGGATGCCAGTGAGGCCTGGCAGAGTTCATCGGAAAGAATCAGCACCTCCAAATCTGAGTGTATATACATACAGTATATGTATATGTATATACATGTACAGTATATATATATATATATATATATATATATATGAAAAAAACTGAAGGAGTTGTATTATTATTTTCCTCCATTTTTAATTTTTTTTAAATTGAAAATCGTGTATGATTTTACCTTTATATGTATAAAGGTTTCCCATGTAAGTCCTTGCGCCTAATCCTTCTCCAAGGATATTTTTGTCACTGTCATAAAAACCGCCCTCTCCATAGAGGAAGAGCATGCAGCGACTTGCACCTGTTACCCATTGTGCCTATAGGGCTCAGCACTGCCCCCTATCAGTGTGGCATGGTATTTTCTACCTCACACTGTTTCACTGTGCATTCATGGCCGATTAGAACGACTAAATAGGTCACACACATTCATTACATATATAAGACAGACTGTGGAACGTCAGCTTGTGTAGTACATGCATAATCAATGTATATTGGCAATATAAAGAGAGGCAGCAATGGACATGCACCAACTGCACTCTAAAAAGTAATTCAGGGAACCTGTTACTACCACTTATTTAAATGCATGGCTGCAAATTAAAAAAATCTAATGTATTGATCTAGATTACTGCTGTCAAAACGATCAAATTATCTATTTCATCTATATGTCCCTTGATTTCTTTTTGTCCCATTATTTTTTTTCATTTGAATGCTCTTATCAACATAGAAAAGTGGATTGGCTTGCTTTGTGCAAATGTTTTTTTACTGAGACAATATCTCTGTCACCCCGCATATTCGGAGTTATTCCTCTTATCGTGAGAGTTGCTGTGTATCAGCCTGCAGTGTGTGAATACCCTGCAGACGAAGTCCCGTGGTTTAATGTGTTGTTGCCGTAATGAGCTAATCCGAGCTAAAGGAGCTAGTGGTCTTCGGTGGTCTCCTTAGTACCGTTCGGGGGTCTGCCAGCTTGGTTGGTAACACTGAATACATCATTACTTGGATGTGGGGAGTGCGTTGAGAAACGATACAGGCTGCGTTAGATACGGAGAGCCCGCTTGGAGAGGGAGAAGCGCACGGCGCTGGCCATCCACTCAAAACATAACGTTAGCTTACTACTCTTTGGTCGGCTCGCAAGCCCAAACAAGTGTGTGCCTGTTGTTTTGTTTCTGGTCTAGTCTGGTGTGGGGTTGTAGTTCTTCTAACGTTACTAGTTGTTGCAACAGCATGTGAAAAAAAACTTTGCTAGAACAATAAGAACGTTAATCTTGCGATAAAAAAAACTAACGCCGTTATTTTGATGAGTTGTGTTGACACAATAATGTTGGTAATTACATCAACTTAATATTGTATGTCATTTAAACGTAAATTATTTCAAACTAAATTCAAGTTGCAGTAACTTAATTGAATTGGCTTGATGACTTAATTTTTCACAACCTTAAGTTCAGGATTTCAAGTCCTCTCCCCTGCCAACTTAACACATGCCTGGACAAGTTCAGACAGTTTGTGTCTGTGTGTCAGACACAAACCTGTCGGCTGAACAAATACATTTCATAGGACATTTTCGAGGTGAGAATCATTTCACTTTTGTGATATGATCAATACTGGACTAATGTACAGAGGTTAGGCTACACCTGTAAACACTGTTGATGTGTTCCAAAATCTTTTATACTACTGTTAGAACTGGCTAATTTCATAAAAGCTTCATGAATAATAATATTTTAAAAAGCTATAGTGAAGAAAATATAACTGGACCAACTTCATTTTTTTAAACCATTGTCAACTTAAAAACTTGTGTTCATAATTATTGTAACTAAGTACTTTTTATCAAAATACTGTGGAAAAACTAGACTTCATTTTACGTGTAATTAACCCAAAAACGTGTTTAATTATACCAATAATTAAGTAGTTGGTAATAAAAATATCTTTGATTGCAGAAGAAAAGAGAATTCCCCCAACTCAATGTAGTTTGTTGGTTTAACTTCATTTCATTCAAAGTTGTCATAACTTAAAAAAAGATTGATGCAAACTGTTGCGTTCATTTTTGTTGTTGAGCCAAAGCAATTGTTTGTAGCGTGTGCCTCCTTCAGTCAGTGTGTGTGGCACAGCACCATCAGAACTGAGGCACAGCTCATCGCTGCCTCAATTCACCGCTCTCCCGTGTATTTGAACAGGAAATGCGTAAATTCAGTGATTTTGACCATAAAATTGTTGAAATCGTACAATCATTAGAAAACTAATTTGTGGAACAGTCAGGTGGACAAATTGATTTTCTTTTATCATTGTTCGTATTTTACTTGTCATATGACCGCACGTCACTGATATACACATGTATGTATACTGTAGGTGGTTTGTCACTTTGGTCAACTGAGGTTGCTTTACAAAATGTGCTACAGAAACACAATTTACAAAATCCTGGGTTTGTCTAGTATTATGTGCACGTGTTAAGGGGGCAGGAGGGTAAAGAAAAAGGGGAGAGAAAAAGTGTTCCTTAATTTAGAAAGACACACTTTGTTCTTCCTCTCATCACTTGAACAGCAGGATTTCACCTCATCACCTTTTTCCATATAGGTGTGTCACACAAATAGTTCCTGATCCATCCCATAGAACAAACCACCACATTAGAAAAGCATGTTTCTAATTGACCCTCAAAAATAAATTCACAAAACAAATCATGCAAAAATGTCTCTCATCTTACTTACTTACATCTTTCAGGGGAAAGAGCATAAGACAGCGTAAGACAGTGAAGGTACACAACATAACACAACAACAGTAGGAAAACGGACTAATTTTGCACAACAAGTACAGTAATCCACAGTAGTTGTTAACATCTACATGGAGAAAAGGTAACCGACTCTACTCAGATCTATCATTTTTAGTTGATTTCTTATTAACTGCATCCACGCCTGGCTCATACTATTTTATATTTTTTCATCAATTCATTCAACGGTAACCTACGGTAGTGGTGGCATGTCTTTTGGATCTTGGTGCATTAAATGCTTCATGCTTTAATTCCAGTATGATCTATTTGTAGGGAATTAAAGATTTAAAGGCCTGCCTCTGTTCCAGGCCTCCTTCAAATAAAGGCCTATAAAGGTAAATAAAGGTGCCTTTTTTCAGATGGGGAAATAAAGGCCCCGCTCACTATTTGGGGATTTACAGTGTTGTATTTCTTTAATCAATTACACATTGCACCCTGATGAAACATGTATCCCATATTTTTCACTACAGTATCTCATTGTTGTTAGAACAACTTAAACTATTAAGTGTATTAAAGTGTCTGACATGTGGATTGGTCAGCAGACTAAGGGTTACTTAAACCAGATCAGAGCACATGAGTATAATGAAAAAAAAAAAACTGTTTTGTTTTGTTAAAGAAAGAAAGGTTCAACAGTGTGAATCATCCATCATCATGGGGCAGCACACTAAAGAACAACAGTTTCTGTGTCATGGAAAAAGTTAGTCAAACATAATTGACAAAATAATAATGATGTTTGTCACAAAAAAATCTGAAGTTAGTTATTCTTGTCAACTGTGTCGAGAACCAACTCTGCTGGGATGTCTGTGACAGAAGTGAGACACAGACAAAGTCATACAGGCGCAATGTCTTTACTGACATTTTTTTTCTGTGGTGCACGCACATTCGGGCCTTGCAGCGAGAAGACCCGGGTTCGAGCCCCGGTTGGAACAAGGGCCTTTCTGCATAGAGTTTGCATGTTCTCCCCGTGTGTGCGTGGGTTCTCTCCGGGTTCTCCGGCTTCCTCCCACAGTCCAAAAACATGCAATGTGGGGATAGGTAAATTGGACACTCTAAATTGACCATAGGAGTGAGTGTGAGAGTGAATGGTTGTTTGTCTCTATCTGTGTGTGGCCCTGCGATGGACTGGCGAACTGTCCAGGGTGTACCCCGCCTATCGCCCGATGTAGCTGAGATTGGCACAGCACCCCCCGCGACCCTCTGACGGAGGATAAAGCGGTAGATGATGACTGACTGACTGACTGACTGCACGCACATTCACTCTCAGGATATGATTTTGACTTTTTATATGTCATTAACCTTGTCTCTTTCTCTCCCTAGTTTGTGTATTTCCTTCCTTCCCTCTCTCTCTCTCTGTATTCTCATCATGCAGGTTGCGGGATCAAGATCCAGTTTCCAAGGCTACCCACATCATCACCATTATTATTGTGCTATAATTAAAAAGTCGATATCATTAACTGTATTAACTTGTAACTTGATACAGTTGTTGTGTATCTGCTCCTGGTCTCTCTCTCTCTTCTGTCTCTACATCATCTCCCTCTTGTCCCTTTTCCCCCCTCCCCTTTCTGTCCTCCACCTCTCCTCTGTCCCCAATTTTCCTTTCACCCCAACCGGTCGAGGCAGATGACTGCACATTTCTGAGCCTGGTTCTGCCAGAGATTTCTTCCTGTTAAGAGGGAGTTTTTTCTCTCCACTGATGCCTAATGTTTGCTCATTGTGTGAACTGTTGGGGTTCTCTGCTCTCTTTGATGTTGTCTATGTACACTGCCTTGAGATAATGTATGTTATGATTTGGCGCTATACAAATAAATTGAATTGAATTGAATTAAAGGGATAATTCCTAGTTCACCACAGCTAATGTCACTACCCATATTATTACATAAACACCATTTTGTTACACAAATATAATATTACTGTATCATATATCATTATATGTCTGCTGGGATTGGCACCATCAGTCCGGCAACCCCCATGTGGAGGATAAAGCTGTTGACGATGAATGAATGTATTGTAATGTAAATCAAGTGATCAGAGAGAGAGATTGACACACAGCCTCACAAAATCTCTTGCATCACAGGAAGATTTGACCAATCACAGTGCAGATCAGAGACAGAATCCACTCAATCTACTTTGGATACAATTCCTTTTGGTGGAAAACACTCAACCTCATTTCCTACCACTTTATCCTCCACATTAGGGTCATGGTGGAGCTGGAGTCAATCCCGGTTGACAGAGTGAAAGGCGAGGTCACACCCTAGACATGTCACCAGTCCATCACAGGGCCAACACACAGAGATGAACAACCATTCATGCTCACACACTATACCTACGATTCATTTAACTTAACTTGCATGTTTTTGGACTGTGAAAAGAAACCGGAGAACCTGGAGAAAACCCACACACACACACACACACATGCACAAAGAGAGGCCCTAGTCAAACCAGCAGCCTTCTTGCTGTGAGTCAACAGTGGTATCCACTATGCCACAGTGAGACAGGTGGAAAACACATTTTTCACAGTTTGTCTTTTTTGCAATTACAGTAGTTGCTTATGACATTAGTGTTTTGATAGCAGTTCAGTCACGACTGTGGCAACCAAGTATCTGAACTCCCATTTTGAAGCCTTGAGACTGTCATTTCAGCAGCACTATGCTTTCACACATGTCACCTGCAACTAAACATATTCTTAAGATATTGTAGACTTAAAGTAACATAATGCAAGATTTGCTCTCATGGACCCCCCACAGTTGGTAAATGGTAATGTTTGTTCCAACAAGCCAACAATGAACTCTGAAGCAGGACTTCTAATGTACAAATAACCCTAACCCTGAGTCCCGGGTTTGAAACCAACCTCTGGTTTCTTTTTCTTTTATTTTTTCACTCCTGCGTTGCCTAGATGTGGTAACATTGACAGTTAAACATGATATGACAGTCCATCCATTCATTTTCTACCGCTTTATCCTCCACAGGAGTGTCGACAAGCAACCATTCACTCTCACTGCCACACATACGGTCAATTTACCTAATCCTACAGGATAAAGCTGGAGAACCCAGAGAAAACCCACGCACACACAGGGACAACATACAAACTCCAGAAAGGCCCTTGTTCCATCTGGGGCTCAAACCCAGGTCGTCTTGCTGCAAAGGCAAGCATGCTCACCACTACACCAACCGTGTGGCCCTTAATTGTGACAATAAAAATTAAATTTTAATTAAATGGTGCATTTGTAAGTAAAAGTTAAAGGTTTAAAAAAAAAAAGGTCTGAAGTGACCATTGGCCCCCGCACATCTTCACATCTTAAAAGTTTGGACACCCCTGCTCTAGATACAGAGTAAATGTATCTATTTACATTTACTAATCCAACAGTAACAGAACCACACTGCCCTCACGAGTTTCCCTCAACTAGCGAAATGAAAGCAAATGCCAGTGAGTAAAAGACTGACCAATATTTCTTCCTCGCTGCCTCTGCCATGACATCCACTCAATGAATAGTTTCCCCCTGTGAAGACAAAAGTTTCACAGGTGGGGACATTATTTACATTGGTGTACATTTAAAAGGCTTTTGTTTTTAATGCACCTGACAGAGTTGCCCTTCTAGTTTGCATGGTTTACAATGACAATAAATACATGTGTTGTGGCTAAAAATGAGTTAGTCCTTTGTGTCTTCACTGGCAGCCATGTTTTCAGTGAGAGCTAGGATCCTTGTCTCAAGCATGTTCTTGGCACCAGCAATGTGCCAGGAGGGAGGATGGCACAGTCAACACTGACTGGGAGTTAGTGCCTCATACAACCACAATTAAACCCCCCTGAAATATCCCTTGATGTTCCATTTCTGTGGCATCATTTATAGGTGGATGTGGGCTGCTCCAGATTTTGTGCGCATGCATTGCGTTGTGTGTGTGAATATTAAGAGTTGTCTTCTGTTTGATTCTGTTTTAGTGTGCCAGTGACCTGATTCATTGTTGCCCTCTTAGTGTCACTCTGACTTGTGCTTGCAAGGAGCCAATCATCCTTTTGGGAGAGATTGTTAAGTGAGCTTGAAGGAGGATTACTTGTTCCCTGCCTGCTACTAAAAAAGTAATTCAAATAAAAACATCACAGAGCTCACATAATTAGTTTTCCAGTATTCAGGCATATCTCATGCAATGACACTTAATTGAGGCTGAGATTTGTGTTTGATTAGATGAGTTTGGTGCAGTGTCAGGGAAGTCTGAAGAGTATAAATAAGACAAAGGTTGCCATGGAAAAACCCCTTAAACAAAGGCTACAGCAATGGCAGCCTCAAGATTGTGGAGTTCACTTGTTGTACTTTAGGCACAACTCCTGCTTATGCAGAGCAGTTTTCTCAAAATCATAAAACTTCTCCATCCACAAAGAAATCATTAACATTGATTTGTTCAGTTGACATTTCTATTTTGACTGAGTGCCAAGGTTAAATAAGGTCAAGTAATCGGAGTAAAGTTTGTGACAGAGTGACAGTGTTTGTATGCCTGTCAAATACAGAAAACTTGGAATGAAGCTGCCTGTGAAAATATTTTTTTTTATTTTTCACTCAGGCTGCTACTGTCAAAATAAACCTTTTAGGCTTGATCATAGTTTAAAATTTTCTAACATACTGTGCAGACTCTGCCACTGAATGAGAAGTGTTTACCTGTAAGTGCTCAAAGAGTAAATTTATTTTACCCTTACAGAGGGTGAATGCAATTCACACAAATATTACTGTCATTCTTTACTTATAACTTTCTTCTGAAATGAGCATAAAGTTTTTGCCAATTTGTTTACGACTGTACAAATCACTCAACCTCACAGCTTAACATCTGCAACCATGTTGGATGTGCACGAGGGTGGGCTGACAAAGAAGGAGTAAATGCCAGAGCAATGAAACTTGGCGTGTATTAAATTCAACCTTTCGTGATACTCACCGCATTGTTTCCTTCCAGATAAACCCACATTTCATAGCTAATTGAAAACGTGAACATTTGTACTGGAGACATTTTGTGAATGTGGACAAAATTTGGCATAAAAAGGGGTTTAAGCCCCAAGGACATTTATGCTGACATGGTTGCTACATTAGGGGATGATGCTCCAGCTTTATCAACTGTGTAATGTGTGCAGGTGAATTCAAGAGGGGTAGGGAGAACCTTGAAAATGACCCAAGGTCCAAACGTCCTGCCATGGCCACCACCCAAGAAAACATCGTCTATCATGTTAATCAGATAATCAGACAATGCTGTAAGCGTCTCCCATGAAGGAGTAGAGAACATTCTGCACAAGTAACATGTCGATGTTGGCGTGTTGAAAGTTTCCACTCAGTAAGTTTTGAAGCAGATCCAGCTGGTTTTCTTGAACCACTTCAAGCCAGAGACACCAACACTATAAAATAACATGTATAATATGGTCAATATAACACCAGCTCAAATCAGCATGCTCCTTTTAATGTATTACCTCCACCAAAGCTTTTTTGGGTGAATCTGCGGTATCTCTCTGTCTATGTGTCCACCCGACTACAGGTTATCAAGTTACTCAACACATGAGCACAGACGGACATGACAGATGGCCCAAGGCAATCTCTCCATCCATGAAAATCACTGCTGATATTGATACGTTTCGTTTTTTTCATTGCTTGACTCTCTTTGAGACTCCTTTCCTTTTTAGTTTCTTTGTAGTAATTTGTTATTCCTGCAGACGTAATCAGCAATTATTCCAACCAAGGCTGTCTGAACTGCCCGCTGATTAGTGAAGGCCTCCTGTGACATGACTGATTTAGTTGTGAAGCTGAAATACAACTGAACTAGAGACAAACATTGATACAATATGTATACAAGAGCTTGATTTGAAAGCAATTAATGTACAGTGACTATAAAAACCCTGCCTGAGCCCTTTGGAATTTCCTGTTTTTGCATGAATTTGTCATAAACAGTTATCTGTTCTTCATGCATGTCACCTATTTTAACAAAACACAACGTGCTCGAGCTAATAACAAACAGCTAAAATATTTAATGTTTTACTAAACACCCTCATTATTCATTTAGTGGTGATGGAAAACGTAAGTGAACCCCCTGACTAATAACTTCAGTAAAAGCTAATTGGAGTCAATGTTTGGTGTAGCTGGTGTCCTATCGATGTTTGGAAATGTGGTTTAGAGCTACTTTGACTAATTGAAACATTTTTGCTATGATCACAAGAACCATCTGCTGATGTAAACCATGCTTCACAAATAAAGACTTTCAGACTCATCTTAAGAACTGTAGATATCATAAAAGTTAGATCATTTAGCAATTTACCTTCAAGGCTTTCCATAACCTAGCACCCACGTACCTCTCTAACCTCCTCCATATACTCACCTTCCCGTACTCCCAGATCTTTATCATCCATGCTTCTCACTACTCATTAGCATCTTATCCCCATTAGGAACTTGAACTGCATTGAGGAGCTTTGAGGAACTTTCAGCTGTAATAAAGGAACTTTGGACTACATTGAGAAACTTTGAGCTGCATTGAAGAAACTTTAAGCTGCATTGAAGGAACTTTGAGCTGTGTTGAGGTACTTTTAACTCGGGTGAGGAACTTTGCAATGAAGAAACTTTGAATTGTGTTGAGGAACTTTGAACTACATTGAGAAACTTTGAGCTGTAATGACGGAACCTTTGAACTGCATTAAGGAACTTTGATCTGCATCAGAGGAACGTTTGAACCGTGTTGAGGAATTTTGTACTGCATTGAGAAACTAAGGTAACCTAAAACTGTGTTGAGGGTCTTTGACCTGCACTGAGGAACTGAGGAACTGAGGAACTTTGATCTGCATCAGAGGAACGTTTGAACCGTGTTGAGGAATTTTGTACTGCATTGAGAAACTACGGTAACCTAAAACTGTGTTGAGGGTCTTTGACCTGCACTGAGGAACTGAGTAACTTTGATCTGCATTGAGGAACTTTAAACTGCATTGAAGGAGCTTGAGCAGCATTGAAGAACTTTTAGCTGCATTGACTTGAGCTGCATTTAAGGAACTTGAACTGTGTTGAGGAACTGAGGAACTTTGGACTGCATTGAGAAATTAAGGGAACTTTGAACTATGTTGAGGAACTGAGGAACTTAAAACTGTGTTAAGGAACTGAGGAACTGCTTTAAGGGTATTTGACCTGCTTTGAGTAGGAACTTTGGACTGTGTTGAAGAACTTTGAGC
Source organism: Solea solea (assembly GCF_958295425.1). Classification (NCBI taxonomy): domain Eukaryota; kingdom Metazoa; phylum Chordata; class Actinopteri; order Pleuronectiformes; family Soleidae; genus Solea; species Solea solea. The sequence continues at coordinate 10,500,751 of NC_081137.1, read as the reverse complement.
TGTAATGATGGAACATATAACTGTGTTGAGGAACTTTGAACTGCCTTGAAGGAGTTTTGAACTTCATTGAGGAACTTTGAGCTGCATCAGAGGAACTTTAAACTGCACTGAGGAACTTGGAGAAGTTTGTGCTGCATCGAGGAAATGAGGTACTAAATAAAGTCCCTGGTACCAGGTACTAGGCTAGTGGAAACGCTACTTAAACCGTGCCGTGGCGAGGCGAGGCGAGTAGAGCCGATGGAAATGCGCCATTAGGGGCTGAAAAGGGCACTACATACATCACATCATTGAGAGAAAAATCAAATGTCAAAAGTTTATCACTCAAATTTACAAGAAAATGTCAGGATGTCTGTTCCCCAAACGAAGCCCTGTAGAAGTAATCCAACAAAACTCTGGCCCTTTCTCAATACTCAAGTCGTACTTGCGTACTTGGGAAGTACATACTTGAGATGCACGACTGGAGTACATACTTGCCAAGTAGCTACGGGAGTACACAAGTATGATCTCTTCAATTGGAACAGCAGCGTATACTTCCTTGTTCTACTGTTTGAGTGGTGGGTGGCGCCAAGTGCTTAAGCCTCATTACGGCCACCTACAGTGTTGATAAATGAACATATGAAATACTTTTAATAAATACATATATATTGTTATTATTTTCACATTTTATATATTTAACTTTTATATTTATTCATTTATTTTTATTAAAATATACAGTACCATGTGGAAAATATATTACAGCAGTGTAGAGTAGTGTATATAAATATATATATGTATATACATATATAGACATAAACATATATAGTTATTTATATATATATACATAGTTAAATATATGTATATATCTATATATTATATTTAAATATATAAAACATATACAATGACCATGCGACTTTAATATACATCTAAAAAACAAACCTTTGAACTGTCAGGTCAAAACGTTTACATTAAAAACAAAATAACACATCAACAAATCTATGGATCATACCAAGCTTCTAATGACAGCGACGTCTGAGCCAGCCGATCATTTCATCAGGACAGGCCGAGGTAACGCTGCTCTGCCCCGGGCACAGTGAGCACCGAGCGTACACAGAGGCAGAGCTGATCACCTCCGACAACGTCGCTGCCAAACTATAAATATGTCAGCTCTTAATACACAAACTACATGTTTGAATTCTAAATGACTAATTTCTCGCCTTAAAACTGCGTTCATGTAGGTTTATATTTGTATTCTCTTCTGCTGCATTCTGGGGAAAATGGCTTACCCAAGTACCCAAGTCACCACCTGATTCATACTTGGTAAAATGGGCGGAGCGAGAACACTTCCGGGTATGAGATTCATATTCACTGCTTGCTTACTTGAGAATTGGAACAGAACTTGAACTGAGGCTGATGACGTTTTCACAAGTACGGGAGTACACAAGTACGGACAAGTGCGCACAAGTATTATGGATATTGAGAAAGGACCAATGACCCAAAACCATGAAGTGAATCCACTTCAGAATGGCTTCAGTAAAATAAACTTTTGGAGTGAACCTGTGAGAGCCCAGACCTTACAACATAAGAGATGCTGTAGAATGAACTCCACTGAGCTGTTCACATTAGACTACTAAAGAGCATGGCTGAGTGTGCAGGTCTAATACACAGCTACCAGTGGTGCTTCTTTAAGGTTATTGCTGCCAGTGGAGGTTCAACCGGTTACTCAGTCCAAGGGTTGACTTAAGTTTTGAGTAGTTTATGCAAACCCCTCTGTGTTGCATTTCATATGAATGAAAAGTGCTACATAGATAATGGCTAAATAATGTAGTGGCTAGCGCTGTTGCCTTATGGCGAAAACACACGATTCATGACTGAGGGTTCTTTCTGCGTGGAGTTTGCATGTTTTCTCTGGATTCTTCTTTTCTCCCCCAGTCCAAAAACATGCAGAGGTTAATTGGATTCATTGTTAATTGAATGGGACTAAATGGTTGTTCATCTATATATGTTGGTCCTGCAATGGAAAGTCATCTGTCCAGGGTGTACTATGTCCGCTGGGATTGGCTCCATCATCCCCCATGACCGTATAGTCTAACCTGTAAACTCATGTTTCAGATGACACTTGTAAAATAAAAAATAGATTAATATATTAAAAATATTATTATTTGTAGTTGAAATCCATAGCTTGAACACTTCACATGACAAAGGTAGCTCAGTGGTAGAGCAAGTCATCTTTAAACTTGAAGGTTGACGGTTCAGTTTCCTTGGACAAGACACTTAAGCCCACGTTGTTCCTGACAGCTGTGCCGGCAGCGTGTGAATGGGTATGAAAGACGAGTGATAGACAATGCGCTGCACATGGGTGTGAATGGGTGAGTCTCTCACTACCATTACATGTGTTGATCGGTGTGAGAGGACTTGACACTAAACAACTGGGGGTTGAGCAAGACTCTCTGATCTAAGCTCAAACTATTCATTATGAGGTAATCAACCCTTCTGTGATTCACTCGCCTGTAAAACCTCACATAATTGTTCCAGCCATAGATGTGAAAGCAAGAGGGCGGAATCCTTTAAACAACCAGGAGTGTGGTTTCACTACCGGAGACTGACTTCAAAGTCATAGTGCACCTCTTTTGAAGTGTGATTGTATGAGGTACAGGCACATAACCAGCAATCACTGGACTACACTACCTACACTAACTTGCTCTCTCTAAAAACATGGCTGCCAGGGGGAAACTAATTAAATCAAATGTAAAGTAAGGTCCAATAAAACAAAATGTATTGTTTATTTTGGACTTAATATTGTGCTGACAGGACCCCACAGGACCCTTGGGTTCCCAATGGGCTCGGTTGGGTATCCATGGTCTAACTTGTAATGTTATTTGCTGATCCAGATGTAAATCTTTACAGTTATAGTTTAAAGTATTGAAATTAAACATGTTGTAAAAAAAATGGTGTATTTATTGTCTCTCTCTGGTTTCTGCATTTAAATGTTGTCACTGGCTTTCTTAGTTGTCTCTTACTTCACGCTTCCATCACCCTCTTGTTTAATCACTGTGGGCTTATCATTATGGTTTTTTTTGGGTTACTTCGCTAAGTTTGTGTCATGTTTTGTCAAGTATAGTTAAGGATTTTTGAGTAGCGTTCTGTTTATTTGTCCACTTTTAATGGGCCCAGACTTTTAGTGTGCCACCCCTCCTTCTCTTATTGGTACTGTACCTGCCTCTCGTCCACCATCAGGGGGCTCTGTGCTTTTGTGTGAGCAGCTTTTTAGTGTGAGTATCGATTATTAGCCATTTCGCTTGCTTGGCCTGTGCGCCATATTTTGTGACTCATGTTGAAGGCCTGGACCTGTGCTTTAGTTTAGTTTAAATATTCATTATCTAGCCGGACAGACTTAGGTTCATTACGTTCATTGTTTTGTATTTTAGTTTGGTTTCCTGTACCTTTTATTTTGAATAGCATCCTCCTCCCTTAGTTCCTCCTGTTCTTTTGTTGCTGGGCTTAATACAGATGTATCCTCATTAAAATACAATTACATTTTTGAACAACCTATTTAAATCTGGTTATTTATGTTGCTTCCCCCTCCCTAACAAGTAGTAGCAGTAATTTTGACTTTTTTTGAGACAAAACAAATCCTCCTGTGTTCCTTTGTCTTTTGACTATACTTCAGCCACAATCACGAGTTTGATAAGGAAGAAAGAGAGACAAATATTTAACTGTGTTACATCATTTATCTCTTCCGACTTGAGCTGTAATGTGTCCAGGTCTTAGAAATGGCGATCATGTAACAATGCAGCTTTATTTTGTTCATCTCTTAAACAGCATCAGAGTAATTGTCAGAAACTTCAGAGAAAAAGGTTAAAGGGGATAAATTCAAACAGACACACACAGTTTATGTTTTTTTGTGTTTTATTTTCATTTCTCCATTATGGTCAATCCCTTGGGAGGTTAAAGGGAATTAAATGTAAGTGTGGTTGTATGAGGTACTGACACAAACCTCTGTTTTTATGTGGTTTTTTTAATTTGCCACAATTCATTTATGCTCCAGGAGGTGAAAGGGTGGTGTATCTATAAATATATATCTGTAAATGCACATACAGTAAGTGCAATGGAAACAGATTAATCAAATAAGGATAATGTTAATCAATCATGACAAATGCAAAATGTGACTACTCTTGGGAAGGGGATGGGGGGGAGAAATAAGTGGACTGATGCCAAAACACTATAGCTCCAATATTACAACTATAACTATTACTATATATTAACTCATTACTAATTATGAGTAATATTATCCTCATCCACGCCTCAACTGCTTGCCTTTTTCTGAGAGTGACATGAGGAGGTGGAGCCAACCCCAGATGGCGTTGACACAAGTGGCAGGTCATACCCTGTACGAGATGATGAAGCTATTAGTGATGACGATAGTTTTTTAAATACTCCTGGTCTCTATCTTCTTTTCTTTCCTCTCTTTGTAAATTTGATGTTTTATTTGTAATCTTGTTTCTGTACATGTTACACCTACTGCATCGTCTGTCCCTTGCGTCACCTTTCTTGACAGAGATTTTAGTCTTCCACAATAATAACTCCTCAATGTCTAGTGTCTACTAGAGTTCCCCCTGATTTGTACACCATCATCTGGCCCTTTTTAAATCAAAACTTAAAACACGATTGGCTTTTAATACCTAATAGCACAGTGACACCTACCATCTGCTCTTAATGTACACAGTATTTTCTGATTCTTCTCTTTTTTTTGGATAGATTTTTTATGATTGATTGATTGATTGATTGAATAAATGGCTGCCAGTGGGAACAGCTCATAAAATCTATGCCTGCTTGAAGGCTAATATACTGTATCTGAAGAGTGTAAAGGAATTTAAAGACATGTCGGACACATCTCAGTGTGTTTGTGTTCAAATTCACTGTGGTAAGGCAAAATTACAAAAAATGTGTCACTTTCCCAAAAGAAAAAAAAAAGTCTTAAGTAAAATGTGATAGAACAGCTTTGTGTAATTCAAAGAACCCAGAATGTCAAGACAAAACAGTTTGTCTTGTGTGTTTGAATCTGGTTATAGACCAGTTATGTTGTATCTGCTTTAAGGCAACACAGTAGTTTCATTGCAAATATGGATATGTTATTCACAAATTGACAGCCCACACACACACACACATGCGCTCTCTCTCTTATTGTCTGTGCTTTGTCTGCCACACAGGTGCTGCCATGTTTGACTTGGGAACATTTTGTACGAGCAGTGACTGCACAGTTGATGCATGTAGTGTAATGTAAATGTCAATGTCCACATTATTATGATAAAAATAATTTACAACAATTATAGCGGAACAGTTCTTATTATAGCTCTGAACCACAACTGTGTTGCATTATGTACGACCAGTGGATTCCATGTAATGTCGCAGTGACCTGATCCAGTTTCAACTTTAAACAAGTCGTCTGATAAAGCTTTGATCCCTGAAAACATTTGTTCATTTAATGGGATCTTTATTAGTTTCACATAAACAAAGGTTATTTGTCCTTATTTTCAATGACATGCCACACTGACCAACATGAAATCACATTCAAACACACCATAGCATCCACTGATGACTGAAGATGGTCAAAGCTGGAGACTGTGCTGTGTGCACATCTTCAGTGGGCCGCACACATGAAAACAAGTGAATCATTCGTAAGTGCTTTTTTACCGTATCATCTTTTTATCCACTCGGACCAGGGTTTTGGGAGCACTGAACAGCTTTTTTTTAAACGGGTTCCAGAATGGGAAAAATCTCAAAACACCACCCATAATTGGAGATTGGAGATTGTTTGCTCTGTTCTCTTTATGATGACTTTGATTTTCTTTACTTAGTTGCCCTGGTTTTCTTTAAAAAAAAACAGGTGCATGCTCAATGCTTTTCCCCTGGTTTTAGAGTGGCTGTGCTGCAGTGGCACATAAAGGCCTGCCATATGTTTTACAACGTGTAGAGTTGTTTGGGGGGGTTTGGGTGTGGATGTCACCATTACATTTCTACCTGGTAACTCACTCTCACTCACTCATCTTCTACCACTTTATCCTCCACACAAGGGTCGCAGGGGTGCTGGCAACTGTTTTCCCAAATATAATAACAATAACAATATAATAATGATACAATTAGATATCATTTTGAAGCTTTTATCATTTAATATTGACAGTGACTTACTAACTCATTCTTCATATTATTTAAACAGAGTTTTATTCTGAAGAATTTACATCAAAACTAATAATCACAAAACTAATAAAAGGGGTACAACACAAAACTAGAAGTGACTGAAAAAGGACTAACTAAAATAAATAATAATAAATACAATTAGTTCTAGCCTTGACTATTGAGACACAGCTTGTATCCATGCGTTTGAAACATGACGTGTTGTGTTTCTGACGCATGTAAGAGATATAAACACTGAAAGGTGTGGTGAGAGATACTTTCTCAAGCAGCTCGTGGAGAATGGGCTTGTATTCTAAGTCTATAGCGTGGCTACTCTAATCAGTTTAACATGTGTGACTGATTGAAGGCCAAGATGTTGTGCAAAGCCATTCAGTGTGGCTCTGGCCTGAGTCACATCAAAACATATTTTTTATTTATTTATTTTTCCTTAATTTCAGTTACTTTTATCCAACTTCAGTGTTTCTTTTTTGATAATGTTTCCTGACACTTTTGTCTCCGTCTGTTGGCTCCATGTCTGTGTCTGTGACGGTGTGGTGTTTGATTTGATCTTTTTGAACTTTGTCCTGTCATTTATATTTGTATAAAAAGTGCTATATAAATAAAGTCTGATTGATTGATTGAAAATATCAATGTGTTACTGAGTCATTCATATAATTCATGACCTGATGCATCTGTACACCCTATGTACATTAAAGTGAGTTTGACCACAGCTCTACTTCCTCTTTGTCCTCCCCATGAAGGACTGAGTCCCAAAAGGCTATGAAGTACTATGAAGGCCATGAAAGGCTGCCAGACAAAAATGTCCCAGATAAGCCTGCTGACAGCAACATTTAACACCTGCATTATGTCCTCTCTTTTTTCTCTCGCCCCATCGTAGCCTTGATCATGTCTTTTGAAATAGGAGTATAGAAAACAAACAACCCAAGCAATTGGATTTCTGAGAAAAGTTTCCTATTCTGAGCTTCATTAAACTTTATACTACTGTCATATGATTTTAAACATAATATGCAAACCAGTTCCAGTTGTGTTCACTCTGCTTTAAATCCTGAAGGCTCCACACTGAGAAAAGCAACATGTAACTTTCCCTGCATAAATACTTGGCATGAATTCACACTAACAGCTCACTTTTACTCATCACAGGACTTCTCCTGATTCAACTCAGTTGCATATGAAGTCTAAGAATACCCTCACCCTCAAGCTGAAAGAGCCTGGAGATAAAGCTGGGAATGTGTGGGAGAGCAGGGAAGAGAAAGAGACAAAGAGGCAAAATGCCAAGGCTCAGACACAGACCTTACTCTCCTGAAAAACTGGGGAATCTCTGCAAGTGGAAATTCAAGGTTAGACACAAACAGCTTCAGGGTTCCCAGTTTGGTCTCAAAGCCATTGCTGGGGGAAACATTAGCAGTTACATTTCTTTCTGCCAATGCTAATAACATTTTCAAAATAAGGAAAATATTAACAGTTAAAAAGTTAACTGTTGGCACATCTGGTGATTTTACTGAGAGGATGTCTTAGCTCCCTGAGAAATGTGCTTTCTGAATTGTATATTCATCTCAGAAAAATAAAATATTTGCAATTTAATCAAATTAATTAGTCAACTAGGATTAATGACCCTCATGTGAAGGACAAAGCAATAGATAACTTATTAATGACGTATGTATGGAACTTAAGCACCAGGGGTGTTAAAACATGGTGGCCATAGCCAGTGATTACCTGGAGCACCAAGCTGAGTAGCAACAACACAGCAACAGAAGACCCTTCCTCTCTCTTGAAACATCAATATGTTATAGTTAAATAATAATTAGATAAAGGTACAATTACAGACAGACTTTCAGACAGATAGTGAACTCACAGATACTCCACTCTCTCTAGAGGAGTCTGGACTTTTATTTCTCTTTATTTCTCGTTTGACCCCCCCACATGTGTGCCACACACACACACACACAGCTCTTAAAGACACCACAGCACTCTTACAACAAAACACAATTCACAGTTAACTCTTATCAACGGCACTAAATATGATCTATACTCTATACTGTTGAGAGAAAAAAGGTGTGATGAAAATGTGATGTACAGTTCTTAAAGCAAAGGCAAAGATTAATATGCCAGATTTTGTCTGAATAAAAGGCCTTGAGTTTGAAGAATTTTAGCCTTTTTCTCTTGATGCTTCAATCTGTAGATCTTGCCTTTTTCAGGGCCAAGGTCAAGGATCTTGGGCTAAAAAAAAAGGTTGGTGACCACTGATATGCAGGGTATGTTGTTTCCTGTGGTATTCAAATGCATCTACTAGACCAACCCCTGAATCAGAAGCCTGATAACGACAGATAGAGACTCTATAGAGAGTATTTACTTAGATAATGTTTCCTTATATATTGTGAGACTGAAGGTTGCATATTGCTCCTTTAAGCTTCAGGGAGTCCATCCACGGAGCGGCCCCGTCACTGAGTGAGGGCAGTTTTCGTGCACATACACATGCCACACACATACACGCCACACACATACGCAACATGCCAAACACTTCCCCGTCCCGTTCCGTTTCTCTGCATCCGACACAAACACAACCATAATCTATTCCCCACAGTTCTGGGTGGATAAATAGGGCTCTTGGCGGGAAAGTGACCACCTGACTGAGGTGGCTAATTAGAAAGTATTATTTTGTGCAACGCCCAGTGGGAGGGGCATAACAGTTATAAGGCAACCATTTTGAGCCTGTTGAGGTGGGAGAGAGTTGATGACATGTGGTGCATTGGTGGTGGTCAAACCAAGAAAGAATATTACTGTTTTTTTTTGTTGTTTGTGTGGTGGGGGCGATAAACGAAAGGATGATCTAGGGAGTTACACCAACAACGCCACCTTAGGACTTGCACCTAAAGAATTTACTCTTTTTCAAACTTTACTTTCTCAGAGCACAGGTCGGTACACAAATGAATACAGGCACGGTTTATAGAAAGTTTAACAAGTTTTATTTAGTCACAAATGGAAACATTAATTTATTTAAGTTACTTATCTACTGTAAAAACAATTATAGTTATTTTTATTTCCAAAGAGCACAATATTAATCTGTACCACAGACTCAGCTTAAGTTGAGACTGAGGAAATAACTAAGCTGAGGTCCTGCACAGCAAACAAAGAGAAAAGAAACCAAACAAAATATCAAACAAACTCAAATCAACACAAAAGAAAACAAAACCCATAATAACTTTTGCAGGTCCTCAAAGCTGTGCTACTTCCCACCCCCCCACTAAGGAGTTGCGGTCAGTCAGTCTTGAACTACAGTACACTACTTTAAAACGAGCGTCTAACTGACGAGGGCAGAGCAACTATGAGCAAGGCAACAAAAAGAAACAAAACGTGGAGATAAAGGCAAGAGGCAAGGCAGGGCAACAACAGCAACCTAACGCCAGGCAGGCTTGAAACAAAGAGACACAGCCAGATGTAAATAAATACATATAAGCTACATTAGCAGACACAATAATGTAAGGCTTGTGGCACTGTTTACCTGCATGGCGGGCTGTAGCCTGCACCAATAAATAATGAAGCCGTCAGAAGCTAGCGGCGGCAGCGGTGGCTAACCGGAAGGGGACACACACACACACCATCACGGCATACACGCCAACCTACGGCAGAACATTGTCAGCACTACACCTTATCACATTTTCAGCGATTCTGAGGCTGCACTACATACCTGGAGAGCGAACACATGGCACATACTTGGCAGAGGAGAGAGAGAGACTGAACAACCACAGGACTATATGAACAGGTCTGCATTAGCAGCCCATGACGCGGCTGCACTACAGGTGCCGGTAAGGGGCGTGACACACACTTGCTGCAATCGCCAGACCTGCTGCAACATAACTAAAAGACACAGAAGGGAAATACAATATATACATTTATACAGCCAATAACCACCCGGTTACATTCCTCCCCCCCTTTGTTTTATCGGTGCCCCACCGATAGACTATACACAGACACAATATCAAAACCAAGGTCTAAAAATAGCTGCAGCTATACTACTAGAACCCAATACCTGAGAGGAAGTAGCCCTGTTTGCCTCACCCACTACCTGCCCTGGAAGGCGGTGGGGGTTCGAGTGTTGACCTGCTGTGGTCCGGGAAGACTTTCTGAGAGTAGCTGAGCCGCTACTGGATGCCCTCTCTGGCACAGGGGAAGGGACAGATGCCTCTCTCTCCACCTGAGGTGGAACTACATGCTCTCTGGGTTGGGAGCTTGGCTGCACTGCAGTGGGTGGATGCTGGACTGGCCCCCTCAGAACCACCCACAGTCCTTCTTCGTCCTCGCTAACCTCAGACACACTTTCCGAGGAATCCTGTGGCTCCTCTTCAGGACATTCAGGAGGCAGGGTCAAGGCTGGCTTCAACATCGTCCGGTGCACATTCCGCACCCGGAACAAATCATGCACTGGAGCAATGGAGTAGACCACACCACCTGGCGCTGGCGCTCTCACCACTTGATAGGTTGTTGAGCTCCATACATCCTGGATCTTGTTGCGCCCTCTAACGCCACGGTCCTGCAGGTAGACTCTTTGACCAATTTCCAGTGGCTTGCTCAGTGCCCTCTGATCATGTTTCTCCTTCCTCCGTCTTGCTGCATTCTCCAGCCGGCCCCTGGCACAGTCAAAGGCCAGGTGGAGCCGCCGTTGATGCTCGACCACCCAGTCACACACCTTCCCTGCTGACAGCTCAGGGAGATGACCCAACAGGAAATCAACAGGTAAGTGAGGCTCTTGTCCAAACATAAGAAAATGTGGGGACTCACCCGTTGACTGATGTGGGGTGGTGTTATAATTAAACACCAACTGGGGAAGGTGTTTGGGCCAATGGCGTTTCTGGTCAGATGGAAGGGTGCGCAGCAGGTTATGCAGCGTTCGATTAAATCTTTCACATTGCCCGTTGCCTTGTGGACGGTAAGGCGTGGTCCGGGTCTTCTGCACCCCATACAGCGCACACAGTTGCTGAACCAAGGCCCCTTCAAAGCTTCTTCCCTGGTCAGAGTGGAGGCGCGCCGGGACACCATAGCGATAAAACCACTCTCTCACCAATACCTCAGCCACAGTAGAAGCCTTCTGGTCTCGGGTTGGCACCGCCTGGGTGAACTTTGAAAACACATCTGTCATCACCATGACGAATTCCTTCCCATCCTGGGCTGGTTCCAGCAGAGTGAAGTCAATGGCGAGGACCTGGTTAGGCTCTGCGGCTAGTAGATGACCCATGGGAGCCCGGGCCTGGGGCTGTGTGCACTTTGCCAGGTTACAGCGCTCACACCGTTTACACCAGTCCCTGATGTCTCGATCCATCTGTGGCCAGTAACACCGCTGCCTCACCAGTTCTGAAGTCCGCTCGATGCCCTGGTGCCCATGGTTCTGATGAAGCTGTTGAAGAACCTCCTCTTTCAGACACTCAGGCAGGAGGAGTTGGACGACTTCTTCCCCACCATCAGAGCGGAGGAGTCGACGATACAGCAAGCCATCCCTCTGCAGAATACGGTCCCACTGCCGTATCAGACCATGCACCTGAAGGCTCAGATGCTCCTTTTCTGCCAGGCCAGGCATCCGTCCGTCAAGCCAGAAGTGGCGGAAGGCTCCAATAGCTGCGTCGCCTTCTTGGAGTGCCTGGAGATCAGCTGGAGACCGTGATGGAAGGGCAAGGACAGCTGCCTGAACAGCCATGTGCTGATGCTCTCCAGCAGCCCCCTGAACACCCAGTGGTACAGCGGTGCCCGGCAGGCTCTGCTCCAGAATCTGGGCCCCAGTAGCTGTCTGTCTGGAGAGGGCGTCCGCATTCTTATTGATGCGGCCGGGCCGATACCGGACACTGTATTCAAATGCTGATAGCTCAGCCACCCAACGCTGCTCCGTGGCGCCCAGCTTGGCTGTCTCCAGGTGACTCAGGGGGTTATTATCAGTCCACACAACACACGGGTGACCCCACAAATACTCCTTGAACTTCTCAACCATCGCCCATTTCATGGCGAGGAACTCCAGTTTCATGGAACTATAGTTCTTCTCCGCTGGGTGCAGGCTACGGCTGGCGTAGGCAACTGGCCTCACTTTCCCTTCCTGCTCCTGGGACAGAACAGCTCCCAACCCACTGTGGCTGGCGTCAACTTCTAAAATGAAAGGCAGGGAGAAGTTAGCAAAAGCCAAGGTTGGTGCACTTACTAGGCGAGCCTTTAATGCCGTGAAGCTCCTCTCGCAGTCTGCCGGCCATGCATTCACAACCAGCGTGCTCCGTCCTCTCTGTGTCCTACTCCCAGCCCACTCAGCGACCTGCCTGTACAGTGGAGCAGCCAGCTTGGCGAAGCCTTCAACGAACCGTCGATAGTAGCTTGCAAACCCAAGGAACGACCTCAGCTCTGTGACAGTGGTGGGGCGTGGCCAATCAGCCACCGCAGAGACCTTACTGGGATCTGTAGACACACCCTCTTGAGAGATGACGTGGCCCAGGTACTGCACCTCCTTCTGGAAGAACATGCACTTCTCCAGTTTCACTTTGAGTCCTTCCTGCTCGAGGCGGCTCAACACCACGTCCATTCGGCTCAGATGCTCCTCTACAGAGGAAGAAAAGACAATTATATCATCCAGATACAACAGAAGAGTCTGGCAGTGCTGCGCACCAAACATTCGCTCCATGAGACGTTGGAATGTCCCAGGGGCATTACACAATCCAAATGGCATCCGATTAAATTCAAATAAACCAAATGGTGTGCAAAATGCAGTCTTGAACTTGTCTTTTTCTGTCACAGGTACCTGATTGTACCCACTTGCGAGATCCATTGTAGAAAACCACCGAGCTCCAGACAGCGCATCAAGGGACTCCTCGATGCGGGGAAGGGGAAAGGCATCTTTTCTTGTCTTCTTATTAAGCTGGCGATAATCAACACAGAGCCGCAGGCTGCCATCTTTCTTCTTCACCAAGACGATGGGTGAGGCATAGGGACTACTACTCTCTCTAATTACCTGGGTATCTAGCAGCTGGTGTATGTGTGACTTTACTGCCTCATACTCAGAAGGAGGGATACGTCTGTACCGCTGCCGCACAGGTGTATCGTCTAAAAGGGGGATGTCATGTGATATCAGTGTGGTACAACCAAGGTCACCCTCAAACGCAGAAAACACTGACTCGTGTTTCAATAACAATGCTCTAACCTTGCACTGCTCTGCTTCACAGAGTACGGATAGATCAAGGTCCCTGATCACCTTCTGCACTGAGCTGACCCCTGCAGTCTGAGACATTATGGTTGCAGTAACATGCTCTTCCTTTCCTGGTACCTCACAGAGCCCTGGAGGAAGACTCACCACCTCTGCTGAAGACAACAGGCCTATGGGACAGCGGGGCCTAAGATTAACTGCAGATACTCCTACATTAACTACTGGTATGTAGGCGGTGCCTCGGACAACCTGTACCAAGGCAGAAGACACCAACAGGCCAGCTGGCAGATCATACCCCGAGCTCAAAGGTTCTACCAAAATGGAACTAGAGGTATCAAACGCTGAACAAGTGGCAGCTACAATCTTAGTGGAGCCTCCAGGTATACGAACACGCCTTCTACTCCTCAACGTAGCTAAACAGGGGCTCGAAGGAGAAGGCTGGACCTCTGCCTGCTGACAAAACTGAAAGGCGGGCAGCCAGGGCCCGGATGGCTCCACCACCGCAGAGAGGTCAAACGACTGAGGGCCACACTGGCGGATGAGCCCCTGGTAGCATGCTTTTATAATGTTCATGCCTAGGATGCCTGGAACTTCAGGGGGGGTTACTCGCTCAGGTGGGTCTTTAACGACCAACACACCACGTCTGGGGATTATGCAGCCAAGCACCTCAACATCTGGCTCCAAATAACCCAGATAGGGGATTTCCAACCCATTGGCAGCTCTGAGCTCTAACCAGTGACAGGACTTTAACTTACCCTGAAAGTTCTGTTTGAAGAAGCTCTCTGAGATGGTGGAAACCATGGACCCTGTATCGAGAATACATTTAACATTCACACCGGCCAACTTAATGACTACCTGAGGAGAGGGGGCAATCAGGCGTTCCTTTAGCGCTGCATCAACTACACCACTGTCTGAGCCTTGCGTGTCCCCACCTAATGTCTGGCTCTGCACATTAGGGGGAGCTAGTTTTCCATCTGTGGGGGGCTGGAGGATGCTACCTGGGGGGCGCTGACAGTGGAGGAGGGGCGAGGGCGGGAGCGTTCGTTCTCACAGTCGCTAGCATAATGGCCCGGACGCTGACATCGTCGGCAGATAATGTTTGGCCGGCTATGCTGGGAAGCTGGGGGTTTCTGCATAGCTGCTAACGTCTGGGTAATCTGGTTTAGCTGTTCCTGCTGCTTGTGTACTAAGGCTGTTAAAGCTGCCAGTTGTGAAGAAGTGGAGCTATCTGGCAAACCGTCAAGTCGAGGCTGCAGGCTGGTGGTCTGTGTAGTACAAAAAGCAGACATAGTATTACCCCTACCAGCTGGTCCTCCCTCCCGTTCCCACCTAATAGCTTCTGCCCGAACATCAAGCAAGGTCAGGTCAGTATTACGACGAACCAGTCTCTTTAACTCCCTACGAAGGTCAGAGTTATTTACATGTTCTACAAAATGGTCACGTAACAACAGGTCTGAATTTGAAACTCTAGCTGGAGAGCTTGCAACCACTTTTTCCATTAAACAGTACAATACATGAGAAAATTCTTGGAGTGATTCGCCTTCCAACTGTTTCCTAGAGAAATAGTCTTGCTGTAATGTAATATATGACTTAGGGCACCCATACATTTCTTTCAGAATCTCAAACACACGGTCAGGATCTTCTCGCTCAGCACGGGGCCTGTATTTTATTTCATCTCGAGCTTCACCCTCTAAATGATCATATATGAAACATGCTTGGTCATTGTGTTTCAAATGTCTAGCCCTCATGCTGACTTTAACTTCTTCGATCCACTCATCGATACCAATACCGTGGCTGCCTCTGAAGACAGGACATCGTCTCTCGCGTGGGAGATACACCACACGCTCAGGTGCGGCAGAGTCCACCAACAGTCCACTTGAACTGGAGCCCGCCTGGGCCGCATCCCGATCCCGTCGTAGGCGGTCATTTTCGGCCTGGAGCTGCTCCATCCGACCCTGGAGGGCCTGGAGGTCCAGCGGTTCCTGCGACATCCTGGAGAACCTCGGCTGTCGACCTGGAGGGCGGTCCGCAGCCCAAGCCACTGCCTTGCCTCCAAACAAAAGAAAAAAACAAACTTTGCCTGCTAAACCACTAAAGCTTGCTCTGCTTCGTTTAAATAAAGTTACGACAATAAAACTACACCGTGCCTGATTGTGATGGTCCTGCCGACGACGCCAAAATGTGGTGGGGGCGATAAACGAAAGGATGATCTAGGGAGTTACACCAACAACGCCACCTTAGGACTTGCACCTAAAGAATTTACTCTTTTTCAAACTTTACTTTCTCAGAGCACAGGTCGGTACACAAATGAATACAGGCACGGTTTATAGAAAGTTTAACAAGTTTTATTTAGTCACAAATGGAAACATTAATTTATTTAAGTTACTTATCTACTGTAAAAACAATTATAGTTATTTTTATTTCCAAAGAGCACAATATTAATCTGTACCACAGACTCAGCTTAAGTTGAGACTGAGGAAATAACTAAGCTGAGGTCCTGCACAGCAAACAAAGAGAAAAGAAACCAAACAAAATATCAAACAAACTCAAATCAACACAAAAGAAAACAAAACCCATAATGCTACATGCATAACTTTTGCAGGTCCTCAAAGCTGTGCTACTTCCCACCCCCCCACTAAGGAGTCGCGGTCAGTCAGTCTTGAACTACAGTACACTACTTTAAAACGAGCGTCTAACTGACGAGGGCAGAGCAACTATGAGCAAGGCAACAAAAAGAAACAAAACGTGGAGATAAAGGCAAGAGGCAAGGCAGGGCAACAACAGCAACCTAACGCCAGGCAGGCTTGAAACAAAGAGACACAGCCAGATGTAAATAAATACATATAAGCTACATTAGCAGACACAATAATGTAAGGCTTGTGGCACTGTTTACCTGCATGGCGGGCTGTAGCCTGCACCAATAAATAATGAAGCCGTCAGAAGCTAGCGGCGGCAGCGGTGGCTAACCGGAAGGGGACACACACACACACCATCACGGCATACACGCCAACCTACGGCAGAACATTGTCAGCACTACACCTTATCACATTTTCAGCGATTCTGAGGCTGCACTACATACCTGGAGAGCGAACACATGGCACATACTTGGCAGAGGAGAGAGAGAGACTGAACAACCACGGGACTATATGAACAGGTCTGCATTAGCAGCCCATGACGCGGCTGCACTACAGGTGCCGGTAAGGGGCGTGACACACACTTGCTGCAATCGCCAGACCTGCTGCAACATAACTAAAAGACACAGAAGGGAAATACAATATATACATTTATACAGCCAATAACCACCCGGTTACATTCGCTTGAGTCAGGAGTTAAAGAGGAACTCTGTTCAGCACAGAAAACTCTGTAAATAGCTTGAGTTAATTTGGTTTGTTTGTTTTGTTTTCATCAATTTTTTTCTTTTGTTACTTTGTAAATATTTTTTTGTTTTTTGTCATTGGTTCGTTGGGGGCACGGTGAGAATAAACTTCTTTTGAATGTAACAACTCGACTAAGCCATATCATTCCGGAGGGTGTCACCAAGGACCCCATCACATATGGTGTCAGAAGTGGGATATGGCTAGTCGAAAGAAGAGCATTCGTCTCCCAAGAACACGAGTAGGACTGCGTTCACAGCAACGGCAGCAGCAGCAGCAAGAGATGGCAGCAGCTGATCCAGTCTGGGACACAGTTCATTCATCGGAAGAAGAAGACAGTGACCGATGGAGGCCTGCTCCCGTAGCAATGAGTGACACTGGGGGAGAGATGCTTGGATTAATGAAAGACTTTCTGACAGCCCAAAGTCGGAGAGAGGAGGGTTTATTGGCCGAGCTACGAGGCCTAAGAGCTTCCCTGCCTCAGGCTGCGCCTACGGTGGCAACGCCCGACACAGTAACCGCCAGTAATCCAAGGCTTGGGCTACCAACACCGACACCCCAGCGTAGACACGTTGATATGTCAGCCGATGAATTGACTCTGCAGTTGCCGGCTGATAGCAGGGTGTCTGAGCAGCCCAGACCTGAGTGGAGACCTCAGGTTGAACCTAAAATACCACCATACCAGGTGGGGGAGGACATAGAGAACTATTTATTGCGTTTTGAGGGCATGTCTCGAACTTGGAAATGGCCAGCTGCTGAATGGGCATGCCGACTTGTTCCCCTGCTGTCTGGGAAGGCCTTGGAGGCCTACAGTGCGATGGATGAGGAGAAGGCTCATTGCTATTATGACCTGAAAGCTGCTTTGTTGGTGAAATTTGACATCTCTCCTGAGACGTATCGACAACAGTTCCGCTTCCTCAGTGTGCCATCTGGTGAGAACCCCACAGAGACCTACCACCGTCTGAGAGGCCTCTATCGTCGCTTGATCCGACCCGAGCAGCACACGAAGGAGGAGATCGGTGAGGTCATCATCCTGGAGCAGCTGCTTCGAGTGCTTCCCCCCGAGGTGAGGACCTGGGTGAAGGAGCATGAACCAACTGATGGCCACAGCGCAGCCAAGCTGGCACTGCAATACCTCAACCCGCAGAGGAGGACCAGCTACATGACCCACAAGTTCAGTCTAACGGCCTATGTTCCAGCCATCCCAGCCGAGACCCACCAGGAGGAAAGCCACTAACCAGGAATTTCTAGGTACAGCCAGTTCTGCCCCAAACCAACAAGGAGCCGGTAAGGAACTTGTGTGTTATTATTGCCAGCAGGCCGGCCACAAAGCCTCGCTGTGTCCACTACGCAGAGCAAAATTGACAGGTGCCTGCTATGCACCTCGGCCTGAAGTGGCTGAGGGGACAGTAAAATTGCAACGCTATAAGACTGTGACTTTTAATGGACATGAGGTTACTGCTCTGCTGGACAGTGGCAGTTTTATGTCTCTGGTGCGACAGGATCTGGTGCCACTGAGCACCATTGATTATAGCCACCAACAGGACATTGTCTGTGTGCACGGGGATAAGCATCCATACCCCACTGCTGAAGTGACTGTGACAA
Organism: Solea solea; assembly: GCF_958295425.1. Classification (NCBI taxonomy): domain Eukaryota; kingdom Metazoa; phylum Chordata; class Actinopteri; order Pleuronectiformes; family Soleidae; genus Solea; species Solea solea. The sequence goes on along the minus strand of NC_081137.1, from coordinate 10,482,433 downwards.
TTAATGAACAGCCTTATCTGTTAACTGTGGGTGTTGTGAAAAGACTGCCTACCGCAGCTCTCTTGGGCTGGGACGTGCCCACACTTCTGGACATGTTGTTAGGGGATCGACCAGTGGAAACTGACTTTGGGAAAACAGGGGAGGTAGAAATCAAAATGTCTTGTCCTGTTGTTACCCGAGCTCAAATAAAAGCTGGTGTCCAACCACTCCCAGCCCCTGACAGTAGTCTGGGGGAGGGGGACACCCAGGAGTCAAGAAAAGTCGATCCTGATGTTATGCTGCTCCCAGATTTTGACAGTAGTCTGTGTGACAGTAGCATCAAAGATCTAAAAAAGTCTCGTCGCCAACGCCGCTTTGAAAAGCACAGGTCGGCGGAACCTGAAATGTTGGGTTCATTGTAGATTGTACCTAGCAATATTGCAGAGCTACAAAAGGGGGAAAAAACTTTAAAACTCCTGTTTGCAAATATAGTTAATGAAACAAATGACATCAGTGTGAGAACAGAACAATGTGTTGTGGAAAATGATGTATTGAATTGCGTAAATGATGGTCACAAACGTCTGGTTGTCCCTGCTAGCTGCAGAAGTATTGTTATGCACCTGGGGCACACACTTCCCTGGGCGGGGCATCTAGGTCGTCATAAGACATATCTACGCATAAGCTCACGGTTTTACTGGCCATCCATGTACAAAGATGTTCAGCAATATTGCAGACATGCCCTGTTTGTCAGAAAACATGCCCTGCGCGCAAATCAGATAGAGCTTTTCTGCAACCACTCCCTGTCATTTCCATCCTATTTCGCAGGATTGCCATGGACATTGTTGGCCCTTTTTTCGAAAAGCAGTGGAGGACACCAGTACATTCTGGTTGAATGTGACTATGCCACCCGCTTCCCAGAGGCCTTTCCCCTGCGCACGATCACTGCACCTGCTGTACTGCGAGCCTTGGTACAACTGTTCTCATGGGTGGGCATACCAGATGAGATCCTGACTGACCAGGGGACCAACTTCACCTCCAAACTGATGCAGCTTTTCCAGAAACAACTGGGCATTGCTGCAATCAAAACCACACCATACCACCCACGGACTGATGGCCTGGTGGAATGGTTCAACCAGACTCTAAAGAGAATGCTGCAGAAGTTTGTGGTTGACACCGTAAAGGACTGGGACCGCTGGCTACCCTTTTTGCTCTTTGCCTACCGTGAAGTTCCCCAGGCATCAACTGGCTTTTCCCCATTTGAACTATTGTATGGTTGGGATGTACAGGGCCCACTGGACCTCCTACGAAAGGGCTGGGAAGCACCCTCCACCATGCCAAGGGACAAAGGGATCTTGCAGTTTGTGCTGGAGATGAGAGAGCAGCTTGCAAAGTACCAAGAGGAGGCTGAGGTCAACCTGTAAAAGGCACAGAAGAGCCAAAAGATCTGGTATGACCAACAGGCCCGACATCGCGAGTTCCAGTCGGGCCAAAAGATCCTGCTACTACTTCCCTCATCCAGTCACAAATTATTGGCAAAATGGCAAGGGCCATACACAATCACCAGAAATATGGGTCCAGTCACCTATGAGGTTCACCAACCCGATAAGAAGAAGGTAAAACAAACATACCATGTTAATCTGTTGAAGGAATGGAGGGAGCGTCCAGACCAGGTCCCAGTGAAGGTCCTGTTGGCCAGGAAGGTCAATGACGAGGAGGAGCCGGACACTGGACCAGAGACCTCCAGGGCATCCTCAGATCCTGTCCTGGTGCATCTGAGACCTGATAGGGCGGCACAGCTCCTGCAGGTGTTCAGTGAGTTTTCCTCCTTATTCGTCAATCCGGGCCGGACCGGCTTGGTAGAGCATCGTATACGTCTAAAGGATAGCCAACCTATCCGTCAACGCCCATATCGTGTCCCACAACAACTGGTAGGAAAGCTGCGGACTGAGGTGGAAGAAATGCTGAAGCTTGGGGTGATTGAGCCATCCAATTCAGAGTGGTGCAGTCCAGTGGTGATTGTCTTCAAGAAGGATGGTTCCCTCAGGATATGCCTCGACTTCCGAAAGCTCAATGCCATATCCGAGTTCGATGCTTACCCCATGCCCAGAGTTGACGATCTCCTGGAGAAGATTGGTGCCGCCAAATTTATCACCACCCTGGATCTGTGCAAGGGGTACTGGCAGGTGTCACTGGAAGAGTCAAGTCGACCCTACACCGCTTTCCAGATACCTGTGGGACTTTTTCAGTTCAAAATGATGCCCTTTGGCTTGCATGGAGCTCCGGCTACTTTCCAGAGGCTGATGGACAGAGTTCTCCAGGGCTGTGACCACTGCAGTGCCGCCTATCTGGATGATGTTGTGATCTTCAGCAACACCTGGTCAGAGCATACCCAACACGTCTCTCTCATCCTCCAGAAAATCCAGGAAGCTGGACTGACGCTTAACCCGGCCAAGTGTGAGTGGGCCCGACACGAAACTCGGTACCTGGGATACCAGTTGGGAAGAGGGGAGGTGCGTCCACAAGTGGATAAAGTGGAAGCTATCCGAAAATTTCCTCGGCCACGGACCAAAAAGGAGGTGCGGTCCTTTCTGGGTCTGGTAGGGTGGTACAGACGATTTGTTCCCCAGTTCTCCACCATCGCCACCCCACTCACAGCTTTAACTACTAAAGACCGGAAGAATCCTGTAACCTGGTTACCCGTCCCGTTCCGTTTCTCTGCATCCGACACAAACACAACCATAATCTATTCCCCACAGTTCCATAGCGAGGGTGCACACTCGTTAGTGACCCCCCCCCCCCCCCCCCCCCACACACACACACACACAGACTCACCGCACTTGCAGGCACACTCACCAGAGACACTGATGTTTCCCCCGCTGCTCTCGGCCAAACAGGGGCGTAGCTATCTGGGTGGATAAATAGGGCTCTTGGCGGGAAAGTGACCACCTGACTGAGGTGGCTAATAAGAAAGTATTATTTTGTGCAACGCCCAGTGGGAGGGGCATAACAGTTATAAGGCAACCATTTTGAGCCTGTTGAGGTGGGAGAGAGTTGATGACATGTGGTGCATTGTAGGTCAAACCAAGAAAGAATATTACTGGGTTTTTTTGTTGTTTGCTTGAGTCAGATGGTGCAGGAGTTAAAGAGGAACTCTGTTCAGCACAGAAAACTCTGTAAATAGCTTGGGTTAATTTGGTTTTTTTGTTTTGTTTTCAACTATTTTTTTCTTTTGTTACTTTGTAAATATTTTTTTGTTTTCCGTCATTGGTTCGTTGGGGGCACGGTGAGAATAAACTTCTTTTGAATGTAACAACTCGACTAAGCCATATCATTCCGGAGGGTGTCACCAAGGACCCCGTCACAGCAGGGTATGTTGTTTCCTGTGGCATTCAAATGCATCTACTAGACCAACCCCTAAATCAGAAGCCTGATAACGACACATAGAGACTCTATAGTGAGTATTTACTTGTTTCCTTATATATTGTGAGACTGAAGGTTGCATATTGCTCCTTTAAGCTTCAGGGAGTCCATCCATCCATTTTCTACCACTTTATCCTCCACATGAGGAATTATGGCAGGAGGAGAAAGAAAAAAGCAGCAAAAAAAGACATAAAAAAACATAAATTAGACATAAAAAGTATAAATTAGTCATGTGTTAAATTTGTAGCAGCAAAAGAATCAGTTGTCAATGAAAAGCTATCTAGCCTCAGTCTAAACAGCACTAATGTTAGATATTGCATTGAATTTGGTGCGAGGTTGAGGGTGTGGTCTGATGTAGGGCCCCAAAACAATGGTTGCCCTGAAGACCCAACGCGAATGCAAAAGCCATAATGGATGTTCCACAGATTCTCAAGATTCAAGATTCTTGAATCTTGAATCTTGAGCGGTTCAAGTTTCAAGATTCAAGAGATTCAAGAGTTCTTTATTGTCATACCAACACACATTAAGACATGAGGTCAGAACGAAATTTCAGTCTCTCTAGAACCCGGTCAGCCCAGCAATAAAAGAAAGAAAGAAGAAAAGAAGAACCAACAGTTTAACTTAACAAAATATAAATTAAAAAAATTAAAACTTTAAAACCTCTGGAGGTAAGGTGCTGTGCATGAGGTTAACATAGGTAAAACAACGTGTCTTTATCTGAACAAATGCTTTGACTGCGAGACTGTGGATTTACTATTTCATTGTAATAATTGAATGGACAGCAAGGGATTCACCAGAGAAATAACCTATAGAACATTTGAAGTTTAGATTTAGATGCTGAACAAGCTCTGGTTATACAGTATAATAATGACAGTAAATGTAATGTCAATGTTTTATGTCTAATATGATAAGAGATTTTTTCTGTGTTGGAGGAGGACTTGAGATGAAACACATTTCACCACATAGTTTAATAAAATTCAAGGGCATAGTTTTGTCCCACCAATATTTGGAGAAAGCCATGTCAGTGTCCCCACCAGTCTTGTAACCAAACCTACGCCCTTGGCAAAATTACTCAATAAATAAATAAATAAATGTTTATTGGTGACAGGATTTTATGAAATGCAAATATGCATCTTATTTGTTCTGCTTAACTATAACTCTTATAACTCTTTGCTTGTCTTGTGTTATTTTAAGAGACAGTTCAGGTTTGTTGAGGATTGTTTGGCAGTTAATGTGACTATTCCTGATATATTAAAAAATATAACAAATGTGATGATCACTGATTGCATTTATAAAGACAAATCTTTCTACTCCATTAGATGTGGCTCTAATCACAAGGTGGCAGCAGCAAGCATTTAGTCAGTTAGGATTTTTAGTTTTTGCAGAAGTGATGACATTTACAAGGTTTCTTAAATGCATCTTGAAGACACTCCTCTCAGCTCAACATGCTGTAGATCCCACAGAAGTGATGGCATTTACCAGGGTCTTTGAATGCATCTCGTGAGCTCAACATTCTGTGAACCCTGCATTACTTTCACAAGTCCTCATGCGCTGAAGTTTAGAATATCCAAATATTTGATGAATAATAGTATTTAATATTCAAATAGCATTTTTGCTAGAAATGCCCAGCCCACATGGTCAGCATTGACTTTGCCACGCGCTCCAGACACTGAGAACCAGCTTGAGACACAGAAGGTTGCACACACTTACCTAAGTTTACAATGTCTTACAAATATATTTGCTGCTTTATTTCACTGTTAGACAGTCTCTTCTGACGGGTTCAACACTGACCAGGTATTACAAAACCTGACATTTACAGGCCACAAATTTACAGCTTTTACATATTCAAGAAGCATCTTGAATCCGGTCTCGAGACCACTTTTACGTGGTCTCGGTCTTGTCTTTGTCTCGGTTTAGGCGGTCTTGACTACAAGTCACAGGAAGAGATGTCTGACACACAAATCAAGTGGAACAATGCCGGACTGTAGATCAGTTAAAAATACTTAACAATCCTAAAAACGTGTTGTAATCACATGCCACTGCAGACATCAAGATGTCAGAATTGTCTAAGCACTTGTCCTTATTTTTATTAATGTTTCTGGGAAGTTGATATCATACAGAGTATTTTGGCTACTTCAATGGGACAAGATGCAATTTCAAGTTTATTATTGTGTGTCTTCAATTTGATGACCAATGACATATGATTTAAATCAGTTACATATTTCCCATTCTTTAGACAGTTGTTGGAGGTGAAAGATGGTGTTGGAGGTGTTAGCTGTTTTGTCAGATGACTTTGGGACCAGTCAGTAGCAGTCATGTCAGTCCTCAACAACACACAAAAGTTAAGGGAGTCACAATCCGCTAATAGTGCAGTAAGAGCCGTCATGCAATTTGCTACACATTATCTCAGTGAGTGAGTGAGCTCACATGACATAAACTCTGTCTCTGTATTGTTCTGCCTGTAGTTGAAACAATACCTTCTAATATGTATTGAATGTAAGCTGAACCCCAGTATGCTGCTGTTCTTCAATTCATGCAAGTTATGGTGTAACTTCAACACTAGTCTGTTTTTTGTTTTTTTCGGTTCTCAGTCTTGGTACCCTCTTGTCTTAGTATTGTCTTGGTCTTGGTTTAGGCGGTCTTGTCAACGATAGTGGCCATCTGCAAGAGCCTTAGGGCTGCTGCTGAGAAGATGTTCTAATGAGCCTCTTCTAGAGCAACGTGGGCAGGTAGGTGTCTCATTCTTCCCCCAGACATGGAGGTTTGCTGGACTTGGCATTGTAGATGCATGATTTTGACCAGGTGATCCTGCCGGAGTCCTACCCCTCTACTCACTCACTCTTCCTCCATCCCTGCTCGGACATCTTCCTGGAGTAGATGGTGTCTCTTTTTGCCCTGGGCCTTGCCAAACTGGGTCTTTGAGAACAGTAGCCCAAACCCGCTCCGTTATTCACCAAGGTGCCCACCAGTGTCTCTTGTCTCAGACGTGACCCCGCCACCTCCACTGCCATCTCTGGAGCTATGAAGTGGAAACACAGCAATAAAAAAGAAAAAACTTACAAAAAAAAAAAAAAAAAAAAAGTGAAGTGCATATGAGGTAAATGCTTGGCAGAGGTGTGTCCTCCTAAGGGAGAGGCAAGTGTTCACAGTTCTGATATTTCAGCTGACTTCTCAGTGACAACCATTTCTTGTGGCTGGATTTTGTCAAGTTGCTTGCAATATTTTGTGTGTTCTGATCTGGTTTTGTGTTCTAATGTCTTGTGTCATTGCTATAAACCAAATCCCTCCCTTGAGGGACAATAAAGGTCTGAACTGAACTGATAATAATAACCTACTTTATTAAAAGGTGTGTAGTCTGGCTCAATAATAATGGCTTTTTAGTCACTGATCATTTAAATTGTTCCGGAGGCTAAAGTGGATTAAACCATAACAGATGCTCTATTCACAGGAAGTCCTGCTTAATGCTCGACTGTGGTGGAAATCCGAAGTGAAGATTAAGTAACAAGTTTGTTTTGTTTTTGTGTTTTTTTCCCATTTATATCTTTATTGGGTCATCAGGACATATAACATGTTCAGATCAAAAAGATACATTTCACCCATTTTTTTCTTAAGAACACTAACAAACAGAGCTAAGCACCTTCCACGCACCCACAAGGAGGTGGACAATAACCATAAAAGAGAAAATAATAATAATATGAAGAATAAGCACATAAATAAATAAATAAAATAAAATAACTAGATAAATAAATAAATATCATAATATAAATAGATTGAAAAAAATCTACAAAGATTAAAAAGAAAGAAAAGGACATAAAAAGGGAAATGACCATGACATGATATTTTGCATAATGTTGTGTCTGCTGTTTACCCTAATCAGACCTGACTAGTTAATCATTTAAGGAATGTATGGAATAGATTAATAAAAGAAAGGAATTCCACGTTTTGTAAAAGTAGAGTACCCCTTAATACTGTACTTTTGTGTAGTGTAAGAATGACAATAAATATTTTAGGCAAAAATAAGGGGAGGGAGTTTTTTTGTATAAGAGAAGCAAAAGCAATAATATTATTTTCCCAGTTGGTGAAATGTGGAAATTCAGGCACACAGAAAATCAAAGTAAGGGGGCTACAAACCATGGCTTTTGAGAGTAAGTCATAAAAAGAGGCCCTAAATGAACTCAGACTTGGACAAGAGAAAAACAGATGTGTATGACTGGCCAGTGACAACAAGCATCTGTGGCATTTATCACTTGTATTGAACAATGTTCTAAGTTTTATTTCAGATATAAATGGCAGCCTGTGGCCAAGTGGAAAGGGAACTTGGCTTGTTACCGGAAGGTCGCCGGTTCAAGTCCCCACCAGACCGAAAAGGGCTGGGGTACCCATTGCTCCCTGGGCGCTACTCAGTGTGGCAGCCCACTGCTCCTAATTCTAAATCTAATAAAGTATCTAAAATTAAAAATTGTATGTTGAATTTAGACAAATTAGACTCATCTCACTTCTCTAAACAGGAGAGAGCTACTGTAACAACAGGCGCACAATATAGCCACTCCCCAAATTCAAGTTCTGTATTTTTAATGCAGATCATGTACTACCTTAGATTACAAAGGCTCATCAGGATAGTAATGTTTGGGGCATAAGGGTTGCAGCAGTGTTTTTTTCCACATGTCAAGCAGCCCTGAAACACTATTTTTTGGAAACAGGTCCCACAGTGGTAAAATCTCAAAACGCCATTCTTCATGTAGATAACCAATACACTACTTTAGGAGAAAAGATAGCTCCACCTCTCTCTCTTTAGCATTGTCTTCCTCTTCATGTGTTTGGAGATTGTTTGATCTGTTCTCTTCATGATTTATATTCATTTATTTGTTGCCCTGGCTTTCTTCATTTTGTCTCTCTTTCTGTGATTGTATACATTGTAATGTATACTGATACGAATAAAGCCATATCTAAAAAAAAAAAAGGTTTGTACACAGTGCACATGCTGTATTTCCTGTGTGGTGTACAGCGCCAGTATAATCCTGGCATATGTATTACAGCGTTAAGAGTTGTTTTTTTCTGGGTTTCTTGTGGATGACAACATTTCCTGAGACAATGCAGTGTTTACCGAGAATACACAAATTGTTGCAATTTTGCATGTGGAATGTTTTGCACTTTGATTTTAATAAAAACAACAGCTGTGACAGCAACAGCTACTGTGATAATTATCATGCTGATGTCATCTACTACTACTAATAATAATAATAATAATATAATGAAAATAATGTTAGTAATAATAATAAGGGTATTTTGCATTATTTTCCCTAAAATCTATAGTGTAAGAGAATATAATAGCACATAATTTCAGTTCAAGTTCGAGTTCGAGTTCAAGCTGAATATACAGATCTGTATAGACTAGGGATGCACCAATACCGATACCAGTATCAGGTATTGACTCCAATGCTGCCCTTACTCGTATTTGTATTTGTAAAACTACTCTGATACTGCTGCAATAAGATAAGTTATGAGGACAAATGTAGAGCAGACTATAACATGCTCTGATAGGAGCAGAAAAGTACCTTCAAAACAAGTAATTTGATAAAAAAACATTTGAAGAACAAACGTGACGCACTGTAAAGGATTGACCACTAAATATTAAGTATTATTCATTTAAATCTAATGGGGTGTTCCATTACAAACCAGGCTATCTTCTAAGTTGTTGAACATAACTGGATGTAAATAACTGGAAATAAAAGCTGAAATACTGATTTCTTGTTTTATATTCATCTTTTAATGTCAAACCCCAATGTTTTAATTGAACAGTATAATAGAATATTGAATAGTCCGTAGTCTTCCAATACTTTTGGAGGAGACTGTTCATGTTTAAATAGCACCACTAGTATCTAATGTTGTATTTTGTTCACAGTCAAAGTGAGGAAAAGAACATTTGTTGACATTTTTTTTTTTTTTGCTGTAATGGTATTATTCTCAGTATCGGCAAGTACTATTAAGTAATACTATGTGTACTCAGTCAGAAAAATGGACTATAACTGAAATGTAGTAAGTGCTTGATATTCATTCTTTGTAGGGCATTTCCATTATTTGTCCCCCAGTTTCATTTTGGATTATATGATACCAGTGATACACTGATAACATCTCAATGTTTTCAAACCCTCTTCCTGCTAGTACAGAAAAAAACACTGGGACACTGAATACAGTAATAATGTTCAGACAAAAGCTTTTAGATGTTTGAAAACGGTCTTAAGCTTCAGGCCACTGAAAAACAGAGTGTAAAGTGATATCTGGTTTGCAGAAATCATAGCATCTGTTTATGGTTAAGACTGAGGCCAGAGCAATGGCACATCACCTCACCAATTTCATAGTTTTGATCCTGCATGGAAGCCAAGTCTAAGAAAAGGCAATGTGTTGTGCTAACAGATGGAAAGTTGATTTAAGTCTCCATTTAAAAAAGCATTTTCCACAGCTCATATACATTTTTCGTGTAACCTTCGAGTGCAGCATTGGTTTGCCCTCTGTGTTTAAAGTGGCCACCATGGCAGTGATTCTGGACCATCATATGTAGCTGCTAAAAGCTGCAGAGCTATCAACACACTCCTACACTGTACAAGCATGAACACACACACAGATGCGGAGAGTCTCTGTTACAGCAGAGGTCTGTTTCACAAATGCAAAGGGGAGAAATGAAGGATCACAGAGAAAGACACCGCAAAAATAGATTTTCAAAAATAAGCCCAATTTCTGGGAAATTGTTCATATTTTTCACCTAAAATGAAAAATAATCCTGGCAAGATTTGCACTAGACCAATAATCTCATTTTAGGGAAAAAAAGGTTCAAACTTTGTCTTAATGAGATATTACCAGTTTGCGTGAAATCCCAACTGCTCCTGCTCTGTAAAATTCACTATCACCGATTGTTGTGCGTAAATATTAGACATTCTAAGGTACAAATTCTTCAAGTAATCTTGCTAAAGTAAAGGAAGACTCAATTTTAGTAAATATTTCTTACATGAGAAAATTTCTTTTTTTGTCCAGTTTTTCCCCATTTTAAGGAACATTACAGTCTGAAAGTGGTTGCAGATTTACAGCAAAATTTGCATACCCCATTGGCAGATTTTTTTTTCTTAAAACAAGAACATTTAATTCAATTTAAGAATATTGGCCTCTTTCAAGTAGAGCTGTTTTTGCAGAGTAGTTGGATCAGTCCAACCAGACCTTATGTTTCTAGTAGGCCAGAACTTTGAGGAGCAATGATAAAGTGATAAAGTTGAAACACAGCCTTGAACAGTGTTGGATAACACTGTTCATATAAATAGTCCATCGAATCACGACCTCCTGGTTTAGTGTCTGATCCATGTAAACTTGATGTGTTTCTGTTTAGTTACTGGTGTATTTCCATTCCAAAAAACAATAATGAAAAGACACAAAAGTCACAGACGTGGAAGAGGAGGAAAATGAGACGGATAATGGACAGTGAGGATGAGCAGACACATGCAGCGTTTTTTTTTCTTTTACAGAAGCAGAAGTGAAGCTTCTTCTGCTGGTTCTACTTCCGGAGAATTAGTCAAAACAGTCCATTCAGACTGAACGCTTGATGCATGTGTATGCACACCACATGCAACAGTTCACACAATGAGCGGGTGAACACTAGGCATCAGTGGAGAGAAAAAAAAAACTCCATCTGACAGAACCAGGCTCAGAGATGTGCAGCCATCTGCCTCGGCCGGTTGGGGTGAAACAGGTACTCACTGTAATGGAGTAACATGTTAGTGTGCCTTTATTGATCCACTGTGATCTGTAGGTTGTAATGCACATGTGCAAATGGTAAATTTAGGCACAATATTTCTAAAATTGCACTTATTTTTCTCAAGAAATGTCATGTTTTGTAAAAGATAGTTAGTTGAATGTAAAACAAAGGGAAAACATTCAGAGTTCTTGTTGTTCAGGTTATTATGCTATTATTTTACTGGTCCAGCCCACTTGAGATCAAATTATGCTGGATGTGGCCCCTGAACTATAATGAGTTTGACACCCCTGGTCTAAGAGGAGATTACTTGAGTAAGAAACATAAAGTATGTCTGTACAAAACAAGGTATGCAAGAAGGATACATGGAGTATGCAAGTATCAACAACATGTGGCACTAAAATAACCCTATAGAAGAGAGATAAATCATTTTTAACTTAACAAAAGCAAGTCCAGTTGTCTATATGTAAATGCAGAAGAAACACAGCTTGTGTTTCACTAAGTAATTCAGATTTTTATATCAAAACCATGCAGAGCCAGGTGTCTGTTGGAGAAGACACAAGCTGTGTATTTTCCACCGACAATGACAGCAACTAATAGAGGTGTTAAATATGATCAGATATGACATCGGATTACTTAAGGCTGGCTGCTGTTAGCCTGGACTGAAGCAGGCTGCAGGTGCACAGAATAAATCTCAATAGCATCAGTTGTAAATCTGAGGCTGAATTAAAACAGTCAAATCTACTATTTTTTCTGAAAAACAGACCCTTTTTCTCAAAATAACTTCAGCCTGCTGCTCTTTGTTTTTCTAATAATCACTGCATGGACTAATATTGAGCAACTTCCAGTCTCTGTAAAAATGCATAATTTGCAATTATACACCTGTCATGAATCAGGCATGTAGCAGCATTAAGTTTCTAATGTGTCCGCTTTATCTTCAGGTCGACTGAGGGCCTTTCTGTGGACAGGACAATTCTGAATCAGTTATGATATGTTTATAGTACTAAAGTGTCATTTATACAAGCAGCAGCAGAGATTGTTGCTAAAAAATTATGCCGATATCAACTTTAATTATAGCATAATAATGACAATGATACTACTAATAATAATAATAATAATAATAGCCTCGAAACTGGATGTGGATTCTGTAGCCTGCAAGATGAGGACAGAGAGAGAGAACAGGAAGGAAAGACACAAACTAGGGACAGAAAGAATAAGGTTAATGACATGAAATAAAGTCATATTCATACACTGAGTGTGAGAGTGGATGTGAGTGCACCACAGAATTTTTCATTATTTTTTTCATTTTAAAGGCTGAAAGACAGTAATCAGGGGTCAAACCATTCTGACCAGGTTGGGCTTCCAGTAACGCAGTTTCCCGCTGAATGCTGTTTTACAGTTGCACATGACTCGACAGACACATCAGTCAGTAAAAAGTGGAATTACACTTTCCTTACTGTCATGACAATGTAGCCTGATACTTCATCTTGTTTCTAAGGTGTAATCCCTGATCTCTAACACTATGTGCTTTTGCAGTGAGCCGGTGAACACGTCTAGTCAGTTAACACATTTTGTGTATGCACTCAGTGAATCAATATGAAAAAAATCAAAAAATCAATAACCTATGACGAAAAGGAAACACTTTTATGTATCTGATTTTAGTACGAGTGGTAGAGCGAGACATCTTTCAGCTTAAATGCTGTGGGTTAAATCCCCTGCTCCACTACATGCCGATGTGTCCTTAGGCAAGACACTTAACCCCACGTTGCGCCTGACAGCTGTACTGGCAGCGTGTGAATGGGTATGAAAGATGTGTGAAAAACGTGCTGCTCATAGATGCAGTGTTTAGGGCTGTTGGAACTAATTTTGGGAGTCAAATATTGAAAAATCAATAATAATCTAGTGCTGTTAAAATGTGGCGACTCACGTACAACCCTCGCAGAACATTAACGTTTTCTGAATCACAACAATAATCTCATGTTCAGTCAGAAATGGCGGGGAGCGATAATACACCCACGGAGATCACCACTCCTGACCATCTAAAAAGCCATGTGTGGGAGGTTTTTGGCTTTCCATCAACAAACTGAAAAATAACAAATAAAGATATTGTAATCTGCAAAATATGCAATGTTAAAATTAAGATTAATTAGATTAAGTCAGAGCAGGTGAGAATTACGTCTTTTTTTTGCCTCCCTCCACATCGCGGGGTTTACAGCTGCTATTACGGATAAACTGGTACGCTTTATTTGCAAAGACATGAGACCGATTAACATCTCGCAGGGGTCCTGTTTCAAAGACTTCATCCAAGGGCCTGAGCCAAGGTACACTGTTCCTAGCCGCACAACCATCACTGACAGAGTTACAATGGAGGCATATGTGAAGGTCACTGTACATTTCATAGATGAGGAATGGGAGCTGAAAGATATCGTTCTCAAAACGACCGAAGCTCAGACAAGCCACGCTGCAGGAAACTTTGCCAGATGCACTGGCGACACACTCGTAGAACGTAAGTCAGTGCTCTCCATCACCACGGACAACGCGGCTAATTATATTAAAGCAGCTAATTATTATATCCAAGAAATGGGGATATAATTTGAATATTAAAAATAATATGGGATGCAATTATAGAAGAATATTGACAGCCCTAACGCTGTATGAATGTGTGAGTTAATGGTGTGAATGGGTGAATGGCAAAACTGTAGTGTAAAGTGGTCATCAAGAAAAACGCTATACAAATACAAACCATTTACTTCTTATAATTTATATAGATGTTTTTGGTTTTAGTAGTTTTATATGAACAATTAAACCATGACAATGACAATTAAAAGAATACCTGTTTCTTTAATAGTAGCCCTGTCATGTGATCAACTGACTTGAAGCCATTGTTAAATTATAGTACCACACCAGACATACAGGACAGTCCCCGTTGTATTTGTATGTGATTTAAAAAAAAACATGACAACATCACACACAGGTATACAACCAGTTGTGAATGGACATAGTGAAACACTTTGACCCACAGTTTGTGTGTTGTGTGAGTCAAAATGTACAAACAAATATATTTATCTTCATTTTCACAGCACAATCTCACAATCACATGAGCCGACAATAGCTATGTCTCAATTCTGAGTGTGGATCCTCAGGAGTGTGCTCGGTTGGCTGCACGCTCAGGAGGAGACAGAAATGAGCTAGTCTAACCCACAGAACTCACCAGTTCCCATTCTTCTTCTTCTCCTAATGAATTCCTAAACCTTGTTTAAATAATCTGAAGAGTTAGTTAAAATTACAGGCCACATGGTTTATGGAGTGGTAGCAAAGAGACCCAGGTTCACGACCTCGGTTGGAACAAGGGCCTTTCTGCACGGTTTGTGCCCCGCGTGTGCATGGGTTTTCCTCTGGTTATCCAGTTTCCTCCCACAGTCCAAAAACATGCAGATTTGGGGATTAGGCAAACTGGACCCTCTAAATTGACTGTGAGTGTCTGAGTGGATTGGCACCAGCGCCCCCTGTATGTATTTAACTTTTTAGATTGTATTTTATTCATTCATTCATTTTTGTCGTGTGGTTGTAATAAGAATAAGAAAGCTTCTTCTTCTTTACAATATAATGGCAGTTGGAAAACCAACTTGGAGAACTGGAGCTGTCAAAATAGTCCATTTAGACTCGACGCTTGATGCATGTGTACACACACCTCAGTCGGATTTTCAATTTGCGTCCATGTAAACGATGGAATTGTAAATTCCAAGCAGAACAAATCTTTTTGGAAAGCAGAATAAGAAAAAGCCTGTCTCTTGTTAATCTGGTGGCCATTTTTAAAAAAATCTTCTTATTACGCAATTTTTGACCATTAACTACTTTTACATATTTCACCATACAAGCTTCATTAAAACTTCACAACAGTCATTATTTTTTGTATAGGACATTATTTATTGTATTTTTCTAATTGGAATATTTGATCATATCCAAAATATTTAACTTTTTCGCACATTTTTCCCAAATAAAAAGAAATTGGAAACTTCTTCGAACCTATCGCCCTATGTCAGCTGAGATTGGCACAGCACCCCTGTGACCCTCATGTGGAGGATAAAGCGGTAGAAAATGATGGATGGATGAAAACTTCTTCAAAAACACATATTTTCAGCTTCTTACTAGTGCTTTATACTAATTCAAACTTCAGAATGTTCAGCTCAGCAAACGGTTCAGTCAGAATTTGTTGGTTCAGTCAATATATCATACCTTTTGGATTTCTCATCAATGTCTCATTCAAATGAATTAAAATGCACTTTAGCGTGGAAACTTCATTCAAACTTCAAAACATTCACAAAAAGTGGCACTACCATCCCTCAAGTCAGCAAAGTTATTGAGAGTGAAGGCAAAAGTTTGATCTAAAAATGTTCCCATCCAGGAGCGTGATGAGGCTTCCATTGGAAATGAAGTAAAACCATGTGTTTTTTTAAATCCATAAATCAAGCAAAATAGTGTTTTGGTAGCACTGTGGTAAACGAGAAATCCTTCAACCCCCTTATTTTATGTCAGGGCCAAAGGAAAAAGTGCTCTCCTGTATTCTGTTTTAATCAAACGCAAATTGAGCGCCTGTGACTGTGAACATCTCACTTTAGGAGGAGTTTATGACTCGTGTATCTCTCCCTGGACCTTCACTGAAAACCTTGTGCACAGTGCGAGAGTTGAGAGCTGAGCATGAACACTAACTGGGACTCATAGAGACTTTTTTTTTTCCTGCGTGCAAAGTTCGCACTCCTGGCCAACGGAACTCTTCCTGGGAAATGAGCCAAACTCACCGAGACTTATCTGGTGGCAGGATTTGGCCACAGGGGAAGAAAACACGGACAGGCGACGCTGCCAGCATGTCGCAAAAAAGTGAAGAAAGTCGAGTTTATTTCTCCCAAAACTCCTCAGGGAGCGGCGCTGGCAAAGACCCCAACAATGCAGACGCAAACGTTTACGGATCCGGGCTCATGAACGCACATGAAGCGTGTGCCATGGAAAAGTACCGCCGTCATACAGCTGCTGCTCCTCAGGAGCTGTGCAGCGCTGGGTGTCGTGTGGGCGACAGCCCCTCTTTTTCCGCCTGCGCCACAATATCAGAAACAGCCAGAGAGCTGTGCAGAGCTGTGTCCGTGTCTCTGGGGCTCACCATCGAGTCCAGCGACATCAGCAGCGACATGGACGCTGCGCTTCCCCCGTGCGCTGCCGGCGAACACCCCGGCGGGGAAGATGTGTTCAGAGCCGGGACTGTGTCTCTGAGCTGCCCCGGACCTCCGGCTGCTACCGCCGGCTACAGGTGCCCCGATAGAGAGGAGCGGCCCGTCAAGCAACTGCTCGAAGTGTTCAAAAGTTCCGACACTGCCGCGTCTATGTACCACTTCAAGTCCACTCGGACATCCGTGGACGAGCAAAACTTCCCACTGTGCGAGGTTGATGACATAACTCCAGCGCGCGCTGCCTCCTGCACTTATGGCCCGTCCGCAGCGGGCAGTCTGTCTCACTTTGAGCACGCAGCTGCCGAGAGGCCGAGCGCAAGATGCGGAGAAGCTCGGGAAGCCATGGAGAACAAGTTCACTGTTTATCAGCCTGAACCCTTCAGCGTCCAGGTCAAGTCTGAGGACAACGGAGCCGCCGCGGCGTCGGTGCTCTGGTCCGGTGACTACACTTTTAACGACAAGCACAACTCTCAGTTTTGGGGCTCGAGGCACTGCATGAATGCGCGTGGCACAGGAGCTAGCACCGCGTTCATTTGTAATCCTTACGAGCGAAGCGGCGCGCGCTCCGAACGCTGGTGCCCGACCGGGATGCTGAGGCCGACTTTTCCCAACACCAGCTACATGAAGACTGAGATGGACGAGTGGCTGGATGTCTCCTACAACGACACCAGGTAAACAAAAAGAATAATAATAACAATTATAATAATAATAACAATAATAATTATGATAATAATAATAATAATAATAATAATAATAATAAATAATAGTAATAATAATAATAATAATAATAAACAAAAATAACCATTATAATATATAAGATATAAACATTATACATTTATTAGGTACAACAAGGGCCGCGGGGGAAATGAAACAGGTTGAGAGGCATTTGTTACAAACAACTATTCACTCCTAAAACAGCAACAAAAACAACAAAAACAATATCATAATAATGATCATACATTTATCACTCACTTCAGGGAGTGGGAGTTTCTACATCCTGGACGGTCACAGGTCACAGGGTCAATATACAGAGACACACAACCAATCATTCACACACACCGTCTGGTTTCCACGACTTCAGAGGACATTACATTGACTTACATTGATTTCCCGGAGACTCACTTTAACCTTAACCATAACTACTAGTGGCCTAACCTTAACCTTAAACTAACCTCATTGTAACCATACAACACGTCTTCCACTTAAAATGTAATCATTTACGTTATGGAGACTGGATTTTTGTCCCCCGTGTAAACAGATTTAGGTTCCCACAACATGCCTGAAATACCTGGAACACACACAAAAACAGCTACAACAGTTTCTTTCCTGAATAATGTGATGTTTTTTTTAAAGCAGCATAATTCATTTATTACATATAAATTATATCCAAAGAAAAAATAACTGTCAGAGCCTTATTTAATACTAAATGTGTCCAACCTGACCACGGTCTGACCTTAAGGTGACCACAAGCATGAGTAATGGAAGTCTTGAAGTTTCCCCTCTCATTAAATACAATTAAAGTATTAAATTAATATTTTTGGTCAAGTGTGGTCAACGTAATACAACACACTGTAATATGCCAAACGTCATCATGGAAAAATACATGAAGTTTACTTATTTTTGTAAATACACCTTGCTTTAATTCTTGAAGGGAAGAAATATTGAACATACTGCGTTTTTTTTTTTAATGACTCCATTTGGTAATGTCCGTTAAACTATTATTAAGAAAAGACACATGGAAACATAGATACTGAATCGAACTAGGTCTCTGTGGAGAGGAAGTTGTTATTTTACATTTCTAATTATGTTAAATTTGAGGGCTTTTCCCTTTATGAAGAGATATTTTTAAAGAATGTAAAGATTGTTCATCGGACAAAAAATACTTCTGAGTCTTTTCTGATATAAAGTCCTGAAGTTCAAACACATTTTTGTGTCCCACTATAAAACGCTGTCTTTCTTGTCTCGTTTCCTTCATCAAAGAGTAAATGATGTTTTGTCCGGGACACCTGCCGACTCTGTCCAACAATGGAAAAAGGATGTTTCTAAATGCTGCCTACTGTGGAGAGAAAAGCCTGCTTTTGTCCCTTCCTTGGGATAAATATAGTTCCCTCGTAAGAGAATATTATCAATGAATTTGTTGGTTCGATTTAAAGAGTTGGTTTCACGTGACCACGCATGAATCCAAACACAGCAGTGAGAAGTGATGGATTTTCTTTGGAGGCAGTGATGGTTGAGAGTTAGTGCTGGACAATATATGGATATTATATCTATACTGTGACATGAGACAAGATATGGTCTTAGATTTTGGATATTGTCGTATCGTAGTATAAAGGCTTATTTATTATGTTGAATACATTTGTGAAATACACTTAATATTATGAATTATTGATTAAAAAAATACATGGAATCAACAAAATTACATTTACAAAATTCACTTAATACTTCTTTAATTTTAAGCCTAAATATTTGTGTTATAGTAACATTTGATTTATAGTCAATTTAACATGAAAAAGCCAAAGGAATGAACCAGGTATAATGTGAACTGTATTTTGAGAACATGTAATACAGATCATAAACAGTAGATGTTTTATTTGAGAGTGTATTTACAGTGTATTGTCACTCTCCTTTGAGAAGCACAAAACTTTCCATGAGTCCACAGAAACAACCTGTGTGCAGCTTTATATCCCCATGTATCCAGATATGATTTATAACCCACATAGACCAGCCTTATGTTGTTGACAGTTTTACATCTTGGATGATGATTTTATGGAACAATCCTAATGTGTCCACAAGCATTTCCTTTTTTTTGCTCATAAAGTTAAATTCGCATGAGTTTGCAAATGTCGTGGTAGAAAAGACACACGAGGAGACACATTGAGCCGCCACCTACGACCAGGTACCACGTGTGCATCATTCAGCTGCGTGTCTCTCAACATGGCCTTCATCCAAGTCTCTGCACTTTCTCTGTGCTGGTGAATGATTTAGAGCACAGTGTTAAAGCAGAGTACACTACGACCCAGCATGACCTAACTCTATGTACAGTGATTCATTAAACCAGGTACAGGACTGAAAAGGTGAACAGCAGTCAGTTTTTTAAAAATGTTCCGCCCATGCTGTTTCGAGTTAATAAAACTTAATATTGTATAGTTTATTGTAATCTTGTGTATTTTGCAAATGTTTGCAATCTAATAAATGTGATGATTATCAATGCCACAGCCTTTAAAACCAGGAAACCATCACAGATACCTTATCAGGATATGACAATATCCAAACCTTACCAAATTTTGTTTTTATGTAAACTATACTATAACTATACTAAATTAATATTACATTACATTTTAGCTATAGATGATGACAGGTAAAACATAAAAGTGAGAGATGTGATGTTTCTTCTAACAAAAACTTTGCAAACTCTGAGTCTGTTTTGGTGTCGTTTTTTAAAAATACTATAATAAATCTGTCATCGCCTCCAACATTACAGCCCGGTTTAGGTTTCCATGGTAACATTCATTGAATCCCACTAAACAAAATCATAAAACTGAGCAGCGAAATAATTGCGCTGGAACAGGAACTGTTAACCAGTATTTACAACAGAAGAACCACAATAAAAGGAATGTACACACACACACACACACACACTCTGCACAGCCAACACAGTTACTCTCCCTCCGGCAGGAGACACAGCTCCAGAGCCGTGTCAGGCTTTCTGCCAACATCCATCACACTCATTAATGACTCGCAAACAGCACAACTTATTTACTTATTATTATATTATATCAGAGTTACAATATGTTTTTTGATGGCGATCTTCAGTGTAGCCGATGGCCAATATGAAAGTGTTTTGTTTTTTTTCTCCATCTGATAAAATATCTCAATAAAATAACAACAAATGATGCATGGAACTTATCTACTGATCAGCACTAGGGCTGCAACGATTATTAATTGACAACTAATTTTACAGTCGACGAGTCGGTTTGGGTGATTCTTCAATAATAAAAAAATTCAGATTTTTCAGTCTCTGAAAAGTGAATATTTTCTGCTATCTTTGCTCCATATTACCAATTACTCATTAAAACTGAATCTTTGTGGTTTGTTGACAAAACAGGACATTTGAGAACATCATCGCTTTCAGGTTTCAAAAATACAAACTTTTTTGTATATAAAGATTTTCTGGCATTTTATGGACCAAATTACGACTTGATTGTTCGAAAAAATAATCAGTTATGAAAATAATCGTTAGTTGCAGCCCTACTACACATGGATTTTTCCTTGGCTGATAATATTTTTTTTCCTCCATCTGGTAAAACATTACAATTAAATAATAATCACAAATAATTCACGACATTGCGTAACTTAGCAAATATTTATTGATCAACACTTAAAAAATGATATAGACAAACTAAATGAGAAACTTTCTAATGAAAAAAAAAAGTTTTAACAACTGTAATGTAATTATCACGTGATTGAATCGTTTCACACTTTTACGGGAGCGTGCACTGTGAAGACGATATGTTGAAGTGTTGGTATATAGTATTTTACACACTGCTGCTTATTTGAATTGAGTTGAATAACATCAAACAGGAGCCGGGCCATGTTGCTCAGCAGCTCGTCTGACTGCAGACACACACATAGAAAGACCTTGAGGTCCTGTGAGATCCAGCTCTGCTGTGTCTTATCACCTTGAGGCAGGTTTGCTGATTTATCTGGACAACGTCTCCGACTGCAAAACCCAGCGCAATCAGGTCTTTGAAGTGGCCTTGCTCCATGTTTGAGTATTAGTCAAGAAAGTTTTAGTTTGTCCCGTCTGTAACGTGTATTCAGCTGAACAGCTGCTATGATTTTGTTCCACTTTTTTAAGCAGTTTAGACTCATGGCTCCATGATTACTTGATAGTTGTGTCTTTATGCTGCAACAAGGTCAGATACTTTGAAAGGATTGAATGGGACAATAACACTTCTAATGGAAATGAAGTGCATTAACCTAAATGCTGCTGGAATAAGGCTGCAACCTCTGTTTTACTCTGGAGCCCAATCTGAGGAGAGCTGAAGCAAAAATGATGCGTAATGTGGCACCAATACAGGTTAGGACCACACACTAAGGGTTTATGTAAAATTATATTGATGCTTACATTTTGTGGGATCAGTTAACATTTCAATACACGAGCCAAATATACTAACCTGCTCAGCTGCTTGTAATTCCTCTGACCAGGAGAGACTGCATTCCATTATCTCACAAATGAGTGAAAGCAGATGTTTGTGGAACAGTTTTGTTCTTTCAAATAGTACCGTTAACACGCTTTGCAGGCTCACATGCTGCTGCTTTCTTTATTTATTTATATATGCTTTTATGAATGCCACTGATGCAGAGTTAACTGAGGCAATAATATTGTAACAACAAAGTCAACTTCCATCCATTTTCTGCTGCTCTGTCCTCCACATGAGGGTCGCAGGGGTGCTGTGCCAATCTCAGCTGACATAGGGCGATAGACGGGGTTCGCCCTGGACAGATCACCAGTCCATCACAGAGCCACATAGAGAGAGACAAACAATCCACTCTCACATTCACACCTACGATCAATTTAGAGTGTCCAATTTACCTAATCCCCATATTGCATGTTTTTGGACTGTGGGAGGAAACCGGAGAACCCGGCTACATACGGACCACGCACACACTGGGAGAACACACAAACTCTATGCAGAAAGGCACAAAGTCAACTTGTTTATGGAAATGTTGAAAGTCGTACAAACCATGGCACCTTTCACCTTTGGACCAATAGTTGAGCAACAGTATTATTTTAATGGAAGGTAATTATTTGTATAGCGTCAATGAATTCAAATTGGTAACATTCTGCAGCTGCTAATGAAACAATATGAAAAGTCAGGATTATTGTGATATTGATATTGATTATATTGCTTTTAAATCTTAAAATGTCTGAAACACATATTTGTTATGTTTTAAAGTGAAAAACAAGAATTTTAAAATAAGATGATTATAAATCATATAAATCGGAAATCAACTCATGTCACTTCAACATATTTGAAGTACTTTTTTATTGTGATGTGAGCTAAATTTGTACGTGATCCTATCCCTAGTGATGACCGTTTCCTTCTAAAAATGATTTCAACATGCGTCAGTAGTAAAGTTTATTTGAAATATTGTGATATGTTGAATAGTCTTTAATAAAGTTAATGTATATATTCTCAGACCATGCAGACAATGAAACATTGTATTTAAAGGCTACATACAACTCTCTCTCTCTCTGTCACACACACACACACACACACACACATTCCCTGGCCCTAACCATCACAACTAAATATGTAACCCTAATCCTTAACCCTTATCCTAAACCTAATTCTAACCCTAAAACCAGGTCTTAACCCCCAAAACACCCTTTAAATCTGTGTCTTCACTCCCTGTGGTTTATATGTCCTTTGGTCCTCACAAAGATACTCATACAGGAACACACACACAGTGGTCTTTTAAGCTCGTTTATTAATAAGACTACAGCAGTAAACTTCTTCGCTGTGGGTTTGTAAAGTAAATAACTTCCAGGTTTGCTTAGTCTCTCATCCTTTACACAAAATAACACACATAAGCTGCTCTCTTGAATTGTTAACTTTAGTAACCACACATGTTTAAAGTCAGAATTTCCATCTTTAGTTTGATCTTAGTTTGTTCTCCAATCATCTGAAAAAGTGACTCTCAAAATTAGATACATTGTGTAGTTTTATATACTTAATATACACTGAAAAAGAGAATGGTTGACGGACATAAAAAAAATATGACCTAAATGAATTGAGTTCACGCAGACTAAAGTGGGCAAGTTGTCTTCATAATAAATGTAGGTGTCACCAACTAAAGTCATATTTTGTACTTTGTCCTTTACAAAATATGATCTACAATATATCATTATAAAATAATATGGGGCAATGGTGGATCACTGGTAGACCATTCAACATTCAACTAGTAGGTTGTGGGTTTGATTCCCAGCTCTGCGAGTCGCATTCAGTACCACAATTTTAAGGGCTGACCTTTTGATATTTTTCATACAAATTCATATTTATGTAAATTAATTTAAAACAGGTTTAGTTAAATGTTTGTGTAGTGTGGTCTATTGTGAGGCGAAGGTGGGTGAGTGGTAGAGTGACTTGTTTTTCAACTGGAAGTTAGAGGGTTTGATTCCCAGCTCTGCTAGTCTACATGCCCACGTTGCTCCTGACAGTTGCGCCGACAGCATGTGAACATGCTCTGCATCACATGAATGGGTGAATGGCAAAACTGTAGTGGTCATCAAGACTAGAAAAGCACTATATAAATACAGACCATTTACCATTAATATATTATGTAAACATCAACACACTGTTAAATACAAATTAGTGTTTAAAAAATTGGAAACAAAAAAAACTTTCAATAAAAGAAATGTGT
This sequence comes from Solea solea, assembly GCF_958295425.1. NCBI lineage: Eukaryota > Metazoa > Chordata > Actinopteri > Pleuronectiformes > Soleidae > Solea > Solea solea. The sequence continues at coordinate 10,458,646 of NC_081137.1, read as the reverse complement.
TTTATTACCATTGTTTCACCATTAATAGTGTAAACAATGCTGTTATTTGTAGTAAAAGCTTGTGCCTCTACAGTGGCCTCATTACACTGTCCTCAGTCCTGCTGAGAAGCTGGAGCAGTTAGCAGTCGGGATTTACACAATTATGGGCAATGGAAAGCAAAAATGTTTTTGTGGGGTTATTTTTAAAACTGTGGATGTCTTTACACATGCAAATATAACATAATCCAGATTGCATCGTGTTTTCAGGATCACTGGTTATTATAAGCAGCTGCGGCCTGAGAGCATTACCATGCTGATATTGATGTGCTTTTTTTTACACATACAGTTATACTGTACTGCACGACCGACGGATCCCACGCCACATAATCATTCTCTGTCACTATTCATCTCCTCAAACTGTCATATGACTAATCACAGCCTTGAAAACTTCAGTCCAAGGCTGAAAGACAGACTAATTACACGTTTTAGTGCTTATTAGTGTTGAAATGAAATAAATCTGAACCTATGAACAGGAGAGGCTTTACAATGAGAGCCTTTATATCTGTGTGTTGCATATCGCTGAGGCAACGTTGTGTCTGAGCCTTTTCCAGTCTCAGCTCTGTGTTCAAGGCTGAAGCCCGGGCACCCTCTGCGGCCCCGTGCGCCACCACCATCACCAGCCTCCCCCCACCTCCTGCTCACTTGTGGTGTTTTTGTGCTCAAACATTTCCCACACCATCTTCTGTCATCACACTCCCTGCCCTCCTTAAATCGCAGCGAGAGGTTGAAGTGTGACTCTGGGGAATGAACATTAACTGCGCTGTGGTTACAGTTCGGACGCAATTTAACAAGTAAAACACAATTATGGGCTGGCTGCGGTCTATGAGTTCAAGGTTAGGCTTTAGTTATCCCAAATGTACTATTGGTTTCAGATGATAGTGACGATACTGACGTGACTGCAAGTCAAATGTCAGTCATCAATTGAAGTATTGTGTTTTTACCACTCAGTGTTTCCATGATCATAGCTGTTAATGGTCTATAAAAGTCTGCTTTATATGTTTGACTTCAGGTTTGAGGCTGGCAGAGAGCACATGTTCCCCATGGAGTTCTTCTTTCCACCACAGAGGACGTGCCTGATCTGTGCAGACGAAGCGTCTGGCTGCCATTACGGTGCGCTCACCTGTGGCAGCTGCAAGGTTTTCTTCAAAAGAGCTGCAGAAGGTAAACAGCAAAGAACCTCCTTGGTTGGAGCCTCCTTCTCCGATTGAGCTCAAACATATTGGATGTTTAGGGCTGCAAAGATGAATCCGTTACTAACGTTCTCAGAGATTTTCAGCTTCTTAAAATAAGTGAATATTTCCTGATTTATCTGCTTTATATAATCAAGAACTAATTAAGTCTGAATAATTTTGTTTTGTCGACAAAACAAGACATTTGAAAACATCATTATTTTGAGGTATGAAAAACACTGGTCAACATTTTCTAACAGATGCAGCCCTCTGGTCGTTTGCTCTTTTTGTTGATTTGATGCTTGAATCCAGCAGCTAAACCTGATTTGTTTCCATGTTGTTGTTGCAGTGTTTCTTTACATGTGGTTTCTCCCTCCATGTAGGCAAACAGAAATACTTGTGTGCGAGCAAGAATGACTGCACCATTGATAAGCTAAGAAGAAAAAACTGTCCCTCTTGTCGGCTGAAGAAGTGTTTTGAGGCTGGAATGACTCTGGGAGGTAGGATGCATTTACTGTATATACTAAAATATGGTCTCCTAAATCATACCATATTATCATGTGTATCATAAAATGATTATCATTTGTTGCTTTTCAATTCTCTGCTCTCGCTAATGTTGTCTATGTACAGTGCCTTGAGATCATGTATATAGTGATTTGGCGCTGTACAATAAAATTGAATTGAATTGAATTGAATTGAATTGAATTGAATTGAATTGAATTGAATTGAATTAATAACATGGCTGTCAGTGGAAAAACAAAGAGAAAAATGTTTTAGCGACAAAAAGTCTCATCGAATAAAATCAGTTCATGCTTAAATCTACAGTCAAAATAGTGAAACATAATAAATCCTATAAAAACAGCAGTATAGTACAACAGTGAGGTAATTTCAGTCGCAGGATTAATGGGCTTACGCCTGTCTGAAAAGGTGAGTTTTGAGGCGGGATTTGAAGGAGGTGAAAGAATTTTGAATGTGTTATGTCCTGTGGCAGAGAGTTCCAGAGGCGGGCGGCCGAGTGGCTGAAGGCTCTCAACCCCATGGTGGACAAGCAGGCAGGTGGGTGGGTGAGTTGGGTGGAGGAGTAAGACCTAAGAGTACGGCTGGGTATATTAGTGTGAAGCAGCTCAATAAGATATGGAATTTGATTGGAAGCCAATGGATTTTCTGCAGGACAGGTGAAATATGACTGGAGGAGGGGGTTCAGGAAAGTGTAGTGGCTAGCACTGTTGCCTTGCAGCAAAAAAGACCCAAACAAGGGTCATTCTGTGGAGTTTGCAGGTCCTCCCTGTGTGTGCATGGGTTTTCTCCAAGTTCTCCAGTTTCTTGCCACAGTCCAAAAAAAAACCACACAGAGGTTAACTGGACACTTTCAATTGACCATAGGTGTAAATGTGAGAGTGAATGGTTGTTTTTGTCTGTGTGTTGGTCCTGTGATGGACTGGTGACCCGTCCAGGGTGAACCACGCCTTCCACCCTGTGTCAGCTGGGATGTGGAGGATAGTGCTAGACTATGGATGAATGAATTTTTTTTTTTATGTTTTTCCACATGATGCAGTTATATACTTTACAGGGCTTAGAATGGTGTCACTACAATATAAATAGGTTCTGTCCTTAAAAATCCAATAAAGAGATCTTAAAAATGTTTGTAGGTGTAACTTTTATCACAAGACTTTTGGCTAAAATCAGTTTTTCCATGTCGCCACTGGCATTCATGTCCATATCACAGGCTGGTTCTCAAGGCAGGGGGCTCACTTAGCACAGTCAGCACTAACGATGTGTCTTTCCAACCCTCTCTCATCTCGAGAGTGTCCCTCTGCGTCGCCTGACACACACAAGGTGTCCTTCCATGTCTGAAAGAGACACACTGGGGCTTTCAATTGACTCCAATGTAAATCCACTATTTAGATGCTCAGAGCAGAGCAGTGGTGAAATGAAAGCCGTACAATATGAGGTGAAGGTCAGGGCCAAGGACTGAGGTGGATATTCACTGTTGGCTCACACACAGACAGGCTTTTATTTCATAATTTATTTTTATTTTATCATAAACATTTCCATGACTAATAATAATGATAAAATAATAGAGGATATATTTTCCTTGCCAGTGACTGATTAGTACCAGCTTGATGCTCACAGTGACGTTAATGTGTGGATGGACACTTTGGGCAGCTGCTCTGAGCTGCTCTTTCAGACATGGAAGGATACCTGTGCATCTGTAAGGCGGCGCCAGAGGACGAAATAGAGCGGTGGTACTACATGCCGCTCTTGGAATAAAAATGGGCTGGTCAGTCCCTTATACAGCTGCACTAAAAAAAACTGTACCATCCCTTTGAGATGTATACATATATGCATAATACTAAAAAAAAAGCATATATCATACTGTGTGAACAAAGCAAACAACAGAGAAAGTGAAGTCCCTAAAAGTGAAACTATTACTGGTTTCCACAAGACCAAGTACTTTATTCTGTACGCGGCACACCCGAGCTAACTCTCTCCAATTGCAGCATCATCACAATAGGGGATGTTACTGATAATCAAGCCCCCTGACTGAGCTACCGTGCAATTTAGACCCCTTCCATTCACTTCTCCTTACTGTCACCCAGACCTGTTCGTCATAGAGATTGACATGTAGTGGACTAATTTCCGTCTTGTGTTCAATTTTCACTCTCTTCCATTTTCTCATTCTGTTAGCGGTGAAAATTGTACCAGAGGCACAAAGCTGACATGAGACATGTGAATGAAAGCAGCAGACATGCTGGTAATTTCACCACCAGTCACTGACAAACCCATGGAGGGAAAATGTGATCTAATGCTGTGATTGTCAGTAAAAAGGCACACCTTTTCTGCTCGTGGCTAAAGAGATCCTTTCACTTATGTTCTCATCATGGACATGTAATTCACATGGGGGGTATTTCACAGGAAAATCTCTGACAATAATTTGTTGCAGTGGAGGCAGAAAAATAATCTATTTGGTCCTTTTATCCTCGAGGCTTTTCAAACTACTTCAAAGTCCAATCATTAAATTCTGAGGAACGTTCTAATTTGCCAAATAGGATTTTACTTAATTTATTGCAAAAGCATTAGAAAGAGGTTATTACTTTTGTAATATTAAATCATTGTGATTTGTTTCTCTCCATTTAGTTTGTAAAGTCTCAAGAGAAGCAATGCAATCTCAAAATATTTCTTTAGTTGAGTCTGGCATCTGCATAAAATTGAGAAGAATACCTGCAAGAGATTTCATTTTTCATCATTTGAGTTCCATATTATTTCTGGCATTTTGATTATGTCCCCAAATAGAGGTTACACAGGGCGATTATCTCCATCCAAACATTGTAGTAACTTCATTAAGCAGCAATGTGAAGAACGCTAACTGCACATGTGCATTTGGAAATTCAGTACATAAATCTTCTACCTGCGTAAAAGAGCCTGGACAATAGGACGGGGCATTATAGGAATAAAAACCTTATCACAATATACTTTTTTTTATAATCATTCAATATCGATATATATCAAATGTAAATCAAATCATTATTTTTGTAAGGCTGGGCATATAGCTTATAAATAATATCTGTATATTTCTAGTCTATATCCTCATATAGGAGATAAATATGGATAAAAAGCTGCACACAGGTTGCTTCTGTGGACTCATGAAACCTTTTCTTTTTTTTAGATGTTTGTGCTTCTCAAAGAGAGTGACAATACACTGTAAATCTGCTGTATATTATCTGTATTACGTGATCTTAAAATACACTTATTACCTTTCATTTAAGATAATACCTGTTTGTTTTTTCTTTGGCCTTTTAATGTTAAATGAAGGATATTTATGTGGGTTAGAAACCCTAACATTGACTATAAATATAAATTATATAATAACACAAATCATTTGGCTTAAAATTAAAGAAGTGTTATTAAGTGATTTTTGAAGTATCATTTTTGTTCATAGTGTATTTCACACATTTTTTTCAATATAATAAATATGATGATTATCAATGCACCATATCTTGTCTCATGTTACCATATAGATATAATATTGCCCAGCACTACTGCCAGTGTTCACTTTGACACACTTAGGAACGTGTGCCAAAAGACACATCGGCGGCTGTTTCACCACCAGCAAGTGAGAAATGATTTACACGAGCTGCCACTCCGCCTTTATATTTTAACACTTTCTCACACTTTTCTCTGGAGCTTTAACATACAGTGGCTGACAGGGGCAAACACACACGACAGGGGCAAACACACTGCAACGACCCAAAACACACGCAGAAGGAGGGACAAGCTGCATGTTCACAAACGCTGCAGATTCAAAAGCACAAATGAAAACAAAAACAAATGCAATGTGAGAAACGTGCTGCAGAAGAAAAAGGATCTGCAGAAAGCCAGAACACATGCATCAACAGAAACACCCTGCAAAAAAAAAAACAATGCAAAACCGAAAACACACACAAATCCCAAAACACAAGCGGGAGAGAAAACACCAGCATATTCAATAACGGAAGTTATCCGGGTCTGTGGGGGCGCTCGCTGTCGTGCAGCTCTATGAACTAAACTAAACGCATGAGAGCTAGTAACAGTAATGCAGGGTTCACGGTGTGTTGAGCTAACAGGAGCAGCTGACAAGATGCATTCACAGACCCTGGTAAATTTCCCACAGGATGAATTTGTTAAAATTTCACACTACGATTACAATCTAAACGTAATGTCAAATGCAATATTTTTCACTTCCAGATACCTGTGACTACATATTTGTGCCTTTATAATTCCAGTGTGCTGTGTAAATAGCACATTTAGGCATGATATTGTTGAAATTGCACTAATATTTCTCAAGAAATGTTATGTTTTGTAAAAATATCCTTCATTAAATGTAAGACAAAAGGTGAAAAAACAAAGGAGTTCTTGTTGTTCATAGGTTATTATGCTGGTTTCATTATGCTATTTTACTGGTCCGGCCCACTTGAGATCAAATTGCGCTGTATGTAGCCCCTGAACAAAAATGAGTTTGACACCCCTGGTTTAGAGCTTTAAGACTCATTCAAGAAACCTTGTAAATTCCATCCCTTCTGCAAACTTACTTAAAGTCCACTCACTAAATACTTGCTGCTGCTGCCACATTGTGTTGATAGTTGCACCACAAGTAAGGTCATCGGAATATTTGTTTTTATAAATGCAATCATTGACAAAACATTTGTTTTGTACCTTATTAATATATTACAAAGAGTCACAGTAACTGATCCACTTTTTATAATCACATGAATAATCAAAATATATCCATGTCCATTCCTAGCAGTAATACTAAGCATTTTAACTTGTGTTTTTATATTTCTAACAAAATTAAACAAAAATTATGTTTCGTAAATAAATGACATCCTTTTGTTAACTTGTTACTTTAAATGGGAATAATGCACAATGTTAGCATTAAAAACATTTAAAAAAGGTAATTCAGTCTAAATGAAAAACATTGGAGAGTGTATTACTGAACCTGGTGTTACATTGTGTTCTTACTCATACACATACTGCACACAACTGTGCAACTGTCCCACTGTTTTATCTTCATGAACATTTACCCAGTTTAGTTATTTTTTCAATGTCAGCAACAGGCAGAGATTGAAAGTGATAGTGTGTCGTAGTGTGATGTGTGCTCCGAGCAGCAGAGGAGAATTATCACACCATGAGAGGAGACGACAACGCGCCAATAACGGACTATAGAGTGTGTGTGTGTGTGTGTGTGTTGACCAACTTTGGCTGAACTATTGTGATTTGTACAGACCAGAGTCTATTGTCAACTTCCTCTCTGCTTTCAGTCATGTCTATGTTAATGCAGACGTTTTATTTCTGACCCATCATTGCAGTGATTCTGCTGGCAGCCCTGCTGCTGAAGTGCAATGAACCTTGTTACTGAGTGGCAATGGGTGGTCAACTGCATTTATATAGCTATATATAACATCCCAAACACAATTGTCCTGTGTTTACAGTCCTCTATCCCTAGACCCTCACAATGATTAAGGAAAAACCCTTGTAATGGGAGAAACCCAGGAAGAGCCACAGAGGAGGGATCCCTCTTTGTGGTCGGACAGACAATGTAGTAGGTGTCACATGTACAGAAGCAAGTTCAGCAGATTACAAACAAAACATCACATTTAACTGAGCAACAGACCAAAAAAAGAACAAATCAAGGCGTAAACAGAGTTACAATGTTTATTGAATCACAATACAAATGGTTTGGTTTTGGTGTCCTGGCTATGACGCGCTTGCATTGAAATATTGGGGAGTGAAGAGTAAACATCTTAACCCCCCACCTCCCACCCCAATTGCAGCCTGCAGGTGGGGTGCTGGTTTGGAGGTTGGGCTTAATGCACCAGAAGCAACACCAGCACAGTAGCACTAGTAACACAGACAGATTTGTAATTTAAATAGCCCGCCAAGTTGAGAAGGAGTGTGTGTGGCGGGTCTTATGGATACTGACTGCAAAATGAAAAATTAACGTGTTTTATTCACCTTTAATGACATATCATGATCAGTTTTACGGCTTGATACAATATAATATTTCTTAGATTGTTTTGAGGAAGATACTTTCAAGTCATGGGCCACAAAGTGGTGTAGTGGTTAGCACTCTTGCCCTGCAGCAGGTTTGAGCCCCGGTTGGAACAAGGGCCTTTCTGCATGGAGTTTGCATGTTCTCCCTGTGTGAGCGTGGGTTCTCTCCGGGTTCTCCGGCTTTCTACCACAGTCCAAAAACATGCAATGTGGGAATTAGGTAAATTGGACACTCTTAATTGACCATAGGTGTGAGTGTGAGAGTGAATGGTTGTTTGTCTCTATCTGTGTGTATGGCCCTGCGATGGACTAGCGTACGGTCCAGGGTGTACCCCGCCTATCGCCCGATGTAGCTGAGATTGACCCTCTGGCGGAGGATAAAGCGGTAGATGATGACTGACTTTCAAGTCATTGGTTAACAATATGTTAATGAAATCAAGCATCACTTTCCACAATGTGAAGCTGAACAGGCTGAACATGTGAATGACTATTCAGTGTTTCCCCCAGGATGTGGAGGTGAGTGTTCGCCCGCGTGCAAAAGCAAAGTGCATCCTGCCGGGAGGTTTCTATGTGCCTGCCAGCACCAGAGGGGCTCTTTAGGCTTGAGCAGGAGAAATGTCTGTCCAGCTTACATAAGAGGTGTCTCAAGCTTTCGTGGGTCACAGTGACCCTCGCACATAGTAGTGCTGCGTTCGAGACAGTAGGAATCCTCCGACCTACTAGAAAAAGTACACTGGAACTCCACTCAAAGTCGAGTCCTTACTTGTGAGCTCGGCAAAATCCATCGACACGGAGAATAAGTTATGTGATGCTACACAACAATGGGAATGGCATGCATCTGGAAATTTCAACTGGGAAATTCCGACCTCTGATTTTGTCTTTGAACGCAGCATAAGGTAAACAAAGGGTAAACTCCTGCCAGTTTGAAATAAATTTGATTTCTATCGCACCAAATCACAGTATGCATTACCCATGCAAACCCAACAGTTCCCACTGTGAACATGCACTTGGCTTCAGTTGAGAGAAAAAAGAACTCACGTCAAACTAAGATGAAGAAATCTCTGACAGAACCAGACTCACAGTTGGCAGAGTTGTTGAAGCTCATGACAAGAACCCATACTGCACTTTAATGAATTGATACGGTATCACACCATGAAATAATGCAATATTTTAGTGTATTGATATGTTCTTACATCCCTAATGATGAAGGCTTATGTTTGATGTTTATGACCCCTGTTTATGGTGGTAGATTTCATAATTCTCACATGAACTGGTATGTTGAAATGCCAGCCAGAGTCTGCTTTTAATTGAAATTGAAAAGGGTTTGGAGTCAGTCTCGACATCTTGGAAAAGGTGTCATTTAATATGAGAGAGTGTATATGATTGTGAAGACAGCAGGAAAGATAATAGGTCGCCAAACACTCACTAACCTCTAAACATTGTATTTCTATTATGTTTGTTTGGTCTTTAAGAGCACTCTTACAGATTGGTGTGTGGAATTAAAGATGCATTTTTACACTTTACGTGTACATTTTTTACTTGACAGAATTTATTTGCTTGTGATGTTTCATTTTCTTAAGTTGTGGCCTGTTTTTCCTCCTTTTAAAGAACACTTCACAGTCTGAAAGTGGTTTGATATTTACAAGCTTGTTTTTAAGTAAACTAGCCAAGCATAAAATAGCTTACAGATTATTTTTCTCAAAACAAGACATTTTAAATCACTTTGTTTTTGGCTTATTTCTAGTGGGTTTGCAGTGTAACTCCTACCAAAATAATTTTCTTGTGAGGAACTTGAACTTGGTTTTCAGGTATTCACCATCCCTCTGTTCTTCGCTCCTACCACACCTCAGCTCTTAAGTGTTGTTAACCAATATTAACTTGGCAAAACATCAGACCACACATTTCTGCCTGTAGCTGTGCATGTTCCTGCCACTTGCATGCAGATCTGAGCTGAGAGTAGTAGCTGCTAACAGAAACAAACCACACTCCCTGATGACGTCATAGTAACTGTTAAGAAACTCCCATGACTGAAATGTGCATCTATCTGCAGTGACTTTTCTATCACACATCTTTCCTCCCATCATCAGAACATGTACGAATGTACATGTACATATTCGGTCAGGTCAGGTCCAATGTGGTGGCTCAACCCTCCACCTGACCCCATAATTCCATTGTGCAATTTCAGCTTTATAATGATGAGATGTATATACAGTACATTTATGGGAAATGACAAAACCTCAGTCCTAAAATGAAAAAGGTTAGTCCGGAGCCCTGATTTAAATGGTCTGTTTTTATATAGTGCTTTTCTAGTCTTGATGACCACTTAAAGCTGCTTTACATCACAGTTTTCCCATTCACCCATTCATACGGCTCTTCCTTTAAAATCAGCACATGTGGTCGAGGCACTGCCAGTGAGGTGATAGAATATAGACAGAATATGATACGAAATGTATTTGCTCACAATACTTTTCACAATATTATTTACTTGATTTTAGATCTATTTTTTGATATTAATGGATTTAGTTTGCAATATATCTGTTTTTAGTGTGAAGTATACATCTTTCCATTTAAAAACAAATTCTGTCAAATATCATTATGTATGTCTTCATTGTGATATTCTGATGGAATATTGTGTTATAATTTTAAGCCCAACGGCTACTAAACACTTTTTTTTGCCCCTTCTTGACCAGACTAGATATTCTCTCCTCACTTCCATTTCCATGCCATTGTTGTTATTGTAATAAGCTTCCACGTGAGAACATTAAAGGCATGTCTGTTCAGGCTGCTGTAAAAACATGTCGTTTCAAGATGATGTTCTCTGTTAAGCAAGGTCATTACCTTAAGTTCATATAAAAGGATGATTCTAAGGTTACAAAAACCAAACAGTTTTTATTTTTACATGATTATACACTTATTTTACACTGATTTTAGCGAATTAGCGTCATCCTTGATACTATCAAGGTATTACCCCAATTATTGCACTGGTATAAGGAACCCAATAGTAAAGTCCACTGTATTATGTGAGAATTCATAATTTTGTGTCACAAAATCACAATGATCTTGTCTTTAATGCAAAATACAACATCTGAATTATTAGCAGAGATGAACTAGATGTTTCATGGATGAAAGAGTGAGTTTGGGAGTGATGGTGTAAAAGGTTTACCCAGTCTCCCCTCACTTCCTTCTTCTTTGTCAGATGCAACACTCTCCCACACCTCAGAGATTTACATTGTTGAACTAATGATGTAATAACAACTACAACCTGGAAACCAAAGTGTGATCTGTGAAAAAAATGGCATTTCAGTGTGTGAGGAAGATGTGCTGAGCCAAGCTTCACAGTTGAAGTTGATGAGAGTGACACAAAAAAAATGCACCAAAGAACACAGAGAATACATTTCACATGATATGAGGTCAATTGTGCTTGTAATGGATTATTTCAAGCAACTTGTTCAATGGAGGTCAGTTTTTAATTATGTGTTTTCTTTTATTTGTGGGCACACATCAATATAATATAACACATCAATCAACAATTTAGAAGAATATGAAACAAGAAAAACTTATAATTAAAAAGAAAATACACTACACTATATATTACATTTTAAATTTTATGCAGGATAAGAAACATATTTGCAAACATCAATACCCACTAATATAGTAAATGGAGAGTACAGTACAAGATTCCACACAAAAAAATACACATTCTCTGCTTGCACACATACTTCATATGTATACACACAACCACAGTTACAAAGTTAATAATTGTGTGTATGATATTCAATTGCTTGAATTACATTTTTGGCACTGGTATTTTGTAGATGAACCCCAAACGTTACTCTGACTCAAAATACACTGCCTGGCCAAAAGAAAAGTCACCACCAAAAAAAAAAAGGGTCACATCGTTGGACCGCCTTTAGCTTTGATTACAGCACTCATTCACTGTGGCGTTGTTTTCATAAGCTTCTGCAATGTCACAAGATTTATTTCCATCCAGTGTTGCATTCATTTATCACCAAGATCTTGTATTGATGATGGGAGAGTCGGGCCACTGAGCAAAGCCTTCTCCAGAACATCCCAAAGATTCTCAATGGAGTTAAAGTCTGGACTCTGTGGTGTCCCATCCATGTGTGAAAATGATGTCTGGCATTGTCATCTTGGAATATGCCCATGTCATCAGGGAAGAAAAAATCCATTGATGGAATAAACTGGTCATTCATTATATTCAGGTAGTCAGCTGACCTCATTCTTTGGGCACATAATGTTGCTGAATCTAGAGCTGACCAACTGCAGCAACCCCTGAACTATTTGCTTAGTTAAATCCAGGTGGTGACCTTTTTTTTTTGACCAGGCAGTGTATCTCGCCCATTTTGAAAAATGTATTCTTTAGTTTTATTTTGAAGAACCCACTTATGTTTTAAAGCCATTCTCATTTTGTCAGTGTTAAATGTGCGCCTCCTGATTTGTGCCTCCTGAAGTATTAAAGCTTTTACCATCATAATCAAGATATTATTTAAGCAAGTTGCTTCTATGACATTACTTAAATCACCAATAATACGACTTCTGGGCAGCTATAAAAGTCAAGACATTTGTTGCCAGTTCCAAAACAATTGCACTTCCCCACAAGACCTCAACTACATTAAGTGCATTGTTGAAGTCCAGTTGTTTAGCATATTACTTGTTATACTGTTTTGTTTTTTTTACATCATACAACATTTATTTCAGTGGTCAAATTCTAATCATCAAATGGAGTTGAGTAAATCAAATCTAAGTATGTTTATTAAAGCAACTTTGTTCAGCATAGACTGAAGAGCTTCAAGTGCAGCAGATATTTTATCAAATAATTTGCCTCCATCTTGCCCTATCTCTTGTGTCCTGGCCACATTATATGTAAAAGATTCACAGTTAGTCCTACAATTCTCTAAAGCAGTGCTTCTCAAAGTGGGATCCGGGGACTCCTTGGAGTCCATGACCCATGGTGTTGGGGTCCACAGTACAATCAGTGATGAAGGATAGAATGATGCCTTATCAGGCAGAAAGATGGGTGAAAAGAATATTTAGACTTCAGGGATTATATGCTGAAAGAATGGAGTTACTGCCCAGAAAAATCACCCCGAGTATACTGTAGCTGCATCAGACACTCAGGGTTACAGTTACACAATGCGCTCACTTACTGTCCGCTGTCCAGTAAGCTTACGCTGCTTAAGTACCTCAAGCATGGAAGGAGGCAGCAAGGAGCAAGGGAAAAGATATACAGCGTAAGAAACGACAAAAAGTGTCAAAAGTATGGAACACTACAAACTAAACCGAGAAAAAAATTGTGTTTATTAGCATTCCACAACAGCACACCTGGGTTTGCGACCTGGTCAGAACAAGGGCCTTTCTGCATGGGGTTTGCATGTTCTCCCAGTGAGTGGAGACTGTAAATTAAAATGGCTGTAGGTATGTGATGGTTGTCTCCATGTGGCCCTGCTGTCCAGGGCGTCCTCCGCCTTTTGCCCTTGGTCAGCTGGGTTTGGCACCACGACCTTCATGTTGAGGATAGAGTGGTAGAAGATGGATGAATGAGTATGTTATCGGCTCATCCCTACTTTGAGCTATGCAGAGAGATGTCAGAGTTTTCTTTTCACAGAGAGTTTTTTTGGAGTATAAAAGGTACTCAAATAAGATATCAGTGTTCATATATTGAGGGTGTCCTTGGAATATTTCCTCCCCTGTTCAGATTTCCTGGCCTCAAAAGGTTTGAGAACTCCTGACCTAAAACAGTCATGAGACATAATCTGTCCTCACCATTCAACAGGTCATTTACAAATAATATTCCTTTATTCAAACATTGATCCAATAAAGCAGAGAAGGTGAGATGAGACATTACATTGACTTCATTCATTTCCTGAGACTTACTGTAACCATAACTACAACTGGACTAACCCTAACCCGAAACTAAACCATCGCAATTGAGTACCTAACCATGACCTAAACCTAATAATAACCCTAACCCTAAAACCAGGTCTTAACCCCGAAGAATTACTTTAAATATGGGAGGCCCAGACAAAATGTCCCCACAAGGTCAAAATGTCCTCACAAAGGTAGAAACACACACACTGGTCAAATGACTGCTTGTGTATGACAACAGTTGACAGTATCTGCTGATTATTTGTTCCGCTGGACGTAATGTGAGCGTAACAAAGACTTGAATCCATATTCCTTCAACTCAAGCACACAGATCTTAAGGTTAGCGCAACCTGATCTCTGCAAACAGCAAATATCTCTCTGTGTGATAGACAGTAGAGAATCCCACAGAGGAATTTTTAATCAACCATTTTATATTTCCAGTGTTTGTTACTGGATCAGAAATGGAAATGTGAGGACTTGCTGTGTGTTGCGTGCGCGGCTCTCAGCGCTGCTCCTTCACACAGAGGTTTAGCTTGTATCTATAACTGGCAATTCAATATTTATCAGGCTGAGCTGGAAAGCCAGGCTGCAGTTTCAATGAGAGATTCTCCACTGGCAGTCGCATTACAATTAACACTTCTTCCAGTCAACAATATTAAATGGGATTACAGAAATAATATGTTTGCTCATATTTTGATTCTTAGTGGCTTTTTACTGCCTTAAGGCAGATATTATTGTCAAAGAATTAAACCATAAAATGTGGCTTTTTTTCCAAGAAAATTCAACAAGAAAAATATCTTCATTGTTCTTCACTGCCCTTTCAGTATAGTCATCATTTGTCATTTTGTCTGTCACTCGCACTCTAGCACTTCTGTCACTCTGAAATAACAGGCTGAGTGCTGCAGAACTGTTCACAGCTCTGTAACACAGAACAGTCAGTAGTTCATGGTTAGCAGCAGTATTAAGCCAGACTGCTAAAGAAGGAAATGGATCTGGTGGCTGTATATAGAATATTATAGATATGTTATAATATTATATAATCTTATAGAATTAATCCAGTTGGACTGTGTCGCGACTTGGTAGACATGGCAGTCAAATCAAAGTGCCTGCTCCAATTTACTGTAGTTGTGTAAGTGCAGGTTGTCATGAAGCCGTTGCCTCATGATTTTCAGCTTTGCGAGGAAAGAAATTGTAGCTTTGTTGCTTGGAGCAAAGATAGATTCATTATTTACCATGTTTGGATTTTTCTTTATCTTTTACTCCCTTTATGGGTTATGGAGGAAACCAGTTATTTGCAGATATGTCCACCAGCAGAAATTAATAATAAATAGAAAAGCAATAATGGCACAAAACACATCTACACACATAACAAAAGGACCTTCCACCAGCTGAGGCTCATCTGGTATGACAGATTTCATCCCAATTAAATTTGATTTAATATGCTTAAAGCCATTAGCAGATCAGTATTGAGTATTGTTGGATAAAATTGATAATTCACAAAAAAAAGGATTTTAAAAACTACAGCTGCAACATTTTTTATGGCGGTTTTCATTCTCAACAATGCACAAAACAATAAAAACAGTTTCCATTGTGTGTTTAACTTTCTTTTTATTTAGCAATGGTGACATTAGCTGTTGTAAGTGACTGAGTTGAATTCAAATCAGCATGTTTGAACATTTCGTTGTCTACACACTTCAGTTAACTGTAAGGTGTAAATGTCACACCTGGAGACGGGAGGGCTTAGCTTTAATTCAAGATACTGTGTAGTTGGATGATTTGCCTCTTTTGACTCGCTAACAGATAGATTTTCTCCGCCTCATTCACAGTTTGTTTGATATCACGAGGAGTGTTAGGGGAGCATGGAATGAAGAGCTGGGCATAGGACTGTCGGTTGCTGACTGGGACAAGGTCTTAGCAATGATCTAAGTCTGTTCTACTAACAGTAGACACCATCTGATTCAATTTAAAGTTGTTCTGTAAATCCAGATTACATTGAATGTAGAATGTATCCGTCTCCTTCACCAACATATGACAGATGAAAGCGCCAGAAGGTCATTTTGGTCCTGCCCTTTACTGACTGGATTTTGGTAAAAAATATTCAACCGGCCTATAATAGGCCCCTCCCTACAGATGATCCAGATACAGATGAAGGAAATGTTCATCTGTTTGGGAGCCATTTCTGTCCTTGGACAGGACCTTAACTGCCTGCCATAGACTGTGACTTCATGCACAACACTTTCAGCCAGACTGTATGTGTGTGAATGTCTGGGCCGTATGTTCTGTTGTTCTGTTAAAAGTGAAAATGAAAAACAAAACATGGGAAAACACTGTATGGAGTAAAAAGTCTTGATAACCACACATTCACATTCATACGCCACATCTATATGCAGCACATCTTTCATACCCATTCACACGCTATTGGCACAGCTGTCTGGCGCAAGGTGGGGTTAAGTGCCTTGCCCAAGGACACATCGCCTTCAAAGCAGCTGCAAAGTTAATCTAATATGTCAAAGTGCTCAAAAGTGTGCATACAAATGAAAACATTTCTGTTGAGCATTTGGATGATTTGTAACTAACCTTTTGAAAAAAATGGTGAAATGTCACAGCTGAAGTTGGAATGTTTATGATTCTTGTCTTACAGCACGTAAGCTAAAGAAGATTGGACAACAGAAAAACCCTGAAGAGGATCATCCTGTGCAGGACTCTGCTGAGGTGATCCAGAACCTGTCTCCTAAAATGAGCCTGAACTTTAACTCCCAGGTAGTCTTCCTTAATATCCTGGAGTCCATTGAGCCTGAGGTGGTGAATGCGGGACACGACTATCGGCAACCGGACTCTGCTGCTACACTGCTCACCAGCCTGAACGAGCTGGGAGAGAGACAGCTGGTCAAAGTGGTCAAATGGGCAAAAGGACTGCCAGGTAACACACAGGAGTGTAGGATTAGCTAATTATCTAATAAATCCACATTATCCTTGCAAGTTTTGATATCAGCTCTGCATGTAGCACTTGTATTGCTCTGGACAAAATATGTTGTTTTCCTTTTTTGTGAGTTTCACTCATGATTCTTAAGTTTCACCCATGGTTTATAAAGCCCTAAGCTCCGCGACTGATGACCTGAAGAAGTCTCTGCTGATATTGACACGTGTCTGTCAGTGAGGGTCTTTCTTGTGAATGTAGACAGTTGTAATCAGTAGAGGTGTGAATCTTGATTTGATTCCGGTTCCTGGGTCAAGAGTCAATTAAAAATCGATTTTTTTTTTTTTATTCAAAATTGATTTACTTCATAGAGCTGCTAAGATGCAAGATTATGTAGCTTTTATATTTGGAAAAAGGCAACGTAACACAACCAAATCCAAGAAAAAAAACATTTACATTAATTTAAGCTGAATTTACACAGGTATCCTGGTTATAACTTGAAAAAGTTATATCGTGGGTATAACATGAAAAAGTTATGTGAGGGTATGACATACCTTGGCTCACTTAAAACTGAAGCCTTTATTTTTTATTATACTGTAAAAAAAAAAATATCTGTCATTTTTTAATCAATTTAGAATCTTTGAGGATCAAGAATCATGATTTTTACATGAATCCATTTTTTTTACACCTTTTCTGTCTTGTTTGTCAATTTTCTCACTCAGACAGTCAAGTTGTTTCAAATGAATGCATATTAGACTTTGTGACCCACTGCTTACTGACTTTTCCACAAAGTCTGATCTTGTTCCTCCTCCCTGCTCCCCACTTTAACTCTCTATCTCGCTGGTGCACACACAGTCCACTTTCACCATTTTCCCCACTTTATCCTCCACATGAGGGTCATGGGAAGCTGGAGTCAATCCCAGCTGACATAGGACGAAAGTCAGGGTACATCCTGGACAGGTCACCAGTCCATCGCACTGTCAACATACAGAGACGAGCAACCATTCACTGTCACAAATAACACCTATGGGCTATTTTCATCCTCATCCTTTTGGACTGTGGGAGGAAATTGGAGGCCCGTGGTTAAATCAGAATTCAAACTGGTGACCTATTTGCTGCGAGGCAACAGTCCTATCCACTGATGTGCTGTGTGCCCCTGTGTTGAGTTTTCTTTTCCCTTTTATTTCTCTACTTTATGTCTTTGTTTGCTTTCTTTTCAGGCATTTTAGCCCAACCAATGGGTAACACATCAATTATAAAGAAGGTGGCCTCAAATTGATCCCTGAGGGACACCACAAGTTATTTTGCAATTAATTGTATCCATTTGGTAACAAAGAACAATCAGCAAGAGATTTCAGTCAGATTAAATAAGAAATTAATAAAGCCTATAAAGGTCCATAAAGGTCAGTGCATTGCCTCAATATAGAAAGGGGCTGTTCTTCTGGTCAGAAGTAGTGCACTCATAAAAGTGGTATCGGTCAGAGGATTTTAGGATTATTCAAGAGCACAACTGGTTTATTGTACAAATCGTTATTGTGATTGGATGAAAAAGAAACCTTATAGTTAGAATGTTGTAAAATTGGCTTAGTACAAAGTGTTTTTGGTTTCACAAAAAGGCGATACATTGGTTTCGACTTAGTGTCGGTCCCTAAAATTCTTGGTCTTGTCTCAGTTAGTGTTGGTGATGTTTTTTAGCAGTTGGCTCCTATCATGATTTAATCATTCATCACTTCTCGCTGAAATTGTTTTGAAAATGAATATTCTGGTGAGATGTACATGGACTTGTTTTTTTACAACAAAGTATCTTGTTTTGTGCTTTGTATTGTTTCTCCTCAGGATTTAGAAATCTCCACATGGACGACCAAATGACTGTCATTCAGCATTCGTGGATGGGAGTGATGGTGTTTGCTCTGGGATGGAGGTCCTATAAGAACGTCAACGGAAGGATGCTTTACTTTGCCCCAGATCTTGTGTTCAATGAGTAAGCACTGCTCTGAATTCTTCTTTTCAATTATCATCTCTAAAAGGGTTTTATCAGAGGGTGACCTAAATTCTGGTCTCCTCATAATACATATCACCCCAGTGAGTAGGCTGGTGCTAACACACTTGTCTCTGTCTCTCTCTCCATCTTTCTGTGATTCTCTTTCCTGCTTTTGCCCAAACACAAAGAAACCTCCAGACTTTTATAAAAGTAAAGCAGAAATAGTGGCAGGCACTGGTCATCACTCTTTTGTTACTCTGAGATTAAATTGGGGAACATTAGTTTTCACACTCACTCTCATGGCCCTGATGGAAGATATTGCATGAATATTAAAAACTACAGAGGATAAGTCTGTCTAATTATGATCGGGGAACATTAATGGTTAAAAAAACCCATTGACCACTTTTTCATCTGTCCCAACCAAATGCAATTCACTGAAAAATGGAGCAAATAAATCTAAGAATTTGGACTAAAATTGAAATCATTGAAATATTATGACCTAGTCCAGTAGAGTCAATCGTAGCTGACAAAGGGTGAAAGGTGAGGTACACCCTGGACAGGTCACCAGTCCATCGCAGGGTCAACATACAGAGATGAACAACCATTTGCTCTCACATTCACACCTACAGTCAAATTAGACTCTCCATTTTAACCTCTACATGTTTTTGGTCAGTGGGAAGAAACTGAAGAACCCGCACACTCCACACAGGAAGGCCCTACTGGTGACCTTTTTGCTATCAAGCAACAGTGCTTGCCACTGCAAAATTTGCATATTTCATTATTATTATATATATTTTTTTTAAATAGGGGCATATTTTGCTATCCCCAAAATGCAATATTGTAGGGCCTCATCTGTTCATTCAGTTCAGTTGTAATGACTTCAACTGTGCAGAAATTAAGCTATTTTTTATTAGAAAAAATAGATTAACAATCCGGACAGACAATCCAGTCGCACTCGCTGAAGAAATTCACCTTGCATATGTCCATAATATCTTAAGAGTATGTTTGCTGCTCTATCTCGCTGTGAAACTGCCTTTTCTGACTGGAAACTGAACTTTGTAAGCTGCTTGTTCTTCCACACCAAAGTCCATAGAGAAAATCTGTTTTTAGCTTGTGGGGACACTGCTGGAGCTGCTGGTCTACTGTTGCCTCATTTGGTTAATTTGAATGAAAAAAAAACACCACAGTCACAAATTTACTCTTTTTAACTTACTAATGGAAGGAGCTGTGGATCAACACCCCTGTGTGCTATGCTGTAAAAATCACTGATTTTCTTAATGGAGTTTGGTGCCGGTTGTCTAATAGCAAGATTAAGTGCTGAACATGTTCATAGATTTTATAAGGTGAGGCTTCTGTTAAGTGGCCCAAAAAACAATTGAGAAATTGTGCACTGCGGAGCTCAACTGAATAAATCCAGCTTTAAAAACGGGAGTTATTCAACCTATCCAAATGTCAGGAAATATGAGAATTAAGTAAGGGATTGAATAGTGAATAGTAACCCACGTTGACATAAGTGGATACTTTAAATAAGAGAGGACCATTAGTGTGTTGTTTTCTTTCCCTCTTTGCTGTTTTTAGTGTCCTTGAATGTGACGCCACAATCATTATGCAAAATAGCAGCAAAGTTTTTGACAAAGCAAAAAAACACAGGGGTGTATGGATGTGTGTGGCCTGGCAGCTAGCATCACATTTAGTACAACACCAAGAAACAAACACTTTTACTGATGGTTAACAAGAGGTTCACTCTAAGAACAATCATGTCACCAGTTTATATATACTATTTATATATATATATATACATATATATATATATATATATATATATATATAATACACAGTGTATTATATATGAAGCCAGGATTGATTACACACAACTTCAAATGCACATTTTTGTGGGTTTATTGTCATCAACATTTGTGAGGGTACACTAATAAATGGCTTTAATTTCTAGTTAACAAAGAAATGAAATCACTTTGTACCAAAATTAAACTCAAGTGTACAAGGGTTAGGGTTAACCCTAACCCTAACCCCATGTATTAAACCAGAGGTCTCAAACTGGCTTAATGTCGTGTTATAATGAAAGCATGACCACAACCAAAAGACCACTGGTCACCTGGCAGAGGTGAGCATTTCAATATCAATAATAAATATTTTGTCCTAACTTCTTACATAAAAGAAAGTCACTGACTAAATGTCTTTATTACGTAGTTCTAAGTTCTGTGTGAGTATAACAGACAAAATGAATGGAATTACACTCTACACTTTAATTTGAGAATGCTACAGTCCTGGTGCTCCGTAGTCAAATCGCTGAATATAATCCAAGTGGGTTCACATGGGAACGCAGCAGGAGAAACTCGGAATAATCCACAGTGAGTGGATACATCTGCCTAAGATAGGCTCCGCCTCCTCACCTGAGTCTTTCAGAGATTCTCTTGCTGTTGTGAATACCAAAAGGCTACTTTACATCTGTTGTCCCTGGCAGGTCAGACAAAAACAACACATTAGAAAAATAACACACTATCAAACAATGCACAACTAAAAAGACAATTCACAACATCAATAAGAATCCACAGTACAAATATGAAAAAACATTAACAGCATTAAAGGTAGGGTTTGGAGATCCTGTTTGAGCAGGCTACCTTTTGAATTTTTTGGATACTTGTTCATTTCACAATGTGAAGATGAAAAACAACAAATACTCTAAAAAGTCCACAAAGACATTAAGTTAACCCTTCCGGTTGCCAGTAGAAGCAAGGCCACCATGTCATCACTTTGCAGCCCTTTCAGTTGTAGCCACCGTTCAAACACAGCACCGATGTTCACTCTGGTCTTGGATTGCTTTGCTTCAGCCTTTTTCTTGGCAGGAGCTTTCCCAAAAAAAACGTCTTTCATTTGCAACCAACACCTGTTGTTGGCACTATTCTGCCATAACGTTGCTGCAACTGTCCCGTAGGATTTAGTAAGATAGCATAAGGTCTGGTGTTATCTACTGAGCATGTGCGATTAGTGCATGAAGAGGGGTTTGACTGATGCAACACGATCAAATTAATTAGTTCGAGCTGTTCAAAAATGATAGGATGGTGTTTTTACAAGCCTGCCGTTCCATAGGTGACACTTTTCATTTTTGTAACAATGCATTCATTAATTGGTTACAACTGGGGTGTGAAGAGGATTTTAAGCAACACAGTAAAAACTGTCACTTGAGATGGGCTTTGAATGTATTTAAGGTAGTCCATTGTCTCATTGCAGCTGAAATGTTATTTCAAATCTCACTACCATTGACTGATAACACCTGTTATCACCTGTTTACTGAATGGTGTACGTCTATGAGGGCTGGAGCAAGATTATTGTATTGCTTTAGAATGAGGCAATGATAGAAGGAAAGAGGCTTTCTATCTAATACTTTTCTATCTAAGTCTTTTTAAGGGAGATTCTATTGGTTTTAAGGTGGTCATGCTTGCCAGTGTCCAGTGAGTGAAACAGTACCCGATGTGAAGCAATAGTAATAATAATCTTGTCTGCATTTGCTGGCAATGATGATCTGATTAGCCTGAAATTGTGTTGAAATTAATTATTTTCGATGTGCTTTTTTAAAATGATTCTTAAATGATAACCTGGAGTCCACTGTAACTCCAAGATATTTAAATTCATGTACAATCTGAAGTTCTTCTTCTCCTTTGACAGACTGTGCCTGGATAGTGATATTTTTACAAACATTAATTCAATCATTAATATGTAAAGTAAACAAAATTGGAGGGTAACATTTATTTAAATGATCTATTAAGTGCTTTGCTGTCCATTTTTCAATCATTTTAGATAAAACTGGTAATAAACTAGTTTATCATTCTTAACATCTGCTTTATTCCCCCGATTTAAAAATTGGAGTAATCATGGCCACTTTCCATACTGTAGGAACAACAAAGTGTCTGATTGATAGATTAATGGTATGTGTTAATGGGCATATAAAGGAATCTTATGACGTGACGTATCCAGACCATACGCATCCTTAGCTGGAATTTTTTATTCACCTATAATGGAGGTCACTTTTGGACTCAGGAATCAATAACATAAAATAATAAAATAAAGAAGTGTGAGATTTCTTAAACTGAACTTAAAGAATGTATTAAATTCAGTTGCCACAGCAAGATGATCTTTCACCCATACATCTAATTGTTTGCCTTTAATTTATTTATATATTTAATGTTTGGCCAAATCTTCTTGACATTACCTTTTGCAGACTCAATAACCGACATAAAGACATTTGCCTTGTATTTGCACATTGTTTTGATTACTTTATTTCTTGCTGAAGTAAATAGTTGGAAGGAGTTTTTGTGATTTTTTAAGTAATTGGTCCCTAGTCTTCATTAGTTTCTTGGTTTCTCCCATATTTTAAAGTCACTCCCAAGTCTGTAAATCAAACTACATCCTTATCATTGTTCTGCTTATCCAGAACTTAATAATATTTCATTGATAACAATTGCATTGTACACTGGCTTGTGTATATTGCAGTTATTCAAACATACACCTGAAACTCAGCATACACTTCCATTCCGCTCCATCTCTTTATCTTTCCATTTCTCTGGTAGATTGGTGATATTTCAGTGTTCAGTCTTTTCCTGATCCATAATCCAGGGCAGAACGATTTCACGATGACTGTGAAATATCCAATCCCCTTCTGTGATGGATTTTAAACCAGTAAGAAACGACAGTGATTCAGGGGATGTGTGTTTTTGACGTCCTGCTCCAGAGATCTGTATTGTTAGGAAGATAATTCACTGTCACTATTACAGTCTGAAAGTAAAATACATCTAACCTCTGACATTCTCTCCTCCTCTGTAGTCATCCATTACAGACTAATGTGGAGACTCATTTATCCTTTGAACATTTTCATTCATTCACATCACTAACCTGGACCTTTTTACATCTGCAGACACCGGATGCACATTTCCTCCATGTACGAGCACTGCATACGGATGAGACATCTGTCACAGGAGTTTGTGCTGCTGCAGATCACTCAGGAGGAGTATCTCTGCATGAAGGCCCTGCTCCTCTTCAGCATCAGTAAGTCACTGACCTGAGCATGGAAACAAAGTCCCCCACAGAACCTGAAGTGAAAAGTTGTCTCTGTTTTCCCCTCAGTCCCCGTTGAGGGTCTGAAGAGTCAGAAGTACTTTGACGAGCTGCGTCTCACCTACATCAATGAGCTGGATCGGCTTGTTAACTATCGAATGGCGACCAATTGTTCTCAGAGGTTCTACCAACTCACGCGACTCCTGGATTCTCTCCAGATGGTGAGAAACACCATCTTCTATCATTTCACCTTCACTGTTGTCACATCTACACATGTTCTTTTCCCCATGCCTCAAAATGTGGCTGCAAAATCAATCAAAATAGTTGTAATTATCCTGCTTATCTCTCTATAATTATAATTAATATAAAGTGGTGCTTTCACAATGCTGCATTTTATGTATCAACTAACTCAAGACACTGCTAGCATCATTTTGAAAACGTATATTGTACTGTATTTATATATCACTTTTCACTAGTTTACTGGCATGTTGATTCTTATGATAAACTGAAGCTGTGTGACACTGCAGTTAAATCATGAGGATGGATGTATACAACACAAACACAAAAAGTGGAAAAATGTCGTAACATAATGACAATAAAGTCACAATATTATGACTTTTAGCTGATATATTACTATTTTGATTCTTGTCATAAACCAAACCTGTATTTGAAATATTTTTTAGCAAAAGAAAATTCCTAATATTACAAGAATAAAGTCGCAGTATTTTGTTTGTATACACACCAAAAAAGTGGAAAAGTCTTAATACAACTTCTATTGAAACTGTAAAACCTATGCTACCTAAACTTTGTACAGCACACAGATGTAACCAGCTGTAGTTAACCACTACCAGCAATTTCCTTCTCCACAAATGAGAGGATTTCCTCCATGTCTGTGTGATTGTTTTTGGGTTTTTTCTCGTAATTTTATGACTTTATTCTCAAACACTGACATAAATCACTTCAGAGGTTTCTTCTATTATACGCTTTAACTAAAAAGTGCTCCCACAAACCTGGTAGTGCTAAACCTATGCAGATGGCAGCCTTATCATTGTGCTGCTTATCTAGAACATACACACACCCATTCACTCATACATTCATACTGCACATCTATGTGTGCACATCTTTTATACCCATTCACGTGCTGCCAGCGCAACCGTCAGCAGTAACTTTGGGTTAAGTGTTGCCCAAGGACACTTTGGCATGTAGACTAGGCTGGGAATTGAATCCCCAACATTCCAGTTGAAAGGCAACTCACTGAGCCACTGTCACCCCCAAGTGTGGTGGTTTATTGTGTAGCTACTAACTTAAGACACTGCTAGCATCATTTCAAAAATGTATGTGTTGTTAAAGTGTAACTAAACCTCTCAGGTATATGTGTATCTAGTTAATGTTATTTGTAGATCCCGATTTCATGATCAGACCACACCCCCTTCCTCCCTTCCTCCCTCCCTCCTCCTCTCCCTCCCTCAGCTCTCAGTCCATTTCTTGGCATTGAGTTAGACAACTACACCCGCTCAAGTTAACAATATCTTAATATACAGCCTTTTCCAACTGGAAACAAAAGTGTGTGTCGCTTTTTAAAGTAAACTTTCCACACACCAAAGTCCATAGAGAAAATCAGTTCTCTATGGATCAGTAAAGTCAAATTGAATATTTTGTAACATGTTTTAAATCCTTACTTCAGCTCAAACACTTTGATTCAGGATATTTAAAAGCCCTTACATTTGTAGACTGCTTTCCAAGCCATTTTAAGGAAAACAATGAAAACCCTGTGTGACTGACAACAATCTGCCTGTATTTCATTCATTCTTTTTGTATGAATTCTTCTGTTTCAGACGGTGAAGAAGCTGCATCAGTTTACATTTGATCTTTTCATCCAGGCTCAGTCACTCCACACCAAGGTCAGCTTTCCAGAGATGATTGGAGAAATAATCTCAGTGCATGTACCAAAGATGCTGGCAGGTCTGGCTAAACCAATCTTGTTTCACCAGTAGATCTTTTTTGTTTTTATTTTGAATAAATGACTCAGCTTTGTTGCCTCCATAAACTTAAATGACAACTTTGCACTGTTTCCCTTAACGTCTGGTCTAATAGCTCTGAGCCCTGTCCCATAATCATTACTTTTATTGTTCAAAGTTATTTTTCCTTTTAGCCATAATTGAGACTGTTTGCTCAGAAATGATAAAGCTTTTATCTGAAGAGCGGCGCGACATGTTGACAGCTCTGCTGTAGTTCTGCTGCTTAACATATGCACCAAGTCGACTAAAAAACATGAAAGCAGCACAAAGTATTGCATGTGACCTTCATTATTCAAATACCTGATGAGGTACACATAAATATAAAACAAATACAAGCAAACAAGAGATTGCACAGGAGAAATGGATCACGTCAGGGAACAGAAACCAAATCTCTTTCTACAAAGTGGAGAAATGTGGCCGTGGTGCAGCCATGAAACTAAACATCTAATTATGTGTCACTGTTATCTTTCATAGTGCACTGAGCTAGAAGTAGCAGCTAAGTGACACTATTCTGTTCAACTCAAAAACAGTGGACATGCTTGTTCTTAATCCTGTTCACATGTCTTCATTTAATAAGTTGCTCTGGTTTGACTGAGTCAATAAAATCCAGACGTCCTTTCATGTTTGTTGGTGTTATGTAAATGAACCCTTTTCTGATCATTGGCAATACGTTGTTCATTTAAAGTTAAAGCACTGACATTAATATGTAGTGGTAAAACTCTGTTTTTAAAAGATTCAATTCAAATATGATAATTAAAGAGACACTTTTTCAAGCAACAACCCGCAGTTATTGAATGCCTGAGTTACATGAATTAGTTCCTGATACTAATGATATGGCTACCAAAAGTGTTGCTGCATGTACATTTTCATATGTACAGAAGTTTTTGTTTAAAAAAAAACGGCAGAATAAACTTAATGCTGCTGCAAAACTGTTCGACTTAATCAGCACTGAGTGTGCTCCGTGTGGCCCCTGCACTGAGACACAGACACTTGTGGCCCCCACCGAGGACACAATTTATCTTGCTCTTCTCTGATCTTAATGTCAGCATTTTTAGCTTCCTGTGACACAGGAGCTGCTGTTTGTACGTTTGTGTCACTGAGGTAAAGCTACGAAATAACACTTTTGAACTTACTGAGGCAGCAGTGGTTCGACAACTCCTGTGTGCTGTGTTGTTTATTTTCTATGGAGTTTGGTGCAGGGAGCGAGGGGTTTACAAACTTTAGTTTCCAGTGGGAAAAAGCATTGGGACAATTTGCCAAACATGTTTGTAGACTTAAGCGACTTAAGCTATAGATTTTCAAATCAGTTTTTTTTACAGCCATGTTTTCATATCACAAGCCGATTCTTGGCCCAGAGTGTGTGAGTAATTAATACTACCACAGTTATTAATACTTAAACAGCCTCTCAACAACACTCCGCTCAGCCCCACATTGGAATTTCAACATTTTCAGTTCCAATGAGAGATTTGCTGATAAAACTCAAATGAAGTCATCAACTATAATACCAAGCTCACAATTCTTCACTCAACATCATTCCTCCCAGACCAAACAGAGAAATGGTGAATTAAAATTTGCCACAGGTTGTAGTTTAGGGCAGAAATGTTCCAACAGGACAATCAATATAAACTCACAGCCAGCTTTGAAGTGGAAGATCTTCAGATGTACAATGTGAGAGTCCATGACCCAAAACCCAACGGGGGAAAAATGCTAAATAAAAAAACTGTGGAATGCTTTGAAGATAACCGAACACAGTGATGCTTGAGTGAAACTGATGAAAAGTATTAGTCAAGTGAATGCAATTATCTACTGAAGAGCATTAGGGCCACATGGGAACAAAAACAGAAAAGAAGTCCTAATTCGGACTCAAATCTCAGAATTCTCACTCTTTTTTTTCTAAGAATTCTGACTTCAATCTCAGAACCAGTAGTTTTTTTCAAGTCTGACTTTTGCACCGTGAGAAAAAACTTTTGTTTTTATAATTTATTAATCCCCTTAGGGAAATTATTCTCTGCATTTGACCCATCCTAGAATTAGGAGCAGTGGGCTGCCACTGAGTAGCGTCCGGGGAGAAATGGGGGTTGGGTACCTTGCTCAGGGGTACCCCAGGCCTTTCCACCTGGTGGGGACTTGAACCGGCGACCTTCCAGTTACAAGCCAAGTTCCCTTTCCACTTGGCCACAGGCTGCCTTTATTCACATATGGCCCTAATACTATTCTGTAGTAGTCCTATTTTGCATAAACCAGGCTGGTCAAACAACCTTGTACATACATTATACTTACACACTGCGAGAGGTGAGTTCAGCTTAGATGGAAATGACATCTTTTTAGTAGAAGAACTAGAATCATAGCAGAAAGTCCATGTTGATTACAACACTGACAGCACTTCAGATCAGTGTTTTATAACTCTGTAAATGCAACACTTTGTTTTATAAAGAAATGTGTCTTTTCCAAGCAAGTGGTTGCATGCATCGTGTGTATAACTGTACGTGTAGCCTTTAGCTTTACAGACATCCATGTTTTCCTCCAGTGACTGGATTATATTCTATACTAACTGATAGTGTCCACATCTATCAGGAGGCATGACAACAGTTGTTTTGTACACTGATGAGTAAACAGTTTTACGTAACAGGTTATCTGACGAATTTAACTACAGATGTTGATCAAGTGAAGGTTGTCGTGTAATTTAAAGGGATAGATTGTGGGGTGTATGAGGGACTTATGAAGAGTCACTGTGTAACATACAGAACGAGAACTGGAACATCTGCTCCTGGTCTCTCTCTTCTGTCTCCCACCTCTCATCTGTCCCCCATTTTTCCTTTCACCACAACCGGCCGAGGCGGATGCTGCACAACTTGGAGTCTGGTTCTGTCAGAGATTTCTTCTTTTGTTAAAAGGGAGGTTTGATGCCTGTGCATTGTTGGGCTTCTCTTTGTAACATCTTAAAGGTTTCTGCCTTACTATGTGCAGTGCCTATACAAATCAAATTGAATTGAATTAGACACATTGTTCTGCTTTGAGAGGGGTCAAATCCCAACTGAAAAAATATCCACATTCTGTCAGATAATTGAAAGTATAACAGCTGTTCTATATATTATATTTTGAGGGACACACTGTGGTGCGGTGTCTAGCATTGTTGCCCCACATCAAGAAGGTCACCAGTTTTGATCCCGGCTTGACTGAGGATCTCACTTGAGATTGAGTGTGAGTCTGTAAAGGGTGTAGACACCGCCCACTTTCAAGAGGCGTGACTAACGGACATAGATCAAAATGCCACAGTACGCAGAGCGACTGAAAACTAGTCAACAAACATTCTTGTTGGAGTGGACGTCACTTCTCTGTCTTCATCTCTAGCGCACCAGGGGTTTGTGATTGGTTCCCTTTTTCCCCTTTATCTGAAGTTGGCCAAAAGGGCATCTGTGCCAGACGTGTGTGCAGAGTGAAATCAGATCGCTGGCAGACTCAGCTGGGTTCACTCAGGCTTGGTCGACCATGTGTGTCACTTGATTCAAGCTCTTGGTTGCATGGTTGTCGGCTGTATGTCTAGCATTAGGCCCAGGCGAGCGGTCATGGATGATGTTTACGAGTGTGAGTAACACAAGTAAACGCAAATAATCCACTGACCGCAGTTGCTATAAATAATGCAATCGTTATGAATTATTTGATTATTTTTAGTTGGGCCTTCTCTAAAGCCTCCTTGTGGTATCTAAGCAATCTTGTAAGATCATTACAAATCAAATGGCATTGAGTGAATCATAGGATATGATTCAAGTTAGTGTACAATGGTCAGTTGGAATTCCCGTCTTAATTGGTGTACAACAGAATTACATTTCTTCCATATTTTGCATTTTTATTGGCTTGTCATTCATGTGGTTCACAGCAGCACTCACTCTGTACATGTCTGACACTCAGAAAATCTTCACTGGCTTTCAGAAGCCATTACCAAAGAAATCCCCATGATTGTCATCTTTTAGATGGGACCGCACCAGTCGTACTATGTGTAACAGGCATTACGGAGCCATTTTCTCTCCTGTCACTGTTCACATCACGTCAAAGCAAAGTGTCAATTTGGTTCCAGTTCTCCTGAACACTGATTACTGTATGTAACACACTGACTCTGCATTTGTTAACTTAAAAAAAAAAAAAAGAAAAAAAAGAATTGTCCCTATAATGTCTTTATGTCTTTTTCTTGTGTTTACTGTGTAAAAAGCAAAGAGGGGAGAAAAGGGAATCCAATAGCTGTGGACAAACAGTTGATCCAGGAGACTTGGCCCCAACACAGCCGCTAATTTTAGCTCTGAAATTTGAAATGTGTCTTCTGTTATTTGAGCAGCAGTCGGGTACAAAACAGAAACCAGGAGCCATGTCTTTACAGAAAACACTCATTTGATTTCTTGTATTAATGTATTAAATCATTACAACAGGATTCAGTTTAAATCCAATTCTAGAGTACAGAAATAAACTTTTCTCACCATTTTTTGAATGCACTATATTGCGCGACGGTTGTTAACAGTTCAAATCGGTTTTCTTTAACCCTTTAAATGAATGCTAGTTCTTGATAATGTGGTAGTTCTCTTTTATTGGAGCAGTGTCGTGTCATTATATCTGACACAGTGGATGAGCCACATGACTGTAGACGCTCCTGTACATGTTGAATACTGGCCTGACATCATCACAGAAGGCTTTTGTGTTTGGTGCATGATGTCGGTGGACAATAGCTGATATGTGCACAGTGTATACTGCATTACATTAAGCGTATTCTTTGTACATGAAAACACTAAGTGTATATATTGATCTGTCCCTCGTCTGTTTTGTCGTCCGGACACTTTTGAAGTCGTCCCGTGTGATTTATACCTTTTGTGACTTGCTTTGGTGTTTTTTTTCCAATATGTGCATTTTTTTCAAAAGGTGTAAAACTGTATACTTTTTTGAAAGCAATTAAAAAACTTCTGACTCTACACATCGAAGACAAGTTTGGTTATCATTTCAAGAAACTGGACGCGTTATACAGACGGACGGACAGACAGACAGACAGACAGACAGGCAGACAGCGACGGTAGCGCAGACACTTAACCCCACGTTGCGTGTGTGAATGGGTGTAAAATGTGCTGCACATAGATAATCTGCGTGAGTGAATGGGTGAATGGCAAAACTGTAGCGTAAAGCAGCTTTGAGTGGTCATCATCACTAGAAAATCACTATATAAATACAAACTATTTACCACTTACAGATAGATAATGGAATACGACTCCAGTATTAAAGCAGGGTAAGAGGACAGATAATATGTGACGCTGTGCCAAAGTCAAACTCTAAGTATACATATTGTTAATGGAAGAGCAGAATAGTTACCCAAATGTAACACGACCAAATTACAGATTACTGAAACCAGTTGAATACATTAGCATGAATGCAAGTTTGGACATCCAGTAAAGTGTGTGCTCCACTCAGTGAGAACACACATTCTTTTGTTCTTTGTGCGTGTGCTCTCTGTTTGTCAAGAGTCACACACTTAGCCTGATATTAATCCAATTATGAATTAGCATCAAATCGACAAAGAATTTCCATCCGCTGCTGCTGCTGCTGCTGCTGCTGAGGTACAGGAGCTGTGAGTGAAAACTGCAGATGATGAGGAGGAGCGGCACAGGCTGGCAGTGGAGGGTGGAATGTAGTGGGAGGAGAGAGCAAAACTAACTATAATGTCCGACTGAAAATACAGGAACACACACACAGAGCGTATAATCCTGAGATCCATTTCTGCTTCTTAAATTGTATGTATTTCCTATAGAAACATGATAGCTGCATGGGAGTTAACGGAGGAGACAGATCCAGCTAAAAACACGGGAGGAGGGAGCACATTTGAATCCCTGCTTATACATAGGAAATATAGGAAGGTGTGCATTTGTTTTTATGAGGGTTAGTTTATGATAATGGTGGTCCAAGCTGAAATATCTGACAGATTGCAGTTCAAATTGTGTTCGACAGTTGTGACTGATGCAGTTATTTGTCTCAAACGCAGACTTGTGGAAAAGCCAAAGGTTGGCTGCGGACGGAGGGTTAACTGCTCTCTCTCCTCTCTGTGTCGGGGGCCGCCGGAGCATAGCCAGGGCCCGGGTTAACCAAGTGGACTGGATCACGTGACTGGAACTGTGCAGGTGGGTGGAAACCAACACTGAACGGCTGATGTGTAAGTGTATCTGAACCAGGTTACAGTTTTGAATGAACTGCAATAATACAAAGTAGATGTCACATACTGATGTGTGCTACATGCTACAACTACCTGCTCTTCTCAAAATGGCTCTTAATCACTTTGGCGATCCCTTATCTTTCCAGTGCACTGTCACACACTCATACTGGTCTGGTAAGTTAGGTGGGGACCAGAGTCTATGTAAATGAACGCTTTAAGTTTAAGTTTCTGTTCAACAAAGACGTAGTGAATGATGGTCACACCTAAAGCATGTATGTGCGTCTGTGTCCACTGGAGTTTAGTCCTCTCCTCCTAATGCACTGTCACACTCAGGGCTGATCCAAGCCTTCATGGGGCCCAAAGCAGAACTTGATTTTGGGGCCCCTCCTACCACCTCGGAGTAGCCTGTACTTGACTATTATTGATACTATTATTAATATAACACTATAAACTGCATATTTTTGTGGCTTAGTATCCAGCTCTACTCACACTTCTCAGTCTACTGCTGCTTGTCAGTGTTTGTACAGAATATTAATGTTAATACTCTGACATCACGTCAGTTGTGAACAAACATAAACCACTAAAAAAAACTTGAGGCAGAGTTATGCTAACGATGGCTCCTGTGCATCATCAAGCCATATTTCTAGACACACCTGAAACAATCCTGAACAGAAGACTAGAGAAAAGCATTTTTTAAAGTCTTTCCTCCATATGCCGCAGTCACACTGGACACATGGTAAATGGTCTGTATTTACTGTATATAGCGCATCTATGTGCAGCACATTTTCTATCACTCATGTTTCATACCCACTCAGCCGTCAGGAGCAACGTGGGGTTATGTGTCTTGCCCAAGGGCACATCAGCATGTAGGCATGGTGAGTTTACACACAAAGTCAATGCACAGCTTTGACTTTGACATCTACTCTGATATGAGGAGATGTCATTCACCTTTTTGTGCCATTCGCCCGAGTTAAAAAGTTACAACCTTGGCAAAAACTTTGTTGATGGTGAAAAGAAATTAGTCAGAAGATGCCAGGACTCTGTTTCATTTATTTCTAAACACAGTATAATTTCCCAGGGTGCACTACTTGACGTTCACCCGCTCTCAGGAGTCTAGTGTTCGTTTTTATTGTTGAACAAAAACAATATCTATTGGAAGTGTTCGATAGTTTTCACTAGTGTTTAGTTATAATCACTCACGTCTTGCCACATCAAAATTAGAGGACACCAAATAAAATGGACTTGAAGAAAGAATAATCTAAATAAAGCTGGCAAAATGTGTAACACAAGTCCAGGTGTAGTTATTTTAATACGGACTAAATATTTGAAACGGTAACTGCTTGAAACCTCACTGAGCACAAGCTACACAGCACGTGTCACCGTCTTTACACTTTCACTGACAAGTGAAATGACACTTGGCTGGCAGAGATCAGTGTCGCACTGTTAAGTCATGTTTGAGTGCAGCCATCAGATACAATAGAGTGATTCATCATGTTAAGAAGCCGTGAACTGAGTCAGAAGTGAGGAGAGAGAAACAACAGCAAGAACACATGCATGCACACACACACCTACACACAGTCAGTTTAACATCAGGCTGCATTTATTTATTTATTTTTATATATTTAACTTTTTGGAAACCAGACAGCAACCTGAGAGTTCAGGTTTGGCTCTTCAAATGAATTTACAAAAAAAACACCTTTAAACCAAACATTATAATTTTGAGAACTATATAATAAAATTCAACAAACAAAAACGTGTTTTTGTCATGTCGTAGCAATCATTTTTGATCCACTTTTTTTCAATCACAATAATCCATTTGAGGAGCAAAACTATTAAAGGTTATTTTCACTCTTTACAAAACAACAACAACTACACAACCTGTACAAACTGACTAGTCAGGTCAGAGGTCAATCAGGTTTTTTTCCCCCTGTGTTTAACACAATAACTTTGTTTTCAGTGTAAATTATACACTGTAATACAAACCTGCACTTCCTGTAGCAAATATTATTTTAATTATTTGAAAAGTGAACTATGTTTGAGCTGTAACTGTGATGATTAATATTACACACCAAATCATTTGTTTATTTTGTAACATGAAATCTTCTTCTTTTTTTAATACTGTAACAGCATATTTAGCAGTTGCTCATCTTTAAGCACATTCAATAAAAAAAATACATAAAATTGATTTTGTCTCAATGAATTTACAAAATCTATAAATTAATTAGACCAAATATGTCACATTTTAAAATTAATAATAATTATCAAACTGGTCATTATGAATCCATTCAAGTGATTCATTTTACGTATCAATTTGAATGAATACATTTTTTTTGGGACACTTTGGTTACACTACTGAGTGTTAAGATGCTATACAAGACATAACCAGTCACAACAGTTAGTTTCTGTTTAACTGTAAAATGACTAAATATTGGAGTGTAAGTGATGGGGAAGGAAAAAAAATACTCAACTGTCCCAACTTTAAAACGCTGAGCCAGTGACAGTACAAGCTCATTTACATTTAACTTTGATTCCATGTTGTTTAAAACATAGTTGTTATCCTTATTTACTGTTCAGGGTCATTTTCCTCAGTGAAGCAGGATAAGAGTTCAGGTCCTCAGGTCACGCAGGTCACATGATGCGGTGTTCAGCTCCTCAACTTCAGTTCTGAAGAAATTAAACAAAGACAATCCGACTCAGGAAGAGTTTTTCTGTTTCAAATACAAAACACACATTAATGTTCTGGTTTATTACAACTAGTATAACTGACACGCTGAAGAGCATAAAAAATACTCAATAAATGTGAAATTCCAATAACTCTCACCTCTTTTTTTTGGAAATTTGCCATTGGCTCACAAACTTAAACTCATAAAAGGAAACATACAGTTAAAAAAGCATGAGAAACCGACCTTTCTGTCATCCATCCATCCATATTTGACAAATTCTGGCTAAATTTTGTAAAAAAAAATTCCAAAAAAAAGCTTTGGAGGAACAATCACTAAAGTAAAAATGTGTCCTTTTCTTCTGAAGACCAAACATGAGCTTCACACCAGCAGGTCACACCCGTCTCCATTTGGACACATTGTAGCAAACTAGATGTAGACACTGGAATAATAAAAAGATAAAACTTTCTTTGATAAGACAGGCCAGCTCACTGTCTGGGCAGCAGGAACCGAAGCTTCCTTCCTAGTTTTTCAATCTACAAGTAAATTTAGGAGTGAAGCTTAGTTGGGTTTTTTTTGTACACACACACACACACACACACACACACACACACACGCCCAACGCACAGTGACAAAGAACAAAGAAAATAACTAAGACATACCTTCCTTCTTACCGGGAGGCATTTTCAAAAAACTTTGCTTTCGAGGCAACACTGCAGGAAAAAAAAAGAAAAAAGTGAAATGTTCATTTTACAGACAAACACATGATTCACCCTCTATTTTCCCTTTTCTTTCTTTGAAACCTTTGTGATGCAACAGTCAGCTTGTTGTATTTGGCTGACTGCACATTTCTTGCATGTTTACGATGACTTTTTATTCATTTATTTCCATTAAAACTGCAGCTCCATTTTTTTAAACTCTTGTGCCCGCCTGTATTTTCAAAGGATCTAAAAACAAGTGTCTGCATGCTTTTATATCTCAGAGGAGCTCTTACTAAGAAGTGGGTGTGGCCTCACTGCTGGCTGCACTCGGAGGCTTCTGTGGAGGGGGGAGTCTGGACGGGGGCTCGGGAGGCCTGACCGGGGGTCGACAAATGGCAGGTTTCTCTGCAGACCTTGTTCTGGTCAGACCTTCAGAATCTCCTGGAAAAAAGAATTACACAAACAGAAGATGAGAAGTAATTCACTAAATTAAACATGTGGTTATGTGGAGATTAAAGGTGCAATATGAAGCTTTCTGCATCACAATGTATCTATTATATTCACTATACAACTATACACTGTATAGCGGCGTACAGGTGTGTCTGGGCAAATGATGGATATTATTTCTCTATCATGACATGGTCTTTGATTTTGGATGTCGTGTTGCATTGATAATCATCATATTTATTATATTGAATAGATTTGTAAAATACACTCACTTTAATGAAATATCTAAAAAAATCTAAAATGAAATATTATATATACTGATTTAAAAAATACATGGACTAGCCAAAATTATATTTAAAAAAGCCACTTAATAATGCCTCTTTAATTTTAAGCCTAGTTATTTATGTAAGTAGTAGTAAGTATGGAGGGATTAGGGTTCTATCTGTAGACATTTATTAAAGTACTTTTATCAAGGAAGATCTTCAATTGTTCCAAAGACCTTAAAATGTTGTTCTCTCACCTTTAAGGTAAATACAAAAACAATAATTTCCCCCATTAGAGTCTTTTCACCTCAAATTTTCAAAAGCTCCACTCGCCATTGGTGTTGCCCTAATACTATTTTTTATAAACCACTAGCCTTCCAGATATATTGATTTGATTTGTTGTATATCGTGATACATATCGATATCAAATGATCAAACAAGTATTTTGTGATATTATTTTTCCCATATTGCCCTACAGCATACACAGAGAGGACTCCTCATACCTTCTCTGTGGGCGGATGTGGTCTTTTGAGATGGTTTTCTGCTCTGGAATGATGGGACTCGGCTCACATACACTCCAGATTCTCCATTTGCAGCTGAAGAGGAATCTGGCCTTTGTCTGGCATCTTCTATCTTCCCAGCGTCAGAGTCCAAATGTCTGGGTCGGGGCATCATTGGTAGTCTCGGTGGGGGTTCTTTTGGAACCATTGGAGGAAAGCTTACAGGTTTTGTCCGCTGCAAGGGAACCGGGTTCGCGGTGACTGAGCCTTCGTTCTGGCCATCTGTTCCAAAGAAACCACACAACAATTGATGCAAGGTTGCGACCACAAGAAGTGGACTCAAAAAGCAGGAGCTGAAATTGAGTAAAAAAACAATAGGTCAAATATGTCTATCAATGTGAATGGAAATGTAGTAAAGCTCACATAACAACTACCAGGCCAGATATTCAAGATGGCATAGAAATTAAGGGTTAAAGAATTCAATACACACATTTGGATGGATCACACCACATGGCCAGTTATTTTACCAAACAGTAAGTTAAGGAGTGTTAAATATCACACAACACAGGGAGGACAAGCTGCAGGTGCTGCACATTTCTCTGCCACAGTGTATGAGATGATGGAGTCCCACCCACTTAAAGAGGGGTTCAAACAGAAGGAAAATTACATGATTTAGTCTGAGGCCTTTAAATGAAAGACTAATGTGAGATCGAGCATATATGTTTATTTGGACTTCAAATTAAGAAGGAAAAAAAAAGCACATGAGGAATTTCCTATTAACAATCAAGTCAAATAATAATGATGATGATAAAAAAATATTTGTTTAGAAAATGATTGTTGTTATTTTATGGACAAACAGTGAAGCATAAAGTGTCATGAATTGATGGTGTAAAACTGATGAAGAAACATGTTAAAAGTAAATCTACAGTATCAGATCAGATCAGCACAGATGGGATAATGATGAGGACGACAATGACAATCAGGCCCAAAGAGAGACTAATAATTACTCTCTGTTTTCTGGAATTGGTCGTGACTAAGCGCTTGAAAAACACGAGCTGGCCGCTTGGAGATTGTGATGGGCTGCCGCTTTCTCGGGGTGATCCGCGGAGGAGGGACAGGTGGGGCGGTGCTGTCCTCTGGCATATAACTAAAGATCTGTAATCACACACACACACACACACACACACACACACCAAAGTTGCAGTTATACTTTGGTCCAGCAGCTAGTTTTAGAGAGTTCGTACTTTGCACAAACTGCATATTTGTTGGTTTTACTCATGTTCCATTCTAATACAATATCATATTCATTTAGAACTGCCCATTTGCACTAATTATTCATTGTTGTTGGTTTGGATTGTTTATCTGGTTAATTTTGTCCATTCCTTCCTTGCATAGCTGCAGCATATGCCCTCACACTTGTCACTTTATTATAATTTTCTATCTTTTATTCTAATATTTTCTACCTTCTTGTATAGCTGACTATATCTAACATTTTGTTTTATGTTTTATTTTCCTCACATGACATATGTTTTGCTTTTATCTCCTATTGTTCTATTTCTTTTATTTATGAGTGTATTGTAAAGTGCTATCTATATATCTATCTATCTATCTATCTATAGGAAATGAGGCAGAGGTTAAGATTTATAGTGATAGTTCAGGGTTGTTGTTTTTTGTGTGACTGTATAAGGTGTTGACACATAGCAGTGATGGCACCATGCACGCTTGTCTGCTGCCTCATGACGTAAGTTTGTGTCTCTTAGGTAAACAAAAAAAAAGGATTTCACATACTGAAACCACAAAATAACAAATTTGATGTTATTGTGCTGATGGAGGCAGCAACTGATCAACTCCTGTGTGCCGTGATATAAAACCATTGATTTTCTCTATGGACTTGGGTGCAGGAAAGTGAGCAGTTTACAAAGCCACACAAACGTCACTCTCCAGTTTGTTAAGAGGCTAATATCAGTTTTTCCTCTTATCACAGCCAGCAGCCATCTGTGAGCATGAGCTTCCATGTCCCAGGCTGGTTCCTGGTGCTGGTGATGCCACACTTTTAGAAACACTTCCGAAAATCTAAATTATCCCTTTAAAATGTCACAAATGTTTTTTCTTATATGTACTTCAAACTTAGAATGTAGTACCTTTTGGTAGTCCTCGATGAGAATCTCAACGACAATGTTTTGGAACTTGATATCCAACATGGCTGCCACAGTCTCCTCCTTCGCTCTCATCAGTGTGGGTCCGAAGACGACAGCCATGTTGGAGGGAGTCATGCGGTTTTCATCACTGTGGCTGCACACACTGTCAACAAATACAGAGCTGGGATGGAATACACTGTGCCTGACCTTTAGAAATAGACAATGACACATTAATTCAGCTCTGGTAAATGACAACGGAGCCTGTCGG
This sequence comes from Solea solea, assembly GCF_958295425.1. Lineage (NCBI taxonomy): Eukaryota > Metazoa > Chordata > Actinopteri > Pleuronectiformes > Soleidae > Solea > Solea solea. Next base: position 10,419,877 of record NC_081137.1, on the reverse strand, counting down.
CACTTACTTGACCAAGTGTTTGATGAGCATCTCCAGCATCTCCCGGTTCTTCTCTGGTAGTTTGTAGGTGAGGGAATGAATTTCACTAAGTCTGAAGTCCAGACTATCTGACTCTATAAAACAAGGTACAAAAAAGATAGACATTTTAAACAAATAGATTTGTGTAGATGTATGAGGTACTGACAGACAGTTGACAGTTCTTTGTCATTTCTGGAACTTCTGAAATATAAGTTTATAAACCGACTATTCTCCTGCACTAAAGTCCTAGAAGAAAATCAGTATTTTAAGCTCTTCGGTACAGGAGCTGCTGCTTTGCTGCTGCTCCAGCTGGTTCCCGGCGCCCTTAGAACTGTCAGCACTGACGATTTTACAATAACAGATATATTCACACTTCAAAAGACCTGAACCAAAAGCTGGCAAATATTTCAATATTATATTTATATTGTGACAAGAAGATGCTGAGATGCTTTCATTTGGGTGTGACCAGGATGGATAGGATTAGAAATGAGCAGATTCGAGGAACAGCTCAGGTTGAACGACTTGGAAATAAAGTATGAGAGTCAAGGTTGAGATGGTTGGGTCATGTGCAGCGGAGGGATGGCGATTATATTGGACAAAGGATGTTGAAGATGGAGCTGCCGAGCAGGAGGAAAAGAGGAAGACCACAGAGAAGGTTCATGGATGTTGTGAAGGAGGACATGAGGACAGTTAGTGTAACAGAAGACACAAGGAAGAGGACAGGGTGGAGGAAGATGATCTGATATGGTTTTAGATTTTGGATATTCTCATAACGTGATAAGTTACCTGTGACTTTTCCTGATATTAACTGAAATTAATAATAAATATTAGACATTAAATTATGAATATTACATTACATTATAAAATTAGACATGAGTCAATGTCATTGTTTCTAACACACGTAAATATCCTTAATTTAACATTATATAGCTAAATAAATAAACCACAGATATGAAAGGCAAGAAGTGCATTTTAAGATCATGTGATACATGTGAAAAGTATTTTTAGAGTGTATTTACAGTGTATTGTCACTCTCAAAAGAAAACTTTTCATGAGTCCAGACAAAAAACATGTGTGCAGCTTTATATCCACATATAAGGCCTCATATATCAGGATATACCTTAAAAACTTGAGCCATATCGCCCAGCCTTACAAACATACAGATTTGATTTCTATCTTGATACAGAATATATATCTCAATATTGAATGATGGATAAAATATATATGATATCACCCAGCCCTAAACTGAACTATAAACATAAAGAGGGATATGGTCACTACAATGATGTGAGACTAATAAAAGAAAGTCTCATAAAAAAAAAACTCAGGCCCTAAATGTATGAATGACTTTACCAGGAAACTGAAACCAGCAGTGGTCTAAAAAAAAAGACCACCTGTAACATCTCAACAGAATGAGGCTGATGCTTTTAGACTCATTGTCTCCTGTTTTTACTACTATGTAGCGTGACAGACCGACATAAACAGTGGAATTAGATTTCCTCAGCCTCCACAGTGATGGTAGTGCTGTCTGAAGACCTGCTGGACCTGCTGTCTGCACAGCATTGATACACAAGTGACTCTTTTGAAGGAATCTTTTCAAGGCAGAGTTGACTGTTGTTAAAGGAAAGATAACCCTGAGTGGTACTGCCTACAGAGACAATCAGAAAATCTACACAAAGCAAATGAGAAATTGTTTTTCCTCCCTATACTCTTCTATAAGTATAACAACATACCAAGATGCTATCTAGTGTCTATGACGTATAACATTAATACTGTATATAATATTTAGTACACGGTGACTCCACTTACCTACATACCACTGTTCAAGACACCTAACCCGAAGTTGCTCCGTGTGAATGCTATATGTGACAAAGTGCTGCATATAGATGAGCTGTATGAATGTGTGAGGGAATTGGTGTGAATGGGTGAGTGGCAGAACTGTAGTGTAGTCAGGACTTGAAAAATGCTATATATAAAAATATATTTGAAAAAATATATAAAAAATAATAATATATTTAAAAAAAAAAAGTAAGAGGTCAACTAACAAGGTACAAAACATAAGACAATAAAACATTGATTAACAAAAATGTATCTACTTCCAACAGTTCCAACAGCAGGGGCAGATTTTATTTGAGGGGGTAAACTATTCCATAATGTTCGGGCAGCTACTGTACATAAAAGGCTTGATCTACTTGAGTTTTAGCCTAAAAGCAACCAGTTACTTGACCTCAGTGTTTGGGATGATGTTTGAAGATGCTCAGAGGAGTAAGATGGTGCTAGTCCATTAAACGCTTTAAAAAACGACAATAACATTTTTAAATAATCCTAAAACAAACAGGGAGCCATTTTAAAAATTGGGTCCCCTTACAGAAAGTTTGGTAAACACTGCTTTAGACCAAATTGGGGTAAATTTGTCTGCCAACAGATTTTCTTTTTGCTTTCCTCTCATGTGCTCAACTGTGATGCTCAAGTACTACAGCCTGGACCTTTGAAGAGGAGGCATTCATGATACAACCTAAACCAATTTCAGCTCTGAATCATTTTCCAAACATGTCTTACTTGCAGCACACATGAGGTCCCTGTGAAGACCGTAGGTCATCAGAGGTTCAGACAGACTCCTGTGGATTAAAAAAAAAAAAAAAGAGTCACATGAAAAACCACACTGTAATACACCTAAACTCATTTGTTATTCTAATATCAGCGAATTGTTTTATTTTTATCAAGGAAAATACTGAGTTCATTAGAATAACAAGAGCTGAGTATGATGTTTTGTTCAACTGAGATGCAATTAATGACCGTTTACTTATACATGATAATATAATATGATTTCATTAAAATACATCTGGGGTGTACAAAACATTCAGATATTTATAATGGTTCATATTTAGAACAATACAGTGTATTAACAAAAGAAAATGTCCAGTTGTTCCAATTCCTCATTGGTCAGAGCCAAAATATTGATCTGGATAGCATCTGGACACACAGAGTTGCTGCTGATACTCTCCAGCCATCAAGTATTCAAAATTTTGAGCTCCATTTGCTAAATTTAGCAAAAACGCAGCAAATTCTAAAATATAAACATGAATAGCGGCAAAACACTGGTTATTCCTAACGGAACAAATTACTAACTCAAGACACTGCTAGCATCATGTTTGGAAACTTTTAATGCATATACGTAATGCACAATGAACTCCTAAACCCCTTTTTTTTTAGGTTTGAACCAGTGTATATGTATCAGGTTAATGTTATTTGTTGATCCAGGTGCAACATCTTCAGTTTAGTCTATTGAAATTATACATGTGTTATACACGGTGTATCTTCTGCATCTCTCTGGTCAAACACCAGCTACTGCATTCAAATTGGGCCATTGTTTTTTCTTATAGGTCATGCTTGTGTCACTGATACACGTTTTCTTAACCCTCTGATCGGCATGAGGCTCGTTGTCCCAAACTGCACCTCCCTTTAGAAATGCCAGAGCTGTTGGGTCATTGTGTTTCACTCTCCACCTCTTGGAGCGATTGAGAGGCTCGTCTCAGTGAACACCTCCCACAGCTGCGACCTCAGTGTCAGATTTTACTACCAGACTACGCCCCCTGCACTGATTCTCATTCTCCTTCCCTCCTCTTCTTGGCATTTTTCAAAATCAGGCATCGAGTGGCGTTAGCCTCAGAAGAGTGGGTTTATATAACTACTATTATATAACTACTTTATGAAATAGTTATTAAAAATCCGGCAAATCTTTTTTTACATATTTTCATGCTATTTCTTGTTATTTTGTTGCACCAAAAGGTATGGGTATGGGCATAGATCAGCAGGACCTGTGTCAGTAGCAAAACCAACAAAATCTTGACAGTGTATTCACTCTGATCCCAATCAAAAATCTGTCTCCTGACCAAATTACATACCTGACCATGCATGATCTGAACCCACAGCGACAAACCCATCCCTATGAACGTGTCTCATTGGTATGTTAAACAAACACACACCTCAAATAAAACTTCAATGCACTTGCAATGGTTTTAATGTCCGAGTCGCTGCTGTGGAGGTCCACGTCTGCTGGGTTTGTGGGGTCTATGAAAAAGCAAGTCAGAAGAAACAAGCAAAACATATTCAATGCTATTCAATTCAATACACATTCAATTAAAATGTGTTTTCTATGATCTACAGCTGAGAACCGATTGTTATCCAATCTGCCAAACCACATTGGAAGGTGGTCGGAGACACATTATGACCACATAAAACAGAAGTGTAAATGCAATATGAGAGGGGATAAATGTTCTGTAAGTCCAATACTCTGATCTTGACTGACTCTGCAGGATCATCATCTGTCTCTATAGCTGCTACTATACAGTATCTCCACGGTCATCACTGTAGTGCATTCTGATGCTGAACAGTTTGTGTAGAGTGGGATTGATTAAAAAAAAAAAAAACAAGTCACAATTAAAACCACTTTATGATTTTTGCCGTTTTGATTTTTGTGTTATGTTGCTTGTACACAATCCACAATCTTTGAGTCTTGTTCTTCTGTCAGAGATTTCTTCCTTTTCTTCCCATTTTGAATGATTGTGTTATTGATGTTTTGTGTGATTGTCTTTTTTTTTATTTTTTTTTTTACAGTTTGTATTATTGTGCATTTGTTCGTACAACAAAGATTGATTCCTGAATTTGAAAGTCTAAATAAAGACTTAAATAAAATATTGAAATGTGAAACGGGCATCTGCAGTAAAACTAATGTTCTGAGAAGAAGGCACAATTTTAAAGTTATGGACCACAAAATCAAAACAATAAGTTGAACAAAAAAATCATGAACAAAATCACACAAACTTCCTAAAAAGCTGCAGAACCAGTTTAGTTGTAGAATCAGGTAGATGAGAGGAACAAAGTGAATGGACGGACGTAGCACATGTTCACAGGCTTATTTCCTTACCAAAGAAAGCATTTAAAAGCTTCTGCACTTGGATGTTGCTGCCAACTGTTCTGTACACTCCTTCTTGTGTCACTCCTGGAAAGAGGAGAGAGAGAGAGAGGGAGGTAAGGAAAAAAAGGGGTGTACTCTGGACAAATACAGAGCTGTGGAGTCTGCATGAGTCTGAATTAACATACAGATGTTCTTTCCTGATTATGAACGCTTCATTTAACCATTTAGTCTGAAAACGAACAATAGTCCATGCTTGAATCGTGTCGAATTACACGCTCATGGGTTGAGCAATTAATTCCATTCTTTAAAGATAAATCACGCCAGTGGAGAAACATAACATGACTGGAAAATTATAAGGGTACATTTGCCTTTAAGACAGGGCTCAGATGCTAAGCTGAGATCGTGCATGAAATAATAAGAAAATCATTTTTTTTTTTAAATAGAAAACAGACCTAATAGGACCACCACATAGAATAAGCAATGGATAAAGATGTGATGATTAAAGACCCTTATTCCAGATGACTACATTTCCAGTGAATGGCATTTCTCCCCTGAGAGCAGCCTGCAGAGCTGGCATCAAAATGATTAGCCAATGAATCAACTGTGCCCCCTTGAGGCCATGAAGGTAAAATAAGTGAACTCCAAGCCTTTGATGGAAACCATTTACCTTTCGATTCAATGTAGTTGATGCACTTTCGCACAAACTTGAATCCAGTTTCATTCAGCTCCACTGTGACATAAACAAAGACATGAGCAGGTGATGAATGCATGAATACAGATGATGTCAGTGACTTTAAGATGTCAAGCAGACATCAGTGTCAGCATCTCAACTTCAGACGGCCGACTTACTTTCAGCTTGTTTGTGAATTGGGGAATGATAGATCTGAAATGAGAAAAAAAAAATGTAAATGGAAAGAAATTGTGGAGACATTTGCCACAGCCTGATTTATGAAAAAGAACCAAAAAAAATAAATAATATTGATGATGGTATATCAGAAAATATAACCCTGCACCACTGAAACAAACTTCCAGGACAGCTGAAGGGAAGAGTTGCACCAATTTTTCAGTTATAATCTACTTGATTATAATAATATATACACAGAGAGAGGCAAAAATTGGACAAACTGCGGCAAAAACTGGTTGTAGATTTTATGACACTGGAGCTTCCTGTTGCACGGTCTCACAAGAGAGAGTTAAGAATATTGTTCTGAAGCTCTCTAATGCCAGGATCAGACTAAATGATATTTTTGTCTTTCACGATGGCTACCATGTCAGATTATTAATAACAGTGGCACAGATTCTTGCTGTGTATTGTTTAGGTGACTAGTTACACTACAAGTGTGACCCCGACCAATCACTGTCATGGCAGTTCATAGGTCACTGGGGAGGCAGAGGAAGGAGTTGTCAATCATGGTTACCAAAAACATTGTCAGCGATGCTCACAGTCTTGTGCTGAGACACAAAAAAGGAAAGACAGAAAAAAAGATTGTGGACCCATTCCTGTGTGTCACAAAGAGGATAGTGTGGACTATCTGTCCTTCAGAGATAACAACAGAGCAGCAGCATCCTTTTTCCCATGTTTATGTCTGTATGTTAAACCACGTCAGAGCACTCGGTTATCCTATTGGTCACCACCCAGGAGCACAAACCTGCCAATGAGACTCAAACTAAAATTGAAACAGAAAAAAAAACAAAAACACAAAAACACCCAAATTTACCAAATTAATGATTTTGATCTAATCAGTAATGACTGAGGTCAGTGTCAACTACAGAGCAGCTGGAGATGACAGTAGACTCCACACACCAGAGTGAGAACACATTTATTACTCATAAATGACTTGTCATGTCTGTGTATCCGTGTATTTTCAGCTTTGTTTAGTGGGGAATTTTTTTTGACTCTTTCACATTGTTACTTTAAATATTTTTTTTCCAACGGCTGAAGAAATGAAAATATTGCAAAGTTAAATATCTGCCAGGGAAAATATCCGTTTGGGGAAAATATCTGTTTTGGGGAAAATATCTGTTTGGGGAAAATATCTAACTGTGATTTTTCTTTTAACATTTTTGAATAATAATTTTCAGTCAATCTTTAGGTCAATATTCATTTTAAGGGTGATGGAGCATTACCAAATGTTAATGAGCATTAAAAATATTAACTGTCTCTGCCAAAACAAATATGCCAAATCATCCGCTACGGCAACCCCCAAAGAAAATGAGGTGAGGATGTGCTGTATTGCTTTTTTATGCTCGCGCTGCGTACAGCAGAAATATTGTATTGTTAACTTAACTGTCAACCATTATAGAGGTTTTCTTTGGCTGATGCCGATCTTTAGAAATCAGTGCAGCCGATGATATGACGGCAATTTGTTTATTTATTTATTCATTTATTTCTTTGGACTACTATAGACGATAGTCATAATAGATGTAGCACAAATTAGGTCATTGTTGGAGTAGAAATATTTGTTTACACAAACGCAATCACTGATAAAACACTGTCTCCACACAGGAGTCACAGAGCTCCACAAAGAGGCGGCTCTGGTTTCTTGTGAGGTTGGGCTGTTTGTCCATATATAAATGCTCTGCCCCCTCACTAAACATGTCCATGAGGTGACATAGGGAAGATGGAGGGAAATGCTAACAGCAGCATTGGATGGGAAGTTAACTACAATATAACCAAAAATGACATTACTGACAGCAGCTATCATCACTACAACCATTACAGCTCAACTGTTCCACTACTTTTCCCATATATTTTGTTCTCAGCTTCAGGGTAGAAAAAACAGATGTATGGATGAAAAGATATCGAGGCTTCATTTGTTTTTTATCCCATGATTGAATGACTTTTTATTCCACTGAATTGAAAGCAGATATTGGAAAAGCCATTGCAAGCATTTTGCTCTTTGTCCCACACCTTAATGCCAAATAGTATAAAAACCTTTACTGGAAAAAGGAAATGACCTGAAAAGGTAGAATTACATTTGTCGTTTTGGCTCGTGGGTTAATGCATATCCACCTCTTCTTGGTCTGGAAATGTGACAAATTTGCTCAGAATGTCATGAATCAACTGTCTGTGCTGAATCCAGCATGTTTTTTTTTCCTCCACAGCCCCAGGGGATGTATGAACACTAAGCCTCTTAAATAATGGCCAAAAATGTGTCTTCTAGATCTGCATTTAAATGTTATTTTCATTGTGGAATCAGGTGCTGATATTCTTCTTGATTTATTTAAAAGTTGTGTTGTTAATAAAACATTAAAAAAATAGTAAATCAAACATGACTTTGTTTAAAACCAAGGAGATGTCTGCAGGAAATCCTTTTACCCTCAGTTAAGAAACAACAACCAGTCAAAACTTCAGTTAGAAAACTTTAGAATAAATAAATAAATAAATAAATAAATAAATAAATAATTTTTTTATTCATTAATAGGAGCTGGCCATTTAATCATCAATCATTTTGAAAAGTGATTAATTGATTTGAGTTTTAAGTACTTTGGTCTTTCAGCTTCTTGAATAATTTAGCTTTTTGAAAAAAAAAAGACTTGAGATTTTAGAAACAGATCAACATGTTTTCAACATGTTCTTGCATTTTCTAAACCAAACTAACAAATCAATTAATCGAGACGTAATCAACAGACTAATCGACCACGAAAAGAATCCCTATCTGCAGCCCTACTACACTACATGACCTTTAATAAAGATATTATTAAAGGGCACCACTTAGAGTTGATGCTCATCCACACTGAATGTGCAGAGATCTGCAGACTGCAGAAGAACAAAGCAGTGAAAATATTATTGTGAAATTGTCATGATACAACAAATTAAATGAGGAAGTGGTACAGGAAGAGGGCACTGAAAACTGTGCCTTCTGTAATTTTCACATCCTACAACTGCATGTGTTTTGTCCACAACTCACATACCAACCACTAATAAACCGTCTGATGCGACAACTGCAGAGAAGCACTAAAAGCAAAGTCATCATTATAGCTGCATGAAGGTAAAGACCAGGGCCACACCATGGAAGCAGAGGTTTGGCAGATCAACAAGCTGCCAGTTACTGCAAGACATTTCCTTTCCATTATTCAAAAGAACAAAAACAACACACTAACTGCAAAATTAAGATCAGCTAGGGGCCAATATTAAGCGGCACACTGCTGGATTATGGTGCCATTATTATTTCATGTCCATACCCAAGTGAAGAAGACCTAAAATAAAAGATTCTGTAAAGCAAATTCAGCATTTCTTGTCTTTACACATTTTATGTTAGAAAATAGTGGCTGAGAATGTGTGAAAACAAATGTAACAAATAACAAATGTAGAGTAATTGTTTTAGGTGTGTCTAAAAATTAACTAAAAGGTTGGGAAAATTCTGCCAATTTGTTAGGGGACCCCAACCCAGACTTTGTAAAAAGCTGCATTATGATGACATAATCAACAATTATCGATACTTACCTACCTCGTTTAGAAAAACCCAGCATTACAGTCGTGGTGGCTGTACATTAACTTAAGAGTGCTGATTAATGTAAAAAAAAAACTGAAACTTTCCCCCTAAGTGAACACGTTCATCCTGAATGCCACATCCAAAAGTGGTTGGATGTGGCATTCAGGACACATTCAGACCTGAACTGCCTGAGTATGAACTGCTTCTGATTGGATTCAGGATAGATATACCAGGTTTGAACAATAAACCACAATAAAGCAGCAGTAGGTAAAATGCTACTTTTCTCAATGGACTTTTATGCAGTTTACAAATTTCAGCTTTCAGGTGGAAAAGACAAAGCACAAAATATAGTCTTCAAATAGGGTACACTTAAGCGGGTGCAGTTTTTATTACAATAAAGGAGAGAAACATCCAACTTCGACTGTTGAGTAGTAGGGGTTGGCAATAAAATCGTGAGCTCAAAATAATGATAGTTGTTAAAATATTTCACAAAATTTCAGCACTGAAGTGCTACTAAAGTATTTACAGTTCACAATAAAACTTGTGGCCCACTGGCCAGAAGTTTGAAACCTCTGTTTTATTAGGTCAGTCTTTTGTTAAGTGGCTGAAATGTGTTTTTTGTCCCTAGTCCCTGCTGGCAGCCATGTTTTCACTGAGTGTGTGCTTGTGGTTGCATACTGCACAGTCAGCACTGACTGTATCCGTAACTCATACAGCCACTCTTTATAAAACTTGAACTATCATTTCAACAGAGGTGTCATTTAAACAAATTAATGATGCTATCATTAAAACACATAAATAAATAAATAAATAAATAAATACTCTCCTACTTTCCTGACTCATTTCTTTCACTTCGTTTCAATTAATACATGTTGTGAAGATAAAACACATTTAAATGGGTGCAATCCAATTAGGAAACTGCAAATGACAAATTAATTTTGTAGCTTCTGACAAAAAAAATCTAGGGAATGTATTTATGAAAAAAGTGTGTACAGGTTGTGACATGAAGACTGGAAACATTAACTGAGGCTGGGAGCTTTATGTGTGAGATCAGTTGCCATGTTACAGTCCACAGAAATGACCCTAAATATAATTAATGATGAGAAATGAACTCACAGGCTCTTTTCCATCCATGGCCTCCATCCACATCTTCCTGTCCTCCTCTGAAAGTGCCTGGAAAGTAACAGGCGTGTTTCTATGGAAACAATCATAGAAAATGTAATTAGAGAGGCAAAGGTTGCAACGAAATTATTCAGTCCTAGGATGCACTGCTACTGTTGCTAACCAGGGTGAGTATTTGGCTTTTCAAAAGCTTGTGCATGTCATGAATCACGCACAAACATTTCCAAGTAAAACAGGGTGGACACATGAACAGCACCACTACAAGAAGAACAACATGGAGTAACTGGGTCACCTGGTTTGAGCGTGTGCGCGAATTGCGCGTGCAGTGATGGCAGCGGGAAATGGAGATAAATAAGAAAAGCATGTTAGGATGATGAAAACACCACTGATGCAATCTGTCTTTCTAGAGATGCAACAAAATCAGGTGCCAAGTTTTAAAGCTTGTAGGCAACTGAATGAATTGTTAACTAAAACAACTGTGCAGCTTTAAAGCCATGTCTTCAATGATTGAAAAAATAAGCAAAAAGAAAATACAGTAAAAGAGATGTAAAAACTATCATATATATTGTATTGATGTGCACAAACTTTTATGGAGAACAATTTAAAGGTTGCATGAGGTGCCGACTGCATTGTGCACCTCCCCTGTACTGAGAGCTTGCTCACTCTCACTGAAAACATGGCTGCCAGCACAAGGAAAACTCAAAACCAGCTAGAGCTAAGATATATTAAGAACACGTTTGACACTTTATCTCACCATTAGATAGCCCTTTCTTGCTGGAAACTTAAGTTAGTGTCAGTTTGTAAACCACTCACTCTCCAGAATTCAGGGCATGTGAGCAAAGTGGAGCAGGAGTGAGTGCTGATTTAGCCTGGCTAACCACCAGAAGGTGAAGATTTCATTAGGTGAGACTTTAGTTAGGTGGCTAAAATCTGTTTTTCACCTGGAAGCCATGTTTCAGTGCGAGTGAGTGTTTGTATCTCATGCTGGATCAGGTTCTCGCACTGGGAGCATTTCAAGGACATTCAGGCAAAGGGACACTTGACCTGAATCGATGACTAACTAGACAGTGCAGCATGTAGGCAGTGCTGCCATTGAGTCATTATATTGTTGTTCATTTCACACAAACAAATGACTTATTCAACATTCAGACACTTCCAAGCTCTTAATGCACAATTCAAGAGGCTTTTAAACATTTTAAAAGGCCGTGCTGACATGCAGAGAATTTCCACACACACACACACACACACACACAAAGAAGTCTCTATTATAATGTATTCAGTACTAAGTGACCTGCTTATATAAATATGAGCTTCTTCTCCCTGAAATCACCGTTTGCCATCTGTCTGCTGCATGCACTGGCTGCTTAGGGATTGTTTGGGCTACAGTCCATTTAGCCCTCACACTGTGTCCTTGTAAACCACCTGGTCACCTCGCCCCCCAAACCTGTTTATCCCACAGGGCCCTTGTGTTGCCTCATCTCACAGTTTCTCAGATTTGTTTGTGCTAACCTCTCGATAATTTCCACGTCAAAGCAAAAGCGCTTGTCTATGGACTCTGTCTTCCGGCGGATGCAGGACTTCATTGTCAGCTGCGTGGGGCCCTACGGGGGGGGGGAAAAGGAGTGTAAGTCAGAAAATGGTCAACATGCATCATGGATGATGAGAGTAGAGAAAGCTTATGATATACGGTATAAAGTGGCTAAAGCTAGTGGTGGTGTTTTGTCTGTGCCTGTGTGATAATGCTGCTGTCGTTAACATCACAACTGGGAGTGACGTCCCCCCTGAGTGCACCAGGTTTCATGGACACCAATGTATCTTTACACACATTGCACCCCCACCTGTTGCTGATATACTGCACTTTACATAGGCTACATTACCCCCTCCCCATCATACACACTACACACTTTCACAGTTGAGAAAAAGATGTAGTTTGCTGTTATACAATAGTATTTCTATATATGTAACTTTATATCAACAGTTTTAAAATTGATATTTAATTATATTCTATTTTTGTAATCTTAATTTTTTTGCCTGAGCAGTATCCTTCTGCTGCCAGTTTACCTTAATAACTCGCCACATCTCCGTTGCTACAATACACAGGATTCACAGTGAATCGGACGACCTATTAAAAGTGCCCCTTTTCTGTGGGATAGTAATTTACAGTCTGTGCATAGCAGTGGTGGATGCTGATCTTTGAAACAGGGGAAGCTCATTTCAGGTCCAGTTATTTATACATATGCAAATTAACAACTAGAACAAGGAAATGTGATAATTATGTAAAACTGAAATGTTGTAATAGTGATTTTATTTACAGTGCAAATGAAATTGGGCAATATTACCAAGCCAATAACACACTACGACCAGCTATTTGTCTCAAACTTCCCCGAACTGAGGCTGAAAAAGCTCCACTGTGTATGTTTCTGCAAAACTCTTAATCGAAAAGCGGATTCTGCCTTTCAGACAATTCCTTTAATCATCAAAATAAAATGATGAATACGAAAATCACATAAGACGACCCCTCATACGCGATAAATAGTTGATTCTAATCACATTCTAGTGCATGTTTAGAATTTAAATGTAAATACAACACATTTTAGAGAAAGCTGAGCTTCCCTTGCTGTCTTAGAGCAACCGTGACTGGTGCATAGTGAATATATATTATATATATAAGATAAATCCGTGATAAGATTTTGGATTGTATAAGATTTCAAATTTTTATAAGTCTAATATCCGATTCAGTGATTTTGACTAGTATCGGACCAACACTGATATCGAGTATTGTATCAGCTAGTTCTGACTACAAATGGAATGCATCGACAGTGGCCTTGAGGTGCATTCAAGAAACCATGTAAATTTCATCACTGACTACATTCTTGCTGTCTCATCACTGAAGAATAAAGAACTGTTTTTTTAATTGATGCATTCATTGTTTATTCATGCCTGTTCCTAGAGTGACCGATGGCATCACAGATGTGTGTGACGTAGGTGCACTGTATAGAAGAGTGGTAATTTCAACAAGAAAATGCCAGGGGGTGGTCATTACACATGAACGCCCCCTGATGTCTAAATGGAACGCACCATAATGAGCCAGCTTTTTACCTGTTTAGTTGTAGGCTTCTGTTCACAGGGAACCATGACGAGCAGTCTCCCGTCCTTGTGATACTTGCAGTAATATTTGACCCATGTGACGCCCAAAGCCCCTGTGCAGAGACAATCAAAAGTCTGTAAAAGATATAAACTCCTGTGTTGTAAAACATGCTGAACACAAAGTCTGAATGATTTGGGATTTTTTTTTTCTTCTGTGATTTGATTTGCAACGTATATATATTTTTTATGTCAAGTCTCAATTAAAGCTTAAATTTAAACTATCGTCAAAATATTTCACAAAAATTAACCTATTGTCAAATTATTTCACTAAATGCTGATAAAACCTTTCATCTCCGCATGACTCTCTTTTTCTCAGTAAAGCTGTGTTTAGATCTCCTGTCGCACAGCAACATTCCCACACTGCACACTGGAAGTGTGCAGTGTGGAAGAGGAACAACAGCGATACTGGAAGAGGAACAGCGACAATGCACTAGTAAAACAGGTTGGAGTATGATTGAAAACAAAGATGTGCCCACAGAAATTTTCAGAAGTTAATACTACCGCTCAAAGAATCCGATCATTCAGCAGTTTGACATGCAACCAAAGTCATTTTTATTAAGTGTACCGTCAGAGGAGCAAAGAAACAGAACTTATTCACATGTACAAACTTGCACTAAGATTACTTATCAAAATATGTGGCAATGAGTTTAATAGTTGAGCTCTATTGAACACTTACACTTCTCCTGACAGTACAGATAACCCTCCATTGGCAGGTAGTTGTGCATTTTACAGATCTGGGACGGATGTCTCATTCTCCTCATCAGCTCCTCCATCTCCTCACGAGTGCTCTCATAGTGGTTTCGTGTCTGCAGACAAACCCAGACAGCACTTCATAAACTTACAGTCATTGAAATAAAAGGATAAGCATCACTAGTTGCCAGTTACTTACATTCTGCAAGCTGAGCTGCAGCTCCTGCTTATAAGGCATGAAGTCCTGTGTCATCTCCACCGTCAGGTTGTTGAGTGTTAAAATGCTGTGAAGAAACGCCAGCACCTGACCAGCCAACACATGAATTACATTACTTAGGGATCACTGCCAAGAGCAGTCAGAGATAATGATTAATTTGGTAAAGAATTAATAAAAGATGACGAGGATTCAAGTTTAACTAGATGAGTAAACAGTGTGTTATGGGTTGGGAAATTATGAGACAGATAATAGTCCACTGGAATCTAAAAATAAATTAAAAAAAACAACTGCTGCGCAATAGACATACTGTATATTAGGGGCCTTACACCTTATTAGGGCTGGGAAATATATCGTTATTTTATCTATATTGTGGCACAAGATATTGTCTCTCGATTTTAGATATTGTCATATCGTGATAAGGTATCATCATGTTTATTATCTTTAATACATTTGTAAAATACGCCAAATATTATAAATCAAATATTGCATATATTGATACATAAAAAATACATGACATCGACAAATTTCTATTAAAAATAAAGTCACTTAATAACACTTCTTTCACTTTTGGACCATATTTATAGGTAATTTCATTTTTTCTAACACAGGCATGTGTGTAACAACTAATATCAATTTGAATCTGGAAACAAATTGTGTCCCAAGAGATGTTTAGTAAATTAATTATAACTTCATATACACATAAATCTCAACTAAAAAGGTCAGAAGAATTCAACAAATTTGTTTGGGGACCCAAAAAAATCTTCCTTTATTATGAAAGGTAATAAGTATATTTTAAGATATTAAAATACACTTATTAACACATTAAGGTAATACGGATCATCATAGATCATAGAATGTATTTATAGTGTATTGTCACTTTCCAAACATCTCAAAAGAAAACTTTTCAATTTTTCATCCCATTATCTCGTATATCAGACATGTGTCAGTGTGGTTGAGTGTTTTTAGTTAAGTATAATCTATAGTATACTTTTTCTTCACTGTTAATTCAGATAATGATATTTCATCAAGTTTACAGCCATGATGTCATATGAACACTTCAGCTTATAACAGACAAAAAAAAGATGACAAGCTGTGCAGAAAGAAGAAAGACACAAGAGAAAGTGCTTATCTTGTGTTTTGAGGAAGTAGGTTGTAAAATGCATTATCATTTATCATAATCACATCCCATCTGGTGAGTTTGTATTACCCATCTCCTCCCAAGAAGACTGGATACTTACTACTTACTTTTCTTTATTTACCTCAGCCAATGAGATTATGTTTTTATCATTTTTTTGTGATGGGTAGTTGATCCATTAAGTATGCCCCTTTTCAATGTGGCTAAAGAAAAAGTATCCAATTTTCAATAAATCTCTTATAATGGGAAAAACTTAAAAAATCATATCTCTGTCAAAACTTGTCAGATTTAGAACTTTTATCTGGATCTGATCCAGATTTCGGATTCAGTTTAAATTAATTCAACATCTTTTAGTCGCATTTAACAAGTCTGGATATATCTCACTTTTTGTCATGTTTATGTAAGATGGTAAAGGTAAGTTAAGAAAAGTTCCAACATGTGCCGATATGTAAAACACAGGTGACAAATGGCGCTTTTGCACTACACAGTTCCAGCACGTTATTTTTTTTTGCTTTTCCATTAGTGATAGTACCTGGTACTTTTTTGTTATCTGCTATGGCGAGGTTCCAAGTGAGTGAGAAATCCTGAATACATGCGTCAATCTTCAACATTTAGCAAGGAAATGTCTATCTAATCTCTACATCTATTTAGCGGGCGCACTGCCAAAAGCAGCAATCGTGAGTGTGAGATTATTTCATTAATCTTTTTAATTAACCAATCTATTTATTCAGTAGGTTACACCGAAAAGAACTGCTTCACAAGTGTTTCGCGTATTAAACGTCACAGCAGTTTAATGCAGCATGCCATAATGACTCCGCCCACATTGAGGAGGTACTATAGTAATAGAAAACGATCGATCCTGGAGAGATCTGCAGAGTCTGTGTACTCAGGAGTTTGTGCTCAGGAAAACAACAGGAGACTTATTTTGTGAAAATGGTTTCATGTGCACAACATCGGCCCTGCCTCTGTAAGAAGTCAGTGGGTTTATTATGGCAAGACATAGAGATGGATTTGCTTCTTTCGACATTCTAAAATGATCTTGTCTGATTGTGTATATGAGGTTAGTGGACTGTAGAAGCTTAACTGCCCTTCGGGGATTAATACAGTTTTCCCATTAATTCTTCAGCTACAGTATATACACCTGGTTATATTGTTTTTAAATCCTACTTTTAATTTTTATTCTATATTCATTACATTTTTTTGAATCCCATGATATTTTATTTCTTATTTTTTATTTTTTTATTTTATTTTTCATTGTCTTTATTTTTGTTAATGTTTTTAAATCACACTTTTTTTTAATTCCATGTTAACTTCCAAATGGCTCTGTAATGTATCTTATGCCTCTGTAAAGCATTTTGAATTGTCTTATGTATGAATGGTGCTGTATAACAAAAGATGTCTTGCCCTCTGTAAAAACATTAAAATAAACATTATCTGATTTGTTTTGATTTGATTTGATTTGATTAAATTAGATTAGATATTATTGATCCTGCACTGGGGAAATGTACTCGTCACAGCAGCAAAAAAAGGTCAGTGGTGGACAAGACAAGACGGGGTAATTATGCAGTGTATTTTCAATAGTAAAATAAACCAACAATTAGTACCTTTTAAGTATTTCTTATTAAATGTTACTTCTTTGCCTTTATTTTGGGTGATTTCAGTGTCAAATATTGGATACTGGCCAAATTTCCTTCATCTCTCTTTACGTGTGTGGGATGAAAAAGGAGGAGGGTGTGTGACTACATGCTTCACTCACAGGCTCCACTATGTCAAATTTCTTCTTGTCCTGCACCTGATGGATCTGGTAAACGTATTCCACTGAGGACTCGCAGAAGTTCACCCGCTCTTTGTCTAACAGATCATCAGCCTGCAGTGAAACAAAGGGAAATGTCAAACTGTGGCTTTCAGCTCTTTATGTTCACTTCATGACTGATGAAAAGAAAAAAAGTGCATGTGGCTGTACCTCTTGAAGCTGACTCTCTTTTTTCTTGGCAGAGAGATTTAGGTGTTTGTCTAACTGGGAGTAATATTTTTCACTCTCTTTCTCAAACTTCTTTTTCTTCTCCTGCAGGACATATGTGTTAATTGGGAGGATGGAGAAGATAGGCATGAGGTTAAAACAACATTTTTTTCATCATAGTAGGCTGAAAAACATAAAATTAAAACTGTGGACTATCAGACGCTTTTTTAAGATTTGGCATGATCTTACAAATGCAATCATCTTTCAGTTGAGAGGAAAATTAGGTTTTTAAATGGTGACAATCAAAGACATTTATTTTGTATTAAATAAAAAACTTCAATCAGTATTTTTATATTAAATTAGCCAAAATACTGAATAACCACTTGTTACTAAGCTAGCTCATGTTTTCTTACTTATACATCCTAGAACTAAAAGTAGTTCTTCTAAATAACATGTTTTGTATTACAGCAAAATCAATTTTAAAAGATATGAAATCATTGTCATGAACACCTTGGTCCTTGACTGATTTATGGAAATGTTGGTTCAGCTTGTGGATTAAAAAAAGAAAAGAAAAACATATAAACACAAGTATTATATGTGAGAATAACACAAACATGTAATGGTGAATAAACAAAGTAACATCAAACAGTTTCTTGGTTACTTTCAATGCAAAATATAAACTGACTGGACTTCATACCCAGCACGTTCTGTCAAAGAAGAAGACAACATTGGTATATTACTGTTCTTGAGCAGGTGGACAGTTTCACACATATGATTTGAGGAAGTTGTGTGTAACATCCTGTTCAGTTTGTGCAAGCCACTGTTCAGTGTTTGTTTTGTGTGTGTAGGTTTGAAATACTGACATATTCAAGATTGTTTCTCCTGGAGCTAAAAACCATTAAGACAGAGGCTTGCATTAAAAACATAGCTGCCACTTAACAAAAACTTAAGCGTACAATATCTTTAAAAGTAAGTTTGCCATTTTATCTTGCCGTTAGACAGCTCTCTCTGTCTCATTTATACCTCACAGTGACACTGAACCGACACAGGAGCTGCTGGTCTACTGCTGCCTCCTTTGGCAGGTTTGTGTCACTGATTTTATTCTGAATAAAGGATTTCAAACAATGAAGTCACAAATTAACACATTTGAACTTACTGATGGAGGCAGCAGGGGATCAGCATCACCTGTGTGAGGTGATGTGAAATCAATGATTTTCTCTATGGGCTTTAAAGCACCAAACCACAGAGAGAAAATCAACAATTATCACAGGTGAGTGAGTGGTTTTTAAAGTGACAAAACTTAGATTTCCACTCAGAAAAGGCTAAGAGTTAAAATGGCAAACACTTCCTTAAGATATATCATACACTTAAGCAGGTGTAGATTTTGTTGTATATTATTTGGTTAAGTGAGTGACTAAATGTTTTCCTTGCGTCCGCAATGGCAGCAATGTTTTCACATAACAAGCCCCAACGATTACATTTTTTGACACACTTCCCTTGGGGTTCCAGGGTAAAACAGTACAGTAAGGTCAGGGTGGAACTAGACCTGCTTCACCACGACAGCCAGCTGACTGGGCGACAGAAAAATGTCGTTCCGTACTGCTCAACACAAGCCTGACCTGTTTTACCATTCCAAACAGTACGGTATGGTACTGTACCAGATGATGGAAACACAGCACATGTCTCAAGAGGGTTCTCAGCAACCCAATGGAGCAGAACAGGAGTTCTGATGCTGACCCAAAAGTTAACTATGCACATGAATGGAGCACAGGTTACTTGAGAAGCAGTGGGATCAGTAAAACGCTCACCTTCATTACTCCGATTTGCTCTTTTCTGAACTTCTCCAAAGGCTTGATGAGAAGATCTGAGGCATTTTGAACCTAGACATGTAAACATGGATCAGCTGTTACTGTGATGCAACTGAAACTTCACATATTTGACAGCAAATCAGTCGTACACATAGTACTGTTTAATTTTTAACCATGGACATGTCGTATTATTGGCTAACACTGGCTACCCTGAGATATGCTTGCATTTTCCAACTTCTCAACTGGAATGCGGTGAACTTGGGGGTGACATCACTACCAGTTCTGACTTTCGACCCCTCATCCTAATAATATAACATGTCTTCACCTGTAATAATTAACCTTGTTGGAAACTGCTTTTGTCCCCATAAGGAAGACAAGTCCCCATAATGTGATTGTGTAAACAGATTTTGGTCCCCACAACATGAGTAATACTTGGAATGAACAATTCATTCCATTCATTTGGACAGCCTAAACAAAGTGTGATCCGTAAGGATACACTTTGTTATAACACTTATAGGACCATAACCAGCTAATGACTAACCCTAACCTTAACATTAACCCAAATCTTAGCCCTGAACTAAACCAGTTCCACAGAAATAAGGTTCTGCTTCATTAGGACCAGAACTACTGGTCCTGACAAGGTCAGTGTTGTAAATGGTTCGTATTTATATTGCGCTTTTCTAGTCTTGATGACCACTCAAGCTCATCTATACAACCTGTGTAAGTACACACAAACACATAAACTCGTTGTCTCATTGTCATGTGTAAAACATGCATTTTTAGATGAGATGCACTGCATGTTAGACACAAGCACTTTGAAAACTCTCTCAATTAAATTTGAACAGGGAAACTCCTGTTCATAACCACTCCCACAAACACACCATTTACCAGATGGCCGGCAGTTTAGATCATCAACATCCAGAAAAACCAGTCGAATTGGAAGTGCCACTTTCAATGTCATGTTACAGCTGCTCAACGTGGTTCAGGTTTTCTGAACCACAGTTGTATAAGCTACTGAGACACATATTCAGCATTGACTACAACTGCAATTCAAAAACCCTGAAAAATAAGAGGATAGAAACACAGGAGATGAGCTTGTATCTCAAGATTTGGAAAGTAAAAAAAAAAGTGTACATAAATAACTGCGGTTATACCACTAGATGAATGAATTATTGAGCATTATTTACTGTTTTGTCACACACAGCTTGAAATCCCATGGAACATAAATGAACCACTGACAAAAAGGAACAAAACAGCAGCACTAATAGCATAATAATTACCAGCATTTCTCTCTTCACAAATTCACATTTACACAAAAAGTATGGAATTATTTGGCATCAATACATTATTTTATGTTATTTTTGTATTTATTATATTTGAGTTTTTTTAGTTGCAAATGTTTTTTCTTACAGATTCATATAAAAAAATGGGTAGTTTCAAATCTTATGTTTCCTGTTTCAAATTAGATTTATTTGGTTTCACATCTATTTTTCACTTTCAGGTTCAGACTTCTGGCCCGATGTAATGTGGGGATGTGAACTCAATTGATAGAGGCGAGGAATCATGGGAGAAGAAGGAGGAGGACCTTCCACTGTCATGTTGCCTTCATTTCAACTAGGTTTTGAAGTTGCTGAGGACACACAACATATTTTGACCCCATTGTTGATAATCATCATTATTATTATATTGAATATATTTGTGAACTACACTAGATATTATATATATTGATTAAAAAAATACATGGAATTGACTAAATCATATTAAAAAAAAAAGTCACTTAACTTAATTATACAGCAGAATTTGGCCATATTTATAGTCATAATGTCATTGTTTCTAACACACGTTAATATCCTTCAACATTAAACAGCCAAAGAAATAATTATCTGAAATTAAAGGTAATAAGTGTATTTTAATAATAAGTGTATTTTAAGATCATGTAATACAGATCAACAGTAGATATTTTTATTTTGTAGTGTATTTACAGTGTAATGTCATTCTCCTTTGAGAAGCACAAACATCTCAAAAGAAAATTCTGTGTACAGCTTTATATGCACATATATCTTGTTTGTCGGGATATAGACTAAAAATAACCAGATATTATTTATAAGACATATCACCCATCCCTGTGTGCCGATAATATCTTGGATCGCTAGTTTTTTTCATATTATTGTTTCCTCATCTAAAATATCAACTGTAATAAGATGTTGCTTTTCCATTTTAACAAAACAGTTAAGTTTGTCAGTTTATCACATCAAATATTTCCTTCCAGTTGTTCTAATGTGCAGAGTAGGGCATGTTAATGTGATTTGGTTTATCTAATGAGGGTTCAAATCGGATGTGGAGTAAACATGGAGGAAATTGATAACCCACCAGCATCATCCTGTCGTGCTCCACTTCCTGTAGGAGACCAGCAAACTCATGGAAGGACTCGGCTGGGGGTCAAAACAACAAAGACGGTGAGAAGGACGATTTAACACATTTTTATCTTAATACAGAAACGTTTTCAAAGCCATAAAGAAAGCATCGACAAAGGTGAATAAACATACACTTGAGTGAGGTAAAAATGGTTATAGTTCCAGCTGCTGTTCATACACATTCATCATCAAGCTCCTCTGGCAGTAGTTTCTGTTTTTCCAAATGATTTTGTTTCCTCGTTCCTCAGATTCAAGTAGTGAGGAATTACCATTCTGCTGCCAAAGATGTCCCTCTCCACTGAGGTCAAGCAGGGTAAGGTGGTTTGTGACAGTAAAACACTTCTGACTTCATAATTACAAACTCAAAGTATTTCTGACTATGAACCCAGAGAACTATTTCACTTTCTTTCAAAGTAAACAGAGAATCCTTGTGGAATAAGACATGAAATTCTCTGCTTGTTCTCCAAAAGTCAGTTCATTCAGTTTGTATATACAGCATAAGGATAATGTTGCTTAAACTTACCAATATTAATCTCATCATCAGTCAGAGAGTCACCAATGAAGTCAAACTGGAACATACTGAGAGTCTGAGAAAACTTCTGCACAGCAACAGAATAACCTATAAGAAAAAAACAAGAACTAAATTAGTCTACGGCAGTGGTTCCCAAAGACTGGGTCAAGACCCACAGATGGTCCGGGGGAAAATTTTGGGGGGTACAGGTACAGCTGTAAGTTATTCGCTACATTAGGCAAAAATTTGCTCATGTCATGATTTATATAGTGATTTGGGTCATGATGGATTGCCATCTTTAAAAAGTGGGTCCCCACAGAGAAAGTTTTGTGGTCTAGGGCGAGTTAACATGTCACCCATACCACAAAATGATGTTTATTGTTATTCCTACTTAACCACTTACTGTATCCTATTGTTTTCTTTGTATTCTATTATTGTATCCTATTGTTTCGTCAACAAACCAAAATGTTCACTTTTTTGTTCTCTTTGTTATACAGGAGCATAAAAACCAGGACATATATAAACCCAGAGAACTCATATTTACTTTTCATAAATCTCAAACCAATGATCTTCTGAACAGTTGGTAGTTAATTTAGTAATCAATTAATAATCAATACAAGTTTGAAGTCGTGCCTCATCACAACCAAACTCGAATTTACTCTTTGTGCCTGAACTGAAGTGCAGACTTTTCTTTTTATCTCTAGTAGGAAACTATGATGTCTGATCGACATCTTAGGAAGGACTTAGCAGCACAGCAGCAGCTAATGTCTCACTGACATGCTATACAATCCCTGCCGTCTGGTTTCCATTACGAAAACAAAACACTTTCTCAGATGAATACTGAAGACCATTTGGCCTAAGAAAAATCCATTCTCCTACTAAAAACTATCCTTCACAGTAATGGAACGCTTTGCCTGATATTTTAATCATGCAATTTCCAATCAATAAATTATGTTAACTAAAGATGAGCCCATAAGACACTTGATGTCGGTGTCAGTATTAGTCCAATACAGGTCGGGAAGAGAAAAATTCATTTCATTACAATCCAAACATCATTCTTATCACATGACTCACTATTCACAGGCTGTAGAAATGGAAATAAGAATAAGCAACAGCATCTTAGCCGAGTCATGTTTTGGGCTGTTTGTTCTTTATGGGAAAAGAGAATCATATCTTTATAACTGCTTGAAATTGGCTGTAGGTGATAAATGCATCAGCACATATATGTTAACAGCTTCATAGTTTGAAAGGTGTAAAGTGTATTGGACTGATATATGTGTCAGACACTAAAAAGTGAAATTGAGTCATCCCTTATATTAAGGGTCACTCTTCCTGGGGTCCACATGTAACACAGAAACATTAAATCATAATTCCCAATGACAGCTTTTCCCCTAACCCTAACCCTTACACAAGGACAGACATAAATGTTTTTGGCCTCAACGGACAGATAAGACTGAATTCTAAAATAAAAATGCTTTTTCAGTTTCAGCCTTTTCACCATCAGCTGTACTATATGTGAGGTGTGGGAGGAGACTCATCAATCAAGAAACCTGCAAATTTATACTGAGATTCAGACTCGAACTTTGAACCCATGGCAGATTCTGTGTTATTCAGTTTTGAATGTGAAAACTGGGATATAGCCAGTTAAGGATTGGATGCTGAACTATAAATTACTAAAAAAAAACATGTGAAAGATACAAATGAGACTTTCATGAATATCTCCAAGAGCAGTTTATGCTGACAATAAGTCCTCACGAGCTGTGGCTATTATCTGCTCTGAATATAGAACCACTCACCACTCTGCAGCAGCACCACAGTACCTACAATGACAGTTTCTGTTTCTGTCATTGGTGAGGAGGACAGCAGAATGGATACTATCTTAGCCAGTCAAACAACACAGTGTTCCTTCTCATGGGTGTCACGCTGACCCAAATACACACATCTACAGTGTGTGTGGGGTTTTTTTGGTTATTAAATCCTACACCAGTGCCAGTGTCTACTTCAGTATGCCATAATGAGTTGGGCTGGTCCCACTACACTACAACATCTCACAGAGAAAAAGGTGGAAAAACAATGTATGGAATAAATACACCATACAGGAAGCAGCTGTTGAGGCGTTTGATCATCCTGAACATCTGTATTACAGCCACAGACTTTCAAATCAGGCTGTTTGGTCTTATCCCAAGGGAGCTGTATCACTCACATCCCTGAATGTGCCTCTCCCACCCACTCACAGTTGGTAGAGCCTCACAAAGAGCCCACTGATGTTGACCCCCCCACCCCCCCCTCAACCCCACACACCCCACCACCACCACCATTAGGGCAAGCAATAGGGCAAGTGAACCTGACAAAAGCTACATCCATACATTTACATTTGTATCTTTAAAAGAATTTTTGGATTAAAATAACTAAATAAATAAAAATGTAAAAAAACATCTGCACCCAGACAAGCATTTCAGCTCTGTATCTGCATCCACGTTAACAAGGTATAGTGGGCAAGTGTAAATGGTCTGTATTTATATAGTGCTTTTCTAGTCTTGATGACCACTCAACGCTGCATTACTCAACAGTTTTGTAATTCACCCATTCACTCACACTTTCATACAGTGCATCTAGTTGCTGTGCATTTTCTATCACTCATCTTTCATATCCATTCACATGTTGCTGGCACAGCCATCAGGAGCAACGTGGGGTTAAGTGTCTTGCCCAAGAAAACCTCAGCATGTAGACTAGTGTGTGCCACCTCTGGTTGCTTAGTTTCAGAAATCACTACTAAGTCAGAGAAAGGATTTTTGCCCAACAGAGTGAAACTGAAACTGAAAGTAAATGTTGGCAACTTTTTCATTTGCAGCTGATGTTGGAGTTGTGGCCAACAAGAACTAATCAGAAAGTGAATGCAGGTAACTGTCATCTCTCTCAAAAAGCTGTTTCCTTCACAATGTTGAGCTAAGAGGAGCAGCTAATTAAGTGCATTTAATGAACCTGGTAAATTTCATTACATCTGCAAGGTTCACAGTGTGTTGAGCTGTGTGGTTTGAGATGCATTCAAGAAACCTTTTAAATTTCATCACTGCACATGCAGTCAGTCCACTGACTAAATTAGTGTTGCTGCAGCAGCTCCCTGAGAAAAAAAAACATTAATCACTTCCTCACTTCCTTACTTCTTCTTTTGCCTCATTCACTTCCTCACTACTGTTGTGATGCTGGGTTGTTTTCCTTGACAATATTTAAAACTTGTGAAGTACTTTGAGTTGTACTGTCTTGTATGAAATGTTAAAAGCTAGTCTAAAAAGTTAAAAAGCTAGTCTACATGGCAATGTGTCTTTGGGCACAACACTTAACCCCAACATTGCTCATGACAGCTGTGCCCGCAGCATGGGAATGGGTACTGAAAGATGTGTGAAAGAAAAATGTGCTGCACATAGACAGGCTGTATGAATGTGTGAGCGAATGGGTGAATAGCAAAACAGCTCGAGTCGTTATCAAGACTAGCTATAGCGTGTGTGTATACATACATGTACATATATACATACATACACATATATATATATATATATAGACATATATATATATATACATACATTCATACATACATACATATATATGTATATATATATATATACACATGCACATACTAATAAATAAATACAGACAATTAACCATGTATGGTATCTGACATATGATATGACAGATGTGTGATGCTACATGTAGATGCACCGTGTAAAAGAGATTGAATCTCAAAACTGTTGTGTAAAGCACTTTGAGTGGTGTTATCACAAGAACGTGCTATAGAACATTCACCAGTTGACAGACCATGATCATGATGGCCCGCAGGCTCATTTTGCCCATTGGTCCAAAAGTATCTCCAAACGCCCCTGTCATTCGTTAGACGCGCTATCAAGGTGTAAAGCAAACACTTATACATGGGAAAGACAGTTAAAAAGTAGACATACTCACCCCTGATTGCGGTGATGACACTGTTGCCATCTTTGATCACCTCTTTGAGGAACTTGCTGGTTCTGTCCAGCTCTAATTCATGGCATTTGAGAGTCTCTCTGAAGTCCGGACTGTCCAGATAGCAGTCACTGAACTCCAGAGGAGGATGACCCATCTTCTGGACCACTGGCCTTTTCACACAATAGAGTCACCGAGGTTGATATAGTGAGCCACGCAGCCTACACACTCTCTCTCTCTCTCTCTCACACACACACAAACACACTCTAACACTAGCACACTGTGCTGTTCAGAAGAGTTAAACCATGGTGTCCGTGGGAGCCTGCGGCAGCTGCTGCTCCACTGTGGAGTGGGGTGAACACGGTTTAGATTCACTTCCCTCTTTCCTTTGCTGTTTAAACTCCGCAGCCTGTTTCTCTTTTCCACTTTTCCTTGTTGCAGCGTCGAAGAGCGGCTAGCATCCCCTTGGACGCGTGCCCTACCGAAAATGCTTGACACTTCCACGAAACCTCATTCTGCCCTTTACCTCATTCTGAAGTCAGTCGTTATTTTTTAAGTTGATACCGAATAACTAAACAACTTAACACGTATATGAGTGTATATTTATGTGGTAACAGACGCTGCGTGCACACTCACAAGCTGTGCATGTTAGCAAAGAGCTTAGCAAAAAGCTAAACTGAACGTTGCCAGCTGGACACGGACTCAAAAAAAAAAAAAATTCCCCGCTCCGCACCCAGGAGGTTCTTAAAGGGGCCGCAGCCAGAATTATGAAAACAATGGTGCCTTCAAGTGCTGTGGGAAATGGATTGACTAAAACAGACAGGTAATAGTCAAGGATCGGTTACTGAACCAAGGGCTTGGGGCCCCTGAAGCCCAAGCCTCTGTCCTACTATCCTTATATTTTTGCTAATATGTTACTCATCCCAATATTTTATTGGGGCCCTAAAGCCAAATAACACTGGTTACTATGTGATGTCATTATAGGGCCCCTTAGGCTATGTAACGTTTGTACTGATGTCGAATTGTGCATGAGTATTGGAGTGGCATGTGAGTCGGGGCATGCAGGGGCCCTTTTCCAGTCTGTGCCCAGGGACCCACAGTCTCATAATCCGTCCCAGGTAATAGTAACTGTAGATAAACCTGAAGCAAACTTTATCTCATTTTGTAACTTGTGTGTTGTTTATTTGTGTGTATGTATATATATTTATTTTGCCGTTATGTTTTAGATTCAACTGATTAGCTTTTACTTTACTGATCCCACACTGGGGACATTTCACTTGTTACAGCAGCAAGAAGACAAGAATTAGACAAGCAACGAGTACAATAGAGAACACCTGTAGTTTAGAGACAATTGACCTCTGCATGACTTTGGACTGTGGAAGGAAACCAGAGAGGGGGGGAGACACACAGGGAGAACATGCACACTCCATACAGAAAGGCCCTTGGCTGAACCTGGCCATTTTTGCTGATAAGGCAACAGTTTCAGCCACCACACTGCCGTGTGACCCTTTATAAATATTGTGAAAAGTAGTTACATTTTTCTCATTGTACACCTCCAGTGTTCTACACTGTGATTAGCAGGCTAATTTGTATGTTACCTACCTATGGACAACAGCCATACTTTAGCATTGTTGCTATAATCCAGCCGGTTTACAACAAGTGATATTAATTAACATGTGCTCTATCCCTTACTGAAAACTTTCATAAGTTTGTGTTTAATGATTTAGTAATATGGATAAGGACTGGCACTTCTTGTGTCCTACTTCACACACTGATTGGGACATACACATACAGTACCTGCAGTGACACATTATATGTGTGAACTGTTATGAGAATCATGTGACTGTTCCACAGTGAGACAGGACAGACCTGTAAATGGCTGGGTGTGTTATTCATAGTTAGTCATATTCAGGTTTAAGTAGGCTATGCAACAAGATGTGACAGCTTTACACCTCGTACACAAGCACTAAAGAGTCCCTGATAGCAGTGGCTTTCAAACGTGGGCTCCATCAACACTTTCCAAATGCTATGTTTAGGCCTGTATTTTAACAACATACTCCTTACTCTCAGAGGGTAATGGACAGTGAGGGAATTCTTTGAATTATGTGGCCTGACATGGTTCATAGATTGCTCACTCACTCATTATCAACTGCTTGTTTGGAGCAAATCCCAGCTGAGATATAGGGTGAAAGGCGGGGTTAACCCTGGACAGGTTGCCAGATCATTGCAGGGTGCAACACAGAGAGGCAAACAACTGTTCACTTTCAGTCAATTTAAAGTGTCCAATTAACCTCTGCATGGTTTTGAACCAGAGAACCTGGAGAACCCACACAGAAAGGTCCTAAGTCTAACCAGAATTCAAGATGGCGACCTTCTTGATGTTTTATCATTTCTACTTTCTAATTAAAATAATTCACGCCGTCTGCAATTTGTTTCCCATTCTGTAAAGGGTCCATGGCTGACGAAAAGCTGAAAACCTCTGTCTTACACCACCAAATAAAAGAAGAAGAAAAAACCTTGAACCTTGAACCTTACATTCACAGGCGTCCTGCAAGTCACACTATTCCACAAGTCATGGTGAAAAACATGTTATTCAAGTACAAATAAAGGCGTTGGCTCATAATAGCGGGCCCTGTTGTCATAAATAAATAGCAACATACTGTATGCTTGTATGAAAACTGACTTTGTTCTGATCATTGCCTGATAAAAAACCAACATGATGAAATTAGCTGTCTTGATCTATCTGAAGACGTGTTATTTCCTGACAAGCTTGATGTCATTTCCCAATGACTCAAGTCTCTATCTCTCTCTCTCTCTTTCTATATAGTATATACAGTATCTACCTCACACACATACTCTCTCTCTCTCTCTCTCTCTCTCTCTCCCTCTTTTGCAGAGTCTGTTATTGCTGATAAACTGCAATGTCTGTAAATGACCTCCAGGTGTCCTCCTTGTGCAGTAATTGAATCCACCTATTGCATTAACAGTGCATATTTTAAGCAGTAAGGCTCTCTCTCAACCAGAGGCCTGTGACATGATCATTTTATCTAACATTTGTATTTATGTACAGGTGGGAAATATTTCACTTGTTTTTTCCCCCTCTCTAGTAAGGACGTGTATTCCAGCCACACCAGCAAAATAAAAACTATAAGTTATAAGGTGATTAGGCTGATTGTTAAAACAATATATGTTTCACCTTAAAACATGATTAACTCTATCTTGGCTCTGCTCCCTTCATGTCTTCAGGCCTACATTCGTCAGAACAGCACAGGCAGTTACTGTCTTTGATCGTATGACTTAGTCCTATTGTCTGTTCCAAAGGTCCATACTGAATTAGAAAAAGGCATTTAAATATGCGGCTCCTTCTTCCTGGAACAAACTACAGGATTGTCTGAAACTGAAAAATCTGGTCTCATTGGACGCTTTTAAAATATTTTTAAATGATCTTAACAAACTATATTTTCCCTTGTCGTAATAGAATAGAATAGAATGCCCTTTATTGTCATTATACAGTGTACAACGAGATTTGGAGAGCTTTTTTCACAGTTTTACAATAACAAGCAGTTAAAAGAAAGTGCAAGTATGCTTTATATACACACAGGATAAATATTTACATATAAACGTAGTTAAAAAAACAACAAAAAAACGGTACTGGTAGTAGAAAAAAAAGGAAAATAACAAAAAAAGCCAGAGCAGAAGTCAAGAATGTATTGCACAGTAAGAAAACAAAAGCAGCAGCAGTGACAGTGATGTTGAATTGCATATGGGGTTGTTTCATATAAGAGTTCAGGGTGGAGATGGCCTTTGGAAAGAAACTGTTTGTCCTTGCTTATTAGCAAAGTTTCTTTCCAAAAGTTAACGTTAATAATTATTGTGCATCATTTCAGTTTTGAGAATTACTGCTTCTTCTTTGAGCCTAACATATGCCAATAGTTATTTTACGGACATTTACTCTCCGAACCTGGCTATCCATGACGGTTTTATTTTTCAAACCAAACACTCACTCATCTTCTACCGCTTTATCTTCCACACGAGGGAGGATAATCCCAGCTGACATAGGGCGAAATGTGGGGTACACCCTGGACAGGGTGCAAATTACCTAATCCCCATAATGCATGTTTTTGGATTGTGGGAGGAAGCTGGAGAACCCAGAGAAAACCCATGCAAACTCCATGCAGAAAGGCCCTCGTTCCAACTGGGTCATGAACCCAACACGTGTCAGTTTATTGTCAATTGTAGCAACAGAATCTCTTTGAATCAGTTCATATTTTTTTCAGAATAAAGGCTCTGAATTCTGGATTAAATGTCTTTTGTAAAAATTAGCAAATCTTTTTTAAAAAAATTAAGAAAATCAAATGGGCCCCACGGTGATGTAGTGGTAAGCGTTCTTGCCTTGCTGCGAGAAGACCCGGGTTCGAGCCCCAGTTGGCCTTTCTGCATGGAGTTTGCATGTTCTCCCTGTGTGTGCGTGGGTTTTCTCCGGGTTCTCCGGCTTCCTCCCACAATCCAAAAACATGCATTATGGGGATTAGGTAAATTGGACACTCTAAATTGACCATAGGTGTGAGTGTGCGAGTGAATGGTTGTTTGTCTCTGTCTGTGTGTGGCCCTGCGATGGACTGGCGAACTGTCCAGGGTGTACCCCACCTATCGGCTGCCAGCAGGGAAACAAGGTAGAATAGATTTTAGCTAATTGTAAAATAAAAATTGTCCAGAATAGTTGTTATTTGGTTTTGGTTTGACTCATTCACTAAATAACAGGAGTACTAAACAAGTGCATGAACACCTCAGCACTACCAACTGTTGAGCATAGATGACCTTAAAAACTAGAAATTATTTAATTAGCAAAACTGTTATAACGGTGCTCAGTCCCATAGGAAGAGTGAGAAGATTCAACAACAACGTGGATGTAAATGTTTCCCAAACTTTCTATGTGGGGACCCACTTTTTCAAGATGGCAAACTATGGTGAATAGTGAAATTATTATTTAAGGTACTCATTTACAGCCATATCTTCACTTTGAATTGGTAAATTGAACATTTATTAAATGTATTATTTTATGCATGTTATTTAAAATTAAACATTTTGACTAAAAAGTTGGGAAAATTTATTTTGAGAAAAAAAGAAAACTCCCACAACCCACTTGTGTGTCCAGTCTTTGGGAACCACTGATGTAAATGTAAAAAAACAACAACCTTTGTTGTCTTATCTTTTGATTTCATGCATCAGTCTTTGTTGTAGACCTTTAATTTTTACCCTACATTGCGTCAAAAGCATCCTCCACTTCCTGTGCAGAACACAGCACAATAAGGACGAGGGGGACAGACCACAGTCCCCACACAGATTCCTCAGCTGGGCAGAAATTCAAACAGTTGATCTGAATTCTGAAGCTGTTTGCTTGCTCTGGGTAAATGGGGCTATTGTATGCAAATACTGGACAGAGAAGCATATGACCTCTCCAGTGCAGGGCAGTGGCTAGTGTGACAGAAATCATTAGCAATGCAAAGTCATGGTGTTCTGATACTCTTGTTCACAGACACGGATTGAAAAAAAAATCTGTTCATGTAAATGTTTCTGGATGTACTTGATTCCAAACTGCAGCTCACGGTAAGCAGATTTGATTCCTCATTGTTTATCATGTAGCTGAAGAGTGTTATACTGGGCTTATGGTTTATAGTTATGGCTTGACTTGACTTTGATCAGTTTGTAAAGTCCATTTAAGAAGAAGAAGAAGAAGAAGAAGAAGAAGAAGAAGAAGACATAGTTAAGTTCTTCCCGGTGTCTGAATGGTTCATAACTTAAAACATCCGTCCATTGTCGACTGCTTTATCCTCCACATATAGGACATGACATAGGGCGATAGGCGGGGTAAACCCTGGTCAGATTGCCAAAGTGAACAAATCATCTTCCTGTCAGTCACACAGTAATAGAGTCATTGTTACCTGAGGTGCATATTGGATGTTAACACCATGGCAACTGGTGAAATCATGTCACATGACACATGGTGCCAGACCTCGGTGTTTCACTCTTAAGTGGCTTGCCAACTTCAGAGAGGAGCAGAGAGGCTTCCTTCTTCTCTGGATTCACATCAATGCCAAATCAGCGGCTCAGCGTTGTCCTCTGCGTTGCCTCCTATGCCTCTTTCACCTCCTGCTGAGCCGGGTAACATCATCTCTGATATATCTACTATATTAAAAGACTAGAAATGAAAGCATGTGGACAACACATGACAAACAAATGTGAAACAGACAATGTAAATGTTTGATGCTCTATAATTTAAATCTATGTTAAATACTCATTTCTGAGCTGCAGAGAATAAATGCTCCCATTATAATATTAAATTGATTTTTTTCAGTCTGATCTTTGATCTAAGAGTCTCTGAAGACTATTTACTTGTTTGTTTTTATAAAATTTTCAATACAAATTCTTATGATCATATGATCAACACTTCACAATATCCAAATAAATGTTCATTTTTATTTAACAGAAGACAGAAAATCAGCAAATCTTTGCAATGAAGATGTTGGAATTAGAGGAAATCTGGGACTGAATAGTTCCA
The DNA here is from genome assembly GCF_958295425.1 of Solea solea. Lineage (NCBI taxonomy): Eukaryota > Metazoa > Chordata > Actinopteri > Pleuronectiformes > Soleidae > Solea > Solea solea. The sequence goes on along the minus strand of NC_081137.1, from coordinate 10,386,988 downwards.
CTTATACATATAGAGTATGATCGTATTAATAGATTTTAAGTTAAGTTAAGTTAAGTTAAGTTAAGTTTAAAGACATTTTTCTGGTATGATCTCTGAAAAAAAAACATATCTCAGTCAATCTAAAGACTAGTTTCTTGATTATCTGATTGTTTGTTTTCATAAAATGTTCAATATGAATTCTTTCATTACATATTTGTCTCATATTTAATCAACCTTTTTGTTTCAAAGAGGACAGACTGTCAAGTCCCTTTATTTCTCTCATCAGATTTGTTTTGCAATTTATCTGTTATAAACATGGTTTATAACCACAGATAAGAAACAAACTAAAATAACAACAAGGAATAAAAAAAAAATCAATAATAACAGTTTAAAACAATTAAAAACAAAGGTTTACAGGTTTAAAATATAAAGTAATTATAAATGTTTAGCAATATAAAGGTCAGATACAGAAATAAGAAAAAAAATTAACAAAAAAGACAATAATTTCAGTCTATAAAAATGTTTTTTTCAGAAGTGATTTAGAGCTGCAACTATCAATTAATCTGTTGATTATTTTCTAGATTAATCGATTAATCGTTTGGTCAATAAAATATCAGAAAACCTTAAAAAATGTCAAAACTGGAAATGATGATGTTCTCAAATGTCTTGTTTTGTCCACAAACCAAAATGATTCACTTTTAATGATTTCTTTGTTACCCAGAGCAAAGAAATTAAGACAATTCTAAAATTTAAGAAGCTTAAACAATCGGAAATCGTGTTTTAATCATGAAAAAAGCTTCAAACTGATTATTCGAATAGTTGACGATTAATTTAGTCATCGATTAATAATCGATGACTCGTATTGTGGCTCATAGCAGCTTGTGATCAAGCTTGTTATATTGATCAAGTGATCAATATAATCTTTAAATCAGTTCTAAAATGGGGCCACACGGTGGTGTAGTGGTTAGCACTCTCGCCTTGCAGCGAGAAGACCCGGGTTCGAGCCCCGGTTGGAACAAGGGCCTTTCTGCATGGAGTTTGCATGTTCTCCCCGTGTGTGCGTGGGTTCTCTCCGGGTACTCCGGCTTCCTCCCACAGTCCAAAAACATGCAATGTGGGGATAGGTAAATTGGACACTCCAAATTGACCATAGGAGTGAGTGTGAGAGTGAATGGTTGTTTGTCTCTATCTGTGTGTGGCCCTGCGATGGACTGGCGAACTGTCCAGGGTGTACCCCGCCTATCGCCCGATGTAGCTGAGATTGGCACAGCACCCCCCGCGACCCTCTGGTTGAGGATAAAGCGGTAGATGATGACTGACTGACTGACAGTTCTAAAATGATCAGGGAGCCAGGACTGGAGTGATGTGACAGTGTCTGTTCCAACCAGTAAGAGTATGAGAGGAACAACATTAGAACATTAAGTAAAAAGAGTAAAAAGAGAAAACTGCTCCAGTTTCCAGCTATCAAGACAGTAAGAGTATGAGAGGAACAACATTAGAACATTAAGTAAAAAGAGTAAAAAGAGAAAACTGCTCCAGTTTCCAGCTATCAAGACATAAAATACAAATTACACAGAAGCCACTGATCTAATACAGAGTAAATAAATATGGCAAGAATTAAACCTAAGTAAAAATGAAATAGATGGAACAATGTTGTTGTTGTTGTTTTTTACATGGCTTTGTTCTTCTTATTTTGGACCCGTTCACTTCCGTCCAGAGGGAAGAAGCTCAAAAACTCAGCATATCATCACAATGGTGAAGCTGAATAGATAAGAAATACAAAATGACTTCCATATCCAAATGTTTGGTCAATTCATTTGTCAATAATTGTCAGATTATTCAGGCTCTTATGTAATGGATTTAAAATGAAACCTTGCTTGTACTTGACCTATCTGAATCTGTTTACTGAGTATGTTTTATCATTTTTACTTTATAATTATTTACTTTGTACTTGATTGTATGTTTGTATTTATACTCCTGTTCAGTCCATGGCCTAGTGGAAAATAAACTTTACTTGTAACCATAGGTTAACATATATCAGTGTACTCAAAAATAGAAAATAGTGAGGAAGGTCATTCAGCTTAAAAAAATCTTTCTCAAATGATGCCTACAGAGAGAAGCCAAACATGTATTTATTCCTCTTTGTAAAGCACTTTGTATCTGTGAAACTATACTATAAACTCAAGTTTTCTTACTTTTAAGTAGGACAGTCTAGTAGTAGCAAAGTAGCACAATTTTTATTTACAAGTTTGATTTAATGCACATGTCTATGTGTGTTTTTCACCATCAGAACCGGAATCAAAGATGAACTGGGCGACGTTTTATGCCGTCATCAGTGGCGTGAACAAGCACTCCACGGGCATAGGCCGCATCTGGCTCTCTGTTCTCTTCATCTTTCGCATTCTGGTCCTGGTGGTGGCAGCAGAGAGTGTGTGGGGCGATGAGAAGTCCGGTTTCACCTGTAACACCCAGCAGCCAGGCTGCAACAGCGTCTGCTACGACCACTTCTTCCCCATCTCTCACATCCGCCTGTGGGCTCTGCAGCTCATCCTGGTGTCCACTCCCGCCCTGCTGGTGGCCATGCACGTGGCCCACCGCCGCCACGTCGACAAGAGGGTTTACAGACTGTCAGGGAGGACCAACCCGAAAGAGCTGGAGCAGATCAAGACCCAGAAGATGAAAATCACTGGCGCCCTATGGTGGACGTATGTCATCAGCCTGTTGTTCCGTGTTGTCTTTGAGGTCATCTTTATGTATGTGTTTTACATGATCTACCCTGGATACAAGATGATCCGTCTGGTCAAGTGTGACTCGTACCCGTGTCCGAACACAGTGGACTGCTTTGTGTCCAGGCCCACAGAGAAGACAGTCTTCACGGTGTTCATGCTGGCCGTGTCAGGCGTTTGTATTCTGCTCAACATTGCAGAGGTGGTCTTCCTGGTGGTGAAGGCCTGTAGTAAGCATTTGCACAGTGTTGGAGAATCAACTATGGGTGCCTGGATTCAACACAAACTCTGCTCATTCTAACAAAACACTGGGTTTATACTTGCATAAAGGAATATGACAGTGACATACTGTATAGATCCATGCACAACTTAAAGGGATAGTTCATGTTTTTTTAAAGTGTGGTTGTATGAGGTACTAACACAAGCTACCTTGCATTTGCCACATACCAGCTTGAGACATTCAGTACATTTTAATGCACAATTACATCGACCTACAACTGTAGCTGCTCCCATTATAGACACTAACAGGATGTGTCCACCTCCACTCTGCTAGGTGGTAGTCTGAGTCAACCCAGCTCTGCAGACACGATTGGTAAGGACCAACTTTCAGAACCTCCTAAAAATGGGAACCAATCACAAACCCCTGTCGCACTAGAAGCAGGCTTAACACAATGATGACAGAGAAGCTGCATCTAGCAGCTTTTGTATACATCCAACATGACGCCTCCCGAAGAGCAGCCGTCTTTCAATTCGGGCAAAAAGTCATTTGACAGCATTAATAGATAGCTATCGCTCTGCATACGTCATCCAGATCATGAAGCTGATTGGTTGTAGGTCTATCCAATTGTGTAAATATGCATTTTGATCTACATCCGTTGGTCACGCCTCTTGAAAGTGGGAGGTGACTACACCCTCATACTCAGTTAGTTGGTACCATGATGAGCACCATTCTAAGTCTTCCTACATACCATCCAATCAAGTATGTACTGGCCTGGATTTTACTATGTTTTCCTCACTGTTGTCTTCTGTGTACCGGCTTCTTCTGTTATTTCTGGATCAAAGCTCTGGGATGGAGACTGTGGAGCGTGTGCAGAGCGCCCTAAACCATTTTGCGTTGTTTAACTCCCAAACACATTATCTGGGTGTGTTAGTCTGACTTTTGGACTAAAATATTTACATGTATTTTAAAGTCGTAGTCGGACTAAAACATAGAATAGAATAGAAATACTTTATTCATCCCCAAGGAGAAATTGTTTCAACATAGCAGCAATACAAACAAATATTATAAGCATAAAATGTAATGTAAACATAAAATGTGCAACAGTGGGGAGAAAAACAGTGCAATAATAAAGGAATGGCATAAAGGAGTGCAATGGAAAGAAAATGTGCATTGTGCAAATGAGCAGTTGTTTTTTTTTTTTCTTGGCATGGCTGCCATTTGCAAAACATGGCTGCCAGTGGGATCATGAGGACTACAGCCACTTAACAGAAGGCTCATCTAATAATATCTACCTACTTAAGTCTACCATACCTTAAGAATACTTTCATAGCTCACTCCCAAAATTCATACAGAAAACATAATGTTTGGCTCACAGGGACACAAGGTGAGGTTGTGTCCCTGAGGTAGAACAAAGGATTTCAAACAACAAAAACACAAAATAACACGAGCAGTTAGCAGTGGATCAACAACACTAACATGTTGCCATGATCCGGGATTCCGGGATTTGGCAGCCATGTTTTCATGGAGTGCGAGCCTCCATCTCTCAAGCTAGTTCTCAGAGCAGGTGGCGTTCTTGACACAGTTGGTGATAACGATGTGCCAGTACCTCATACAACTACACTTCAAAAACTAAACTATACATTTAATCTCAATGAGCTGATCATTTCAATTACACAAACTCTAAGTGGGATATTCCAACATTATTACATGCAGTATCTATACATTTATTTGTGCCATGAACCAAACCACTGTAAACAGCTGCACTTACTGTATACAGCACGAGTAATATAACATCAATGAAGTAACCATTTTTAAAAACAGTATTCCAGCTGACCAAATCATAGGCTTGCATTGTCATAGGATTTTTTGATGTTTTCATCATAATTAAGATTTTTGGTCTTGAAATGAAAATATTAAATATAAATTGTTGTGCCAACTGAAAATAAAATGTACACCAATATTTCTGATATTTATAATATTCTGCTGCTTGAAATATGATCCCACATGTCATGCAACTGAATCTGAAGGACTAACTGGGAGGACGTGGGTTTTCCTCAGGTGTCACAAGAGAGATCTTGAACTAATAGGGCAAATGGTTTGTATTCTAGTTTTGATGATCACTCAAAGCTGCTTTACAGTACAGTTTTGCCATTCACCCATTCACAGTTCACACCCATATCTATGTGCAGTGCATTTCCTCTCACTCATCTCTCATACCCACACGCTGCCGTCAGGAGCAACATGGGGTAACATGGGGTAAAGTGTCTTGCCCAAGGACACATCGGCAGACTAGCGTAACCAAAGGAATGGAAGTTGGAAGTTGGACTAAAGCTGTTAAATGAAAACCTGGGTCAGAACATTTTTTCTGGAGTTCATGTCAACAAGTTGGTTTGTGTTGACACATGATGAACTGTTCACAACAGCACGAGACTGTGTCTAAAATCCAGAAATGAAGAATACAGGGCGCTGGCAGGAGAAGTAACAGAAAAGTCTGGAGTGACTTTTGCAGACATTAGCGTTCTCATATAAAGCTACTCCAGAAGGTCCAGACCTCAGTTTGGAAAGTGCTGTCTCTTTCAGCACCCACAATATTATGACAATAACCTTTTTTTTCTCTCCCTAGTTTGTCTTGCAGGTATCCCTGATTCCAGAGCTTCAACATCCAAATTTCACACCAACAATTGATTAATCTTATTATTGCTGTTACTATTATTATTATTATTATATTACTCTTACTATAAACGTTAGTATTATTCTTGTCCATCCTTCATCTACAGCTTGTCCTTTTCTGAGGGTCACATGACGCACAAAGGTAAAAGAGAGGGAGCAAAATACAAATGAGGGGCTAAGGTCTTGACCTTACTAAGTGGCTTGAGATAATGTTTGTTATACAAATACATACTAATAAAATTGAAAGTGAAATTGAAAGCAGCTTGAAGTATTTCCTAACTAATAAAGTATTTCCTAACACCATAAAGCACGGGACAAGATTTAAATCTATAGGAACAAATTGAGTTGCATCATCAGTGTCACTTTGTGATTCCACTCAGCTGTCAGCAGTGTGACTGTGGGGAAAAACAACAACAAAAATGAACGACTCTTGTTCCCACATTTAGTGTCACCTTCACCATCTTTAGTCAGGAGCTGCTCTGTGCCATGTTGCCACCTGTGAGGAAACATCGCAGGCTGATTATGTTCGGCTTCTCAAGGCCAAAGAGCATAGTTTTGGTGTTATCAATAGCCGGGACATTTTGGGGTCAGTGTGTGGGTGACAATGGTTGACCCAGGGGACAGCTGGACCTCCCATGACTGAGCAACATGGCACTTCTCTTTTTTAAGAAAGTGTCAACACACACGCACACACACGCACACACGCGCACACTTCATCTACATAGAGCAGAGGAATGAGAGGAATGGAATGTACAGTATATAATATAAATATAACAAACACAAAACCCTCCAAACTTGTGAATGTAACCAATGTTCACCTTTATTGTGGAGTGTTTTTACCAGTTAATTATCATCTTGTTTTGTCGTCTATATAATAAATCTCAAGGAGCCCATAAGGAGGTCCAGTTTGGTGAGAATTACCTCAATCATTTTATGTATAATACAAAATATTATCAAACAAAGAACCATTTAAATGGAAACATCTTCTACATTTAAAGCTGTACCATATAACTTACAATAAAATCAGTTATTATACTAATTGTATCAGTAAGTGTGTCTGTATGAGTTAGTTTTATTAATGCTACTATCACACCTGACAACCTAGAGGGAGTGCAGAGCAGGTCTAATGAGTCGTGGGTGCTTCTTTGTGTTTTCAGTCAAACTCCAACCTGTTTGTTTGCAGTCATCTCACTTTACTGGCACAGTGTTGCTGATGCCTCTGTCTGATTTGACATAAAACAAATCACTTCCTGTGTGCAGTATGGGAATATCACACGGTGACACTGAGAAACACACAGAGAGTCGTGTGCAGCTGATTGATGTAAGCAGCATAAAGTAAACTCATTTGACAATCAATGAATGTAACGAGACACACATAGGAATATTATTAATTATTATTATAATATAAAAAAATACTACTATAAAACAGGAAAAAGGAAGAATAACATTCATTTATTTTATCATGTGAAGCACTTTGTGCGATCATTTATATTTGTATGAAAAGGGCTATACAGTAAATATTGTCTGGTTGATTGATTGAATGATCACTTTCAGATTGTCAATTTAAAACGTCCGTTTTACTTTATTGCTGCCAGAATACTGTCTAAGTATTCTGTATGTATTATGATTGTGTAATGCAATACGCTATTTTAAAGCTAATGAAATGTTAATGGTATTACGCTTTTCTGGGTGAAATGTGAATCAGTTAAGATTAAGAAATGACATAGCTGTAGTGGTGTTATGTTTCAGTACATTACAGTGGAGTTTAACAAAACAATGTTTAAGTCAGATTGGATTATTTAACAGCAGTCTGCACTGGAGCAATGACATGTTCCACTGAATCGCACACATTTTAAATAGAATGAAATGTATGTCTTTGTCATATCATCATGAATAACCCGTGTCACTCATTCCAGAGCAGTTACCCTGAAGACTGCAGCAGCGGCTCCACAGTGAGTGACGCTGTCAAGGGTCAGATCACCAATGCAGGAGACAACAAAGCCCCTCCCTTAAGCATGAATTATATTTAGCACACACTGACATGTAAGACTAACCTGCACCTCACTGGGCTCCTCAGCTGCCACTCAGTTGAACAGAGACACCTCTTAAGTGAAGGGCTCTTTGACTTTTCCACAGGCAGCCAGTGTTTTCCGTCTGTGCGGGCAGGGATTCAGTTTGTTGAACAGCGAGCATTGATCAGGTCACAGTGGGAGGGCAGCAGAGTTTTCAGAGCTAACTATCACAAAGAAGTGTTTTTTTTGTTTTTCGTAGCACAGCATTTTCCTCAGGGCTGGAGGAAAACATGGCCTCTCTGTGAACTGAAGTCACTCAGTGACTCTGGATCTGCACTGCTGTAGGAGATGAACATTAGCGGGTACGTCTCTCTCTCACTCTCTCTGTCTCTCATTGAAATAACAAGGATAATCACTCAGAAACATAGTGGCTGAGGCTGCTTTGTCTCAGAACCCACTTAATATTAATGAATCATCTAAATACTTTCATGAATGAAATCCTGTCTGAACACTGTTTTTTTTTTCCCTGGCTGACAATATCATTTTTTTCAAACAGGTGCTCAGACTGACACTCTTTCTAAATGTAAACACATTTCTAAGACAAAGTCTATTTTAAAGTGAACTTTTTTTCTTCGTCATATCAAATTTAAACTAGAAACCCAAACCTGGAGTTGGGGTTCACTATTGGGTTCTATGTCACAAGATCTATGGCGAGGCGCAGCGTCTGCCAGTCTGCTGCAGGGCTTTCCTTCACACACAGTCAGCTGTGTCCTGCTCCGTTTCATCAGCACACACACAGCATTTATGAATACAAATAGTGAACTCATGATCAATCAATGTTGCTATTGATACATCTCTGCTGGAGGTCTTCTGCAGAACAGTGACCTCTGCTTGTAGAGTGTCTGGAACACTGCGCCACCAGCAAAATTGAATACACTACTTATAAGTATACGCATAAAATGAGTATATTGTGTCTATTGTCAGTTTAAAGATGAATCAGACAATTTATGAACACACTTCTCAAATTTTACACCATGGTTCACACATTTGAGTGTGACTCAGCTATTCTGTATTCATAAAATACTTCAGGTTTATTTGAAACTTGCTCCAATGTGTCTTCAAATCTCTTTAATGCTTGTTTTATATCAGAGGATTTTAAAGGAAAATATATCCAATTATACTGATGAAAACACTTCCTGTCACAAATTCTTGTTTCCTGTCACAAAACAGTTTTCTGTTCACATGTGATAGAGGGCCCCACTTGAATTTGTTGGGCCCCCAGATAATTGTCTGTTCTATAAATGATTTGCAATGCACCTTTTATTCACAGATTACACAATTAAAGTTAATAATGTATAAGGGGAACTACAGCCATGCTAGCTAGCTAATAGTCAAGCAAAACAGAGCTAAAATGAGAGTTTTCATTCAGCTGAATGATACTACTGCTCTGTATTTGCTTATTGTGTAAAAACGTGTTTTATTCATTTAAAATGTGATATGTGTCACAGTATACTCACAGGTGGTTTGCCCTGAAGTGACTTAAAAATGAAATACAGGTATGTGGTTAGTTTGAGGACACACTGTACCAAATCTTTTCTACATCCCATAAAAAAGCAAGGGCTAGCTCAGGGTTTTTGTGGTTGTATGAGTTACTAACAATTAGCCATTAGCTCATTAACATTAGCTCTGAATGTGCTGTGCGTGTGTGTGTGTGTGTAAACTACGGTGGCCTTCCCATATCAGAAAGGATGTAAACACTCTTTCACTCTCCACTCTCCTACTCTTTCTGTCATTTTCTTTTCCTTCTTTGATGGTTCAAGCCGTAGGTTTATGGTGGCGGAGTCGTTCTTCATTTACATAGAAAGCTTCTGCTTCAAAAGTCAAAACCCATGTCTGTTTAAGCTGCTGTAAGAACATGGGCGTACTAAATGGCAGCCCTTGCTCAAAGTACATACTTTAAAGGGGACATATTATGCAAAATCAACTTTTTAACCATTTTATTACTTATATTTGGGACTCTGGAGGCCCTACCAGTCGCCAAAGTGTGTAAAAAAAATACTCAGTCCTTTTTTCGTGGTCCCCTTAGCGTAATTATAGGCGATAAAACATGCAATGTTGAATTCCCTGCGCTTATGACGGCAGCATGCACTGACATGTTCATTAGGACACCAGGGAACTATTTTAACTTGGGAAATAGGGTATAATATGTCTCCTTTAAAAAGATTGTATAAGTGATTATGCTCTATACTTTAATTTCTTCTTAAAAGTTCCAAATTAGAACTTTAGGTGAGATTGAGCCATGTCTTAATATGGTTGAATCGATGTGTCAGTACTTCATACAACCCCACTTCAAAACAACCTGAACTACGTCTCATAGTTTTTCTAATTTTTTCAGGCTTTCCTCCTGGATTTCTAAATAGAGCTGAGTTGACATCTGTGAGCCACTATGGCGGACTGGAACTTGTTGGGGAAGCTGCTGGAGAGCGCACAGACACACTCCACAGTTGTGGGCAAGGTTTGGCTCACAGTGCTGTTCATCTTCCGCATCCTGGTTCTGGGAGCTGCCGCTGAAAAAGTGTGGGGCGACGAAGTGTCGGGCTTCACCTGTGATACCAAGCAACCTGGTTGTCAGAATGTCTGCTACGACAAGACCTTCCCTATTTCTCACATCCGCTTCTGGGTGATGCAAATCATCTTTGTCTCCACGCCAACTCTCATTTATCTGGGCCACATCCTCCATCTGGTTCGCATGGAGGAAAAGGAGAACCAGAAAGAGAAAGAGGCTGCACTCTTGAGTGAAAAGCAACAGCAGTTACTTCCCAGCAAAACCAAGAAGGCTCCAATAAAAGACAACCAAGGCCATGTGCGCTTACAAGGCGCACTGCTGCGAACCTATGTGTTCAACATTATCTTCAAGACCCTGTTTGAAGTGGCCTTCATTGTAGCTCAGTACTTCCTGTATGGCTTTGAGCTTAAGCCCATGTACACCTGCGACCGCTGGCCGTGCCCTAACATGGTGAACTGCTACATCTCCCGACCCACTGAGAAGACAGTCTTCATCCTCTTCATGCTGGCAGTGGCCTGCATCTCACTGCTGCTGAACCTGGTGGAAATGTACCATCTGGGTTTCACAAAGTGTCACCAGGGGCTCCGCTACAGACGCACACAGGCTGCAAAGCAAGCCGCCAGGAACCTCGCCGAGGCAACGATGCCGTTTGTGCCGAGCTACGAATACTTTACCAGTCATCCTGCCGTGACCGAGCCTTTCCCTGCAGACTCAAAGTATGGCATCACAGAGCCGAACTCTGCTTACACCCCTTACAACAGCAAAGTGGTTTACAAGCAGAACAGAGACAATATGGCTGTGGAGAGGAAAGGTAAATCAGAGGGAGAGGATTTGACAGAGAGGAGAACCCCCAGTCCTACCCTGGAGATGCTTGTTGAAAATCAGCGCAGAAACAGTCAATCCAGCAAACACAGCAGCAACAAGAGCAGGCTGAACGACCTGAAGATCTAGACCAGCAACTGTGTTTCCACCCAAGACTCAGGAACAACGTGCATTTGTCTGCAAAATCTGCGTGAGTGTTAGAAAGTGAGCATAAAACAGATTATAGCTGTGATCAATTTGCAGGTCAAGATTTGAGAGCACACAGCGACAGCTTTGTAAGCAGGGAACAAGTGTTGAGTGAGTTTTTGAAAACTCCTCAGCTCACGGGACTCTTTATGTGAATGGTTGTCCACCCACAGGCATCAAAAGGAAAACTCCGTCAATGGCACTTATAATCAAATACATTTTGTTTGTTTGTTTGTAAACTGGCTTATTGTGACTCGGAAGTCAGGATTTAATGAAGTTGCTCGAGTGAATTTTTTCTCTGCTCTGAGTGTGAGTTTAAAGACGGCCTAATCACTCAAATCACAAGTCTTAAAGACATGTTGTTACGCTGTTTATGTATGCAAACAGAATGTAGAGGGTTGTTATTGACTGATATTGCTAAAGTGGCTAGCCCCGGGATCATTTTACGTCCATGGTTTTTTTTCAACTTCCCTCTGCTACATGGTCCCATTTCCAACTTCCGACTTCCGATGTAAATGGAACACAGCATGCCCAGAGTACACCACAGCTGCCAGGAGAGGGAACAACCTGAGAAACACCAGTGAGGAAACAAGAGAACACTTTTATTTGAGCCACTTAATACAGTTCACCTACTAAATTCTATGTTAGCTTAAGTCTATATGATATCTTAAAAATGTGTTTATCTCACTGAGTGGAAACTGAAGTTTGTGTTGATTTGTACAACATTCACTCTCTACCCCAAAATTCGTAGAGAAAATCTGTGACTTATATTATAACACATGCTGTTGGAGTTGATGGTCCACTGCTGCCTTCATTAGGGGATTCAAATGTGTTATTTTCTTACTTAATTGTTTGAATTCCTTAAGTTTCCACTCAGAAAAGACAGGCAAAATTACGTATATACATATATATACCTCATTGCCCAGAGTACATGTACAGTATATATATGTATATATATATATATATATATACATATATATATATGTATATAGCATAACATATATTAAAGGTATGATTGGCTTTATGACTAAAATCTGTGTTCCCTCGTGTCCCTGCTGTTCAGTGGGAGAAAGCACTGACTATTAATCAGTACCCAACTCTCCCTCCTCTTCTCCTTCACTCACTTCACAAGTAAATTATTCTTTAAAGCTCAAAACAGTGTATTCACAAATTTACCTTTGTTGCCTTTGCATTTTCTTAGCCGATGACTGACGGAACACTTCATTTTCATTTTGTTACAGATGAACTTTGAATTTTTGTTTATTTTACTTTTATGTCATAAAAGACCATATTGTGGGTGGCGGTGAAGATGCAAATTACTTGAGAATGTTTTTGTTTACAAGCGATTAACTTGAACTAAAAATGTGTGTTGCATGCAAGACTTTAGCAATAACTGTCCATGTGTTCATTTGGATTCTCCATACACAGACATGATCGATAATGCTCGTCTGTGACTGTAACTTGATTAAACTGATGTGCAGCAAAGGTGTGTTTGTGCTGATTGAAACACGGCGAATGAATTGTCACGCGTCTACAATTCACGTTCACAAAATGTTGTGAAACAGCTGATCAACGTTCTGAATATTTAGATTGGCCAACATTTCACCTTAAAATCAGTTACTAAATGATAATCAATAAAACATCCTTGAGTGAATGTGCTCAGTCATTCATTGATGTAACTGGAGGTAATTCAAAGGTTTATTAAAGAATGTTTCACTTCTCATCTAAAAAGGCTTCTTCAGTTCCTCAGGACGAGCCTCCTGAAGTCCTTGTTTGAGGTTAATATGTGTTAATGTTAATTATCACATACTCCGGAAACGTATAGTTATAGCGTGAGTTAAGAACAATGGTCTTAATAATATTCACACATGCTAAACTGTCAGTAGTGATGGGGTGGAGTGGCTCAGTGGTTAAGACCGGTACCGTGTGTGCAAAAGACTTCGTGGTCGCAAGATCAACTCCACCCCTGGCAGGTTGTACTCAATTCCCTTGTAAGTGGCTTTGGATAAAAGCGTCTGCTAAATGACATGTAAATCAATCAATGTAATGATGAGCCAATTATATATTCAGTATCATATGATACAATACATTACACTTACATAATACAGTACACAAAAACCCTAAAGGCATCGGCCATCTGACTGTGTTAAGAATACTCCCGTTCTGAGAACCGTCGTGAGGCACAAATGGTCGTTCTTAGTAAAAACATGGCTGCCAGCAGGGACACAACTTTAACTAACCTTATAAAATCCACATAAGTTGAAGTCTACAATATCTTACAATTATGTTAACAAATATACGGACAGTTTAGTTTGTAAACCACTAGGGGTGGAAATCACAGGGTACTTCACGATATCCACGATACCAATTATATCACGAAACAACGATTCTGTGGTAATCAATATATTGCAAGACAATCATATCGTGATACATCACGATATCTGTCAAAGTGAAGAAAACAAAACATCCGTGAAAGGTTAGCAGCACGAGCATTAGTGCCAAGTTCATTGTGTAGAATGTTCTCTGATGAACAGGATGTCGGGACCTTGGGTGATCTTCAAGGCTCACTTCAAGGCTCTCTTCAAGGTTCTCCCTGTCCTTCTTGAAACCACCTGCCCACCATTGCACAGTTGATTAAGCTGGAGCATCATCCACTAACATAGCAACCATGTCAACATGAATGTCCTTGTGGGTTTTCTGCAGATGTTTGGTGACACCATGGTGGCAAATTTTGTTCACTGTGTTGTTCACAAAACGTCTCTAACACTAATTTCCTCACCTAGCTATCAAATGTGGAGTTATCTGGGGGCAGCAGCCTGAGGCCTCTCCCCCACCCACTACATCTATGGTGTTCCCAGGCCAGCTGAGAGATATAGTCCCTCCAGTGTGTCCTGGGTCTCCACCCAGAAGACCTTGAGGTGCCCAAAACACCTCCCCAGGGAGGTTTCTTGTCCTTTGATCTTGTCCTTTAGGTCATTACCCAAAGCTCATGACCATAGATGAAGGTTGGAACTAGATCAACCAGTAAATTGAGAGCTTCACCTTCCAGCTTTTCGTCCTTCCTCACCACAACAGACCAGTTGAGCGTCCACATCACTGCAGACACTGCCCCGATCTACCTATCGAACTCCCACCCTATCACCCCCGGCCCGGAGTAGGCAATCCAAAAATCAATGGTATTATTCGTCAACTATTGAAATATTCTAAACTCCAGCGCGTGAGAGCTATAATGAAAGTCATGTAATCAAAGACCCTGGTTAATTCTGCTGGATCTACACCTTGTTATTAGGGTTGCAACACAAATTAGGTCATCATTGGAGTATAATGACTTGTTTTTATTAATGGAATCATTGATAAAACATTTGTTTTGTTTCTTTTTAATAGATAACAAATATTAACGGTAACTGATGAACATTTTATAATAAAGCAAACTATGAAAAACGTATTATTGGACATGAGAAAGAGATTCTGAACCATACTTCACCTTGAAGCTGCCATGTTACCAGCATGGCTACCACCAGCTGCACAGCTTGTGCATGTATGTAGACACTTTTCTAAAACACATACCACCATACACTGGTGAGAGCTGAGCTTCAAACGCTTCCTCGCTGCTATTAATAACTCCATGCACACTTTGGAGGAGCATGGTGGTGAAATGGGGGGTAGGAGGCCAAAACTTTCTGCCCCTGCAGCCAAAAACAATAACATGCTGTTGCGTGTTGAAAAAGGTTATTTAACCCTAATACAGGAAGAGAGGCTTGTTGTTCTTCACACAATGAAGCAGCGCTACAAAGGATGGTGTCTTTAAATATCCAGACACATGGCTGAAGGCTTCAGACAACGCGTAATGAGCACGACAACTTTTCTGTGATTGTACTGTGTGTCATCTGTTCTCTGCCCCGCAGCAGGAAGAACGTCTGAAACGGTTTCTTTCACTCACTAAAACTGTGATGTGTTGTTCATTGAGCAGGACGGGACTCTGATTTATTTTCCATTAATTTATGTGAAATTTGAAGTCATCACAGATAAAACACCCGCATCATTTTTGAAGTTACAACGGTTTAGTTCTGCTACACTTGCTTAACCAAGACCTGTGGTGTGTACAGTGTAATGATGGACAAGACAAGGGGAATGTTTCAGATATCTCACCATCATCATCATCACCATCATCATCATCACCATCATCATCATCACCATCACCATCACCATCATCATCATCATTGCAGCCAGGCAAAGAACACATAATCAAGACAAATACACAATACAACAGTATATATGAATGTCTCTTAGAGCAGAGGAAGCAAAAGTACTCACTTTCCTTGACTTCAAAATAGTTTAAGTAGCAACGCTCTGAAGACATTTTGATGATTACTGAAGGCGACATAGGTGCTACACTTAATACACTTAATACACTTGGATGATGAACTGCACCAAGAAACTTCACCAATAAATGTAACTACATTTTACACACTGTAAAATATTAAATATTAAAGTATAAGGTTTCCAACTAGACTAATATTGTCAAATGTTATCAAAAATGAATTTACAAAACTGAAACTGTGTTTATGAACCCTTAACTATGACTTTTAGAAATATACTCACAACATATTATATCTATGCACAAGGGCCTTATTGCTGTCAAACACACTTTGAATATGAAATAAAGTTAAATGAGAAAATGTTCTCCTTTGAAACTCTATTGTGTCTACATAATAGATAAGATCAGCCACTGCATGAGTGAGTGAGTCAAAAGAGTAATAATCACAATAGAAAACCTTTACAAAGACACGCTTATTAAATCACTCTTCTTAATTTATTAGCATCTAAGATGTGTCCAGTCTTGTTTTCCTAATCTACTTCCAAACACAGGTTGGGGGAAAAAAACCCAACAAAAGCAAAAACACTCCAAACAAGGAGGGGAAAGGATTAACAACAACTTAAACTACTTGATATAAATACTTGAACAACTAGAAGCAGAAACACAGGGAACACAGATAGGAACCAGAGCACAATCAAACTAAAACTAAATGATCTGATGGTGGACAAAAGCCAGCACTTCCTTCTGAACAGACCGAGTCTTCCACAGATTCTCTTCAAAGTTCATATGCTTATTACTATTTGATTGTTACATGCTAAAATTGTGCTAAAAGAAATGGATTTCTTTGTTACTGAATGAAAGCCGGAATAATAATAAGACCAACACTTATAATCTACCAGATATGTTTGTTTTTCTATGATTCAAACAACAAAATGTCAGGTAATTCATTTCTAAATACAGCACAATTTGGTGTTTTTTGGGGGGGTTTTCTCAGGATTCTCAGAATTCTGACTTTAATCTAGGAATTCTGACTTTTTTCCTAAGAATTCTGACTTTTTTCCTGACAATTCTGACTTTAATCTCAGAATTCTGACTTTAATCTCAGAATTCTGACTTTAATCTAGGAATTCTGACTTTAATCTCAGAATTCTGACTTTAATCTAGGAATTATGACTTTAACCTAGGAATTCTGACTTTTTTTCCTGAGAATTCTGACTTTTTTCCTGAGAATTCTGACTTTAATCTCAGAATACTGACTATAATCTCAGAATTCGGACTTTAATCTCAGAATTCTGACTTTAATCTAGGAATTCTGACTTTATTCTCAGAATTCTGACTTTAATCTCAGAATCCTGACTTTAATCACGAATTCTGACTTTAACCTAGGAATTCTGACTTTTTTTCCTGAGAATTCTGACTTTTTTCCTGAGAATTCTGACTTTATTCTCAGAATTCTGACTTTGATCTCAGAATTCTGACTTTAATCAGGAATTCTGACTTTAATCTCAGAATTCTGACTTTAATCTCAGAATTCTGACTTTAATCTCAGAATTTTACTTTTTTTCCTGAGAATTCTGACTTTAATCTCAGAATTCTGACTTTAATATAGGAATTCTGACTTTAATCTAGGAATTCTGACTTTTTTTCCTGAGAATTCTGACTTTAATCTTTGAATCCTGACGTTAAATAAAAATAAAAATAAAAACTTCAGTGACATTCATGGAAGTCTGTGAAGAAAGCACAGACTGTACTTTGTCTTCAATTCACAGGGCAGCCTGATACGTCACAGACGTGACATGCGACAAGGCTGAATCCAGAACAGGTGAAGGAGGTTAAGGTTACAGTATGAACTCGGGGGGTTACAACCAAAACCTTTGAGCCAGAATAGTATGAGAGACACGCAGAGGCCATTAGTCACCAGGTCACACTGCAGCCTGTCAATCACATCCACAGAAAATCATGATTTATGACATGACACAGTGGGATCGCAAGTTTCTCTCATTCCATATAGAGGCTATTTGTGTTGCTGCTATGTTGCCAGTAAGCAGGAGTGTCATCATAGAACCTTCTTTATTACATCCTTGTCATTAAAACATGGGTTTCCTGTTATAATAATAAATCTCCTGTTCCCATAGAAATGTTGTTCAACAAGCTAGAAGTGAGCATGTTATTTCATAGTAGTTTTACTGAAGATTTATTTTGTATTTGTTTTAATTTTATTTCCTATTTATTCTCATTTATTATTGGTTGTTCACGTGGTGAAGGAGCAAACATTTGTATGGCCTGGTGCTGATTTTCTGCCATTAATCTTTTATATTCATTCATACACTGCTGGCACAGCCATCGGGAGCAACTTAATAATAAGAATAGGAATAAGAATAAGAATTAGAATAAGAATAAGAATAAGAATAAGAATAAGAATAAGAATAAGAATAAGAATAAGAATAAGAATAAGAATAAGAATTAGAATAAGAATAAGAATAATAGTTTGCCGCTTTATCTCACTATTAGCCTTTTCTGACTGGAAACTCACTCCCCTGCACAAGTTCATAAAGAAAATCAGTGATTTTATAACACAGCACATATATCAAATGTGTTATTTTGAGACTTCAGTGAATGAAATCCTTCCCTCATATTTACCCAAGTGACACACACTTAACAAAAAGACTAAGAGAGAGTTTTGCAAGCTAAAACTCTCATTTGAACAGTTTACACACTAAGTGCAGCAAACAAGCAAAAATCAATATCTGACACAATTACACTATAAACTTGAACTGTTCAGCCACACTCTTACTATTACTCTCAGTGTTGTCTTCATCCACGTGGAGGCAGCAAAGAACGTTTAATACAAAAAGGTATAAGTTTAACACTAAACGGTAAAGGTACATGAATTATCATGACTTAATTCATGAATTACCTGATGAACTAACTATCATTAATTGACATGTATAATGGGTATTTCATGCCCGGTTTCATGATGGCACACAATAACAATTAATGCAGTAACTAAAGTATTGGAGCCATGATGACTTGTTATTAATGATGTTCATGACTTCATAGGCAATTCAGCATGACTTCTTCATGACTTATTATGAAGATGTACAATTGAATATGTATTATTACACCATTATTTATGGTTTGTAATAGGTGTGGGGGAAAAAATTGATACAGTGAAATACAGTGATATTTTGCGCTGTGATATTATATCGCTTTTGATAAACCAAGCATATTTATTTTTTAGTTGTGTACATTAGCATAGAAAATTGATCAACATTTACGTCCACTAGATGGTGCCAAGTGCTCACAAATACTGCAATTCTCTATACTATAGTTTGCAACAGGTGATGTCTCTGCCGATTCCCACCCCTAGTTTTTGATGTAATCACTTATCGATTATGAAAACTTGTGATAAATTCATTCATGAAGAGTCATATTCATAGTAATTCATGGGCACTTTTTAATTGTTATAAAGTGCACATATTGAGTATACATTATAATGTTGATAATAAACATGGTTCATACAGGTCAAATTTAAGCACTTTCAAGCTCTTTTTAAGGCTTTTCCAGGCAGCTGTGGATATAAATGAATATGAATATATACATACTCAAACCAAATCCAGGTTTTTAATATTCACGGTCATACACTTTTAGTATTTATTTATTACTCCATCTAATAAGCTAATTATTCAGTCAATAAGCCATTTTTGTGAAGGAAATGAGTATTTCAAGCACTAATAACCACTTTACCCTATTTTCAAGCACTTTTCAAACCTTGAAAACACAACATTAAAACTGAAGCATTTCCAAGGACTTCAAGCACTCGTATGCACCCTTAATTATTGTTTGAAGTAGTTTGATTCATTTTTATTTACAAAACTTAACCAATTTCTTCTCAGATGTGGTGATTGTGTGACACACAGTTGTGTGGACTAAGTGTGTAGAAACATGGGTGCACAATTGTTTATAGAAAAAAAACAACTAGGAGTAACGATAGAATTTTTATTGTGGTACATTTTTGTGAAAATAAAACAAAACATAATCAAGCAAGTAAACACAAACATCTGTGCTAAAGCAACACAATGACAAGTGATTCTAGCTGAGTTCCAGTCCCCACTCTCCTCACTATGATGGTTCACGGCAGAGCCGACACCATGATTTACCTCTTATATGACCAACGTTCTAACAAAGTCATCTCCTTGGATTTATGTTTGCAGAAGCCACGTCTGAGGAAACTGTTTCCAACAAATTCACCCTGAAAGAAAACCTCTTCTTTTTTTACCTTTCAAAGTTAAATAATCAGAAAAAGACCAAGCATAGACCTACAGTAGTTTTAGCAGAACTATAACACACTCTTTGATGAGCATTTAAAAATAATTTCTTAAAGTCTGAGGATGGTAGAGATGCAGCATGAAACTGCAGGGGAACTAAAATACCATGGTGGAAAATGATCTGCTGCCTGGGTTTCTGCAACAAGATCAGTTACTCAGACTGAGCTGTTGACTGTGCTGCTGTTATGTTATGATTGTGGCTTCAGCTACTGATGTCACCAAAAAAGAGGTTTTAGTGAGTGAAACAATATAAAACATTGAAGGGTGGAATTCTTATTTTTAACATAATGTAAACAGTGACAGTATTTTTCTTCTGAAAGCAATTCATATGTCAATCACCCACAAAAACACAACAAAACAAAAGTCTGTAAGGTCCAATATACAACAATCTGCATCAGAAGATGTCACTATTATCAAATATTACCTGGATTCATAATAATGATGTGACATCACACACCTTTTCTGTGTGTGTGTGTGTGTGTGTGTTAGACAGTCCAGCAGTTATTTAAGTATGTTGTATGTTGCGTTCAGTTTGTTACACAATACGAGGAAATGTGAACACTCCACTCGCCTTATTCACCACCGGTCAAGTTTCTGTATGCTCAGACTTTAAGGGTGTCCTGTATACATTGTCTATATCGTGATCACAAGCTCTGCTTGAACGCAACAGTAAACACACATTGTAAAGAGCTGCATATGGCACGCAGTGGAGGAGAGAAATCAAAATGGCTGAAAGTAAATTAGAGCATCCCGCTGAAGGCAACTCTACGGATTCACTTGGAAAGAAAGTTTGTTCTGCATTCCATTTACATTGGAACTCGGAGCGACATCACATGTCACACATTTGGTCTGACGTGCACGCATGCTCAACTGTGACAACTTAAGAGGCTTGAGTATTGCATATGGGACCTTTAAGTGGAAAAAAAACAACTTCTTCATTAAAAAAACAACAAGAATATATTCAAAGAAAATGCATAATAATACAAAAAAAAAAATATATATATAGCAAACAAAAAATTGCACTTGCTTACTTTTAAGAAGCCTCTAAAACACTTGTATCGCGCACACAAGCAGAGGTAAAGCTCTATGAATGTGTGAATTTGGCCCTGCGAGAGAACACACTGCAGCTGAACACATTGCTGGACCCTTTTAAAATCCAACGCCTCCGAGTTCTAACCGAGATACAGGCGTATACTGTATATCTACAGCAGGTGAATCTCAAATAACTGTGCAAATTATTCACTGAGATAGAGGCAAAGACAGAAACAAAGAGAACTTTAAGACGCACAGAAATGAAGAAAACAACTGAAATACTGGAAATCAAATCTGGCTTTTTTGTCGCGAGCAGTAATTACGGCTCTTAGCATAAGTGGCAATGCCTGTAACTATGCTACACATGCTCTATACTTATGTTTCTCTCTCTCTCTCTCTCTATATATATATACAGTATATATATATAACTCGTACATCATATATTATGTTGCAGGTCAAAAAATATATCCCTTTTTTCTCCTTTTATTTTACACAAATTGAACCCTGAGATTTGATAGAAACTAAAATATCCTTCAATCCTTTTAAAGGTTTTAGTTGTGTCCACTATATCTCATATATTACATTGTCAATACTAGCCTAATTAACATAATAATGCATCAACGATTGAACTGAATGCCTATACTAGAGTGTTACACGCCACATTTACATGAGCACTGTGAAGGTCACAGCACATTCTGAGATGACACAGGAGAGCTCTCCCTGCAGCAGCAGCAGCAGCAGCAGCAGCAGCACTGTCATCTTATAGATGTAGACTATAGCACTGCTACTGAGGGAGGACACAGATGAGTGCTGTGTGCTGGTACAGAATGCTTTCATGGTGCTGCAAATGCAAAATACCATCATTAAATCTCCAAGTGTTTGCACAGATTGCATGTGACATCCTTCCTCAGATGTCTGACTCCAGACACTGGCTTCAGCTCATCCTTCCTCGCTGTGCAACTGTTTATTCTGCATCTGCATTGAAAAAAGCTGGTGTTTCACACAAAAAGCAGACATTTACAGCGGTAGTTCTCAAAGTGAGGTCAGGGACACAAGGGGGTCCACCACCCAAAAGATTAGGGGAAGGCAGAACAATTCAATTATGCCTCATTACTCAGGAAATATTCAGATTTCTGGATGCTTTCATGAAAGCTTTTCATGACTTTGTAAGGATGCTGCAGTCACACCAGACATGGCAACATTTTACTTGCAAATGTACATATGACGGCAATGCACGGATGCAAATAGATGCACATGTCACATTGGCCAAGCCAGGCAGTGCAAATGGTGCTTAAGTTGGAAAATACAATGACCAATCTGTGTTTAGAAGTTTTATCTACAGGGACGGTTTAAAAGAATAAAAAGCTAAGAATAAAGTGAGTGTAGTAGTCAGTCTACCTGGTTAGTCTGCGATAGACATGGATGCACACACCAATAGCACAACTATTATACAATGTGCAAATGTGCGTCCAGTGTGACCACAGCACAAAGGAATCGAGTGACTGCATGGATAAAGTCTTTCAATCTGAAGATTGTTGCAGACAGACACTTGCAATCAAAGACATGAATCTTCACTCTGGACACTGAAGTCACGTTTGTTTAAAGGGAACTGGACATTGGACTTATTATCAGGAATATCATTATTATCATTATTATTATTATTATTATTACAGATACTGATACACTTTCATCCGAGCATGTTGAAACACAGGTGTATTGGAGAGCAAGGAGAAAAATAGTAAGTGTCCTTCTTACTTCTGTTTAAACCAAGCTGTAAATCTTTTAACGATAAATAAGGCAACACCCTCATGATTATGGTTTTACATAAGTTAGAAGTTGTTGCAATTTAGCAGAATTTAGCAAAGTGAGACCAAACTTTTGCTAGAGAGTGAACAATGCAGTGCAACGTCAAATGTAATCACCTGTGTCCCTAGTGACATATTTGTACTGACCAATAAGGAACCGTGAGCAACCAAAAAAAATTGGATTACAATTTTTTTTTATAAATGCAATCATTGTTTTTTATATATGTAATATATTATGAAGTCACGGTAACTGATCATCCCTATTTAGTACCAACTCTTGATAACCATCCTTAGAGATGCTAGACATGATGCACTGCAGAATAACTCTGTTTATCTGCTTAAAAACCCAACACTGCAGTGTTTTTACAGCATCTACAACAAATGGCAGTGAGCATATGTTTAGTCAGTGTTGGGATTATGAAAGGGATGGAACATTTTTATCTCCCCAGTAAGAAGTCCCCCGGCCTCCAAACATTTGAGAACCCCTGATTTACAGGCTACACTCAGCAGGAGACACTGCAGTCACAGGACACATTAGCATTTACAGGACGTTTTACTTGACAGCAGTGAACACTGATCTTAAAGATAAAATATATCAATACATCCAGGGGGAAATGTTCCTGTGTCACTGCGTCCCAGTCAATAGTTGTGGTGCGTGACATCACAGACAGCTGAGTGGGCATGATGACACACTGGTCTGTCATGTTTTCAGAATACAAAATGATAATGTTTGTCCACCGCTGCATGAAGGGACAAAATACTAGACTACATTTATATCATATCAATAATCAGAGGCTACATAAGAGAACGAATATCGTCAGCGAGGCTGAAAATGCATAATTAAATCTGAGGAACAGCAGCCTGAAATGGGTCTGTGCACACACACACGCCCACGATCTGGAATTTTGATGTATGCACCAGTCGCCTTGCCCTTTGCCCTATATCCAAGAGAAATAAATGACTAGGTTTGGATCAGGAGCAAAGTATCCCTTGCATCCGTTCACTTATTTACTTTGAGCTTCAGCTGGGCGACCTTGACTTGTCCTAGTTTGGTCTGAAAGTCGAAAGGCCTTTCAAAAAAGCTGACTATGGCAGGCTCGTTTAGCAGAGAAGCCAGGACCTGCTCAAACGAAAACGACCACTCCACCTCCACTGCTTCCTGACTGTTGGGGGAGCTGGGGGAGTCTGCGCTCTCTGGGGTGCTAGAGGCTTCTTCGGTTGAAGATTCTTCCACGGCAGAGGCACTAGTAGGTTTTGCAGATTCTGGTGGGCTGCTGGGCCCTTGCAGCCTCCGCCCCACCTCCTCCATCCTCAGGAGAAGGCTGGTCACATGAGCCACAGCTCGGTAAAGAGATTCCTCCTCTGGATCGCCATGAAATATGTTGTAGAGGGTCTTAGAGAACTGAATGAACTGAGTCTGAGAAAGAAGAACAAGCACATGTAGCTTACCATCTCATCATATCATACTGAGAATGTGAAGCTTTAAAGGGATAGTGCAGTCTTTTTTGAAGTGTAGTTATATGAGCTACTAAACAAAATCGATTATTGTGCTGTAAGAGCTTTTGAAAACTTGTCTGCCAGATGAGACACAAGGAAAAACAGATTTCAGCAACTTCAGCAAAGACTCACTTAATAAAATCTACACCAGGTAAGTCTATAATACATAAATAATATGTTTACTGCTTTATCTTGCTGTAATGGCACTTTTCCACCAGCACGACTCACCTCGCCTCAGCACAGCACGGTTATTTTGCTTTTCCACTAGCGATAGTACCTGATAGTAAAACACTTTATTTTTGACTAAAACTACTCTCCCATACCTAAGACCATAGAGAAAATCAGTGTTTTAACTCACAGGTAAACAGGAGCTACTTGTCCACTGCTCTCTCATTTGGTAGGTTTGTGTCACTTAGATGAATCTAAATTATTAAGTTTTTTTAAACACAACTGAACTTACTGATGGAGGCAGCAGTGGATCAAATACTTCTGTGGTAAAAAGTCTGTGATTTCTTATTTCTATGGACTTTGGTGCAGGGGAGAGAGCAGTATACCAGTCAGAACAGGCTGAATACATTTATTCTATACACTAGAATAAAGCAGTAAAAATATTACATATTATAAACTGGCATAGATTTTCACTGAGAGTGAGCATTCATACAGTGTGCCAGTACCTCATACAACAGCACTTCAAAAAACCTGAACTATCCCTTTAATCTTTTTGGCCCGTTCAGGACCAAAAACAGTCAGTAAAAACAACATGGACAACATTACCTGATTGATACGGGGTAGGTCCTTGATGGTTTCCTCTTTTTTCAGGATCTCATGCTGCCATTGTTTTAGGTAGGCCTGCAGGTCAACTTTTCCTCTACCTCTTTCTGGGCTTTTACGTATCACCCCATCTTCTGGAAGATCGAATGCTGAAAATGTATAAGCAGCAGGTGAACACACTGCCTAGAACAAGCCATGCATTTTTTTTCAAGCTCAAGTCCGTAATTTGTTGAAACACTTTTTTATTTTCATTTAGTTGGAATTCTAAAAAGTAAAAAGATCACAGTCTGCACTTTAGACACTGGACTTTTTCCTTTCTTTTAAGCTCATGATTAGCTCAGTAATATGATGCTTAAGTTGCCTGTACAGTGCTACGTATGTTAGTCGGGCTTGTTTCATCATCTCTGTGTTTTAAATGTAGGATTAGCTAACTAATCCACCAAGGATGTCATGTTTTCATCAGCATGGGTTTATCTGTAAATTTGTCCTTCTGTTAGCAGCTTCCTGTCTACTTACTTTTTAAGACATCTAACTCTCTTATAATGGTCAAAAGTCAGTGCATTTTAACAACATTTGATCAAACACTCCACTATTTGGTGGCAATTTAACTTTAACATGGTTCAGTCTCTTTCAACAAGTTCAGATGTGTATATCTTAGTGACGTCTTAACAAAGCAGGATGAATTGTGTCAGGTCTATGTTTTTTGTCTTGTTTTCTCTCCACCAACTTTATAGGGAAATAGGGGGGGGGGGCGATTTCTACAAATAACATAAAACGAGAGTTTCAAAAACTAATTACAGACTCAAACTTTGAGGCATGAATGAGTTGCGGAAAAGTGAAATTTGAGTTTAAAGGGAAAAGAAAGATTAAAGAGGCTAACCAGTGAGTCTATTCAAGTGAGAAGAATCTTCAGTCGCTGGAACAAAGTTCTGGATTCTTTGCTCCTTTAAAGGCAAAGGACTGCCTGTAAAAGCTAGAGAACACAGATGTGAAAGACAAAGAGACAGAGTGATAGAGGAAGGAATTAAAGGCCCCATTCAGATCTGGCATGAACATCGGTTCTGGTGGAAAAGTTTGTGAATTGATAAAAAATAATATATGAATCTGTGCAATGGAAACAGTTACAGTGAATAAAAGAGGACATTTTGGAAAAATACCTAATATACTGCTCTTTTTAAGGTGTCATCACATTGCACCTTAATCCTTGTCATAATCCATCAGAGGTTGACACAGATTATGGTACCACCTGCTTATCTTGAAGAACAAACTCCCAATATTGGCTTTTTCAGCAGTTGAAGGAAAGACATATTTGCGCTCTTACTTACTTACTACAAATCTTTGAAAATTCAGAGAAAATGTGTGATATATATTTTAATGGAAACCTATCTTATGTGTATGTATGACGTCAGTGACAGGTAGTTGGGAGGAGCAGAGATAACCAAAGCTTTATGAGATACATTTCAGTACAATCCCATCTACCAGTGCTGCAATAGATTGTATAATTGTGATTTCACGCCATGATTATTTGAGAAGTGATGCACTGCTGTTCTCCAACCCCCACAACTTAAAGTGTGTGTGTGAGTGTGTGTGTGTGCATGTGTGTGCGCGTGTCAGTAAGTATGCCTGGCTAGCCTCACAAGCCAGCAGTATCTGCCTGACAGCTTAGTGTAGAATTAGCAGCACAGTCTTATGACACCATTGCTGTTGTGTATCTGACAGTCATGTCATGTTGATGACATTCAGCTTCTGATCATGACAGACCTGCCTGATTCAACTGATTTTTCTATACCGCTAGCAACAAATTAAAATGTCCATCTAAACGTATAACTTTTTAAAGTGTGGTTAGTGACACGTACTGTAAGTCAGATAACACTGCAGCCTAAAGCAGAGCTGTACTGTTACATGAAGAGGAACAAAATGTCTCTAAAAACCAATCAATGCACAGTTGAGTAAGTATTCCTTCCTCTCTGATTGAACTTTAGGCTAATGTAATGTGTTTTTGCACTCAACACCACATGAGTTCATTTCATGATCATTTGTCCTCCTCCCACAATCAGGCCCTGACATGGACTCCCTCTCCAAGATCATGAGAGGTAGGTCTGTCCTACTTTTCTGCCTCTTCTTCAAACTTTGGTTTAGAAAGAGGAAAAACCCACAATGCACAGCACAGTGAAGCCAAAATGTTATGGGCAACAGACATGAAAAATGGACAAGATCATTTATTTATTATTTTATACATATACATACATATATATATATTTATATGATATATATATATAAAGAAAGCTAAAGAGACTAATTTTTACCTTATGAGACTGTAAAGAAACCTGTGCCAAAACATATTTAGTACATTTGAACTTTGAATCATCACTGTCAATATGTTGTGAAAGAAAAACAATATGTTGTGAAGATAGCTGAAGATACACTAAACAATCTTGTTTGGTAGTTGACCACAGACAGGTCACTGACATGAGACTCTAAATCCCTCCCATGAAAAATGCTGCTACATTGTAAGTCACTCACCTGGAGGCAGGTGCAGCTTGAAGAGAAACTTCAGCTTATTTGTGAAAGATCCACAGTACAACGTGTCTGTGGAAGAAGAAATGCACAGATAGTGGAAATGATTAAGTTAAAGGGATAGGTTTCCTGAAGTGAGGTACTGACACAATGATCAGCTCTGACCACACTATGTGTGCGCCCCCTGAACCAAGAATCAGCTTGAGACAAAAAGGCTTACTCTCACTGAAAACATGGCTGCAGGCAGGGACACAATCATAAACTGATTTTAGCCATTCAACAAAAGGCTCACCTAATTAAATCTATTCCTATATATCTATAAGAACCTTGACAAAACTGAGGCTTGTGCTGCTTTGTAAACCTCTCACTACACACTTTGTAGTGGTTAGCACTGCTGCCTTACAGCATAAAGACTCAGCTTTGCGACCCGGTCCAGCTGAGAGCCTTTCTGTGTGGAGTTGGTATGTTCTCCCGTGAGTTTTCTCCGGGCTCTTCGGTTTCCTCCCACAATCCAAAAACATGCAGAAGTTAATCAGACACTTTACATTAAGTGTAGGTTCTCAATCCACAGCTGCCTCCATCAGTAACGTGTGATTTTGTGACCAGTGTTTGAAATAATTTATCGAGTTTTACCTCAGTGACACAAACTTGCCAAACGAGACAGCAGTAGACCAGCAACGTTTTTTGTGTCCCTACTGGCAGCCACGTATTCAATGCTGTGACCATCACAGTGCAGTCAGCACTGACTATAATGTCAGTACGCTTAAAAATACTTTTAACAACTGCAACAGAGGAGAGACGAAATCTGGACCTACCAAGGGCAAAGCAGAACTCTTTAAAGTTGATGAGGCCATCCTGGTTTTCGTCTATCAGGCGGAAGACCCACAGGGAGAGTGTGCTCTTGGTGGTGCAGAAACCCCAGGGCTCCAGGAGAGAGAAGAGCACACTGAACTGCTGGAAACCTAACTGGTACTGCTCTAGATATGCCAGGCTGGGGTCATGATGAAGAAGAGCTGGACTCTGCATGGTCCAGTAGCAGCAGAGGAAATGTTGCCTCTGACCGAAAGAGCGAGAGAGAAGAACCTGTCTAGTTCTTGTTTCCATCACGACCACTGAATGACACTGAAGCATTTTTGGTGACTCACTTTGAACAAATTATAGAGCTCATTGAGGTGTGAAGCGCTGAATCTGACTTCTTGGGACACCACTCGAATCTGAAAAAAGATTTTTCATTTGTCCTTAAAAGCCATCATGACAATGTAATAATTACACTTACTCAAAATCAACAGACACTTACAACATTTTGTTTGGTTGTATCTTCTAGTGTCTGGATCACATAGAGTTTGTTCCTCTTGCGTGAGCTCTCGACTTCCTCTGCACTGATGTTTCCATATTTCTGTAAATAAGCAAAACTAATTAAATAATCCATCACATCATCATCAACATCGCTGAGTATGACACTGAAATAGCAGCCAGTACCTCATAGGCCTCTCGGATCAGTTCACTGATATCTACTTTCATGCGTGATGCTTTATCATTATTGCCCACTGATGCCTGCTGCACTGTTGGAGGCAGTGGACTGTCTTTGTTTGTCACACTGTCAAAGAATCTGAAGAAACAGCATAAGAGACAGAAAGAGATGAATTCCCAGAATAATAATGTTTGAATGTCATCAGTCACCTCCTGATTGAATTCACACAGACTTGTTAAGGATAGTGACAGCCTCTGCGTCATCATGGCAGCTGATCAGGGCCTCCATGTTGTAGTCGAGCACAGCCAGGCCAAGCTGCAGAATGGCTTTTATGCCATCGTAGAAGAAACAGTCAACCACGTTCACGGCACTCTCTATGGGCAGGACACTGATGAAGAGAGTGAGAAACCAGGACAGGGACACGGAGGAGAAGAAACTCAGGTCTGTCATGTGCTCCACCAGCTGGGGCAGGTTCTCTCGAATCAGATCTTCAAAAACAGCCTGGTCAACCAGAGCACCTAACAGAAAGATGCGCAAGTTCATTTCTGAAATAATTAAACAACAAATAATCAACAGAAACTCATAATGACAATTATTGTTTCCCCCCTCACCAATGATTCTACGGTTAAAGTAATCTGGCAACATCCGTTCACAAACAGCTACCAGGAGCCAGAAAGCCTCCTCTTCTTTAGCATAGAGCAGGAGAACTGAGGTGAGAATATTCATGGCCTGAAGATAAGAAAACAATTTTTAAAACACTATTTCAGATTACCTGAAAAGAGGAGAGAACATTTTGAATGGTTTTCTATTGGTTTAAAGCACCCGTATATGTTATATATGGTGTGTTCCATTTGTTTGTCGTCAGAACTCATTCAGTGGGGTGAGCCTTCAACACAAACACCCCCTGAAGTCCCCTGTCATATTTGTTACACAGTAAACCTGTCGTACACGAAATACTGTTTACCGTTTATCCATAGACTTGTTGCTACAGTTTTTGTGAGGTGAGACCAAAATGTACTCTGCCAATGTGTTTTATTTAAAAACAGTGGTCAATCAGATCAGCAGGACTTAACCGAAATGTCCTTTGGAACATGCACTCACAAAGAACAACTTTTGCTGTAGTTGCTCATATTATTA
This sequence comes from Solea solea, assembly GCF_958295425.1. Lineage (NCBI taxonomy): Eukaryota > Metazoa > Chordata > Actinopteri > Pleuronectiformes > Soleidae > Solea > Solea solea. The sequence continues at coordinate 10,356,931 of NC_081137.1, read as the reverse complement.
ATTAAGTATTTACATCTATTTTGTTTCAAAAATAATATTTTTAAATTGTATTTAATCAAACTAATCCACATAAATTTGTCAAAACATTCAAATTTAATAAATAGTGTTAAATGTTTAAAAACTTCAGTGTGTAAACTGCTCACTCTTTGCAGCCAGCACTGAATATGTGTGATACACCCACACTTAAAAACAAACCTGTAGTAGTCAAAATACCTGGCAATAACCGATTTTCGGGTTCCTGTAGGCGTAAGCAGTAAGGACTCTGCGTAGAGCAGAGATTCCTGTGTCGCTCTGAAAGGCTGGGTGCTCTGGCAGCGAGCGGTGCAAGTCTCTTTCAATCTCATCTGTTGCCAGAGTGCTTGTGCCCAGAGACTGTTCAACCATCTCTGTGTAATAGCCAGGGTGAGTGGCCATGTCATTCACAGCTCCTGCAGAGGCAGTCCAAAAACAGATGCTACAGTGATCAGAAACGTCATTATTTATGTTATGTGAGCAACTGAATGCACATTTTCAGTGATATACAGCTTTCTTAGCAAATCACTGACGTGGCATATCATTTACATGACATGAAGAGATGAATGTTACCTGAAAACAGCATCCACAGCTCTCCTCTCAGGGCCTCAGGAACGCCACGAACGATCAAGTCCCGCGTCTTCCTGGTGAAGAACATACTTGTGCCACGTCCATATTCAGAGAAGTGGATGTTCCACGACTGTTCCTTCATCTTTTCTTTGAGCTGTCAAACACACAGATGGTACACATCACCCACAATTTTGATTGAACATCCACCTGCACAGCCCAATTCAAAAAGTGCATAGTTAAAAAAAAAATTCAGACAGTATAAAGACGACACTGCTGTATCTAAAAAAGGGACGTATCAGTTTCATTACCATCATAAAACCTCCAGAGAGGAGACGCATATCATAACAAATTCTGCAATTAATGTTGTTTTGATCACTTGGCAGCCATAAAATTTTTTAAAAATAAACAATCTCAGGGTAACAAAAAAACAGTACCCATTGCATTGTTACTAGTAGTTAGTAAAAACTAGTTAGGGTTGCAACAATTCAGCTACTTCAGTGTGAACATGTTCTGGTTTCTTTGCTCTAAATAAGAAATAAATCAATAAAACCGAATAATTTTGGTTCGTGGACAAACAATACATTTGAAAACATCATCATTTCAAGGTTTGGAAAACACTGATGAACATTTTTCAACATTTTCTGACCTTTTATAAACCAGACAACTATTTAATTTGCTGTATCAAAATTTGGATACTGCCCAACCATAAGAGAAAGGTAATTCAATCAGATAAGGTCACTGCTTGTGGTAGTTGATGAATTTGAACACAAATGTGGTAATTACCATCTTGGGGTCGAGGTTTTCAACATCCTGAGGGTGGAAAACAGTCATCAGAGCCTCGGTGCTTACAGCCTTGCTGCTGTCTTTCTGTCCCACCATCAGAGTTACATCTTCTGGATTGTCCTCAAAATGGTTGATGAGTGACTGACATTCTCCTCGTATAACCTTGGAGATTAAAAAAACATTTTTCACTGTCAGAAAGTACTGAGATCTACAGAAGGAACAGCAAAGATCTATAACTGTTAAAACCTGTTACCTCTGACGAGACAGAGTGCTGAGGGCTGGCACTGATGCCACACCTGCTACGAATTGAGTTGGCGAGCCTCTGGTAGTCCCGCACCTCAGAGAAGCGCAGCGCCCTCTTGCCACGCACACACACAGTTAAGGATCTGCTGCTGGAGTCTGGCTTCTCAACACTAACAACCTGGAAGATGGCAATATTAGCAGAACACCCCTTCACTGCTCTTCATCAGTAAACAATCAGTGTGCAACTTGATGATCTAGTAAAACTGTCCTCTGACTTTACCTCTCTCATTGGGATAATGATATGGCATTGGCTTCCATCCTGACTGGCAAAACACAGGTAGTTCTCAGACAGACAAATCTTGCCAAGTGTGTTAAAGTGGCTGAAGGGCACCCACAAGAAGCTCTCATGCACCTCTAACAGGTTTTCCTCTTTTGGAAGCCTGAAAAATGTCCGGAACTGTGCACTCTTTCCATAAGCCTCCAGACCTCTGTGGAGGACAGATGACCGGAAATAATGTCATGAGACAACACAAAGTCGAACACCCCCACACACACCGCCATCGCCGCTTCCTGATACACAACAAACGTGTACAGTGTACAATATGTACAGTATCTATGCTGTTTCTGTGTTTTATAAAGTATGCACACACTTGTCATTTTTAGAAAGGCACTGAAAAGGGCAGGAGTGAGCAATGAGCATGGTGAAGAAAACAGTGCAGCGATGACTAATATTGCCTATAACAGTGCCACAGGACACTCACATCCAGATTAACCCAGACATTATTTAAATAATATATTTTTATTATTTAAGTCTGTATTTCATAATTTTTCTGTATACTTTTGAATGTGACTTACATGAATGTCAAATTACATGTTTAGTACATTTACTGTACTTATTTTCTAGGGTAATTATTATATTAATTTTAGTGTATATTCTGGATTACCATTTTTCTTTTATTAATTAATTTATTTTTATTTATTTTATTTCTAGTGTTTCCTCAACTCTGAGTCTCTTGTTTTATTTGTTTTATGGGTTGGTGGGTAGATGGTGTGGTGGGCTTCCTTTTTTCATTTGAAGCCATTAGAGTTACATTATTTTATATAAAGTGATGTGTCTGGTGCATTACTATATTATTATTATTATCTAAGCACATTTAAGCATTTGTTTTTAAATTACAAACAATGATTTTAAAACTTCAATATCAAAATTTGGATAATATCTTAACTTCTTGTCAAATTAAACAACAACAGTAAATTGCTTTTCATCAAACTGAAACCAGTGTTGTCTCCAGGCAGAAAAACTTCTTCCAGTGAGTAGCCAGTAGCCAGAGCAAACTGGATGATGCAAAGCAGAAATGAAAGACAGTACCTCTTGGTGATTTGCAGAGGGTCAGAGAGTGCTGGCTCTTTCTGGTATGCCTCTTTATCAAAAAGGCGCTTGATAGAATAGTCAGCCAGCTGTTCCATGATAAGGAAGGTTTCATTAAGATGCAGCAGCATGGAGAAGTAGTGATCCTCTCCATGAGCCAACACGTGGATACTCTCAGTCAGAATAACGTTAGAGGTCTTCTCCAGCTTCCAGATCTCATCCCAAGAGATGACCAGTCTCACTGCAGAGTGGAAATGATAGTAATGTTGTATGAGGCACTGACACAGAGTTTGTGATGACCCCCTGCACTAAAACCAGCTTGAGACATGGATGCTTGCTTTTAGGGCTGCAACTAACAATTATTTTCATAATTGATTTATCTATTGATTATTTTCATGATTAATCGAGTAATCTAGTAATCTAATAAAGCTTTTATATATATGCATTTAATAAAGTATTTCACAAGTTAATTTATCACCACTCTGTTGGTCATAGTTATGGCGCCATTCAAACAGTAGAAGGAGGAAGTATGTTGCTGTTCCAATTGCAATGAAAATACTTGGCGAGTATGTATTTGAGTGAAACTTCCCAAGTACATACTTCCCAAATATGCAAGTACAGACTTGGGTATTGTGAAACGGCCTCTAACAGTGGTGCTGGCAGCAGTAATCCTGTACAATTAAATATACTGATGCAGGTAGATGAGCAGGGCTTCTCCATTTTGCACACAGAGTACCTAACGGAGTTAGCGATGTATATAAATGAAAAAATAATCCCCTCAGAGCATCTGGGCTTTATCTCCGACCTCGACACAGTACTCAATGCCTCTCACTATTTAGGTGCCGACCGCCCAAAGAAGAGCTACTGACTGGAGGCCTTGTGACCATGTCTGTGTAATTCTTTGCGTCGTTCATATTTGCCAAGACATCCTGCTGCAGTGTTTTAGAGGCCTCCCTCTGCAAAAATCAGGAATCACTTGGCCGAAAACTTAAACCCCGAAAGAAATTATTATGCCAATTCTGTGCCAATGTTTTTTTAATCTAATTTTGCTGTCATGGCTGGAACCTCATTAAAGTCAAGGCATTGCAACTATAGTATATTATAGTATAGATATGTATATAGCTTAATATTCATGCTTCAAAGAATAAATCAATTGAAAATATTTAGTGAGATCTCGTCGAACATCTGATAACGGATGCATCAGATGAGCTGATCTTTTTAGTCAACTGCTCGAAGGGGCGAGAAGAGAGAGAATGTTCTCTGGTGTGAAGTGAATGTCGTGGGGAGTTTATAATCTGCCCTGTATGCAACAAATTTAATTTTTTTTTAATTTTCCAGCATTTAATAGGTGCTGTTCCACCATGTACTCATATGTTGTTGTGTTCCAAACTGATCTTGGACAGACTCTAAGCGGGAATAGACAGGCGCCTGCTGGTCTGCATGCGTCATCACAAACGTCCGTGTTTCAGTCGTTTTGTTTTGGTGATAAAAGTCTATCGGCCAGAAACTGAAAATGCCTTTGTTGGCAATTTTAGGCCGATAAGTTTCGGTTCACGAATTTTTGGTGCATCTCTAAGTTGTTGTTTTTCAAAATTAAATACTATGATGGATGGACTATGTGTCATTATCATTTACAAAATGACCACTGAGCCCGAGACATGCTCATGTTTTTTTCCAACTTCTTAACTGGAATATGGTGAACTCAGGGGACACAACTACCAGAGAGTTGAAGACTTCAGTAAAACTTCCAATGTAAGTGGAACATTATTAGCCATTTAATAAAACACTTGCCTCCTAAAATCTACACTAGCTTTGCTACAGCATTTTCTAACTAGAAACTTAAATTTGTAAACAGCTCACTCTTCTTTTTCATGTCACTGTGGATTTCAAACATGAAAGTCACAGAATAACTCATTAGAACTTGCTTATGGCTCAACGTAACCTGATGTAAAATTACATGATTCTCTATGGACTTTGGTGCAGGTACAGATTCTGTGGTGTAGCGAGCCTTTTGTTTAATGGCTAAAATCTGTTTTTTCTTTTTACCCCACTGGCATTATTTGTGTTAATGTTAAGTGACAGCTGTCTTATGCTGTTTCTCATCACAGATAGTGAGTACAGTACATTTAATGTAGTACTAAAGAGTCTTTTCAATGGAGAACTACATAGAACAATCATTCTGAAATAATTTCAATGACTAGTTAAAGACCAATTCACTGTCATAAGGAATTGTAAAAACCTGCGTTACAAATAATAAGCTCTGGCTGATGAATGATAAAAGGGTCAACAAGCCAACGGTGGTTGGACAAGGGGAAGTTAAAGAGTGGATTTAAAAAAGTTCATTTGAATGCAGTGGCTGGTGTTTGACCAGAGAGGCGGTAGATTTTTTATCATAATATGTATAATCTCAATACTTTAAAGATTTGCACCTGGATCAGCAAATAGCATTACTAGATACCCATATACAATGGTTTACACATGAAAAAAAGTGGTTAAGTGTTTAGTTACACAATATTATAAATTTAATATTATCAATCTAATGTTTGTTTGTTTTTTATCATTCAAGGGTACTATTATACCATTCACTACTTTCTTTAATATCATCATACATGTAAATAATTTATAGAACAGTTGTAATGGTACTTTGCTGTACTGATGTAGCACTACTACAGTATATCTCAATTTATACTGTATTATAGCACACTCCATACTTTATACTGTTAATTTATACCATATCATATGATTTTATTTAAATGCTGTAAGCTTTCACAGCTATAAAAATATAGACAAACTATCAAAAGATATATCAAATAATATGATAGATCTATCAAAAGCATTTGAAATGTTACTGTTATCTCAACATGGCTGTAACACTGACATTCTGCTGCAAAAAGCCAGCGCAACCAATGCAGTATCTACACATACATCTACAGTATTGTCACCAGTCAATATGGTCAAGAAAAGTGGCAACTGAGTTTATGCTAACAAAAGTCTTACCCTCAGATCCCAGCAAGAACGAATAGAAGCACAAGAAATTAGTGCTGAGGTAGAGCCAGCCCTGGCATGGTACTTTGCCTCTCCAATAGCTGCAGGAGTAATACGTGACCAGTTTTTCCTCCGCTGGCAGCTCAAACCATTTCTCAAACCTCAGATGTGCTTCTCGGAACTTCTCAGGATCTTCCTCCAGCACCAGACACATCTTCCCTTCCTCAGCAATCAGACCCTAACACATGATATATAGAGACAGCTTGTGAAAATTGGCCTAGCAGCTAGGATTGGGCGATACAGGCAAAAACATCTGTATATTTATTGGGATTTTGACGATAATGATAATTAGTAATGAAAATTTGATTTTAATTGTTTAAATCATTATTCTTTCTTACATATGATATCAATGACCACGACCAAGACTTAAAATTGAACTACAGTGAATAAACAATGAACTCTCGGTAAACATTCAGATGCTCTGCTGTTAGGGCAAATTGTGCAACATACAAACAAGAGCAACTAATACAACAATTAGCATTACCACATGCGGCTACCCTGTGTGGCAGGGAGGATGCTAGTGAGGATCATGTGATCACGTAGGCCCACTAGTGGTCATGTGACACTGCAACCTGCTCACTGCTGCAGGCTTCTGCTGCACGCCTTCAGCAAATGTGTTGCGTTTCAGTGAGTGTGTCATCTGTTTATGCAAAATAATTTAACTACTCGATAATGTCAATTTGCATATCTGTAAAACTCTAGCTGAAGTGGCGCTAGTGATTCCAGTCTCAAGTGTAGCAGCAGAGCATGCTTTCAGCCTTTAGAACAACATTAAGACGTCGGAGAAGTTGTCCGTCCGAGACAAAGACACAGAACCTAATGACAAATCCACTTTGCAGCAGTCTTTCTCTCCCTTGATGTGTTTGTTTACACTGAAGCGAGTACAGAGTTTTAGTTCCTGCAGAACAGGAGGAAGGTTTGAGTTCATTCAGGGCAGGCTACAGAAGGTCACCTGACTTCAGTTTCATTTTTTGTAAATAGTTTGCTCACATTCTAATTGTGACTGTCTGATTCTGTTTCTTTGCATCGTTCATATTTGCTGTGTTTTAGTGGCCTCCCTCTTTAAGCTCTATAAATATTATTGTGGTCTGGGTGTTTTTGAAAATTAAATACTATTAGAATGACTATATATCATTATCATTTAAAAAAAAAAAATCTAAATTAAAATGACAGAATTTTTAAAACCCACTACTAGTCCAGCACCACTGGAACATACCATTAGGACAGGGGATTTATCCAACCCATAATGACCATCTTTAACATTAACATCACAGTGATCACAGACATTTGATTATCAATTTTAGAACATGATTTTACGACCAAAATTAAATAATGATTACTTTATAAATATCTAATTTCAGGATACAGGAAATAATATGGCCCCTGCACCAACCAGGCACTTCCCCCAGCCCATTTAGGCAATAAAGTTCTGAGGGGCTTGTGTTCAATGTTTGTTCACATAGCTGAGAGGCATTATGGGAGTAACACTACTGCACATGCTCTATGGACTGCACAACCAAGAAATATTCCTATGAACCTAGCTTCATAGGAATGAACGGCTCCAAAAGGGCGGTGCTCTATCCAGTCGGCATGCAATGGATTATAGCGCACAATCAGCTGGTACCTCACGATCGCTAAGGCCTTGCAACCCAAATTTATGTTGTTTTCTCGTTTGATGATGTTTTCTCGTTATAACGAGAAAACTTATCTCGAAAATAAGTTTCTTATAAATCTTATCTCGAAATAACGTGATAGTTTCTCATATAACGAGATAGTTTCTCGTTATAACGTTATACTGGGCACCCCACTTTTTTTGTATGTGTGGCAGCATTACGCTTCCGTACATTACTCCTAATAATATAATGTTGCTTTGTGTGTATATGAGGTAGGCAACTGTTTGCTATCACTTTTCCAAACAGCAAATACACTACCACTGGTGTACTTAGAGCATGTTGTGAGGTCCCAAAGTAGCCGGAAAAAAAACTAACAGATTAGTGCAGTGCTTTGGAAGACAGTGGCCGTTTCTCAATACCCAAGTATGCAAGGATGTACTTGGGAAATACGACTGGAGTACATACTCGCCAAGTACGGAAATACGATCATTGCAATTGGAACAGCAGCGTACTTCCTTCCCTATATATTTATTGCTATTATTTTCATATTTTAAATGTTAACTTAATTTATTTATTTAATTGTATTAAAATATACAGTACCATGTGAAAAATAGATATATTACAGCAGTGTAGAGTAGTATATATAAAATGACAGTATACATATATATATATATATACACACACATATATATATATATACATATATACATATTACAGTATATATACATATACAATGTCCAGTGCAACTTAAATATCAATCTAATGTTCAAAGTTAAAATAAATAAAACATAAATACTATACAAACTTTCAAACTGTCAGGTCAAACCTTTACATAAAAAACAAAATAACACATCAACAAAATCTATTGATCACACCAAGCTTCTAATGACAGAGACATCTGAACTAGCGGATCATTTCAACAGGACAGACCGTAACACTGCTCTGTGCATCACCTCCGACAACATCGCTGCCAAACTAAAAATATGTCATATCTCAATACACAAACCATATTTTTGAATTCTAAATGACTTATATCTCGCTTCAAATTATCTTAAAACTGCGTTCCAGGACACAGAAAAAGATTTATTTCAGGTTTATATTTGTTTCTCTGCCCCTATGTCCCCGGTGAAATGTATTCTGGGATACAGGGCTTTCCCAAGTACACACAAGTCACCACTCGATGCATACTTGGTAAAACGGGTGGAGCCAGGTATGAGAACCGTACTCGCTGCTCACGTACTTGTGAATTGGAACAGTACTAGGACTGAGGCTGATGGCGTTTTGCAAGTACAGGAGTACAAATACAGAGAAGTACAGAGAAGTATGCATATTGAGAAACGGCCAATGAAACCCATTACTGGGGGGGCCCTCAGTTAAATATGGATGTCCTTTGGAGACTTACTCTAATCTTGCCCTGTACAAAGCTGGTGATGTCTTCGCTGGAGTCAAAAACAGAGAGTGTCCTCATGATGTTCTGTTGTAGCCAATCCCAGTGCTGAACAATCTCTTCTTTTGTGACACCTGACCAAAAAATATCAAGGGTTAGAAAAATCACACAAATATAAATAATTAAAATAAATAATTGATAAACTGGAACATCCTTTTATTATGAAAGAAACACTGTTCATTTTACCAATTTAAAATTGAGGCTTCATTATGCATTATGACAGATTTAGCTAGACTTTGCTACAATGACAGACATTGAATTGATGAGATTCAACATGGCCTATGGCAATGTTTGCCAGAATAAGATGGAACTGTAGGGACGTACCGCATGCTATCGACCAGTACACCTGGGAGTCAGGTGTGTGATGTAGAATACGATAGGGAGCAACTTTAGATGTGGAGTCCAAGACTGTATCTAGTGTTCCCACCAGGAGGCCTGTAACATACATGCACATTCTTATTTTTAACTAATCCTGCAACACATGACCTACACACGTGACAAAATCAGAAAGACAAATTTCAGATTCATATACGATACTCAAGAAATTAAAGGGGAAGTACGCAGGATTTTTTTTGTTGTTATTGATCAAAAATTCCAAAGTAACCTTTAAGTGTAATTGGTTTTGGGCGGTATACTGGAATATACCTGGTATATTCCAGTTATACTGGTATACTGCGGTATACTGGATTAATACTGGATAAAACCAGTATTAATTTATTTTTCATGATATGACACACCACTTGACTAAAGATGATGGGTATCACTTCTGATGCCGCGACGGACACGCTTGCAACGTATACTCATTCAGTGGAATCCCAGGGTGATCACTCGCACACACACGCTCAGCTACACATCTCTCTTACTCTCTCACTCATTCATGCTCATGCATAAAAAATACCATTTATACTGTGAAACCGTTGAAATTTAGAAAAATACTGTGATATAAATTTTTGGCCATACCGCCCAACACCAAGTATAATATAAATGAAGTGATCTCAGAAAGAAGGACACTTGTCCTCCGGGCTCAGCAGCCTCACAACTACATCTGTCACATCACAGGAGGAATTGGTCAATCAAGCGGCTGTTCTACTTCACCAACTCTGCACACAATTCCCTTTAGTAGCTCCTGCATCCCCATGAGCTAAAAATACTGATTATCTCTATGGACTTTAGTGCAGGGAGCCAGGGGGCGCACACAACTCACATAGCACTATGTGTCAATACCTCACACAACCATACTTACAAAAAAATAAATCAAACATTATTTAACAAATAACAAATCTAATAAAGTTTCATTAAAGGCTTAATTCTCTGACCACTTGACTTTTTTGTTTTGGATCAGTGACTTATATTCATTCACAATTTCCTTTGTCTGGTGGAATAAACACACTCATTTTCAAAAGCACAACTCAATCAAGAAATGTCAAGCACTTTCATTCTGAACGAGAAGGCTGGTATATGGCAATCGTCGTGTTCATATAAACAGTCAACCGGAGCATGACTTCCACTGATTGGTATTTTAGTTTATTTTACAGTATTAGAAAACATTTGATTCCTTATTTAGGGCCCGGGTACAGATTGGTACAAGGCCCTATTGTATCTACTAGGGCCGCATGATATTGCTGCATATGGTGATGACGATGTCACCTATGATAAAGAGATACAAATAAAAGCATTTGTTTTGTTATGTATTGATATTCAGTAAACAATAGATGAAGATGAATAATGACTATAATAAACAGCCAAAAATAAACTGGATTAAAAAAAATAAATAAAGGAAGTCCCCACAGGCGTGGTAAGTGTTAGCCGGTTCATGGAGGACGAGCGACAGATCGTTCACATGCGCAGATATTTCAGCTTGGTTTTTACGTTTTGAGAACAAGACTCAGACAAGCGTTACTCCAAATCAATGGTGGCGGAAACATTGAGCACGTTGATATTAATGATGAATGTGAAAGTTTAGGAGCGAGGCCAGTCATTGTGCCACCTACTGGCAACAGTCATACTGACAGTTGAAAAGAATGCTCTCTAAAGCTATGTTGAAGTCATACAACTAAAATGAGCTAAATCTGTTACCTTTACACCTTCTCTCTGACATGTCCTCCATGAATAATTAACAAGGTCGCTGCTGCACTGCATCAGCATTACACTGGGATGCCTCCTGATTCTGAACAAGGATCAGCTCTTCACATCATCATGCTTTACTGGTGAGCTGCTAAATACGTGAAGGCTTCAAAGACATCTGGCACAATTCACAAAATGTATGTTTTCATCAGTGTAGAGCAACAACAAAGGACAGAAATAAGCTCATAAAAGACCTAAACGGACTCTGTGGAGGGGGCTTCAAGTGCAGCATGCTATGTACCACCAGGTACCACTTAAACTCCACTATCATTAAACCAGCCAGACAGGGCAGTGGTCCTTATGTCTTGAGCTAGAACACCATTCATTATCTGCAATTATCTGTTAGTTACCTAAAGGCTGTCACAGTGTGCTATACGGTTAGAAACAGTGAAACTACAAAATCACTGGTGGTTTGAAAAGTGCTCTTTTGTACCATCGGATCACACTGATTTTCAAAAGCACAACTCAATCAAGAAATGTCAAGCACTTGGAATAACACAACAGGCTGTCTCAATTAGAATTTCACTGGGGGTTCAGCTGAAACTGGGGACCTAAGGGTACACTCACTAGCTATGTTTAAATGGACATAAGTAATCAGAATTAAAGCCTGATCAGAGTAAAAATATGTCATGTAAACATGCCAATATGAAAACTCTGATCCAATACACCCCATTTGGAAACAAATTTCAGAGAACGCGGCCTGGTATATGTCAATCGGCGCATGAGTTCCTGGTTTGGTGTCCCTCAAGGCTTGGTGCTTGGCCCCCTCCTCTTCATCCTTTACATGTACCCCTTGGACACATCATACCACCATGGACTCCATTTTTACTGCTACACTGATGATACTCAACTGAACATCGCCACCAAATCCATCAACCCAGTCATTCTCTCCACCATCACACTGTTTGACATCAAAATCTGGATGGACAATAACTTCCTAAAACTCAACAGCAACAAAACAGAACTTAGTGGTGCAACGGATCATCATTGATCCGTGATCCGTTCGGATCAATATCTTCGGTTCGGCACACACGTGATCCACGGATCGATTTATGAAAAAAAAAAAGTTGTGCGCATGTTCAGTCCACACACAGTGTGGTCATGGCGAGCTGAGGAACGGAGGAGCTTGAACGCCCCACGTCATTTAAATCCCCTGTATGGGAGCATTTTGGCTTCCCTGTCAAACATAATGATGAAGGAAAGAGGTTAGTGGATAAAACCGTGACGGTGTGTAGGCACTGTGGCACAAGAAAGCCATATGACAGTGGAAACACATCAAGCATGGCCCATTTGAAGCACATTTGAAGCGACATCACCCCGGTGTTTAACTGACAGGAGTGAAAACGAAGGCTGCTCAACAACCACTTATCACCACAGCATTTATATATTTTAATTTAATAATTTAAAACTGTTAATAAACAAAAAGACAAAACTTATGTTATTTGTCATGTCTTTTTTTTTTTTTGCTGATCCGATAAATGATCCAATCCGTGAGTTTTTTGATCCGTTGCACCCCTAACGGAACTCATCACCGGACCAAAAGCTCTCCTACCCTCTGCCCATCGATAGTGATAATGTCACTCCCTCGCTCTCAGTGCGTAATCTTGGTATCATAATTGACTCCATCCTCTCCTTTTAATCCCACATCAGCATCATCAACAGGACATCATTCGGGCAATGTTCCACCTCCGGAACATTGCCCATTTTCACAACTTCCTTTCTCACCCCACTGCAAAAATACTGATCCATGCCTTCACAGCTTCCAGACTCCCTCTACTGACCTCCAAAAACTGCAATACATCCAAAAGTCAGCTGCCTGGTTACTCACCTGCACTCGCTCCAGACACCACCCCCATCCACCAACAGCTCCACTGGCTCCCTGTCCAACTCCATGTTCAGTACAAACTCCTCCTCATCACCTAAAAAGCCTTCAATTACCTTGCCCCCTCACTGACCTTCTCCACCACCATTCCCCCACCATCCCCATCACCAGAACCAAGCACCTAACCTTGGGGAACAGAGCCTTCTCCACTGCTGCCCCTCCCACAACACATCCAGAACTCTGACTCACTACAGACTTTCAAAAGACAAATCAAGACACACTTGTTCAAATTGGCATTTCCATAACATTCGTTACCGTTATTAATTTATTACTGACCACCTTTCTTTTGTTATCTTGTTAAAGTGTCTTTGAATGACCTGAAAAGCGCTATTAAAATTCTGATGTATTATCATTACATTATCATCATTGTTTACCCTAAGCAGTGTAATGGTCATCTACGTGAAGGTGGCATTTTGAGATTTTACCACTCTGGGACCCATTTTCAAAAAATAGTATTTCAGTGCTCCAAAAAATGCCATCTGTGTGTGGATAAAACACTGATACAAAAAGGATTCACCCACAGAGTCAGGCCTCTACCCCTCGACATGTCCTACTTAGGTGCCCCACCAGGAGACTATGGTCCTTCTGCTATAGCTCTACTCTGGTTTAATGCTGGGCCCCTCCAGGTTCCTTTTTCCTAGGGCCCTCAAAGACCATTGACACTCCTCTGGTGGTGGACACAGAGCGTCCTCTCCCACGTGACCTCCATGTCAACTCTGAGCTGTGACAAACCAAACAAACCAGATAAAACACAAACACACACACACACAGTGCACACAACTGCGGTGTTCACCACAGACTAACCAGATGGTCACTGTGCAGACTGACTCCAGGCAGGCT